>NW_026694573.1:2400000-3600000 GCF_021218885.2 Marmota monax | reverse complement strand
CGGAAGGAAACTTTGAACTACAGGGATATGCCTTTGAGGCAGCCAAAGAGCAGCTGAGACGCCCCCAGATCGTGCGTGTGGGGCTAGTTCAGAACAGAACCCCCCTCCCTGCGGATGCCCCTGTGGCAGAACAGGTACAGCCCCCTCCCCTCTCTCTCTCTAAGAATTCTTTTTTTTTAACCTTTATTTATTTATTTTTAGTTGTAGATAGACACAATATCTTTTTATTTTATTTATTTATGTGGTGCTGAGGATTGAACCCAGTGCATTACACTTGCTAGGCAAGCGCTCTACCACTGAGCCAAAACCCCAGCCCCCAGGTGCAGCCTCTCTTGATCATAAACACAAACAAGGCTCTGGCTCACCCTTTGCTTTGAACACATCACAGTCCTTGGCTGGCCACTCATCTAAATCCACAAGCCCATGTGTCTCAAAGGATAGCTAAAACACTTCTGCCGGACCTCCTCGTTTTCCTCCAGCCTGAATCTTGAACTTTTCTTTCTCTTCTGGTTTTTACCCTTTCTCTTCCTTACTGTTCTTTCCACCTTCCCTTTCACTTCCTGTCCAGCTGTTGATCCTGATTAAGTCCCATTTTCCAATTAGGAGGGTGCCCATTTGGCTAACTAGAGCTCTCTTCATGGGACACTGCCTCTCAGTCACCTGCCAGAAGGCCACTTGTCAGCATACACTGGCAGGACTGTCCCATGCTTTAATCCTAAAGGCAGAGACTCCCTATACCCAGAACTATTGCAGTCGATGGTGCCCACAAGCGGATAGGAATATGATAGATGTTCGTTTATGAGCTTATGGTTAGCAAATAAATGTGGGAGCATTGTGCATTTCCCTAAAGAAACATCACCACAGACAGACACAGGTGGTTAGTTTATATACTTCTTCACAGAATTCCTCCAGCTGCTCAAACTTCGATGGCTTTCTTTGCAGAATTTTCCTCATGATGTAGTACTCTTGGGAATTCTTAGGGATTCTTGAGAAACTTAAGGTCACTTGGATTCCTGGTCAGGTTCTGAATCATCTTTCATGTTGATCCTTCCTTTGCTTTTGAGGGATTGAAAGATATCAGTGGTAGAGTGCTGGCCTGGTGTGCCCAAGTTTGATCCCCAGCATTCCACCACCATCATCGAAAAAAAGATATGTGGTTCTCAGTTTACTTTTTTCTCTGGATTTGTTACTTGTGAATATATCCTCCCTATCATCCCAGATGGTCAATTTGTAGGGCCAGCAATGTTCTTGCGCCCATGGCACCTAGAAGTATTTTTTTGCATGTTGGTAACATGGAGCAAATTTGTGCTGACACTATGTGTGTGTGGAGGCCTGGAGCTAATAGCCTCTTGGGGAAGAGACTGAGAGCATTGGAAAGAGTTTGTGCTCTCTGGGTTTTCAGCCTGGTTCCTTTGGTCTTTCTTTGAGTGAACACTATGGAATGTTTCTTGGAGCCAGGGATTGGGGAGCGTGTGAGATCCCAGGAATGAGACAGTAGAGAAACAGTGGCAGCAAAATGGGAATAGTGCTGCCAAAGGAGCACCCAGAGAAAGCTGGGAGAATCTGCAGAAGGCTCACAGAAGGACAACATGTGACACAGATGTCACATATCTGGGAAAACTGAGAGGTTGGGGGAAGCTCATTCCTGACCAAGGGCACACACCAGTGCATGAAGAGTTAGAAGAATCAGAAAGGTGAGTTGGCAGCTATGATTCACACAGGACAGTGGAAATGGCAGGACAAGCAAGCCCGGCACCTTGAATGCAGGATGGTGCAGAGTAGACTGTCTGGAGCCAAGGGAGCAGCTGGTCCAGGGGGAGATTTTGTGTGTGTGTGTGTGTGTGTGTGTGTACACATGCATGTGCACCTTGTACACAGTACACAGAATCAGATTTATTCATACTTCTCAGCAACCGCATGAATCTGGTGGTTGTTTCCCCATTGCCAGGTGAGGAAATTGAGACAGTGTCCATGGGAACCAGAGCTTCTGTACCTCCGCTTTATATTGCAGATTTTAGTCTGATGATATAACCAGCTATTAGAACCTCCCTAGCCCACTCATCTCCTCACACCTGGTCAGGTGGGAGTTTGTTGTTCTATGTGCATTGGGATAAATTCTTTCAAATTGTCTTCTCAGAAGAACCGAATGGATTCTAATCCTTGCTTTTTAAATCATCAGGTCTCTGCCCTTCATAGACGCATAGAGGCCATTGCCGAGGTGGCTGCAATGTGTGGAGTCAATATCATCTGTTTCCAGGAAGCATGGAGTAAGTCTTTTGTGATGCTTTCTCAGCTACCTTCAAACAATTGTGTCTTCTCTCCATGTTGTCAAGAGTGTCTGCTACCCTATTTAAAAAACAACAACAAAAATAAACAAACAACAACAACAAAACCAAAACTTCTTTCTATAGAAAGACCATTTGTCAACAACACCAGAATCCCAGGAAACCTGGCCTCCCTCTCTCACACAGGCTCTACTTGGTCATTTGATCCTTTCACTTCTGTCTTTCACATCTTTTTGAATCCCTTTAACTCCTCCCTCCCTCTGTACCACTGCCCTGTTCCAAGCTACCAAATCTCTCTCAGTTTTTTTTTTTAAATGAT
Organism: Marmota monax; assembly: GCF_021218885.2. Classification (NCBI taxonomy): domain Eukaryota; kingdom Metazoa; phylum Chordata; class Mammalia; order Rodentia; family Sciuridae; genus Marmota; species Marmota monax. The sequence goes on along the minus strand of NW_026694573.1, from coordinate 3,597,396 downwards.
AGGCATTAAACCCAGGACCTTGAGCATGTAGTCAACCACTGAGCTACACCCCCTAGTCTTCTCCTCAGCTTTTATAATCACCTCTCCGGCTGATCTCCTTAAACCCTCTTCCTCTGGCCTCTCTTAACCTTGCTTCACCTTCAGATCTTAAATCCAATTAGCCTGCCTGTCTAAAATCAAGTCCTGTTATATGCATTCCTGGTACCATGTGCTTTTCCTTTATGTTATTTATTTGTTTATTTTTTTTGAAATTATATGTGCTTGTGGTTTAGACTCAAAATAGGTCTGTAAGGTCTGTTACCAAAAAAAAAAAAAAAAAAAAAAAAACAGCTGTTCTCCTACCCCAAGACATCTTCTTTCTACACTTAGCTTGTTATTTGGAATTTACCTTTGTTTCTATAGTTACTTCCTAATTTTTCAGTTTTACGTCATTCGTGGACTTCCCACTATAGAAGTGCTTTGCCTCCTCATGCCCGCCTCTACATACATGTGTCCTTCCTCGTCTATTCCCCGTTCAGTTTCCACTGAGCCATTTTGATTTCTTTTCCTGAATAATTTTTTGTTTTCCCTGCAGCGTGATTTGTTTTCTACATACGTAAACCATAAGTTCAACTTCATACTTTCTCCTAAATTCCTTAACCTGTTTAGACACATCAAGCAGTCTACCAATTTCCTCTCCTTAAAGGAATCTGTCCCAGAACCTTCTAACTGCTCCAGTCTGAATTACTTGCCCCACCTGCTGGTCACACAACTGATCCATTCATCATCCTGAGGAGTCTGTTTTCAGGATCATCATCCTGAGGCGTCTTCTTTCCTTCCTCTTTCTGATTACTCCTTTGGGTGGAATGGCCCCCTGAGAAATCAGAAAGAACACATGGGAGAAAAACGTTTTGGGACCTTGCACATCTTAAAATATGTGTCTTCTACAATTTGCTTGATTGTTTGGATAGGTATCAAATGTGAGGTTAGAAATAATTTTCTTTCAGAAGTTTAAACATATGGCTTCATGACTTCCTAGCTTTGAATGTTGTTGACCAGCCCAAAGCCATTTTAATTTATGACCTATTGTCTGTGACTTATTTTTCTCTGGATGATTATAGGATCTTCTCTTTTTGGCTAATGCTCTGCAATTTCATAATAATGTCCCATTGTGTGTACCTCTCTCCATCATTATTCTAGGCACTCAATGGATTCTTTCAGTCTAGAAACTTGGGTCTTGCAAATCTACATTTTCTTGTATTGTTTTATTAGATCTTTTCTCCTGTCAAAAGACAAAATTACAATAAGCATAGTTTGAAGTTCTTAATTGACTTGGTGAGTCTAGAATCAGGCAACACTGCATTCCAATGAGCTGAGAAGAAAGAGGTTGGCTTTATAAAGGAGAAGGGCTGAATCAAGTAGAAACAAAGAACAAAGAGAGGATTGGTTGCTTCAAAGTTACTTTCCTTGAAAGGCAGGAGATAGGAAGATGAACAATAGAAAAATAACTGAAAATAGTTAACATCACATTACTTCAGATTAGTTTTGTGGTAAAGATTAAAGTAGAGGGAATGACAGTATCATACTGACTGAAACTGGTCTGTTTTGGAGATTTGGCTATCATTTCTCTTTCTTAAGGTTGGATAACAACTTAGGTTTCTGTTTGGTCATGTGGAACTTTAGTATCAGTAATGCCATTTTGATTTTTAGACTGGTTCCTTATTCAACTTCTTCCTTTTATTGGATTGGAACTGCCACTCATGCATTGAGGCCTACCATGGACACCCCCTCCTTGGTGGGGCCCTGGAGATTCTCTCTGGCAGAACCGAGCACTTTGTCCTGCCAGGTTGTGCAGCCATCCCAGGTCACAATCTGTCTCTTCCTCTTTAGGCTGGCAATTTCCAAGGACAGAACCACGTCAGAGTCAGGAGCCTGGCTCATTGAGTGGTCCATCATGTCTTACCCTTTAATTAGAAAACTAGAGTTGGGGCATTATAGCCCCTGACCTCACCCAGCCTCCATTCCTTATCTCCATTCCTCTTGAAGGTTTGTTTATGTTGGAGTATTTGTAAACAGGAAATAAAAGCCATTAAAAGTGGAAATGGAGAGATTTGGAGGCCTTAGTGACTTGAAATGAAATCAGCATGGGAGATTGTATTCTCTAGGGGCACTTGAGTCATTACTAATGCTCTGAAAGCTGAGAATTAATGGTCATTAAAGAGCATTTTTGTTATCAACAGCTTTTTTGTCATCTTCCTTAAAATAGTTCATTTGTCTTCACCTCACCAAAGGGACACAGGGGAGCCGTAAGTCTGGTACCAAGGGTCTTGGGGGTGGTTGTTGGCAGCACTTGCTGCCTGTTTGGGGCACGGAGAGGCTGCTGGTACCATTGGTGGTGTGCTCAGTCTGGTGCAGTCCTAGGACCAGGCATCCTGGGACTAGAGGAATTCGGAAGCTGAGGCTTCTCTTTCTACACAACTGTTTCTGAGGGTGTCAGAGAAGACCTGCCCCTTAGCACAACTGGTGTTGTGGGGGGGAAATATTATCTACCATTGTGGTTTTAAAATAGGCCACAAACCCCCATGCCAAGGCAGTTGAACACCATAAAGTCACATCATGAAGCATCTTACAGATGTTTTTCTAAAGTTGGTTTGTTCGGAACTGGTAGAACAATAGCAGACATTTAGAAATGCATCTAGAAAGTGGTAGAATGCTTGCCTATCGTGTGTAAGGCCCTGAGTTTGGATCTCCAGCACTACAAAACAAAACAAAAACCAGTTAGTTTAATGAAATTTTCTACTGAATTAATTCCCTGGCAGGGTCTAGCCAAAGATCATGGGATGCATTTATGCATTTATGCATTTATCTTTGAACATGCTTATCTTTGAACATGCTAATTCTCATTTCTGAAGAAGCCTCCTTGTCCCTGGGAGAAGGAGGGTCCCAATAGTGATCTCCTGTAGCTGAGCTGAGGAGCATACCCAGAGGCTGTGGGTGATAGAATTCTAACCTTTCTCCCCTTTACAGCTATGCCCTTTGCTTTCTGTACGAGAGAGAAGCTTCCTTGGACAGAATTTGCTGAGTCAGCAGAGGATGGGCCCACCACCAGATTCTGTCAGAAGGTAAGACATTAACTGCTCCTCGAACAAGAGCTACTGAACCTGCATGGGTCACAGAGCTGGCCACAACTGTCAGCTGTGGCTCTTTGCCATGGAAAATGTAACTGTTTGGTTCTTGTTTTACCAGATAAAGTAGATAAGACTGTTTGCCACCTTTTTTTTTTTTAAGTGTATGTTCACTTAAAAATCATAGACCTTCAGAGCTGGAATTGACTTTGTGGCTTTTTCAGGTGAGGAAACTGTACCTCCTATAGAGGTGGTCTATGACTTCCATATAGTAAGTCCAGGGACATTGATTCTTTGTCCAGAGTTTTGCTTACTCCGGTCGCCATTTGCTTGCGTCACGTAGGTTTTGATGCATGATCTGTCTCATTAGGTAGAAATTTGTTTTGATTTTTTTTTATTAAAACATCATAACACATGTGATATGATCCCATTTATATGAACTGCCCAGATAAATCTCTAGAGATGGAAAGCAAATTTGTGGTTGCTAGGGTCTGGTTTAAGGAAAGTAGGGGAGTAGCTACTCATAGGGATAGGGTTTCCATGAAACCCTATCATGGGGTGATGAAAATGTTCTAAAATTAGATCATGGTGATGGTTACCACAATTCTGTGAATCTACTAAAACCCACTGAATTTCATACTTTAAAAGAGTATGTGAATTATGGTATGTGAATTATGTCTTAATAAAGCTGTTATCAGAAAAACCCATAACAGCTGGGTGAGGTGGCTCATGCCTTGTAATCCCAGTGGCTCAGGAGGCTGAGGCAGGAGGATTGCAAGTTCAGATCCAGCCTCAGCAACAGCGAGGTGCTAAGCAACTCAGTGAGACCCTGTCTCTAAATAAAATACAAAATAGGGCTGAGGATGTGGCTCAGTGGTAGAGTGCCCCTGAATTCAACCCCTGGTACCCTGAAAAAAGAAAAAGTGATGGATATTAACTTATCCTTATTCTCATCCATAATGAAGGAACTCCTCTCATTTTTCTGTCTTCTCTTTTAGACTTCATATATCCTTAAAAAGTTCGGGGGCAGAGCTATAATCATAGTGATTTTTATCAATACTAAGTTGTGATTCTAAATATCAGTATTCTCGGACTATAGGGGGAAAACAATCTCTTGTTTATCAGATTGTTGATTCCTTGCTATGGAAAAGAGAAGGGGACTCCTTAGGGGGCTATTGCAGTTCATAAGTCTGAGCTAGGGCTAGAAGAAGGGCGTGAATGAGATCTGATGCCAATCAACATTAAAGGGACCAGAGGTTCAAGGTCACCCCTTAGGAATGTAGCATCTGCTATGGCTAAAATGTGATCCCCAAAGTTGCTGTGTTACAAACTAATCCCCAATGTAAGTGTTGAGAGTGGGGATGAGCCACCGTGCCTGGCCCCTCTTACCCATTTTTATATGTACAGTTCAGTAAAGTATTTTCACATTGTTGTGCAACACATCTCCAGAACTTTTGCATCTTATAGATCTGAGACTCTGAACCCATTAAACAATAGTTTCCCTTTCCCCTGCTTCCAGCCACTATCAACCACCATTCTATTTTTTCTTCATGTGATGTGATTACTCTATCTTATATAAGTAAATCAGAGAATATTTGTCCTTTTTTTGACTTACTGGTTTCTTTTTTATTTTTATTTTTAAATTTTATTTATTTATTTATTTTGTGGTGCTGGGGATCGAACTCGGGCCTTGTGCATACAAGGTGAGCACTCTACCAACTGAGTTATATCCCCAGCCCTCTTTTTATTTTTTTTAACCTCTATTTTATTGATTTATTTTTATGGGTGCTGAGGATTGAGCCCAGTGCCTCAAACATACTAGGCAGATGCTCTACAACCCCAGCCCCTTGACTGGCTGATTTCAATGAACATAATGTCCTTAATGTTTATTCATGTTGTAGCATGTAATAGGCTTTCCTTTTTTTTTGAGGGTGAATAATATTCCATTGTATGGATAGACCACATTTTGTTTACCTATTCATCTATTGATGGATACCTGAGTTGCTTCTATCTCTTGGCTATTGTGAATAATGCTGCTATGAATCTGCATGTAGAATTATCTTTTTGAGTCCTGCTTTCAGTTCCTTTGGGTATATATCCAGAAGTAGGATCATGTAATTCTATATTTAATTGAGGGGTGGGTGTGGGGAACCTCTCTATAGTTTTCCATTTAATGTTCTTACCAGCAGAGCACAAAAATAATTATTATGGGCTGGGGATGTGGCTCCTCAGTGGTAGAGTGCTCACCTAGCATGTGTGAGGCACTGGGTTTAATTCTCAGCACTGCATAAAAATAAATAAGTAAAATAAAGATATTGTGTCCATCTATAGCTAAAAAGATATTTTTCAAAAGAATAGTGATTATTCTTGTTTAGTTAACCACGGGCATCAGGATGACAATGACATTTAGTGTTCCAGACAACTGCTATGAGTGATAGCTCCAAACCAAGCCCAATTATTTAATAGGATCATTCAGTTCTTCTCCAATAAAAGAACTTTAATGGGCTGGGGTTGTGGCTCAACTGTAGAGTGCTAGCATAGCATATGCAAGGCCCTGGGTTCAATCCTAAGCACCACATATAAATAAATAAAATAAAGGTACTGTGTCCAAATACAATTAAAAAATAAATATTTATTTTAAAAAAAGAACTTTAACAATTGATTTGAAAGTAGAACTCTGAATTATTTATATTTCCAGCTAGCAAAGAAGCATAACATGGTGGTGGTGTCCCCCATCCTGGAACGAGACAGAGATCATGGGAATGTTCTGTGGAACACAGCCGTGGTGATCTCCAATTCTGGAGCAGTCTTGGGAAAGACCAGGAAAAACCATATCCCTAGAGTGGGAGATTTCAATGAGGTGAGCTGCATCACTGTGCTTGCTCTTTAGTCTACAAATCTCACTGGGCTTTCTGTGTGAAATAACGTGGTGCCATGTAATGCTGGAATAGTATGGATGTGACGCTCAGAGGGTCTCATGATGTTGCCATGCATCACACAAGCAGATGATATTCAGACATTATCTGGCAGGTGAGCCACAGACACCTGGAGCACAGTGGAATTTTTATACATTTTTAAACTATAACCTGATATGACTTCTTGAAACTATCCTTTGCAATAAGTGGTACTTAAGTTAAAACCAAAGTAGTGCACAAATATGAAATGATTCCTGAAGCCCCTTACAGGATCTGAGCACCTAGCCCACCATAGTCCAATCCTAGTTTTCGGGGTAGCATTGCTCGTCTGTGGCTCCCATGGTGTCTGAGTTGGCCCAAGTCCGTGTATTGGGTGATGGGGGTGAATATGTATATGTGTGTTACATGAGACTTCTCATTCCTGTTGTCAGGGCATAAGTCAGGGACTGTTTTGATTGGTTCATGTCAATTCATAGGTGAGTGAGATGGAGGGAGTGGATATTGGAAGAAGGGAAATGAACTCCACCTAATGCCTAAGATATTAAATCTGAATATGATTTTCAGTAAGTGCAGTTTCAGTTTTTGGTCCTCCCTCTGCAGTCACAGGGCTCTCAGCTACTCTTATGCTGGTTGAGAAGACAAGAAATCATTTACAGGGCTAGATGAGGTTCCCCAGGAGAGAGAAGAACCCAGGTTTCACAGTAACAGCTGGAGGTGGATGTGGGAAGACATGCCCCTCACCTGTTTACCCTCTGATTAATTTTTAGCTCCCACAGATAGCAGAGGGCAGGTCTCAGAACAGGATATGCTCTTGCATCGGCCACGTGTGCATATCCTGGTTGCTTCCTGATCCTCATCAATTTTGAAATGAATGAGAAGAAACAAAGGCTCCGAGGCAGACCTATTTGGAATCCACCTTTCCCCTCTATCTTTGCTTAATGTTGTCCCTGATAATGTTCCACAGCTGGGAGAGCTCCCCTCTGTCTGCCCTGCAGGTTTATCCTTAACCCCTGGCAGGAGGCCTAAGGCGCTTTCTGTGGGCTCCACTCTCAGATTTGGCCTTAATCAGTTAAGCAAGTCTCATGGCTACTCAGGTGACAGTTTTCTCTTCCAAATAGGAAGAGGATTGCTTTGAATGAGTACAAGTTTCTTCAGCTGCAGACTTCTGTATAAGGACATATGGTTGGTGTAGACATCAGTTAACTCTTGTTAGCATGGATCAAACCTCAGCCTTTACTTGAAACCTCACCATAGTTTATCCTTGAAAGTTGCTTCAGAGATTTTTGACATATCACAAAGGAGATTGTGGACAAATATTTAAACCACAGTGATTTTCCTTTGGGGTTGGTTGGTTATTGTATCTGGATTTGTGTGTTTGTATGTGTGTGTATGTATCTGTCTGTGTGTATTTTAACATTGAAATTCTGGAACTTGTAGAGTCTACACCCAAGAGTGTTACTTTTAGACTACTAGTCATATTTTTCTGTTGCGTCTAAGGAAAGTGAAATTCTTGAAGCTCTGAAGCATCAATATGTGGTCCTTTGTTTTTGTTTTTCAGTCAACCTATTACATGGAGGGAAACCTGGGCCATCCTGTGTTCCAGACCCAGTTTGGCAGGATCGCAGTAAACATTTGCTATGGGCGACACCACCCTCTCAACTGGCTCATGTACAGCATCAACGGGGCTGAGATCATCTTCAACCCCTCAGCTACCATTGGAATACTCAGGTCACTCAGCGGGCAGGATCTTGGGGGCTTCTTGGGGCCCAGACACCATCTCCTCCAAAGGCTGGGCTGTGGGACTTAGAGATACATTTGGTAAACTGCAGCAGGCAGGTGCAGCCACCAGGATGTCTAATAGACCTGAGCCCTAGGATTGTATGTTGCTCATTTGACCTGCTTTTCAGTGAAAAGACTTCTCAGGATGACCATTACAAGCGCCATCTCCCCAAAGAGTCACTTGCTCTCCTCTAAGACTTAACTTTTGCTATGATTCTGAACACTGAGATGAAAATAATAATCCCTACCCTCCTCTGCATTCATCAGGATTCAGAAAGCCTCACTTTTAACTCTTGGAGCCCAGTAGGTGCCTGACCAGTGTTAGCTCCTGGACAGGAGGTTACAGATTCCTGATCCTCAAATCTACAGTGTCCACAGGGGAGAATGGAAATCCAGATGAGAAAGGGAACAGGTGAGGGAATTAGAGCCCAGATGATACTCAAGAGATCAGTCCAGGTGGGGGCTGTGATTGTAATTCAGTGCTTGACTAGCATGTGTGAGACATTGGGTTCAATCCTCAGCAGCACATAAAAATAAATAAATAAATAAATGTACAAGAAATACAATAATATTATAAAAAGAAAGAGAGAAAGATCAGTCCAGGAAACTTGTTTTTAACCAGCAAAGTGTTTTCCTTTAATAACATCTAACAGCTAGTATCTGGGTGTCAGCCCTACTCTTTAACAAACAAAACTACTCTGGTTAAGGCAGCACTGGGAGCTGGGATTGGGGAGGCCCAGACAGCCCCTAACGTCATGGGTAGTACCCCTCAGGGCCGCATATTAAATAAGCAAGTGAGATAAAATAGCAGGATGTGGTGACATGCCTGTAATTCCAATGACTAGGGAGGCTGAAACAGGAGGATTGTAAGTGTGAGGTCAGCCTCAGCAACTTAGCAAGATTCTGTCTCAAAAAAAAAAAAAAAAAGAACTGGGGAGTAGCTCAGTGGTGAAGAAACGTTTCTGGCTTCAATCTCCTGTACTGGGGGGAAAAAAAACCCCTACACACTCGTGCCTCTGCCATTTGGCTCTTCCTCTACATCTGAGCATTTGGGTGACTTCCAGGTTTGCATCATTACAAGTAACAGAGCTCTAGGAATTTATGGGCAAATACTTCTCTCCCCAACTCACTTCCTCTAAAGCAGAGTGCCTGCAGCAGGAGATACTGGCATCTACTCTCTGAGGTCCTTGTTGCCTGGGCTTGTCCTTACATGGGGGGACAGGCAGGGGTAGGTCTGATGGGCAACTTTGAGATTTCTGTCAGTCCACACTGTCTCTCTTGCACAGCAGTTCTCTGATCAGGTCATATTGCAACCCCTAATCTCTTACCTCAGGTCTACCACCCTGTTCGTGTAACTGGAGGTCTAGCCCACATCCAGCAGGGGTGCTGTGGAGTAGAAGGAGAAAATCAGGCCTTGAATCTTCCCTTCAGTAAAGGCATATTCTTCAGAGAATATACCAGGGTCCTATGGTGGCTTGAACACCAGTATTAATTAATCACCAGAGCTTTTGAGGTGGTTATTGGTTCCAGTCCCCAGGGCAGAACCTTGAGGCCACCCTCTAGGGTATCAGACCTTCCAAGAGTTAAGTCTCTCCTTCAAGGGTCCCTAGAGGAAACAAGTCAACCCTGGGGTACCTGGTCCCGAATTGACTTCTGAGTCAAGGCAAACAAAGCTGTGGCCGCAGACCCAGACAGCCACCTCAACACGTGTATGCCTCCTGAGGTCCTCCCTGGCCTTACTATCTTGGGCTTTTATTAGCCCTAATTAAGCAAACAGAAATGTCCCAATGTAATAGGCACATAACTGCTTATGTCCTCAGCAGCTAATTAGGCTTATTTAAAATGATTGATTTTCTTTCCTCAGCCAAGAATCCTTCAACCCTTGGCTTGCAAGGGTGTGGTGGGGCCAGCCATAAAAACCCGTAGCAGGTCTTCGGGAAATCGAATGTTTCATGAGCTCCTAAACTATTCACGCCCTTTGGCCAGATAATGACACTCTTGGAACTGTAGCCTGAGGAAGTGATGTAAATTGAGGAGAACAAGGCTGTGCACATGATGTTTATGGCAGTGTTATTTATAATGGAGGGAGGGGGGTGGCAGCAGGAGAAATGTCAGGGTTAAGTAAATTTTAGCTCATCTCTTCCATGGGTTATTACCACTAAAAAGAGTCATTATGAAGATAACGAAGCATCACGACAAAAGCCCATGAGCAATAAAAAGATGTATCCAGGCTGTGGTCAGAACTCTGTAAAAATTTTTGGCCTGTGGACAAGGATAGTTGTAGAGTATGGAAAAATGACAACAGGTGGTTTATTAGGAGGGCAGGGATTCCAGGTGATTTTCTTAAACGATCAATGATTATTTGAAGAACTGGTATTCTTAGTACAATGCCAGGCAACCTCTCACGTTGGATCACAACTTCCAGAATCATCTATCCCCTGTTTGCTCTATCAGAAACAGACAGATACACATGAGTGCCTGAACTGTGGGTCAGCAAGGTGTCCTTGCTCGTTTTTGTGTCCCACGATAGCCTGGAAGTGCTTTTTAATTCACTGAGTCATGCTGGCAATCCCAGGATGTAGGGTTAGTGTTAGGGTTAGGGGTATCCGGCAGAGCCCATGTGACCAAACATTTCTGCTCTGTATGTTCATGCATCAGAAAGTCTGTTTCTCATCCCCTTGCTGCATTTGGCCTTCCCCCCTGGTATTATTTTTAGGGGTTTGTGTATGATACATTGGGAATATATCAAATGTCCTTGTCCCTACACCAGACTCTTCAAGATTCCTGCACACAGTCGACTCTTGTGACCCTCCAGCTTCCTTTCTTTGGTGGTTTTGAGAGCATACATTTCATTGCCAGCTGTGGGTTTGAGTCCTACACAGAACACCTCCCTGGAGAATTATAAGAAAGATACTTTATGGCAATCACCCCACAAGTGTCTTATTTAATTCCTGAAAATGTCATCTATGGGTGTGTTTCTGTAAAAATCTTTTCTTAAAAGTTTTGTCAGCTTGGCTTAGCAGGTGGGGGGGAAAAAGCAAAATGAGTTCCCTCAATCAAGCCAGTGATTTTTTTCGCCCTTTTCCAGATTCATGAATCCTCCTGAGCATTAGGCATATGACAAGCACCCACCCCCTCCACCTACTCCTTGGTTTAAACCAGGTGCACACTGACAGGAAGGAAGATTCTGGGGCATTTTGCTCCCAGGCCCTCAGTGTTTGTAAGTGGGCATCGCTTCTGCCCATCTAGAATTTAAATGATGCTCTTTCTCAGACAGGAGATCACCAGTGAGCAGAAGGCCCACTGAATTCCATGGCACATCTTGGTTGGAGGGCTGGAGAAGGATGGGGTCTGTGGATGGGAAGAGGTCTCTCACTGCACTCTCCCTTTGGTGGGTGCTGGACTGAGGAAGGCTCACAGCTCAGCTGTGCCTGTAGGGTATCCAGTTAGGGAACCAGGAAGTTTCTGCTTAGAGGTGCATGGTTCAGAGTAGGAAAATAGGAAGGCACTGGGAAACAAGGACCAAACTCAGAGGTTATAACTCTGCTACAAAATATGACTCCACATAACAAGACATATCCTAAATTCCTTTCTGGTTACTCTGTCTGAAATCTCCCCCCTTGGAGACTGATTTGCAAGGTAACAGCATGGTAGGAGAGTTAGGGTGGGGCAGAGAAAGCCCATGCTCCGCCCTCACAAGCCAAACACCCAAGATCCCAAGGTTCCAACTCCCTTCTGACATTTATCAGGAGAAGTTCTTCTTAGCCCAGCATAGAAAACAGATTCCCAGAAGGAAGGAAGAATATAGGAAATGAAGGCTATGGAAGAACCACCATGTGGAGCTTCATCTGCATGATCATTTAGTCTTCACAATCTCCTTTTGAGGAAGTTTTGGAGAGGGAAACTGAAGCTCAGGATAAGGATTTGATCCTTCTGATAGTCAACCACAGCCTTGTGGCTTCTGCCTATAGCTGGCCCTCCCCAAAACACTTTGTGGGCTTAAACAAGTTGCTGAGGACAAGTTTGGTTTGCTTTCAGGTTTGAGGTGACCCTTGGGCATAGTAAGTCTCCCTGGCTATCCCCACTCTAGGCCTTGGAAGGCCAGTATCAGGTGTAGCTCCAGGCTGAGCATCCACTGAGTCTGGCTAGAGAGTTGGCAAACTTGTTCCTCCTTTTCCTCTCTTACAGTGAGTCCCTATGGCCAATTGAGGCCAGAAATGCTGCCATTGCCAATCACTGCTTCACTTGTGCCATTAACCGAGTGGGCCAGGTAAGTCTCTGAGGTATAGATGATTAAAGGAGCCACTGTTGGTGGTTGTAGTGGAGACATATCACATGTTTATTTTGCATACATGTCATAAATCTGGAAAGGGACAAAGCAACTTGGTTTGTGATTTCTGTTGTTGCATTTAGCTGAAACAATTCTGAAAGAATCTTTGATCTGACCTCATTCTCTCACTTCTAAGTATCCAGTTTGTTATTTTCCCCACATCAGTGGACCCCACCCACTGAACAGTCTTGACTACCAAACATAATGCATTTATCACCTAATAATCCTTTTCCTCATTCTTATTAATCACATGTCAAACTCTGATACCTTGAATTTTTTTTTGTTCCCCCCTCCTCACTTTTTCCCCCCAGGGCCAAGGACCAAACTCAGTCAGGGCTTTGCGCATGGCAAGCACTCGGCCACTGAGCTAAATACCCAACTTCACAGGTCAAACTCTGCTCAGAACATCTGATCAGTCTGAGATAACGAATTTTTCCACACTAAGTCTCTATGAATTGTCAACATAAACCTGATGGGGCTGGGGGTAGCTCAGTGGTAAAATGCTTGCCTGGCACGAGTTAGGCCCAGTACTGCTAAAAAAAGAAAGGAAGGAAGGAATGGAGGGAGGGAAAAACCCTGATTTTTAAAAAATGTTTTAAAACTGTAGATGGACACAATACATTTTTTTTATTTATTTTTATGTGGTGCTAAGGATCGAACCCAGTGTCTCACACATACTAGGTAAGCTCTCTACCACTGGGTTACAACCCCAGCCCCAAATGCTGATGTTTTGGTTAGCCTGTGTGATTCCATCACAACTTGATGTATAAATTTCATTAAGCTTTAGAGAAAATATTAAAACAGTATATGAGGGCCCTCTCCTCCACCTTTCATGTCTTCACAGACCCCAGGCTGAGGTCTTACTGCTTCAGGAAGGCCAACTTCACATACTTTCCACAGCCCTGAGAATTGATCAGTGCCCAATGTGTTTCTTTTCTCCCAAACTATAAACTCCCCAAAGGCAAAATCCAGGTCTTTACCATGCTTGTCAAATTCTCCACTGGCTGCCTAATCCTGGGTGCTCAGAAGGACATTTAACAAGTATCTGTTGATTGCCCAGAGAGAACAGACCCTGCATCTTACTTTCACTATTTCCAAGCTAACTCCCTGTGGCCCAGCTTGCTATTCATGGTCTGGCTAAGTGTTCTGGAATGAACATTGTGGTGGTGCCACCTATAGGTTTCTCTTATACTCTAATCTTACTTCACAGGAGCACTTCCCCAATGAGTTTACCTCTGGAGATGGGAAGAAAGGTATGTTCCGTGTACTTTCATGGTGATGGGTCTCATCCCCCACTTCTCTGTTTGCTTCCTCTGGGCAAGGTCTGTCCCATAGCCTGTATCTGCATGCCTGGCGACTAGGAGGAGGTGCTGACTTCTCTGTTTTGTTGCCCTCTGTGGGGGAATCTGACTGTGGCCAGGATGACTGTGGCCAGGTCCTGGACATGTGACCACTTTGTTCCCCAGATAAGGAGCAAATGGGAATTATATTAGACTCCATTCCTTCACTGGGATTGGTGTAAAGATGGACTGAGGAGATGTAGGGGAGCTCTTTGTGAGCTCCTGAAAAAGCTGAAGGGCTCTCTTGCAGCTTTCAGACCTCCCTCTCTCCATTCCTTTGTCCACCCCTCAGCTGTACAAATGCCCCTCAAGTCAGCATGGATTGCCTGCGTTTCTAGGATCTACGGCTTGTTTTGATCTAAGGGAAGGTAACACCTCACCTCTGCTAGGACTACTACACCCTTAAGTCCCACTTTCTAGGCACTGATGTGAGGGAAAAGCTGTCCCCTCAGCAAGGAGGTGTCTGGAGGGGCCTGAGCAGATATGTTTCCCAAGAAAACACATACTGGAGGGGTCTTAAAGCCTTCCACATGAGGTCTTGGACTGTAACCCAGATCCACACTCCAGTCTCAGCTTCCTGCTGACAAAAGAGCAAAAGAGGCAGGGAAATAAGAGTTGGGGCCATGCTAGGTAGGCCCTGCCCTGCAGCCCACTACTCTTCAGTGGCTCTTAGCCCCCCCCCGTGACTCATGAGGGGACCAAGATGTGAAGTGGGGATGAAGTGACCTAGCTGTCATGACAAGTAGGGCTAGAGTCTCCAGTTTACTGAGTGGGCCACCACAGGAAACAGGCCTCACAGGAAGCCCCTAGAGCCCCCGAGGCTTGTATTGTGGGTAGCTGATGGGAGTCAATACGTCTAAAGGGTGACCTTTAGAAGTTTTCTCAGTGACTGTGGGAAGTGACACAGGAGTGACCTTTACAGCCACCTACTGGGCCTTCAGGTCTGAGAAGGGAGACAGGCCCTTTGAATTTCTGCATTTGGAAGATGCTGGGGAAAGACGTATGAACATCTTGTCTTGAGCGTCCCTTAATGCACCTGCCTCTCTACAGACCTTACATTGTGTCTGTACAAACTCATGGCCTCTTCCATTTGCTTCTTAAAGCTCACCATGACTTTGGCTACTTTTATGGCTCAAGCTATGTGGCAGCCCCTGATGGCAGCCGGACTCCTGGGCTCTCCCGTAGCCAGGACGGGCTGCTGGTGGCTGAGCTCAACCTCAATCTCTGCCAGCAGATGAGTGATGTCTGGAACTTCAAGGTGGGTCCTCAAGTTCCTTCCTGTTACCCTGCTCCTCTTTTTTGGCCCTCATCCTGCTCACAGAGCTGTGAACCGCAGTTAATGGTGTTTTCCCTCAGAGACAGCTTACAGAAGGTGCCTCCTTTAGACCAGGAGCTCCGTGTTGGGCCTGGTCTCTGCCTGCCTGCGGGCTGTGGGGAGGAACTATTGGATCAAACAGTGCACAAGCAGCAGGCCTCCATAAATTCTCTCATCTGATTTAGATTTTAGGTGCCTTCAAACAAATTAATCTCAATTTAATTTGTCCAGAGAATAGAGTGGATTGGCTTGTCTAATCCTTTTTCCTTTCCAGGCATTTGCACTTATCACAAGATAAGTGTGCATGTCTGGTTCTGCCTGCAGCCAGGCTCCACAGTCTGGCCTTGACAATAGTGGGAAATGGGTCACACAGAGAAATGGGATCTGGGCCTGGCTCTGCCTTCTGTCAGTCACCCTAAGCAAGCACCTTCTGCTCCCAGGCCTTAGGACTCCCAGATGTAAAATGAGAGGCTTAACTCAAAGGCTGCCTGCTGCCTTTGAGACTGATACTCTGTGTCATCAAGGGTTTGAGAGGAATGTAGGTACCTGTCATCCCAGGATGGAACAGTGGTAGACAAGGACAGGACCAAGGCAGGGTTTATTGTACTCATGTCCAGTAGTATTTCCACCAACTCAGTCCCCATTGATGAGCAAACCACCCAGCAAATGAACGTCACATTGTTATGACTGAATGGCATTACCTATGTGACTGGGAGGAGCCCAAGGGTTCTTGTCCAGACAGTTATGGGCTCTAGGCCTTACTCCCCTGCTTTCTTAAATATTGGTCCTTGAACACAATCCCCAGTCTCAGATCTTTGCCAGACAAACAAGGTGTTACCCATGACCATCTCTTGACATGCCACTCCTCTTGGATAGCTCAGATTAATGCAGAATTCTACCTAAATCAGAAGTCAGAGCTGAGAATTCCATCCCTCCCTCCCTCCCTTCTGTCCTTTCTTTTTCCCTCCTTCCCTCCCTCCTGTACTAGGGATTGAATCCAGGAATGTTCTACCACTGAGCTACATCCACATCCTTTTTTATTTTTTGTTATGTTGTTTTATGGGGTTGGGAATAGAACCCAGGGCCTCATGCATACTAGGCAGCCCCAGCCCCATCCCAGCCCTTTTAATTTTTTATCTTGAGATAAGGTCTCACTAAGTTGCTAGGGCTGGCCTCAAATTTACAATCCTCCTGTCCCAGCCTCCCAAACTTCTGGGATTATAGGCATGCCAGCCAGCTCTTTAACAAGTATCACCAGGAGCAGTAAACAGAATGTTTTCTCATGAGCTACTTTCTTGAAGCAGAAACATTCCCAGCTGTGCTGAGGCTTTTTGAAGGAGCTGACTTGAGATGGAAGAATGGAAGGCATGCCAGAGACTAGTCTCTGTGTCCATAATGAGATGCCACATGGAACAAACAGACCAAAAACTCAGCCAAGATATCTGGGTTCAAATCCTCAGCCTTTTCCACTCCTGGCTAGTGACCAGGAGTAGATCACTCCCCTCTCTGGACTGTAGGCTGCTCTTCTGAGTTGCTGCAGGACCACAGGACACCCCTCCTCCCTCCTCCCTGGGGGCAGACCACATCTCCTGAACAGGCAGGTCACAGAAGTCACCACAGGCTGGAATAGGCTGTATGAATCACCGGAATCAGTGCTAAGAGGTCACAGTGGGGTTGCTTCTGTACGTTGGTATGAAATTGTCCTGTCAACCAGTATTTCTATCTCACGGCTGCCCCCCAGTGGCAAGAAATGGTGGTGAGTAAGTGATAAGTGTTTATAAACAGGAACCTCGAGAAAGTATGTCTGTGTTTTGTTTTCAGATGACAGGCAGATATGAGATGTACGCGCGAGAGCTTGCGGAAGCTGTCAAACCCGACTATGTCCCCACCATCGTGAAGGAGTAGATGTCTTCTGTCCCCATTAGATGAGCAAGTGGGGCAGGCTTCACACATCCAAGTTCTCCCTAATTATGTTACTGTCCAAATGGATTTTTAAATGCCACAGCAGGAGTAAGGTGGAATTGGAATGACTGCTAAATGGGAACAAGGTTTCCTTCTGGGGTGATGGAAATGTTTGGGGACTAGATAAAGGTTATGATTGTGAATATATTAAATACAACTGGATTGCATACTTTAAATGTTTCATTTTATGTTATATTAATTCTACCTAAATTTTTTTAAATGCTTTTTTTTTCCTTTTGGTATTAGGGATTGAACCCAAGGGTGCTTAACCACTGAGATACATCCCTAGCTTTTAAAAAAATTTTTGTTTTATTTTGTATTTTTGAGACAGGGCCTCACTAAATTGCTTAGGGCCTCATTAAATTGCTGAGACTGGCTTTGAACCTGCAATCCTCCTGCCTGAGCTTTCTGAGTCCCTGGGATTATAAACATGTGTCACCATGCCTGGCACTATCAGCTTCTTAAGGGTCAGCATAAGAATCTGTGTGCTGGTGGAAAGAAGTTGAGAGCAGATACAGAGTTGTGGAGCCTACAGTGTGGATGTGGGCAGGTGGTCTTTGGGCATTCCAGGTTATTCCCCAGTCATACACTAGCCTAGGTATGTGTAAAGGATTGTTTTTTGAGAAAGCATCTCACTGTATTTCCCCAGCTGGCCTCCAGGTCCTGGACTCAGGCAAACCTTTTGACTCAGTCTCTCGAGCTGCTACAGGGATGCACTACCAAGCCAAACTTTCTGTGAAGTATTTTGTAGATTCAATTAGAGACCATAACCAATTGACTAAGTAAGTGAGATTATTCCACATCACTTAGGTGGGCCTGAATCAACCCATTAAAAGGTCTAAAGAACATGGCTCAGGCTTCTCTAAGGAAGAGGAATTCTGTATGCCAACCACAGCTCTGGGCCTTGGCAGGAATTCCAACCTGCTTCCCTGACAGCCTGCCCTGTAGCTATTGGACTTGCCTAGCCAGGCCCTACAATCATGAAGTCAAGTCCTTGCAATGAATCTCTTAATGCATATCCTACTGGTTCTGCCTCTCTGGGTCTGACTAATACAGATTTTGGTACCAGAAGTGGTTCCTAAGAAATACAATCTAAAGGATGATTAAGATTAATTTCTGCAATTGATTCTGGGTTATCTGGAATTATTCTCTCATTTGATTATATTTAAAGGCATTAGTGCTTCAGGTATAGTCCCCCTCCTTGTGCCTTGCTGTTTCATTAAATCCAGCCCTAGAGACATGATGAGCTTTTTCTGTCTGGCCCTGCCATATCCAAAGCCTTTGTGCCTATGGTTTCTAGAAGAAGCATGTAGTCAGCCTAACATAGAGGTTTAGGTGACAAGTTGGTACATTTATGAAATAGACATTAATGTACCAGACACTATTTGATTATCTACACCACTCATTGCCGGGAAGCAGAATCGTCAGGCCCATCTGAGAGCAGGAAGGCCCTACACAGATAGAGTCACTTTGGGGTTTGCCTTATGCCTGGAATGTTTTAGATGTTCAGTAAACATTTGTTGAATGGACTTTGGGTGGAGATTTTATATGGTTATTGCTGATGACATGGCAGGCTCTTAGGCAAGAACCCAGAGTAACCTTACCCCTGAGCTACATCCCCAGCCCTCCACCCTTTTTTATTTTGAGACAGGGTCTTGCTAAGTTGCTGAGGCTGGCCCCAAACTTACAGTATTCCTGCCTCAGCCTCCCAAGTTACTGGGTTTATGGGCATCTGCTAGCATACCCTGCCAGTGACTCTATTTTCAATGGCAAAGAAGAAAGTGGTAATTGGTGGTATGATGTGACCGTAGAAACTCATCTGTAGGGTAGATCTATATTTGAATTTTGCAACCTGTGTTCAGGAGTTCCAACCTGATAGCCTGCCTGCACTGTGGATTTCAGGCTTGCCTAACCAGCCCCCATCGTCATGTAAGGTAATCCCTTACACTAAATCTCTTGATATCTTTTACCTAGATCTGTCCCCTTGTGGTTCTGCTTCTGTGGTTGACCACTGACCCCTGACTTGCACATCAGATTACTCATTTCTCTGCACCTGGGTTTCAGCATTTGTAAAATAGGGCCATATGCCCTGTCCTGCTTTATGTCACAGAATGATGATGGGTGACAAACTTGATGGGTCAGGGAGCTCCTTGGCAGCTGTCAGAACAATACTTCTGTAGGCACTGTCCCTTGCACCAACCACATGGCAAGAATCCAACCTGCTGAACCTCAAATAGAAGTTGACCAGAGTGTCCAGGGTGGAGGTGATATCTTACTCTTCCCAGTCACAGAAAGCAACCTCATGCTTTCACTGGCCCAGCAGCTGAATTTTGCATGAATAACCCCATGTCAGGGCTGGGGTGCTCCTAGATAGCCCCTTTGGGTGAAAAAGCCAGATAGAGCTGTCCGGCCACAACTATGCTAATCTCCTCAGCCTCTGCCTGCTTCAGGTATAGTCCCCCTCCTTGTGCCTTGCTGTTTCATTGAATCCAGCCCTAGAGACATGATGAGCTTTTTCTGTCTGGCCCTGCCATATCCAAAGCCTTTGTGCCTATGGTTTCTAGAAGAAGCATGTAGTCAGCCTAACATAGAGGTTTAGGTGACAAGTTGGTACATTTATGAAATAGACATTAATGTACCAGACACTATTTGATTATCTACACCACTCATTGCCGGGAAGCAGAATCGTCAGGCCCATCTGAGAGCAGGAAGGCCCTACACAGATAGAGTCACTTTGGGGTTTGCCTTATGCCTGGAATGTTTTAGATGTTCAGTAAACATTTGTTGAATGGACTTTGGGTGGAGATTTTATATGGTTATTGCTGATGACATGGCAGGCTCTCAGGCAAGAACTTGAATTGGTTCAATGTCCATGACCTGCAAGCCACCAGGCCCTAGTACAATCTTAGATGAAACCTTCTGACCAAATGAAACCGAATGCCAGCAGAAAAAAGAAAATGATTTTCTCACCTGTAAGATGGCAGGTGGCTGGACTCAAAGTTCTGAAGAACCCTGCAGCTCTAGCAGGTAGCCTTTCTGTCAGGCCACAGATTTATTTTATTTTAGTGGTGCTGGGGATTAAGCCCATGCTCACACATGCTAAACACAAACTACCACTGAGCTACATCTCCTGCCCAATAGCTTTATTGCTGGCATCTGGGATGAGGTTTGGGCATATAAACCATAGTGTGCGCAAAATAAAAAAAGAACTTATGCATTCTTAAGGATAGACCATATGTTAAACCATAAAAGAAGTCAATGAATTTTTAAAAAATGAAATTATGTAAGTCATATTTTCCAATTGTAATGGAATGAATTAGTAGCAAAGGGAAAATTGAAAAATAGGTGAGAATTAAACAACATTTTTAAATTTTTTATTTTATATATTTATTTAGCCATACTGAAGATTGAATCCATGGCTTCTCATATGCTAGGCAAGTGCTCTACCACTGAGTATACCCATAACCCAACATTTTCATTAAACAACCAATGAATGAGAAACGAAATCAAGGGAAGTTAGAAAATAATCTTAAGACATGAAAACAAAAAGAAAGCATACCAAAACTTAAGGAATGCAATAAAAACAGTGCTAAGAAAGAAATTTATAGCTGTAAATGCTTACAATTAAAAAAGTTTTCAAACCAACAACAAAAATTTATACACTGAAAAACTAAAAAAAAAAAAAAAAGAAAAGAAAAGAAAAAAGACTAAATGAAACCAAATGCCAGCAGAAAAAAGAAAATGATTAGAGCAGAGATAAGAGAACAGAAAATGATAGAGGAAATCAATGAAACCAAAAGTTTGCATTTCTTTCTTTCTTTTCTTTCTTTCCTTTTGATACTTGGATTGAACCCAGAGGGTGCTTTACCACTGAGCCATATCTCCAGCCCTTTTTATGTTTTAAGACAGGGTCTCACTAAATTGCTTAGGGTCTTTAAATTGCTGAAGTTGGGTTCAAACTTGCATTCCTGGAGGATCGTGAGTTCAAAGCCAACCTCAGCAACTTATAGAGGCCCTAAGCAACTCAGTGAGACCCTGTCTCTAAATAAAATATAAAAAGGTTGGGGATGTGGCTTGAGGTTAAGCATCCCTGGGTTCAATCCCTGGTGCCCAAACAAAACAAAACAAAACCTTGCATTCCTCCTGCCTCAGCCTCCCAAGCCACTGGGATTATAGGTATGCACCACTGTACCCAGCAAAAGTTTGCATTTTTTAATAAAATTGCCAACGGTTAGCTAGATTGACTAAGAAAGACTCAAACTACTAAAAATCAGAGAAGAAAGTGGGAACATTACTACTGATTCTTTAAAAATAAAAAGAATCATGAGAGAATACTATGGATAAATTGTATGCCCACAAACTGGAGAGCCTAGACAACCCAAATGAAATGGACAAATTCCTGGAAACACAAAGTCTATCAAGATTAAATCATTAAGCAACAGAAAATCTGAATAGACTTATAACTAGTAAGGATGTTGAATTGGTTGAATTCTACCAAACATTCAAAGTGTACCAGTCCTTCTCAAACTCTTCCCAAAAATCGAAGGGTAGGGAACACTTTCTAACTCACTCCATGGAGTAAGCATTACCCTGATACCAAAGTCAGAGACACTACTAGAAAACTATAGACAAATATCCCTTATAAATATTATTTGGTTTTTTTTGGGGAGGGACAGGGTTTTGCTATGTGGCACGGCCTGGTCTCCAATTTCTGGGTTCCAATGCTCCTCCCCGTCAGCATCCTGAGGGAAGCGCTTAGCTGGTACTGCAGGCATTACATCGCCACACCTGGCTCCCTTATACATATTGATGCAAACTGTGTGTCCCTCTGGAGATAGCTCACATTCTCCCTTGAATGGCTCAACATCCTTGATAAGAAAATCAATCAGTATAATATATCTCATTAATAAAATGAAGGGGAAAAATCCCATCTGATCATCACAAATGAGGCAGAAAAGGCATTTGGAAAAATTCAAAACCCATTTGTGATTTTAAAAAAGTTCAAAAAACTAGGATTAGGATTAGAATAAAACAGCTATCTCAATATAATAAAGGTCACAAATAAAAACCCACTGCTAATACTTTGTGATGAAAAAGAATCAACTTTCACCACTTCTATTCAAAATAGTTTTTCAAGTTCTAGCTAGAGCAATTAAGCAAGAAAAAGAAATAAAAAGGAACATAAGGAAGAAGTAAATTGATGTCTTTTTGCAGGTACATAATCTTATATAATCTTATTTATATAAAACCCACAAAAAGCTATTAGAACTAATGAATTAATTCTGTGAAGTTACAAGACACAAAATTCATACACAGAAACACACACACACACACACACACAAATGGGTTTCTATACATTAACAATAAAAAATCTGAAAAGGAAATTAAGAAAACAATTCCATGACAATAGCATCACAAAGAATAAAATATTTAGGAATTAGCCCTGAAAGTTACTGAACATTGCTGATGAAAATTAAAGAAGGCCAAACTAAATAGAGTCCATTATCATGGACTGGAAAACTTAATTTGGAGAGTCGGGGTACCAGGGATTGAACTCAGACTTGACCACTGGGCCATATCCCTAGCCCTATTTTATATTTTGTTAGAGACAGGGTCTCACTGAGTTGCTTAGCACCTTGCTAAATTGTTGAGGCTGGCTTTGAACTTGCCGTCCTCCTGCCTCCTCCTCCTGAGCCGCTGGGATTACAGGCATGCGTACCGTGCCCGGCCAAACTAAATATTTATGAATGTCAGCACTACAAAAAGCAATCTATGGATTCAATGCAATCTCTATTAAAAATGTCAACAATTTTTTCAGAAATAAAAAAATCTATCTCAGAATTTATATGGAATCTCAAAGGACTCCAAGTAGCCAAAACATCTTGAAAAAGAACAAAGCTGATGAACTCAGGCTTCCTGATTTTAAAACTTCCTACAAAGCTGCAGTAGTATGGTGGGCTTGGGTTGTGGCTCAGAGGAAGAGGGCTTACCTAGCATGTGTGAGGCACTGGGTTTGATCCTCAGCACCACATTAAAATGAAATAAAGGTATTGTGTGCACCTACAACTAAAAAATGCTTAAAAAACAGTGTGGTAATGACATAAAAACAAGGCATATATATTCAGACATATATGGAATAGAATAGAGATCCTAGAAATAAACCCTGACATATATAGTCAATTATTTTTGACAAGGTGCCAAAAATCATTCAATGAGGAAAGGCAGTTTCTTTCCATTAATGGTGCTGGGAAAATAGATAATCACATGCAAAATAATGAAATTGGTCCCTTACTATATCCATATACAAAAGTTAACTCAAAATGTATCAAAGATCTAAATGTAAGCCAGGCACAGTGATGCACACCTGTAATGCCAGTGACTTGGGAGGATGAGGCAGGAGGTTTGCAAGGCAGCAGATGGCCTCAGCAACTTAGCTGGACCCTAAGTAACTTCGTGAGACCCTGTCTCAAAAATAAAATAAAATAAAAAGGGCTGGGGATATAGCTCAGTGATAAAGAGTCTCTGGTCTCTGGGTTCAATCCTCAGTGAAAGAAAGAAAGACGAAGGAAGGAAGGAAGGAAGGAAGGAAGGAAGGAAGGAAGGAAGGAAGGAAGGAAGGAGGGAGGGAGGGAGGGAAAGAAAGAAAGAAGGAGGGAAAGAAGGAGGGAAAGAAGGAAGGAAAGAAGGAAGGAAGGGAAGACAAAGATCTAAATGTAAGAACGTAAACTATAAAACTTTTTAAAATGGTGAAAGTGTTGTGATATTGGATTTGGCAATAATTTCTTGAATGTAACACCAAAACCACAAGGCAACAAAAGAAAAACTAGATAAGTTGAACTTCATCAAAATTAAAAACTTGTGTGCATCAAAGGGCGCTATCACAGTAAAAGGGCAATCTGTAGAATGGGAGAAAATATTTTCAAGTCGTATATATTTTAGTATGTAGAATATATAAAAAAACTTCTTAAACTCAACAATCAAAAATGAGCCAAAGGGCTGGGGATGAAACTCTGAGGTCGAGCACTTACCTAGGAGGCATTAGGACCTCGGTTCAATCCCTAGTACCTCCAGAAAAAAAAAAAAAAAAAGAAACAAAATCAACCAACCAACCAACAAAAACAGAACAAAATGGACAGCAACTGAAATACACATTTCTGTAAAGAAAATAGATGGTATGAAAGCATATGAAAAGATGCTCACCATCATTACCATTAGGAAAATGCAAATCAAAACCACAATGAGAGCCCAGTACAGTGGTGCACGCCTGGAATCCCAGCACCAGGCAGGAGGATCACAAGATCAAAACCAGCCTCAGCAAAGGTGAGGCACTAAGCAACTCAGTGAGACCCTGTCTCTAAATAAAATACAAAATAGGCTGGGCTGGGGATGTGGCTCAGTGGTTGAGTGCCCCTGAGTTCAATCCCTGGTACTAAAATAAAACAAACAAACAAAAACCCACAATGAGATAAGACCTTATATGCATTAGGATAGCTATTATAAACAAAATAAAACCAGAAAATAACAAGTGTTGGCAAGAATGTGAGGAAAGTAGAACCCTCAGGTATTGCTAGTAAGAATGTAAAATGGTGTACATGCTATGGAAAACAGTATGGTAATTCCTCAAAAATAATTAAACACAGAATTATAATATGACCCAGCAATTCCACTGATAAGTATATACTCCACAAAATCAAAATAGGATCTAATAGTGTTAGCTGTATACCCATGTCCATAGCATTGTTATTCACAACAGCCAAAAGATGGAACCTAAGTGGATAAGCATACATATATGCCATTCAAAGGATATTATTCAGCCTTTAAAAAAAGGAAACCATGACACATGCTCCAATAAGAATGAAACTTTAAGACATTATACTCAGTGAAATAAGCCAATGACAAAAGGACAAATGCCTTTTTTTTAAATGAGTCCAAAATCTTGGGAAAAATATTTTAAGAGAGAGTTAATGTAATAGTTTTCATCCTTATATACAAGCATGCCTTCATTTTAACTTGAAAAATATACAATCATAGAAAGACATTTAGATTAACACAGACAAATGCCTTTTTAATAGTTGATCTAAATGAATAATAGTCATTAGTAGTGGCTCAGAAGAATAGGAGGTTGGGGAAATGGAGGATAGATAATGAGTACCAAAACATGGAAGTAATAACTTCTAATGTTCTACAGCACAGAAGGGTGACCGTAGTTCATAATAACCTATATAAATGTTATGAAAAACTAGAAGAGAGGAATTCTAAAGTTCCAGACGTGAAGTAATAATAATGAGATGGGAACATTAATTACCCTGATGTGATTAGTAAATATTGTATACACATATTGTTATTTCAGTAACAATTGTTATTTCAATACATGTATACAATTATTATGCATGACCAAAAATATTATTAAGAGTCAAGGCTAGGGTTTTAACTTGGTAATAGAGTATGTACTTAACCTATGCAAGGCCCTGGGTTTAATCCCCAGATTACCAGCACCCCATACACATAAAAAGAGTTTAAGGAGATGGAAATGTTAACTGTCATGATTTGATCATTACACATGGTATATATATATATATATATATAAAATTATCACCCTATACCCCATAAGTTTGTACAATTAAAGTAATTAATAAAAAAGGACAAATACTGTATGATTCCAATTACATGAGGTATTTAGAATAGTTGAATTTATAAACACAGAAAATAGAGTGTTAGTTGCCAGGAGCTGGGGGGAGAGGAGAAAGGGGGACAATTTTTTGATGGCTCCAGAGTTTCAATTTAGAATGGAAAAAGTTCTAAAATGATAGTGGTGATGGCTGCATAACAATGTGAATGTCTTTTTTTTTTTAATGATAGATAGACCTGGTAACTTTGTTTCTTTTTTTTAATGTGGTGCTGAAGATCAAACCCAGTGCCTTATATGTACTAAGCAAGTGCTCTGCCACTGAGCCATAACCCCAGCCTGTGAATGTCTTTAATATCACTAAATTGTTCACTTAAGAATGGTACAATGTTGGGGGTGGGTTGTGGCTCAGTGGTAGAGCGCTTGCCTAGTATGCATGAGGCACTGGGTTCGATCCCGGGCACCACATAAAATAAATAAATAAATAAAATAAAGGTATTGTGTCCATCTACAACTAAAAAAAATATTAAAAGAAGAAGAAGAAGAAGAATGGTAAAATGGCTGGGCATGGTGGCACACACATACCTGTAATCCCAGTGGTTCGGGAGGCTCAGGCAGGAGAATCATAAGTTAAAAGCCATGCTCAGCAGTTTAGCAAGGCTGTAAGTAACGTAGTGTCCCAAAATAAAATGAGCTGAGGTTGTGGCTCAGTGGTAGAGCACTTGCCTTGCATGCATGAGGCATTGGGTTCGATCCTCAGCACCACATAAAAATAAAAAAATAAATATATTGTGTCTATCTACAACTAAAAACATATATTAAAAAAAAAAACATTAAAAGAGTTGGGGATGTGGCTCAGTGTTAAGCATCCCTGGGTTCAATCCCTAGTACCGCACCAAAAAAAAAAAAAAAAAAAAAAAAAGACTTATAATGGTAAATTATATGTTTTATATTGTTAAAAGAAAAAATTGTTACCAATAAGTTTAACAGAATTTACTTAAGCAAGAAAAAGAGTTCTAGAACCAGTCACCACTTCTGACTGAAATTGGTTCAGAATTCCCCACCCTACAATATATCCAGATCATTTTTATATTCAGAGAAAAGGAAATCACATACTTTCCTAAGAAACAACCTGATTGGCTGCAATCAGCATTTACTAGCTATAGTCAGTGGTGTGGTGAGGCATTTGCAGCTGAATGAGCCCAACTTATATTAACCTCATTCCTGACCCCAGAGCTCTCCTCCAACAGGCTGAGCAAATCCATAAATTATTAAAGTCTACCCTAGAAAGTTAGGTGTTTTTCTCAAATACTGACCTTTCCACTCTGGCCCAAGTCATGAAACCATATTAGATATTGCATAGTCTCCATTGTGGCCTGGCCTTATAAGAAAGTCTATTTTTTATAAATAAATTCTGGCCAGTCATTTGATGCTGATCTGAATATCTTCCAGGGCCATGGTGGTACCATTGATCAGATCAACTAAAGTCAGGGACAAAAGTTGCATTGCCTTTTTAATCAGATGAGTTACATAATAGGAATAATTGTTCCCATTGTGTATATTAACAGCAAGTCAGTTATCAGTTCAAAAAGGTTCTGTGAGTAACCAGGGATAGCCTCATTTTAGAAATATCTCCATTATTATCTGTGGGTTGCACGATCTGTGCTCCATGATGTTTACTAAAACACAAAATTCTCTTATGATCATCATGAAAATACAGTACACCCTTTTGGAGAGGTTGATCCAACTAGTTTTCACATAAGAAATATAGTCATAAGGGCACATATGGCACTCTGAGAAAGTGTTGTTTACAAGGGTCAGTGTCCCCCAAGGTCCTGGCCAGTTGGTAGACCTTTGGGTTTCCAGTTTACTTTGAATAATTAAGTCTAATCCTCATGTGTTATTTTCTTTCAATGAAAAAAATACCTGATATAATCGATTTATAAAGAGGAAAGTTTTATTTATTTTGGCTCATAAGTCCATGGTTACTTGTGCCTCATTGCCTTTAGGCCTGTGGCAAGTACACCATGGTGGGGAGCACACTGCAGAGGAAATTCTTGCCTGTGACAGCCAGGAAGCAAAGATGAGAAAAGGTAGGTTCCCAATATCCCCTTCAAGGGCACATCTCCAGTGACCTAATTCCTACCACTAAGCTTGATATTTGTGTGTGTGTGTGTGCGCTAGGTATTGAACCCAGGGCCTGTGCACACTAGGCAAAGCAAGTGCTCTACCACTTGTAGCTCTACATCCCCAGTCCCTATGCATCACCTTTTAAAGGTTCTGCTACTTCCCAATAATGCTACAGGTTGGGGACCAAGCCTTTAACACATGGACCTTTCAGGGACATTTCAGGGACAAACTATAGCACCTTATATTTGGAAGGACTGCCTGAGGGTAATTAGTCCAGTCTATCCTGGTTGTTCATGCCATCAGTTGAGTGGCATTAGTCTTTTCCACAGATTGGCTGAGGGGTCTGTGGGAATGACAGCAAGAAAAACATCTGAAACATTGGTATTGATACATTGTAGGTATTTTTTGTGGGAAGTACAGAAGCCAGGGATATCCCCTGCTGTTTATAGTAAACGTTTGGCAAAGGTAATAAGGAATAGTGACTAAACTAGTCAAAGTCATCTGAGGAGTGAAGGCAGAAGTTGGAGTCAGTTAAATTTAAAGTACTAACAAAAGTTTGGGAGGTAAGCCAGGTTATTTTTGTTCATAAAGAATGTTTCAAGAGCAATTGTGAAAGATAAAATCATTAATGTCCCTCCATTCTTACCTACTGGGTTATAAGGTATTTTCTACCTAGATGCCAGAGTTTCTGCTTTACCTTCAAGATGGGTGTGTTCCACTCCAGTCCTCAAAATGTCATCTTTTCCCAATTATCCTTTTCTTGCACCCAGACCTTTTTTTTTTTTTTTTTTTTTTTTTGAGGAAGAACTTTTTTTATAAAATGCACAGAGACCCATTATGTTTCCCAGTTTTTCTCATGTGGGCCACTGTAAGGGGTCTCAGTAAGCATAGTGCTTACCCAAGTGGTCATTATCCTTATGATCTAAGATCATGTAAGTCCCACAAGAGAATCCAAGTGACTGAATCAGAATCATATTTGAACTCTGAAGCCCCCTTTAAGCAGGGCTGCCTTCTAGAAGGTGTGTACCAACCAGGCTTGCCTAAAGTTACTGTTTAGGAAAGCAAGCAAGCAACATACCCAAAAGAGTCATTGTGCTATGGTTTGAATGTGTCTTCAAAAGTTCATGTGTTGCACCAGTCAGAATGACGGTCATTAAGAACACGAACAATAATAAACCAGGCATGATGGCACAGGCCTATAATTCCAATGATTTGGGAGGCTGAGGTGGGAGGATTGCAAGTTCTGGGACAGCCTCAGCAACTTAGGCTTTTTTTAAAAAAAATATTTATTTATTTATTTTTTAAGTTGTAGATGGACACACTACCTCCATTTTATTTATTTATTTTTATGTGGTGCTGAGGTTCGAACCAAGGGCCTCGCACGTGCGAGGCGAGCATTCTACCACTGAGCCACAACCCTAGCAGCAACTTAGGCTTTAAGCAACCCTGTCTCAAAATAAAAAGGGCTGGGGATGTGGCTCAGTGGTTAAGTGTCCCTGAGTTCAATCCCCAATACCAAATAATAATAATAATAATAATAATTGCTAGAGAGGATATGGAGAAAAAGGAACACTTTTACACTGTTGGTGGGATTGTAACAGTACAACTGTAACAGTGGTTCACTTTATGCTTTGAATATAGCTCTTACTGCTCTGCCACTGAAAGTTATTTTTAAAATAGACATGTTTCTTTCTCTTTTTCTCTCCCTGCTCTTCCCTAATCTCTCTACCTCCCTAATCTCAGGGAAACAGGATTATCTTTCATCTCCATTTTAGGCAGATTTACTTGTCCTTGAGTACATACCCAACATAAGAATGAAATAAGCCAGACTTTGGGGATGGTACCAGAAGATCTCAGAAATGACTATCTCCAAAATTAAAAAGTGAATTAAAACTCCAACAGAGAACACTGGAATGTAGCTTTTGAATCATCTCTTTAAAAGCCCCCAGTTCCTGCTAATGGGGAGAATCACACCCTGTGAGACAGGAGTCCCCTGTGTTTCTCCTTTGCTAGCAAAGCAATAAAACTGCTTTTTCCTTTTTCTCAAAACCATGTTTTCGTTACTGGTTTGGCATTGATCTCATCAGAAAACAGGCTCTTCTGGTAGGCATCTATGTATGTGACCCAGACAGGTTGTCATAGCCGAATTTATTTCCACCATTCATGGCCCCAAAGAGGAGTGTCTTTAATCTGCCCATTGAGATTTTCTAAGTGACAGATCAAACAACTAGGCTATTGACAATAGCCCAAGAGTCAGAACAAATATAATATGGCCTATCAATTGGAGTACTGGTCTGAGGCTATGAGAATGGTTCCTACTTACTGAGCAGAGTAACACACATCCATGTTTTTTTTTATCCTTCAGTCCATACCCAACATAGGAATGAAGTAAGCCAGACTTTGGGGCTGTATCTGAGAGTGGAAAACCAAAGAAAACCAGAAGACATCATCAGGCTTCAGCTTAGCTAAACCATCTGTGAACTTGGGAAACCTCTGTAATTTACAAGGTCCCCTGGGCCAATGACTTTGCTCTGCTTAATTGTGGGTATGTTTCCCCCAAAGGGTTTACTGCCAGTTTTTTTCATATAAGTCTG
This sequence comes from Marmota monax, assembly GCF_021218885.2. Lineage (NCBI taxonomy): Eukaryota > Metazoa > Chordata > Mammalia > Rodentia > Sciuridae > Marmota > Marmota monax. The sequence goes on along the minus strand of NW_026694573.1, from coordinate 3,567,301 downwards.
AGATGACACCATGGCCAGGCTAGCTGTGTTCATGAATAGACCCATTTCCATTTTATAAGCAAAGCTTTCAGAGCCCAGTTGTCCTATTTATTTATGTGGTACTGGGCCTCACACATGCCAGACAAGCATTTACCACTGAGTCATATCCCTTGCCCCAAATTGTCCCATTTTAACAAGAGCCCAGATAGTAAGGCTTTCAAAAGGGATGTACTTGGTCACTGTCAGTAATGCATTAACCCCCAAATCCCCAGAGATTCTTATGGATGCAGTCTGCTTCCCTCTGCCAGGGGTTTCATTTAGCAAAATTATCAGTCACTGAGGCTTAATAGCTTTTTTAGAAGGGTCATTAGAGTTGTGGGGCCCCAAAGTAGCAAATGGGCTGCAGCTAACCAGACAACTTCCAATGCAGCCTGTTGGTCTGGGGCCTGCTTAAAGGATGCTGATTTGTAGATTAGCTGATATAAAGAACCAAGTAGTATGTCCATCTGAGGTATGTGCTAGTCCAAATACCCAAAGAATTCAAGAAGGTGCTGGGCCTCCTTTTTTTGGCTGTGGTAGAATAGAAGAGACAGAAGATTTTTCCTTGACTGCTGGAAGGATTAGATATTGTGAATCTGCCCACCCAGTCCCAAGAAATTGAATTTTGTCAGGAATTATCAGCCATCTCTGTGGAGAGGTGTCAATGCTATAGTCAGGACCACTAAGACTGAGCCTTGACTTGCCACTCAATCGGACATCCTCTAGGTTGTGAAAGTTTTGGACATCAAGAAAGTAAAGGGACTCACCTAAATCCTGACTTGCCCACTACAGGCAAATTGCAGGGGAGTTTATTTCACACTTCTTTGTGTACAGATCTTCTATTTGGGAGACTCCTCCACTCAAGGGACAAAAGAATAACATCAATTCTTACCATACTTTCAAAAGTAGATGCAACCCAATACATGGAATTGGACCAGAGGGCCTAGGTACTTAGTCTTTTCTTTCTCCACCCTACTATGGAACTTGCCCAGCCTCCATTTGGAAACCTTTTTATCCCTTAACACCAGGTAAGGATGGTGACTTCGGCACCCATAATCAACAGAGCAGTTAAAAGTTTGAGTCCCTCCTGTCCCCAAAGTTCCCCAACATTTTCAGACAGGTACATATGGTCTTTGGTCCACCTTGAAGACGGGAGTACGTCAGCCCCGTCACTAATATTTCTCCTGAAAGTAGCTGAGGTTGGGACAGAGAGGGAATAAAGGATCAGAATTAGGGAAGGAGAAAGTAACTAAGGGCCATTAAAGATGGGAATGCTTACTTTCATTTTGAAGGGTATAGCAGCAATTCATGCCTCAACTGAATGAACTCCGAAGTTTTTTGCTTACCCAGCCCTATATCAAGTGGCAAGGTCATCACTACCAACACTGTTTCGGCCTTGACTCCACAGCTCCTTGCTTTCTGTCTGGGGCCACAGTGTATTTTTTCTTTGGCTTACTCTAGACATGAGCCATGATACTTCTTTTAAATCCAACTTAATCCAAGCCATTTGTTGCCCAGTTATCATAATAACGCTTGTTTCTGCCCTTTTGTTTTATTTTTCTTTGAAACAGGATCTTGTGGAGGCTGGCCCAAACTTGAGATTCTCCTGCCTCAGTCTCCTGAGGAGCTGGGATTACAGGTGCATGCTACTGTGCCCAGCTTAGCTTTAACAGGAGGACTAGAAACTTTCCTGGGTGATGAAGTTGACTACAAGATTCTATCTAGAATTATTTTGGTTCACTTCTCATTCTCTAATGAGCTGCCTTTATGAGCATTGCAAACCCAATCCAAGGTGGTAAGAGCCCAAATACCAGTCAATGCTACATCTGTGGTCTTTTATAGGAGTTATTCTTAGGGGAATCTCCCTGAGAGGGCTCAAGATCATTTTTAGCTTTTAGGACCCACTGTAAAAATAAAAACTCTGGGATCTTTTACCATTGTCTCCTAATGGATTTAAGGTTGTCATAAGAGGCTTGAGGTATAGCTTAGTGGTAGAGCATATATTTAGTGTGATCGAGGGCCTAGATTTAATCCCTTAAAAAAAAATGTTGGCATAATAGATTGCAGGAAGGACCAAGCCAAAAGACAGCCCAGCTAAGACATTCCTCCTTCACAAGCATTACATGCCTCACCTCCTGGGTAAATCAGTAAATTAAATCAGCCAACATTCCAATTTGCCTGCTTTCTTTCCATTGTGGTTATGAATTCCTCATATTCATGCTCAGTGTAAGTGTATATCTCAGTAACTGTTGTCTCAAAGGGGTTGGAAATATCTGCACCCAAGGCAAATTTTAGTACTGGTTGTTAACAATATGAAGACATAAGGTGCCCACCAGATTGCTGCCAGATACACCATGCCCAAAGAGAATTAGCGACAACCAGGGCACCATCCAGGCAGCTGTCTTTGAACCCTCTTCCAGGGACTGGGCCTACAACCCCACCTCATAATTTTTTCATTAACAGACAATAAAATAAGGGACCATTTATTGCCCAAGTATCATACAAGTTGGTCAACAAGTTTGTAATTGATTCCCATGGACTTCCTCTTCATCAGGCTGCAAGGCTCTCACTGTTCTCCCCCAAAGCCATGTTTCAGTCAGTATCCCATCTTTGTTGCCAATACTGTCAAGAATCATCAAAGGGGCTGGGGATAAGCTCAAGTGGTAGAGTGCTTACCTTGCATGCACAAGGTCCTGGGTTCAATCCCTAGTACCACACACACAAATCATCATCAGAGGTGTTTTTTTTGCAAATTTGCCTGCAATAGTTTCATGGATGCTGGTAGATACAACACTCCTGGGTCAAAGACAAAGGACAGTTTATTATGACAATAAAAGTATTCCAGTGATTCCAGATGTTGAGGCAGGAGGACTGCAAGTTTGACACTAATCTCGGCAACTTAATGAGGCCCTATATAAAACTAAAACATAAAAGGAATCTGGGGATGTGGAACAATGGTTAAGTGCCCCTGAGCTCAATCCCTGGTACCAAAAGAAAAAGGAAAAAAAAAAAAAAGGTAGCCCGAGGACCAGCATTTTCTTGCATTGATTCAAGTCCTATTTATAATACTTCCTACAATGTAACTGCTATGTAAATAGTTGCTATATTATATTGTTAAGGGAATAATGACAAGAAAAGTCTATTTGCTTAGGATAGACAAATTTTTAAAAATATTTTCTATCCACTGTTCATTGAATCTGTGGATGCAGAACCCACGGATATGGAAGGCTGACTGTATTAACCAAGTTATCCTGTTTTAAAAGCCATCATCAGTTTACTCTTCCACCATTCTTTGTAGGAGTGAATGTCTGCTGGATTCTACATGACAAAGAAAGCTCAAATGTATCCTCCCCTTTAATGATGATCTCTGAAAAATACAGGAAAGCTGAGAAATAGGTTTTGTTAAAGATCTAGTGCACACTATCCATTCACTTACACTTATCAAGCAATTATTAGGTGTCAGATACTAGGGCTCCAGCAATGGAGGAGTCATGTAGACATCACAACCTGGTAGAGGAAGGGCAGAAAGGTGGGAGTGTTGTTTTAGAAAGTGAGAGAGCTCTGAGGGAAGTGGTGGTGATGGGGGCACAATAGGTGCACAATAGGTGCAAAGGCCCTGAGGCATGAAAGGACTTTGGCAGGTGAAAGGTACGAAGAGGCGGCCTTGTATTGCGAAGATAAAGTAAGATGTAGACCTCAAGCCCTGGTAAACTAAGAGGCTTTAAACAGCTTGGGAAGGCTACTTCACCAGATCTCCCAGGGCTGTAAAAGGCAAAAGATTTCTTGGGGTAGAGCCTGGAATAGTAGTATATAGGCAGCCAAGGAGATGCAGAGGAAGTCAAGAGGCAGACAGGAGGGGAGGAGTAACCGCCCACCGGGAAGGGCCTTTGGTCTGGAACCGTGGGAGTTTCAACTTGCATTTCCGGGCGTTGAGGTTTTTCCATGAACACTCAATTCCATGCTGGTCCCATCACTTGGCCCCTGGGGACCAGCAGCTCAGCAGGATGACATCTCAGTATTTCCCTAGTTTCCTCAATTCTGTTCTGAAGCTGGAGGGTAGGGACAAGTCCATGATATGTGTCCTTGGATCCCAAGGCTGAGGCAGGTTGGATAGAAACATCACAAGAAACTCTGAGTCAGAGGCATCACCAGGAAGACAGCTGAAGGTTCTACCTCCTTCCAACCATCAATCCAAGTGCCATTCTTTCTACCTGGGAGAAGTCCCCAAGAGCCAATAGCCCAGCCAGTCTCTGGCTTCGAAACTCGGAGCTCATTTCCTGGCTTTTCTGGAATTGGCTCACCCCTACAGGGTCACTAGGGTTGTTGCTTCTGATCATGGCCTGGTCTGAGGATTGGGAAAACAGCAAATGACAGGTTTGGGTCTTGCTCTGTCTCTAGCTAATTGAGTCATGACCTTAGCCAGTCACTGCCCCTCTCTGGGCCCCAGTCTCCTCCTTGGACTAGACAAGTGACTTCCCAACTTTCAACATATTTCATGGAATACCAATGTTACATCAAAACACTCTGTGGCCAAATAATGATGAATGGGGTCCCCCATCAAAAAATGATGAATGTAGAGCCTCATTTTTACATCCTAAATCTCCCAGAGGGTACTGTAGCCTGCTGTGGTTGGTTGTCAAGCTGGTCTAATCGGGGCACCCTGTTTTATAACTTCTCACCATTGGCACTATGAAGAAGATACCCCAGGATGAGCTAGACAAGAGTCTTTGTAGGGGCATACTTAGTTCTCTCCTGAAATTTAATCTGTAGAAATAACCATTGACCGTGACATCCAATGACCCTTGCCTCCTGGTATTTGTGCCCTTTGTCATCTCCAGTGCATGCTAGATTCATTTCTTTTTCTTTCTTTCAACTGTATTCTCTGTTTAATACCTTGTGGATCTCAGCAGATACTCTGCTGGGTGAGTCCATGAATATAAAAGATTTCTGATAAGGTAGAGCTAATTGAATTCTGGCCTCTCCATCCAACAAGCCACTTGGGAACCCTCTGGTAGCCACTGACTCTGTGCCAGAGTCATTTCATTTCATAAAAAGACAAGGACACACAGGTGCTTAGAGTCAAGGCCAATGACCTCTGTTATGTTGGAGATAATCTAGGGACCAATGATTCATTTATAATAAGTAGAATTCTACAGAAGTGAGGATGTCGTCTCCCAAGATTAGGTTAAAGACTATGGCTTCTATCCTTCCAGCATTCTTGGGCTCACCTTCCCATGTCACCCGCTGCTATGCTATGAGGACACTCAGGAAGCCTATGGCTGGCATCCCTATGAGTGAGCTCCAGCCCCACTCTAGCCTTGAGAGCACTGTATTCCCAGCCACCAGTTTGATTGAAACATCAAAAGAAACCCTGAGCCAGAGGTGCCACCTCAGCTGTACCCAGATTCCTGACCCACGGAAATTGAGAAAAATTTTTTCCCCTTTTTGTCCCAGGGATTGAACCCAGGGGGCACTTAACCATCGAGCTATGTTCCCAGCCCTTTCTTTTTATTTTATTTAAAGACAAGGTCTAGCAGAGTTGCTTAGGGCCTTACCAAGTTGCTGAGGCTGGCTTTGAACTCCTCCTGCCTCAGCTTCCTGAGCCCCTGGGATCACAGGCCTTCTTCACCATGCCTGGCTGTTTGTTGTTTTAAACTGCTAAGTTTGGGAGATAATTTGTCATACAGCAATGGAAAGCTAATAAAATTGTACAGTACCTTCTACAACCAGTGTGTGATGGATTCTATTAAAACTGATCATTGTATGTGTAATGTTGAAACCTACTTGTTTTGTGACACGCTTCCCTCTCCCTGGCACTGAATGTCCAGTGTCCACTGGTGGCATCGTCCACTGGTCGATCCCCAATGTCCTCCTAGGGGTACTGGGTATAAGAGGGAGGTAGCCTCAAAAGACAGTGAATAGACAGGAAGTTCACATAGCAACTGGGCAAGGAGGTGCCACGCTCTACCAAAAACCAGTCTGAACAATAGAGTAGCAAGGTGGGGTGGTGTGTCCTCTCATCTCTGGGTACTGACCCCTGGTTTTACAGCTTGGGCTCAGATTCTGCCCTGGACCAGCCCATTAGTTCCCAATGGAACCTCATATTAGAATCCTTGGTTTTTGTTCTCACTGCCCACCCCCACACCCCATATGCTCTGTGCAGCCAACTACACCCAGGCTGTACCATCCTATCTTCTTTTGCCATTTCTGCCCCAATACCTCCCACATTCTGTTAACTGAATTTGGTGGCCACTCAGAGCCCATAAACCAACAAATACCCATTCAGGATGGGGCCTCTTCCTCTAGAGTGAGCTGAGGATTCATGCTCAAGTGCAGAAAAGAGCAAGCTCACTACCATTGTCTACCTGGTATGCTGCCTGGCATATTCTAGTTAGGTACCCCATAGATGATAGCTCATACTGCTTCCTTAAATGGTCAGCTCAAATGAAAGTGTGAGTACAGGGCTGCTCTGCGGTTTGAAACAAAGAGCCCAAGATCTTGGTCAGGATGTCTATTAATATATCTTTTCAATGTGAGGGGTGGGAGGGACAAATAGCAGTCAGGAAAGGCATTAGGTAGGAGACCTGGGCATATTGAAAAAGCTGGCTATGGCTCCATCAGCCCCTTCAAGGGCCTAGGACAGCTCTGAGGATGCCAGATTTACCAAACACTTCCCTTTTCAGAAGTGGAATTTTAAAATGAAATTATTAAATGAATCCTAGAAGAACCCACTATCTGGCCAATAAGTGGAGGCTGGAAATGGAGGGTACAGGGAGGGTTGGAGACAGGAATTCTGCAGATTAACACAGCTTCTCAGAAAGGCCAGCCAAGGGCTGTCACCACTGTGCAGTGAGAATAGTGTTTATTGAGAATGGCTCATTACAAACAAAATATATTTATGTATAAAAATCTCTGCAATGCAAAAGATCCCTTTCGTCCCCCTGCAGCTAGAGTGAACAAAGCTGCCTACTGTTCCATTGGCTTCAGAAGCTGCATTGGGCTGAAGCATGAGAACAGGCTGGGCAATTGTGGGTGCCACGTGCTGTGGGCAACGTCCCTGATGTCCAGGCTCTTTTCTCAGCCCCAATGTCATGACTTGTGCAAGAATGCAACACAGTGTAGCTGATGTCCTGCCTCCGTGACCTTCCTCAGAGAGACTGGTCTTGGGGACAAACAACTTGTTAATCTTACAGACAGGTGACCTCTAACATGTGACTTACCCTGAGAAGCCATTGTCTGAGCCCAGAGACTGAGCATGTCCCGGATGGATGAGGTGCTGTGATCACTTTCTGTGAAGGCTAATCCCCATAACAGCTCACCACCATGTGTGCTATTCCTCATTCATATGCAGTCATCATGAAAACTTAACTTCTTCCCATCGGTTTCCTTCATTCAGCTATTCTCACCACAATTTTACCTAAACCTCTCCTGAGGACACCCATACCCCACAGCTGCTGTGTATGGTACTCCTGAGCTTGGAGCCAGAGTTCCCTAGGACCTTGGGACACCCAGCATTAAGGCAATAGAAATGAGACCAGACTAAAGCCAACACCAGTCTCTGAAACCCAGGATGGCTGCCTTGCCAATAGTGCTACCCTCTCGGCCCAAAGCTGTCTGGTGTTAAGGAGCAAGGTGGCTGGGTGGTCTCACAGAACTGGTAAGCAGACTCTTCCTCCACCCCTCAGAACTACCATGGTGAGGGAGGGGCCAGCTAGAGTCGGTGTGGGAGAAGCAGCTGCCACCATGTCACACCTGAGAAGCAGCTGCCACCACGTCACACCTTGGGCACTGGAAGACCAAGCCCTAGGAGTGCAGGGATGGTGGGGCTGTCAGGGTATCCCTGTCTTTTTGCCAGAGGCAGCCATGAAGGGCTCTTGAGTTCAAGACCCAGCTCTACTACTGTCCTGGGCCAACTTCCTCCTCAAGTGAGGCAAGGGGCCTGGTGCTCAGACTTTAAAAAAGAAATCTGGCTGGCTTACCTGCCCTCTGAAAAAAAGAGGTGTTAGTGGTTCCAAAGTACCTGCAATCTCACTATTATTCTTACTTAAAGGTGATAATCACCCAGCAAAAGTAAAAACTTAAATTTCAATTAAAAAAACACCTCTGCTCCCAACAACAACAAAAATTTAAAAAGGGGTGAGGGGAGGAAAGAAGGAAATAATGAAGGAAGAAACCAGCTCCAGTCAATGCTACTTGCTGTGCTGTGTGATCCTGGGCAGTCATCACCATTCTCTGTCAAGACAGAAGAGATCCAACATTCTGTGCAAAAGGTCCTGGCATGAAAACCAGTGTGGGTTGGAGACTACAGACTGTCCCCTGCCCGTTGCTTCACAAGTAGAGGCTCTACCACCTAGCTCCGACAGACCTGGGGTTGCCCACACCCAGAGGACAAATGGTCCCTCCTTTTGGGATTTAGGCTGGTGTCAGGAGGCCTCATGGGTGAGGAGGGCTCTTTGGGATCCAGGTAGCTGTTTATTCCTGGGGTACACTCTCTGCTGGTGCCCAGCACACTCCCTAGGGCCTTCCTCCCTACAGAGCCAAATGGCTATGAGGTGTCTACACTGCATGATAGGGGCCAGTGGCCTCATAACCAGTCAGATACTTGGGCCCACTGGAAGGCAGGAGGTGGTAGTAATGGCATCTACCATGGGTTACAGGGGGCTCTGTAGCACTTCCAGAAGATTGGGTTTGGAGTGCTCCAGCTCTAGGGACTTGAATTCAGCTACACCTTCCAAACATGCAGATGCTGTCCTGATGAGTAGCATCAGATCAAGTGACTTCTCTCTCCAAGACTCAGTCCTAAGGTCTATGGGAAGACTGCCTCAGGCCTCTCCCCTCACCTTGGGTCTGGCTAGAAGGCAACAAGGGCATCCTTGAAGCTAGACTTCCAATGGGCATTGTTGGAGTTAGGCTTGTCATCCTGGGGAAGACTCCCCTCAGAACTCTGGAGAAGCCTTCAGGAGCCCCCAGATGCTTGGGGTAAATGACAACATATAGCACTAGCTGACAAAGCAGCTACGCCAGTTCCCAGAGTTCCCCAGAGCCTTGTCAGACAGGTTGAAGCTGCAGTGTTGCATTCCAGCCCCAGCAGCCCCCAACTTGGGCATACTGATAAGGTCTGGCTAAAGTTGGGGGTTGGGGTCCAAGGATCTGGGCACAACAGGCTCCTGCTGTCAGCTGTCCAGGTAGACAAAGAGGATGTCCTCATCTGTGCCGTAGCTGGTTCTGGCCTCCTCAAAGTTACTGACACTGGTGCTGCACATTCCTGCTGGGAGTGGGGAGAGCAGAGTGGGATCAGTAGGTGGGGAGAGAGCAACCAACCTACCAGTGCCCAGGGAAGTTGGGTGAGGTCTACATCCCATCTGCCGGGCCACACCTCTTGGCTCAAGTCCTCCACCCCCAGGAAGCCTTCCTTGCCTATACTGGCCCTCATGAACTCTTTCTCTGACCCTTCCTCAGTATAGCAAATGGAGAAAGCAAAGCCCAGAGAAAGGAAAAAACATGCTCCAGGACACATGGACAGGTCAGGAAAGTCTGTCCCTGTACCCTGAGGGTAGTAGGTAGCATGGAACAAGGGTGAGGTTGGACAGACTTTCTAATAAGTGTACTGGTTGTCCTGGAAGGATGGAGTGGAGACTGCAGCCTGCGCAACATAAGTTATTGAGGCAGGGACCTGAGCAGTGGAGTGGAAAAGTGGGGTGGCCAGAGGCCAGCACTGGTGCAAGTTTGTGGCTAGTTTGCTTACATGGTAAAAGGGGTAGCCCCGATGACAAGAGCCCAGGAGTAGTAGAGGCCTTGGGGAAAAGGCAGCAAGGGAGATTGTGGTCATACCAGGCTGGATAGGAGGAAGTTGTGGGAGCCGGGCATAGGGGACAGAGAATGCATACCGCCTTGGCCCACCCTGACCCCAGCACTCACGGTCAGCATAGGCTGGGTTGTTGTAGAAAATACAGCCGGTGGCCCTGTTGTAACCACGCAGAACAATGAAGTGGCCCTGGTATTCAGGGGTACGGCAGAAGCAGCGATGGCCACTGGGTGCAAAGCAGCAGTACTTGACGGGGCTAGAGCACAGGTCGCAGTGTAGCACCCCTGAGTTCACGAGCACGATGGCTACATGGCCCTGTGCCAGATGCGCCTGGATGTCCTGCACACTCACTGTGCTGTGGGCAGAAGGGAATCAGTTGGTGCCAATGGGCTCTATTCCCCATCTCAACTGGATAGATCCCTGCTTACATCCCCGTTACCCTATGTTACGAAACTTGGGGACCTGACTTGTCTTCCCTCTGCCCTGAATTTCTTGTACATGGAACATCCTTGCTTATCATATTGGCCCAGGTTAGGCACAGGGCCTACACAGGACCAGTGTGTGTATGTTGTTAGCAGAGTTCTGAGAGAATACAAGGACCAGCTGGCCCTTCAGGAAGGGAAGTCAGAAGGTCAATTCCAGATGGGCACAACTGAGGGCCACTAAACAGTTTATGGAACCTCACTCCTGGTATGGTAGATATTTTGCCAAGTCCCCATTTCTACTTTCCCACAAATCCTATGTGGTTTACATGGGAAATTACTAGCCCAATTTAATTCCCCAAATCCGAGCAGAGCCTGGCTTGGCCACATTCAAAACCAATTGTTTTTCTAAAAGGGCTATTTTCCCCTTTTTCCAAGGCTTCTGTGGCAGAAGGAATCACTCAGAAAGCACTTATAGGGGAATGCTATAAGTTAACTCTGTAAGCACAATGTCTGGAGCTGTGCCATAGGCAGACTCATAGAAGTGGCCCCATTCTGTGTCTTCCAGCAGACAGCAAATCTAAACAAAAACCCAGAAGGGACAGAAGGGGCTTGGGGCCCTTAAGCCAAGGGCTCCCAGAAATTTTCTGAAGGGGCTGCTCACCACTCGGGGCCCTCCTTCATTAATCAGCTCCTCAGGAGTGGCAGCATCAGCACCACGAGGTCTGGCCCAACTCTAGCCTCAGCTGAGTCACGTGGCAGTTTGGTTTGCTGCCTTGGCCGGTGAAACATGCCATTTTTCCATTTAGTCTCTGAAACAAAATAGCTGGCAGAGTTCCTACTGGTGTGTACAAGAGGAGGGGAATTTCAGCTATGGGAGAAAAGCAGGAACATGCTAGATCGAAAAGTTGCAGCTCTGTAGAATTATGAGTGTAGAAATGCTGGGTTCAGATCACAGCATAGCCAAAATGCTGGGGGAACCGTGCACTGGTAGGTCTCTCCCAGCCTCATTTTCCTCCTGAGAAATGGGGCGGCAACAGCTTCCCCGCTCAATAAAACAGTGCCTATCAAGTGCCCTAAAAAACGTTTGCTGCCTTTACTTCCATCAGGCAGTCATGTGGCCAGAGGATAAGTAGAGATTTATCTTCCCATTTTCCAAATTATCAGGTGGTTAATAATAAAAACATAATTTTATAAAGAAAGAGTAAACCTGAGAAGAATGGAAGTATAGCCTCTAAGCAAGTCTGGAGAATGCTACCCACATCTGGGCAAGTTGCCCCCAGGGTCTGCTTGAATCCAGCCCACCCCCACACATGGATGAGAAGGGAGAGGTCCATGTAAGGTCACAGCAGGGGAACAAGCTTCCTAGACAGTCTATACATGTGGCCTTCCCTGCTCCTGTCCCTGTCCACTGTCAATCGCCCTGCCACCACATTACTCAGCGGTCCTTCCTTTTTTAGGGCTTCTATGTTTTGTTTCATGCCATTATCCTATGAACAGTCCAAGAGCTGATCACAGCCTGTATCACTCACTTTTCCCTCCAGTACCTGCTCAGGATCCACTCCAGACCAGAGTCTAGGATATATAGCTCCACTGACCCCCATTTTAAGGATGGAAAAAACAAAGCACAGAGGGGAAAATTACTGCCCAGGTAGGAGATACTAGTTCTGCCTAACTCTAGAACCCCAGCCTTTCCCAAACACTATCCTGAGATCTCCCTCACTACCAACCTCACCAGAGGTAACTGGCCATGGTGGAGTGAGAAGGACTCACCATTTTTCCACAAGCACCTTGCAGGCCTTAGCTTCTGCAAACAGCTGGTTCACCCGGGTTTCCTCTGTATCAAAGTGCTTCCTGTAAAAGGACTAAAGAGAGAAGGGCAGTCCACTTGGCTACTCTCACTCCATATGGTTAAAGCAAAGAGCGTGTTATAGAAGGAGGGGATGTGGGAGGGCAGAGAAGCTCCGTTGTGGGGCAGGCTGCACATGCAGCACACCCAGTCTGTCCCAGGCCAGGGAGTACACAGGACCAGAGGCATTATCAAGATGGGTGGGCAGCTGGGCTCAGCCAGCTCCCTGGGGAAGAATGGTCACCCTATGGCAGGCATAAGCAAGAGCTCAAAGCAAAAGGGTAAGGTGGGGTCTGAGGCTGAGCCATAGCTCAGCTTATCCAGGCATGGTTCATGGAGCAGCCTTTGTTTGGTGCAAGTACCTTAAGGTAACCAGAGCCTCCATGGGGGAGGCTAAAAAGACCCTGTTCTTAAGCCTCTTTCTCTGCCTCAACCAGACTAGATTCATTAGCCTTCTTCCTTTGACCAAGAAGGTTCAAAGGAAAGTTAAGTTGATTGGCAACTGCCACCATGTCACAGCCCTTTTGCTAACTAGCCAGCACTGACTTCGCTCTGCCATGTTTTGGAGTCTGGGCCACGAACTTTTGTAAGAAAGGCTTTAACTTTGCAGGGAAACAGAATACACTGACGTGTGGGCTCAGCTGTCAATGTTGGCATTACTTTCAATAGGAAAAAAGGAAAGACAATATTCGTTTTTCTTCAAGAATACCAATTACTCAGCTTAGAACTGGCTGCCCTGGTGAGAAGGAAGAAAATGGGCAAATGAGGGTTACATGAAATCAGAGTGATGTTCTTGGAGGCCCTGGGCAGGCCTTGTGCTGGAGGACAGTAGGGAAGAATGAAGGAAGGTAAATGCTCCTCTGCACATCCTCTGAGTGTCATAGAAGGTAGGCAGGAGCCAGGACTCAGTGATTAGGTACTCCACGCAGGCTGGACCTCATGGTCACCTGCTCAATGTGGCTGGTAAATCCTTTCTATAGCCCATCTGCCACTGTCCCTGGTCTCTGCACACCTATGTCCCACCAGATATCCAGGCCTTGACAGCTCTCTCTTCTAACTACTACAACTGGGTGGCCTATGCCTCTATGTGGCCTCAAATGAGAAGGCCCATCCAGATGTGGTGGCTTACCTGGTTTTTATAACCCTTGTCGACGCCCAGGGTCTGGGTACAGAAGCGGTGCCTCACACCAAAGTGGCGCATCAAGTAGGCCAGATCAATGGTCCAGATACTTCTGGTTAGGCGCAGCTCCTGCAGGGCACTCTCAAACTCTCCATCGTCCAGCTGGCCCAGGTATCTACAAGCAGAGAGGCCAAGAAGCTCAGCTTCAAGGTGGAACTAGGTCACAGGTCATACTCCATTACTGGGTCTATAGCAACTGTTGTTTCTGCTCCCCAGAAGGCTCTGTCCTTTATCATGAAACCCTATACCTGCCCACATGCTGCCTGAACACAACCTGAAGACTATCAGGGCTAAGGCTACCTGGGGCACTGTTCTGGCTCTGGAGTCAAGGACCTAGATTTTGCTTCTTGTGTCTCTTGCAGGCTGTGTGATCTTGGGCAAGTTACTATCCTCTATGGCTATATTGATTCTAGGCCTTTGTATCACATTAGTGCTTTGTTTTGTAAAGGTTATTTTTGGTGGTACTGGCCATCAAACCAAAGGCCTCACTCATGCTAGGCAAGTGCTCTACATCTGAGCTATACCCACAGCCTGCAAATCAGTGGTTTTCAAAGTGTTAGGCACTGAACCTTTTGTTGAATCCTATCTTTCCCACAATTTCAGAATGTAAAACTGAAACAGATAAGGGAGAGGCAGATCTAGGGTTCCAGGCAGCTGACTGAAAACTCTTGTACAAGAAGATGGCTATAGATTGTCTCTTCTGGTTCTGATTGTCAAGGGTCCTATAATATTCATTCAGCCTCAGCTCAGCAGACTCCCAGAAGCCTGAGGTTAGGAGCATAGAGGGTTCCCTATACCAGTTATGGGCTGCTCTGTGGGCTAGGCGAAGGCCCCTGGAACATCTCTGGCCATCCCAAATTCCTAGGCATTACCAGAGTAGAGATCTGGGTGACCTGATCCACCCTTTGCTCACTTTTGTAAACAGGACAGGGACCAAATGGAAGATAGGCTTCTTACAACCTCAGCCAAAGGTGGTCACAGAGAAGATGAATCCCACCCAGGTGTCTTCCCATGTCTCCCTCAAACCATAGTAGTTGGTGAATAGGGAGGGCGTAGGCCCCTCCACTCACCGAAGCACCATCCTAGAGCAGGCTAGGCCGCAGTCCCAGTGGTAGAGCTGCTGGATGATGGGCACAGGCAGCTGCACAAAGTCCCCTGCATGGAACAGAGGAAGGTTTTAACTCTACTACCATTCCCTGTGGAGACACAGTCATCACCTCCTACCTAGATCCTGTGGGGGCTCAGAAGATTTCCCACAGTCCTTCATTCTTACAATACCAGTGATCTCCCCCAAACACCAGCCACAGCAGGTTAGCCCTACTCAAAATCTTCCAGTGAATTGGTTCCCATGTCTCTTAGGATAATTTCTCTGTGGCTATTATCCTAGCACCTTCAGCTTCTTCCCCATCATAAAGCTGTCCTTCAGGCAGAACCTGTAACTGTCATAATCCCTCTTACCTGGGGTCCTTGGCACACGCGGTTCTTCTGCCTAGATGCTCCTGGCTTCTGAAGAGCTAACTTCTGCCCCTGAACCTCTCTTTTCTAAGGTACTGCCCCTTTAAGACCTGGCCCCCACCATGTATACTCACATCATCCCATGTCTCTCCCTCACAGCCCTTCTTTGGGGAGGATCTCTGAGGCAGGAGTAGGGCTGTTTTACTTCCTGCTTTCAGACCAGATGGCAAATGGGAGGTACCTAGCAGATACAAATTCGTGGGACACCAGGAGGCTTACCTGATTCCAAAGGCACTAGGACAACCAACACATGAAAGTCAGTAAGAAGGGGACTGCTGAATAAGCTGTATATGTGGACTGCTTCTGAAAGCTTCTCTAACACTGTCACTGAGCAACCTCACAGTTTGTCCTTGCCAGGTTGTGAGATGAAGCAAAAAAAAGGCCTGACCTAGGCATTCTAGTCCTGACTCTACCACTGGCTGGCTGTGAGCTAGACAATGGACTTCCTCTTACTAAACTGAGTTTGGCCAACCCTAAAGTGGGGACTTTGGTCTGATTTGGTCATTCAGTTGACAAATATTTTCCAAGAACCTGATTAAGTGCTTGGCATCTGTACTATAGTAAAGTGGTGAGTGACATAGGCAAGGTCCCTGTCTTGGCAGACAGCAATAACAAATAAAAAAGACAATCAGCAGACTAATCTAGGAAAATGGTGTGCCTCAAAGATGTGACAATCAGGGAGCACAGGCAGACAGGGAACATCATGTGCTGAGGCCCTGAGGTGAGGGCAAGCTGGCACACATGGCATTTAGGACCTTCCCACTTGGCTAGCCCATGAATCTGGATGAAGTTCAGAGTCTAAAGAACTGGGGGTGGGGGGTGGGGGCTGGGGATATAGCTCAGTGATAGAACACTAGCATGCATAAGGCCCTTTGTTCAATTCCAGCACTACACTACCACCCCCCAAAAAATCCTAAAAAGAAAGTTCTCTATCCTGGTCACTGCTCAGTACTCTCTCATGATATCTATTCAGTATATGGAAATCCAGCCCATCTACTTCGCCATTTTGAAGGGGTTTCTGGAGCCTCCTGGGTCACATGACTGGTTCTGTGCAGAGCCTGCCAGACATGCCAGCCCCACTTCCTGTTCCTCTGCATGTGCCACTCAGGAAGGCCACCCACCAGCAGTGGAGTTTGTCATGACCCTTCCAAGCTCCTACACTCTTATGACTAACATTCTCTAGCTTCTAGGGCTTGGCTCAGAGGCCACTGCTTCTAGGGCCTTTTCCAATCTTAGGCTGTCTGTGTCCTATCCCTTATGTTTACTCCTGAGTTCATGCTTTAAGATGCAACTCTTGAATGATGCTTTGTCTGTGTCTGGGTCCTGGTAGACTGTTTGTATGTTCCCAGGAGAAGGAGACCTGTGATTGCTACTGGCCACGCTTTACCTTGAAGGGTGTGCAATAAGGCCAGTAAAGGCAGGATGGCATAGGTGAGGAAGACAACCTGCTTGTTGAGCCACCTGACTTCTCTGTGCCTGCTTATTCCTCTATGAAATGAATCATTGCAGATGTAGCCTACAGGGTACCACTCAAGGCAACAGTATGCATAGAACCCTGCCTCTCAGCCAGGGACTGGTACACTGAACCCAGGCATGACTGAGGCTTTGTCCTCTTCCCCAGGTGCCTCGTAAAAGAACCAAGGCCTTCATTCAAGGCCCTCACATATTTGTCTTGTACCACTGCCATGGATTCAGTCCTACCTGTCCTTTGACCCAAATTCTACTCACATTCTGTCTCTGCATACAGCAGACTAATGAATCTCATCCAACTTTCCATTGCTCTTAGAATAAAATTCTCACCTCTTAGCAGGACCCAATCTTGGCCCACTAGACTTACCTCAACCCTGACCTGTACACTGTTTGATCTGTAAACTCAGCAGATTTCATTCTACCCCAGGGCCTCTGTATGTCTGGTACCCTGTCTGGAAATCTCTTCCCCCGGTGCTGTTGTCATTTAAGTCCCAGCTCAGAATCTCCTAAGAGGTTTTTCCTGATTATACCTTTGAGGGGTAAGGGGCCCCATTAATGACATCCTGTTTCTTTGAGTGCTTAGTAACAACAAAAGAAGCTACTGTTGCCCCACTGGACTATAAGCTTCTTAAGGCAGATACTATGGTCTGAATGTGTCCCCCCCAAAAAACACTGTGATGGTATCAAGAGGCGAGGACTTTGGGTACACAATGAGTGGATTAGTGCCTTATAAAAGGGTCAGAGGGAACTAGCTTATATCTCCCTCAACCCTTCTGACCTGTTATGTGAGGACACAGCATTCGTCCCCTTTTCTTCCCTTCCTGCCATGTGAGGACACCAAGACAGAGCTATTTATGAGGAATGGGCCTATCAGACACTGAGCCTGCTAGCACCTTCATCATGGACTTCCCAGTCTCAAGAACTATAAGAAAATAAATTTCTATTGTTTATAAACTACTCAGTCTCAATATTTTGTTATAGCAACACAAATGGACTAAGATAGCAAGGAACCTGCTCTTCTTGTTTGCTGTTTTCCCAGTACCTGGTATCTGATGCTTAATAACAACTCTAAGTTAGTACTTACTGGGAAAAAAAAAAAAAAAAAACGGATTTATTAAGCATTTGCTGTGTACAAGGCTCTTGGCACAAAAATGTGACTAAAAAGACCCAAATCCTTGGGGCTGGGGATGTGGCTCAAGCCGTAGCGCGCTCGCCTGGCATGCGTGCGGCCCGGGTTCGATCCTCAGTACCACATACAAACAAAGATGTTGTGTCTGCCGAGAACTAAAAAATAAATATTAAAAAAAAAAAAAGACCCAAATCCTGATCTCCAGAGACTTATATTCTAAAACAGTTCCACACAACAGACTGGCTAGAGAGGGAGTTCTCTGCAGGATGTGGTGTTATAATGATATACCAGTATCTTCCCTTTTCAGAACCCCTGTGACTATAACAGCCTTTCTGTTTTTGTTTATTCAGGCTGATTATTCTCCAGCCTCTGCTCTGGTATAACCTTTAGTCTGAAAGTCCAAATTTCTGTTTCCTGTACCCCCCAAGGTCTGTCAATGTGGAGTCCTTGAGATGGCATCTATTTTCCCCCTGGACAGAGAATTCTGTGGTGTCAGGTAAGAACAGAGTTGAATTGCTTTCTCCCAGCCCTCAAACATGTTTGGTGAATACAAGTTTTCCAAAAAGGCCTTACTCTTTGAGACGCCCAAGCCTACTTGTTATTGTAGTGCCCCTGCCCCAGGTTTCCAGACTACAGTCCTTTGTTGAAGACTCGCTTCTTACTCTGTGGCCTGAGCTCTGGCATTGACTAGCTGGGCCATCTTGTGCCCAGCTATAAAATGTGGTACAGGATACTTGCTTTCTTGGACCCTGGGAGACTCAGTTGCTCTTCCTCTTCTTGCCCTGAGCCCTGGAACCCCTTGATCCTGGAGCCCCATGGAGCAAAACATCTCCAAATGGCCATCCTAGTCTTGGCACAGGCAGGTCAGCCCATATGAAGATGTTCCTGTAGGGGGTGATAAGGGTAAGGCAAGGCCTTGACATTTGTCCTGATAACAGCTTTAGCTTTCAGAAACCAAAGCAGCTGCCAGATATTGATGCCTGGAGTCAAGAGACAACCCCACCTGAGACCTAGAGTCTGCCTGGAAGGCCCTGGTCTGGCTTTAAGTTGTTGGCTGTCACTAAGAAATAAAGGCTGTCTACTGTCCTTGGTCACTTAACCCCTCTGGACCTCAGTCTGTGCCTTTACAAAAGGGCAAACAACAGTGGTGGCCTATTTTACCCAGTTGCTATGAGGAGTAATGAGGCACCACATATAAACAATTTAGCAAAATGCCTGCGGCAAGAAAGCTCCCTATGAATGTGAGCCATTACCCCACTAAGACTCAGGAAAGAAAGTATCTCAGTAAAGACCACAAAGTTAGATAATTGGAAGACTAGAGATGTAAACTCCAGTGTAATGTTCAGATTCTATTCCATGCTGCAATCACAAAAAAAAGACCAGTCCCTGGGTGTGATGTGCCAACGTTCCCTAACATCTTAGGCTCTGGGTCCCCCATACTCTTGACCTCTCTCCTAAGTTGGCATCTCACTTGTTTACTAACATCAGCCTTGTCTGTATCTTAAGCAAAGCAGGAATCATGGCTACCTCCTTACTCCCATTCTTGGACAATCAAAGGGATTCTAGCTTCCTCAAAGCAGAATGAACCACAGTGAAAAAGACAGGTCGTTGAGTCTGGGAGCCAGGGAAAAGGGCCTTCCCATTGCTGGACAGACACTCTCTCGGGCAGCTGCCTCCCCTTATTGGTCTCAGTTCCGACAGTTCCCCCGTGGAGAAGGGACCTCCCAAGGCAGCTCCAATAGGACCTTTCGCTTCTGACCGCTATCAGAAGTAACTGGGGTCCTAGCCCTGGGAGTATCAGTAAAACACAAATGAACACAAGTGTGGGGGAGGGAGGCGAGGCGCGAGAGTCCACCTGGCCAGGTTTCGCTCCAAGCTCCACACAGCCTGGGCTGGGACGACAGTCGGCCCAAGGTCGCGCGGCCAGACCCTGCGCTGCGCTAGGGCGGTGTCCCCCTTGGTCCCCAGGGTGAGGGCTTGGCCCTCACAGAGGCACTGACCGGGCTCGAGCTGCGACCCCGCCGCCTCCGCCTCCGTCCTCATGACCCCGGCGGCGCGGGGCGCCCATGGCCCCGGCCCGGCGCGGGCTGTAGCTTCGGCTTCTGCTGGGCCAGGAGCGCGACCGGTGCGTGTCGAGTTCCTCGGTCGCCGCCGTGGTAGGGAGAAGGGGAGGCGGCGGCCCGACCGCCTCAAACCCCGCCCTAGCTGTCTCAGGTCTGGAATCCCGAGGCCCCGCCCTTCCCTTCCCTTTCCCAGACTTGGGTTCCTAGAGGCCCCAGCCACCAGATTTAAGCCCGCCCCCGCCATTCGCAGTCCGGGTTTCCGATGGTCCCTCCCCCTTGTCCAATCCTTATGCTAACGTGACGCGTTTTCCGGAAGCTCCGCCCCTTTCCCTGAGCCCCGCCCGGAAGCCCCGGCGTACTGCGAACAGTGGCTTTTCAGAGGCTCTTCCCCTTAAGAAATTCCGCCAGCCTTCAGGGCCTGTCCTTTGCAGCTTCAGGTGTTAGCCCTAGTCCCGCCTTACACTTGGCGGAGGCTCCAGGCATCCTTTCTCCGGCTCCCTTTAGGGATTTTCCCAGGGCGGCCCCCCTACACTTCATTTCTCTGTACAGTGACATACCTCGCCTTGCTCAGACGCCCTCACCAGGCGGTGACGTGATCCAAAGGTTAAATTGTGAGGCGAGATCCTGGCCCTCGGCACCACTTCCTGTCGCCCCCGATCCGAGGGCCCAGGCCCCAGATACCCGCCTTGCTGTCCAGCTTGCCCTTTGTGTGAAGTGCTTGGAAGTGAGAGCATTCCTGTCCCCTTGCCGGCTCCAGGGTCGGTGTTTCCCTCAACCCCTGGGCCTGTCATCAACTCACTCTCTTCCGGCGCCGGAACTGTGGTACCTTAGTCCACGTTTTCCAGCCGGCGGGGTGAAGAGGAAGCGGAGACTAGACCGCGCCCATCAATAAGCAAAGGAAAGGGCGGGTCATGCGCGCGGCATTTTGGGAACCCGTGGTATTCTGGGAACGTGGTTGCCGCCATTCGCTTTCCTCACGCCTTTGCAGTCGCTTCAATTTTAGCCACATCTTAGAGAAGAAGGAGTAGGCCGCCGCCGGTGAGGAGAGACCGAGGATGGGTGAGGGGAGGCCGAGGCACTTGTGAGGGCTGGACGTCGGAGAAGGATACGCTGCCCCGGAGCTCAGCCGGAATAAGGGAGGGAGGGAGGAGAGCGGGAAGCGGGGCCCCGCTCCATCATATTATTAGCACTTGGAATAGTTAATCACTAACTCTTCCCCAAAGTAGGTGATTTTCACTTCCTATGCTTCTACAGGTCATTGTTTTCCGACATATCCAGTAAATCTTGGAATCACTTCTGCCTAATCATTTTCTTCCCCGAAGTCCTGTTTGGGTCATCCTTTTCAAAGGTCTTTGCATTTCTGCCTCTTTCTTGCAGTGCTTTCCAGACTGCTCTAGAAGGTGTAACAAGTTTTTCTGCTTTTATAAGTGCTGTTGTTTTTTCGTTATGTATTTTCTTATGTATAAACCTGTAGCTTCCTGTTGTTATAATACAAATTCCTAAAGCTGAAAGCCATGAGTTCTCACCAAGGCATTCTCTTTACCCATCTACCTTCTTTGTCTCTTGAACACATGGTATGTGTTCCACATTTGAGTCATTGAGTCATCTCACTAAAATGTTCGCCGCTTATTTCTTTTTAATTAGTGTAAATCAAACGTTTATCCTGATTATTTTTCCTTCACAGTAACATTGCTTGCTTACAGCACGTTATCACTCTGAACATTTTGATACTTTTTTTCCTTAGCCTTGGTAGTGCAATAAATGGAGAGTCGAAAGACCTGAGTTGAAAAGCACAACCTCCACTCTTAGATTTGTCTGGGTCCTTTGGTCTGTGTCTGCACTACCTAGTATTGTGGTCTCTGGCCACACATGGTTGTTGAGCACTTGCAATATGCCTAGAGTGACTGACTGAATTTTCTGTTTTATTTAAGTTTAATTAGGTGCATGTAGACAGTGACTACCATTCTAAACAACTCAGGTCTATAACATTCTCAAAATTGAGTCACTAGCAATTGTAGGTTGACAAATATATTATTCTGAACGTGCATGCCAGTCCTCTCTCCCCCAGCATGCACACTGTATTGATTATTAATTATTTTGATAAAGATTAAGGGACACATAGTAGGGTGGGAGAAGGGAGGGGTTCTTTTCATTCCTATTAGCTTTCCCTTTGTCCATCCTATGACTCCTGTCCATCTCACATCTTGCATGAGTTTGCTGTGGTTCTTCCAAGCCAAGAACTAAGCTTCCTTTCTTTTTGTTAATTTTTTTAGATGTTGATGAACATTTATTTATATGTGGTGCTGAGAATCGAACCCAGTGCCTCACACATTCCAGACAAGTGCTCTACCACTGAGCCACAACCCCAGCCCGCTCCCTTTCTTTTATTGAAATTGTAGCTTTGGCATCTTGGAGTACCAGCCCTTCTTGGACTCTGAAAATTAACTGAATGTTATTTCTCTCACTGTAGAACTCTGTTCCGGCCAAGATGTCTATTGGTGTGCCGATTAAAGTTCTGCATGAGGCCGAGGGCCACATTGTGACATGTGAGACAAACACGGGTGAGGTATACCGAGGAAAGCTCATTGAAGCAGAAGACAATATGAACTGCCAGGTACCCTGCTTTACATGAGGTTGTGAGGGAGGTGTGTTCCAGTATCTCAGAGGACAAAAGGGTGGTGGGTGATTAGAGGTTTTTATGAGGCTCTTCTCATTCATCAGTTATTTACTGAATGCCTAATGTGTGCTAGGCACTCATAGGCTCTCAGACTATATGCATGAACAGGAAACTCAGGGTTTGAGGCAGAAAAGCCATATATAAATTTGGAATTTTGGGCTGGGGATGTGGCTCAAGCGGTAGCGCGCTCGCCTGGCATGTGTGTGGCCCGGGTTCGATCCTCAGCACCACATACAAAACAAAGATGTTGTGTCCGCCGATAACTAAAAAATAAATATTAAAATTCTCTCTCTCTCTCTCTCTCCCCCCCCCCTTAAAAAAGATATAATAAATTTGGAATTTTGTCCTTTGTTTTCTCTATCCTGTAATCATTTTCTCCCATATTTTAAAGGGCTATTTTAGAGAAATGTTGCTGTTCCCTTTGGTAAACTCCTTCAGAGTCAGGGCTGTTATTCATTTTCCCCACATGCTTTGCAGTTGGCAAAATCTTCAGTACAGTGTGTTCTTACTTTTTTCTTGGAGGAAGAAACTCATTTGATTATTGTAACTACCTTGTGAGGAAGCAAGTTTGATGATAATCTTGATATCCATAAAGTAGAGAGAATGAGATTAAAGAATTAAGCTACTAGACATCATTCTGCTACTATATGACGGAAAAGCTTCCTGATGTGGAACCCTTCTCATAGCACTACTTTGTTTTTTGCATAGTCACATGAATTTTTTTTTTTTTAAATATTAGTTGTTGATGGACCTTTACTCATTTAGTTATATACAGTACAGAGAATCAACCCCAGTGCCTCATACACGCTAGGCAAGTGCTCTACCACTGAGCCACAACCCCAGACCATAGTCACGTGAATTTTTATAGCATTACTTGATATGATCTTTGTTCTTTAAATCTGTGGTTAAGAGTTTGAGCTTTGGAATAAAAAATGTGAATTTTAATTCTAACTAGCTGACCTTAGGCATATGAATTGTCTGTTTCCTTTTCTGTAAAATAGAGATGGTGTTATTTGGGGACTCTCATAGTTGGATGTATAAAAGTTTTATTCAGGAAATGTCATTAAAGGATAATAGAGCTAGGTATGGTGCCACACACCTATAATCCTTGCAATTTGGGAATCTGAGGCAAGGCAACTGCAAATTTGAGGCAATTTAGTGTTTCAAATAAAAAATAAGATGTAAAGATGTAGTTCTGTGGTAAAACAACTGAGTTCAATTCCTAAGAACACAAATAAAAACACAAAAGGATAATGGAACAAATAAGCATGAGTAGGCAAGAGAGTTTTCAGTCTGAGGTGTTAGTTTGACCAGGGAAAGGAGGATTGAGCAGAAAGAGCCTCATACTGCAGCATAGCTCTGAAGAAGTCTCAGCCAAACGGATTGCTTCTATGAGAAGTTTAGAATAGAACAGAAATGGTCTGATTCTAGTACTCCTGCCATGGTTAGTATTTGGCCAAGAGTTTGTGGAGAGAGAGACCACAGGGTGAATGCTGTAGTGAATCCCACAGGTGGCAGCTTGAGGCTGTCAGGTCCCTGTACTATTCAAAGTCTGTTGTCTCTTGAGGGAGATATGAGCAGCACACTTCCAAGACTGTTACAAGGATAATACCTAAATCTCATGGTTGTTATATATATATATCAGATGAGTTATGTGTGTGCAGCAGGTAGCTCAGTGCCTCACATGTTGTTATTGTTCAACGTAAGGTACCTATTACTGTTCTCTAGGTTGGAGAGGTAAAGAACCTTATCCTGGATTAAAATGGGGGTCAGGGGTTCAGACTGTCTATTGCTTTGCAGTATTCATTCATTTATTTGTGATTTTTTTTTCTGTACCTTTGAGTCTATAATCTTTCTGCCAGGTTGAACACCTCAGGCATTTCCTTTGAATGCAAGGAGATTGACATCAGTAACTGAGGTTAATCTCCTCAGTGTTATTGTGAGAGTTCAGGCTCCTATGCTATCTGTTCTTCAACAGGAGGGTCTGAAAATTTGCACCTTTCTTTGTGCTATAAAGGGCCTGGCCTCTGTTACTCTTTTACTTTCATAAGTGCAGTCTTTTAGCTTAAGAGATCCTCATCTGTTTCAAGGCACTTTAGTTTGGAGAGTAGAATGCAAGACTTAGGGTAGTGACTCTTAATGTGCTTATTGAAATACTTGGGTTTTTTTAGTTAATTAATTTGGGCAATGTACTGAATCTTCAGGGCCTCAGACTTACAGACCGTTGGTATTAGACCTGAAATCACCTTGCAGTCTGCCATCTAGTATGACTTGGGATAAACTTTGGACCTCTTTCACACACTATTTCATTCTCCACATCAGGGATAAGAACCATAGTACAGAGGAAAGGAGAGATGTGTGTCAAATGTTGGATGGGGGGCCAGTTACCTGCTTCCCTGCCTGTATTAGTTTTCTAGATCTACCATAATAAAGTTATACAGACTGGATGGTGTAAACAACTGAAATCTGTTTTCTCACCTTTCTAGAGGCTAAAAGTATGAGATCAGTGTATTGATGGATTGGTTTCTTGATAGGGCCATGAGGGAAGGATCTGTTCCAGGCTCTCTTCAGCTGTGGAAGGCATCTTCTCCCACGTGGTCTTTCCTCTATAGCATCTCTGTCCAAGTTCCCCTCCCCCCCTTTTAAACTATTTTTATGTGGTGCTGAGGATCGAACCCAGGGCCTCACACTTGCTAGGCAAGCTCTCTACTGCTGAGGCACAACCCCAGCCCCAAATCCCCTCTTAATAAGGACACCAGTGTATGTGTTAAGGTCCACCCTAATGACCTCATTTTTTAACTTAATTGTAAACATGATCACATTCTGAGTTACTGGGGATTAGGGCTTCAATGTGTGGATTTTTGCAGGGACACAAGTCTCTAACCCTATCCATGTCAAAATGATGAGGCTTCATTGGGTCTACCAGAACTTAAGCTCACTGAATGTAGCAATCTGTGTGGCATTCAACTTGGCAGCAAGTAAACACTGAGCACTGTACTCAGGGAATACCCGGCCATATGTTCCTTCCTAGCTGGTCAGTCTGCCCTTTGGAAATGATGTCATACTCCCAATACTCTCCCTGCTTATTCTTTGCCAGAGGGTAGTGTTAATAACATTTTCTATTATAAAAATGGGATGGGTTAGCACTTTGCAAAGATTTGGAAAACAGTTGCAAGAATCTCAGTTGATGGACTTCTTTCCCAACATGTATTTTGGGGTTTAGTGTTTGCCTTATAAAAACTTTCAAAAAGAATTAGAGCTACTATATAGCTCGGTGTTAGATCCCTTGAATGCATGCACAAGGCCCTGGGTTTGATCCACAGCACCATAAAATCATAATAAAAAAACCCACCTTCCAATTTAAGGGTTTATTGTGGGAACCTAACGTGGCTGTCAAAGCAGTGATCTTGAATTTCTGCTTCATGAGAGTATAGTTAAATGTTATAAGCTGGGCATGGGGGTGTGTGCCTAAGGCCCTAGCTGCTTGGGAGACTAAGGCAGAAGAATTGGTAGTTCAAGCAACATTTAAAAAACAAAAAAAAAGGAATAAGCCCAGCACAGTGGTGCACGCCTATAATCCCAGCAGCTCAGTGGCACTCAGGAGGCTGAGGCAGGAGAATCGTGTGTTCAAAGCCAATTTCAGCAAATAGTGAGGCCCTAAGCAACTAAGCAAGACCCTGTCTCAAGATAAAATGTAAAAAAGGGTTCAGGATATGGCTCAGTGGTTAAGCACTCCTTGGTTCAATCCTCGATACAAAAAATAAAATTAAAAATTAAAAACCCCAATGTCCTACTTTATCTTCTCTAACAACAACTTCTTCCTCCCTTCCTCAATGTGTGTGTGTGTATGCATGTACATGTGTGTACATGTTAGCAATCAAACCTAGGGCCTTATGCATGCTAGACAAACATTACCACTGAGCTACACCCTCAGCCCCTTATATGGTAGGATAAAAATTGAGGAATGTGTCTTGATTCAGGTAAGCTAGGCTAGAAAGTAAAATGAAACTATAAGCAGTCAGTTCCCAGCAATATAACCCCAAATCCCTGTACATTAAATAAAGGTATATTCAGGTACCTTTATATCATTACTAAGATATGTAGTGTTCATAAGTTGTACAGATTGTCCTGGCATGCTAGGGAAATATATTAGATGATATCCTCAATAGTATTCCTAGTATTTTTAGAAGTAAAATATGGCTTCTTTTAGGGTCCCTTGGATATTTCTAAGATAACCTATTATAATACTTTTTTTGATATTTGGAAATGTAATGAAAGCATGCATTAAACCTGTGATGAGATCCCCTGAAGTAGCATTTAGTGGGTCAGAGGCTGCTAGCGGTTCTGTGCATCTGTGGTTTAGAAGGTAGCGGCCTTTACTTTCCTCTATAACCTCACAACTGCAAGGCAAGTATTGTCTGGTGACCAATTCTGAAGATTATGACATCTGCTATGGGTGATATTGTACTACTACTTTTGCTGTGGGCATCCTCTTAAGAGTGTGGATGGGGTTGAGCAAGGGCCCTTGTGACATGCCGCATGATTCTTATTAGCCATTTTTTTGTTTGTAGCAGAGATGTGACATCCCTCATCTCTTGTCCAACGTGGGGATGTAAGACTTAGAACTAAAGGCCCCTAATGGTGCAAGTTTCTGTTCTTCGTCTCTCTGTACCCAACAAAGACTTAAACCATCCTGTCTTTATTAAACATCAAAGGAAGAACCAATCTTAAAGTAAGAATGCAAGTGTGATGTAGTGGTACACTCTTTTAATTCCATTTATTCAAGAGGCTGAGGCAAGAGAATTGAAAGTTCCAGGCCAGCCTGGACAACTTAGCAATACCCTGTTCAAAATAAATTAAACAGGGGTGGGGATGTAACTTGAGTGTAGAGCACTTGCCTAGCATGTATGGTTTAATCCCCAGTTCCACAAAAAGAAAGAGCCCGGTATTTAGTAAAATATTAAAAAACCATGAAGACTTGAAGGTGAGGGATAATGAGAAAGAATAAGCATGTAATTTTAGCACAAGACCATATGCAGATAGCCTTTTGAGGGAGATCTTTATGACTGTAGGTTTTATTAGGAGTCCAGTGTGCAAGGTTCCAGAGTGTCTTCATAGATTCTTAGGGAATGCTGGGTGTCTTCTGGCTCAGCTGGTCAGTATTCAAACACTTAGGTCATCATATAATTTTTTAATGATGAAAAGCTATTATATAAATGTTTTTTACAAGTCAAGAATGTTATTCCAATTAAAAGTGAACATAACACATAAAATGGGTGACTCACAAAAGAAAAAATATATAAATGGAATATAACATGTAAAAAAGGCCTTAAGAGTCAAATATGTAAATTAGCAAATAATAAGAATATTCAAAGTTGAAAATAAAATTAATAATGCTACCAAGGATTCCTTGATAAACTATCAGTAGAGGTGGAAATTCTACTGCATAAAATTCTACTGTGTATCCTTTCTGTTAAGTGTGTTTACCATATGTCGGTGTGGAAAGAGTTTTAAGAACCAGTTTAATATTGTAGACAAAAATATATGTGCCAATGGTATCCATTGCTGTGGTATTTTTAGTAAAGAAAACATGAAAACCAACATTTCTGTTAATAGAGCTAAATAAATTGAGGTTAAACTACAGTTACGTAGAATATTCACCCTGTAAAAATGGATGACTATTTAAATGTTTGGAAGCATGGTTGATGTAAGTTGGGGGGATGGTTCAAAACTCCAAAATGTTTCCAATTTTGCAGAAATAAAACTAAATTATAAATGATACATATAAATACATACAGAAAACAAGTGTTTGAATAGTTATTTTGACTGAAATCATGCAGTTACATTTTTCATCTGGGTTCTGTAATCCCTACTTTGGGAGGCAAAGCAAGAGGTTCACTTGAACCAATGAGTTTGAGGCCAGCCTGGGCAACATAATGAGGCCCTATCTCAAAGAAAAAGATAAAAATTTTTGTTCCCCCTTGCCCCCCAAAATAATGAGTGAAATAAGAAGAAAAACAAAATGATAAGCATGTGTTAATAAATGTGTGTTCATAAAGTCTTAAGTAGAATCTGAGAGTAAGGATCAGATCCATTTCATCATAAACAAAGTGGCAAAATTTTTACAAGTTTTGGTGAAAGAAAATGATAGAATTGTGAGTTCTGTCAAAGCTGAGGTGGTGCTTTTGGAGCTTTGACATGACCATAGAGTGGATTGCATTCATCATACTCCCTTACCCCTAAATATTTTGTATTTTGTGTTTTCTAAGAATAAAGATAGGTAAGTTCATAAGTTGATATTCCCATTACAACAGTGGCAACTAAGTGACTATATCTTTCTTGTGTATGTGTGTAATTGTCCTAAAAATGTACATTTCTAGCATGTTGATAGTCCTGAGGCACCCCCTAAAGATACAGAAAGAAAAATCAACTCAAACTCCTTGGTTTTTCCTAACGTACTCTCGCAACCTGAAACACTTCTGACACCAAATATGTAAGAATTTTTCCTAATACTTAGCAAGCAGTCACTTTTGTAGTGTTTACCAGTCAAATTAGTTTCTCCTAATTTAGTTCAGTCCTAACATTTATGTGGAGATAGCATCAGATATCATAGGTTGAGGGCTCGGTCTTCGAGACTGCCACCATCCTTAAGATGCCAATTGCAAGCCCTAGGTTGTTTTATCTGTGCTTCTGACCAACTTATTATAAATTAGGGGTCCACTACCCCCTTCAGTGGTACCCCTAATTTATACCAAGTTGGTCATGGTTTGATCAGTTTGCTCAACCAGCTCCCAGAATTCAGGAAAACACTTATGTTTATTGGTTTACTATGAAGGATATTAAAGAATATAGATAATCAGGACAAGGCATTGGAGAAGGGACATTGGAATCCTCATGCCCTTTCCAGGTGCATCACCTTCCTGAAAACCTGTGTCTCGTGGCACTCTTGTCTTTGGGGGTTTTTATGGAGATTTTATTGCATAGACATGATGGAAATATGGACAGACAAGTAGAAAGGCAATTGGGCAAAAAAGCTATGGTCTAATGCTAATAGACTAAGTGAGGAAACCCAGCAAGACCTTTCTTTATGGATTCTTCTTGGCCTTTCTGTCCCGTATTCCTTCCTCCCAGATACAGGACAGGACCCCTCATAGTCTGCTATCAGACAATGTAGGTCAGAATTTCTTTATGACCAGCTCTAAGATAGAAAGGCAGAGAAAGATAATTTTTATGGCCTGCCTTTGGGAAGGAGATGTTCTAGTTTCTATGGCCTGCCTTGGTGGTAGTCGAGGAGTTGTGAGTTAGGAACCATGGATGGACACTCCCTCAAAAAAAAAAAATGTGAATATATATATTTACACATACACACACATACAGATATAAATGTATATATATATAATTTGTTTGTTTATTTATTTTTTCATATCACCACACAACACAACCCAGCATTACTTCACAATCTTGGAGCTAGAGCTAGCTGTTTACATCTCAGTGTCGAGTGTCATTTCAGTTGTGTACCTGGCTTTCACCATTTGTGTTTCATTGTGGCTGTTTAGGTAGTTGATCAAACTCAGTGTTCCATCCTAACTTTCATGAAAACAGTCCACTCAAAAGTTGGTGTCTTTGGCCATGTTAGTGCACACCTGTAATCCCAGTTACTCGGGAAACAGGAGGATAGCAACCTGGGCAACTTGGTGAAACCCTGTCTCAAAAAAGTTTGAGGGATGTAGCTCAGTGTTAACATGCCCCCTGGGTTCAGTTCCCAGTACTGCAAAAAGAGTTTCTACTTTTCCTTTGGCTTTATGGGGGACAACTAGTAGTACTGTGAGGCTGTGCAGCCATTTCCCCTCTGGTGTTGCAAAGAAAGCATGAGGACAGTAGTGAGCCTGAATCTTAGTGTTGAAGTACATGTCTTTTGGCATTAGAATCTCTTGTTCAGCCAGGACCTGAGCTATTTGTGAAAGCACACAAGGTCTTATTGGACCTGTGTGATAGCTTCCTTTGGAGAGTTTCAAAGCAGGGTGGGATTCTGACAGGGAAAGAGGGAGATGTGTCAGTGTGTGCTAGAGATGTGGCTTAGCAGTAGCACGGCCGCTAAAATAGATATTTTTAATTATCATTCAGATTTGACTTTTTCTGAGTTTCTGTTATGTGTTAGGTAATTGAGAGCTTAGACATACTTTGTTTTGTTTAATTGGCTCTTTGACAATTTCAGGAAGGAAGTCTGTTGCCGTGGCTAAGTGTATGGGTTTAGAGTTAGATGGACCTGGGTTCAAATCCCAGCCAAACTACATAGGGGCAACGTGATCCTGGGTACAATAGAATGGTTAAGGGCACAGGGCTCCAGAGATAGATCTGCCTGACAGGCTATGCTACTTCATCTCTCCAGTGGGGCTGGGAATGGTGTCTGTCCCATCTCTCTGGTAGGGTCTTGAGGTATAAAATTAATTACTATGGCAAATCAGTCACCTGTGATAGCTCCCGGTGTCTAGTCAGTACTCAGGAAGTATTGGCTTTGTTACATTTTTTTCCCTCACTATAGAAAGGAACTGGGACTCAGAGAATTCTTCAGAGTACCCAGGGTTAAACTCCTGGGTACAGATGACAATGCTAGGTCTCATTCACTTAGAGGGCCTCAGCCATTTTTGTCTTCCAGAGAGTTATGGGTATATCTGGTATTGGGGAGCCTGGTGGAATGCAGGTTTTTGTCTTGAGTAATAAACCATAATTGTGTTCTTTTGTGGCACCAGAGGTTATGATAGTCTTCAAGGGAAGAATAGGAGTTGTGTGAAAATTAACAAACTGGGGGTATGGAACCTATAGCAGAAGGCTTGATAGGAAACCAGAACCCTGTTGCCCCTGAAGGTAAAACAGAAACAGTGAATTGAAGCTCTAGAAATCATTCTAGCTGAGTGCACAGTTAGAGTGGGGAAAGCCCAGAGCATTGTTGGTCTTTTTTTATTCTGTGTTTTCAAGCAGAGACTACCTAACCAGGTATCATTTGAAGAGCAAGTAAGCATAAGATAGCAACAAGCAAGACAGAAATCTGGAGAAAACAACACACTGTTGTTGGGCTTGGCCTATTCTGAATAAATTACAGTCCTCTTGCCCATATGAGCAGAGGCGACAACCAAAACCTGATGCCTTCTGCATATCCCCTGGGTCTCTTTCGCCGCTTCCTTTCCTCCTCCACATCTACTTACGTATGCAAAGGAAGTTGGTAGTATCATCAGAAGAGAGAATTGGTTAAGATGTTCAAGGAAAGGGTTATCCTGAGAAAATTATTACTTTAGCCATATATATATTCTTTTTAATATTTATTTTTTAGTTTTTGGCGGACACAACATCTTGGTTGTGTATATGGTGATGAGGATCGAACCCGGGCCGCACGCATGCCAGGCGAGCGTGCTACCGCTTGAGCCACATCCCCAGCCCCATACTTTAGCCATATTTGCTATAGACATTGGCATAACTGAAAGAGGACATCAGTAGCTCAGCTGTCCATAGACTCCCAGTTATCCTTGCTAGTCAGTGTGGCTCTCTCATTGGAAAAGTTGGTTGTAAGATGGCGGGGGATGTGCACCCCAATTCAAGTGAGTGGGCCATCGCTGTTGCTGGCAATTTCCCCAGAGGGTATGACCATCACTACCACCCAAGCCCAAGTTCTCCAGTCATCCTTTTTTTTTTTTTAATTAAGCTGGTGTATATATATATATATATTTAGTTTTAGATGGAACACAGTATCTTTTTCTGTTTGTTTATTTTTATGTGGTACTGAAGATTGAACCCAGAGCCTCACAGTTGCTAGGCTCTACCACTGAGCCTCAACCCAGATCTCTCCATCATCTTTGCAGATTATCAGGACAAGTATCTCACAGGCAGCAACAGTGAACTTGCCTCACACTACCCCTTTCGTGTGTCTTAACCCTGACTTAGAGGGACTACCTCTAGAGGCTTATATCATTCAAGGACAGTTTGCCATTTGACAGCCAGATTTATCCAAGCTCCACCAGTTGACAGTACATCAGTCTCGCTTTCCCATGATGACACATCGCAATGCTGGATGCAGTGCAGATTTGGATGCGTCTGCTCAGACTGCTTTTCTTTCCAGATACTTTTTTTTCTTGATTGGCTGTTACAGTTGGGCATTGAGGCACCAAATGGCTGGCATACAGATCAAAATTTTGAATCCAGTGGAAGGATCTACTGATAGGCAGATTTACTACCAGTATTAGTATAGCTCAAAATCTAATTAGTCAATGTCAGGCCTTCCCTTGGACACAGATGGCATGAGGAGAAGCTAAACAATGCAGATTCATCTATAATTCCTTTGCTGTTCACCCATGATACATCTGTGTAGTTTCTGAAAAGTGATCCCATTTTAAATAGTTTACAAAAAAGATGTACTGGAACTTTATGAATAGAAATTGGACACACACACAAAGATAATTCTCTCCTCTATTCAGAAGACTACTTTTTTAAATGTGGCATCTATTGAATTTGATACTGGCAGATCTGTATTCCTTCCCACACCCAGCATGTCTGCTGGCTGCTCTCACCTAGAGGTTCCCTCCCTCCAGCCCACAACTGCGCATGTTGGCACATTCCACTTCCTAAAGTGTTGCCTTAATCCTGTTAGCCCTTTCTCTGTCCACAAACTTGAGTGATTCATCTCTAAAGTGATGACCCTATCCTCAGTCATGATTCTGACTCAAGGACCCAGTCCTTGCATTCTAAAAGTTCCTGCCTGAGTGCCCTCCTTCTTGTTTAAGCTTTTGCCTCATGCCTCTTTAGTATTGCAAACCCTGGGAGTGGTACTGCCATCTCCACTTCTTGGGCCCTGTACTATAGGAGAGTCAGAACTAGATCTGGCCTATGCTTGTAACTTTCATGGTACCTTTGTAATCTGAGTTCCAGGAAGGTGCAGGAGAGGACATGGTTTGGATAAGCAGTTAAAAACCATTTGAGGGCTGGGGATGTGGCTCAAGCGGTAGCGTGCTCACCTGGCATGCGTGCGCCCTGGGTTCGATCCTCAGCACCACATACAAACAAAGATACTGTGTCCGCTGATAACTAAAAAGTAAATATTAAAATTCTCTCTCTTTCTCTCTTTAAAAAACAAAACAAAACGTTTGAATTAGGGTTTATCATCATCAAGAACTTTTCATATACTGGCCCAGGAGACAGTATAGTCAGCAGAGGTGGGGCTCTGGAACCAGGCCATCTGTTTCCAAACTGTTGCCCCCTGCATTCCAGCTCTTTGACCTTGTACACATTCATGGTTTTTTTGTTTTGTTTTGTTCTGGTTTTTAATCTGTGAAAGTTGAAGAGCTTATACCTACCCTGCTTAATGCAGTCCCTGGCGCATACAGTAGTACCAACTATTATTGTGATAGTTCACCAGCATTGCCTAGTTCCTTTATCGCACAATGTCAGTTTTTGCAATTCTAGACTCCCCTATCCCACCAGTCAAAACATCTGTTCTCTATTAGTGCTATTAATCGATTCTCTTTGTTTGTTTGGTTTTTTTTTTTTTTTTTTTTGGTTTGGGTGTGTATGTGCACCAGGGATTGAACCCAGAGGCACTTAACCACTCAGCTACATCTCCAACCCTTTTTATTTTTTACTTTAAGACAAGGTCCCTCTAAGCTTCTTAGGGCCTCACTAAGTTGATGAGGCTGGCCTCAATCTTGTGGTCTTCCTACCTCAGCCTCCTGAGTTGCTGGGATTACAGGTATGCACCACCACAATTGGCATGCTGTTGACCCTTATTGATAAGCTGGTAATTTTTTTTCCAGATGTCCAACATCACAGTCACATACAGAGATGGCAGAGTAGCACAACTGGAACAGGTGTACATCCGTGGCAGCAAGATCCGCTTCCTGATTTTGCCTGACATGCTGAAAAATGCACCCATGTTAAAGAGCATGAAAAATAAAAATCAAGGTTCAGGGGCTGGCAGGGGGAAAGCTGCTATTCTGAAGGCCCAAGGTAGGTGCTCCTCCTGCATGGGTTTTTAAATTAGAGTTTATCTTCTGTATTTTAGGAAAAGGTCCAGTTACTGCTTATGGGCAGGGGTGGACTTGACCTCAGCTGTCTTCACACCCAGTACCACCCTTTTTCCCTGCACCCATTTCCCCTCTGAAATGGTGGGGTCTTGCCTGATCTGATCCCAGTTATAGGGCTTATGCAAAATCCAAAGTGGCTCTTTAGAAATTAGGCAGAACTTCCTATCATTTAAGATAATAAATCTTCTATTATACCTTTATTAAAGGGCCTTCCTTTTCAGAAGTTCTATCTAAGAGGCCTAAGGATAGTTTGCTCTTACCTAGTTTGCAGAGCAGAGATATACCAGGATGTGAATGAACTGATTTTTGAAGCAGTCGGGGGCAGCATTCCTAGAAAGACTTGTTGATATGTGTTGATATCCAGCATGTACTTGGTGAGATGCTAACAGTGGGAATCCATTTCCAGACAAGGAATACGTGTTTGAGCCATCTTTACCCAATAATGGGCTAGACTTCCAGTTTCTTTGTTTTGCAGTGCTGAGGATTGAGCCTTCTGCTAAAAAAGTGCTCTACCACTGAGCTAATTCCTCAGTCCCAGGATTTGTAGCTTCAAAGCTGTTTATATTTGACAATAAATCCCTCTTTTAGCACATTCTAGAAGTGTACCAGCCTTTATCTAGTGACAGCCAGGCTGCTTTTCTTAAGGTTAGCCTAGTCAGGTTTTATACTTGGGCCCCTTTAGAGTTCTGCTACATTGTTAGGTAAGAAAGCAAGTGTTATCTCTTAGAAACTGCCTAGTGTGGAGCAAAGATTTACAGTCAAGGAAGGCCTTGGATCCTTCGTTTGTATCTTTAGCTGCATATTTTACATATTTGATAGTGATATAGCTTTGAGTTTAAAGATACAATAATGTAATCTTTTATAATGCCCTCAAAAAAACAACAGTTAAGCCAGGCAAGGTGGCGCACGCCTGTAATCCCAGCAGTTGGGGAGGCTGAGGCAGTAGGATTATGAGTTCAAAGCCAGTCTCAGCGATGGCGAGGCGCTAAGCATCTCGGTGCGATGCTGTCTCTAAATAATATACAAAATAGGGCTAGGGATATGGCTCAGTGGTTGAGTGTCTCTGAGTTCAATCTCTAGTACAAAAAAAAAAATAAATAAATCTTTTGCCCTTTGGTTGCCATGATTGACCTAGTGGAGCTGCACCATTTCTCCAGCCACAGGGGCACTGGCTGGCTATGGACTAAAAGGCACTTGGCAGTGAGTTTGCCTACACTTCTGACTTCTGCCTGAACCACCTGTGCCTCTCTCAGACCCTGGCGCTAGTCCTGTCATCAGGTGGATGGGTTCTCATGGAACTCTCCTCCCTCTTCAGGACAGCTCCAGGCTCTGGAAGAGCAGAGAAGGGTGAGACTCCAGTTCGTAGCCATCAGAATATTTTCATTTGTTTTTCAAATCCTCTGATGCCCTCCTAGACTTCTTGTGTTACAGAGGTCCAAATTATTTGTTTCAGATTTTTAAAGTGAATTAAATGCATCTGTAACGTTTTATTTGCTTGGCCTAGCCCAGCCTTGTGAATTCATCTTTTTTTCTGTGTCCTCAAGACCACCTTTTCTCTCTGTACTGCCTCTCACCTCTTGTATCACTGGACTAGAAGGCAGGAATCTAAGTGCTGGCTCCTGCTCTAATGGCAGTAATCACCCCCTCCCCCCCAGCCCTCTCTGGGTCTTCATCCCCTTATTATAAAGTGCTATGGGTCAGGGAAATGTTCAGTCAGGTAGCCTTTCAGGTCCCTTCCAGAGCTGATGTCCCAGGATTTAAGCTGCTCCATGTTGTGAACATGCACTGACTACACTGACCTGTTCTCATCATTCTATTCCTTTCAGTGGCTGCAAGAGGAAGAGGACGTGGAATGGGACGTGGAAACATCTTCCAAAAACGAAGATAATTTTCTCTGTTGAACAGAACTTTACTCTTCTTCTTTTAGATTATCTGAATTCATGGGGATAGGTGCCTGTATGTATGTCCTAGGTTTTGTTTGGGGATTTTTGTTTTGTTTATTGACATTTTTCTCTTTAGATCAGAGGAAATGTCAAACTAAATAAATTTGGTTATTTTGTTTTTTGAGAAAATACGGACTTTGTGTTCATTTTAGAGTTTGCTTTGGCAGCAGATTAAATTTTGACACCCTGGGAGGTATCTTGGAAGAATGCCAATACTTTGAAATAACACACCTATGGGTAAGAGTTTAAGCTGTTTTTCCAGGCTAGTTGGTTGAGCCCAGAAAAGCCCACCTCAAGAAGCTCCAAGAACACAGATTGTCTCTTTTGTCTTCGGATGCAGGTGCTTAATGTGGTGCCTTGTTCAGTTGCCTTTTGTGGAAATGTCATCAGCTCAGCTTTAGCAACACATGGCCAATATGACTTGTGAAAAAGTCCAGTACTGTGACCTCTGGTAGTCTGGTAATCCTTGTGGTTCAGGATTTGGGAAAAGTAATGTAAATCTACAAAGTAATTCAGAAGATATTTGTGGCTCCTATCCTGGCTACATAAGCAGTGTTGTGGTGGTTTTGCGGAACAAATCCTTAGGAATTTATCAGAGCATCTCAGCATTGATTGGCACATTAATCATTAATGTACAAAAGATAAATTAGAGAGGATAAGATATGCAAAGCAAATAATTGTGACAAAAATCCAGAGATTGAGAACAACTCAAAGAAGTCAAATACTGAAAAGAAGTCTGGCCAGGGTTTAGTACAGGATGAGCTACAACATAAATCTTCAAGAGAAAAGGGGATCAGTTTTTTATCCTTAGAATTTGCTTATTAAATAAGGTTGTTCAAGTAATGGAAAAGGAAGAAGAAAGTTGAACGTCAGTTAATCTGGCATCAAGTAGTAATTTTCCAACAAGCTTTGTCTTGTAATCATAACATTACCAAGAAGTATCAGTTTCCAGGATTCTTACAAAGTACTTCTAAAGAACAAGCATCAGCAAGTTGATCAAATAAAACAGGCACATTTAAATAAAGTTTCAAAGACTATCTCCTCCTATCAGCCCGTGTCCCTTCTGGTGCTTCAGCTGCTCCAAACAGATTTGGATAACATGTGTCTGATGTCCTCTCTAGGCAGAACTCTTCCCCAGAGGGGCTGTGGGGTTGGTGGCCATCTCAGATGAACTTGTTCACTGTGAATGGAATTGAAAGAGTTCATTTGTTTGAGATTTGACCAGGAGTTAATTTGTTACTAATATTTTTGGTGAGAAAAGGGTACTTACCCAGCCCTTTTAATTTTACTGGGTCTCCCTAATTGCCTGGGGCTTTCCTAAATTGCTGAGGCTGGCCTTGAACTTGAGATCCCCACTGAGATTATAGGCATACATTACCACACCCTGCTAGTTTTTGTTTTTTTTTTGAGATGGACTCTCCCTATGTTGTTCAGGCTGATCTCTAACTCAAGTAGTCAGTTTCAGCCTCCTAAAGAGCTGCAACTACAGGTGTGCACCACCACACCCAGCTTAGATAAGACTTTAATTAGTGGTACATTATATTTAATAGTAATGAATTACATCCTGAATGTGAAAAGCTAACTTTAGACCCTAGAATCATGCAATAATACCAGTCTTGCATCATTCTGCACACACAGAAACTACCTCCCTTCCTAGATACTAAAAAGTGAAGAGGGTTCTCATGTATGGTTGTTTCTAATTAAATATTTATACTATCAGTTTCAAAGTTGTATAAGTCATAAACAAGAGTAATCTAAAAGGGCTTTTTAACTAGTTTGGGGGGGTGTCCCCCACCCCCGTTTGTTCTTTGTTTATTTATAGACAAGGTCTTGCTAAGTGGCTCAGGGCCTCACTAAGTTGCTGAGGCTGGCTTTGAACTCTTGATCCTCCTGCCTCAGCCTTCAAATCCGCTGAGATTGTAGGCATGCGCAACTGCATCCAGCTTTTAAGCAGTTTTATATCCTACATTTCAGGGGGAAAGAGTCATTACCACATAATTGAAAACATGGTTCTGTAGGTTTAATTATATTTAACAGCTCTCCTGCCCTGTCTGCCTCGTTCTCTCATTTTTCCTGCTTTAAGACAGTCTTTTTCAAGTCTTGGTTGATTTGTCTCAACATAAACTCATTCGCGTGGCTACTTTCTGTTTCTTTTTTAGGCATTATATTTTGAATTATCTCTCTGCCTCCTACACATACCTTGTATGTACTACCCATCTCCCTGATTGTAATTCTGAGTCAGTCATATTCAGTTTAATTATGATTGGGTAAATTATTAATTCTGATCCATGTATTAGACTAAACTACAGAACTTTCTCCTAGAAGTAATAGTCCTCTTGCATTTTGTTTATTTATTTTTAATTTTTATTTTTTAAAGAGAGAGAATTTTTAATATTTATTTTTTAGTTTTCGGCGGACACAACATCTTTGTATGTGGTGTTGAGGATCGAACCCGGGGCGCACGTATGCCAGGCGAGCACGATACCACTTGAGCCACATTTTATTTGCTTAGTTTTCTATATATCACAAATAGAACTCCGGTCAACACTCTAGTCTTATCTGAAGACCTTGATGCCTCCTCTATTTATATATTATTCTTGATCCGCCCACTATCATCTTGTTTCAACTGGTATCATTAACTTGAGTCTCCTGTGACCTTTTTCCTCTGTTTATTCCCTTGGGGGGGGGGGGGGATAAAAGGGATATGTGGGAAGTAGTTTTTTTGAGAGACTATGTGTATGAAAATGTTCTTTCACATTTTTTATTAGATATGAAATTCTGAGTTGGGATGTTTAGTTTTTTAATATTTTATTTTTTATTTGTAGTTGGGCACAATACCTTTATTTTATTTATTTATTTTATGTGGTGCTGAGGATCGAACCCAGGGCCTTGCATGTGCTAGACAAGTGCTCTACTGCTGAGCCACAATCCCAGCCCGAATTAGTTTAGTTTTGCTTCAGAGTTTTGAAGGCATTGCTACTTTGTCATCTAGTAGCTAGCCTTGCTGTAGAGGAGTCTAAAGCCATTCTGAGTCAAAAGCCATTCTGATCCTTTGTATATGACCTTTTTTCCCCCTACCTTCTGTTGTAGCATCATGAAATTGCATGGTGTTCATACCTTGATGATCATCTATTTTCTTGCTTTGTGACAGGCCCATGATGAACTCTTTCAAGATGTACTCTTGTCCTTTGTTTCTGGGAAATGTTCTTAAATTATTTGCTAATGATTTTCTTCCTTTTTTTTTGTCTGTCTTTTTTTTTCTGAAATTTCTGTTATTCAGACTTACCTCTGTTCTTATCTTTACTGCCTCTACCATGCACCCCCTTGCCATTTTCTTATCTTTTGATCTTCTTTATGTAATATTAACTTCAAGTTGATTCTAGAAAGGTCCCTT
Source organism: Marmota monax (assembly GCF_021218885.2). NCBI lineage: Eukaryota > Metazoa > Chordata > Mammalia > Rodentia > Sciuridae > Marmota > Marmota monax. Next base: position 3,527,768 of record NW_026694573.1, on the reverse strand, counting down.
TGTCCACAAATCTGTTCCTGCTAGAGAATAAGGTACCAGCTTTTTGCCCAGTTGGGGAAGAGCAGTTAAGAACAAGTTTAAATAGGAACATTTAAGCATGTTCTCTCTAAAGAAAACATTTTCTTTGAAAACATATTATTTTAAAATTTTTATTTTTGTGGTGTTGGGAATCAAACCCGGGGCCTTGTGCCCTACCACTAGGCAAGTGCTCTACCACTGAGCTATACCCCCAGCCCTATGTTACTTTAAATGAAAAATACCTAGGTGAGATTAAAGAAGATATAGAATAAAGGATGAGAGCTGGATGCATGGTGCACACCTATAATCCCTTGGCTACTTTAAAAGGCTGAGGTAGGAGGGTCACAATTTTGAGGTGAGCCTGGACAACTTAGCAAGACTCTCAAAATTAAACCAAAGCTGTCATGGTGGTGCATGCCTGTAATCCTAGCAACTCAAGACAGGAGGGTCATGAGTTCAAAGTCAGCCTCACAACTTAGCAAGGCCCTAAGCAACTTAGCATGGCCCTGTCTCAAAATAAAACATAAAAGGTCTGGGGATGTGGCTCAGTGGTTAAATGCCCCTGGGTTCAATTCCCAGGACCAAAAATAAATAAATAAACCAAAAAAGGACTGGGGGATATAATGTTGTAGAGGACTTGCCTAGCATGCATGTGCAAGGCCTTGGGTTTGATCCCTAGTACTGTAGGCAGTAGGGGGAGAATAAAAGATGATCTGATGGAAAGATAACTAGACCAAGATTTAACAGATTTTGATTCTAACTACTACTACTATCATTTCTCTCCAGACCTCTGGTTTCTTATAAGGGAAGGTTTAGAGTCACTTGATTCCCTGTTACTGACTACCCCCCTTCTAAACTCCCCTGCTGGACATTCCATAATCTTTTTAAACAAGAGAAAAAAAAGAAAAGCATACAGGATTTTCTCTTTTTCCCTGCTAGTGGCCAAGAGGAAGGTAATTGCCTAGATTTATATGTGCCTGGAAAACAGGAGCAGAGTAGTCCCTCTAAGAATTGGGAAATTTATTTATAAGGGAAATTCTACAATTGCTGCAACTTAAAGCCCTGTAAGAGTTTCCAGATTATGGCATCAGGGGAAGAGGACTGAAGTGGACCTTACAGACTGCCTAGGTCGAGGATTCAGAGAGGCCTGAGCAGCTAGTGTTCACAGGTCAAAATACCAAAGAAGAAAGCTGTTTAGAGAACCCAGGAGAGCTGCAGAAGGTCCCTCTTGAATATCTAGCAGAGTACAGATTAGCACATGACTGCGGGAACAAACTTGAGACTAGGGAAAGGATCATGAAAACGGATTAGATGAGTGCTTGGCATTACTCAGGGCTGGGAATAGTGCCTATTCATACCAGCCAGACAAAAAACTCAATTCACATGATATTGGATAGAGTTTTGTTTACAAATGTACCCAGGATTTTGATTTAATCAAATACAGTAAGGCAACAGACGTGGAGACAACTGCCTTCAAAGAATTATTGCAGTTCCTAAGAGAAGGGAACATGCCATATGCAGAGCCATATGGGGAAGCACCAGGGTGAGTCAGGAGGCAAAAAGAGCAAATGGAGAACATGGCTCAGAGGCTTTATTGTGGTTTCAGCATGGAAGAATGAGTGGGTAGGCACATTTGAATAATTTCTTTAGGCTGTGAGTAACAAGGTGGTCTTTAATTGTTAATTTTCTGGCCCTGGGGTGATTTGGAGTAAGGCAAATACTGGCTTAGTGTGTGAGTTAGATAAGGATGTGCTTGTGGGTGTGGACTTTGATTTGATTGGTTTATATGTGAAAGATGCTAGCAGATTGTTTGCAATCTCTCAGAATTAACTAATTCTAGGAGGGGCAGTTTCTTTAGGATTAAGAAGGCCCCAAAATGTCAGAACATCATAAAATACATAAAGTAAAAAACATGATTAATACAAGAATCCAGGAAGATCTTACTTCATAAATGAGGAACAATTAGCCATAGACTGGACACTGCCTTGAACCTGCCTAACAAGTCATAAAAACAAGACTTGAAAGAGAAAACTTACTTTTCCAGAACAACAGGACTCAAAAAGATTTTATAGGAATATAAAAATATGCAACATCCAGGTAAAACAAATAATGTCTGGTATCATAAAGAGGAAAGTACAATCGATAATGATAATAATCAAAAGAAATGCAAAGCTGATACAGATGTTAGATTAGCAGAGAAGAACATTTAAAAAGCTATAACTATATATGTCCAAAAGTTAAGTAGAGGAGAAACCCAAATTAAGTTTCTGTAGCTGGATGGGATTAACAATAGATTTGACATTGCAGAAGAAAAGTTTAATGAATTTGAAAGAAAATCTGGAAAAAAAAAAGTGAACTGTGGGACAATTTTAAATGGCCCAATATATGGGCAATTGAAGTCCCCAAAGTAATATAAGACAAAAATTATTTAATAATGGCCAAAACCTTTACAAACTTGATAAAAACTATAAATCTATAGATCCAAGAAGCTAAATGAACTCCAAATACAACTCAAAACTAGTGGTGAAGAGAAAAAAATCTTAAGAAGTAGCCAGAGAAAAAATAAATGGCAAAATCTAAGAAATAAAGATAAGGAAGGTAGATTTCTAATTGGGAACAATACATGCCAGAAGATGGTAGAACAGCATTTTTATACTGAAAAAAAATGTTAATTTTGAAAATTTAGGAAAAACTTATCTTTCAAAAATGATGTTAAACTAGATGGATGGCACCTGCCTGTAAGCTCAGTGGCTCAGGAACCTGACACAAGAGGATCATAGGTTCAAGGCCAGCTTTAGCAACTTGATGAGTCTCTAAGCAATTTACTGAGACCCTGCCTCAAAATAAAAATAAAAAGGGCTGGGGATATGGCTTAGTAGTTAAGTACTACTACTCGGGTTCAATCCCTGGCACCAAAAAAAAAAAAAAAAAAATGTTGAAGACCTTTTCAGAAATACAAAGTCTTAAAAAAATTATCTCCAAGATAATTACCATACAGAAAACACTGAAGGACATCCTTCAGGCAGAAGAGAATTTAAATCAGGTGGAAATCTTGATTTACACAAAAGAATTAAGATTACTATTAGAGTTTATAGCATATGTAAAAGTAAAATGTGTGAGAATATTATAGAGACCAGGAGGGGAGCAAGGAGTGTACACTACTATAAGATTCAATATCACTTGAAGATAAACTATAGTAAGCTAAAGTATATAGGTTGGGCATGTGGAAGTGCATGCCTGTGAAACAGGAGGTCACAAGTTTGAGGTCAGTCTCAGCAATTTTAGCAAGACCCTGTGCAAAATGAAAAAGATAGAGATGTAGTTCAGTGGTAAAGTGCTCCTGGGTTATTTCCTCAGAACCAAAAGAAAAATAAATAAATAAAAGTACATAATATAAACTCTAAAATGACAGGAGTTAAGCCAATGGTCATATATCCATCAACTCATGAATGGTAAATAAAAGATGTAAAATACAACATAGATGACCTTTGAAAATATGTTTAGTGGAAGCAGCCAAACACAAAAGGCAAGATGTTATATGATTCCATTTACTTAAAGTATTCAGAATAGACAAATTTTAATAAAGATAGCAGATAAATGGTTGCCGGAGAATGAAGGGAAGGGAAAATAGGGTTTGCCTGCATGATGAATATAGTAGGGTTTCCTTTTTTTTTTTTTTTTTTTAAAGATAGAGTGAGAGAGGGAGAGAGAGAGAGAGAGAGAGAGAGAGAGAGAGAATTTTAATATTTTTATTTTTTAGTTTTCGGCGGACACAACATCTTTGTTTGTATGTGGTGCTGAGGATCGAACCCGGGCCGCACGCATGCCAGGCGAGCGCGCTACCGCTTGAGCCACATCCCCAGCCCCGTAGGGTTTCCTTTGAGGTAATGAAAATATTTAGTAATAGTTCAGTGATAAGGGTTGCACACATTGTGAATACATAAAAACCACTGAACTGTACATTTCAAAATGGTTAAAATGTGGCCCGGGTTCAATCCTCAGCACCACAAACAAAGATGTTGTGTCCACCGAAAAACTAAAAAATAAATATTAAAAAAAAGAGTAATTATAAAAAAAAAGAACCATATGATCAAATGCATATGATATATGCAGAAAAAATATTTGACAAATTCTAATATCAATTCCTGATTTCAAAAATGAATAAAACACCTAGACATGATGGTACATGCCTGTAGTCCCTGCTACTTACTTGAAGGCCAAGGTGGAATAATCACATGGACTCATGAGTTCAAGATCAGCCATGGCAGCATAGCAAACCCCATCTCAAAACGACAATGACAAAGCAAATTAGGAATAAATGAGAAAATCCTCAACCTGATAAAAGGCATCTATGGAAAATCTACAGCTAATAGCATATTTAATGATGAAAGACTGAATGCTTTCCCCCGCGAAATATCAGAACAGGAAAGGGCTGTCTACCCTCAGTACTTCCATTTGACATTGTGTTAGAGACTAGTCAGTGCAACTGGGCATGGAAAAGAAAAGATATCCAAATTGGAAATGAAAAGTAATTATCTGCAGTGGCACACTCCAGTAAACCCAGTGGCTTGGGAGGCTGAAACAGGAGAATCATGAGTTCAAAGCCAGCCTCAGCAACAGTGGAGCACTAAGCAACTCAGTGAGACCTGTCTCTAAATAAAATACAAAATAGGGCTGGGGATGTGGTTCAGTGGTTGAGTGCCCCTGAGTTCAATCCCTGGTACCCCACCCCCAGAAAAAAGGAAATATCTGTCTCTTTCTCTATGACATAATCATCTAAGCTGAAAATCTGATGAGATCGACAAAAAAGTTAGAACATTTAATAAGTTGACTTAGTAAGACTGAAGGATACAATCTAATATACAAAATACACAAATATAAAAATATCAATTGTGATGGTTGTACCTTTCTATGAAAATACTAAAAACCACTGTATACTTCAAATGGGTAAACTACTTGTGAATTAGAACTCAATAAGACTATTAAAAATGAGTTGTATTTATATATGCTAGCAACAAACAATTTAAAATTCAAATAAAAATACCATTTACGATAGCACCAAATATATGAAAACTTGGAGACAAATCTGATAAAAAATTGAAGAGGTCTGTGCACTGAAAATGACAACATTCTGCTGAGAAAAGTAAATTTTAAGTAAATGGAGATGTATACCTTGTTTGTGTGCCACAAGACAGCATTGATAAAATGTCAATTCTCTCCAAACTGATATATAATTATGATGTAATCACAATCAAAATCTCCCTACACTTTTTTTGGTAGAAATTAACAAAATGAATCTAAAATTTATATGGTAATGCAAAGCATCTGTGGTAACAAAACAACTCATGAGAAGAATTATAAAGTTAGATAATACTTCATGATTTCAAGAGTTCTAAAGCTAGCCATGTGTGGTGACACGTGCCTGTAATCCCAGTGATTTGGGAAGCAGAGGCAGGAAGATCACTAGTTCAAGGCCAACCTGGGCAATTTATCAAGACCCTATCTCAAAATACTACTGAGTGGAGCTCAGTAGTAGAGGGCCTCTGGGTTCAATTCCCAGTAAAAGCTATAGTAATCAAAACAACATGATAGAAAAATAGATCAAAGGAACAATAAAGTCTGAAAGCAAACTTTTCAAAAGCACTGAGCTAATGCATTGAAGAATGAAAGCGTTTTCAACAAAATGTGCTAGAGCAGGGGCTGGGGTTGTGGCTCAGAGGCAGAGCACTCGCCTACCATACCGGGTTCGATCCTCAGCACTATATAAAAATAAAGACATTGTGTCCAGCTATAACTGAAAAGTAAATATTTTAAAAAAACAAATGTGCTAGAGCAAATACACATCCATGTGCAATAAACAAACCAAAACTTGAATCTATGCCTCATACTATATAAAAAACAATTCAGAATAGATCATAGATCTTAACATAAAACCTAAAACTGTAAAACTTGTAGAAGAAATAGGAAAAAGTCTTTGGGATCTTAGGTTAGGCAAAGAATTAGACATGACACGAAAAGTACCATCTATAGAATACCAAACTGATACACTGAACTTTACCAAAATTAAAAACTGTTTTGTTCTTTTGCTGAGCATGGTGGCACATGCTTGGAATCCCAGCTACTCGGGAAGCTGAGGCAGGAGGACTGCAAGTTTGCGCCTAATTTAGACCCTGTCTCAAAATTTAAAAAGGGCTAGAGATAGAGCTCAGTGGTGGAGAACTTGCTTAGCATGTGCATGAGGCCCTGGGTTTGATCCTCAACACTGAAGAAAAAAAAAAAATAGTACATTTCCTATCTCTACTCTTCTTCCTGCGTCCACTGGCCTCTTTGGAAGGCACTCAGTTTAGATGACTCCTGAGGTGACCATCCTTGGCAATGGCCTCTAAGCTATCTGCAGGAGAAGCAGGCTTGTGCAGGGATTAACAGACTAAAACCAGGTTACCTGGACTCATGTGTTGGCTCCTCCAGTTGCTAGTTCTGTGAACTTGCACAAGTCATTTAACTTATTCTTGCCTCAGCAAACTCACCCGCCTCCCACCCCCACCCAAACTAAACAAAACAGAAATGATAATTGAAAGGAAAGTGACCACAACACTCAGAGCGACCAAGAGATTTTTATTGCAGCAGTGCAACAGAGGAGAAAAGAGAGAAAGAGGAGAGAGAGAAAGAGAGAGAGAGAGAGAGAGAGAGAGAGAGAGAGAGAGCAAGAGATAGAGGGGCCCGGCAGGAGGGAGTTTTTATAGCCCAAATCTAATGAGGTCTCTGGGTCTGCAAGCTCCCTTGTTGGCACAAGGTGGGGTTAAGTGTTCAGCCTTGAGCAGGGGGTTGAGTGTTCAGCCTTGAGTGGGGGCTTGGGCGTTTGGGCTTGAAGCAAACAGGTGATAAAGAACCAGACAGAGGGTTTGAGTGGTTAGGTCATCCTCCAGCTAACTTTGTTTGGCATGCCCTGCAGACAACTTATTCAGCCTGTCCTGCACCTAACAGTAATAGCACCTACTTCCTTAAAGTGCAAGAAAAACTATAGGAGTGTAAAGCAATCAGAACTATTAACAGGCTCATAAAAAGGCTATGAAGATGCTTGTTAAATAAGTAAGCGGGGAGCTGGAGATGTATCTCAGTGGAGAGCACTCGCCTGGCATGCATATAAGGGCCTGGGTTCAATTCCCAGCACCAATAAATAAATAGATCCAATTCTGCTTAGTGCCAAAGGTTTGGGCTCCTGCCATTGCCACCCATAGAGCCTGGGAGGAAGCCCTGACGATGTTGCAGCATACCTTCCCACACCCCCAACTTGGTAGATGCTTTCCATACCTCATGTCACCCTGACCCCAGGAGACAAGGAAAGATTTTTATACCTAGTTCCCACAATGAGGGAACAGACTCTGAAAGTACCATACTGCTAGGGAGTGATAGGAATGGGACAAAGCCTAGGCCTGTTTGCCTCCAAAATGGCCTGAGTAAGGCACACTGTCTTCCTCTGTCTGGAGCTCAGGCTTCAGCTGTCCTGGCCAGTGCTTTGTGCTTCATCAAGCTGTGTGAGGCACACTGTGGTTTAACTGTGTCCTCCAAAGTCCACTCAATTCCCAATGTAGCAGTGTTTAGTGGTGAGAATTTTAAAAGACAATTAGGTCATAAGGACCTTCATAAATGAATTAATGTCATTATTGCCATAGTGGGTTGTTATAAAGGTGACTTTGGACCCCTTTGTGCTCGCAAGTGCTCTCTTGCCATATGATACCTTCTGTTGTGTTATGACACAGCAGGAAAGCCCTCACCAGATGCAGCTCTTCGATCTTCAACTTTTCAGGCTCCAGAACCATGAATCAAATAAACTATTGTTTATAAATTATCCAGGCTGTGGTATTCAGTTATCAGAACAAAATGGACTAAAACAAGGCACAAGCCCTTGCTTCCCAGATCTCTGTGTCCCTGCCTGTGGAGTGTCCTTGCTGGTGGTCATAAGGAGCCTGTGAAGGACTGTGAACACTTTCACAGGGGAGGCCACCCTTGTCCATGTCTCCAGAGCTGTCTCAGAATCTGGCTCAGCTTCTGCATTGAGTTTCTCCAACCAAAAGGCGAAGAGATTGAGACCATCTGCTGCCACCCAGATTCTCCAGGAGCTTGTTGAGGACACCTGGCTCTGGTCCTCTCCCACCTTGGCAGGAATCTCTCTGAGCAGTGACATCCAAAGGTTCGTGGGCTGGCTTTGGACCAGTAGTGGGCAGGGAGCGAGGACGACAGGAGGAATGTAGAAAGCCTGGCCTTTCCCCAACAAGGAATTTTCAGAGAGCTCAGATGCATGTGCATGTGATGGGTTCCTCAGCCTGCTGGGCCTAAGACTGGCCTTCCCTTCCTTCTTTCCACTGGTCTACCTTCTTCTCCACTTTGCCTGGTTCTAGGGAGCCTGAACACCCTTCTCCTGAGTGGATGCACAGAGAAACATTTCCGTGGCTCTGAGCCCTGGGCAGGCCCATGTCTAAAACAAGAAGGGCATCGGGACCTTGGGATGGAGGGTTGAGAGCTGGGAAAGGTGAGGGGCAGTAAGCCCTATTTAACAGAGGGGAAAAAGTCGAAACCAGAGGCCCAGAGAGGGGAAGGGCCTGGCCAGCAGCTACAAAAAATAAACAAAATAATGAGGAATAAATTTAATTAAGCAAACAAAAGGCCTATACACTGAAAGCTATTAAAATTAGTAACAGAGTGAGGCTGGACCTTGTGCCCTTCCCACAGCCTTCCAATAAAGGAGTTACTTGAAAGTATTGAGACCAGTGGGGCTTTAGGGGAAATTTCATTCCTTGCTCTCTCTCCCAGCCCTGGGACCTGACATGACCCTGTCCTCCCCACCAGTGTGGCCTAGAGGCAGTTATGCATCCAGATGGCTTGGGGATGTGCTGGAATCCATGTTCCACTAGGGATGGATGTGCCATTCACAGTCCCCTGGGGATGGGGGTCAGAGATGTGAGGGGAAGGTCAGAGATGATAGACAAAAATGACAGGTCCAAGGGGTTCCCTCCCTTATCATTTTTCCTGGGGCTTCTCTTTGTCCCAGGATCTCTCCTCATCCAGCAGGATCACACTGTGCATAGACCTTATATCCTGGCTCAGGACAGGGGCCTTACACCATGGACTTCTCCACTTGGGTCCTCAGTTTCCCCTGGACATCTCACCTGACTTGCCTGTCTGCTGACCTGAATTCCCACAATGATGGCGACCATGGCATTAGGCTCCTGGTTGGGAGCCTGCCCCCATGGTTCTTGAGGAAGAAGATAAATAGTCTCTTTATAGGGGCAGCCTTAGGGTTGCTCTGTCCCCAAATCCCTTGCTAGTGGCTGTGTCCACCTCCACCCACTGTATACACTCTGTGGGATGCCCCTAAAGCCTGGAGGGAACACACAACTCTTCATCTCTGGCCAGATACGTCTCCTAATTCTGGTGAGTTGACCACTCAACAAACACAGGAGGCCTGGGGGTGGGGGAGATGAGCATGAAGCCCTCCCTTCTCAAGTCTGCTGTGGCCCCTGCCTCTGGTCAGTGCATTCTTGTCCCCAGTTCAAGAGTCCCTGATGGTAGTCTGGACTCAGGAATGAGCTTGGTGTGGGGCTCCATTCAGAACTCTGTCCCTCCTGGGTTCCAACCTGCTTCTCTGATCCCTTATTTACATAGTCCAAACCTTACCCAGATGTGAGGGTCTCCTTTAACTCCCCATCCCACCCTGTTGGAATTATGACCTGCCCGCACCTTGGTATCCATGGGGCCCAGCCAGATAGATAGGAGTTACCCCAGCAGCACAGCAGCAGGGCTGGTGCCCCGTGACCCTGAGGTCCATGATGCAGAAAAGCAGAGGAGAGGAAGAGCATGACCTTTTATTGTGGAGTCTGGGTGGTGGGTGCCAGGGCCCCTCATACTGACAGAATCTTGAGACTCCAGCCTGGGATAACCATCTGGTGTCTTATAAGAATATTCTCCATCTATCCCATTAATCCCATGTTGAGCATTTTCACTGTCTCTCTGGGAATTTATGGGACCTCCTAGGCTTCCACCACTTGCTATCCCATGTGCTTGAAAGCATCCTCAGCCTGGTGGATGGTGAATCACCTAGTACAGCAGCTCTGGGGTTCAGACCCTGGTTCAGCAGCTGCAGAGCCCCAGGTAGAGGTAGTGGCAATGGTCCCAGCCACACTGTCCCCAGGATCAAGGTCCATGCCCTCATAAATTGTGGGCAGTGAGGTGCGCTGGCTCAGCCGTCGGCGCAGGCCAACTAACAGGGGCTGGGGCATGGAGGCCACATCCACGTTGTTGCCCAGGTCCACCCAGGCCAATGCAGGGAATTTGGTGGTATCCTTGATGGCTTCAGTGAGTTCCCGGGCAGCAGCCCGTGTCAGCCGGTTGCCATTAAGCAGGAGCTGGGTGAGGCAGGGCAGTGTCCACAGGCTGGGCAGCAGCAGGTGCAGAAGCTCATCACTCAGCTCCGTGAAGCTCAGGTCCAGCACTGACAACCCAGCCCCGTGGCTGCCCAGGTAGCGTGTTATGTGCTGCACATCTCGCACTGAGAGCGGGATGCCTGATAGGTCCACCGTCTCCCCTGCCAGCAGAGTCTTCTGGAGGCCACTCTTGAGGCTATGGGAGAGTTGTAGGTGAGATAGACTTAGTATGAGCCCTGGCCCAGGGCCAGGCAGAACAAAGTGTGAAAAGATTTGCTGTGAGGATTAAATACAAAGGCAATAAAGCTCCATGTGTAAACTATTATTATAAACCCTTTTCACATGCCCAGCATCACCACACCTGTTATATCTCTTATCTCGTTTATTTTTACAATCCCCAAGGGGCTAAGAATGATGACCCACTTTTTTCAAAGGTTTAAGTAACTTTCCTATGGCCATGGGGATCAGGTCTCCAAATTAAGACACTCTGATTCCTGAGCTCAATTTTTTTTTTCTGGGCTCCCTCTGAATTGGGTCCTTTGGGATAGCAAAAACTTTCTTATAAGGGGATGAGATAATCATTTCTTGGAGATTACACAGGAGACAGGCCCCAGGTAGCAAGAGGGGAGGTACTGGGGGGTTGTGGTGTGAGAACTTGCCCTAGTCTTCCCAGACTCACTGTATTTTAAGCTGAAAGGGGTATTTAGAGACTAAGGAAGGCACTTCTCTGTCCCCTTACACACTCCTTGGTCTCTCTTCTGTCATGTGTACCCACCTAGCCCACTAGGCAGATGGGCCCGACAAGGGGGCTGAGAGCAGTGAGCGCTTCTAGGGCTCCTACGTACCATGGCAGGGAATGGGTTCAGCTTGGGCCACCAGGCCTGAGGTGGGACAAGGCTGAAAAACAAATACTACACATGTGCCAGGGTCAGCTCCTAGCTATGGTTCTGGGTCCCTAGGACTGAGTGCTTGCAGCCAGTTCCAGGTTGAGTCTGTACCACAAGGCTGTGATGGAGTGACCAAGGCGGGGACCCCACAGCAGAGTAGAGGCCTCAGCTTTGGGCACCCCAGCATTGGTAAAGAATTCCCAAGAGTTACAGAGTAATGAGAGAGGGTATAGCCTAGGACAAGCTGCTTTGCCTCTACCAGCCCCAGTTTCTTTCCCTGTTAAATGGGAATTGTGACACAGAATCTGCCTACCTGTTGTGAAGATCTACCTAATGCCTGATGAGATCACCTTGGGTGGAGGGGAACCTAAAGAGCCCCAGGACCTGTACCAGGCCAGGGATTAAGGGATAAGCGAATGGCAAGAGGTGGTCGTCCTGGGGGGCATGGGAGGCATTTCCATGGAGAGTGAATCTTCAATTGGTTTTTTTTTTTTTTTTGCCACGGGCCAGATTGACTTTCAGAGTTGAGGCCTTAATACAGGAACCCACAGAATGGGATTGCAAGCACCAGGCTATCAGTGATAGAAGACTAGGTGTCAACCTGGGAAGGGACCCTGAAAGGACAAGAGGAGGGGCTGTGGCTGAGCTCCCCTTACCAGTTCTGTGTCTTCTTCCGGGGCACGCTGGGCCCTCTCTGCCTCTTGGAGTGAGGGGTGAGGTGGTAAATGAGCTGCCGGCATATCTTGTCCGAGGACTTCCAGAGCTCATAATCCTGTTGGGGGACAGCATCATCAGGGTGAGACTGAGCCCCTCCCACCCCCACCCTGACTTTGGCCTGGCACAGAGCCAGGGGAGGCTGCCCGCTGGGAGCTGGACAGGCTGGTCCGAGGCCCGTAGTGCGCGGCGGGAGGAAGCCCAGACAATGGGCCCTTGTTCCCTGTCCTCAGGCCCAGGGCCAGCAGTTCAGGCTATCAGCCGGCAGCCTGACTACCCTCAGAACCCCCAGGGGACTTGCCACAGGGGGAGGCCAGGCCAGGCCCCTCAAGAGAGCCCTGTTCCACTGACGCCAATCCCAGGGGATGGGAACAAGCCAGGTCAGCATGTTCTTCTTCCTCTCATTATCCAAGCTACACTGCGCCCGTGGGGCCTGGGTCTGGGCTAACAGGGCTGGGGGTTTAATGTTTTACAGCACCATGTCCTGGCTCTCTCTCAGTCCTAACTGGGCCCCCGCAAAGGCCTAGCTCAGGGCAGAATACACGGTGTGCTTTCCACAAAGCTGGTACTGAGCCTGCTCCACTACCTACCCGAAACGTTCTTTTATGCAATCCCTCTGTTAACAGCCTCAGGAGCATATGGCAGACTCAGTGACAGCAAGCCCTGGTAGTTACTGTGATGACTATGGGCTAGCCAATTGCATACAGATTTGGGAGTTCAGGTTGGCAGAGCCTATAGTGGACACATTTGTTTCATATGGCAGATTCACTGTGACCAGGGCCCAGGGGCTGGTGGCTGGCTGCAGCCATACAGTTTGGGGCTGTGTCCATGATCATGGCAGACCATCTGCAAGGTGTTGTCAGATTAGGGCCCAGAGTGTGAAGGTTGCAGGTGGTTGAATCCAAGTTAGAATGAAAAGGGACTTGCTGCTATGGGAGGGACACCGAACATTTATCCCCAAGAGTGTCCAAGTAGGATGGATACCAATGAATAGGCTCCAGCCGAGGGTGGCCTCTTCTGGCCCAGGAATTAAAGGTTGGGAATCCAGTTCTCTTAATGAGTTTGTCAGAACATTTTGTGTTCTGCAGGGTCTCCATTTAACTTCTGTTCAACTAGGGTTCCCAGGCCTGAATCACAGGTGCTGTCACTTGGGAAAAAGCATGATCTTCAGGTTGGGTAAAGCACATTTGCCCCTGAAGCTGGCATCAGTTCTGAGAGAGAGAGAGTGACCTACCTAAGGCCACAGAGCAAGCCACATGAGGACCCAGGCTCCTAGCCTCTGTCAGCCACACTGCCAGTCCATGGCCCATGCATGCTGACCTCACCTTCTTGGGGCACTGTAGGTCCCGGGCCAGGTTCACAAGCAGGTCATGGGAGATGGGATCCACCAGGTTGAGGAAAGCCACATTCCTATAGAGGATGTCTGTGAGAAGGGTCCCCTCAAGGCCCAGGTCCTGAGGGTGGTGAAGAGGTAGTTGAATGAGCCAGGAACCAGGGCCTCCTTTCTCCAGGTCAGACAGCCAGATGCCCCTCATGTTAATTTCCATGTCTCCCCACCTCCAGGGAGCAAAAGCCAAGTGTCTGGTGACAGGTGGACCCTTTAGATGAGGAGAGGGGTGGCACATGGGGTGCCCCAGGGAGGTAATGAGCAGATTACTCAGACCAGTTGCTGCAGGCAAAGTGTCTTGCTGTGAACACCTTGCCTTCTCTGGGGTTAGGGCCTGTCAGGGGGATTCTATTCCTCTGATGACCTGTGAATGGAAATGTCCCCCATCATTTCCTTCTGGCTCTTTGCCTTTCCTTCTGTCTCTGAGATCTCCCAAGCTGCAGCTACCTGTTGAGGTTGGCCTTTTCCCCTTCTCAGTTGTGACAGGCATCTCAGACTTGATGTGTACATTGGCCTCACATCCTGTGCCTTAGCTTAGTATGAAGGGTAACCATGCCCTCCTTTCCAGGAATCACTCATCACTCTTTCCTTGCCCTCTCTTCTCCAGCTCACCTAGTGGGTCTGCTTCTTCCCCACTGCTCCCATCAGGTTCAGGTCTACCTCTCAGAAATCTCCTCCCAGGGTTCTCAATCTTCCACATCCCTCCAGCTGGCAGGGCCAATCTATGAAACATACATCTGAGCTTGATCCATAAGCCCTTTGGAGATGATCAAACCTTTTAGAAGTCACATGACATCAGACTTACAGTTTGCAGAGTCTCAAAACTCTCAGTGCCTGGCCATCACACCTTCTCTGGCCTACCAGCTTCCTCTTCTATCTTTTGATCACATCCCATGGTCAGGGCCCTCGCCTGGCCTTCCTGCCTTCATTTCTTGGTCTTTTCCTGTCTATTCCCATAGACCTGATATGGGGCTGAACACCATTCCAGAGGGTCCGTTTACAGGATGCTGATGGGGCAGGCACAGCTAGGAAGGACCTTCAGTCTCTGCATGGGCCTTCCCCAAGCCAGAGAGTAACATACCCTGTGCATTAAGTCCCTAGCCCAGGAAGAAAGGCTAGGCAGGAGCCCCCATGTGCTGTAGTACCATGGGGGGAACAGTTCCTGCAGATTTGGGGGCAGGATAGACCCCTTGGTTGGCCTCAAATTCCAACCTCTGGGAGACAAGGGGGTGACCTAGCTGATCTCTGAGAACCAATCCTTCCCTCCTTGATGTTTTTAAGGGAAAATGCCCAGCTGATGCCTAAAGACATCCCCGACAGTGATCTCTGCCTCTGGCCAGTCTGGCTGACTAGGTGCTGCTCTGCTTTTTGTATTTTCAACATGGTTCAAACCACAGATGCCAGCTAGGGAGGATTTTGATGGAGGAAAGGGTGACTGTTAAGTCTGGGCAGACCCAGACAGGGCCCCAGACCGCAGTCTGCCTTCTGCTGGTCTGGACAGCTCTTCTTAAAGGGCCAGTTCCACTATTCCAGACTGCTGAGTCTGGAGAAAGGAAACTTTGGTGGGAGGAGGAACAGGCCTAATAGCCTGGGCTGTGGCTCTGGCTCCCCCTCTCCTTTGGGTCACCACTTATTTCCATGCATCCGTTTCCCCTTCTTTACTTATCTACCTTCTGTCAGCCAAACACCTTCATGACTGATTTCAGCTCATTTATTGGGCAGGTGGTGGTGGAAGCTGCTATAGGGGGTGGAAACAAGGTAGACTGGGAAGTAGTAAGTAGCATGCCCAGGGCTGGTGCTAGGACCAGCATCCATGTTCCTAGGACAACAGTAGGGCTCCAAATCTTGGGCTAGAGAACCAGCGCTCCCATCCCCCACCCCCACCTACCGGGATATGTTACTGTTGTATACAGATGTCAGATGTGTGTACTCAGTGGGCACAAACTGCCTGTTAGATGGACGGGTGATGCATGCCTTGTGGCTTTGTCTGCACTGCCATGGTGTCTCCTGGTGCACCCGCAGATCAGCTGGGCTGTACCTCCCAGGTCCTGCCTCCCAGGTCCAGTTCTTACCCTCATCCTGCCCTCTTCCCACTGTCCTTCAATAGAAGACCCCCATCCAGCCCTTCTCCTTTCCTGCCAAGGCATGAATGTGGGCTCTTAGTTCCAGGCTCGGGGCAATCTTCAACATATACACAACAGACTTCAAAACCCAGAGCTCCAGACACACTGGCCCCCGCCTCTGCACAGCCCTCCGGCCTCACCCAGCCCTCACTCTAGCCGGCGCGCTCTGGCTCAGAGAAGAACCTCAGCCTCAGCACTCCATCATACTCTCGAAACCATCCCGCAGCCCACAGCCCGCAGCCCCGGCCCCTTCCCGGCCCCCAGACCCGCCCTTGCCACCGGCCCCGGGTTGGCCGGCTCCTTCTCTCGCCTGGCGCAGGAGGCGCAGCAGCTGCCGGGCGCGCTCCGGACGCCGCTCGCGGAGTGTGGACTGGATCTCGCGGAGCCAGCGCACCCTGCGCTCGTAGGGCGCGGGCCCGCCGCCCGCCGCTGCCTCGGCCTCGGAGCCCGCCTCGGGCCCTGCCCGCCGGCCTAGCCGCGCCCCCATGGCCGCCGCGCGGCGGGCGCCTGGCTAGCCGGAGGCCGGGCAGTCTGCGTACCGCCCTCGCCCCGCCCTCGTCCCGCCCCGGCCGGATTGGGATGCTCTGGGTGGGGAGCTCCGATCCAAGGCTGCGTGCCCGGGCCCTGGCCTCCCGGCCTGGGGACGAGGGGTGGGACTCCTGCATTTGGCAGAGATCTAGCAGGAGGGCTCCGCCGGCGTCGGACCTGGCGCTTGGAGCTCTTCCCCCGGGCCGCCAGGGAAGACACTGAGCCTAGCCAGGACGAGGTGGCGTTTGGCATCTCTCAACCCTCTGGCCCGAGTACTGACTAGGGGAATAAAAGCGTTGACCGCGCAAAGAACGCTCCAAGCGGGGTGGGGGTGCCTTTTGCCGGCATTAGACAATGTCAGCACCTGCTTTCAGGAATCTCTTCTGCAGCATGGCAGTTGTATCTGACCTTCCACTCTGCATCCATACAAAATTTAATGCCAGTCCCTGCATGCTGGCGATGGTGGGCACGCCTGGGCATACTGGGAGGAGCCCTCCCCTGCCTGGGAGATGAATGGGCTGAGGTGTGCTGGTTAACTGGTAAGCTCAATTATGGGCAGGTTGGCAGCAGGCCGGCTGCATCTGCCCCTGGCTTCAGCATTCCTATTAGACAAGGGGGAGGGGGCAGGGCTCAAGTGTGAGGAGGGGGCACTGGCTCCTCCTAGGATTAGGTTTGAGCTACAGGGGGATTCCCACCTCCAAGGTCTCCCTCAGTAGTCCCTATTGGAGGCCTAGTGCCCCCCCCCACCACCACCAGGCATCCTCCTCGGCTCTCCCACACTCCCCACCACCAGCTCTGGGATCCTCACGTTACCTGAGGGGGAGGCATTTGTGGCCCTGGGCTCCAGCCTCCATTCTCACAGGCAAGGGATATGTGTCCAGCTTGTAAGGCTGGGGTGCCTAGCTGGGCTAGTGAGTAGGAGGCATTTGAGGACATATAGTGAGGGCCCACCATCAGGATTCTTCCTTTAGGTCAAACATTGCCTGCCTAGAGATTGGGGTGGGGGGTAGGGTACCAGGCTTTGTGGACACACCCCCAGGGGTGTGTCCCTTAGACAAGGCAGAGGACAGCAGAATGTTGTAGTCTCTTGACCACTCTCTGATTCCTCCAACCCCTGTTGGGTCAATTCTTGGGCCCCCTTCTCCCTGGGCATCTGTCAGCTGGACCCAGAGGCCTCCCTTCCCCCCCTCCTCTGCAGCCAGTATTGTCCTAGGGCTACCTTGGCACAGCAGGTTTCCTCCTTGGCAAACCTGCATGACTGCCCAGTCTGCCCTCCCTCAGGGCCAAGACACTTTTGCTGAATTGACACTGTGACGGGGCCAGAGCTTTAAGCAGCAGCCCCAGTGCCCCAGCGACTTCTCAGACCCCCTGCCAGAAGCTGGCAGCCAGGTAAGCCCTCCTTCTCCTCCCTGTCACCCTCAGGGCTGGAGCCAGAACTGGATGGCTCCCAGATCCTGATCATATGGTTCCAGAGACTGAGCCAGGCCTGGACATTGTCCCCTTGAGTGTGAGAAGACTGAGGTGGGGGTGAGGGGTGAGGACAGGGAGGGCTGAGTATGGGTGTCAGGATGGGGGCAACATAGGCAGGGGGCATAGTGAGGATGCCCAGAGCTGAGAGTCTTGGGAAAAGCACAGAACCACCCCTAGCCCCACATCTATGTTCCTGACTGAGCGATTCCTGGAAGACATTTTTCCAAGAAAGGAGGGAGGCTGGTGTCTGGGCCCAGATCCCTGGATGGGCCTCTCTTACACTGCTGTGGGGGATACCTTGGGTAAGTTGTCTCTTGGGGACTATTTCTGGCTTAGCCTGACTTGTACAAGAGCCCCCAGAGACAGGGCTGTCCCCACAGTAATGGGGACATCATCTACCTCGCCAGCCTCCATGTGTACTTAACTGAAGGATACTGGCCCCTCTCCCTGGAGTTTTCCTGTTAAGCAGGATTTGTGGAGACCTGTGAGATGGAGGGGGGACTTCAATGTTGCCCTCTCAGCCCCTAGGGCTAATGTAGAGTTGAGGGGATTAACCTGGGCTCTTTGGAGCAACCCTATCACCCCTAGGAAGCCAGTGAGATACAAGTTGGGGACCCAGAGTCAGATAGGAAGGACATAGCCAGATCCTAGTCCCTGATGGAGCATATGAAGCACCATGTGGGACCTACCAGGAGACAGGTATTGGTGATAGTCACACCTTGGGTGTCCCCAGCCCTTGACTACCCTTATGGTGACTCAGTCGAAGTGGTGGGAGACCAAGATCTGGGTGACCCGGCAGGTGGAGTGGAGGGCTGCAGCTGGGTCTGGAACTCGACGTGCCCCACCTTTTGACCCCTTCTCCACTAACCTGATGGGATAGTCCAAACCAAGAAGGAGGAAGGCCAACTGAGGCCTGATGTTACCTCAGCAAGTAGCCAGATGACATAGAACTTCCTGGAAGCTGTGACAAGGAAGATGCAAGAGTGGTTTTGGAACCTTCACTTGGAATAAGGAGGCATCTAGATACTCTATGGAGACAAAGTGTCCACTGAGCTTGCCCTGCAGGGGTGGGTTCTCAGTCTTCTGCAGGGCAAGGAATTGCCATGGGGCTGAAGGACACAGCAGAACATGGGCGGGGGATGTTCAAGGTATAGGTTCAAGACCTGAATTCAAATCCCTTGAGCCATTGTCCTTTGTTTAGTGTGTAACCACAGACATGGTAGGGAGTTGTGTTAGTTTCCTGTGGCTGCCATAACAAATTAGCACAAACTTGGTTGCTTAAAACAACAAAAATGTATCCTTTCACTGTTCTGGAGTGTAGAAGCCTAAAATCAGGCAGAACCAAGTTTCCACTAAAGGCCCTGGTGGTAAATCTTTCCTTACCTCCCCCAGCTTCTGATGGTCTCTGCCAATTTTTGTTATTCCTTGTGTAATGCATCACCCCAAATCATTCCAATCCCAGCCTCTATCATCACATGGCTGTCTTCCCTGACTTCACATGGCCTTCTTCTAAGGACACTTGTTACTGAATTTAGCAATACTACCCTAATCCAGTATTACCTCATTTTAGGTAATGACATCTGCAAAGACTGTTTTTTTTTTTTTTGTACCAGGGATTGAACCCAGGGGAGCTTAACTAGCTTAACTACTGAGCCACATCCCCCAGGCCTTTTTATGTTATTTTGAGAGAGAATCTTGCTAACTTGTCCATGCTGGCCTTCCTACCTCAGCCTCCCAAGTCTCTGGGGTAATAGTCGTGCACCACTGCGCCCGGCTGCAAAGGTTATTTTTATTTATTTATTTATTTTTAAAATTTTTTGGTTGTAGATGGACACAATACCTTTGTTTTATTTCTTTCTTTTTGTGTGGTTCGGAGGATTGAACCCAATGCTTCACACATGCTAGGCAAGCACTCTACCACTGAGCCACAACCACAGCCCCAAAGATTATTTTTAAATAAGGTCATATTTTGGGGGCTGGGGATGTGGCTCAAGCGGTAGCACGCTCATCTGGCATGCGTGCGGCCCGGGTTCGATCCTCAGCACCACATACAAACAAAGATGTTGTGTCCGCCGAAAACTAAAAAATAAATATTAAAAAATTCTCTCTATTTAAAAAAAAAAAGATCAGATTTTTGGGCCTGGGATTGTGGCTCAGTGGTAGAACGCTCGCCTAACACGGGCAGGACCTGGGTTCGATCCTTAGCACCACATAGAAAAAAAAAAATAAAGGCATTGTGTTTTATCCATCTACACCTAAAAAATAAATATTTTTTAAAAAATAAGGTCATATTTTGAGCTTCTAAGTAGACATGAACTTGGGTTGAGGGTGGTTGGAGCCACTATTCAATTCACTTACAGTAGTCTTTGAACCTTCAGTTTCCCCATAGAGGTGTCATAGGATTAGAGAAGCAATGAAGAAAGAGCTGGCACACAGCAGAGCTGCATGTGTGAGCTTTTTTACTAATAAATCTTCTACGGTGTGTATATGTGTGTGCGTGCGCATAGGGTTTGAATCCAGGACTTTTGTACATGTTAGGCAAGCTACACCTATAGTCCCTCTTCTTCAACTTTATATGGAATCCACCCAGCTTCTCCCCAGCCCAAATCCATCCATTCAGTGTGTACTGCAGATACTCTAGAGACTAAAGGCAGACAAAGTAGGTGGCAGTAACAACTAATTTAAAGAGTGGTGAAGCTGGGATGGGGCAAAGGAGGGCTTCCAGAGGGCTAAGGTCAGAGTCTAAAGGAAGAGTGCCATTTCAGTAGCCTGCAAAAAGTCCTGGCGGGAGCACTGAGTGCAGAGGAATGGGCAGGCACCAGCAAGGCAAGAATTTATCTGCAGGGCAAAGGGGGCCTTTGAAGGGTTCTCCAATGGGGGAGGGACATGCTCAGATTTGCATGCTGAGCACTGGTGCTACATTAGGGAAATAGCATCAGGGTTGTGACCTGTGAATGAGAGTCACCAGGTGATTGCGGGGAGCCTGGGAGGGTCTAGGGGGTCAGGAGTGACTGGGAGGGGATGTATAGAGAGGAGCAACTGAAAGGGACCAGTGAGGATGCAGGAGCAGCTGCAAGGCTAGACTCTGGCTCATGTGGCCAGTAGAGGTCTGGGGAAGGCAATTGTTTAGCTCAGGTTGGGGCATGTCGACTTGGGGCGTCTGAAACATCAGCCAGAGGGGCTCAGTCTTGGATCAGCATCCAAGAGGTGAGGGAGGCAGAGGAAGCTCCGTGGAAAAGGTGGGGAGCTCTGGAAGTCCTGGTGAGCCAAACAGGGTGTTTGTGGAAAGTGTTGGGCAGTTTGGGCATCAGTGAGGTCATGGGGAGTGGTTGGTGGACAGGCAGGCTTGGCCTGTGACCCAGAAGGCCATGAGACAGGAGTAGCTTGGCTTTTCTGGAGACTGGGCCATGTGAATGGGTGGGGGTTGGGTCATGGACAAGATTCTGCCTTTCCTCTCCAGCCTTCTGGAGCTCTCAGACACCGCAGATAATTACCAGGTGATGTGATAAATGCCACCTGGAGAGAGTTCAATGTCCCTGGATGGCCAGGAAGGAGGCACTTTAGGTCTCTGTTCTAAGCCGCTCATCAGCCAGGGACAGACCTGGTGTTGGAGCTGGGCCAGCCTCTGTGAGGCTTTGGAGGTAGCACATACCTCTTATAGTCTGAGCCCATCCTTCTCAGCCAATCTGCCCAGTGCTCTTCTACTTACTCCTTTCCTGAGGCCAGAAAGGGGAAGGGAGCCCAGATCATGTGCCATAGGTATCTGGGGTCAGGTTTGAACCTGGGAACTCTGGAGCCCACTCCCCTGTCATCTTGCCTCTGTGTTTTGGAAGTTGGATTTGTTCTACCAGGTGCCAGGCCGGCACTGCTGCTGGATGCTTGCAGGCATTAACTAGCTGACAATTCTGGAGGCCCATGCAGTTGACTGAGCTCATCTCTGTCCTCACATCAAAGGTGGGTACTATAATAGGGAATGCTGTAAATGGTGCCTCAGGGCACAAGAGTTCTACCATGCTACAGTTAGCGAGTGCTTACCTTCCCCCTGCCCCGCTGAGTATTGCCCTTTATTGAGCTAGAACCTTCCTTCCATCTCTTTAATGTTATCTGTCTGGCTCTGAGATGCTATGGTCAGGTAGCCATAGAGTTCATTGGCCTCTGCTTCTCTGCTTTGTGGCTTCAGATGGTAGACAGGATCTGAGGCCAGGCCCAACAGAAGCAGGCTGACTCTTGCAGTCTACAAAAGGCATTACAAAGGGACAGGCCACCGTTCACGCCTGTAATCCCAGTGGCTTGGGGGGCTGAGGCAGGAGGATCGTGAGTTCAAAGCCAGCCTCAGCAAAAGTGAGGCACTAAGCAACTCAGTCAGAATCTGTCTCTAAATAAAATACAAAATAGGGCTGGGGATATGTTTTAGTGGTCGAATGCCCGAGTTCAATCCCTGGTACCTTAAAGAGAGAGAGAGAGAGAGAGAGAGAGAGAGAGAGAGAGAGAGAGAGAGAAATTGGGGCTTGATGGTAGGAAGAATTGCTGTCTTTAGAGGTGGTGAGCTCCCCATTAGAACAGGTATGAGATTCTGTGATTCTTAAGCTATTATGATATGTGAATTTAGAATCAGTTTTATTCCACCAGTTTACTAAGTATAAACATAAAATATTCATGAGATCGTGTCCCAGCAGTTGTGGAGCATGGGCAGGGGCAGCTTGCATCTGGATCCACCTGCTTTGCTCACTTACAGTGAGGCTGTAGTTCAGTTATCATGGCCCTATCAGTTCTACCAGCCTTGGCCCCTGTGGTGGCCCACCTGGGGCTCAAGCCTTGCCCTGCACTTCCTGGCACTCAGGTGCAGTCAGCTTCCTGGACCTGACAGTGAGATGGGGCATGGTGGAGGCTTCGATGAGATACCAGTTTCAGGAAGTGGTTTGTATAACCCTCCCATGTCATGGGTCACCGTGTCCTGCTGTGGCTTTGGGCAGGTCTCTCCCCCTCTTAGTCTTTGGTTTCCTGTGCTCACAGCATACTCCTTGCCCTTCCTAATACCTTATTTTTCTAGATACAAAGGTGGGACAATCCCAAAGTTGTTGGGACAGAAAGGTCCTTGGAAGCCACTGGGAGCCCATTTCTCTGCAGGGGAACTGAGTTGGCTACTGAGCCTCCCCCTGGACTGACTCTTTGAGCCTCTGTCTAGCCAAAGCCCTGGAAGTACTATGGGCTGCTGGTGCCAGTACAGAAGGAATGATTAGGAGATGAAAGGCACTGGGACAGTGGTTGAACTCTTCCCCCTCCCTGCCCCCAGGCCAGACTGGCACAGGAAGACTCCTCCAGGAACAAGGACACAGAGAGCCTAGCTCCACCAGACCCCGCTCAGTGTCCTATCAACACTCCCTTCTTCCCAAGGCCTCTGTCTTCTGCCTGACTTCCAGAGCTGGCTGAGGAGCTAATGGGAACCTACCAGAGTCTTAATGAGTGAACCAGGGTTAATGGGTTACCCAGCATGGTGACATATTCACCAGCCTCCCAGGGCTCTCAAAGTCCAGACTGGCCTGGCCTTCAAGGTCTAAGGCTCCACCACCTCTTTTTCCAGCCTTGACGCCTCAGGGCTCAGGAAAGGACCAAAGAGGTCAAGAGGGCCTCCTGAGCACTCCCTGCTTCTCTAGAAATCTCTAGTTTTTGGCTTCAGGTTCAAGTGGGTCCTTTTGGTTCATATTTTCTCCCTTACCCACCCTCTGCTCTGAACGGGTTCCCAAGGACCCTGTTTTAGTGTCTGCCCCTCTCCCACAGCCCTCGGCTCCTCCTCCTTGTCTGATAACACTATCTTATTTCCAGTAAGGATAGGGGTCCTTAGGAGAAGAATCTGGATGGGCCAGGATTAGATGGGGGAATGAATGAATGAATGAATGAATGAATGAGTTTAAGCCAGAGCTGTGCTAATAATGGCAGTTCTGGCAGGCAACAGACCCTATGTGTGGACTTTTATCTGAGGGCCTAGAGGCTTGGGTTTGCCAGCTGTGGGGACACTCACCGCATCTCACTCAATGGGCCAGGGCAGGTAAGGGCATGAGGGGAGGATCCCATCCTGTCCCTAGCCTCCTCCTTACTACTTTACTGCCCAGCACTATCCATCAGTATGCCTGCCCATACCTCAGGAGGTTAGGGGATTAGGAGCCAGGTGATAATCCCAGGCTTTAAGGAGGCCCAGGCAGGAGGATCCCAAGTTCAAGGACAACCTCAGCAACTTAGTGAGACTCCCATTCAAAATAAAAAATAAAAAGGACTGGGGATGTAGCTCAGTGGTAAAGCATCCCTGGGTTCAATCCCCAGTACCCCTCTACCCATACACAATAAACACATACAAAAAAAGGGGGGCAATTTAAGGGATTAGGAAAGACTCCCCTGGGTCATGTGACTACCTTTAGTCCAGGTGATCAGGATCCTTGGAGTGACAGCCCCTGTACTCTTCATCTGTAACCCAGAGAGTCAAGGAGAGGGCATGGTGTTTGGTGGGTCATCCTCTACCCATGAGCTGTGGAGGGCAATTTAGTCTCCTTAGATCTTGTGGGGTCTTGGATGCTTATATCGCAACCACCACTGGCTGCATTCTAGCTCTATGTGTCCCCATTTTGATTGGGGGAAGCTCACCTCCTTCCAGGGACCCACTGGCCTGAGCTTCCTCTTACTGCTGAAACCTAGCTTCATTCAGCCTCACTCTTATTGAGGGTTTGGGACTCCACCAGGCTCTGAGAGATCTGCAGCTGTCCCAGGTTACAAGGCCCCAACAATAAGATCAGGTACCAGCCCTCTTCCCACCTGGAATAGTTTCTGTACCTTTAAAGCCTCCTCCTACCCTAGACTGACAGGGGGAGGGAGGGGAGGAGCTGGGCCACAGCTGGGACTCGGGATGTAGCTTAGTGCTAGTGTGGGACTGAGAGTCAGGTGAGCTGGGCATGTGTCTGGCTATGTCCCAGTGCTGTGTGACCCCAAAGCACGGCTCACCCTCTCTGAGCTGCTGGACATTGTAAGTGGGGGAGTTCAGGGAATGTGTGGAGGCTTGGGTTCTATCCCTCAGCTCTGCTATATGCTGGTCATGCTCTAGAGGAGATTTCATGGGAGACTCGGTTTATGCACCTGGTCAACAGGAGTGAACTGCGCTTCTGGGTGAAGGTGGCCAGGCTGCTGTGGACGGTCCCTCTGGGAAATGTACAGGTAGGCAGAGCCTTGGGTTCTTTGTTTCGCTTGGTCTGGGCTGGGGGCTTCTGTTTCTTGTCTGATAAGTATGTTCCAGACAGCCTGCTCAGGCTTTCTGGCTTGCTTTTCTGCAAATGTCTGGTAGATGTCACCTGATTCCTTGGAAGATGGCCTTAAGGAATCTGGCTCCCAGAAGGTGGACCTGGAATTTAAGAGGGAGGGCTGCAGTGTGGAGAAACAATCCCTAAGAGTTCTGACAGCTCCTGTGAGGGTGGTGAGCAGCTCTTGAGTGCAGCTGGAGCCCTGATGAAGGCTGGGAGGTGCTGTGTGCGGGGGGCCATGCTTGCCCCACTCTGGGTTTTGGTTGTGGCTGAGAGTGGGGGTTGGGCAGGGCTCATTGTGCAACCAGCATTACCCAACACCTGGGGGCTCCTACCCACCTTTAGGTCACCCTAGGCACATATAGCTCTTTGAATAGGTTTCCAGCAGGTAGTGGTTATCAAGTCTTGAGATGAGTTTTGTTTTTCCAATTTGCAACTCTATTGGGCGGCAAGGAAGAAGATTCCAACTTTCCCAATAGCATCCTGACCAGGGGTGTAGCAGGGCCAGGGAAGCCACACAGGTCTGGTCTCATACCCAGGGGAGGTGACTCCTGCAGTGGGGGAGGGGATGGGTCTTGAGCCCACCTGCTGGGCCACGTGCCTCCCAGGGCCAGCTGACCTTGGGCAAATTGCTTCTGCCTAAGCTTCAGTTTCCTGTCTGTGAATGGGGTTAGGGCTGTGTCCTGTTTCACTCTTCTGGCTTTAGGATTGCATGACACAGCCTTTGAGCTAGGGATTAGCAGAGAAACTCCAGGTTGGCCATTCTGTCTGTTTTCTGTGCTCCCCTCTCTGCTGCATCTTTGGAATCTGCTCTGTTCAGCCTGGATTCAGTGAGTGTGAGTGGTGCCCGTGTGTGTTAGAGTCAGCATCTCTGGGTAAGTGGAGCCTGCAGATTCCTGGGGACAAGAAGCTCAACACCTTATATGCACAGCTGTCTGGGGAGGGGCATAAGGAACTATAACTCAGAGATCTGCTGCTCTTGGTTGAGGGCCCAGAGAGAATGGGGTGTATTGCCCAAGGCCTCTTGGGCTGGACCCACAGCTGCTGTGGTTGAGACTTCCTTGGTGAACTGGTCACAGACATGCAGCAACTTGGGGCAGGTATGGGGTGGCAGGCTTACATTGCTGGGCTGCATGACCTTGGGTCAACTCTGGTTCTCTCTGGGCCTTGCCTTTGTAGGCTGACCTGGTGGTTCCTTGTGCCTGGGGTGTTAATGTTCCTGGATTGGTGGTGGAACCGGTCTGGACCTTGGCACCTCTAGGCCATGTTCCAGGGACGCTACTTTGGTATCCAGCAGCAGGGTGTGGTCTCTTGGTTACAGGCTCTTGTCTGGTGCCGGGAGTCAACCCCTATTTCACTGCCTCAGGAACCATCTCTGGGACACCCTGTCTGGCTCTGAGTTTGCATACAGGGAACAGGGACAGGGTAAGCCAATGGACACTACCCTCTGGAGGAAATTGAATCTAAGAGAAGGGAGCCCCTTTTCCAGGTTCAGAGCACCTCCCACCTCCTGCCCAGGGCCCTCCCAGGGCTGCATGAACTTTAGTCACCTGGTGACAAGCCGAGTCACTGTGACTTTTTGCTGCCATCCCACCATCCTTCGGGCCTGGCTGGACCTCTAGCAGAGGATTGCCTGTTCTAGACCCTATTCAGATGTCTCCAACTGCCTCCACTGGGATGCTAGTTGCCCCCAGCTGATCTCTTGCCCCCTCTGGGATGAGGTAAGGACATGGATCCTCAGTCCCTACTCCCTCTTTCCTGCCTCTGTGTCTTGGAGATGCCCACCCCCAGATCCTAATCCCCATCCAGAGGCCCCCTGAGGAGCTCTGCAGGGGTTGAAGGCGTGGCCCCACTGCTTGGGGGCAGCCATTCTGTCGCCAGAACTTTCCCAGGCAGACAAATTGGCTTTTTCCTCCCTGCGCGCGCACCCATGTCCAAAACTATCTTCTGAGGAAGAGGGGGGCTCTCTCCTGGGCCCTTGCTGCTGCCCTGGGTCTCAGGTAAACCTACCAGGGTTATAAGGAGGGGGGGTCTGGGTTTGAGGCCCAGTGCTGTATCTGACCCACTCTCTAGCCTCGGTTTCCCCTCCTGAGACTGATTTGGGTGAGAGCCAAGATTCTGGGCTTGAACGTTCTTTCAGAGAGTCTTTGAGAAAACTTGGGGGTGGAGGGGTGGGAAATGGAAGCCTGGCTCCCCAGCAGGGTGTCTTCCGCTGAGCTGGGGACATCTGCCTGTAGGGGGTTGGGCCAGCCCTCCTTGTCACACTGTCCTGGAAGAAGGAAGAGGGCTCAGTACCACCTATTCCCCTCTCCAGGCTCCCTGAGACTTGCTGAGTGCCCTAACTTGGCCACTGGGTGCCCAGACAGATGGACAGGGAAGGCTGGAACATGTATGCCAGGGGATCACAGCTGGTCTACCCCAGGACCCTGAGGGCAGTCTCAGCTCACAGCCTCAAGCCCAGAAGAAATAAAGCCCAAGATGCTCAGAGAGAACCAAGGCTGTGTGGGCTCAGGGATGGGGCTGCTGCTGACCAGGTTCAGCCCCTGCCCCGCCCCCACCACGATGGGAATGCTCTTTATCTGCCATAGGTGATAATCTATTGCTAACCCTACTCCCAAAGCCCCTTGGAACTCCCAGCATGACTTTTTCATCAGGTTCCTGACTAGGGTCTAGGGTACCTGTGTGCCTAGCAGGCCATCAGTCCTGGTGAATGGTTAGCCTGTCTCTTGGACTGTGAGGCTTTGTTGGTTGGCACTTTGGACAGACTGAACTCTCTGGATGCTTTTTGCAGGTTGAGTTGGTAGGAGGCATAGGGAGGAGGCTGGGTGGAGTTCAGGTCAGGAAGAGCTGTGCCTGGGTTCAGGCCATGCTGTGCAATGTGGAGAGAAAGGCTACTGTGACTCCTAAGGGTACAGGGGGTAGGAATCTGCATGACTGCCTACTGGGCCCCCTGCTCAGGGGCTCAGTTTCCCCCTCTGCATTGAGGACTTGTAGGCTCTTTCCCAGACCAGATGTGGGGGCACATGCTATTTATTATGCCATCATTGCCCTTCCTGCCAAGCCTGGGAAGGGAGAGCCCTTTCATGCTAATATCAGAATGCTTCCCTCAGGTGTGAGGAGGGAGCAGGAACTCCAACCTTAGGTTATCTCTGGACACTCTGTCTGGCTTTGAGTTCAGATACTCTGAATAGAGGCAGGGGGAAGCAGGATGGGGGGTCAGCCTGGGGCTCCCTGGAGGGGCTCCCTGGTAGATGCCGCCCTCTGGAGGGAAAGTCTGGAAGAGGGGAGCCCTCTGCCTCTGTTACCGCACCACTTCCTTCTTGTTGGCATCACACGCCTCGCTTGCTGCCAAAGTCACAGGGACTCTCAGGCTGTTGTTGTCCTTCCCAGTATAGCCTAGAAGGAAATCATAGGGGAAGTGTGTAGCCAGTAAGAGGCCCACCAATGTCCCCTGTGCCATGTACTCCTCTTGGGGACGTCCCTCAGTGCAACCATGATAATAATTATAGTCAGCAATTACTTAGCACTTCATACATTCTAATCCACTTAATTCACAACACCACCCCTGGCAAGTAAGGCCAGCAGTGGACAGAGAAATGACTTGCCCAACCCCTGGGCAGGTGAGTGGCCAGTCCAAACACAGAGGGGGACAGTGCCATTTGTCCCTTGGCCCCATTTGTCACGCTACATTCTCACCACCTAATACTAGGCTTGGGCCCTGTTCCCTCCTTACCCTGCAAATTCTCTGGGCTGCGCCTGGGAGAATTCATGCAGACCTCAGCTGGAGTCAGAGAACTAGCCTGAGGTGGAGCTCCGCCCTGAAAGGGCAGGGCCTGTTTCAGGTCCGCCCTAGTGATTTTCAGGAGCTGGAGGAGACTGCCTGGTTGAGGAGTCTCTAGAGAAGATTCTGTGACCATAGGCTCCTGTAGAGCCTAGATTTTGCTTTCAGTCAAAATCTCCCATCTTTGGAGGCCACCTCCCCAGGCAAGGCTTGGGGCTCCCACCCTCTGTTGGACGGTAAGTCCTGACCCTGTGGTGGTTGGTCTGCTGATTTCAGGAGGAAACTGGGATGTCCTCTTGGAAGGCACAATGGATACTGAGCCCTGTGCTCTGTGGTTAGCCATTTGGGGGACCCATGGATAGTATCAGGTCTGAGTTAGGATGGGGGACATAGAGGAAATGAAGCCAGGCCCATCTTTCTTGGAACTCCCCCTTAGGCAGTGGAGACTCAGTAGCTGTAAGGAGGTAGACAGAGCATGTGAGGTCTGAAGGCGTCCATATTGGAGATGAGGTCTTCACTTGAATGATCAGGCAGGACTTGGGAGGACAGAGATGGCATCCAGAGCTCCTGGCAGAGGGAATGGCCTGGTCAAAGGTCTGGGGGCTGGACAGCCTGCATACATTCTTGAAGGCTGGAAGGAGACACAAGGCTGTTTCTGAAGCTTGACTTTAGACTGTGCCCTGTCGGGGAGGAGTCTGGAAGTGTCCAGGGCTGGGCCTGACCCTGCTCTTCCCCCTACCTACCCTGTATGGCAGAGCCATGAAGAAGCGGTTCGTGGTGCTGGGCCTGTTTGTCGTGGTTCTGGTACTTGTCATCATTGGTGTCTGCCTCTGGCTGCCCTCCAGTTCCAGGCAGCCCGAACATGTGTACTCCAGGGCAGCTGTGGCGACGGATGCTAAGCGCTGCTCAGAGATTGGGAGGTGAGCAGGACCATGTGACCTGGAGCATGGCATGGGGTGGTGTGGGCACACACAGAAGACACCCATACAGGTGAACCTGGGAGAGACCCTTGCCCCTCCAAGACTCAGTTTCCCCATCTATAATCAGGCTGCCTGAATGAGGAGCTGCCTGTCCTTTTTTGGATCCTCTCAGTAGCCTCTGGTCAGGGGAGAAGGAGACAGTGACCACGAAAGCAGGGTGTTGATCTCCCTGGGTTCCCTCTTGGAGTGGGTCCCTTTTCCCAGTTCTAAGAGGATCTATCTTTATGGATAAACCCTGCCAAAAGACTTGAACTAAAAAAAAAATGTTATTAATAAAAAATAACGGTTTTCTTTTCTTTTCAAGTAAGTTATGCACATTTGTTTGCTTGGAAAGGAGGAAACTATAGGTCTTTAAAATTTCTATGCATGTGGTGGCATAGAATGTAATCCCAGCTACTCAGGATGCTGAGGCAGGAGGATTGCCAGCCTTGGCAATTTAGGGACACCCTATCTCAAAATAAAAAAGGATTGGGATTATAGCTCAGTGACTTGGGTTCAATCCCAGAACCAAACCAAAAAGCAAATAAAAAACTCCTATGAACTCCTCTTCCATTTTTCTTTGGGTAGGGTGACCAGGTGAAGATGGGCAGGAGGGTGGCAGAGTAAGCACAGGGGCTAGGGAACCCTGGGTATCTCACCCTCCTACATGCTGCTGGCAGGGATGTTCTACAGGAAGGAGGCTCAGCAGTGGATGCAGCCATTGCGAGTCTGCTGTGTGTGGGGCTCATGAATGCTCATAGTATGGGCATCGGGGGTGGCCTGTTCTTCACCATCTATAACAGCACTACACGTGAGTACCTGGGATTGGGGGGGAAAGTGAGTGGCAGGAGTTGTCCATCTCGGGGTGGACTTGGGATGGGAGTTGCATAGCTGAGTGGTCCCTGAGTTCCCTCTTGGAGAGGGATTGGGGTTGGTCTGGCCTGCCTACCAGCTTCTATTTTCAGGAAAAGCTGAGATCATCAATGCCCGTGAGGTGGCCCCAAGGCTGGCCTATGCCAGCATGTTCAACAACTCCAAGCAGTCTGAGGAAGGTAAGCTGTCTCGTGGGCTTAGGGTGTGGGTATAGAGCCAGGATGGGCCACTGGGAAGTTGCCTCACCTACATGAGCATGCCCTTGTTCAGGGCCTGGGGACAGCTCTGGCACCTCTCCCATCCTTTCCTGGCCCCATGACACCCTCTCATAATGACTGGTTAAACGATCATCATGACGTAGGGGAAGGACAGGTTCTTCTGTTATTTCTGCTCGGGCCCTATAGGGCCAGGTCGTGGTTATATGTGGAAAAAATCATCACAATTTGTGCTCTACTGGTGGGTTCCACATCCAGGAATTCAACCAACTGTGGATAATGGAAAATATTTGAAAAAAAGAATTGGGTCTGTACTGAACATGTTTTGACTTTTTCTCCTTGTCATTATTCCCTAAACAATACAGTATAACAACTATTTACATAGCATTTACATTTCATTAAGTACTATAATCAAGAGATTATTTAAATTATACAGGAAGATATACGTAGATTATATGCAAATACAACATCATTTTATATAAGGAACTTGAGCATTCATGGATTTTGGTATCCTTTCGGGGGGTCCTAAACTGATCCCCCATGGATACCAAGAGGTGATTTCATTATTATAACAGCTCACATATTCAGGGTTCACTTAGGCCAGTACCCTGCTCAATGATTTTCACTGATGAGCCCCTTGTCTCGTCCCTGTATAATTGGGAATGGGGTGAGGATGCTGGATCAATTATTGTTTTATAGGTAGGAATGCTGAGACCCAGAGAGGTCATATAAACTACTGAGATCACACAGCTGGGAGATTTAACCCAGGCTGTCTAATCCTATGTTTTTAATAGGCATTCCATTCATTTCATGCATTCATTTATTAATTTGTGGGGATATGGGGCAGAATCTCTCTTTTCTAACTTGGCCATAAGTGGAGAGGAAACTCCAAGACTCCACAGGTAGTTAAGGGGAAGCCCGTGCCCACCCCCAGGGGCACCATTCAAAGAAGGTAGAATGGATAGTGACATAAGAAATTGGATTTAAAAAGCCAATCCAAAAAAACCAAAGGGTAAATGTTTTCTCTGATATGTGGAAGCTAACCCACAATAAGGTGGGTGGGGAGGGGGAAAAACAGAGGTTCAGAGGATTAGACAAAGAGAAATGAAAGGAAGGGAGATGGGAGAGGAATCGGAAAGACAGTGGAAAGAATCTGACATAATTTTCTAATGTCCATATGTGAATATACCACAGTGAATCCCACAAATGTATACATCCATAAAACTGGGGCCCTAATCAGAATAAGATATATTGCATGCTTGTATAATTATATAAAATGGACTATTCTGTCATATATAACTAAAAATTATGAATTTAAAAAAAAAAGGAGTTGGAAGGGTGGAGGAGTGAGGCACCCTGACCACAGCAAGATCTGATGCCTTCGGGGAGTCCTATATGATATTCTTTGAGCAGCCTCTTTGGATTCCTCCATGACATGGGTAGTCTTTGATTTTTTTCTTAATTTTCACTATATTTTTATTTCACTATAAGAAACTCGGAATGTGTAGAAATGACATTACTCAGCATATGGGAATGCTTGAATCTTATAGATTTGGTATCTTGCAGATACTTAAAATTCACTTACTTAACAGGGATTCCTTGAGCCCCTCTTACAGTGTCAGGCAGTGTCCCAAAGCTGGGGTAAAACGCAAAGACAAAATGCACTATAGCCTGGGAAGACTGAGTGATCCAGGTGGAAGGAGAAGGCGTAGAGCCCTGTAGGGAGCCAGGGAGGCTGCCAAGAGACCCGGGAGGAGGAGGAGGACAGGGATCCAAGAGAATGGCCTAGGTTGTGTGGGACTTCACAGGTCACTGTAAAGCCCCTCTCTTTTGTCTAAGTAAGCGGGGAGGCCCTTGAGTATCTGCGTGCAGGAGAACAGATCTGGTTAATGGTTAATGGGACTGCTTGACTGCTGTATAAGGAGAAGGAGGCCAGCAGGGACCTGTCAATAATCCAGGGAGGCTGGAGGATGGTTGGTCATGGGTGGTGCCAAGTACTCCTGGAAGATGAGGGTCTGTGATTTGCTGACAGTTTGAGTGGAATGTACATGCAGGGAGTCCTGGATGACCCCAGTGTCTTTGGTCTGCACCTGGATGGACAGGGTGGCCTTCACAGAGACAAGCAGGGCTGTTGGGGAGTAGATTTGAGTAGATGCTCAGCAGCTCCGTGTGTTAAATTTGAGATACCGGTTTTGAATGGGCAGGTGGATACTTGGGACTGACCATCAGGGGAGCAGTACAAGCCAGAGGAGGGTAAATTTGGGAGTTGTCAAAACAAGTGGAACCTGAAGCCCAGAGCTGGGAGGACATCATCAAGAGAGAGAGGAGAGGTGGCAGGAGACAGGGCAACAGACGAGGGGACCAGGGGAGCCAGGAAGGTGTCTGATACAGGGGTGGCTGGGGAGGAAAGGGTGATGATCCCAAGTAAGAGTGATAGGCCGGGTCTGGCAGCATGAGGGCCACCTATGAGCTTGGCAAGCAGGGTGACATAAAAACCCTGATTGGCCTGAGGTCAAGAGAAGACTTTCTTTTTAAAGGTGGGAAGAAGTGTATGCTGGGTGTCAGATCTTCTGAGACGTGATGATGATCTTCTAGATCATAGCAACCTGGCTTTCAGAGACTTTGGGGCAAGAGAGGCAGCTCTAGAGCTGCAGCTGCCAAGCCTGGGCATAACTAAAAGGACTTCCATCACCTCAGTGGTAAAATTTGGGGGGTTCCTGGAAGCGAGCAGGAGGCCATAGCTGTGCCTTTCTGGGCAAAGCTGTCTGGATTTGGGCATAGCACGTAGGTAGGCATTGGGCTTGTGGGGAATGAAGCTCAGGAGTTTGTTTCTAATTGACTCGTGGGTTCCTTGAAGGTCATAACTGGAAGGCAAGGCCCCTTATAGTTAGTTAGATGGGGAAACTGAGGCCCAGAGAAGGGACTAGGCAGAGATTAGGACTCAGGAGAGTAGAAAAAAGGAAAGAGAGCCCTTTTCTTGGGACTAAATCAGCCTTGAGGGTTACCTGGGCTTGAGCTGAGTGCAAGTAATACCTGATTTTACTTTGGCACGTTCTAGTGGATCCCAGGAGTCTTAAGGAACAAGAAGTCTTGTGGCTGGGGGTAGTTTGGACTGAGAGATAGGAAGGGGTCTGGCTTCTCCCCAGTTTCACTGAGCAACTATAAGCTTGGCACAGGATTTTAGACATGGAGACACTGTGGAGACAGACATCTAACGTTGGGACAGCAAAACACGCCACATGTGCTACCAGCTCCCTATCCTGTGCCCTGCAGGACTCCATGGGCAGGACTCCATCCCTATTTGATCTGTACTCTTCTTTGTAGATCCCATCTATGATCCTAAATATCCCTTTCCTTGGGCTGGGGGTATAACTCAGTGCTAGAGCACTTGCCTAGCATGTGTGAGGCTCTGGGTTTGATATTTGATACCTAGCAACACACACACACACACACACACACACACACACACCACCTTTCCTTCTAAATCTCGCTAGCTCTATCTGTAAAATGGGTCGAGGAAGATACTTGGGATGCTGCCTTTCAGAGATCCCAGTGTCCTCTCCTTGGGGGTCACTAACCATGTCTCTCTCTCTCTCTTTCTTCTCAGGAGGGCTGTCAGTGGCAGTTCCTGGTGAGATCAGGGGCTATGAGCTGGCACACCAACGGCATGGTCGGCTGCCCTGGGATCGCCTCTTTCAGCCCAGCATCCAACTGGCCCGCTATGGCTTCCCTGTGGGCAAGGGCTTGGCAGCAGCCCTGGAGAAAAAACGGGATATCATTGAGCAGACTCCTGCTCTGTGGTATGTCTGCAGGTTTGGGCCTGCCTGGGGCAGAGGCAGGGCAGGCAGGGCCCAAGGATCCTGCAGACTGGGAGAGGCTGATGGAGCTGTGCTCTGCTCTAAGGACTTGTGACTAGGAGGCGGGCACGAGGGCTGAGAAGATGCAAACCCTTCCCACTGGGTGTGGGGACACATTCCAGTCTCGGTTTGAGGACCCTAGTGAAAACTATGGTTGACCATATGACCTGAATGGTGTGGGATACTAGGAGCTCTGAGCCACAGGGCCAGCTGCCCACCTGTGGACAGGTGCTGCTCATTCTTTGTTCTCCTTTCCCTGAGAACAAAGAGAACCAGGCAGGTGGAGGAGTGGGTCTAGCTGAATCTGCCACACTGGCTGCCTCACTTGAGCTCCCCCTGCTCCAGCAAGATTTTCTGCCGGGATGGGAAAGTACTTCAGGAGGGAGAGAAAGTGACCATGCCACAGTTGGCCGACACGTACCAGACGCTGGCCCGAGAAGGTGCCCAAGCTTTCTATAATGGGAGCCTCACAGCCCAAATCGTGAAGGACATCCGGGCGGCTGGTAAGTAGGCAACCTTGGAGGCCTGAGTGGAGAACCCCACAGTAGGAACCTTGACCTGAGTCCCACATCCTGAGGCTTCCTCAAGGCACCAGATTCTCAGGGAGTCCTTGGCAGGGTAGGGTCAGCAACAGTCCATGTAGGTCCACAGTTCTTTGTTTGGTCAGAGAGACCATGCAGACAGAAGAGAAAGCCCTTCATGGGCTTGATGCAGGTGTAGGCAGGAGCTGGGGATACACAAGAGGACACAGGAGGACTTCTTGTAAGAGGTGGCAGCTGACCTGCAGATGGCTTTGTCAGCCAGAAAGAGGAAGGGATTCCTGCAAAGGGCATAGTATGTGCTAAGTCCTAGAGAGAGGCAATTTTGATTCACCAGGAAAGGTCATAAAGGCTAAGGGTAGGCTTATGAGAGAAGTGTTGGAGGGATTTTGTGGGACAGGCTGTGAGTGCTCAGTTATGGCCTTTTTCATGTTACTTTTGTCTGTTTCGTGGAGGAGATTGATTAACATGTTCCTTTACTACTAATGCCAGAAATTAGGCTGTAAATTCTCTCTTTGGAGCCAGTTCCCTGTAGAATTAGGAGCCTCCATCTACCCATTCATCAAGGGAGGAGAGGTCCAACATGGGGAACGTTGGGAACAGACATTCTCCATTTGGAAAAGACCCTTTGTAGAAATGGATAAAGGTGGGCCAGGAGGCCAGTGAGTCGTGCAGATTGAGGGCAATGGGTCTAGACTGGATGTGGGTGGGTGGTGAGTACCATTATGAAGAATAGAGGACCTGGGCCCTTAAAGAATAGACAGGACTCCTAGTTTGATGGTCCTGTGGCTCCTCCCCACACCATGGTACAACTCTATCCTGCCCAATGGTGCCACCCAATACCCCCATATGCAGCCCTGCTCCCCCATCCCCGCTACGGTGCAGCCCCATCCCTGTGTCTACCCCTTTGCAGGGGGCATTATGACAGTTGAGGACTTGAACAACTACCATGCGGAACTGATTGAATACCCGCTGAACATCAACCTTGGGAACTCAATATTGTATGCGCCTAGTGCCCCGCTCAGTGGGCCTGTGCTGGTTCTCATCCTCAACATCCTCAAAGGTAAGCAGTCCCACCACAGCTTCGCTGAAGGGCTCCACAACACTGCCTCTCCTTCCCTGAACTTCATCCCTGCTGCATCCTCTGCCAAGGCCTCCCCGGCCTGCTATTAAGTGCATGGCTCACCCTCTCCTGCAGGAGGCAGTGTGGGGTGACCAGGGCTATCCATGATGGGCAAAGCTCAAGGGCTGGAGGAGAAGGGAAGAAAGGAATTTGGGGAAGGGGAGCCTCGCCCAGAGGGTTCAGCTGGTAAATCTAAGTGATCATCTGTGACTTTGTAGATCTTGAGCCTCTGGCTGGATGTGTGAGGCCCAGGCTGGGCAGTGGGGCGGGGAGCTTGCCTTATAACAGCTTTCTGAAGTGGCCACTGATGTTGACTATTTAGTGTTCCCTTCGTAGAGTTGGGAAACGTGGCTTAGGGAGACATTAATCCTTTGAACATCTCCATACCCCTGGGGCCTACCAACGTGCACCTGGTTCTGACCAACTAGGGTATAACTTCTCTCGGGCAAGTGTGGAGACCCCCGAACAGAAGAGCCTGACATACCACCGCATTGTGGAGGCCTTCCGGTTTGCCTATGCCAAGAGGACCCTGCTTGGAGACCCCAAGTTTGTTGATATGACTAAGGTAAGGGGCTGACCTATAATGGGCAGGGTCTTGCCATAGAGGAATCAGGTGATCTCCCTGGGGCACCCCAGCCTTGTGCACGTTTTCTGAATCCACTCCTCCCACAGACTTTGATTGTGGGTCTATTGTGTCCTGGAATTGGTTATTCCAAGCCCCGCAATTTCTGCTCCATGGAGTGCATAGTATGGGGAGGGCTGGGAAATAGACTTGACAAGTTGGCAGCCCCTCTCTAGCTAAACTCTAACTCAAGGGCTTTTGCACATGCTGTGCCCTTGGCTTGGAAGATTCTGGAGTGGTCAATGTTGAGGTAAGGAACATAAGGGGATGTTGTAGCCCTCAGGAATAAGAAGGATGTGCAAGAGAGGTCAGGAACTAATGTAATGTTTTTCTGATCTCCATGCCAGGCCTGACCTCACCTGGCCCCCTCATTTGCCAGATGCTTCCGTTCCACGCTGGGCCTCTCCTGGAATCCCTGTCATGACCCTTCCTGCCAAAGGCCCTCACGTTCCTCCTTACCCCTGCATTTGGGCTGGCCTTGCAGATCCCCTCACACTGACCAGGAGGGGACTCAGTTTTCTCTGGTGTCTTCTCTTTTCCAGTGAACATTCTGTACTACACGCCCTGCAATTGCCACTGCCACCACAGCCATTGACCTGGCATCTTATCTCTCTGAGAGGACAGAAGTCACCCTATTCTTCCTCCCTCTGCCTTCCCTCCTGCTGGCCCTTCTGTAGGGCCCATCTTCTCCTCCTTCATTTTAATTTATTTTTTATATGTTTACTTTATGATTCTGGGGATTCAACCCAGGGCCTTGCATGTGGTAGGCAAGCACTGTACAATAGACACACACCATGGAGCCATATCCCCAGTCTGTCTCCTCTCCCTTTAGGCCCTGTTCTTCCCCGTTCCACTCCTACACTCCTAGGTCTCCAGATTTCGCCTCATTTTCTTCTTTCGCTTTTCATGGCAGCATCTCACATAGTTCACCTCTTTCTTTCACTTTTCAAATTCACACCTATACAATGAAAAAAAAAAAAAAACGGAATTGGGAGTCAGTGGTAACATGTGTGAGGCTCTGGGTTCAATCCCCAGCACCACCACAAAAACAAAACAACAAACAAAAAAACCCCAGATGTGACTGTACACCTGTTTTCTTTCCCTTGATCCCCCGATGTAGATATTCTGCTCTCTTTCTGTCTTCTCTTGTCCCCTGCCCCCCACTCTCCATATCCATGTTTTTGAGTGATTAAACATGGGTTGCCTGTGTCATATTTTAGATTATCTCCTAAGAGTGAGGATTTGTACATACTGTGGCAGCCAGAAACCTGACATGGAAGCCACGTAACCTATTAGCAGCCCATGTCAGAACTTCCCTGAGGGTCTCAATTGCACATGAATTGATGGTCCAAATTCCATCAATTCATGTGCAATTTGGCCATGATGTCTCTCCAGTCTCTCAACCTACAAGAGACCCCCTGGATTGGTTTGTTCATAAAGCCTAGGGCAATTATCTCAAAGTATGTCCCACATCCCAAATTTGTCTGTTTCCACAGGAATAGATTTGGGCTGAACATCCTTCCCTTGCATTGGTCAATTAATGCGCAAGGGTTGCCCAAACCCTCTTGAGGCATTTTTCTTGCTCCGCTTCCAGGGGCCCTTCCTCTCTGCTTCCCCCTCAATTTCCTCTTCTCTGTCTACCTTTAATCCTGCTTTGGGGACGTTGGCCAGGCTTTCATGGCTTTGAACAGCTTCCTGGTGCCAACATTATGTTTATCTCTCAGTCTGACCTTGCCCATGAACTCTACATACCCATGCTCATGGGTCCACCCACCTGAGTCATGCTCTTCAGTGTTTTGATGGACATGTGTCCAAACTCAAGCCCTGATTGTCCCAGACCTGTCCCTTCTGCAGTGTTTATCTCCCCAGTTAATGGCCACTCTGGGCCAAAGACCTCAAGGTCATCCTCTCTTCTTTCTCATGGTGGGGTGGGGAGTGAGTCACCATATCTCTCTCCTAGTTATTTACAGCCTCTCCTTATCTCCCACATGGACAGCAGAGGGACCGTGTGAAAATGCCCCCCAGCAAGCTCACTCCTCTGCCCCAGTCCTGAGTGACTCAGACCAAAAAGCCAGTCCGTTCTTTTTGAACCTATGAGGCCCTGTGGAATGGGCCTCAGCCTGTATCTTTAACCTCTTCACCCCTCATGTCAATTACTCTCTGCCTATCACTTGCCTCAGGGACTTTGCCTCATTCTGGGCTCTGTTCAGATGTCACTCCCTTTAAGAAGCCCTCTCTGACCACTCTTTCCATACCTCACCCTTATCCATCCCTCTTATCTGGCTTCTCATTTCTAGCACTTTCCACGCCTGCTATTGTTTTTGAACTGCAGGGACCTTTGTTGTCTGTTCCTTGCTGATTCCTCAGCTCTGGGCATATAGTACAACTCCATAAATACTTGCATTAATGATTGAATGTGGCAAGAATCTGGAGTCTTGGGGGATGGACAGGCAGTCAGACATCCAGAATTGTTGTTATGCAACAAAGACAGGCTATAGAGTCAATGAGATGGGGTCACGTGGGATGCTGGGCCTATTGCCTGGGCCCTGGGAAGCCCCAGAGGTTTTAGGGTGCAGATTACTTAGGTTAGACCCGTGCTTGGGCTTCCTAAGATCTGCTAGGACAACCCTATGTCCTGCACCCTGCCCTCCCTTCCCACTCTCTCAGGTCAGCTCTGGGTCTCTGACAGGTGATCCACAACATGACCTCTGAGTTCTTCGCTAACCAGCTCCGAGCCCGTATCTCTGATGACACCACTCATCCAGCCTCCTACTATGAACCTGAATTCTACACTCCTGATGATGGAGGCACTGCTCACCTGTCTGTGGTTTCAGAGGACGGCAGTGCTGTGTCTGCCACTAGCACCATCAACCTCTAGTAGGGGCTGTGGGGCTATAAGGAGGGGCAGAGCTGGGGGTGGGGATTGAGCCAGGGGCTGCCTGTATATCCCATAACTGGGGCTCCCACTTTTATATTGGGAAATAGAGACCCCACTTGGTGGCATGCCCTAGCTGGGCCTCATAGGAAGCAAGCCTGGGCTGGGGTGGGTGGACAGGAATCTGGCAGGGCCTGGCCAGGCTGGGCATAGCTCTCTGACCTGGCCCATTGGCAGCTTTGGCTCCAAGATCCTTTCTCCAGTTAGCGGCATCCTGTTCAACAATGAGATGGATGACTTCAGTTCCCCCAACTTCATCAACCAGTTTGGGGTGCCTCCCTCACCAGCCAACTTCATCAAGCCAGGTACAGCGAGGAGATCCTGAGGCAGGGGATTTAGGTTGGGAGAGAGTTGGTATCCCGGACACCAGCTGACCACTATATCTGTCCCCTCCTGTGGGCCACAGGGAAGCAGCCACTCTCATCTATGTGTCCGTCGATCATCGTGGGTCAGGATGGCAAGGTCCAGATGGTGGTGGGAGCCTCTGGGGGCACGCAGATTACCACGTCCACTGCATTGGTATGTGCTACCTACTCACCCTCCCTAACCCTGTGCCTGGACCAAGCTCACACTTTACCAATTCCCTCACCCCCAGGCCATCATCCACAGCCTCTGGTTTGGCTATGATGTGAAGCGGGCCGTGGAGGAGCCCCGATTGCACAATCAGCTTCTGCCCAACACCACAACGCTGGAGAAAGACTTTGATCAGGTGGGCTGGGGGTTGGGGAAACTGAGTCACTGTGTGGAATCACAGGGCATTCTGGGCTGGAGGCCTGCATCTTCTGAGTGGACAGTGGTGGGTGTCCGCTGCCCAGGGCAGATGGTCCTCACACCTGCTACCTGGGTCGTCCTGAGCCCTTATGTAATGAGAGCTAAGCCACCCGTTCTAACAAGACCTCATGGGCTGAGGTATCCCCCCATAACTTGCTCTTCTTGGTCACTTGGCTGGAAATGGCACCATCTGGCCCTGTGAGGCCCATGACCACACAGGAGTGGTTCAGATTACATCTGGGACCCTGATGAGGTCTCCCTTTCCCCTCTTCTCTGCAGGCGGTGGCTGCAGGGTTGAAAACCCGGCACCACCAAACCGAAGTCGCTTCCACCTTCATCGCTGTGATCCAGGCCATTGTCCGCACAACCAGTGGCTGGGCAGCTGCTTCAGACTCCAGAAAAGGCGGGGAGCCAGCTGGCTACTGAGTGCTTGAGATGGGCAAGACTGACCAGCAACCCAGGAACAAGATATTCACCAGAGCCAAGAGTGAGACTTTGGAGGGGACGTACTCTCCCTAGGAGTGACAGAGCAATGCAATAAATGGGGGCTCTGTGCCAGGCTGTGGGCAGGCAGCCTTGCTGGCCGGGCTCCCCACTGCCTGGGTCTCGGTGTCTTTTGTGTGAAAATGGAGCCATCTAGCTGGAGGAGAATGAACAGACAGGATCTGGAGGTCTTTGCACTGCAGGTTGTGGAATGAACCTCAGCTGTTTTTTGTTTGTTTTTCTTCAGTGCTGGGAATTGGACTCAGGGCTGTTCTACTGCTGAGCTACCATCTCAGCCTTTTAAAATTAATTTTTTTGAAGTACTGGGAATTGAACACAAAGTGGCACTCTGCCATTATATGTTATATCCCCAGTCTGTTTCTAGTTTTGTTTTGAGATAGGGTATAATTTGCCCAGGCTGGCCAGGGAGCTAAGCCACCTGTTCTAACAAGACCTCATGGGCTGAGGTATCCCCGCAACTTGCTCTTCCCTGGTCACTTGGCTGGAAATGGCACCATCTGGCCCTGTGAGGCCCATGACCACACAGGAGTGGTTCAGATTACATCTGGGACCCTGATGAGGTCCTCCCTTTCCCCTCTTCTCTGCAAGGCGGTGGCTGCAGGGTTGAATACCTGGCACCGCCAAACCGAAGTCACTTCCACCTTCATCGCTGTGGATCCTCCTGCCTCAGCCTCAGCCTCTGAGTAGCTGGGATTACAGCTGTGCCACTGTGCCTAGTAGCCTTTTTTTTTTTTTTTAATGGACACAACACCTTTAATTAATTAATTAATTTGTTTTTATGTGCTGCTGAGGTTCGAACCCAGTGCCTCATACATGCTAGGCAAGCGCTCTACCACTGAGCCCCAGCCCCAGCCCTCAGCCTGTTTTTTAGTAGGAGGAGAACCTGATGGGTGGGTAAGTGGAAGAGCAAGAGGCAGTCCCTTATCAAACACGGTCTTTTCCCATCTTGAGTCCCCAGGATTAGAGGCCATTCGTCCCCTTCCTTGGGGCGGGGCAGTGGGGAGCAACACTTCCTAGTGTTGACCACAGTGGGGAGCCCTGGTTCTGACATCAACTTGGGCAAAGGGCCCCTGCAGGCGACAGGAGTGTGGGTTCTTTCTCTTCCAACTCTAACGTGTCTGGGCTCACCCTGCCCAGGACACTGGGAGGTGAAACTCTGACCTGAGGAACAGGGACTGGGCAAGAAACTGAAACAAAACATCTTGGTCAGGGCCATGCCCAGGGTCACTTTTCAAGTACAACCCAGAGTCAAACCCAAGCTTGTGATCAGCTCCAGAAAAAGACTCAGTTCTCTGGGAATGGAAAGCTGGAGGAGACCCCCAGGTCTCTGAAGGGAAGGTGGCCCAGAGAAGGTGGGTTGTGAATGGCTATTGCTGGGCACAGCTTCCCTCCCCAGGGTCCAGCCCCTCTAGCCCTCCCTCAAGGTCTTTTGATTTGTCCTTCATACAGTTGTAGGTGAGGAGCTGATGAAGGCTCCTGGAGATGGGCTGGGAAGGGAGTCACAGCCTGACAACCAGATGTAACCCCAATCTGTGAGCCCAAGTAGGGGGGGCCCTGAGGGCAGGAGCACAGGGGCTAGAAGAGGGACCAGGGTAAGTAAGCTACATCTGGGCTCTTCTTTAGGGCTGGAAAACTTAGTGCTTCCAAAGTGCCCACCTGGAAAGGGGTTTTGTGCTTGCAGGCTACATTCTAGGTCTGTGACTGAGCCTTAGAGGTTTCTATCTCTGGGGTTCCCTGGGAAAGAGATGGAGGTGGGTAATCAGGTGTGGCAGTCATTCCTCAATCCTGATTTTAGTTTGAGAGGAAAGGCCATGACCTCATTTTCAGAGGAAAAGATTGAGGCCTGAGGGGTGGGCCTTGCTCAAGGTTGCACAGCCAAGAGGGAGCAGGAGGCTGTCATGAAACTCCCTGAGCCATAACATGCTGGAGGCATATCCAGGTTCTCCAAGGCTATGGGCTTATCCCAGGGCTACTTTGGGTCTGATTCACCTCTCTTCCCTACCATCCCATCCCCTGTCATTTCCTGGATAAGGACATTCAGGGACCATCCCAGCTGAGCCTCCCCAGCTGAGTCCCTGGCCAGGCCCAGCATGACAACAGACCCTTTCCCTAGGTCTCTTCTCTGGCTGTCTCTGCACTCTGGCCTCTGCCTAACCAGGATGGCTGGGGAGAGAAGCGGGGATGCCTCGCCCCTTGACCCTGCTGTCCTTGTTGTTCCCTATGTGGCGGGTGGGTGGGCTGGCTCCCATTCAGGAATGTACTTTGGTTCCCAGTTGAGCAATGTCACTGCAGAGTGGAGGTCATCTGGGGGTCGGAAGAGGCTCCCACAGCCCACCCCTCCTTGAGGCAACTGTGGGAACAGACCTACAGGAAACAGCCACTCTGGCCCAGGCTGACCAGGGGCTCTGGACACAGTGGGGCTGATAGGCTGTGACCTGTGCTGACATTGTCCTCTGGGCCTCATTTCTTGGCTATACTGGAAGGTGGGCTCTGACTCCATGTAGTCAGATGGAAAAGGAGAAGGGAGCCATGGGGACTGTTGGGTGGAAGTCCAGCTCATGACCTTTGGGCCCTGATCTCCTATTAAGCCTGGTCAAATATGGACCTCAGTGAGGGCTCACTCCCCCCCCCCCCACACTGCTTCCCAGTTGGACACCCTGGGGTCTGGGGAGAACAGGAGCCAGGCCAACGTCCCCAAGGAAGAGGAACTGTCAGTATAGGAATAGACTTGAGCACCCATAGACTCAGGGAGGCAGACATGCGACCACAGAGGGGCTGAGCTGCAGAGGAAGTGCAGGGGTCCAGGGAGGGCAGCCTCACTCCCTGGAGGCCTAAGGCTGCATTTCTAGGACAGCTGTTCCCAGGGATAGGTGGTCTAGTGGCACTGGGTGCTATAGTTGGACACATGGCCTGTCTACATCCCCTGCCCTGTGGGTGACACCCTGGGCCAAGCTGTGGCTGAGCTATACAAAGTGACACTGTTTTGGGTCCCCTTTCCCTCTTCAGCCCCACTCCTGTGCCAAGTGGATGCTGCTGTATAGGTGGGGCCGGCAGAGGGGGCGGGATTGGGGAGTGGAGCTCCACTGTGATGGGAAGACCTGATCTCTCTGAGTCTGATTCAGGCAAGGGAGCTGGACGGTCCATACTCTGATTTCCCTGCATTGCTGAGACTTGGGAAATGACATAGGAACCTTATACCCTGGCCCCCCCAGGTGCAGCAGGCATCAAGTCCTCAAGCACATTGAGATGAGAAAACCCCGGGTACTGTCAGGGTTGGCAGGAGGGGCCATGAGACCAACTGGCAGTGAAGGAGTTAACCACAACAGCTGGCTCTTCTCTGCAAGGAAAAACTCCCCCTAGATGTCTGGCCTCCTGCCAGCACTGAGCACTGAGCTGAAAACTGGAAGTTCACCCTTGTGGCCAGATCTGCTTCTGTAGAGAGCGCTTGAAGAGGGTAGCCGTCCTGCCACTGCCGTCTGTCCAGGTCTTCATAAACCCATCTGTCTGCTTGGCTGACCACTGTTCATCTGTAAACCTGTTTGTCTGCCTATCTGTAAGTCCATCTCTTTCCAAATGTCTCTCTGACCATCCTCTCTGTCGAGCTATCTAACCTGTATGTCAATCCATCTGTCTGTATCAAGCCCCACAATTTTTCTCTCTGTCCAATCATCTGTGAGTCTACTTTTTATCCACCTGTCCTTTTTTGTCTGACCATTGGCTTATCTACCATCTGTCTCCCCTGTCTCCCTGGACCACTGAAACATGGCCCAGGGCCACAGGGCCACAGTCGGCTTGGTCCTGCTGGGACTGGGGCTGGCACTGACGATCATCGTTCTAGCTGTGGTCCTCTCTCGCCGCCATGCCCATTGTGGCCCCAAGG
Organism: Marmota monax; assembly: GCF_021218885.2. Classification (NCBI taxonomy): domain Eukaryota; kingdom Metazoa; phylum Chordata; class Mammalia; order Rodentia; family Sciuridae; genus Marmota; species Marmota monax. Next base: position 3,482,878 of record NW_026694573.1, on the reverse strand, counting down.
CCTTTGCCCATGCTGCTGTCGCTGCTGACTCTAAGGTCTGCTCAGACATTGGACGGTGAGTGAGAGGTGGGTAGGAACTGGGTGGCCTTGGGCATCTGATCCTTCCTGGAGACTTTGGTGGTAAAGTTGTGGAGAACGCACGTGTATGTACATGCTAGCTGGTGGAGTAAGAGCTGTGTGGTTTTGGGTTCTAGCACTGACCAGGCCTGGGTACAAGGAGGTAGCCCCAGGACTCTTGAACAGAATAGGTGGCAGATATGCCCCCATGGCAGATGGTGATCCACAGGGCAGTGCCAGTGGGGGCAGAGGTCATGTGTGAGTCCATTCTTGGTTCTAGGGCTCAAGAGGTCCATCTATAATAATGCACAGGTTAGAAATAGAGACTAGGGGCTGGGGTTTGTGGCTCAGTGGTAGAGCACTTGCCTAGCATGTGTGAGGCACTGGGTTCAATCCTCAGCACCACATACACACACACAAAAATAAATAAATAAAATAAAGGTATTGTGTCCATCTACAACTAAAAAAAAAATAAATAAATAAAAAAGAAAGAAATAGAGACCCTAACAAGGTTTTCCTGCGTCACCCCTGGTATGGCCCAGCCTGACTCTGATGGTCTATATTGGCTCCTTCAGCAAAGCTGTGCCAGTTGCCCAAGGGCTGGGGGATTTTACCAGGAACATAGGCGAGAGGGTACAGAGGCTCCATTGTGGGTACTGCCCAGGGCTAGTCTCCCTGGTGGCTCAGGCTTCATCTCCAAGTTCAGACTTAGAAAATGCCCCCTGCAAGTGCCACGTCCCTCATGGCATCCCTCTGCGTGTCTGAGCCTAGCTAGGTGGGCAGAGTGACTGATATTTGGCAGGCCAGGACCAGGGTGGTGGTGGAGAGGGGCCACAGCTGGCTCTTCCTGATCTTCTTCCAGGAAACCCAGCCCACGGGAAGCTTCTGCTGCCTGCCACACCACCGTCACTGGGGCGGGACATGGCAGGAAACTCCTCCCGGCCCCCTGCCTCCCACTGAGCCCCTAGAAGCCTGGGCAAGCATTCCTTTCCCTCCGGCCAAAGGCCAACGTGTCTGCTTCCCAGAATATCTGCCTCACAGGCCATTGTGAGGATTCAAAGTGCTTTGCCAACCCGTGGGCCAGTCCTGCTGTACGGGGGGCCGGTGACAGGGCCCTGGCCCAGTCCCCTGGTTCCTGGCTTCTCCTCTGCCGTGCTTTCTTCTATTATTCATTCATCCACCTTTTCATTCAGTCCATCTTCTCTTCATCTGTCCATCTATCCATCCTTCCTAGCTCTAATCGCCTTACCTTACCAGTCCCTACTGGCTCCTGACTGGGTCCTCTGGGTCTCCTTACGCTTTCTGTTTCCTCCCACATCTGCTCCTAGGACAGCAGTGGCTGAGAGTGGCAGTTCAAGGACAAGTCAGGACAGGCAGCCACTTTGTCTCCCCAGGGTGTTCCCATGAGATACAAGGGATGAGGCCACTTGCCACCTCTAACAATGCCCCTGTCACATCAGGACAAGAAGAGATGTGGTACCTGCTTAAACCCAAAGTCACAAAGATATTAATGAGACTATGGACCTCAGACCCCAGAGATGACCATGTGGGCATGTTCCTGGAGTGGGCGGTGGGCGCTGCTGTCACATATCTCAGAGTGGATTCTGGGCCCTTTGTGTTGGGAGTCGCCCCAGCTCCAAAGACTAACCTCCCCATCCCCGAGAAGAGCCGTCCAATGGTGAGTCCTGCTGACTCACATGTTCCTTACCCACCAATCAGAAAGCACCCCATGCCAGCTGCCAAAACCCTTAAACTGTTAAACTGTTTCAACCGTCAGACCATCCCCGGCTCTATAAATATGCAGAGCTGCCTCAATAAACGGGCATTTTCTCTGACGACAGCAAACCTTGATCGTTCTTTCACTTTGTATCTCCCAGTCTCTGCCTCCACACTCCACACTTTGGGGTCTCTTCTCTGAGCCTGCTTCCTTGCGGTCCCATCTCTCTCAGGCTTCCCCTTGGTGGAAAGGGCGGATGTGGTTTCTCCCCATTGTTTTGTTAACCAACTCTCTCTGCTTCCTGTTCTTGTTTTAAGAAGTTAGGAGTGGGAGGGAGCCTGGGGCTGGTTTTAGCTTGTGCTTCAGAACAGGGATCCGGTGACCCCAGCTAGGCTGGAGCCCTAGGTCTGTTTCTCAGGACCCCTGGCTGGGGCAAGTGCTTTGGTTCCTGTGAGTGTCCTCTAGTTGCTCACTTGAGTATGGTAAAGCTGGGGGCCTTGGAAAGGTAGGTACCTGCCCAAGATCTCTTCCTGTGTGGCACCTGGTCACTGTCATAGCATCTTCTAGTGACTACCCTTAGCCCATGCTACTTCCTTCTTGTTCCCATTTCTCCCCACCATCTGCAGGAACTTGAGCTCCTGAGTGAAGGTTCTTAAGGTTTAGGTGAGGAGCTGGCCTCAAGCCCAGTAAACAACAATAGGAGCATGGTGACAGATCCCTTCCCCTCTAGGCTGTAGTCTCCCAGTGTTTCATCCCAATGTGTTAAGATTGCAAACTGAGTGTTGTGATGATCAGAATGTTTGTCTTCTTTTTATTTATTTTTAAAATTTTATTTTATTTTGTTGTAGTTGGACACAACACTTTTATTTATTTTTATGTGATGCCAAGGATGGAACCCAGAGCCTCGCACATGCTAGGCGAGCTCTCTACCGATGTGCCCCAGTCCTAGTCCCAGCCCAAGTGTTTGTCTTCTAAGGAGACTTCCTGAATTTTAGGGCTAGGGATATCTTTCAGGTTTTGTGACTTCTGCCTGAGGTAGCTTCTCAGACATTCTTGCACTCCTGTGGGATCCTCAGTGGGAGGACTTGCTTTTCTATTTGACTTAGGAGAAAATTAGGCCTGCCCAGGAGAAAGAACCTGCCTGGCACCAATAGTGAGCATGCCTAGCTGGAGCTGATATTGTTTTTTCTCTGCTATTGCCACTGCTGCTCCTGCAGGGGTAGAAACTTTCCAGGGCTGTGGAAGGGGTGAGGTCTTCCTAGAGTCCCCCACTCCCCACTTCCTAGAGTCCCTTGGACTCCCCTAGACTTGACTCATTGAGGCCAGAGCTGTACCATATTCAAGTGAGCAATTAGAGGGTACTCATAGCACCCCAGGGCACTTGCCCTTAGGACACAGAAGAGCCAGCTTCTGGGAGATTGGAATCTGGGCTGGCACTGGGGTGAGGGGGTGGGGCGTGACTGAGCCCAAGGGGTGGTTTTTGTCAACTGTTACATGGTGTCTGTGTGTCACCCTTGGTACAGGGGAGAGCAGGGACATTGGAAAAGCTGCTGAACCTTGTGAGCCTCTCTTTCCTCATCTGTAAAATGGGGCTTAGATTGGCGCCTCCTCCATGGGGTGGTCTAAGCCCCCAGAGAATGAGGCCTGGGGCTCATCCACACATTGGAAGTGTCCCCTCCATGGCCACCACTCTAATAATCTTCACCATGGCTTGATCTGGACATGGGTCACCTTCTCAGAACCTGAGGGGGGATTAGGGTGTGGCCTCTACTCCCTTTCCCTCAGGACCATGGCCTTTTACCCTACCCGTTCCCCTCTTCCCAGCTCCAACCTGGGCCTGTGCCCCTCATGGTTCTCTGTACCCTGGGCCAGCTCACCAGGAAATTACTGAATTTCCTCCACTCTGGGACTCTGCAGGAAATACCCTTTGTGCCCAAGGACTATGCACATGTGTGCAAATGTGTGAGTGAGAACACACGCATCTGAATGGATGTATCATAGCAGTTATGATGACAGTGGACTCCTAGCTCTGTAGAAACATGTAATTCTTCTATTGGGCAGAACTGCCCACATTTCACAGCTGAGGAAACCTTGGCTAAGAGAATGAGTTACCTATCCAGGCTCATGCAGCTGATGAATTAGGAACAGCAGCTCCCTGGGCACCCTGAGCCTGCAAGTGTGTTTGCTGTGATGCTGTGGACACATGAAAGTGTGTGCATCCCTCTCCACCTGCAATATGTAATATCCTCTTTTTTCCTCTATCAAGTATGTGAGGAATACCTACTTTCTGCCAGTCATGGCTTAGGAATGCAGTAGTAACCACAATGTACAAAGTCCCTGGCTTCATGGTTTGGAAGACACGCAATACACCAATCCATAACCAATGTCAGGGGATTGGAAATGATCATTGGTCATCTGGAGGTCCTCTTCCTTGAAGTTTCTGTCATAATCTTTTGTCCATTTTTTTTTTACCAGTTTGTACATCAAATGTATTTTCTGCATTATCTGGTTTTCTCTCTTTTAAAAAATGCAGTGTGCCATGGCACACACCTGTAATCCCAGCAGCTCAGGAGCCTAAGACAGGAGGATCACAAGTTCAAAGCCAGCCTCAGTAATGGCGAGGTGCTAAGCAACTCAGTGAGATCCTGTCTCTAAATAAAAAATGTAAAATAGGGTTGGGGATGTATGTGGCCCAGTGGTCAAGTGCCCCTGAGTTTAAACAAGAGCTAGGGAACTGGAGTTGAAGCTTAGTGGTAGAGTGCTTGCCTGGCATGTGTGAAGCATTGGATTCAATTCTCAGCACCACACATAAATAAATAAATAAAATAAGGTCCATCAACATCTTAAAAAAAAAAGGGTGGGGGAACTGGGGATATGGCACAGTAGTTAAGTACCCCTGGGTTCAATTCACAATACAAAAAAATGCTAAGTATATTAAATCACACTTTTTTTATTAAAGCAAACTCTACTTAGTGATTTAATATCGTTTTTACGTAACACAAAGTATAAAATGTGATTTGCTAATTTTTTAGGAGTTTTGTCTCTATGTTCATGAGGGGTATTGGTCTGTAATTTTCCTTTCTTATATATATCAGTCAGCCTTTTGTTATGACACATACCTGAGAAAGACAACGTTGAGGAGGAAAGATGTATTTATGCTCATAGTTATTGAGGTTTCAGCCCATGGTTGACTATCTCATTGTTTGGGGCCTGAGGTGAAGCAGAACATCATGGTGGCGGGAGAGTGTGACCAAGGCAGCTGCTCAGTTCATGAAAGCCAAGAAGTGGAGGTGGGGGTGAGATGGGTAAAGAGAAAAGACAAACCCTTCTAAGGTGTGCTCCCAGTGACCCGCTCTCTCTAACTAACTTCCTCTTCCCAATAGTCCATGCAGCCATCAATGGCTTAATCCATTGATTAATCATCAGAGCTATCATGATCCAGACAATTTTCCAAAACACATGATGAAGGACACTTGCAAAGTCCAAGGAATACCCCACACACCAGAATCCCAGTTGAGAGAGTTATTGTCAGAGCATGGAGTAAACTGACAAGGCTGTCCCTGCAAGGAGAGCAGTATCATGTGGATACTTACAGAGCAGCTTTATAGCCTGCAAGAAAAATTTTACAAGCACGCTTAGGGGTTATGTCAGGGGATGGGGTGGGGTCAACCCTTTATCAGGCACATGTTCTTATGGGAGACTAAGCAGTGTTGCCTCGGGATCTCTGGATCAAATGGCTCCTAAATTGAAACCTAGGAGTCCCTAGATAAAATGGCTCCTGACCTAAATTGGTGTATCTAATGCCAATATTGATCTGATGCCAATATTCTTCCCTTTTTTGTTTTTATAGATACCGAGGGTGGGGACAATTGTCTTTTCTTCTGTAGCTCCTTCCTGCTAGTTAGGGGCAAAAAATCTCATTCCTGTAAAGGGATCTGGAAGGTTTTTAGGTAGGGGTAGAGTCTCTGGAGTCGGAGGAGTTGGTCAAGAGTCATAGGTCTCAGTCTTGGGCATAAAAGGGGTTGGTAGTCTTGAAGGAGAAGTAGTTAATTGACCAACTGATTGGTGAATTTGTGTATCTGATCTTGCAGGAATGTCTGTAGGCAATTTAACAGGCATGGTCCTATTAGAAGAAACATAAAGAGGACAAATAGGGGTCCTGCGAGGGGGAGGAGCCAAGGCCATATTTGATGAACATTCCTCATGGGAATTGTTGGTCTAGTTGCTGTCTCCTTTTTTCCTAGCTGCTCTTGTAGTTGTTTGATCTTGTCTTTCACTACCCCTGACTGGTTGATATAAAAACAACATTCCTCCTGTAGGTATAGGCAGAGGCGTCTTTTCTCTGATGTTAATGAGTCCAGTCCATAGCAGTTTTGTAGGACCACAGAGGCTAAGGAGTCCAGTTGTTTCTGGAAGGTTAGTATAGACTCGGCTACCTGTTGTATATCCCCTATCAGCTGATTGGAGAACTGATGAAAATAGGTAATGGGTGTGGTTATTCCTGCTGTTCCTGTGGCTAGGCCTGCTGTAACCCCAGGGCAGCCAGTAGGGAAACAAATTGCATATCCTGTTTTTTTGTGGAGGGCTCCTATGAGTAGAAACTTCCCAATGAGCTGATGAGCTGTTTAGGCCTAGAAGACCTGCTGTTAAATGAGAGAATAATCTCTCGCCAGGAGGTGTGAAGGCTGAAAAGTTGTCCCCATAACAAGGTAGGAGAGGACAAGAACTTTATTTGGGAATATAAATCTTTAACATAGCCAGAGTTATCAGGAATGTAAACACAATATTTTAACTTTTTTTTTTTTTTAAGGACAGGACTTCCTCATCCCAGGATTCTGCCTGTGGGTCCCCTTCTTCCACCTGGGGGAAGTCTGGTTTACTATCCTTTAATAAAGCTTCTTTTTTTTTTAATATTTATTTTTTAGTTTTCGGCGGACACAACATCTTTGTATGTGGTGCTGAGGATCGAACCCGGGCCGCACGCATGCCAGGCAAGCGCACTACTGCTTGAGCCACATCCCCAGCCCAACATTTTAACTTTTAATGTCACAGATGTCCATCCTCTCAAGATGTAGTTAAGTTATTTAATGTCATCTGATTTTATAAAATATCTATTTTTGTTACTTGGGGCTGGATAATCATACTAGCGGACATCAAGCCTACTTGTGTAGGTTAGGAATATCTGTAGTCCTTAAACTAACGAAAAACTTCTGGCTCTGGCAGTTTCTCTTGATTCTTATCAGGCATTCTTGTCTAAGAATCTCTCTTATGTAGCCTCCAGACTTACATATTCTTGGGGGCTAACACAAGTATATATCTTAGGTTACATTTAACTATTATTTTCTTTTTTAAAATGCCCAGGAATGACTGTATTTTGGTTTAACTGTTTTTTTGCTAGGTGTTTAAGATCAAGCTGGTCAAAATTGACTTTGTTTCTGCTGTTAAGAGTTCACTGAGTTCCCACAGGGGTCACTTGTGGGGGAACTTGAGAGCAGTTTCTTAGCTCTGCTAGTGCCATTTGTGCTAGGATGGGTCCAGGTCTTACTGACCATGTGGCTTCCCTTGGAAGCATCAGGGATGTCTCTTTTCTCCAATGACCCTCCTATTCACAGCAAGTGCACTGACTAGCTTTTCATTCTCCAGTGGTCTCATTAATCTCCCTGATCAGGGGTTATGTGGCTCAGAGTTGCAAAGCTTCTAGAGAAGTTCTCTGTTCCCTAGATTCAGACTGACTCAGAGGGCAAGAGCCAAATATTGGTTTTCTTGTCCCTTTTAATTTAATTTTTAAGTTTTGATCTTCCAGCAAGTCATTCTCACCAGTCATAAATTAACAGTATTGGGCTTTAACTTTAATGTCTATAACCTTACAGTCATTTACAAAACTGGGATTTGTAGTATCCTACCTGTCCTATAGGTGATGGCTTATTATCTTAAATTAACTCAGGTTGTGTGTTCTTCAAGCAATACCTCTGCAAAACATTACCAGGCAACATTTAGACAGTTTATAAGGAAAATACAAAGTAAAATTAACAAGAGTAAAAATATATTTAATTTGTGTATTTTGAATTTTGGCTGAGTTATGTTATATCTCCTGTTTGAGATCCTAGTAATCTTTTTTTTTTTTTTTTAAAGAGAGAGTGGGGGAGAGAGAGAGAGAGAGAATTTTTAAATATTTATTTTTTAGTTCTCGGCTGACACAACATCTTTGTTTGTACGTGGTGCTGAGGATCGAACCAGGGCCGCACTCATGCCAGGCGAGCGCGCTACCGCTTGAGCCACATCCCCAGCCCCCCTAGTAATCTTTTAAAAAATATTTATTTTTTAGTTGTAGTTGGACAGAATACCTTTATTTTATTTATTTATTTTTATGTGATGCTGAGGATCAAACCCCGGGCTTCACACGGCTCTATAGGTGAGCCACAATCCCAGCCCAATCCTAGTAACCTTTTTTTTTTTTAAATTTATTTTTTAGTTTTAGGTGGGTACAATATCTTTATTTTATTTTTATGTGGTGCTGAGACTCGAACCCAGTGCCTCACCGGTGCTAAGCAAGCACTCTACCATTTGAGCCACAACCCCAGCTCCCCAATCCTAGTAACCTTAACAACAAAAATCAATTGTTTGAAAACAACTTTGAATGAATTGAATTCTGGCCTACTTTGGAGTCACTCTGAATGTAATAAGGTGGGAGGCAGAGCCTTATCTCAGGTAAGGTGGGGTTCTTCATAAATCTTTATAAAGCTTAAGCAAAGTGTTCTAGTTCTAAAGCTGATCTTTGCTTCTTAAATATCATTTTACAAAGATTACATATATTGTTGCTCGAATTCACATGAATATTAGCTAACACAATATAATATTACATTTAAAACATGAATTAAGAAAGGCTGAGAGCTTTTAACCTTTTGTGGAAAAGTAGCAAAGTGCTTTTGTGTTTTAAGTTGTACCCCAGTGTAAAAAGTAACATAAAACTTTATATATCTTATTGATAACAGATCCAGGTGTAGAACATTAAATGATATAAATAAATCCCCAATAAAATTTATTATCCTTATGATTCTAAAATTACCATACAACTTTAGTTTGGAAAACACCAGCTTGATATAATGTCCTTTTAAATCTTCTACCTTAAAGACTTGTACACCTGGAAGATATGAACACATTTAGTATACTAAGAAGAGTAATAGCACCATAATCACACTGATGTTTTTATATTAACCAAGTTTAGCATTTAAAGAAAATTTAGACTATGTAACAGTTGTTTAACAGTTTTATAAGCTTTAATTCCTTCAAGATTATTTGTTCTAAAAAGCAAAACTTAACACAATGTTATGGGTAAATTAATATTTTAAGAAATCCTTGTGACACATATATACTTGTCATTTTAAAACATAGATTAAACTTTGATTTATATCAGTACATTAATATTTGACCTTAGGAAAAAACCTTAAATAGCTTTGACTGATTGTTTCACATAGTTGTATTTGGACACAATACCTTTATTTTAATGTGGTTTTTTATTATATATATATATATATATATATATATATATATATATATATAAACCAACTTACACAGACCTTCTTTATCACTTACTTAAGCCCTCTTATTAAAGACTTTCTTATCCAGAAACACTTTCTTTTCCTTCTATTAAATATGATTTCCATACCTAGAACCTTCTAATTTATCTTTCCCATCTGTTAATCCCATTTTTCTTCACATTTTGAAACAATCCTTGTAAAGTTTCTGAATTCAGGCAAATTATTCAATTTTAATAAGAAATATTGTTATTTACAGTACACAGTTAATCACATCTGTTTACCACTGCATAAAACAATGTTTAAGTATATAGAATTATATCTGTTGGGACTTTAAACCCTTAGTAACCTTGTTTTCAGTGATGACAAAGCAATTTAAACCTTTTTTTTTTCATTTACCAATTTATAAAAACATCAATGTTACCCTATGGAATTCAATGAGTTAAGAGTATTTGATGGTATATTTAACAGTTAGACATCTGATTAGTTTACAAGGTTAAAATCCTAACAAACACATTTATGGGTAATCCCATGTCGAATCTACTTTATTTATTTTTCCCCAAGTGTATTGAACAGTATTAGCCATTTCTTCTTTGTTGAAGAAAAGTCCTAGAACCAAGAGATATTAGACATTTTATAGACATCAACATTTTATTAGTTCCTTGATCACCTAGAGACTTGTGAGTTAAATAAGAAATCTTTACTTTCATTTGTTTATCCAATCTACATGGAACCATTTAAATCACGTGAATTAAAGGTATTTGGATCCATTTTTAATTTATGAGCGCTCATTATCTGCCAATCTTGATATCCTGTACATGACATATGGACACACATACATATGGACAGACGACACCTAACACCAGTGTGCACACATAACACAATAGTAAAGGCCTTGTAGCTTTTTTTAGGTGAATCTCCATTGCAAAGTTACAGATGTTTTAAAAAACTCCACAGTTGAATAAAAATTTGGGGAGAGGTAGAGGGGGCCGTGCCAGAGTGAAAGTAAGTAGTGGGTGAACTGAAAGTCCTGACATAGGTCTGGAAGGAGCTGGGGAAAACTGCTGTTCCCTAACCCTGCTCCCGAACGCACCTGCATTCCTCAGGTAGGAGAGTGTTGGATAAGATCATGGAAAGTTAAAGCCTATGATTGGGTTAGGTATGGAATTCCTTAATGTACCCTGAAAGATGGAAGGTGAAGGACCTCCTTTCGATTTGGGAGAGGTCACTAAGGGAAAAAGGGACATGTACCTGGACAATTCCCTCCAACCCTGCTACTTCAGGAAAGGAAAGCAGAGGTGCAGGCTGGGTAGTAGGGGCCGTGGAAGAACTAAAGCAAGTAACGGGTGGACTGAAAGTAGGTGAGGGAGGTCCTAGAAGAGTCCAGAAGGTGGAGAACAATAGGGAGGGGGTTCATCTGCAGGGCCAAAGTCTGGAGTTTTGGGAGGGTCCTAAGGTTGAGAAAAGAGGGTATAAGAGCCAGCAGAACCTGGGCCAAGAACAGGAAGAGCAGAGGGACGGTTTGGATGGAAGAAAAGGCCTGAGGATAGAGGGATCTCTTTCCATTTCCCTGAGCGCTCACAAAAGTTAAGAAAATTCCCTAAAAAATGTTGGGATCTAGAGTGCCATTAAGCTGCCATTTGGAATCATTGTCTAAGGTATGGAGGAGCCAAATTTGGTTGTAGAGATGAATTAATTTCTGTGCCTTTAAGTCAGGAGTAAGGTGAAGTGAGTCTGAATTTGCTAAAAGGCACTCCAAGGGCTGTCTGAGGGGGTGGCAGAGGTGGCTGCACCCATGGCAAGAGAGAGTCGGTAGGGAGAGGCAGAGGTATCCCTCTGTGTCTTCTTTTATTTTATTTTATTTATTTGTTTTAATTAGTTATACATGATAGTAGAATGTACTTATATACTTTGATGTATTATACATAGATGGGATATAATTTCTCATTTTTCTGAGTATACATATTGTAGAATCACATTGGTCATACAGTCATATCCATACATACAGTAATAATTAATATCTGTTTTATTTAACTATCTTTCTTATCCCCACATCCCTTGCCTTCCCCTCCTTTCACTTCCCTCTACCTAATCTAAGGTAACGTTTTTTGTTTTTTTTTTTTGCATTACAATTCTTAATACACATAAATACATGCTTTTTGTATTTGTTTGTATATAAAGTATGTTGATATCCAGTTCAAGTCTTCATACATGTACTTTGTCTAATGATGACCAGAGGTGATTACTCTGTCTTCTTAAACCTAATGAGGAAGAGCTAACCGCTCTGGGAGTTGTCACTACCTCAGGGCAGCAGCTGGGGCTAAGGCCCGTAGGGGTTCCTGGCAGCTGGCACCAGGGCTGTGAGCCTAAAGAGTAACTGAGATCCAGAGAGAGATCTTTTGCCAGCGGTGAGACCTTCTGAGATTGTGGACTCGGCCGATCGAAGGCACCAACTATAGTTCTGAAAGCTGTGGTTGGGGTACCCCGACCAAACAGGAACCCTGGGAGTATTGGATGTTTGAGGGTCCCTTCTTGGGACCTGTAGGTCTTCTGAGTCGACCAAAGGCAGGGGAACTTACTTGAATCAGCCAGTGGTGGATGTGAAACAGAAGGTGGGTTCGCGGTGAGGGCGGCCTAGGACTGAGTATAGGATCTCAAAGCAACTCATGTGCCCAAAGGGAGAGCAAGGTCAATGGGAGAGCCTAATCCGAGCCATGGCACCAGTGAAAGGTCACTCACAGAGTCCACGCAAAGTCCAAGGAGCACACCACACACCGGAATCCCACTGGAGAGATTTATTGTCAGAGCATGGAGCAAACTGACAAGGCTGTCCCTCTGAGGAGAGTAGCAGCATGTGGGCACATCCAGAGCAGCTTTACAGCATGCAAGAAGAATTTCACAAGCACACTTAGGGGTTATGTCATGGGCTGGGGTGGGGTCGACCCTTTATCAGGCACATGTTCTTATGGGAGACTAAGCAGTGTTGCCTCAGGATTTCTGGATCAAATGGCTCCTAAATTGAAACCTAGGAGTCCCTAGATAAAATGGCTCCTGACCTAAATTGGTGGATCTAATGCCAATATTGATCTGATGCCAATACATGAGACTTTGGGCGACATTTCAGATCCAAACCATAACAATATCCTTGTCAAGCGTTAGTAACAAGGTTATACTGACTTCATAAAGAACTCGAAAGTAAGCCAGGCATGGTGGTGCACGCCTGAAATCTCAGTGGTTTGGGAGGCTGAGGCAGGAGGATTATGAGTTCAAAGCCAGCCTCAGCAAAAGTGAAGGGCTAAGCAACTCAGTGAGACCCTGTCTCTAAATAAAATAAAATACAAATAGGGCTGGAGATATGGCTTTAGTGGTTGAGTGCCCCTAAGTTAAAAAAAAAAAAAAAAAAGGACCTGAAAGTATTTTCTCTTTGGAATGTCTCAAAGAGAGGAGTTTTTTTTTTTTTTTTTTAAGATTGGTGGCATTTCATCTTTGACTATTTGGAAGAATTTGCTGATTAAGCCTTATGCCATACTTTAGATCTTAAATGTCCCATGTGTTACAGGCTTAGTTCCTGATTTGGTGTTATTGGGAGGTGATGGAAACTCTAAGAGGTGGGGCCTAGTGGGAGGTCTTCCAGTCACTGGGGGCAGGCCCTCAAAGAGAGTTGCTAGAACCCGGTCTCTTCCCCTCTCTCTCTTTTTCATGTCTTGGCCATGAGGTAAGCTGTTTTGCTGTGCCCTGTGCTCCTTCCTTGTGTCATCACAGGCCCAAGACAATGGGGCCAACTGATTATGAACTACAACCTTAAAAATTGTGAGCCAAAATAAGCCTTTCTCTTTATAAGTTGATTATCTTGGTTGGTTGTTATAGTAATGGAAAGCTAACACACTTTCTAAGCCTGAGTTGTGTTGGGGTTTGTGTGTATGTGAATAATGAGTTCTATTTCTTTAATAGGTATAAGACTACCACATTTCTATTTCTTCTTATGTCAGCTTTCCAAATTCTTTCCAAGGAATTTGTCTAGTTTATGCAAATTGTCAAACTTATCAGCATAATGTTATTTATAAAATCCCTTTAATATATATCATTTATAGGGTCTATAATGAATCATATTTAGTGTCTTATCTCATTGCTCTTTACCAATCTTATTAGGATTTTTTAAACAATTCATTATCTTTTTGAAGAATCAACTTTTGACTTTATTGATTTTATTTATTGCACATTTATTTTTTCTTTCATTAGTTTTGGCTTTCTTCATGATTCTTTTCTCCTATTTCCCTTGATTTAAGGTTTCTTTTTTTTTTTTTAAGGTATTCACCTGGAGGTATATCTTAAGAAACACAAATTATAAGGTGATTACATAGATTATTGATCTTTAAACTATATTCTAATATGTGCATTTAAAGCTATAAATATCCTTAATGTTGGTATCAGTTGCATTCCATAATTTTTTGTTGATGTTATTGTTTCCCCTTAATTTTTAAAAAAATTTATATTTAACTTTTGTGGTGGTGTGAATTGAACCTAGGGCCTTGCACACACCAGGCAAGTGCTCTACCACTGAGCTATGCCCCTAGCTCTAAATGTTTATATTTTTGTTTTGAAATAGTTTAAAACATACAGAAAAATGGAAAGAATGCCCGTATATCCTTCACTTAGATTCATCACTTGTTAATATTTTGCCTTATCATCTTTCCCTTTGTATATCTATCAACCCACATTTTTGAAGAGAAAGTTGCATTTGCTATAATACTTTATCCCTAAATACTTAAGCATGTTTTACTAAGAATAACAACATTCTTCCGCATAATCTTACTACCATTGTCACACTCAATAAATTTAGCCTTTATATAATAATATTGTCCAATACCTGTTCAATTAATTTTTATGGATGATCCAAATTTTCCCCAATGATCCAATTATTCTATCATCTGTTTATCCATAATCTCTACATCCATCCACCCATCCATCCATCTAGTCTCTTTCTTTTGTCTATTCAGATTCAGTATCAGTGTATGTCATGTTTTAGTCTAGACAATCTTCTGCCTTAAAAAAAAAAAAAATTTTTTTTTTTGGGGGGCTCAGGCTGTAGTTCTGCTGTAGAACACTTGCCTAATATGCACATCATCCTGGTTCAAGCCAATATACTGCAAACAAAAGCAAAAACACAACAACAATAAATCTTCTATGACATTAACTTTTGATCTTCTATGACACTAACTTTATTTTTTATGTTAGCCTTATTAAGGAAGTTAGGCCGGTTGTATTACAATCTTCCTTCACTATCTTGGCTTATCTGATTGTTTATTACTGAATTCAGATTAAGCATGAATATAATGTGGGTGATATTTTGCTTTTCATCTTATATAAGAAGGAAAGACATCTAGGGGATTCCATCATTGCTGATGTTAATGGAGTACTTAGTAAAGATGGTATTTTCCAGATCTCTCTATTGCAAGAGGTATTATTTTCCTTATTAAATTAGTAACATATAATTTGATAGTTTGAGATCATGTGAATATCCTTTCCTCAGACTTAATTTTTTTTTTTTAAAAAGGACAGCATACCTTTATTTGTTTAGTTTTTATGTGGTGCTAAGGATTGAACCCAGTGCCTCACACATGCTAGGCAAGTGCTCTGTCACTGAACTACAGCCCCAGCATGCCCCCCGCCCCTTTTAATACCAGGGGTTGAACTCAGGGGTGCTGAACCACTGAGCCACATCCCCAGTACTTTTTATTTTCACTTTGATACAGGCTCTTGCTAAGTTGCCCAGGCTACTTCAAATTTGAGATCCTCCTACCTCAACCTCAAGAGTCCCTGAGATTATAAGTATGTTCCACTGCACCTAGCTTCCAGGATCAAGTAGTATATTTCCTCAAACAGACCTGAAATCAGGAATTTTAAAGAATGGTACTTTAGAAACTAAGATTTGTAAGCTAGGAATGATTGTTACCACTGGGGTGCCATTGCTTCCAGGTTGTTTCTATGCATAGAGCCAGAAAGAAACATCTAGAAAATATCATGGCTCCATTCTGATAGCTCCAGGTCAAACCCACCACAACAGGGTTCTTCCCCATCTTTCTCCATCCCATATTTGTTTATCTTTCTTACCATAGAGACAGTCAATATATTGCCTATGATGTCAGTATATTTACTTTCTTTCTTTTTTTTCTTTTTTTTTTTTTGTGTGTGTGTGGTGCTGGGAACTGAACTAAGGGCCTTGTGCATGCAAGGCAAGCACTCTACCAATTGAGCTATATCCCTAGCCCTTTTACTTTCTTGATCTATACCAAAACACTCACAAAATAGTTTCATAATTACTTTAATAATGCTGCTGCAAACAACAAATCCACTAAGTAAAATTCATGTCTTTGTGGGATTTTTTTTTTCTTAGCATGTTTCCCACAAAAATGTATAGTTTTAATTTATTTTTTTTTCAGTGTACATTCAATTTTAGGGTCTTATTTATTTATTCTTTTAACAAAAAGTCAAGAGTATATTAATATAGTTATATTGTGTATTGTGTGTATGTATGAGTATTTAACAATAAATCCTGTCAGTACATACAACTATAATGCACCAATAAAAAAAATGTGGGGGGAAAAAGTATATTTAAAAGTATGCTCAAGGGGCTGGGGATGTGGCTCAAGCAGTAGCGTGCTCGCCTGGCATGCGTGCGTCCCGGGTTCGATCCTCAGCACCACGTACAAACAAAGATGTTGTGTCTGCCGAAAACTAAAAAATAAATATTAAAAAAAATTCTCTAAAAATAAATAAATAAATAAATAAAAGTATGCTCAAGCTAGGCATGATGGTGCATGCCTGTAATCTCAGCAACTTGGGAGGCTGAGGCAGGAGGATTGCAAGTCCTAGGCTAGCCTCAGCAACTTATCGAGGCCCTAAGCAACTTAGCAAGACTCTGTTGATCCCCTTCATTTCTGTCTCAAAATAGAAAATAAAAACAAAACAAAAAAAGGGCTAGGGGTGTAGCTCAGTGGTACAATGCTCCTGGATCTCATCCCTAGTACCAGTAAAATAAAATAAAATAAATTATACACTCAAGAATCTTATTCCCATTCATATAACATTTACCCTGTTCTTATATACCCGCTTAGAAGGAATCATTTACATTTGTTTCTGATTGATGCCATCCATCCAAGTTACTTTCTTTTTATTTCTTCTTTTTTTAGTCTAGGGATTGAACCCAGGGGCACTCTATAGCTGAGCTATATCCCCACCCTTCTTCCCCTGTTTTTTGATTTCTAAGTATTTTTTTTTTTGTCATTTGGATTTTAGTTTCACATGTATTTGCAAAAAATAATTTAAAATTGTTTCTAATGATTACCTGCTCAGAATTGCATGCTAGTCCAGTTGATCCCCTTCATTCTGTTTCTGCAATCAGCCTCATACTGTTGTAGCACCAAGAAGAAAACAGTTGGTCACTTTCCTCACAGTGACGTGAGCTTTGTTTGTTCATAGAACACATTGGGCAGGCTCTCCTTAAACTGTGGTTTGTATGACAAGGAAAAGGTAAAAAGAAATAGAAGGAGAGTCTCACTATAAAAGAAACATGAATATATTTTGATGCACTAGGTTGCTTAGGCTGGCTAAGTTAGTAACTGTGTATTATCTGCTTTATCACTGCTAAACGTGAACATTTATAATTGGAGTTTGGGAAGAAAGCTCAAATACAAGTAATTGACTCCCTGCCATCTTAAAGCCAAGGAAAGGGGTTCAGGGAACTTAGGTGAAGGGCAGACTGGGACAAAAACACAGACTTCAGGCCTCGGTTCCTCTATACACAATATTCATAGATCTCCTTAGATATACTCACTTTCTGGTTATATAAATAAACATTGGTATATGAACCACATATTTGATTTCAGTCTGAGGCATGTCAAAAAACTATTCAATTTTTATGGGTTTTTTTTGGGGGGGGGGGTTGGGGGGAGTCTTTGTTGTAATGATGATGACCTACTTGAGCTTAACAAAATTACCTTCAAGTTTGCAGGTTACCATGTAAGCAGAATGTCACCAATGATCTTTTATCTTTTACCCACAACTTTATATAATTACCTGTTTTCAAATCTAAGGATTATATCAGTGATTCTGGATTTACTCTTAAAAGACAATGTCAAAGTCAGTAATAAAACCAGAGTGAAATGGTGTAGTTCTAACACACCAATCTGGAGGAGGAATTTCTTTTTGCAGGTAAAATGTCATACGTACCATAGAGAGAAATTCAATATTAGAAGATACTCAGAGGTCCAGGCATGGTGGCACATCCCTAGTAATCCCAGAGGTTTGGAAGACTGAGACAGGAGGATTGCAGGTTCAAAGCCAGCCTCAGCAAACATAATGAGGCTATCAGCAATGTAGTGAGACTCTGTCTCAAAAAATAAAAAGTGCTGGAGATGTGGCTCACTAATTAAGCATCCCTGGGTTTAGTCCCTAGTACCGCCCCCTGCAAAAGATACTCAGAGGTAGTTTCATTGTCAGAAATCTAAGAATGTGCTGGACACCCAGCGAAATCTCAATGGTGTTTTTTTTTTTCTGCTAAAATGGAAAGATTAACTAAGTAAAACAACCAGTGCTGAATTTTATAATGCAATGATTTATATTGGCTTTCCAGCTGCATGTAATAAAGCTTATTTACTTTCATAACACATATTTTTTTCCTTCACTGTAAAATTGAGATCTATTGATGGCCATGGTGGCACATGCCTGTAATGCCAACGACTAGGGAGACTGAGGCAGGAAGATAGCAAGTTCAAAGCCAGCTTCAGCAATTTAGTGAGGCCCTAAGCAACTTAGTGAACACTGTCTCAAAATATAAAATAAAAAATATTAAAGGGCTGGAGATGTGGCTCAGTGGTTAAGTGAAACTGGATTCAATCCTAGGTACGAAAGAAAGGGAGGAGGGAGGAAGAAAGAAAGAAAAGAAAAAGAGGGACAGTACTTCCCAATGGATTTGACTAACATGCATGAGGCCCTGAGTTCAATCCACAGTACCACCAAAAATAAAAAAAAGAAAGAAATACCGACTAGAACATATTATTTGTGAGGTTCCACTTTGGGCTGATTGCACTGCTGTCCAGCGGGAATAAGGCCACACCATCTGCCTTCCTCCCCAGTATCTAGGTGCAATCTGTGCTTTCCTGGCTGGAGAAGATAGATGAGAGATTTGTCTTGGGTTATTACAATTGGCAAAGAAGTGGTAGGAGTGGCTTTCAACAGGGTATTTACAGAGACCATAATCTGATCAAAATTACCAGCAAGGGCATTGTTACAAACACTTCCAACAGTTTCAGAGGTTCAGTCCACGCTAAGCCGACTCCGTTGCTCTGGGTCTGAGGTGAGGCAGAACATTATGGTGGAAGGAGGTGGTGGAGGAAGATGCCCAGCTCATGGCCAGGAAGCAGAGAAAGCCTAGCCCTTTTTTATTATTTGAGATAGGATCTTGCTAAATTGCCCACTCTGGTCTTGAACTTACCATCCTCTTACCTTAGCCTCCTGAATTGCTGAGATTACAGGTGTGCTCCACCCACTGCACCTGGCTCCCCCTCCCTTCCTTCCTTCCTTCCTTCCTTCCTTCCTTCCTTCCTTCCTCCCTTCCTCCCTCCCTCCTTCCTTTCTTTCATGTACCAGGGATTGAATTCAGGGGCACTCAACCACTGAGCCACATTTTGTATTTTATTTAGAGACAGGGTCTCACTGAGTTGCTTAGCACCTTGTCATTGCTGAGGCTGGCTTTGAACTTGTGATCCTCCTGTCTCAGCCTCCCCCACAATGTGCCCAGCTTCTTTCTTTTTAAAATTTGTATTTCTATTTTTTCCTTTCTTTTTTTTTGATTTCTAGTCCCTTACTTCTGTTACTATTTGCAAATATATCACTTACTTTCTCTTTTTGGTATAGATTTAGATTTCTAGGAAGATTTCTATTTTTTGTTGTAAAGAATATTATGTAAATCAGGTGCAGTGGTGCATGTTTGTAATCCCAGTAACTTGGGAGGCAGAGGCGGGAGGATCACAAGTTCAAAGTCAACCTCAGCAATTTAGCAAGACTAAGCAACTTAGTGAAACCTTGTCTCAAAATAAAATAGAAAAGAGGGCTGGAAGTGTGGCTCAATGATTAGGTGCCCCCCCCCCCAGGTTCAATTCCCAGTACTAAAAAGATTATATATATACATACATACATACATATTATGTTACGTATGTTCTACTGTATTATATTTATAATATATATTTTAAATATTTATTTTTAGTTGTAATTGGACACAATACCTTTATTTTATTTTATTTATTTTTATGTGGTGCTGAGGACCGAACCCAGGGCCTCAAACATTCGAGGTGAGCACTCTACCACTGAGCCACAATCCCAGCCCTATAATATATATTTTTAAATTAAAATTTTTTTCAGTGTTAGAATCAAACCCAGGGTCTTATGCATGTTGGGAAAGTGCTTTACCACTGAAATACACCTTGAGTTTATGTTATAGATGTTACATACTACATAGAATTATAATATTAGAGCTATAAAATAGAGTGCCCTTAGTTCTTTCTTTTTTGGGGTGTTCACTCTCGGCTCTTTGGTGGTTACCTTTATGATCAACGTGGTGTGGCTATGGTGCCTAGTTGCTTGGTCAAATATAGATTTTCCTCAATTTATGAAGTGGTTACACCCTGATAAACCCATAATTAGCCAAAAATATCTTTAATTAAACATGCATTTAGGCTCAGGCCTGTAATTCCAGCAGCTGGGGAGGCTGAGGCAGGAGGATCTCGAGTTCAAAGCCAGCCTCAGCAACAGTGAGGCGCTAAGCAACTCAGTGAGACCCTGTCTCTAAAAAAAATACAAAAAAGGGCTGGGGATGTGCCTGAGTGGTTGAGTGCCCAATTTGAGTTCAATCCCTAGTATCCCCCCCAACAACAAAAAAATGCATTTAGCTGGACAAGGTGGCACAAGTCAACCTCACTGTAATCCCAGTGACTTGGGAGGTTGAGGTAGGAGGATCAAAATTTCAAAGCCAACCCAAGCAATTTAGGTAGATAGTGTCTCAAAATAAAAAATAAAAAGGGCTGAGAATGGGGCTCAGTAGTTAAGCATCTCTGGGTTCAATCCCTGGTAACAAAAAAACAAACAAAAATGCATTAACCTACCAAACGACCTAGCACATCGCACTGCTGGGCATTGGTTATTTTCCACTCATGACAGGGTGACTGACTGGGAGCTGCAAGTGCCCAGTGCCATAAGAGGGCATCATACCAATACTGTTAGCCCTGAAGCACATTCCAAATTCAAAATTTGAATTACAGTTTCTACTGAATGTGTGTTGCTTTTATACACATAAAGTAAAAAAATTATAAGTTCTGCCATTGTAAGTTGGGGACCACCTGTACTAGTCTAGATATTGCTGTGAAGCTATCCCACAGATGTGATTAACACTTTTTTCTTTCAAGAAAGTTAAATCGTTTATTGTTTACACATGATAATAGATGATACACAAGCTTCATTCCCATCTATTATTTATCTGATACCATTATTCAATTTAGATATTGCATAGGATATGCCAATAATCATTTTTATAACCAAATAATTCCATGACGGCTTGGGTGACCCTTTCAATGGTGAACTTTAGAAGGTCACAACAACTACACCCAGGTTTCTGAACCTGGCATCATCCTGAATGAATTCTAACTTCACACTGTTGGGGAAGTTTTACCAAGATGGCTTCAGAGTAGACTAACTTTATACCGCACATTTAAAAAAAAAAAAAACACATTTATTTGGCATCATGATCAGACTATTACATTTAGCAATCAACAGCATGGGTGCAAAAAAAAAAAAGTCTACATTAAAACCCTTTGTTGGAATGCTTTACACTTTCCACAGAACAGAAACTAAAATAACCTGTTATACAATTAGTTACAAATACAGTCCTCGAGTTTTTTTGCCCATACACATGAGTATTGTCTACACAGTGCCTTCTTTGTAGCAGAGAGGCCCTGCCACCACGGTGCTTGGCTGAGTTCACCAATCTGTTGTAACCTGAAGCTCCCCTGACACGTCTTTGGCCTTCTCTCCTGCTCAGCTTCGTTCCCTGGCAGTATGAAAACCTTCTGCAAGTGCCAGAGCTACTGCCGCTGCTAGAACCGCCATAGCCACCTTGGTTTCGTGGTTTGGCAAAATATTGGCCTCCACCACCGTAAGGTCCAGAGCTTCTGCCTCCATCCTTCAATGGTCCAAAATTTGAAGACTGATTGGTGTAGCTGCCCAAATCATTGTAGCTTCCACCACCTCCAGAGTTGCTTCCATCATTACCAAATCCATTGTAGCCATCCCTGCTGCCACCATATCCACCACCACCACGACTGCCACCAAAGCCACCAAGACCACTGAAGTTCCCTCCACCACCGAAATTGTCATTTCCACCAAAACCACCTCCACGGCCACCACCAAAGTTTCCAGAACCACTTCGACCTCTTTGGCTAGATGAGGCACTAGCCATTTCTTGCTTGGACAGGGCTTTCCCCACTTCACAGTTGTGGCCGTTCACAGTAGGGTATTTCTGAATGACAGTCTTCTCCACGGAGTCAAGGTCATCAAGAGTTACAAAAGCAAAGTCCCTTTTCTTTCCACTGCCTCGATCAGTCATGATTTCAATAACTTCAATTTTCCCATACTGTTCAAAATAATCTCGTAGGTGATGTTCCTCAGTGTCTTCTTTAAGGCCACCAACAGAGATCTTTTTCACAGTTAAGTGGCCCCTGGTCTTTGAGAATCTTCTCTTGAGACAGTTCTCTTTGGTTCCACAACTCTTCCCTCCACCTTGGGTGGGTCTTGTACTCATGGCTGCATCCACTTCCTCCTCAGTGGTATAAGTGACAAACCCAAAGCCTCTGGAGCGCTTGGTGTTTGGGTCTCTCATTACCACACAGTCCGTGAGTGTTCCCCATTGCTCAAAAATGGCTTCTCAGACTCTCATCAGTTGTTACAAAGCTTAGCCCTCCAATGAATAGCTTCTGCAGCTGTTTGGGCTCTTTAGGGGACTCTGATGTAGACATGATGGCAGCAGGAAGAGAGACTTTAATGATGCTTTCTCGGCAGCGGTGTCCACGGGCAGAAAGGGGGTGATTAACACTTTAATCGGTGACTTTGAGTAGAACAGATGACCATCAATGGTGTATGTGGGCCTCGTCCAATCAGTTGAAGGCATGAAGAGCAATATCTGAGATTTCCTGGCAAGAAAAGGATTCTTCCTCAAGACTGTAACATAGAAATCCTGCTTCAGTTTCTGGGCTGCTGGCCTGACCTACAAATTTTGAACTTAAGACTACAACATTACCTCTTACCTGAATTTATAGTAATTTATCTTCCGGATGCTAAAAGCCTGCCAGCTCCCATGAGCCAATTTTGTTAAAATAAATCTCTCTGTCTGTGTATATCCTATTGGTTTGGCTTCTTAAAATAAATAAGATCCAGTTTTGTACTATGAGTGATTTGCCAGAAACTTCTACTTCCTCCTGTGATGTATCTTTAAGTATTATTATTATTGCAAATAATACTGTAAGTCTCCTTTATTTGGAATTCAAGTGGTGGTGGTTGTTATTATTATTGTGCTGGGGATCAAACCAAAGGCCTTGCACATGCTAGAACCCTCGCCCTGAAATTAATCTTATGATACAGCTTTCTTTTTAGTATTTGCATGACATATTTTTTTCATTATTTTACTTTTTACCTTTCTGAACCCTTCTATAGAAGGCATTAGTTGGATTTAACTTTTTATCTACTGTCTTTTTGTATGTAATGTAATTGATGATTCATTTGGGGTTTTTTTTTGTGTATGTGTGTGTGAGGTGCTGGGGATTAGAATCCAGGGCCTTGTGCATGCAAGGCAAGCACTCTACCAACTGAGCTATATCCCCAGCCCCCTCATTTGGGTTTATTTTATTTTTTTAAATTTTCTTAGTGGATCTGGGGATGTGGCTCAAGTGGTAGCGCGCTCGCCTAGCATGCGTGAGGCACTGGGTTGGATTCTCAGCACCACGTAAAAATAAAATAAAGATATTGTGTCCACCTAAAACTAAAAAAATAAATACAAAAAAATTTATTAGTGCTTTATTGTTACACATAATATTGGGGGTTCATTTTTGACATAATTATACAAGCATGGAATTTAATTTGCTCTGATTCAGTTCCCAGTACTTCCCCTTTCTTTCCCTCCTGCTTCCCCCTTCGTCTGGGTTTAAAATCTACTATCTAACCATTGGTTTTCTATTTTCCATAACTGTTCTCTTTTTTCTTATCTCCTGCCACACCTCGTTTGGTACTTATTTTACTACATTTTATTTTTTTATTATTCAGTCTCCTCCCTCCATTAGTTTGGTAAGTGTGCAGTCTTCAAAGTTGTTTTTTTTTTTTTTTTCCTAAAAGATCACAGTATATTATTGTGTCAGTCAACTTTCGTTACTGTAACAAATCCTGAGATAATCAACTTATAAAGAGAAAAGGCTTACCTTGGCTCTCAGTCTGGGAGATCCAATCCATGATTCGTTGGCTCCATTGCTTTGAGGCCTATGGTGAGGCAACACATGGTGGGGAGTGTGTGGTGGGGCAAAGACACTCACCTCATGTAGGAATGCAGAAAACGAAACGAGAAGGTGGAGACAGGGCTCCACAATCCCCTTTGAAGGCATGCCACTGGGACCTAGAACCTCCCGCTAGGTCCCACCTCTTAAAGTTTCTATCATCTCCCAAGAGTTCCACTCTGGAAAACAAGCCTTTAACAAAGGGGTCTTTGGATCTACTTCACTCCAAAAGCAATTATTTTGGAGATGACAACATGCTTTATTCCCTTATGAAAGTCTAGTACTTTTGTCCTCTTTCTGGTTAATGCAAGAACCTTGAAACAATAACTAAATTTACTCCTTCATGACTATATGCTATTTTTTTTTGTACCAAGAATTAATAGGAGTGCTTAACTACTAGGTCACATCCCCAGTCCTTGTTATTTCTTATTCTGAGATAGGGTCTCATTATATTGCTTAGGGCCTCGCTAAATTGCTAAGGCTGGACTCAAACTTGCAATCCTCCAGCTTCAGCCTCCTGAACTGCTGGGATTACAGGCATGTGCCATCCTGCCTGGCATCCAGTCCTTTTTATAAATACACCCTAGCTATCCTGCCTCGTCCTCTTCAAGTTGCTGGGATTATAGGCATGCACCACTTTGCCTGGCCTTATTTCTGTGTATTTTAAGTGTGTGGGTGGTATATACACAAATACATCTGTGTGTTTTTGGTGTTTTTCGATTTACTTATGTTAGTAACACAGAGCTATATAAAAGTAAAGAGAATTGGATAATGAAGCCCCGCACATCCTTCATCCAACTTCAACCCCAATTTTATGGGCAAGTTGATTTCAGGTATATTCTCCTTGTATTGTTTCAGTATAAATCCCAGATGTGATTTGACCCTTAAATATTTCATTATTCCTTATTACTTTTAAATCTCATAATTTTCTATACTATTATAACTTTGAACAAATAACATCTCTTTAGATTTACCCACTTATTTATCTCTTCTGCTGCTCTTCATTCTCCCCAGCACCTTGAGCTTCCATCTGGAATCTTGTTCTGTCTGAACAACAACACTGAAGAATACTCTCTAATTTGCAGGCTGGGATCGTGGCTCAGTGGTAGAGCTCTTGCCTTGCACGGGTGGGACCCAGGTTCAGTCCTCAGCACCACATAAAAATAAAGGCATTGTGTTGTGCCTAAAAAATAAGTATTTTTTTAAAAAAATATTCTTTTCAGCATAGATCCGTTGCCGATGTAGCTTCAGTTTCCATTTGTCTGAAAATGTCTTATTCCACTTTCCTTTGTGGAGGATATTGTTCACAGAGAATTCTAGGTTGGCAGATATTTTTTCTTTCCTCACTTTGAAAACATTATACTCTTGCCTCTGGTTTTCCTATTGAGAAGCCAAAGCTCAGTCTAATTTCATGCTTTAAAGTAAATCAGTCTTTTTTCCTCTGGTTTAAAAGTTTTGTCTTTGGCTATGAGCAGTTGTACATTGAGGCTTTTAGGTGGTTCTTCAATCTTTGGCTTCAATCCTTCAATCTATGACTTGAATTTTTTAAAATCAGTTTTAGCAATTGCTCAGCTTTATTTGTTTGCTTCTTCCCCATTCACTCTTTTCCTTATGGAACTCCAATTTCAGATGACCTAAACTTTCTTGTTTTTGTTGTTGTTGTTTGTTTGTTTGTTCTTTTTCTGGGGGCAGGGGTATTGGAGATTGAACTCAGGGGCACTCAACCCCTGAGCCACATCCCCAGCCCTATTTTGTATTTTATTTAGAGACGGGTCTCACTGAGTGCTTAGCGCCTCATCATTGCTGAGGCTGGCTTTGAACTTGTGATCCTCCTGTAAATGGCCTAAACTTTCTTAATGTATCCTTGATGGTCTCTTAGTCTGTGTTCTGCTGATTCTGTCTTCTCTCTCTCCCTCCCTCCCTCCCCTTCTCTCTTTCTTCTTTTCTTTTCTATTTTTATTTATTTATTTTTGGAAGGGTCTTGCTATGTTGCTCAGGCTGGCCTTGAATTCCTACACTCAAGCGATCCTCCCGCCTCAGTCTTCCAAGTAGCTGGAACTACATATAGGTACTATTTCTGCTACAAAATATTTAAACTGAAATATAGAGAAATCCAGGCAGTAGCAGTACATAGCTGCAGTTCCAGTTACTTGGGAGACTGAGGCAAGAGGATCACTCAAGCCCAGGAGTTCAAAGACAGCCTGGGCAACATATCAAGACTCTGTCAAACAAACAAAAAACAGGAAAGCAGGGCTAGGTACAGTGGTGCATGCCTATAATCCCAGTGACTCAGGAGGCTAAGGCAGGAGGATCACAAGTTTGAGGCTAGCCTCAACAATTTAGTAAGGCCCTAAGTAACATAGTGATACTTTGTCTCAAAACAAAAAATAAAAAGAGCTGGGGATGTAGGTCAGGGATAAATTACCTCTGGGGATTCAACCCCTAGTACCAAAAAGAAAGAAAGAAAAAAGAAATAGAGATCCTAATTCCATTTTTTTTTGAAATAGTTGCCATCTCTCGAATGAAATTCTAAATTTTGTCTTTTACATCTTGAAATATAGTTATTTGAAAGTCCATGGTTTGGCTGGGTGAGGTGGCACATGCCTTTAATCCCGGAGGCTGAGGCAGGAGGATTGCAAGTTCAAGTTCAGCCTCAGCAATTTAGCAAGGTCCTAGGCAACTTAGCAAGACCCTGCCTCATAATGAATGAATACATAAAAAGGGCTGCGGATGTGGCTCAGTGGTTAAGTACCCCTGGGTTCAATCACCATATTAAAAAAAAAAAGTCTGTGGTCTGACAGTTTCATGATCTGGGTATCCTATGAGTCTTTTGAAAAGATTGTCTGCTCTCCCTTGAACTTTGTTCCTTCTGTCACATTCCCTTGTTTGCTCAGCTATTTTAATTAGGGATTGGGGGCATATGTGAAAATTGTTCAAAATAGCTGGGGACCATGTCAGTTTGGAGTTTGAAGAATCAGAGGAAAGCATGATCTTGCAGGCAGCAGATTCAAGTGGAACTGTGAAGGGGTCTGAGGCAGATCTGCTCTGTGGTTCTCCTCAGCTTCTCTAAACAATTAAACCATTGTTTCTCCTCTGAGGAATGAGAAGGAGGCACAGACAGATGTCAACTGTTTCTCCAGGGATCATCCTTCTATATGGAGCAACTGAGAAGTAGGACATGAACTTCCCTTCTTCATTTAATGATGGCAGATTCAAGGTCTAGATTTAGGGGTCCAGCCTCCTTTCTGGAATAGCTGTTAGGTTTCATGGATGGGATCATGATGGAATAACTAGATTTCTCATAAAGGCAGGAAATTCCAGAAGGCTAAGCATATATGATTAAAATAGGACCATAGTGTTGTGTTCAGGGTATATGCCACTATATGTGGAGGTGGAGCGAGTACTTCAGCCAGGTGGTGGGTGTTCCTGAGCAGATGTGAATAGTCACAGCTGTCGGGAAGAGGGAGGGCTTATCATGCCAGGGTGGACCAGATATCTCAGGCTTTGCCTTATCCCCAGATGTTTGCAAGTTAACAAGTGCCATAACTTAGAGATCTCTTCCTCTCAGTTTTCTACCACCTCTCTTGTTACCTCTAGATCCACATTCCACTAGTTTGCATTCTGGTTTTAAAACTGTTTATCTATAAAACCATTCAAGAGCTGTCTTGCATTTTGTATTTGTGGAAAGCAGTGTGTACCTAATCTTCAGATTTATACAAAGTTTACTCTGGCCTGCTTGTAGACAGTAGCACACCACAGCCTTGCTCCTGGCCTGCAGTGTTTTGTGTCTACTTGACAAATTTTAAAGTGAGTTGTAACGTAGTTGTTTGGGCTGATACCAACATTTAATCTCTTGGCAAAGTTAGTTAGCCTTGTAAAGTGAGCATCTGCCCATAGGACCATGATTAATAAAGGTCATTACTAAAAAATAAATAAATAAATAAATTTAAAAATAACTGGACCCAGTGGCACATGCCTGTAATTCCAGTGTCTTGGGAAGCTGAGGTTGGAGGAACTCAAGTTCAAAGCCAGATTCAGCAATCCAGCAAGGCCCTACACAACTTAGTGAGACCTTGTCTCAAAATTAAAAAAAATAATAATAAAAGGGGCTAGGGATGTAGCTCATTGATTCAGAGCCCCTGGATTCAATCCCTAGTACAAAAATAAATAAATAAATAAATAAATAAATATTAAATATTAAAAATAAATTTTGGAAATAATTTGAAGCTGAGGATTCGAAAATTCTTGGATCTTCTTCATTCAATTCAAGTGACTGAGATCATTTGCTCTGAGGGCTAATCTCATTCTGAATGACTGATAAACCTAGAATAAAGACCCATCCCCAAGTGTGAGGAGTTTGCAGCATCTCTTCCCCCAGCTACTCGAGGAGGTCAAAAGCACTGCTTTGCTTCTCAGCCATCTCTTCCAGGACTGGCAATTGTCTTGAGGGGAAAGTAGCTCCAAATGCCAGACTTGCCTTATTCTCCAGCCCTGAACTTCTTCCCTGCTTCTGATATCTTTTTAGCAGATGTTTTCTTTTTAAATATTTTTACTTGTATGTGGACACAATACCTTTAATTAATTAATTAATCAATTAATTTTTTTTGTGGTGCTGAGGATGGAACCCAGTGCCTCCTACGAGCCAGGCAAGCACCCTACAACTGATCTACTAGCCCAGCCCAGCAGATGTTTTCTATTTGCCTTGCTTTTCTAGTTCTCTGTGGAAAGTTTGGCCTGAATTACTTAGTCTCCCAAAACAGGGATATCTGATTTTCACTTAACAAATTATTTTGTTGAAATATAAGGGAGCCAGGAGGGGGTGGCACATGCTTGTAATCCCAGCAGCTCAGGAGGCTGAGGCAGAAGGATTTCAAGTTCAAAGCCAGCCTCAGCAAAAGTGAGGTGCTAAGTAACTCAGTGAGATCCTGTCTCTAAATAAAATACAAAATAGGGCTGGGGATGTGGCTCAGTGGTTAAGTGCCCCTGAGTTCAATCCCTAGTACCAAAAAAAAAAAAAGAGGCAGATGTGGGGGGCTAGGTAGGAAGCCATTATAATAACCCAGATGACAGAGGTTGGTGGCTTGGACCAGTATGGTGGTGATGAAGGTATATCCCATAGGAATCACTGGCAAATTGAATATGGGGATGGAAGAAAATGACCATCAAGAATGATTCCAGGGGCTGGGGATATAGCTCAGTTGATTGAGTGCTTGCCTTGCATGTACAAGGCCCTCATTTTAATCACCAGCATCACACACACACACACACACACACACACACACAAGCCCTCTAGGATTTATAGAATGAATATAAGGGTGAATGGTTATGTCATTTTCTCAGATTTTGAAGACAAGGATAGGAACTATGTTGGAGGCAGGCATGGGAGGGGAAAAAAGTGCAATTTAGGTCATGGTAAGCATGCAACGCTGCATCAATGCCCAGGGGAGGTATCTCATGGATGGCTGGGCATATGTGTCTAGAGTTTAGTGAGAGGGATGGACTAAAAATAAAATTTAGAAGTTGTCAGCAGAGAATTTGCATTTTATAGCATGAGTCTGGATGAGTTCATCCACAGACAAACTGAGCCTGGGGCCCCCAACATCAGGGGGTCAGAGAGGTGGAAGAAAAATCTGAAATAGGGTGGATGGCAGAGGGTCCTGGAAGCTAAGTGCAGAAAGGGCTTCCAGGGCTGTGCATGGTGGTCCATACCATAATCTCAGTGATTCTGGAGGCCGAGGCAGGAGGATTCAAGTTCGAGGTCTGAGGTCTGCATTAGCAACTTAGCAAGGTCCTAAAAAAAAAAAAAAAAAACCACTTCCAGGGGGACGGACAACTGACAAACTGGCAAGCTTGAAACAGATTGGGTAGGGAAAATGAAGGCTGCTCCCTTTAGTGAAGAGATAAGAGACAGGGGATTTGTGGTGGGAATTTAGTGTTCCCCATCCTCAATTTATCATTTGATTTTATTGATGGTCTTTATTCTTGTTAAAAATTTGTAATCACGCTTACATGTAGCAGACTTGTTTCTTTGATGCTTTTGGCTTCCTTCCCTCTTTCCCATTTTGGGATTATGTGTATCCATGTGGCATCCATGTGTGAACATTTGGGCCTGCGGCAGGGACACTTGGCTCAGGAGCTGGGGAGGGTTGGAGGCCAGGATAGACTTTGCTGGTCAAGCTTCAGGTAACAACAGATCCAAGGGAAAGTGCTGGGGTCAGAGGTCCTAAGAGGTGGGACAAAGGACCCAATTCTATTCCCTCTTTGAGTCTTGATTTCCTTGTTGGGAACTGGGGTTTAATTTCTGGCTTTTGAGGTGCTGGGGAGGTTCCTGAGTATGGAGGGGAAGAAGCAGCCTTGGTGAAATGTTCAGGGCTGTGCCTCAGGGACAGGGGTCATCACAACACAGGCTACTCCAATCACACTTTGAAGGTAAAGGGCTCGTTCCTTGGACAATTGGGGATGCTGAGGCCAGAGAACATTCTCACAAACTTTGGGCCCCAGGAGAAGCTGAGAGGCCCGTCAGCCCTACAGGGTTCTGGTGGCATGTCAGGATCCTGGGCTCGCCTACCAGAGTCCAGCCTTGAAGGGATTGGGGCCAGGGTGTCCACAGTGAGATGGGGAGTAGAGTCCTAAAGTAGGTTTTAGGGGTGGCCCAGGCCTGCTTCTGCCTGATGCAATGAGCCAGTACTACAGGGAGCAACTAGGGAACCCAGGAAGCAGAAGCACTTTGCAAACTGAGAAGTGCCTTGTATAGGACAAAGGGAAATTTAAATGACATCATACTTTTCAATCTGTCAAGTGCCGTGGATAA
Source organism: Marmota monax (assembly GCF_021218885.2). Taxonomy (NCBI): domain Eukaryota; kingdom Metazoa; phylum Chordata; class Mammalia; order Rodentia; family Sciuridae; genus Marmota; species Marmota monax. Next base: position 3,452,170 of record NW_026694573.1, on the reverse strand, counting down.
GCTAACTGCTGGATTTGAGTGGACAACTCCGTGTGTTTTCTGACCTAACCTGGGGTTTGGTGGCTGGAGATGGGCCCCTAATCTGTTACTGTTCCCCAGTAAGTGTCGACTGAGCAAGTCCAGCAGGAAATGGGAAGTCTGGGGGTGGCAAACCAGGCAACTGATTCTGTGGCCGTGTCCCCCAGAGCCATCCTCCAGCAGCAGGGCTCACCTATGGATGCCACCATTGCAGCCCTGATCTGTTCCGGCGTTGTCAACCCTCAGAGCATGGGCCTGGGTGGAGGCGTCATCTTTACCATCTACAATGCAACAACAGGTGGGCCCCCATGTGACCCTCCCATGGCGAAAACAGACTTATCCACAATCACAGGGTAACCAGTTCCCATGCCCCTTTCTGGGTGATCTCAGGCTCCCCTGCTCTGCCTTCTTCGTTTCCACTGGAAAGCCTTTGTGGGCAGGTTCTATTCCGAGTGTTAGCACCAAGAGGGCAACTGAGACCTAGAATAGGCTGGGGCCATCTGGGGGACTATAACCATTCACCTACTCTGCCTGCCCCAACTCCAGGAAAGGTGGAGGTCATCAATGCCCGGGAGACGGTGCCGGCCAACTATGACCACAATCTGCTGGACCAATGTGAAAAGGCTCTGCCACTGGGCACAGGTGAGGTCCTAGGAGGAATCCCCCACTTCCACCCCACTAAGCTGCTGGGGCTGACCAGAATGCACCCTGAAGGAACAGTGTCCCTCATGGACAGGTGACACCCTAGGTGGAGCATGAGAGCTGGGGTAGGAGGAGCCCATGCAGAGTCCCTAATCTACTGGGATTGGGGGCATCTTCCTGGAAGAGGGGTTCTCTGGATGGGGAGGGGTGATTCAAGGTTAGAACCAGGCTGGTGGAGATGGGATAGAGGGACAGGGCTTCTGGAGCCAGTCTGTGTAGGACTTTATGAACCTAAAGGTGGACGTGCACAGAAGGCAATGGGGAGCCACCGAGGTCTGTGCGGGGAGGAATATGGTCAGAAATGGACTCCAGAAGCTCACCCTGGCTGCTGTAGCTGGGGTGGGGGTGGGAGCTGTGTGGGAGGAAGAAGGAAGCCCTGGATGGACCTGGAAAACACAGGGCTGAGGGCAGGGGTATGTCACACAGGGGCCCAGTGGATTGGGGTGCCTGGGGAGCTCCGTGGCTACGCAGAGGCCCACCACCGCCACGGCCGTCTGCCCTGGGCACAGCTGTTCCAGCCCACTATTGAGCTTCTCCGAGGGGGATACCGCATGCCCTCTGTCCTGAGCCAGTTCCTGAGCAGCAGGTTCCTGCAGCCTTCCTTACAGGCATCAACCCTGAGGTGAGCACACACAGCGGCCCTGGGCTTAAGGCCACCCCCTACTGACCCCAGCCAAACCCCTGCTCTACCTTGGTCCCTCCTCACACTGGAGGGTTGACCCTAACATAGTGCCAGGGGTCTTAAGGCCAGGATGGCCAGTACTTCTCTTTCTGGGTCAGAACCTGGCTCAGAGAAGCTAAGCCAGGAAGAATTTGATGCCTAGTTCATGGGAATCCAAGGGTGTGGATTTGGGCTCTGCCATCTGCCTTCAGGCCCTAGGCTTCCTTTTCACTCTCTTTGAGGTGGTAGGAGGGCTTTGGCTGTTCCCTGCCCCACCTGCTATCCCACTGACAGGTTTTCCCAGGGTCATGGGAAGGGCGGGCCATGGTGAGCTTAGACTCACTGGGGAAGGTGCCCTCTCTGGGCCAGGGCCGTAAGTGAGGAGGTTGGTATTCAGCCCCACCTGCTTCTAAAGAATCTGTCCCCCCATTATCTACCCCAGTGCCTCAGGACCCCTGGACAGAACTGTCTTCCCCATACAGTCCCTAGGATCACACTAGAACCCTGGCAGGAGTGTGACTGCCCTCTGGGACCTAGCCTCACCCTGAGGTTGCCCCCCACTCCCTAGGCAGCTCTTCTTCAAAGGGACGGAACCCCTGAGGCCTCAGGACCCATTTCCATGGCCTGCGCTGGCCACCACCCTGGAGACTGTGGCCACGGAGGGCGCAGAGGTCTTCTACACAGGGAGGCTGGGCCGGATGCTGGTGGAGGATATTGCCAAGGAAGGTCAGCTGCACTGACATTCCAACGCCTCATCCCTGCCAGAGAAAGAGTCAAGGGGGTTGAAGGCAGACCCTGCTAGAGTGCTGGCTGCTCCCAGGTCTCAGAGCATCAAGGCACCCAGCCTAGCCACTGCTGGCCTCAGGGGCCTCTGTGGTAAAGGAATTCAAGGAGCAGAGCCCTTGTGAATTACGGCTGATGGAGGGGATTACAGACCGCCACAGCAGGCCTGGGCAGCTGGGTGGACCCACCCTCCCAATTCCCCTCTCCTCTTCCTCTTCCTCTCCCCACACCCGCCTTCCTCGGGTCTCTGTCTACCCACCCCACACCACTGCACATACACCCACCATCACCGTTTCATGTCGACATGGCTAGGGTGCAAGAGGACCCCTGTGAGTATCCTGGTGCCCTTAGCAATCCTTTGCCTCACTTTCCCATCTGTACCTGGAGTCCTCTCCACCTCATCCCAGGGAGCCAGCTGGGTATGCAGGACCTGGTAACCTTCCAGCCTGAGGTGGTGGATGCCCTGGAGATGCCCCTCGGAAACTACACCCTGTACTCACCGCCACCACCTGCGGGGGGTGCCATTCTGAGCTTCATCCTCAATGTGCTGAGAGGTAAGACCTCGCTGGGCCTCTTGACCAGAGCCCTGATGGGAACCGGAGCTCCTAGCCCAGTCTTGGTGTTGGGTGGTGTATCAGTTAGGTTTTCATCATGGCAATGAAATGAAAATTGTAAAGAAAAGGAGTTTCAGGGCTGGAGGGATCTAGCTCAGTGGTAGAATACTTGCTTCGCAAGCATGAGGTCTTAGGCTAATCCCTTCCACTGCAAAATAAAATAAAGTAAGTAAAATGAAATAAAATATTAGAGAGGATAAAAAAAGAAGATGAGCTTGGTGGTACATATCTGTAATCCCAGGTACCTGGAAGGTTGAGACAGGTTCAAAGCCATCATGGGCAACATAGTAAGACTATCTCAAATAAAAAATAAGAATGGCAGAGATATAGCTCAGTGGCAAAGTGCCCCTGCAGTTCAATCTCCAGTACCGCAAAAAGGAAAGAGAAAGAAAAGGTTTACTTAGTTCACAGTTTCAGAGGTTCAAGGACATGGTGCCTGCACTGGCTTCATGGTGGGTGATGGATGGCAGACAGCAACGGTACGGCAAGCAGCTACATCTCAAACCAGGAAGCAGAGAGAGGTGGGTGGGGCCAGGCTTGCTCCTTTCATAACAACCCTCTTGTGAGAACTACCGGGGGGTTGCACACAAAACACCCTCCAACAGCACACCAGTGTCCTAAGGATCTCCCACTAGGCCTCACCTTTTAAAGGTTCTACCACCTCCCAATACCACTACCCTGGGAACTAAGCTTCCAATCACAATAGGCCCTTGAATAGAATGCACCCAAATTATATTCCAACCATAGCAGGTAGCCATTGCCCTTTTCTGCCCAGCTCTCTCCTCCATAAACTGTGTTAGCAGATGCACAATGTCCAAGACAGGGCTATAGACACTGGGCAGGAAGGTGTGTTTTAGAGTTGGTCCTTCTCTAGGGGATTGGCCCATATTTGAGGTTTTGCTAAAGGGACTGACATCTTTTCCCTAGTAGGTGACTCAGTCCCACAGTAACTCTGCAGGTAGTGAGCTTCTCATCAGAGGTATGCACTCAGGTTGAGGTACAACCAGGATATTACAACCTGCAGGGGGCAGGGTCTTGGCAGTGCCCAGGTCTGAGCCTGCCTGAAGTTGATCTGTATTAGTGTTCTGTTGAGTCTTTTTAAGGGACCAGCACTCAATTCACTATGCAGAGTAACCCCCACCTGCATCCTGCCCCCTCCCAGGGTTCAACTTCTCTGCAGAGTCAGTGGCTAGACCTGAAGGGAGAGTGAGCATGTACCATCACCTTGTGGAAACACTCAAGTTTGCCAGAGGACAAAGGTGGCGGCTGTGGGACCCTCTCAGCCACCCAGAGGTCAAGGTGAGGTTGCCTGGGATTCATGGTGAGTCCTCTTCCTTGCTTCAGGACTCATCATGAAAGGAGGGTCAAGCCTGGCTGGTGAGGCTAGAAGGATTATAGTGGGTCTAGGCCAGGATAGCCTGGGAGGGCTCAGGGAAGGAAGAGTGTAGTGGTCCTAGGCACTGGAAGGGATCCCAGTGTGGGGAGCAGGTTCTGGGTATAGTCTGTCCTTCAGGTAAAGGATCAACCGAAGGAGCTGAGCTTGTTCTACCCTATGCTCTGAGGATGCTACCTGGCCCCTTACTGACCCTGGCACTTGCTTACTTGCCCCAGAATGCCTCTCAGGACCTGCTAGGGGAGGCTCTGGCCCAGCACATCCGCCAGCAGATTGATGAACGTGGTGACCACCAGCTCAGCCACTACAACCTGGTCAGGACCTGGGACCACAGGATGGGCACCTCTCATGTGTCTGTGCTGGGAGAAGATGGGAGTGCTGTGTCTGCCACCAGCACCATCAACACACCGTGCGTGAGGCTGGGGGCAGGTGGGCAGGCCTCTCTCCTTTGCTCCTAAGACCTAAACTCCCTCCTGATCTTTACCTGCCAACCTCCCCTTGCTAGTCCCCATGGGGCGATCCCTTGGCTTTTGCTCTTCCCTTCCTCCTGTGTCTCAAAAGGAGTCATACCCAGGACATCTGTGGTTGAAAAGGTTACTGCTGGGTGGCTCTGAGCCAGGACCTGCCTGGAATGGGCCTTATTCAGAAGGGTATCCTGATGGGAAAAGGAACAAGGGAATATTTGGGGTCCTGAGTGGATCCAGGCTCCAGAATGCTGGTGGAGAGCCATATCATAAGGGATACTGAGAGGTTGGTGCTCTATGTTGATGGGAGCCCAAGCCTAGGCTCCGTCTCCCCTGCCTGCAGCTTTGGAGCGATGGTGTACTCGCCGAGCACAGGCATCCTCCTCAACAATGAGCTACTGGACTTATGCTGGAGATATTCACAAGGTTCCAATGTCACCCCGCCACCAGGTGAGAGCCAAGCCTCCAGTCCAACTTCCACAGGTACCCACTGGGGAGAGGAGGGAAGGTGGGCAGCTACGTGCCAATCCTTGGATGGGTCACCCCTCTCGCTGAGCTGGAGGGTGTGGGTGATGCCTATCCCCAGTTCCAGGTGAGCGGCCTCCATCATCCATGGTACCCTCCATCTTGGTCAACAAAAACCAAGGGTCAAAGCTAGTGATTGGTGGAGCTGGTGGGGAACTCATCATCTCTGCTGTGGTCCAGGTGAGTCTGGGGGTTGCTGGCTAGTGTAGCCTATTGTCTGACTCTCTAGAGTCGGGGTAAGAGGGTTGGTATGGGGTGGCTGGTGACTTCTCCTCCCTCCATCCTTCTGTTCTCTCCCAGACAATCATGAACAAGCTGTGGCTTGGCTTTGACCTGACAAAAGCCATTGCGGCCCCCATCCTGCACGTCAACAACAACGGCCATGTGGAGTATGAGCCCAAATTCAGCCAGGTGAGGCTGAGTTCTGAGCCAGCACCCCAACCACCCAAGTCCATGCTGCTCAGTGACCTCTGGGAGGAACTCAGCTTCTGTGTGTCTCAGGCCAGACACTGTTCACCTTTGGGGGCCTTTGGCTACTGAGTTGAGAACCTCAATGGGTAAGGTACTTGTCCTATCTTGTGACCTCCAAGACAGAGAGCAGGGTGTTGCCTATGTTTCTCCCAAGCTGACAGTCTCAACCTCTTGGTTCCTGATCTTTTATACCATTTTTTGGAAGCTAGTTTTCCTGGCTATGACCTCTCACACTTTCCCTCTTGGTGATTTTTTTCTTGTGTAGTTTGAAATGCTTATTAGGGAGTTTATTCATGAGAAGAAGTTATTTTTTTCTCTACAGAGTGATTTTTTTTTTTCTAGAACACTGGGGGTTGTGTTGGTGTTAGTTCTTACAAACATTTTTTGATTACTCCAGCAAAGAACATGGTAGAGGTCCAGGGGCTGAATTCTCTAGGCTGGCTAGCCCTTCCCTCCCCAGATGGACAGTTAGCTTCCTTGGAGCATCTCAGGGCTGCTGGATGCCCTTTGCTGGGACCCGTTTAAAAGGCTAGCAGCTTTTTGAACCTGCAAAATTTAGGTATAGGGTCAGTTCAACTGGCTGGCATTTGAGGTTCTCAAAGCAGCCTCTTTGTCTCAAGGCTGCCTTGCAAGGCCCTTAGAATTATGAGGATTGTATACTGGGGCCATTAGTTCAAAGTGGGTATATACAAAAGATCCTCGACTCATGATGGTTTGGGTTAAGGATTGTTCAACTTTCTAATTGTTCAAATGTCATATGCATTCAGTAGAAATCTTACTTCAAGGTGCCCTAATTGTACGTTAGTGGTAAGTTCCTATACAACTTTTCTATTTTTCAATGTAGCATTCAATAAATTATATGAGAGAGTCAACACTTTATGAGGAAATAAGCTTTGTGCTAGATGATTTAGCCCAACTGTAGGCTGAAGTAAGTGTTCTGAGCATGTTAAGTATGGCTAGGATAAGGTATGATGGCTGGAAGATTAGGTGTATAAAATACATTTCCCACTTGGGATATTTTCAACTTGCAATAGATATAACCCTAACTTGTGGAGAAGCATCTATAGTGTCAGAGAACCTTGGTGTTCCAGACCGTGAGATTAAGGACCTCAGCCTATTGGGCTGAAACTCTTGGAGTTTGAGGCTTCCCTTCCCTGTGTAGGGTCCTCCAATGACCTTGAGTACTCTCTTGGAGCACCAGGGTCTAGAAAACTTAAGTCTGAAAGATCCAGTAACCAGGGCATATCCTCTTAATTTCTTCCTCCTTGATCTTGACTAAAGGCCCTTACTCTGTGAACATCATTTTTTAGGCACTCTGAAAATGTCAGAGACTGGGAACTGGGATTAATGGAATTCAGTGGCCCATGAAGCCAAGATCCTCAGCTCCCTCGGGAAGTCAGAGTGCCAGACATGCAGATTAAACCCTGGGGTGGAGACTGTGAGTGGCCAAGGACTTTCATGGCCAAAGTCCAAAGACAAAGGCAAAAAGGGCCTTGAAGTTTGGCCACTAGATTCTGAGAAATGGGGCCTCTAAGGACTGAAAATCTAGCAGTGAGGGTCTTGGCCTATAAGTCAAAGGACATTGGCAATTCATATGTCAGGCACAGAGAAACTTAGAACTAAGAGTCCAGGACTCCAAAGACTCTTCCATGCCAGTGGCTCAGGTAGCGCAGCATCACCCAGTGACCTCATATTGGAAGTCCTCATTCTGAGAACTGCAGACATCTTTGTACCTGGATGTCTCTGGAATCATGGGCCCTGATGGGCAAGGTTCTTAGTCCAAAATGGTGCCTGGAAACATGAGGCCAAAGAGGCTCAGGTTTAGGATTTATGAACTGATAAATATGGGTAGGTGCTACTCTAGGGTATAGTACTTAGTATCTTAGAAAACAGTACCTCAGGGTTAAGGGCCTGTCTTGGTCTCTAACAGCCTGAAAGTCCACAGATTCAGGGTCCTGAGGGTGAGTTCTTGGGGCCCAGGCCCTGAGTATCTCCCACTATTAGATCACTCGTGCTTTTACCTGGGGCGCTACCTCCTCCATCAAGAACCTCCAGAACTCCTCAGATTTGCATTCTGAGGCCCTGGTACCAAAATGCATCTCAAGGTCCATTTGGCCTGAGTAATGTCCCCATTGCACAGTCCCCAGAGGCAGACCTGCCCCTCTAAGTCCTTCTGATCTCTTCAGGCTATTGAGTAAAGCCACAGACTCTCTGGCCTGTGACCAGCACCCGCCCCCTCCACTGTTTTCCCCCTTTCCTGTCCCTCCTTCTTGGTCTGTTTTCCTCTTTCCTGTCCAGCCTCTCCCCTCTGGAGGTGGATTCAGCCAACCTCCTGTGAACCTGTCTTCTTTCTTCTCCAGGAGGTGCAGAAAGGGCTACAAGACCGTGGCCAGAACAAGACCCAGAGGCTGTTTTTCCTGAATGTGGTCCAGGCTGTGTCTCAGGAGGGGACCTGTGTGTATGCTGTTTCTGACCAGAGGAAAAGTGGAGAGGCAGCAGGCTACTGAGGAGACAGCTTAGCTCGGAGCCAGACTTCTGCCTTGGCTGGACAAGTCCATGGGACAAAGCATTTTGGCAGGATCTAGACCCCTGACGGAAAGGTCAAACTGGAACTGAAAGAGGCAAAGCTGCCAGGGTGGGCTGCCTGCCCTAGATGGACCTGGGTGTCTTGCACCACACTGATTCCTGGCAGATGGATGACTGTGGGGGCTGAGCCTTGTTCTAACCCTTCCCCCACAGCCCCTGGCTAGAGAATGCTACAGAATGCTTCTCTAGCATTCCCCTGGCCTCTTGCCCACCTTCCCAATCTGTGTATCCACCAGTCCAAGATTAAAGAGGAACCGGATGATAGCCCAATTCAGTGGTTCTGAGCAGGGGAGGGGACCCTCAGATAACACCCAGTGGGGTGCATGCACACAGCAAGCTTCTGTGGTCCTCCATAATGCACCACCACAGAGGTGAGGAACCAAGACTCAGACATGGGCTGGGCCTCACCCAGGCCACCCCTGGACAGAGGCACCCCTACTCTGCTCCAGTCACAGCATTTTGGGGCACTCAGATGTTCGGCTAGTCCCAGTCCTCCTATTGGTGGGAAGGCAAGGACATGGCCTGGAGCCCCTGCTCCAGCCAACTCCTAAAGAGCCTTGGCCCTTCTCTGGATCTTGTCCTCCATGTCAAGAAAAGGATGTGCAAAGCAAGACCTGAGACCCCCAGCAACCCCAGTACCCATATTCTTGACACCAGGTTTTCTCATCTTTGGCAACACTGACATGTGGGATAGAGTGATTCTTTGTGTTGGGGGGGGGGGGCAGCATTCCTAGCCTCTGCCTGCCTAATACAATAACACCCACCACCACATACACCAAGAGATGACAACTCAAACTTGAAACAGTGCCACGTCACCCCGGTTGAGAACTGCCTGTGTAAACCAGTGAATCCCCAACTGCTATGAGTGGCTTTGCCAGCTGCCAGGGTGGGCTGCCTACCCCGGGGGCCACCCTAGATGGACCTGGGTGTCTCGCACCACACTGGTTCCTGGGAACATTGGTGGGTGTTTGTCACTCCAAAAGTGCTGCTGTGGTTGGTTTTAATCCATTCAGGTTGCTATGAAAAAATACCATAAAGTGGGTGGCTTCTGGTATTTTATAGAACTTATCACTCATGATTCTGGAGGCTGGGAAATCTGAGATGAAGGTGCCAGCAGGTTTGGTGTCTGGTGAAGATCCACCCCTTCATAGATGGCACCTTCTAGTTGTCTCCTCACATGGTAGAAGAGGATAGATAGCTCTCTTTTATAAGGCACTGGAGTCATCCTTCATTATCTGTGGAGGATTGGTTCCAAGCCCTTCCAAGGATACCAAAATCCATGACTGCTCAAGTTCCTTTTATAAAATAGCATAGTCTTTGCGCATAACCTATGCACATCCACCCAAACACTATAAATCATCTCCAGATTACTTATAATACCTAATAATAAGTTGTGTGAAGCACCTATAATCCTAATACTCAGGAGGCTGAGGCAGGAGGATCACAAATTCAAGGCCTGTCTAGACAATTTAGTGAGACCAGGGTGGGGGGTCAGGGGGGTGCTTGGGTGTAGTTCAATGGTAGAGTGCGTTCTTAGCATGTGTGAGGGCCTGGGTTTAATCCTAGTACCACAAAACAACAACCAACCCATGCAGTGTCAATGCTATGTAAGTAGTTGATATACTGTGTTGTTTAGGAAATAATGTAAAAAAAAGAAAAGAAAAGAAAAGAAAAAAAGTCTACATGTGCATTTTTTAAAAATTTATTTTCAATGCCGAAACTCAAAAACAGGGATTTTGTCTGCATTAGACAAACCATCTACTACTGAGATATGTGCCCATGCCCCTTTGTGAATATTTTTGATCTGTGGTTAATTGAGTCCATAGTTGATTGAATCTGCAGGTGCAAAATCCACTGGGCACAGAGGGATGACCATAATCCCATTTATGAGGTTCCATCCTCATGACATAATCAATCACTTCTCAAGGTATCTTTTAATATCATCACACTGGTGATTAAATTTCAACATACTAATTTCGGGGAGGACATAAACATTCAGACCATTGAAGGGGTGTACCTCTACTTGTCAGAGCCAAGGAACATGCTATACCACATGGTAGAACCTCCCATTCCCCGCTACAGTTCAGTCAAGCAGGAAAAAGGTAGTCTTTTAGTTTCTCACAGTGGCTATAAAAAATACCACAAATTCCTGGCTTAAAACAATAAAATTAAGTAGTCAGGTGTGGCATGACCTGCCTGTAATTCCAGCAACTTTGAGAGGCAGAGGCAGGAAGATCACAAGTTCAAGACCAGCCTGGGCAACTTAGCTAGACCCTGTATCAATCAATCAATCAATCAATGGATAGATAAAAATAAATAAAAATGATAAATTTAAAAACTGGGTTGGGGGGGCTGGGATTGTGGCTCAGTGGTAGAGCGCTCGCCAAGCATGGGCGGGACCCTAGTTCGATCTTCAGCACCACATAAAAAATAAAGGTATTGTGTCGTGTCCATCTACACCTAAAAAATAAATGTTAAAAAAAAATGGGTTGGGAATGTGGCTCAGCAGTAGAACATCCCAAGGTTCAGTTCACAGTACTGCAACACATATATACATATGATACAATTTATTCTCTTACAGGCCAGGAGTCCAAAATCAGTATCATTGGACTTAAAATCAAGGTGTGGGCAGGTTGCACTCTCTCTAGAGGCTCTGGGGAAGAATCTGTTTCTTGCCATTTCTTTGCTTTTCCCTAGAGGCCATATCATTGCAGTCTCTTCTTCTGTGGCCACATGGCCTTCTCTGTATGTGTATGTCAAATCTCTCTCTGATGAGGGAGGGTCTGGGTGGAGAATGAGCCTCAGAAAGCTATTAAGGACTCTGGTGGGAATAGATGGCCTATTCTTATAATCTTCCCATTCCAAAATCCTTAATTTAATCACATCTACAAAATAATTTTTATAAAAGATATCATTCATGGGCCAGGTATGGTGGCATATTTCTATAATCCCAGTAACCCAGGAGGCAGAGGCAGGAGGATTGCAAGTTAGAGGCCAGGCTGAGCAACTTAGCAAAACCCTGTCTCAAAACAAAATTTTCAAAGAAGTGGGATACAGTGGCACATGCCTATAATCCCAGCAATTTAGGAGGCTGAGACAGAAGGATCACAAGTTTGAGGCCAGGCTTGGCAGTTTTAGTGAGACCCTAAGCAACTTCATGAGACCCTGTTTCAAAATTAGAACATAAAAAGGGCTGGGGATGCAGCTCAGTGGGAAAGCTCCCCTGGGTTAAAACCCCAATATCCCCACTCAAAAAACAAAAAAATTAAAGAGTTAAGGATTTCTCTTAGAGGTAGAGCCCCAAGTTCAATTCCCAGTACTGCAATAAATAAATAAACAAACAAACAAATAAACAAAACCCATTCATGGGTTTTGAGGCTCAGAACATGGCCTTATCTGAGGGCTACATATGTGAGAGAGACCTAGATGGGACAGACTCCTCATCTGGGCTTGACTGGGTGGCTAGAGGTAGGGGTGTCTTACAGATTAGGGGAAAGGCCTGGGGGCAAAGAATGTCTTAGTTTGAGATGACCATGGGGGCAGTCCTGCCACTGTCACTATGACTGTTGGGGGAATGGTATCTGCTGTCAGAGTCTTGCTTTGGGAAGAGTGGGTAGGTGTCCTTTGGAAAAGGCAGGTCTAGTTCAGGGGTCCAAAGTTTAGATAGAAGAGGAAAGTCCTTGAAGTGCTTCAGAAGTGGCAGGATCTGAGTCTGACCCCAGACCCTCAAGACTCTCATGTGGTGGCCTCACTATGGATGGGCTCCCCAGCCACTGTCTCAGGGGCTTTAGCACATAAGTAGACGGGTTAGTCAGCTCTCCAGCACTGTGACAAAATTCCTGAGATATTCAATTGATAAGGATGAAAGGTTAATTTCAGCTGATGGTTTCAGAGGTTTCCTGGTCACCTAACTCTGTTGCCTTTGGGCCTTTGGTGAGGTAGAACATCATGATGGCAGCATGTGGTAGAGCAAAGCTGCACACTTCATGGCACCCAGGAAACGAGAGAGAGAGGAAGGAGCCAAGGTCCTAATATCACTTTCAAGGGCACACCTCTCAATGACTAACTTCTTTCCACTAAGATCTGCCTACTAAAGTTTCCGCCCCCTCCCAGTAGTGCCATAGGTCAGCCCCCAAGTCTTCAGCACACGTCCTTTGGGAGACATTTAAGACCCAAACCATAACACATAACCATTCCCTTGATGGTTCAGTAAAGCCATTGACCTAAAATAACAAACCCAGAGAGTTTTCCAAGATAATGAGTTTATTTGGGGAGAAGCAGAGTACAGTGAAGGGAACGTGCTTTGGTATATTTAAGGAGGTAGAGGTGTGGGGGAGTTTTGAAAGGCAAATTAGGAGGGTTGCATAACTTGTTTTGAAATAATCATCCTTGGCTACAAGGATCAAAAATGAGGGTGGTGTCAGCCCAAGTTGGGGTTGACGGTTGTTGAGCAGAAATATTTCTGTATAAGGTTGTGGTGGCCTTTGTGCAAGCTGTGGTTGTGGCAGAGACTTTTGTGACAGTTCTTCTTATCAGGCATGCATGTGTAAAATCCCCTCCCTCGTCACCACCCTACTGTATTTATTGTTAGGGTTTGACAGAAGTAACTCTGTTTGGGTTCTGATGATTTTCACATGGTTTAATAAAAGTCTCGGGGCCAATTCTCATCAGCCTAAACAGAGTCCCCTTCCTGGACAATCTTTACAGTCAGGGGAGGGGCAGGGATGGGAAGTAGCCATTGGCTTAGGTCTAAGTGGTGTCCCTTGAGAACTGCTGGTAGCATCCATCTGTTCCAAATCCAGCAGGCCCAAGAAAACCAGGGAGGCTGCTGGGCACAACCCTCAGCCATTGCATGGTAGGAGCTTGGCTTTGCACTCCTAGATCTGCACCTGGCCCCAGAGTCCAAGGAGGCTGCCAGAACTGGCCTTGGAAGGCCTTGGAAGGCCTTGGAAGGCCTTGCAAGTCCCTCTAATCAGTGCTTCCCAGTGGTGTCCACAGAACATGGTAACTTACCCCCGCATGTCTAGAGTGGAGAGGGGGGTCCTTTAGTGTGCAACCCAAGTCCCTGGTGCCTTTCCTAACTCACCTACAGGGCAGTGGAGGGTACACTCCCTGGACTCTTGGCCATCCCCTAGGATTGTCACCCAGGCAGAAGCAGCTCAGTCACTATTTACGAGCTGATGGATTCCTGCCCCAGATCTGGCCCAGTTTTCTGAAGCACTGAATCTACATCCAACTGAGCACCCGCCTATTTCCAGAACGTCGGGGACCCACAGACCCCTCTGACTCAACACAGCAGACCAGAAGTCATCCCTGGGGCAGCTGGAAGCTCTCTCATGGCCCCCCTCTCCGTCCTCCTCCATTTTCTCAATGAGTCTTTCTTCTCCCTTCTATCGGTGTGGCTTGGCCCTGGCTCCATCTCCTGACCCCTGTTTGCCAGTTCTTCCTGTAATGACATTAATCCCCTTTGTGAAACATTAAGAGGTGGAAACAATCTGGCTATATTTAGAGGTGAGACCTTTAGGAAGTGATCATAGCATAAGATAAATTTATTAGGATGGAGCCTCCATAATTGAATCCTGCTTCTTTTATAAGAAGAGGGAGATTGGACGGCTGGGGTATAGCTCAGTGGTAGACTAACTTGCCTAGCATGTGCAAGGCCTAAAATTCAACCTGCAGCACAGAAGAAAGAGAGAGAGAGAGAAAAAAAAAAGAGGCGTGGGGGAGAGAGTACAGATACACAGAGACACTCATGCCCCCTGACTCTCATCATGTAATGCCCTGTGTCACCCTGGAACTCTGCCAGCAAAAAGGTCAATCATCTTGAACCTTCAGAACTGTAAGGCAAATAAATATCTTTCCTTTATAACTCACCCAGTCTGTGGTATTGTATTATTGGCAACAGAAAATAGACTAATGGATGGGTACAGTGGTGTGCCCTTGTCCCAGCTACTTGGAAGGCTGAGGAGGAGGATTGCTTAAGAAAAACCCAAAAAAAGGCTGGGGATGTAACTTGGTGGTTAAGTACCCCTGGGCACTTAATCCCTGATTCTCTGAAGTTCTAGACGAGATTGGGCAACATAGAGAAACCCAATCTAAAAGCAAAAACAAAGTGGCTGGGTGCATTGATGCATGCCTGTAATCCCAGTGGCTCGGGAGGCTGAGGCAGGAGGATCGCAGATTCAAAGCCAGCCTCAGCAATTTAGCAAGGCCCTAAGCAACTCAGGGAGACTCTGTCTCTAAATAAAATATAAAAACGGCTTGGGATGTGCCTCAGTGGTTAAATGCCCATGGGTTCAATCCCCAGTACCCCCCCACCAAAAGCAAAAGGATACAAGAGGAAGAAAGAAAAAGAAACTGGACTCATTCACCCTGACCAGAGGTAGTCTGTTGCCCTCCTTGGCTCCTGAGGCCCCTGGAGAAAGCCCACTTTCTTCCTCCCTGCTCAGCCTGCCCTGAGAGACTTGCCCAACATCTGCTCACAGCCTACTTGGACCACTAGCAGTGCTGGCTAGTGTGCATTCCCAGCCCAGCCAGGGACTCTTCCAGCTGGCTCTTCCTTTGTCACACAAAGGAAGTCAACACCAAAATGGCAGTATCTCCAAATATTGTCACGATTGCATAGATACAGCTTGACACGACTGCAGCTGTTTTGACTCTCAGCCACCACAACTACCCCTGAATAACCTTAGCTGGGTTTTTCTGTGTAGCTTCCAAGTAAAACCTAATCCCTCCCATGCCGCTGGGATTACAGGGGTGCACCACTGCACCTGGCTAGATACACCCCTTTAAACAGCAGTTTCTAGCAGTGTGCCAGACCCTATTATAGGTGAAACCACTGACCAAGATTCTACCAGTCATAATGCAAACGAGCCTATTCAGAAAACACTTGGTGGAGGCTGAGGCAGGAGGATCCAAGTTCACGGTGAGAGCCTCAGCAACTTAGCAAGGCCCTGAACAACTTAATGAGACCTTGTCTCAAAAAGAGAAAAGGCTGAGGATGTAACTTGGTGGTTAAGTGCCCCTGGGTTCAATCCCCGATACAAAAAAAAAAAAAAAAAAGCACTGAGTCCATGGCCTATTTCACAGGCCTTAATCCTCCATAGCATAGACCCCGACTCTAAATAAGTTGCATGAATATTTACAACAACGCAGAGTCCTTTTCCAACAGCTTATTGACTCCTGAGCTTCATGTAGGTAGTATTAGGCCCAGTTATATATAAAATCACTTCACTGCCTCAGGTGGCCACCCCAGTGCCTAAGAGGGAGGGGAAGCCCCATACCTGAAAATGCTTTGTGCATAGATGGATCCAGCAGGGGGAACCCAAGCATCTGAGCTGCTGCTGTAGCATGACCTGTCACTGACATTATCTGGTTTGAGACAGGAGAAAATCAGAGTAGCCAACTAGCAGAGCTATTGGCAGTATGGTTGGTAATTAGTCATGTGCCGTGGCTGCGGGTTATTTGTATTGGCATTCGGGTGGTGGACCAAAGTCTTACACTGTGGATAGCACAATGTTAAATGGAACAATGGTCTATAGTAAAAAGAACTTTCTAGGAAGCCACAGTGTGGCAACACATTTGAGAATGGCTACATGCACCAGAGGCACAATTAAACTGTATATCACGTTCCTGATCACGTTAAGATCTCTGTGCCTGAAATTATGGAGGTAGAAAGAAAGAAAGAAAAATAATGTCCTGAGAAGGTAAGTATGATCTGATGCATTGATAATGGTGGATTGACAGTGTCTAAGGCACCTATTTCACAGGACGTGCTGCTCAGGATTGGCCCCAAACAAATGATGGCACTTTCATTTGCCATACAACATTCAAACAGTATGGTTAGTGAACAGAAAGAATGGCTTATTAAAGCAAGAGGTATGTACCCTAGTCAGCAAACCCACCTTGGCTATTGGACCGAAGTCCTTGGAGAAGTGCTAAGACATGTATATAACCATATGAATGGCACACTTTATCCTTATGACCATCTGGGGACTCTGGTTCCTGCCCCAAATATTACCCATCTCCAAACTGTGTATCCAGATGTAATACTTCCAGAGTGGATGCATGAACAGAGAGTGCTACTGTTTTGCACACTACAAGCATTAACTCAAGGGTAGGGGACAGTTCAGTGGGAGTCCAAATGACTGCTTCCTCTTGAATAAGTTTACTATTTCTTGTCATAGTGTGAGGAGCTCCAGCTCACCTAACTTGGTTCTCATTGATCTTGTTGTACTCTGAACCATGTGGTCATGACTTATGCCCTAAGTAGACTAAAGGATATACTTCAGAAAGCTAGAGTTGGTTTATAGGTCCACTCAAAACATTTATTTTTCTGTGGTCTTGCCAGGCATGGCAGGGCACACCTATGATCCCAGCTACTTAGTAGGCTGAGGCAGAAGGACCATGAGTTTGAAATTAGTCTGAGCAGCTTAGTGAGACCTTGTCTCACAATTAAAAAAAAAAAAAAAGCCTGGGGGATTGTAGCTCAGTAAGAGAGTGGCATTGGGTTCACTCCCCAGTACTATTAAAAAAATAAATAAATAAAATAAAGCTATGGTCTTTTGCTGTGTCTTTTCCCCCTGGAATATCTGGGCCGTATACCAAAACCAAATTAATGCCTAGTGAGTTTCCTACCCCTTCCATGGAAGATATGCTATGCTGGTTTGATTTCTGGGGTTTCTGGTAGGAAAAGTTGGTTGTTATTATCATTTGCATAATTGTTCTTTGTCTTTTTTTCATGCATGTTTCTACCATTGTTGGGGATTCTGCTTACAAGCTGGACAAATGGACTTGCCACTCCCAACTACACAATGTTAAAACCCCTCACAGCCTCAGGGGACATAGCAGAAGAGTGGGGCATGTGTGATTGAAAGAGCCGATTACCGGGGTGATAGGGATACAGTTTGACATGACTGCAGCTGTCCTGTATCTTAACCACTACAATTATTCCTGAATAACCCTGGCTGGGTTTTTCCTGAATAGTTTCTCAGAAAAATATAGATAAAACCATTACAGTCAAATGTGAGGCTTTACGGATCTTCAGGGATGTACCTGGCTTTTCCATTATTATTCAAAGAGAAAAACCTGGTACATTCTAGTCAGGATGAGTCACTTTTGTCCTAACCCATAAATATACCCACCTCTCTGAGCTAAAATGTGGGATCAAAATGGTCTTTCTGACCCCAGAACCATGCTTCTATCAGTAAATTCCCCAATAAATTACACTCTGTGCAATCCCAGATCTGTCTGCCCCACTTTCTTTGGTCTTTTGGCAGCTTTGGGCCTCACACATTAGGACTGGGTTATTCTGCAACAGCAATCAGTATAGATCAGCTCCTGCAAATACAGCTAATGCAGGACTCAGAGGAAAATTTGTTGTTTTTAATAGTTACATTAATAATAAGCATTAAAGTAAATAAAGCGTTTAAGGTAAAAAGTTAGGACTCTAGGAAGGCTGAGGCAGGAGGATTGTGAGTTCAAGGCTAACCCAAGCAACACAGTGAGACCCTCTCTCTCCAAAAAAAAAGAACAATCAGAAGCAAAAGCAACGAAGAATAAAGAAGCCAGGCATCATGACACTTGTATATAATTCCAGCAACTCAGGAGGCTGAGAATTGCAAATTCAGGGCCAACCTCAATAATTTAACAAGGTGCTAAACAACTTAGGGAGACCCTGTCTCAAAACAAAAAAAACTAAAAAAGGCCTTAGGATTATAGCTCAGTGCTGCTAGGTTCAATCCCCAGTGGGGAGTAAACAAGACTAAAATATAATTTTAAAAAGGGCTGGGAAGCCAGGTGTAGAGCAGATGCCCATAATTCCAGCAGCTCCAGAAGCTGAGGCAGAAGGATCCCGAGTTCAAAGACAGCCTCAGCAATTGGAAGAGGTGCACCTGTAGTTCCAGCTACTCAGGTGTCTGAGGCACCTGCAAGCTTGATACCAGCCTAGGAATAATGAGAGTGCATCTCAAAATATTAAGAAGAAGAAGGAGGAGGAGGAGGAGGAGGAGGAAGAGGAGGAAGAGGAGGAGGAGGAGACCACCACTAAGAAGAATTCCTGAGTTGGGGATGTAGTTCAGTGGTAGAGCTTTGAATGTGTGGGGTTTTGGGTTTGGTCCCCAACACTGCAAAAATAAATAAACAAATACAAATAATTTTGAAAATAATACAAAATAAAAATACATATTTAAAATATCACACTCTGGAAAGCAGTATGGAGATTCCTCAGAAAACCTGGAAGGGAATCATCATTTGACCCAATTATCCCACCCCTTGTTATATATACCCAAAGGACTTAAAAATCAGCATACCATACTGATGTGGCCACATCAATGTTTATAGCAGCTCAATTCACAATAGCTAAACTATGGAACTAGCCTAGGTGCCCTTCAATAGATGAATGGATAAAGAAAATGTGGTATATATACACATGGAATATTACTCAGCCATAAAGAAGAATGAAATTATGGAATTTGTTGGTCAATGGAAGGAAGTGGAGAATATCATGCTAAGTGAAATAAGCCAATCCCCAAAAACCAAAGGCCAAAGGTTTTTTCTAATATGTGGGTGCTAACTCACAATAAGTAGGGGTGGGTAGAAGTTCACTGAATTAGACAAAGGGGAATGAAGGGAAGGGAGGGGGATGGGAATAGGAAAGACAATAGAATGAATCAGACATAACGTTTCTATGTTCATAGATGAATACATGACCAGTGAAACTCCACAACATGTACAACCACAAGAATGGGAAATTATACTTCATGTATGTATAATATGTCCAAACGCATTCTATTGTCATGCATAATTAAAAAGAACAAAAAAGAATATAGAAAAAATAAATAAAAAACTACACCTATCTTCTATGATTTTTACATGGTGGCACAAAATCCTGCTTGTGAAGCAAGAGGCTAGGTCTTAACGCTCTCTGCTTCAGAAACATTCAGAGATAAATTGGTAGGAAAAGAGGTTTTATTCAAAGCTACCTTTGAGGGAAGATGGGAGAAAAATGAAGGTTTCAAAAGTTCCACTTCTGTAAAGCTCTGGGTGGAGAAAAGTATTTAAAAGTGCCAAGGGAAGCCAGGAGCAGTGGCACAAACCCATAATCCCAATTATTTGAGAGATCAAGGCAGGAGGTCAAAGCCAGCCTTAGCAATATAGGGAGACTCAGTCTCGGGGGAAAAAAAAGTAAGTAAAAATTTTCAAAAAGTTAGTTAAAAACAAAAAGGAAAGGGGATGTGACTCAGTGGTTAAGCTCCCCTGGGCTTAAATGAAAAGGCTAAGGGATGTACTAGGACAAAAAAAAAACAAAAAACAGAATTTCAGTTTAGAACAGCTTTCACTTTTGGTCATTCTGGCCCAAAAGGCTTTTCCGTCTTTTGACTCCTGAGTCCCTGGAGTCTTTCTTACTACATCAGAGAAGCTGGGACTTCCTGGAGCTAGCATCTGCACCTTCCTAATTCAGAGGGTGGGAAGGTGTCTCAATTTCAGTCTGCTTCAAATACGTCCCCCCATTAATTTCTACCCTCAATCTTGAAGAAATTGGGGCTCCCATGACATCTGGCTGGCAGTCCACTGGTGAGCAGGAAGTCAGATGCTTATTCCTGAAGAACGATGCAAATTCTGAGATATTTAATAGCTCTGCTAGAAGGAAGGACTTTAACATTAGTTCCACAAATCCTGGCTGCTTACCTTTTTGGTGGGTGTGAGAAATAGAAAGTCTGCTGGGAGCCATTAGCCAAGTAGGTATGACAATTTCCTTGCCAGCGTACCCCATGTTGCTTAGTGGAAGGACTCCTGGAAATAGGACATTTTGCAGTGACATTGCATGCAGGTGACCTTGCTCAAGGACCAGGGCGGATCCGGGATTAGGGTGTTCCCGGTTTAGGATAATCAGGTTTAGGGCGTTCCAGGTTTAAGATTATTCCTGCTGGGAATAGGGCGTATCCTGCTGCCTGAGTTCCCCTTGAGTTCTCACGGGATTCAGACAGTATTTCTTTGGGGAGAAGAAGCCCAGTGGAGGTGGATTTGGGCAGAGAACGTGGATTTCCCCAGAACGTGATTGTAGATGGCTGGTGTGAGTTCGGGAATAAAGAGTTGCTGTTTGAATCTACAAGCTGTGTGGTGGCTCGTGATTGTGTGCCCAGCCAGACTGTGGCAAAAGTCCAGCTGTCCATTTTATTTAATATTTATAGATATTATTAATAATAGATAATAGTTAGCTTTAATTGGGCTGTAAGATCCAATCATAGCCATTTTAACTATACCCCGCCCCAATTTTAAAATTAGCCAGTTGAATAGGATTGTAACTCAAGATCCTCCTATTAGAGCAAGGGGTAGTGCTGCATTAGGGATAAAAACAGGTGGCCTGCCCACTCACACGGGTGCTTGCTTGCTGGATTTTTTTTTTTTTTTTGGATAACACCTTCTTCTGCAAAAGTAAAGTTTGCCTTGCAGAGCTACTTCCAAGAATGTGTCTAATTCCTTGTGGCGCCTGGTATTTCTAACAGTGGGGTTTGACAAGTGACTCCATAAGATTTCCTGCTCTGCTTCTGAATGATTTCCTCTGAAGTTCTGTTGATCATTTGCCAAGCATCTAGGTTTCACGTTGCAGGAACTTTGTCCAGTTCTTATCATAAGAGTCATTCCCGTGGGAGGGGAATTATTAGTTCAAATCTATTACACAGACTGGATTAGTCTAACTAATTCTAATTAGTCTAATTAATTAATTCTTGACTTTGAATCACCATCCCAAGACCTCTTTTAAACCAATTAAAGCAACAGTTTTTTTTGAAAGATTAGCTCTTTGGCCAGAAAAATACTGTTACTGAAAGCTTGATCCTTGTCTCTGATGTCAATCCAATAACAAGGACACGGTTTTGAGAAAAAGGGAAAGACGTTTGATTGCTTTGCTAGCAAAGGAGAAACACAGGGGACTCCTGTCCCACAAGCTGGGATTCTGACCATCAGGGGGAACAGAAGGTGCTTTTTTTTTTTTTTAATTGTAGTTGGACACAATACTTTGTTTTTACTTACTTGTTTTTATGTGGTGCTGAGGATCGAACTCAGGTCCTGGCCCTCACGTGCTCTGTGCTCTAGGCAAGGGCAATTCAAAGGTTACCTTCCAGGTGTGCCCAGTCCTGGCACATGTTGATTTGGGAGATAGTGGCACCATCCAGTAGGTCTGAATTACTTCAATTCCTGTGGTGTGTGCACTCAAGGACAGATAACTCAGCTTCTGATGGGAAGATGAGTTATCTTGTTCCCCCCCCCCAGGTTGGGGAGAGGGAAAGAGAGAAGAGAAAGGAAAAACAAACAACAACAAACTGTCAGTTTTCAAATAAACTGCAGTTCCAGTCCTGGTGGTGCACACCTGTAATCCCAGCAGTTTAGAAGTCTGAGGCAGGAGGATCCCAAGTTTGAGGCCAGTCTCAGCAAATTAGGTGAGGCCCTAAGCAACATAGTGAGACTCCGTCTTAAAATAAAAATAAAAATACAAAATACTAGCAAGAGCAAAGCGATCCATCTAAAAAGAACAACAACAAAAGCAATCCAGTCTGTGCAATAGATTTGAACTAATAAACACAATCTCTTTAGCTTTATCATCTTACCAGGTCAGGGAAAAACAACTTGTTTGCAAAAGCAATCTAATCAGATCTGTGTTAAGAGTGCCTGTTAGCAGTGCTTCTCGTGCAAATCCAGGTTAATCACCACCTGGGTAGAAAGTATCTTTAGAATTAGATTCAAATTTAGGTACATTTATAAAAACTTTGACAAGAATTAATGAAGGGTTAATGAAAATAATATTCCTACAAGACAGTCCCTGGGAAGGGAAAAATAGAGGGAG
Source organism: Marmota monax (assembly GCF_021218885.2). Classification (NCBI taxonomy): domain Eukaryota; kingdom Metazoa; phylum Chordata; class Mammalia; order Rodentia; family Sciuridae; genus Marmota; species Marmota monax. The sequence continues at coordinate 3,430,110 of NW_026694573.1, read as the reverse complement.
GAGGGAGGGAAATTAGCCAAACATTAAATCTCCCCCAGTATATCCTTTCCCAGTAACAATGGGCCCTAAGGGAAAAGCAAACTTTCATCCCTTCCCAGGTTCATCCCCAGGATTTCCACCAAAAGAAAACAGTCACCCCTTCCCAACCACAATGGGTCCTGAAGGGACGAGGCAGATACTGAAAGGCTGGGCCCTGGACTTTTACCTTTTCCCATTGTAGATGAGTCCTGGAAGGAGAAAAGCAAATCAAAAAGCTCTAGGTCCCAGAGGAAGGAAGATAAGTAGTGAAATCTGAGTTTCAAACCTTTTACAACTGCCTTGCTGAGTTAAAATTTTAACCTGCATTACTAGGTCCCTGACTGTCTGAACAGCACATCCGCAGTCTCCAATGATTGATTCACCCTCATTTTAAACTATAAAACTCAGACTCCTTCTATAACCTGGGGGCCATTTCCATACTCAGAAACCGAGCCCTCCGGTGCCAGATTGACTTTGCTGGAGAATAAAGGAGAGGCTTGCTGTTCCAGGGTTTGCTTCCCATCCCCCTCCTGTGTCATTTGTCCACCATGTGCTTACAATTAATGCCATTCCATCAAGTAAGATCGTGCATGTACACTTAAGTGTACTTTGCGAACTAAGTCACAACACCATGCAAACAGTTTAATTGAGAAAAACCCTTTTAAAAATAGCCAGTCTTGTTGGATCCAGTGGTGCTGAGAAACCAGCCTCTATCTAGGAGCAAAGCCTGTCCATGGAAGGGGGCGTGACCCTTGTCCTTGGAAAAACCCACAGAGGGTTACCCAACTTGTTCCTGCCAGTGAATGTGCTAATCATGTTTTAGAGTTGTTGTTTGATTTTTCCCGCAGTGTGTGATGATTTGCTAAGAGATGCTATGATGTACGTGAAGCCCCTGCCTTCCCCAAAGAGTGTATAAAACTGCTGCAAACCCTGGGCTCGGGGGCCTCTCAGCGTCACCAGTTGCTGTGTGTGCGCGGAGGACCCAGCTAGCTCACAATAAACACCTCTTTGCTACTTACATGGATCTTGGTCTCTGGTGGTCTTTTGGGGGTCCCGAATTCGAGCATAACAGTGCATGCGTGTAATCCCAGTGAGGAGAGGCTGAGGCAGGAAGATTTCAAGTTCCAGGCCAGACTCAGCAATTTAGATCTCACTAAATTGTTTCAAAAAGAAAGGAAGGAAGGAAGGAAGGAAGGAAAGAAGGAAAGAAAAAATACTGGGTATGTAGTGTTATGCTCGAATTCAGGACCCCCAAAGACCACCAGAGACCCAAGATCGATGAAAGCAGCAAAGAGGTGTTTATTGCGAGCTAGCTCAGTCCTCCGCGCGCGCACACACAGCAACTGGTGACGCTGAGAGGCCCCGAGCCCAGGGTTTGCAGCAGTTTTAGACATTCTTTGGAGAAGGCAGGGACTTCACATACATCATAGCATCCCTTAGCAAATCTTTACACACCGCGGGAAAATCAAACAACAACTTTAAAACATGGTTAGCACATTCACTGGTGGGAACAAGTTGGGTAGGGGCGATTGGTTACTACAAAAGGGGTATTCATTTGAACTGATTGGTTTAAGCTAAGAGGGGTGTTCGTGCTGAACGACATGGTTTCCCAACACGTTATCAACCACCATAAACTACTGGGAGGGTCATCTGGCATCCCAGGTATTTTCCCTGTCTCATGCTGATTGGTGGCTGCTAGGGGGTTGCTATGGGTCCCCACCTAGCCTGACTGAGTCAGGGACACCTGGCTCAGCAGATCTCTCCTGTTATTTGTAGTGTTATGCTCGAATTCGGGACCCCCAAAGACCACCAGAGACCCAAGATCGATGTAAGCAGCAAAGAGGTGTTTATTGCGAGCTAGCTCGGTCCTCCGAGCGCACACACAGCAACTGGTGACGCTGAAAGGCCCCGAGCCCAGGGTTTGCAGCAGTTTTAGACATTCTTTGGAGAGGTCAGGGACTTCACGTACATCATAGCCTCTTTTAGCAAATCATCACACACCGTGGGAAAATCAAATAACAACTCTAAAACATGATTAGCACATTCACTGGCGGGAACAAGTTGGGTAGGGGTGATTGGTCAGTACAAAAGGGATATTCATTTGAACTGATTGGTTTAAGCCAAGAGGGGTGTATGTGCTGAACTACATGGTTTCCCAACACCATAAACTACTGGGAGGGTCATCTGGCATCCCAGGTATTTCCCTGTCTCATGCTGATTGGTGGCTGCTAGGGGGCTGCTATGGATCCCCACCTAGCCTGACTGAGTCAGGGACACCTGGCGCAGCAGATCTCTCCTGTTATTTGTAGATAACTGTCTGTCTTAGCAGAGTGGGAATGTGCCTAGGAGTGCTCTGTGGGTTTTTCCAAGGACAAAGGTCATGTCCCTTCTTTGGACAGGCTTTGCTCTGAGATAGAGGTTGGTTTTTCAGTTCTCCTTTGCTAGCAAAGCAATACATATTCTTTTTCCTTTTAATCAAAACCATGTCCTCATTATTAGATTACACCAGAGAGAAGGATGCTGGGAGCCATCAGCCAAGTAGGTATGACAATTTCCTTGCCAGCGTACCCCATGTTGCAGTGACATTGAATGTACGTGACCTTGCTCAAGGACCAAGGCAGATTAGGGTGTTCCCGGTTTTAAGATAATCATGTTTAGGGCGTTCCCAGTTTAAGTTCCAGGTTTAAGGTTTAAGATTATTCCTGCTGGGAATAGGGCGTATCCTGCTGCCTGAGTTCCCCTTGAGTTCTCACGGGATTTAGACAGTATATTTTGAGAGACAGAAGCCCAGTGGAGGTGGATTTGGGAGAGAACGAGGATTTGGGAAGAGAATGTGGATTTCCCCAGAACGTGATTGTAGACGGCTGGTGTGAGTTCGGGAATAAAGAGTTGCTGTTTGAATCTACAAGCTGTGTGGTGGCTCGTGATTGTGTGCCCAGCCAGACTGCGGCAGAAGGACCAAGCTTTTGGTAACATGTTTGCTAACTTGGGGTTTAAAATAAATTTATATAGTGTTGTTTATAGAAAAATTCAAGTAATATTCATTTATAGTTTTATATTTTCTGTATAAACTTCCTGTGTTTATTATTTTAATGAGAAAGATGCTTCACTGCCTTCATGAAATGTTAAATGAATTTTATGCTGTCTGATGTTGTGAATTTAGTAATGTTTAATTCTAGAGGAACTTAAAATACATTTATAAGTAGGATATAACTGAAAGCATATGAAAGGGAATACAAAAAGAAAAAGGAAATGGAGGCCAACCTCAACAGACCAGCGATGCTTCATTAAGCAACGGAAAGGCACATTTTTAAGAGGGAAAATGGTGGCAGCCTCCAACAAGGGTTTGGGTTTCATAGGAAGGATATGGGAGGGCCAGGTCATGGGAGGAGTTTTGGCAGTGGGCCCATTTAGGGTGGGGTGGGTAGGGGAATAGTAAGGGAGGTTCCCTGGGGTCTATTGTCCATATCCTTCACTAACAGTTTGGCAATGGCTAACCCCCTTCATAAAGTTTACAAAGAGCTGGCTTAAAGAATAAAGATTTTGTTTTAGCAAGATAATTTCTTGTCAGTTTTCTGCTGATACTGGTTAAGTTTTTAATTGCTTAAAGAAAAATTAAGTCTTTAAGGATTAAGATTTATTCAAGTCTTCATTTGTTTCTTTCTGTAATTCTAATTAAATAAACTACTTTTTGAAAAATAACGTGGAGTTGTATTGATAAAAATGTCCTAAAGCTTTAAAAATCTGACAGTCTAAATATAATGCTGTTAATTGTGATTGTTGTAGAGTTAACTAAATTGTTTACTAAGTTGCTAAGTTCCCTAATAATAATAATGCCTTCCATGTTGCTGGTAATCATTTTTACATAATGTGAGCTATGACTATATAGTTAATAGGGGCAATCGTGCTTCGTTCATTCTTCATCTCAAGACAAATTTAAAGATTTCAATATAGAATATGTGTAAGACAGGTTATTTTGTTTTATTTTTGGTCCTGGGATTGAACCTATGGGTACTGTACCATTTGAGCTAAATCCCCTTACCCTTTTTAAATTTTGAGACCTGAAATTTATGATCCTCTGCCTCAGCCTCCTGAGTTGCTGGGATTACAGCATTCACCATCGCACCCCACAAGACTGGCTATCATTTTTTAGGGTACTGGAGATTCAACTGTTACCACCTAGGGGTACTGGGTTCATTTTCTTTGTTCAGCAAAGAATTAAAGAACAGCACACAGAGATAGCAAGAAGTAGGTTTATTGCAAAAGTGACAGAGATACAGAGGGACTTCTCTGGTGAAAAGGAAACCCAGAGTTGGAAACCCAGTGGGGGAGTTTTGGCCTGTTTTCTATGGTCCCTGGAATTTCCTTCTTTTCTTATCCCCTCCCCTGTCCATGCAGCTGTTGAGTTTTTCTATTGGATCCCCTGCGTAAGAGCATGAGTATGGCAATGTCTGTCTGGTTGGGTCCTCTGCTTGTGTCCACTAGTGCTTTCATTAACCAGGAAGTTGACCTCTTCAGAAGACCCTCTCCATGCTTCTTTGTTCTGGCCCTGCTCCTACCTTCCTCACTCGCCATCTTTGCTTTGACTGCCTAAGCACTATCTCCCTCAAAACCATGGGTACTTTATCCCTGCACTACTGAAAAACCAGCCTCTATCTCAGAGCAAAGCCTGTCCAAGGAAGGGACATGACCTTTGTCCTTGGAAAGACCCACAGAGCACTCCTAGGCACATTCCCACCCTGCTAAATTGTTTATCTACAAATAACAGGAGAGATCTGCTGAGCCAGGTGTCCCTGACTCAGTCAGGCTAGGTGGGAATCCATAGCAACCTCCTAGCAGCCACCAATCAGCATGAGACAGGGAAATACCTGGGATGCCAGATGAACCTCCCAGTAGTTTATGGTGTTGAGGAACCCTGTAGTTCAGCACTAACACCCCTCTTGGCTTAAGCCAATCAGTTCAAATGAATACCCCTTTTGTACTGACCAATCACCCTTACCCAACTTGTTCCCACCAGTGAACGTGCTAATCATGTTTTAGAGTTGTTATTTGATTTTCCCGAGGTGTGTGATGATTTGCTAAGGGATGCTATGATGTATGTGAAGTCCCTGCCTTCTCCAAAGAATGTATAAAACTGCTGCAAACCCTGGGCTCGGGGCCTCTCAGCGTCACCAGTTGCTGTGTGTGCGTGCGGAGGACTGAGCTAGCTCACAATAAACACCTCTTTGCTGCTTACATCGATCTTGGGTCTCTGGTGGTCTTTGGGGGTCCTGAATTCAAGCATAACATATGGGGGCTCGTCCAGGATCCCCCTAATAAGCCTACCCAGACACCCCGATCGAGAGGTGATAAAAACCCAGCCAGTAAGTAAAGGCATTGCCGATCTGTAAGTTTCTGTATTCTAGTTGCATGCAGGTTCTGGTTCTGTGTTGTGTGGTCGGCAAAAGGTCCAGGTGGACGCACCCAAGGGCAGCCAATGGGGTTTGTGGGAGACGTCCCCAGCCCCTTTCTGGGTTCTGAGTGGATTGCCTGTAGTAAAGTATTTTGTGAAGTGTTTGATATAAAGTATTTTGTAGCTGACGGATCCGCGATCCGCCTGTGCTTTTAGTTTCTGGATAGCAATCCACAACGCGCTGTGAATTCTGTGGCCATGCTGTGAATTTTGTGTTATGTGTGTTTGTTTCTATTGTCCTGTCTGTCTCCACCCCAACACCCTGGCAAGAGAACTAATCTCCCAATCTGGGGTCGTCAGACCCAATCTGAGGGGGATGCTCCCCCAATCCGTTTGTCTGAGGGAAGGCCCCAGTTGGCTTGGAGCCAGCACCCATTTTCGTTTTTTGACAATCTGAAAGGGAATCTATGTCTTTGTGTGTCTTTTTCTCTGTGTCTGTGTTAAGTGTGATGGCATTGTTGTACTTTGGACAGATGCAGTGTCCCAAGTTCCAATCTGCCTTAGATGTGTGGAGGTAAATTTAGCTAAATTTTAGCCTAAGAATGTCCCTAGTGTGCTTCTCCTGTAAGGGACCAAAAGCCAATAGAACTGCCAGCTTTTCTGTTCTCAACTTTTACATCCCTTTTAGCTGTGTTTTAAAGAACTTTGATAAACGTTACTCCCCTTTGTTAAAAGGGATTAGGGAAGCAACGTTTTCTTCCCGTAGTTGGCTTGAGTGCACACACTGCAGAGGGAAATGCCTGCTGGGGACCTAAGAACTTTGATACCTTACTTTTTCTTTTTCTCAAAACCCTGTCCTTATTATTAAATTGGCATTAGTTGGCTTCGAGGACAGGAACCAAACTTTCAGTCACAAATTTTGGCACCCCAGAGGGGACTTTAGAGGAGTCCCCACTCTGCCTTCTTGGGGAAGCCTAGCACTGGAAACAACTGCAAGCAGAGGATTAACTTTTTGAGAGCTAACTACTGGAAAGTTAGGAGATATGCCAGCGTGCCTGGGATCAGACCTAACCAAAGGAGCTAATCCTGTAAGTAAAAGAGGGACTGAGGGACTCCCAGCAGCTGCCAAAGCTCCTTTCGCTTTGGGGAACCTCCCTCATTTCTTCCCTGCACTGTAAGGATTGCTCCATCTCTGTCTACTTAAAAACAAGGAGACACTGAATGCAGTAAAGTCGCCACACCGAGACCCTTGATTTTATACTTCTGGTTGCCCCTATGTGAGAACATATGGTCCACTCTGGGGAAATCTATGGTGCCACTGATGTAGGAGTCATAATTAAATGGGAGTTAGAAACCTGGGGAGATTTTTCTCTTATCTGGTCTGTTTTAAAGGTTATTATAGGGGCTGTGTAAGGGTCCCGCGAAACGTCGGAGAAAGAGACCACCAAGTGACCACTCATGCAATTGGCAGAAGGGGGGATTTATTGAACCAGCATGCTGGGGCTCCGTGCCCACTCAAGAAGGGAAAGCAGCCCAGAGCCCCGAGCAGGGGCTGAGCACTGCTTAAGTACACTTTTTGGGGAGGGCGGAGGGCTTTGTATACATCAGAACAAATCATCATTAGGCACGGGAAAATTGAACAACAACTCCTAAACCTGATTAGTTCATTCATTGGCGGGAACAGGTCAGGCTGGAGTGATAGGTCATTCCTAAGGAGGGGGTTACATTTAAACTGATTGGTCCAGGCCCTGCAATGCCTGCGTGCAACCACACAGACCTCTTCAGTTATTAAACAACCAGACAATCAGGGGAAATGTTTACTGGGCGGTTCTAAGCATTGTCTTAACAGCTAACTCAGACCTTGCAGCTTAGAAACTTTTACAACACCCGGTCTTTTACCCTTTAACTTTTACGCTTTAACTTCAATTTCTTTTACCCTTACAGCTGGGGATGTGGCTCAAGCGGTAGCGCGCTCGCCTGGCATGCGTGCGGCCTGGGTTCGATCCTCAGCGCCAAATACTAAAAAAAATAAAATAAATATTAAAAATTTTTTAAAAAAATAAAGGTTATTATAGATTGTTTCTTGGGGATGATCTTGGCTGGATGTGTATCTGAAAGATTATTTTTTATTGTAACAATCTGGTATCTGAATGGGTTTTTGAAGCATTGCACAATCTTGCAGTTAAAAGTTGGGTTTAGGTAATTGTTTAGTTTATGATTTCAGATAATTCATGCCAGAGAACTTAAATACTTAGGATAGAAAATTAAAGAACTCTACTTCCAAGTTGGCAAGTAACTCCCAATCATTTATTTTTTCATCAATTTTTGAACTGGGTAGCCTGGGAAGATTTCACTAGGTGTACCAGTGCATTAATTTGGGCAAGGATAGTAAATTATGATTTGGTATCTGTTCCCCTCAGTGTGTAGGATTTAGGAAAGGAAAGTGTTGGATTGAGACGTTGGTCTGGCTTATTGAAATGCATTGAATAGCAACAGTCTTGGGAATTTTTAAAGCTTAATTTTGGATGTACATGGCAGTATGTGGTTCTCTTTTGGAATTTTTTTCAGGTAATTTAATGTAACTTAGTACTACTTTAGGAACTTCAGAACAAAGGATATGGCTTAATGATCCTGAAGGAATTTCTTCTGATGGTAGCTTTTATATTATCAAGTAAGATCCTATTTTCAGTTTTGTGTGAGCAAGTTTTTCTAGTGTAGGAATATGTAAAGGTATAAAATTTTGAGAATTGTATCTTAAACTTGTATCATAATTTTCAACATCCAAACCTGAAAATTGTGACTTATGGTTAAAATGCCTTAGGCATGAGGCTTCTCGGAATTCCAGTTTTTCTTGCTCCTTCCAGACCTATGCCAGGACTTAAGTTGAAATGCAATAGAAGAAGCCTGCAAGCTCAGTAGGAGACTGATCTGAGGCCCAAGGGGGGGGGGAAGTAAAGGTGTCTTTTACCTGAACTCAAACTAGATTAAACCAAAAAGTAAATTGTGTGGTATTTACTAATAACTGGCCAGTCATTTTTTTTCTAGGACTTTTACTTTTTCTTAATTCTGTATTTTTTTCTTGAGCTCATGATTTTGATCCTACAGATCTAAGTTTTCTAATCAGTTCTATTTTTGATCAACTGTGGAATTTTTTAAACATTGCAATGGAGATTTCACCTGAGAAAAGCTACAAGACCTTTACTATTGTGTATGTGTGTACACTTGTGTTATGTGTTGTATGTCTGTATGTGTATGTCCATATATCATGCAATTATATGACAATTGGCAGATATGAGGAGCCGCATGAAATTTTTAAAAAAAGGATCCAAATATCTTTGATTCACGTGATTCAAATGGTTCAATTTAAATTGGGTAAACAGATAAAAGTAAAGATGTCTTTAAAATTAAGCTTATAAGTTTTTTCTAGGTGTTCAAAAATAAAACCTAATAAAATGTTGATGTCTATGAAATAATCTGCCTAAATTCAGAAATTTACAAGTATTGTTTCAAAATGTGAAAAAAAAGGAGGTTAACAGATGGAAAAGAGAAATTAAAAGGTTTTAGGTATGGATTTAATAGAGGGAAAATGTGTTTCTGGATAAGAGAGTCTATGTGATTATGTAAGTAAGAGGGTTTAAGTAAGTGATAAAGAAGGTCTATGTAAGTTGGTTATATGTGTAAGTTTTTTGAGCAAGTAATCTTAAAGAAATTAAAAATTATACAATTATGGTTAGACAACAACTGTTATTTTTCAATATTGTAATATGTTATTTCTTTAAAAGCTAAACTTGGTTAATATAAAATCATCAATGTAATTGTGGTGCTATTAATGTGTTCATATCTTCCAGGTATACAAGTCTGTAAGGTAGAAGCTTTAAAAGAGCATTATATCAATCTGGTGTTCTAAAATAGTATGGTAATTTTAGGCTTAAAAGAAATCATGTTGGAGATTTATTTATATCATTTGTGTTCTATAACTGGACTTGTTATCAATAAGATATGTAAAGTTCTATGTTACTTTTCACACTGAGATACAATTTAAATGTATTTTTAAGCTAATGAGAGTCTAATCTGTGTAAAGGTTGATATTGTAAAACACAAAAGTACTTTGCTACTTTTCTACAAAAGGTTAAAAGCTTTCAGCCTTTCTTTAATTCATGTTTTGGATGTGATATTATATTCTGTTAGCTAATATTCATATGAACTTGAGCAACAATTTATGTAGGCTTTGTAAAATGATGTCTAAAAAGCAAATTTTAGCTTCAGAATTACAGTACTTAAGATTTATGAAGAGCCCCGCCTTACCTGAGATAAGGCTCTGTGTCCCATCTCACAACATGTAAAAATGACTATGAAAGAAGTAGGCCAGATTTCAGTACATTTAAAGTTGGTTTTTGTCAAGATTACTAGGATCTCAAACAGGGGTTATAATGTATAACTCTGCCAAAATTCAAAGTAGCTATTACATGAACTAAATATGTTTTTACTCTTGTTAATTTTATTTTGTAGTTTTCTTATAAATGGTCTAAAGATTGCCTGTTAATGTTTTGCAGAGGTATTCCTTTAAGAACACACAACCTGGGTTAATTTAAGATAATGAGTTATCACCTACAGGATAGAGAGATAGACATTAAGGCCCAGTACTCTTAATATAAGGCTGCTGAAATTTATTTGCTGGATGTTTAAGATTAAGTTTTAAAATTAAAGTTAAATTAAAAGGGCTAAGAAAACCAATATTTGGCTCTTGTCCTCTGAGTCAGTCTGAATCCAGGGGACATCTCTAAAGAGCTTTGCAACTCTGGGGCACATAACCTCCGGATCAGGGAGATTAATGAGACCACTGGAGAACAGAAAGCCAATCAGTGCATTTGCTATGAAGAGGAGGGTCATCAGAGAAGGGAGACATCCCTGATGCTTCCAAGGGAAGCCACATGGTCAAGCAAGGCCTGGACCCATCCTAGCGCAAATGGCACTAGCGGAACTGAAAAGCTGCTGTAAAGTTCCCCCAGGACTCCCATGGAAACACAGCTGTTAACAATAGATAGAAACAAAAGTCAGTTTGACTACTTCATCTTAAACACTTAATAAAGACAGTTAAAACCAAAACACAGCTATTCCTGGGCATTTTAAATAATAATAATAGTTAAATGTAACTTCCAAGAATAAGTAAACTGGAGGCTACAAAAGAGATTCTTAGGCAGGAATGCCTGATAACTATCAAAAGGAACTGCCAGAGTAGTTTTTAGTTTAAAGCCCACAGCTATTTCTAACCTATACAGGTAGGCTTAGTGTTTACTAGTGTGGTTATCCAGCCCTAAGTAACAGAATTAAAGATTTCTCTATTAGACACAGAGGTCATACTAGTAAAAGAATTTTGCAAGATCAGATGACATTAAAATTATTAAACTGTATCTTAAGGAGAAGGACATCTGTAACCCTAAAAGTTAAATGTTATGTTTACAGTTCTAATAACTGGGGATGTTAAAGCCTGGTGAGGGAACTTCTATACAGTGACATGTTCCAGCTGCTACAACATTTATTCAGTACTCATGGTTTTTGTTTCTCTCATAGAAGCACCCATCCCCAGATGACAACCTGTTTTTCCCCAACCAGACCTCAAATGGAACTGACTTCTAAAAAGGAACTCACGTGCCCCACGTCGCCCCCCATGTCTTCGAGCCCCCTAATGTTCGACACCCCTTTTCAGCTCTGAAGCAACCAGAACAAGCCGTCGCCCCTTCTCCTTACAGCAATAAAGAGTTCCTAAAATTAGGGGGAATGAAGCCAGAAATGGATAGACAGTATAGATAGGTAAATCGAGTCAGGTTGGATGGATATAGGAGGCCAATTTTGAGTGAGTCTGGGAAGTTGAAGACTGTCCCCTGAGGATTATGGTTTACCAAGATGTAGATCCTGGCCAAATAGGCCCCCAACTGAGGGAACCATGATTGGTTTCCAAGTTTCCAGACAAAGGGGGGAATGAAAAACTAGCCTCTACCTCAGAGCAAAGCCTGTCCAAGGAAGGGACATGACCTTTGTCCTTGAAAAGACCCACAGAGCACTCCTAGCACATTCCCACCCTGCTAAATTGTTTATCTACAAATAACAGGACAGATCTGCTGCGCTAGGTATCCCTGACTCAGGCTAGGTGGGGACCCATAGTAACCCCCTAGCAGCCATCAATCAGCATGAGACAGGGAAAATACCTGGGATGCCAGATGACCCTCCCAGTAACTTATGGTGGTTGATAACGTGTTGGGAAACCATGTAGTTCAGCCGAACACCCCTCTTGGCTTAAACCAATCAGTTCAAATGAATACCCCTTTTGTAGTAACCAATCACCCCTACCCAACTTGTTCCCGCCAGTGAATGTGCTAATCATGTTTTAGAGTTGTTGTTTGATTTTCCCGCAGTGTGTGATGATTTGCTAAGAGATGCTATGATGTATGTGGGGGTCCCTGCCTTCTCCAAAGAATGTAAAAAACTGCTGAAAAAACTGGGCTCGGGGCCTCTCAGTGACAACAGTTGCTGTGTGCGCATGGAGGACCAAGCTAGCTTGCAATAAACACCTCTTTGCCGCTTACATCGATCTTGGTCTCTGGTGGCCTTTTGGGGGTCCCGAATTCGAGCATAACACTGCTTTTAGGAATTCCTTCCTGCAATAATGGGCTTGAAAATTACTTCTTATGTGTCATGGTATCACAGGAGAGTGGGGAGCTGAAGCTTCAAACCTCCATTCTTGCATCCTGATGAAAGAAAATTTAAAGTCTGACATGAAAAGTCAAGCAACAAAAATTTATTATGAGTGAAAATAAAGTAAGGCTAAAGCAAAGCAGACTCTCAGAGACTGTTGTCTCTGAGCAGAGAATAACAAAGAAAACAATGCTGCTTCCAAATTTATTACTGTTTGATGTTTGCTAGGAAAACTGGGTTCCACCTTCCACAGTCTTTACCAAATGTTTAACTCCTTCTTTATGCCGGGTGGGGAGGTTTTGATCCTAATTCATCCTCTCTGGGACTGTCATAAAGACTGTCCTATTCAGGTGGACTTGTTATGCTCGAATTCAGGACCCCCCAAAAGACCACCAGAGACCAAGATCGATGTAAGCAGCAAAGAGGTGTTTATTGCGAGCTAGCTCAGTCCTCCCGCGCACACACAGCAACTGGTGACGCTGAGAGGCCCTGAGCCCAGGGTTTGCAGCAGTTTTATACACTCTTTTGGGAAGGCAGGGACCCCACATACATCATAGCGTCTCTTAGCAAATCATCATACACCATGGGAAAATCATAAAACAACTCTAAAACATGATTAGCACATTCACTGGCGGGAACAAGTTGGGTAGGGGTGATTGGCCAGTACAAGAGGGGGATTCATTTGAACTGATTGGTTTAAGCCACAAGAGGTGTACTTGCTGAACTACATGGTTTCCCAACATGTTATCAATCACCATAAACTACTGGGAGGGTCATCTGGCATCCCAGGTATTTTCTATTTTCCCTGCTGATTGGTGGTTGCTATGGGTCCTCATCTAGCCTAACTGAGCCAGGGACACCTGGCACAGCAGATCTCTCCTGTTATTTATAGATAAACAACTTAGCAGGGTGGGAATGTGCCTAGGAGTGCTCTGTGGGTCTTTCCAAAGACAAAGGTCATGTCCCTTCCTTGGACAAGCTTTGCTTTGAGGTAGAGGCTGGTTTTTCATCAGCCCTACTGTAAGGATCCTGCGAAATGTCGGAGAAAGAGACCACCAAGTGACCACTCATGCAATTGGCAGAAGGGGGGATTTATTGAACCAGCATGCTGGGGCTCCGTGCCCACTCAAGAAGGGAAAGCAGCCCAGAGCCCCGAGCAGGGGCTGAGCACTGCTTAAGTACACTTTTTGGGGAGGGCGGAGGGCTTTGTATACATCAGAACAAATCATCATTTGGCGCGGGAAAATTGAATAACAACTCCTAAACATGATTGGTTCATTCATTGGCGGGAACAGGTCAGGCTGGAGTGATAGGTCATTCCTAAGGAGGGGGTTACATTTAAACTGATTGGTCCAGGCCCTGCAATGCCTATGTGCGACCACACAGAGCCCTTATTAAACAACCAATAGTCAGGGGAAATATTTACTGGGCAGTTCCAAGCATTGTCTCAACAGCTACAGAAATTTCAGGTTTTGCAGGTAGCACAGATACCTAACAATACCTAATCCTTTACATTTTAACTCAGACCTTGCAGTTTAGAAACTTTACAACACCCGGTCTTTTACCCTTTAACTTTTACGCTTTTTTTTTTTTTTTTTTCCATGAAATTTCTCTTTAATTATCATTTAGACAAAAGCATGCAAATAGTCTTAGGATCTACTGTAGAGCCTTCCCCCAGTCCACTAAAGGCTATACTCCTCTTTTTAGGAACTAAGCAGGTATTCGGGTAGCTGCTTCCTCTTCTGCATCAGCTCGGTTTGCATTAATTTCTGCGAGTGTTCGGCCGAATCGTGCCCATTCATCATTGCGGGGAACGGCAATCTGCTCTCCCACATCATATATAACAATCTGTCCTTCAGAATCACCCACGGCAATCTCTCTTCCAGAATGGGTCCATCTTACACGATTAAGAGCAGGATTACCCTCCACAGAAATGCTGGCAGTTGGTACCTCTGTATCATTATTGAGATTCCACAAATCCAATCTCCCCATGCCATCAACACAGGCAAACAGGGCTGGGTGGGTGGGTGACCACATAACATCATAAACGTAGTCTGAATTATCTTCAAATGAGTATAAAGGCTTGTTATTCTTAGTTGTCCAAAGTTTTACTGTCCAGTCAAATGATGAAGTGACAAAAAGATGTGAGAAGTCTACTGCTCCAACAGCTGCATGACAATGGATGCCAGTGATTGGTCCTTGATGTCCCTCAAACATCTCACTAATTCCAGCTTTGCTGCCATGGCGGCATGCTGTGTACACAGAAACTTCTTCACTCCCAACAACAAAGTTGTTGACATCTCCAACAGGGAAAGACATAGATGTCACAGCTACTGCCTTTGACTGTTTGTGAACCAACTCCATGCTATCCTGTGGGTGGGAAAGCATGTCCAGACTCCATGAACATATTTTTCCATCAGTGGAGATGCTGATCAGATTGTGAGCATTTTGTGTTCCAACGACATTTACACAATAGACAGGATGTGTGTGTGCAGCAGCTGACAGTGGAGTTCTCTGCACTGGTGTTCTTTTATTGCTACGGTTATCCCAAAGCACAATTTGGCCTGAATATGTACCACCAACAACAAGATTTGGATGAAATTTTGCAAATGTAGCAGACATCACAGCTGACTGGCAGTGGAACACATACTCTGGAGTAGTTTTTTTGTATTTCATATTCCATACAAGGGCAACACCATCAGGTTCATGAGGAGCATCTTCATTGTTATTATAGGAAGCCACAAGTAACTCGGGATACTGAGATGACCAATCCAAACAACTAACAACCCGATGCTTTGACCAACGTTCATCAAAAAATTGCCGGTTTAATGATAGTTTAGCACCTGCTTGAATCTCTCCTTCTTTGTCTTCCAGATCTCTCCCACTATAGTCAAAGAAGATGTTAATCTGTTCAGAAAGAGCTCTTTCTACAATTCTTGTAGAATGGTCAAAGAAACTTAAAAATTCCTCTGAGTGTAAGATTTGTTGCTTTTCTTCTTCAGTCAGCTCATGAGGCGGAGCTTTACTTTCATTTTCTTCATCTTTTTTTAAAACTTTCTCTTCTTCAGGTTCAATAGGTGGTTTAGGAGTCACTACATCATCATCTTCCTCTTCATCTTCTTTGGGTTGAGCCATAACTGGAGTCTGAGTTTCCTTAGTATATGTGACAATTTCTCGAGGAGGAAAGTCAACTTGCGTAATTTTGGCCATTCCAAGTTTAATAGGTCCTCGTCCCAAATCGGAATCTGAGTGAAGCTGAAGAACTGATGGATCTGTATCCCAATGCAGCGTCCTAGATCCCACGGCACCATCTCCAGAGTCTTGGCTTCCAGCTTCACTTGGCGTACTCACAGACTTGGAAGATGGAGACATAGGAGGAGGGACAATGGGGGGTTCTGTAGTTAGCCCCATGCTTTGAAGCAATGCTTCAGCTTCTCTTCTTTTCTTTTCAAGATCTGATTCTTCTTGCACAGGAGCAACAGCTTCCTTTTTCTGATCAGTTTCTTTTTTTTTCCTTTCTTCTTCTTTTCTCTTCTTTTCCTCTCTGATTTGGGCCAATCGCTGTTTCTTACGTTCCAATTCAGCCTTTAATTCACTTTTGTCCGACATGTTTGTGACCTGTCAGGTGGCGGGATGGGGAAGAGTCGTCCCTTCTACAACTTCCCGGCAACGTCCCTAGTCTAAGCCCCAACGCCAACTGTAGCCACCACAAGCTCGGGCGGATTCCTCAACTTTTACGCTTTAACTTCAATTTCTTTTACCCTTACACTACCATAAGTAAATAAAACTGGAGGCTATTAAAAAAACTGGAGGTTCTTGTGTGGAAGTGTCTAATAATAACTATCACAAAGGACTGTAGAGTCACAAGTTTGTCCTGAGTCAATTTGAGCCTGATGTAATAGACCTGCAAATCTTGATAACCTCCTATGTTGATAAACTCAGTCTGTTTTTCACTGGTATGATTATGAGTTATTGTCTTCATGATTTTCAGAGACTGGCTGAAATATTATAATTGCCTTTGTGCTAATTATTTATAAAAAAAAAAGTAATGCTTTGTTATTTTGTTTGTTGTTGTCTTAGCATGATCCCTGCCCTTTGGGAAAAAGGAAAAACAATGTTTATTGCTTTGGGAGCAGAGAAACACGGTGACTCTTGTCCTGGAAGCTGTGATTCTGCTCCTCAGGGAGAAGGAGGCCTATTGGGGTGGGCAGATAAAGAGAGGATTCAAAGGCCACATTTCTCCTGTTCTTTGTTGGAGTTATAATTTGTAATTCACTAGTTATTCAAGTTGTAATTCACAGTGTCCTTGTTATTGGATTGGCATTGCAGACAAGAACTGAGCTTTAGTTAACATGATCATGAGGGGCTGGGGATGTGGCTCAAGTGGTAGTGCGCTCACCTGGCATGCATGCAGCCCAGGTTCGATCCTCAGCACCACATACAAACAAAGACGTTGTGTCCACCGAAAACTAAAAAAAAATAAATATTAAAAAATTAAAAAAAAAAAAACATGATCATGAGTTTCTTTGAAATTGCATTTAAAGAACAATCAGGTAACTTGTAGAAAAATAGCAGGTGTATTGACCCTGAAAAGCAACACATGGAAACAAAGTGAACCAATTGAGAAATAGACCGAGAAAGAAAGATTAATGGGGCTAACTCCTGAAGGGGTCTACTGAAGTCTTTGTAAAGTTAGGATTTATGATTATAGTTTTTTCACCATTTCAAAAGGGAAATTAAATTAATAGCTCAGGTGCATTAAGGTAAAGTCTGCCCAGTCCTTGACCCCAGCACCCACATTCACAAAGAATTGACTTGTAGGTAAAGTCTGAAAAAACAGCCTCTACCTCAGAGCAAAGCCTGTCCAAGGAAGGGGGCTTGACCCTTGTCCTTGGAAAGACTCACAGAGCACTCCTAGGCACATACCCACCCTGCTGAGTTGTTTATCTACAAATTACAGGAGAGATCTGCTGCGCCAGGTGTCCCTGACTCAGGCTAGGTGGGGACCCATACCAATCCCCTAGCAGCCACCAATCAGCATGAGACAGGGAAATACCTGGGTTGCCAGATGACCCTCCCAGTAGTTTATGGTGTTGGGAAATCATGTAGTTCAGCACGAACACCCCTCTTGGCTTAAACCAATCAGTTCAAATGAATCCCCCTCTTGTAGTAACCAATCACCCCTACCCAATTTGTTCCCGCCAGTAAATGTGCTAATCATGTTTTAGAGTTGTTGTTTGATTTTTCCAGCGGTGTGTGATGATTTGCTAAGGGATGCTATGATGTATGTGAAGTCCCTGCCTTCTCCAAAGAATGTATAAAACTGCTGCAAATCCTGGGCTCAGGGCCTCTCAGCGTCACCAGTTGCTGTGTGTGCGTTCAGAGGACTGAGCTAGCTCGCAATAAACACCTCTTTGCTGCTTACATCGATCTTGGGTCTCTGGTGGTCTTTGGGGGTCCCGAATGTTAGACCAGGATGCAAGAAAAGACCACTGACTCCAATTAAAATCAAATTAAAGCAAGCTTATTATTTCGACTGGCCGGGCTGCCTCTCCCTCCCAAAACAGCGGGAAAAAGACAGCAGCAGCAGCTTTCCTGCAGCTCAGCTTTATAGCCCAGAAAGTTACACAAAGGGGGGTTACAGGTAACAGAACTCTGAGGAGCATCACACGAATGGTGAATGGTAGTTTACATTTTTTGCTGGCCCCAACATCAGAATTTATGAGGACCATTAGAGCCTGAGAGAGGGGCATTATCTGGCCAGGGAAGGCCAAGATTTGTGAGGCGTCACTAAAGTTTCAGAGAGGGCTGCTATCTGGTCAGAGAGCCAGGCATGGGTGAGTTCAAGGCATGGGCAGGCATTCCAAGCAGGTTCAGAATTTGCAGCGATTTAAATTAAAACTGAAATTATCTTTTCAGGGCTCTGTGGCAAGATGGCTCCCAATTTTAAGAAAAGATCAGGTTGGGTCTATCACCGAATTCGAGCATAACAAGCCTCCCCCATAAAAATCCCAGAATTCAAGCCTGTTTTGCCTTTCTCTCCTATAGAGAGATGGCGTTTATTTGTCAGCTCTGACAAACTCTTGTGTGTGTCTCTGCCTGGTCTCTTTCATTTCTTGCTTACCCATCTCTTGTTCCTCACTTTCCCTTCAACTGTGCTTTGGTTATACTCTCCTGCCAGGTGTTTAAGACCAAGTCAATCAAAATTGACCTTGTTCCTATCCACTGCTTACTAAGAGTAAGCCAAGATTATCCAAGTGTCACTCTTGGGAACAAGTGAGAACCCTCTTTGTTCTTTGTGTCTTCCTCTACCAGTCATGCCATATGTTGGGACAGGTCAGAGTCTTGCTGACCATACATGTCCTCTCTTGGAAGTCTCAGGGATATTTCCTACTCCAATGACCCTCCTCTTTGCAAAATGTGTACTGGTTGGCTTCCTGTTCTCTAGGATCCTTGTAGAGGGTTCCTGTTGTTCCCTGGATCGTGGATCCTGGATGACTCTAAACAGCAAAGGCCAAAATATTGGCTGCTTTTTCCTTGGCCCTTTTACTTCCTTGGCCTTAGTCTCCAAGTTTTTGCTTTTAAACATCCAGCAGACCAGTTTCACCAGCCTTGAGGTAGGTTTTAACTTCCATGTCTATTATATTACAGATATCCCTTTCATTTAGTTGGAATCAGTATTAGTACTGGAAGTCAGCCTCTTCTGAACACAGCTTTACATGAGTTAGTCTATTTTAAATGAGTCTAGCCTATTTTGGAGCCATTCTAACAAGGTGAGAGGCAGAGCCTTATCTTAGGTAAGGAGGAGCTCTTGACAAAACACAATTCAACATTACATCTGAAACATGAAACAAACAAAGGCTAAGAGAGCTTTAACTTTTTGTGGAAAAGTGACAAAATGCTTTCATATTTTACATCAACCTTTAAAGAGATCAGGCTGTCCTTATTATCTTTTAAAACATACATTTCCAGATGGGCTCGGTGGTGCATTCCTGTAAACCCAGCTGCTCAGGAAGCTGAGACAGGAGGATTGCAAGTTCAAAGCCAGCCTTAGCAAAAAGCAAGGCACTAAACAACTCATTGTAGACTCTGTCTTTAAATAAAATACAAAAAAATAGGGCTGCGATGTGGCTCAGTGGTCAAGAGCCCCTGAGTTCAATCCCTGGTACAACCCCCCCCCCAAAAAAAAATCCATCCCAGTGTAAAAAGTAACAAAATTCAATATGTATCATACTGATAAAAGGTTATCTTCATCCAGTTACAGAACATTAAGTGACATAAATAAATCCCCAATTAAATTTGCTATTTTTATGTAAGTCTAAAAGAGATTATCACTATAGACAAGTTTAATTTGGAGAACACCAACTTGGTAAAGTGCTCTCTTAAGCTTTATATCTTAAAAGACTTGTATACTAGAAGAACATGAATACATCTAATACACAATGAAGCCAGTGAGGGTTAGCATTACAATTACACAGATGTCCTCATATTAACTAGGTTTAACTTTTACAGTAAAATTCAGAATTCATAAAAAGTGCAAGAAGTAAAATCAAGAATCAATATATGGGATGGATTGAAACTAAAAAGCTTCTTCTCAGCAAAGGAAAGAATCAATAATGTGAGAAGAGAGCCTACAGATTGGAAGAAAATCTTTATCACATGAACCCCAATAAAGCATTAATCTCTAGGGTTAACACCAAAAAACAAATATAAAACAAAACAAAACCCACCAAATAACCTAATCAATAAATGGGCTAAGGAACTGAACAGACACTTCACAGAAGAAATACAATTGATCAACAAATATATGAAAAAGTGTTCAATATCGATAGCAATTAGAGAAGTGCAAATCAAAAGTACTCTAAGATTTCATCCCACTCCTGTCAGAATGGCAATCATCAAGAATACAAGCAACAATAAATATTGACGAGGATGTGGGGAAAAAGGTGCACTCATACATTGCTGGTAGGACTGCAAATTGGTGCAACCACTATAGAAGTCAGTATGGAGATTCCTCAGAAAACTGGGAATGGAACCACCATTTGATCCAGCTATCCCACTCCTTGGTTTATACCCAAAGGACTTAAAATCAGCATATTACAGTAATGCAGCCACGTCAAAGTTTATAGCAGCTCAATTCACAATAGCTAGACTATGGAACCAAACTAAGTGTCCCTCAATAGATGAATGGGTAAAGAAAATGGGGTATTACTCAATGGAATATTACTTAGCTTTAAAGAAGAGTGAAATCATGGCATTTGCTAGTAAATGGTTGGAGTTGGAGAATATCATGCTAAGCGAAATAAGCCAATCCCACAAAACCAAAGGCCAAATGTTTTCTCTAATATGTGGATGCTAATTCACAATAAGGCGGGGGTGGGGGGCACTAGGGAAGAACAGCATTACTTTAGATTAGGTAGAGGGAAGTGATGGGAGGGGAGTGGAGGGGATGTGGGGATAGGCAATATAGAAGAATGAAACAGACATTATTACTGTATGTATATATGTGACTACATGACCAATATGATTCTGCAATATGTACACTCAGAAAAATGAGAAATTACATCCCATCTATATGTCAAAGTGCATAAATGCATTCTATTGTCATGTATAGCTTATTAAAACATATAAAAAATGAAAAAAATTCACACATATAATATTTTTATATTTCTTTTCTAGTTTCAGACCCTTTCTTAAATTTGTTTTCTAAAATAATCCTTATGAATTTTTTTTTAAAGAGAGAGTGAGAGAGGGAGAGAGCGAGAGAGAGAGAATTTTTTTAATATTTATTTTTTAGTTTTCGGCGGACACAACATCTTTGTTTGTATGTGGTGCTGAGGATCGAACCCGGGCCGCACACATGCCAGGTGATCGCGCTACCGCTTGAGCCACATCCCCAGCCCCCCTTATGAATGTTATTTGTGCATTTAATTTACATTAAAAAATTTCATCCCAGGAAAAGATTGGCAATCTGGCTTATACAAAAACTGTGCCTTAATCTTGTTTTTTTTCTCCTATGTTGCCTTTAAGTAGTTGGAGCACAGGATATTCTTGAGCCTGACTTGTATCTCTTATCATTATTATAATCTCATCAACTTTAAGTGAATTCCCCACTGTCAATTATATCCAGAGTTTCCTTTGGGGCCTTTTTCTTACACAAGGCATATTGATATTTAATGGAAGAGGCCATTTCCATCCCATTATTTAGGCTTCCATAAAGATCACTTTGCAAAGGCTATCAACAAAACACAAATTGGAGATTGGCTTTAGTTTCTGTTTTTCTTCTTCTTCTTCTTCTTCTTCTTCTTCTTCTTCTTCTTCTTCTTCTTCTTCTTCTTCTTCTCCTCCTCCTCCTCCTCCTCCTCCTCCTCCTCCTCCTTCTCCTTCTTCTTCTTTTCTGGGTCCAGTTGTTTCAGTGATATCCCGAGCCAAATGGGGTGTCCTTCCTGTCTCCATATCATAAACTAACAGTGCTAGAACCTACTGCCTCATCTTTTG
Source organism: Marmota monax (assembly GCF_021218885.2). Classification (NCBI taxonomy): domain Eukaryota; kingdom Metazoa; phylum Chordata; class Mammalia; order Rodentia; family Sciuridae; genus Marmota; species Marmota monax. The sequence goes on along the minus strand of NW_026694573.1, from coordinate 3,408,509 downwards.
TCTCCACTTCCCATAAGAAAAGAGGCTGGAAGGCAGGGCAGAGGCCAGTTTCTCTATGCCCATTTTTCTACAGCTCAGTCAGCTTTTCTGGAATTTTTTCCCCCAGGACTGGGCTGGTGTCCCTGATCCACAGTGAGATGATCTGCAGCTTCCAGGGCCAGGCAGAGAAACAATGCAGGGAGTGTCAGCACTGGATTGAAAAGATTTAAACCTTTTTCAAAAGCCTTTTCTTGGGCTGGGGATATAGTTCAGTGGTAGAGTGCTTGCTTCCCATGGATAAGGCCTTGGGTTCAATCCCCAGCATTGTAAAACAACAATGACAAAAAAAAAAAAAACAACTTTTTTCTTTTCATATCCTATCCACTCACACCAGAGGCAATACCTTTTGGCATCTTCAACCTAGTTTCTGACTGTTTAGACTTCTTATCATGCAACTGCATAAATGACTGTAATACAGAATCTTTTTCCATATACTTCACCTTTGACAGACCAACTCCAAATGCAATATTGTATAATAACCCAGAAAACGATTCAAAGGCTAGATTGTGTAAAACATAAAACATCTTTCTCTTAGATAGGCTTATAATTATAGGTCACCCATTGAGCTAAGTAAGATATCTTTTCTCAAGAGACTACTGGTAAGGTCAATGCAGCATGGCTCATGTTTTAAAGGGTCAGTAACAGATGCAAAAACCAAAAATGAAACACAGAGACAGACAATCAGAGATTATCTCCAAAATGATGGTTGACAGATGGGAACCTTTAAAATAGACAGATCTGCACATATAGAATTTCTTCCACTGACTTTACCTCTGACAGGCCAACTTCAACTGCAAGATTATACACCCCCCCCCAAAAAAAAAAAGAAAAAGAAAGAAAGAGATGACAACAAGAAATGATCCCCAAACCATGGCTGAGATACAGAAACCTTAAAAACAAACCAGCCAAATTCTTTCCCAGGAGACTACTTACAGGGCCAATGTAGCATTGCCCACATCTTAAAAGGCGCAGTAACAAATACAAAAAAAACACAGACAGACAAACAGAGGGAATAATTTCCAAACCCAAGGTCAACAAACAGATGAAAATTTAGAACAGACCAGAAGGAAGTAAATGTCCCACTTAACCATGACTCCTATACCAGTGGAACTCAGATGTTGTCACAAAGAAGGGCCAGATGTGTGAAATCAAGGGTCTCAGCACACACACCAGGGGGGCTTACAAATGACCAAGGTTGTCACTGTATCATTCAGGGAGAGTTCCCTGAAGCAAAAGGAGCTTCAGCAGCAGCTGGGACAGTCCCTTTGTCCCTCCCTTTACTCACAGAACAGCTCCTCTGGTTCAACCTGAGGCAAACTCATTTGTCTCCTAACTCTCCAGCAGTTGACCCTGAACAAGTTCACCAGCCATCTTTGCATTCTCAGCAGAGAAGTGGGGTTGCTTGGAGTACCAGGCCTGCCCAGGAAAGCTGGACCAGGAGCTGCTTTTGGGTCCCATCTGAGTTGCCAAGTTTGTTACCAAAATCTGGGTCCTTGTCCTAGATGCCAATTCGATAATGAGAACAAAGTTTTGAGAAAAAGGAAAAAGAAGTTTTATTGCTTTGTGAGCAAAGGAGAAATACAGGAGACTCCTGTCCCGGAGGCTGTGATTCTGCCTGTAAGGGGGATTGAGGGATTTTTAAAGAGGTGAATTAAAGGCTACATTCCACTGTTCTCTTTCAAGAGTTGTAATTCACTTGTTAATTTGGGAGATAGTCATTTCTGAGATCTTCTGGTGCTATCCCCAAAGTCTGAATTTCTTCCTTCCTGTGGTAGGTGTGTGCTCAAGGACAGATAACTGCCTAGGATGGGGAAGAAATGTAATCTTATTTCTCCTGAGATTAGGGAAGGGGAGAGATTAGGGAGGAGCAGGGAGAGAAGAAGAGAAAGAAACACATCTGTTTTAAAAATAAACCTCAGTGGAAGAGCAGCAGGGCTATAATCAAAGTGGCTGGAAGTAGTGGTGCACACCTGTAATCCCAGTGGCTCAGGTGGCTAAGGCAGGAGGATCACAAGTTCAAATCTAGCCTCAGCAAAAAGCAACTAAGTGAGACCCTGTCTCTAAGTAAAATACAAAATAGGGCTGGGGATGTGACTCAGTGGAGTGCCCCTGTGTTCAATTCCTGGTATCAAAAAAAAAAAAAAAAAAAAAAAAAGCATAAAGAGGACCACTGTTACAATCCTGCTATGATATTGGTTCAGATTTTACTGGTCACTACTATTGTAAGGGTCCGGCGAAGTGTCGGAGAAAGAGACCACCAAGTGACCACTCATGCAATTGGCAGAAGGGGATTTATTGAACCAGCATGCTGGGGCTCTGTGCCCACTCGAGAAGGGAAAGCAGCCCAGAGCCCCAAGCAGGGGCTGAGCACTGCTTAAGTACACTTTTTTTGGGAGGGCGGGGATTTTACATACATCACAGTCTCCTTTAACAAATCATCATACACCGTGGGAAAATCAAGCAACAATTCCTAAACATGATTAGTTCATTCATTGGAGGGAACAGGTCAGGCGGGAGTGATAGGTCAGTTCTAAACGGGGTACACATTCAAACTGATTGGTTTAGGCCCTGCAAGGCCTACGTGCAAGACCACACAGAGCCATTCAGTTATTAAACAACCAAGCAGTCAGGGGAAATATTTACTGGGCGGTTCTAAGCATTGTCTTAACAGCTACAGGAATTTCAGGTTTTGCAGGTAGCATAGAAACCTAACAATACCTAATCCTTTACGTTTTAACTCAGACTTTGCAGCTTAGAAACTTTACAATACCCGGTCTTTTACCCTTTAACTTTTACACTTTAACTTCAATTTCTTTTACCCTTACACTATTACTTAACAATGGGAAGATATTCACATGCCAAGGGGTGAATGGAATTGCTCAAGGTAAATGTTGACTATGCATTTTCCAGATGAGCTTAAGTTTCCTGAAGTTCTTTTCAACCCAGGAATGGGTTATGTTCTGAAATAAAATTTCCTATGCTAGTAGCTGAATATGTTGTTGCAGCCATCAGAACAGCTTGATAGCCCTGTTGCAACCATTTATCAAATTAACAAAACATCTTTTTCACAGTACTAGGAATTGAACCCAGGCTTTTGTGTATGTTAAGCAAGTGTTCTATCACTGTGCTACACTTGCAGCCTTTCAAGTTAACAAACATCTAAACAGTTGTACTAAATCAGCCTGCACTTTTAGATCTATAGGCCATGATGTAATCTTATCCCCAAACAAAACCGGACACTCACCCAACCAATATAATTGTTGAAGTTTTACATTCTTTGAATTTTACCTTACTGATCAGTATTCAAAAATCAAAATGGCTTAGAATGGTTCACTGGAACTTCAAGCAGCTTAAATTCCACTTATGTTCCTTTTCTTTTTTTTCTTTTTTTTTTTTTTTCCTGGTGCTGGGGATTGAACCCAGGGCCTTCTGCATGTGAGACAAGCACTCTACCAACTGAGCTATATCCCCAGCCCCCTTTTGAGTTTTATGGTTCACTCAAACCCAAAACAACTACTCAAGACTGGAGAGTAGAAAGCTGGCACAGAAATATGACCCACTCATGGTTCCAAACCTCAATCAATGGAGATAAAATCCTCAATGTGCACCCTGATGGGACTTCCAACATGACCCTGTTAGGTAGCTAGTCAGCCATGAATGGGTGAGCAGGGAAGGACAATGAAAGGCAACTGAAAACCAAAGAGAGCCTTATCTAACAGGGGGGGGATTGGTGGGTTAAAACCTCCTCCAGCCATAGTTACAGCCATTTAAGAACAACTATTATGTCAAGATTATGTCACACCATATCATGTGGTCTGGACTCAATTTCCCAAACTATGTCACAACCTCCATCACTTTTATAGCCAAACATCAAAGAAAGCTTGATGGGGATATTCGAAGGGTAATAAACTGATTTAGGGAGTGGGCAATTGAGGCAAAAAATAGGGAAACTTGGTAACAAACCCATCAAAGGGAAAGAAAATTGAAACAAGGGGGGGACTTAATTTCCTTAAAAACTCCTACTCTTGGGTTGGGGATGTGGCTCAAGTGGTAGTGTGCTCACTGGCATGCGCTTGCCTGGCATGCGTGCGGCCTGGGTTCGATCCTCAGCACCACATACAAATAAAGATGTTGTGTCCACCAAAAACTAAAAAATAAATAGTAAAGAATTCTCTCTCTCTCTCTCTCTCAAAACAAAACAACTCCTACTCTATAAGCACCACACTGTCTGTAAGCACAAATAATTGAGATGGGAGCAGATCTCAAATGGATCAGCAAACTGTCTTTATTAAGCATTTGGCAGAATGGAACATGACACATTTTTAGGTAAAAAATGGGCACTGGTTCAAGAGTGGTCTGCTTTTTATCGGTCTTAATGAGAGTAAATCATAGCATAATGTTTAGTGTGACTTAATCATTAGAGACTTGTGCAGTCAGGAAACTAGTTGTTCAGGGAAACAGCTGTAGAAGCACTCAGTGTTACTGGGAAAGGATGAAAGCCCAGAGCTTAGAGCTCATTATCCTTATCCTCCTACCTCCGGGATCCATTGTTACCCAGAACTTCACTATTTGCTTTTCTCCTTGCAGGATTCATTGGCAATAGGAAATGGTGAAAGTGCTCAGTATTTGCCTCCTCCCTTCAGGACCCGGTTGAATGTTTGCCTTCTTCCCTCTTCCCTCCTCCTGGGCCACATTGTTCTTTTTTTGGGGGGTGGGGGGAGGGCTACCAGGAATTGAACTCAAGGGCACTCGACCACTGAGTCACACCCCCAGCCCTATTTTGTATTTTATTTAGAGACAAGGTCTCACGGAATTGCTTAGTGCCTTGCAATTGCTGAGGCTGGCTTTGAACTCATGATCCTCCCATTTCAGCCTCCCAAGCAGCTGGGATTACAGGCATGTGCCACCATGCCCATCCCACTGTCCTCCTTTCTTCCTGGGGCTGTCATGGGGAATGTTATTTTTCATATCTTCATCGTCCTCTCTTAGAGGTGGTTCCTGCAGTTCCTATGCTGTCAGTCAAAAGTCAAGAGGTGGACTTGGATGGAACTCTGGAAACTTCCTGGGACTCCCTCCAAAACACAGGAGGGCAAAAGGGTCATGATAGGTCCACCTCTTCCTTGAGAGTGCCCTCCTTTCCTCTTTTTCATTCCTGGGTTGGGCTTGGTGGCACATGAATATAATCTCAGTGACTAGAGAGGCAGGAGGATTGCCAGTTCAAAGTCAGCCTCAGCAATTTTTCAAGGCTCTGTCTCATGTTGAACCCCGATGCAAAGAACCACCAACTCCAATTATTTTAATTGATTTTTTAAAAAAATAAATGACAGCAGAATGCATTACAATTCTTATTATACATACAGCACAATTTTTCATATCTCTGGTTGTATATGAAGTATGTTGACACCAATTGGTGTCTTCATACTTGTACTTTGGATAATGATGCCAACTCCAATTTTAAATCAAATTAAAGCAAGCTTGTATTTGTGTACATAAAGAAAGCTGATCAGTGACTGTCTCCCCTAACACAGGCTAGAGACCAGCACCCCCAGCTCTATAAGAATGATATTTTATAGCACAAAAAATTGTAAAGGGGAGTGTCTTGAGAACTTACGGATAACAGGATAACAGGATTTTGACAAGCATAATACAAAGGCAGATAGTAGGTTAGTGATCCACATGGAATGATATTTCAAGGTAGAAAGTAAATTCAGATCCCAACATCAGAATTTATGAGGCGCCACTGAGGTTTCAGAGAGGGTTATTATCTGGTCATGGGGAGCCAGGATTTATGTTTTGCCCCTAAGGTTTTAGAGAGGGCTGTTATCTGGTCAGGGGGAGCCAGGCATGGGTGAGTTCAGAGAGCACAGGCAGGAATTCCAAACAAGTTTAGAAATCACAGTAATTTGTAGTAAAACAGAAATTAACTTTTCATGACTTTGTGATGAGATAGCTCCCAATCTTGAGATGGAATTAGGATGGGTTCATCACTCAAAATAAAAAAAATTGAAAGGGCTGGGATGTGGCTCAGAGGTTAAGTGCACCTGGATCCAATCCTCAGTACCAATAAAACAAACAAACAAACAAACTCATTCCTGTAACTCTGAGCAATCTGTCTGAAATTTTTTGACCTGATCCCAAGAATCTGGGGGGAAGTGGTGGCCTCTGCACTGCCTCGGTTTCACAGAAGGCCCCAGCCCTGTGACAAATCATCTGTCATTTTCAATTACTTCATTTTCCTCACAAATTAGGCATTTTTTAGGTAGCCAAAGTTAAAACAGGAAGGAAAAGGACAAATATCCAAGGATTTAAATATCTCAGGATAGTTATTCCCATTGTTCCAACTGTAGGTTTGGTTAGTTACTAACGCATCTCAGTCCTCAGCCTTCTCCTTAGAGATAGGTGCTGGCCTAAGATTTCCAGGGCAGGATTTTGCTCCTGGAATGGCTTGCCAAAATTGTTACTGGGCAACGAGAGTCTTGACCATAACATTCTCTGCTTCAGAAACATTCACAGTCAGATTGGTAGGAAAAGAGGTTTTATTCAAATGAAGATGGAAGAAATCTAATTGTTTCAAAAAGTGCCATTTCCAAAAATTTCTGGGCAGAGGGAAGCTTTTTAAAGAGGAAAAGAATGCATTAGGACAAACCACAGAATTTCATAGGTTTGGAACAGACTTCACTTAGAAGCCATTATGGCCCAAAGGTGTGTCACAGGTTTTCATTCCTCCTGAATCCCTGGAACCTTCCTTATCATATCAGTCTGTTTCAGGATTAGGTGTGCTAATAGTCATATAGCTTCTAGCATAGCTTACAGAACATGATAAGCACTATATAAACTGTTGATTAAAGAAAATTAGCAACAAAGTTGGCTGTAGCATTTATTACAATTCTAATAAATACTTGTGTATCTATAAAAGAAAAAAGAACTAACACATTTGAACATGTAACAATGAAAAATTTTATGTAAAATTTTAAATTCTTTGATGTAGAAAAAAATTTCTTAAATGTGCAACAAAAGACTTAGGGGGGAAATTTCAATGTATAATATGATGTGGGCTAATTTCTTTAACATTTAAATACTTAAATATTTACCAACAAAGAGCAAGAGTCCATTAGAAATATTCACAGGGGTGTGACTCATTTGGCTGTCCATTAGAAATATTGGGGGGGTGGGGGGGGCGGGGGAAGGGGAGGCATGACTCATTTGTCCATAGAAGGAGAACTTCAAGTGGCCCTTTTAAACTTGTAAGAAATTACTCAACCTCACTCATAAATAAGCATTGCCAATTAATATAACAATGAGATCCCAGCAGGACAAAGGAAATAACTCTAGACCCAGAGGGCTTCTTCAGTGAATTCTTGCAAACATTGAAGGAAGAAAATAATAGCAGTCTTACACAAACTCTTCCAGAGAAAGAAAAAGAGGAAACATTGCTCAACCTCTTTAACAAGGCCGCTTAACCTTAAGAACAAAACCTGACAAAGAAATTTCAAGAAGGAAAGTTGAGGGTAATTTCATACATGAACAGAGATGGAAGACTCCTATACATCGTTCCAACTGTAGGTTGAACAAGCTTGTAATATAGGCCAACCAAATCCATAGATATAGAAAAAAAACATTTGTCACCACCAATTTTGGTTTGTTCCAGGAATGCAAGATTGGTCAAATGTTAGAAAAGCAAGCACTACAATTCACCACACTAACAGAACAAAGAAGGAAAACCATGACCATATCAACAAATGCAGAAAACTGATAAAATTTGCCAATATACACATGTGATAAAAACTCTCAGATACTAAGAATGGAAGGGAACTTCCTTAATCTCATAAATTGTGGCTACAACAAAATTACAATATGGAAAAATTGATAAAATGTAATGTTAAACATTTTAAATAAAGATTATGAATTAATTCTCACTCCCTCACCCCTCCCCCCTGAAAAAAAAACCTACAGTAAAGGTATTTAATTAACAAACATAAAAAAACCTTCTCTTTTGAGATCAGAATCAAGATAAGAATCACTCACTTTCATCATTTCCTTTCAATAGTATAAGGGAAGTCCTAGTCAGTGCAATAACATGAGAAAAAAAAAGGCATAATATGTATTAGAAAGTAGGACATTGCAGGGTTGTGGATGTAGCTTAGTGGTAGAGTGCTTGCCTAGGATGTCCAAAGTCCTGGGTTTGACAACAAAATTAAAATAGCAGGGAGTGGTGGTGCATGCCTGTAATCCCAGAGCCTGAGGCAGGAGGAACACAAGTTTGAGGCCAGCCTGGTCAATTTAGGAAGACTCTATCTCAGAATAAAATAAAAGGGCTAGGGATATAGCTCAGTGGTATACTGCCCCTGGGTTCAATCCCCAAGTCTGCAAATTAATAAATGAATTAATAAAATAAAAATGAAAACCACAGATGGGGTATCTACTATACCAGATATCAAGAATAAGCTACAGGAGCTGGGGTGGTAGCTCAGTGGTAGAGAGCTTGCCTAGCATGTGTGAGGTACTGGATTCAATCCACAGTGCCACATAAAAATAAATAAATAAAATAAATGTATTTTAAAAAAGAATAATATATGGTAATTAAGATGATTTTGTATTCAACAAAGAGTCACCTGACCCCTGACAGAGAGGACACAGCAGTGTAGTAGGAAAGTGACAATATTTCAATAACTGTTGCTGAATCATTTGAATATCCACATGAAAAAAGTATACCTTGACTCCCATCTCACAATATGCACAAAAATCTATTTCACATGGTTTACAGACCTAATTATGAAATATTAAGTAATAAAGTGTTTACAAGGAAAACATAGAACATCTTTGTGACTTTGGAGTAGGTAAATGTTTCTAAAATAGAACAAAAAATACTAACTATAAATTGGACTATTAAAATTAGGAAATTCTGTTCAACAAAATGTATTTTTGGAACACTGAAAAAGCAATTTCCAAAATAGAAGGATATTTGCACTTCCTATACCCGAAAACAAACTCTCATCCAGAATATATAAAGAACTCCTACAAATCAATTAGAAAGATCCAGACAATAGAAAATGAGCAAAACAATTGAATATGCATTTCACAAAAGAAGGGATCCAGATAGTCAAGGAACATATGAAAAGGTGTACAACTTCACTAGTTGTCAGAAAATGCAAATAAGCCCACAATGTGCTACCAATACACCCATCAGAATGGCTAAAATAAAAGAGACTGACAATATCAAGTGTTGATAAGGATGACACAACAGAATTTGAATATGCTGGAAAATGTCAATTGATAAAGCCACTTTGGAAAACTGGTATTTTCTATTAAAACTCACACACATGCCTAGCAATACTACTACTAAGAATTTATCCAAAATAAATGCACACATTTATGTATTAAAAGACACATGCAAGCTAGGTATGGTGGCACATACCTGTAATCCCAGTGGTTTAGGAGCCTGAGCCAGGAGGATTGCAAGTTCAAAGCTGTTCTCAGCAATTTACTGAGACCCTAAGCAACTCTGTGAGACCCTGTCTCTAAATACAAAAAGGGGTCGGGGTGTGGTTCAGTGGTAGAGCACTTGCTTAGCATGTGTCAGGCACTGGGCTTGATCCTTAGCACCTCATAAAAATAAATAAACAAAATAAAGGTATTGTGCCCATCTATAACTAAAAAAATATTTTAAAAAATACAAAAAAAGCTAGGGATATGACTCAGTGGTTAAGTTCCTTTGGGTTCAATCCCTGGTACCCTCCCCCCAAAGCAAAGAAAAAAGACAGACAAGGATGTTCACAGAGACACTAGCCATTGTAGCATATTTTAATCAGCATCACATTGCTGTGACCAAAAATCTTACAAGAATGACTAAAGGACAAAACGTTTATGTGGGGATCATAGTTTCAGAGGTTCAGTCCATGGTAGGTTGATTCCAAGGCTCTGGGCCTGAAGGAAGGCAGAACATAATAGCGGAAGGGCATGGCAGAGGAAAGCAGCTTCAACATGGTATCCAGGAAGGGGAGAGGGAGAGGGAGAGGGAGAGGGAGAGGGAGAGGGAGAGGGAGAGGGAGAGGGAGAGGGAGAGCCCTCTCTCTGCTCAACAAGGACAATATATAAACCCCAAAGTCACACCCTCAGTGCTCTACTTCCACCAATCATACCCTACTTGCCTAAATTTACACCTTTCATAATTTAATCATTTCACCCTTGAAAATCCTTGCATTGTTTCACACATGAGCTTTTGGGGGACACCTAGTGTCTAAACCATAATATAGCCCAACACTGGAAACCACCTCAATATGCCTCAGCAGAAGAATGGATAAACACATTGTAGTGTTATTAGCTTTTTGTTACTGTAACAAAATACCTGAGTAAGCAACTTATAAAGAGGAAAGTTTATTTTGGTTCCCAGTTATCCCACTCCACGGTTTATACCCACATCAATGTTTATAGCAGCTCAATTCACAATAGCTAAACTATGGAACCAGCCTAGGTACCCTTCAACAGATGAATGGATAAAGAAATATGGTACATATACACAATGGAATATTACTCAGCCATAAAGAAGAATGAAATTATGGCATTTGCTGGTAAGTGGAAGGAACTGGAGAATAATAAGCCAATCCCCAAAACCAAAGGCCGAATGTTCTGATATACAGATGTTAACTCACAAGAAGGGAGAAGGTAGGGAAGAATAGAAGTACTTTGGATTAGACAAAGAGGAATGAAGGGAAGGGAGGGGGAATGGTAATAGGAAAGATAGTAGAATGAATTGGACATTATATCTCTATATGCATATATGATTACATGACCAATATAATTCCACTTCATGTACCACCAGAATGGGAAGTTATATTCCATATATGTATAATATATCAAAATACATTCTATTGTTATGTATAACTAATAAGAATAAATAAAACAATTTAAAAAAACAGAAAAAAAAAGAGACTAGGGTATATAACTTCAGTGATAGTGTGGGCTAAGCATGTGTAAGGTCATTGGTTCCATTCCTAGCAGGCACCCCGCCCCCCTCAAAAAAAAAAAAAAAAGAAAAAGAAATAAAGAAAGAAAAGTAAAAGATATCATATTTACATCAGTTAGAGTTTCATCAGAGAAGCCAGGTCCTGCAACTGTGGAATTACTGAGCTCCTAAGAGGACAGATCTAAGTCTGTCCTCTTTGATCTAATGCTGGAGTTTAAGATCCACTCAGCAGGGAGTCAGGAAGGAAGGATGCATATAAAGTGGGGTGGGGACTCCAGAGCCAGCTGGAACCACAAGACTGGCTGGCACCCACAAGGATGGACTGAAGTCCATAACCCTTCTTGTTCCATGGGTGATGAAGGTTTCCTGCAGTAGCTGGGACCTTTCATTGCACACCTAGCCCAGGGGACAGCACTGCTGAAGGCCAATACAGGGCAAGGCAGGGTAGTTGCAGGCATAGCCTCTGATGATTAGAAGATCAGCCGCAATGAGAGTGAGCTCCAGAAATGACTACTGTTTCACTTCTGCCTGTCAAATCTTGCACAGGAATCTCTCTGTGACTGGTCCTAACCAGAAACATGCAGGGAAGGGAAATCTTGGAAACGGTGTGCAGACTAGCCAAGTTGACACAAGCCTTACATTTTTCATCTGTGTAGCAAAGAGGAAAAAAAAAAAAAAGTAGGAGCTCCACACACCAATAATGGGGGTGGGTGGGGTGGGGATGTAGGCTCTCTGGTAGGTTGTAGTGGATATCAGTGTGGGGGTCCAACTCAAGGATAAAAATGTGTGTATTGATTAACCAGCCAATCTGCTATAAGGATTTCTCCTCTGGGCAAAACTGAACTTATTCACAAAGTACAACAGTGTTTGAAGAAGTGAAAAAATTAGCACAACTGAAATGCCCAACTGGGTTGTGGGGTGTGGTGTGCATGCCTATAATCCCAGCCACTGAGGAGGCTGAGGCAGAAGGATCATAAGTTTGAGGCCAACCTTAGAAAGACCAGAAACAGAGGTATGGAAAACTTAGTGATACCTTGTCTCAAAATATCAAATAAAGAGCTGGGGTTATGGCTCAGTGGTACAGCGCTCGCCTTGCACGTGCAAGGCCCTGGGTTCGATCCTCAGCACCACATATAAATAAATAAATAAATAAAATGACGTTATAAAGAAATTTTTAAAAATAACAAAAATGGATGTGTCAAAGTGGTAGAGGCCTTGGATACAATTCCCACTACCATAATCAATCAATCACATCAAAAAAGGCCAACTAGGGCCAGGCGCAGTGGTACATGCCTGTAATCCCAGCAGCTCAGGAGACTGAGGTAGGAGTATCACAAGTTCAAAGCCAGCCTCAGCAAAAGCAAGGTGTTAAGCAACTCAGTGAGACCCTGTCTCTAAATAAAATACAAAATAGGGCTGGGGATGTGGCTCAGTGGTCAAGTGCCCATGAATTCAATCCCTGGTTTAAAAAAAAAAAAAAAGAGAGCCCAACTAGAACTATTTTTTAATATTTTTAGGTGCAGATGGACACAATGCCTTTATTTTTCTTATTTATTTTATGTGGTGCTGTGGTGCTGAGAATTGAACCCAGTGCCTCACAGGTGCTTGCCAAATGCTCTACCACTGAGCCACAATCCCAGCCCTAAAAATTGATTCTTAGATTGTTTTAGCTTTATACACACAGTATTTATTTTAATACTAATGAAAATTGGAAGGGCAGTTTTTCATACCTCTGTTTCTGGTGAATTGTTAGAGGGACTCACTGGTGCAACAAAACTAACCCCCATGCCCCACATTCAACCAACATATCCTGCTGAATCAGAAGTTTATTTCTTATTTCCAGAACAGTATAGGATGACCATGTGAGTATGTATGTGTGTAGGTCCTCCTCCATGCTGGGGACCTAGCAGAGACCCACATTGACATGGTTTCCAAAGTCATCCGTGCAAAGGAAAGAATCTGGAGGCAGGTGTCAGTGGGAGGTTGGGAGGTTTCTTATGGGCCTGGGTTGGAAATCTCTCCAATCCTCAGCTCACATGGCCCTGGCTAGACCCAATTACATGATCACCCCCAGCTGCAAAGGGGGTTGGGAAATATATCTAGCGTGCAACTGGAAGATGGGTCTGAGCTACTAGCAGTTACCTGTTCAACTTCACTTCCCTAATTGGTTTTCAACCTTAGACACTTGGCTGGAGACAGACTCCTCCAAGAAGCCCCATAACTTCCTACTCCCACAACATCCTACATGACCATTTCCTCCTCTTCAGGCAGCTTTGGACCTGAAGATAGGTCCCCCAGAGAGCCTAGCAGGGGTCTGGTCCACCCCAGAAACTCAGCCACCATAGGGCTTTTTTTCTTCATAGTGCTGGGGTTGGAACCCAGGACCTTACCCACACTAGGCAAGCACTTTTCCACTGAGCTACATGCCCAGTCTACCCTAGGGCTTTTGAAAGAAACTGTCTGACCTGGCAGATGTGGAGGGGACAGTTCCTATACTTAGTGGGAATCCTCCTCACCCTCTCCTGTGTCTACTGTTTTCAATTGTGCCCAGCCAATTGGAAGCCCTAGGGGGAGGCTGGAGGGCAGTAGGAGAGAAGTAGATGCTTCTTTCTGCTTCAGTTGATGGGGGAGTCTGCAGCAGGACCAATGCCCTTGTGACTCTGGTCAGGGTGAGCCAACAGGCCTGCATAGTTCCTGCTTCTGTGTGGATATGGGCCTGGTTCCAGAAGCACATCCCTCACTTTAATCCCTCTGCCTGGGATGTTGCCAGAATCCTGTGGGTGCTTCACTGGCAATTATCTGATCCCCTGGCTCTCCTTGGATTACCATCTCTCTTATCCTGACTTATTCGAGGGGGATAGCATGCCACAGGGCTTTGATTTGGATGATCTGTCAGTCCAACCTGTGGGGGACCATTTGCAAACCTCCCACTGTTGTCTATCCAGCAAGCTCTGTGGCTGCTGTTTGAGAGACCACCTCTCTGAGGTGGAGGTCCCTACCTTTGATGTCTGTAGAGCATCTGTGCTTTGTTCTGGTACCTTCTGGTACCTTTGTAAGGGACTAGTAGTACCTCTATCTCCTTTGGGACCCTGGGAAAGCCCCTGTCAGGTGGCGGGACTTCCCATCCTGGCCTGCCCCTGGCAATGGAAATGTCTGGGGCTAAGGCCGCAGCCAGTGTGCCCTTTTCTCCTACTGGGGAGGGGATATAGGTCATGTCCTAGAGGGAAATAGGTTGGACAGGGGAGACTGAAGTTGTCCATGCTTTACTCAAATGCCATGGTGTAGCAGCATAGTCATCTTGGTTGGCCCCCTAACCCACCCACTGCTCCTTAGACACAACTACCAATCTCTCCCTTTGAGCCTGAGATACCCTCTCTGATAAATGAGAGCTCTGAGAATACAATCTGCTTTTTTTTTTCTTTTTAAAAGAAAAAAAAAAAAAGAGAGAGAGAGAGAGAGGAGGCCTGACCATGTTGCCAGTCTGGCCCCAAACTCCTAGACTCAAGTAATTCTCCTACCTCAGTCTCCTGAGTAGCTAGGACTACAGGTGTGTGTCACCATGGATGGATTATAACCTGTCTTTTACCCTGAATGGGACACCCTCTGCTAGACTTACTGAGCCATGAAGTTGCCCCAGCCCTCCTGGGCTCCTTGGGTGCCTGTACCTACATGTTCAGGCCTTGACCAGGAAACCAACCTTTTATTGACTGAGGTGGCTAACCTGGCCTGGTTTGGCACAGGGATGCACTGGGGACTCAGGCAATGGGAAATGAGACTTTACCTCATCTGCAGAGAGGAAAGTACCAGCTCAATGGCCAAGCGGCAGGGAGCACCACCCTGCCCCAAGTTACAAGTTCAGAGGAGTCTAAGGACAAGGCGGGGAGGGATCTGGGAAGAAAGGAAACTGACCTCATTATTCCTCTAATTTCTTGGATGACCCTTCATCCTTCCAATTCCTGTCAGCTGTTTCCTTATATAAGCTCCATCATGCTTTTCTTCCAGGAAGCCCTCCAGATGGGAACTGTCACTGCCTCTAAGCTCTTCTATTTCTGTCCTGGGCCCTTTATTAAGTGCAAGGCTCAGTGAGTGGGAGTCCTGAACTCTGTCACCACACCTGCTTGCAGCAGGTTGTGGAGGAGATTGCCATCCCCAGCCATCTGGGACAGGGCACAGTCCCTTCCCTCAAAATGTTCATTGGTCCTACCCTCTGCTGCCTCCATGTGGTCACTCCTAGAACTACATGCTATACTGAAGCCTTCACTCTCTTAGCACCCACAGTACCTGTGGGCATCCTCAGCCCCACCCTCCCCCATACTTTCTCCACCTAAGATCAAGATGCCTAACCCTTATTCAGAAACCTATCCACAAAAGAGACTTTGGGCTCTACTTTTCCTCCACTGGCTCCTAGTTTGTGCTTCCATGGTGTTCGGCCACTCATAGTCTCAGAAGGCAGGTAAGGAGCTGCTCAGGTGGGCAGCAGTGTCATGTCTGTGTCTAGCTTCTGGACATTCCTGGGTGAAGGAAAATGAACCTTACTCACTCAAGGACTTAGGCATGGCCCTACTAATTACTGCCCAGTCAAGAAGCAGCCTCTTGCAGGGCAGTGCCAGGGTCATGATTAGGGACCAGCTTGCTGCAGGGCATACATTTCTTCTCAGAGAACACCAGGTGAGAGCAAAGGGACAGGAACCTGGGCTGGGAGAGCGTGGGCATGGCCAGGCTGGATCTGCCCCTTCCCATCTCCTGAGTAACCAATGTGACATGGCCCTTCATTTCCTACCCCACAAGGTGGTCACTATTCTGGATCCCATTTTATACATGAGAGAGGCTGTAGAGGCCTGTCCCTAGTCACCTGGGAGTCAATGAAGCAGACAGGACTTAGACCTTGATACTGTAGGTAGTGACTTCACAGGGTGACCATGGAACTCTCCAGAATCAAGCTACAGCATAAGCGCCAGGACAGCAGGAAAGGAATACAGAAGGTTTGTTTTCTCCTTTTACAGGTGGGGACAGGGGGTATAGAGATATAAGCCTGGAGTGCAGAGGGAGGTCTCTTTCCCACTGGAGGACTTCCTCTCTACCTAGGGGGCCCTGAGGTCTCTTGCCACCTTGGGGTTGAGTCCACCTGAGGTTTCAGGCTGGGACCATGGTCTAGGCACCAAGACCGCTTGGCACTGAGGCCCCATGGGGGAAGGGCAGCAGATCTCAGTCTACCAGGGGTCATGCCACCGGCGTCAGGCTATGCAGAGTGAGGTATTAAAATCTGAGTTTCTGATGCAGAAATATTAGGCTTGGGACACAGGCACTAGCACTAGCTTGGGACACAGGACATGAGGTCTCAGGTCTTAGGAATTAGAACTGTGAGTAGTAGGGAAACAGAACAAGGGGTTTTTGACAGGGATTTGGAATTCCTAACATTAGGTATTCTGCCTCCATCTGAGATGACAGACTAGGTATATGGTCTTGAGTCCACAGGTGTTAAAGGCCCAGTTATCACGTGTCCAGACCTAAGGATTTGAGAATCATAGGACTGGTGGTTAAGTTATTGGGAGTCCAGGGCCTTCATCTGGGAGGCTGGGTCTTGGCCTTGATGTGACCCTGTGCTGCTGGCCAGCCATGCTCCAGTCTCAGGGCTGCAAGTTCCACATGTTCCTGCAATGGAAATGAAGTTGGACCAGTCACAATTGTCCCACTGGCTGCCCCAGGGTCCCAAGAAAGCTGAAGAGGGGGATAGGTAGGGGTCTGTGGGTGGGGCTCTCAACCTGGGTAGGGTCTCACATGTTGCCCTTCCTTCGTAGCAGCACATAGATGATAGAAACCAGTAGCACCACAGCCAGCCCTCCGAAGATGATGCTCAGCAGTACCGTATAGCTCCGTCCTGGTGAGTGGGCCAGAGTAGTGAGTGTAATCTAGGGCATGTGGGCATGCAGGGGTGGGAGGGTGCACAAGAGAGGTATCCTCACCTAACTGGCACTCTGGAGTAGGTGTGGACCAGGTGCCGTCAGCCTGGCAGGTGCTGGTCTCTGCCCCAGCCAAGCTGAAGCCGCTGTTGCAATGGAAGTGCACAGTGGAGCCCACCAAGTACCTGAGTCCCTCCTTGTGCCCATTGGCGGGGGGAGCCAGCCAGCCACAGGACATCACTGGAGTAGGAGCAGAACATAGACAACAGGTCTAAGTTGCTGGCCACAGCATGCAGCTGGCCAGTCCTAGAGGCCATATCCTAGTGCAAGGTGGCTTCTCACTTGCCCAGGCCTCCTCTCTCCCACCCTTACCAGGCTGTAGGCTCTGCATTCGCTGCTGGTGCAGTTGGTGGGCAACCAGCGTGGCATTTCCCACACTCAGGCTCCCGGTGGCTGCCACATCGAATATGCAGAAATGATCATTTCCACACAGTTTGGCTGCCTCTTCTGCCTGGCTTGGGCTGAGAGTGGTCTTGTCTGGGAAGAGGGGCTCAAAGGTGGGGTCATGCTTAGGTTGGTACACGAAGTTGTTAATCAAAAACCAGGAGTCATACGTGAACAGAGAAGAGGTGTTGTGTACTGCCCCTGTGGAGACAGGTTGCATGCCTGGGTGGACACAGCTCTGAGTAGTGACCAAGGGTCTGATGTCCCTTGGTCCACGGATCCCACCTGTGCCATGCTCCAATCCACCCTACCCCACTCCCAGCTCTGCTCATTCTGCCCAGTGTTTTCCACAGGGCCACTTACAGTCAGCCCCAAACTGGAACAGCTCCTGAGCACTGGCGTTCAGGGGCAGGACCTGTCCACTGCGTAGGGTGAAGTCATCGGTGGGGTCATTATTAAGTGTCCCAAGAAGGCCACGGGTGTGGGTCAGAAACTTATCAGGTAGCAGGATGGCCACACTCAGGAAAGGGCCCTGTATGCTGACCTCCAGGCCGGCCCCTGATGACAACATGATGGATACCTTGTCCTCAGCAGCCACTGACAGGAACAAGCCTGGGCACAGGTGAAAATGGACTTAGTCACTCCCTGTGGTCCTTGTGCCTTGTCCTCATCCTCACCACAACCCCAGAATGGGGTTGGAGGCACCTAAGAGGAAGAGGAGGGCTGACCTCCTATGATATGACTATGATTATGATATTCTACCATCTCCAGCATACACTTGCAGCAGGAACCCAGATGCACCCAAAGTGCCTAGTTCCTGCAGAGAATCTCCCCATGCTGAGGCTTCATGTGGGGGCATGTGGGGACAGGGCACAGCCCCTTCTCCCAACACATTCATTGGTCTTGCAGCAGTTTCACCTGTCTCTGCCCTTTCTGAGGGTCTTTGTATATTCATCCGCTCTATTTCCATTGGGTACTATTTTGTTTGGAAGCCCCCTGAAGTATGGGAATGGTGGTGGCAAGGGAATGGGACACTGAGGCTATTACTCATTTTTTTTTGGGGGGGGGGGCGTTACCAGGGATCAAACTCAGAACACTTGACCACTGTGCCACATCCCCAGCCCTATTTTGTAATTTATTTAGAGACAGGGTTTCATTGAGTTGCTTAGGGCCTCACTTTTGCTGAGGCTGACTTTGAACTCTTGATCCTCCTGCCTCAGCCTCCTGAGCTGCTGGGATTACAGGGATGCACCACTGTGCCTGGCTGAGGCTGCTACTCTTGTGTGCCACTCTTAGCTGTGTTCTGAACTCTGCAGGCATGGCTTCCTTGCAATGGCCTGCCTGCCTCTTTCTTTCTTTCTTCCCTTCCCCTTTTCTCCCTCTTTTCCTCTTTTTGGATTGAACCCAGGGGTGTTCTACCACTGAGCTAATCCCTCAGCCCTTTTAATTTTGAGATAGGGTCTCATTAAGTTTCTGAAGGCCTTCTAAGGCTGAGGCTGGCCTGGAACTTACAATCTTTCTGCCTCAGTCTTCTGAACACTGGTTCTATTACATCCAACTTGCATGGCTTTTCATGATGGAATGAGTGACCACAACAAAGCAGTAGAGCCATGTGGACTAGCAGTGAGTCCTGGCATGCCGGCCCCTAGACTCCTTTGGGCCATAAGGAGGCCCCATCCTTCAATTCTGGCCTCTCAGGGGTATGACATGGATAACTTTATAGGTGTCAAGATGTGAGATCAGACCTCAGGCTGGACCCCTGCTACCTCTAGCCTAAGACAGCAATGGTTAAGGGCACAGATTCACCCACCCGGCTATGTTTTGCTGGACCTATCTCCAATCCCCAAGAAGCCTCCATCTTTGTTTCTGAGCCCTAGACACCACCCTAGTCCTTAGCCAGGGCTGGGGAGAGGCACAAAGTCCCTAAGGCTACCTTCAACCCCTGGGCAGATCACTGAACTTATCTAGCCATGCCACTCACCCTTCAGGTCCATCCAGCTCTGTTCAGCAAAACTGAGCACCTCCTGATTCAGCAGCACCTCTAGGACCCCAGACCTTTTGGCCAGCCGCACCTCTACCACATCTGAGTTGCCCTCCTGGACAGCCACTGCAGTCAGCCCTGTGCCTCGGGCCTGTGAGCCTAGGATAAGAGGTGCAGAATGGGAGCTGGGGCTGTAGCTCAGCAGTAGAGCACTCGCCTAGCATGTGTGAGGTCCTGGGTTCGATCCTCAACACCACATTAAATAAATAAATATAAAATAAAGATATTTAAAAAAAAGAGGTGCAGAATGGGGTAGACTGTGGGGTCCTGGTCTTACCATTGGTCATCATCCCTGGCTGAGCCCGTGCTTGCACCCTCAGGTCTGTCAGCACCGCCTCTAACAGCACATATTCGCCACGCCCATTGAATGTGAGGTTGGTGCCATCAAAGGTGACAAAGTGAGGATCCCCGAAGACAGAGGCTGGGGCAAGAGCAGATTAGATAGGTCCCCCAGTACCTGGCCCTGCCCAGCCCTCCCTGGGGCTAGTGCTCAAGCTGGCACCTACCCAGGTGTGGGGGCCGGTAATTGCGGCAGTCGCTGGAGGGCCGCCGCCGCATGTAGCGGGAGCACTCGGGAGCCCAGAGGCAGCAATAATAGAAGCTGATGACATCATAGAGCCAGTGAGACATGCTGGGCACACGGGGTGGTGTGCGGTATGGGGGTGAGCCCCAGTCGTGGCCACGGTCCGGGGTGCTGCCACTGGTGGAGTCCGCTGTTAGGAGCTGTGTGCCAGCTGCCGTGTAGCAGCACTGCTGACCTGAGGCATACTGGGGACTGGTAGGGGAAGGCAAGTCAGGAGCCTACCCCCAACCCCTGCCCTGTCCCTCATCTCTGGTCTAGTGGCTCACCTGGCTTGTACAGAGCGTACACAGTGTACGGCCCCAGGGTGGTAGGTGCAAACGCTGCCATGCTCAATGTCACAGCCGTAGTCTGTCTGCAGAGTAGCCAGTGGCTATTACCTGGGTTTTGCATCCTCTCCCTCCTTGGGAGCCAAACCCAAGGGGACCCTCTGAACCCAACCTCACCCCCTGAGGGTATCTGTCTCAGTGGGGAGGCTGGCCCCACCCATCCCCCAACATCCTCTCCCAAGCCCTAATGGGTTCAGGGGCTCACAAAATAGCGGCCAGAGTCAGCTCGGGCTTGGGCCAGGGTGCAGGGGCAGTCGGGCAATTCCTTCAGGAAGTTGGGCAGCTGGTCCTCCAGTGCCTCCCAGGCCAGACACTGTGCACGAGCCCAAGCCACAGAGTCCTCTCGGAAGTCGTTACCCAGGTGCCAGGCCAGAGCATGATCATTGGTCCAGAGTGCCAACACATCCCTATGATGGTGATGATTCATGAGCTAAGGGCCAGGCATGGCCTGGGGTTTCCCAAGCAAGTACGATGGTCTACATACAGTTGGATGCCCCCAGCCCATTCTCTGTACTGAGGCCCTTACTTTTTCCCTAGATAGTTTTTGCTGTCAACGATCCGCAGAGCACCCACTTTCCATCTCTGATAGTCAGGAGATGCAGGTTTTGGAGTGAAAGTGAAGAAGCCAGAGTTGGGAATGTTTGTGGCCAGGGTATACAGGCATGACCACTCTGCTGTCCAATTCTCTGAGTATGGCTTCCCTGAGGGGAGAGAGATTCTTGGTCAGCCCTAGGACTCCTCTGAAGACCCCCGGGGCAAGAGAGGAACCTGGACCCAGTCTCTTGCACTGAACAGCTTGGCAGATGGATGAAAGGGCAATGGATAAACAGATGGTCCTCATGGGAGGGCTTGCTGGAGTGTCAGGAATCCCTTGCTTTGGTGCTCCACTTTCTCCACTTCAGGGTCACTGTCCCTGTATCATGCCAAGCTCAGAGAGGAAGGATCAGATCCAGTTTCTCTTTTTCCAGCATAAGCCTCCTATCCAAAGGCCAGGGCAATCAAACCTTCTACTAGGCATGGGGCCCAAACAACCAGTCATCCTTTCACCATGCCTTCCCCCTCATTCAGTCTATTCTTCTTCCCTAGATTGATGTTTCTTGCTCCTGATCCCCCAAACCTACCTGGAATTCCCTTCCTTTCTCTTCCACTTACAAGACCCCACTCCCACACCTAGGACACCCATTTCTGGGAGCTCAAAGCTCCAGATGCCTCCACCAGCCCTGGACCAGCCTCACCTGTCTCTTCGTAGCCCCACAGCTCAATGGTGACAGTCTGCGTGGGCAGTCTTGAGGTGTTCCAAGTGAGACTGAGGTTACCTGTGGTGCCTGGGGTGCCGTAGTATTGCCAGCGGGTCTCATTCACCAGCTGGCTCTTCTCTGTCTCTGACACTTTGTAGGGGTGCACTGTGCAGAGGCAGGTGAGGGGTAAGTGAAGGCCTGGGGCCTAGGTGGTGCAGGGGAGGAGGCCCTGAGGCTATAAGGTCTAGGGAGAACTCTCAAAAATAAAACACTTAAGCAGCTGGCTGACTTGTCCAGTCCCTCATAGAAGAAAAGGATAGCAAGGCTGGGAGAAATGAGGGCCTGGCCTGGTCTGGCCTGGCTGAGCTGGGTGGCAGGCACTGGCCTACCTTGTTCAGGGACCCACTGCACCTCCACTCCTTATGGGCTGATACACCCATCTGGATACCAGGAGGTTGGGTAATGAGATGGAGGAACACTTGTCCAAGGGACTGGTTCAGCCAGGGTGGCAGGTGGGTGGACTAAGTCTCAATGTGCATAGATTAGCACTGGGGAAAGTCCCTATGGGCTAAGGATGTATGGGGGTGGGAACCAGGACCCACAGAGGGTGCATGCCATCTGGGGCCCACAGCCTGGACTGACTTGGTGGAGTGAGGGCTCACCAGCCAGCCAGGTGCCTGCATAAGGGAAGGAGCGACCATTGTCCATGGAGATGTTGAAGGGGATGCGACCACTCTCATAGAGCAAGGGTGATATACAGTGGACTTGCCCCAAGGAGTCCACATGACCAAGGGTCTGGATGCTCTCCTTAAACCTGTGGAAACAGAGCTAGTAGGAACAGCTGGGCCAGTGTGATCTGACCAACTCAAAGGCCCGAGTCCCCCACCTCCTCAGGAAACAGTGTAGCCAGCTGTCTCTGTGCCCTCCTGCCTATTCTTGGTCCCAGGGCTCCACCTAGCCAGCCAGTGGGGCTGGGAGTATGGGGCCTCCCACCTGCAGATCACACCATCTGTGGAGCTGATCCACTTGAGATGCTGTACCACAAAGTCCTTGCCACCCATCATGGAACCTGAGGACGGTGAAACCTCCAGGCAGAAATTCTGGAAGTCCAAGCAGCAGGTGCCAAGGCCTGAG
The DNA here is from genome assembly GCF_021218885.2 of Marmota monax. Taxonomy (NCBI): domain Eukaryota; kingdom Metazoa; phylum Chordata; class Mammalia; order Rodentia; family Sciuridae; genus Marmota; species Marmota monax. The sequence goes on along the minus strand of NW_026694573.1, from coordinate 3,385,841 downwards.
CAGGTTGGGTGGCAGGAGCAGGGCCCATTCCGGTCCCCACAGCGCAAGGAACAGCTATCCTGGGCACCTGGAAAAGAAAATCCTGAGCATCTGGCTAAGGTACATGCTAGGCTTGCTGCTCTAAGCACAGGGCCTGCCTCTAATTTTCCCCAGAGTCAATTAAGGGAAGCATTCCCAGGGAGGAATGCTGGTTGGAACTGCCCTCCCTGGTCAACATGTGGACAAAATGGAAAGCCATGAGTTCCTTGGGGCTGGGGTCAACCTTAGCACAGATAATCCAGTGGAGTGACTAGAAAATAGTAAAATGAAGAAAAATGCCTCAGACATTCAACCTTATAGGGTCAGAAATAACTCTCAGGGATCTACTAGCTTTCAGACACTAAGGCCTTATAGCTCACAGGGCAGGCGTTCTGGGAAGGCCACAGTTGCCTGCGTCCTTGACCTGGGCCTGGGGACCTCTTTTGGCTCTCAGATGGGTCTGTGGACAGTGTGCTATCTTGGGACTCCATAGTCTGGAGAAGGACACTTCTTGCTCACCAAGGCTGGGGTCTGGTCACATAGCCACGTTAAAGATCTAGGAGGGACTGGTGCCTGGGCTGAGCTTGACCCATTTTACTTTCCCAGGGGGCAACAATAGAACTCCAACGAGAGCCCCAACTTCAGGGAAGAAGGTCAGGGGTGTTTCCTTCCTCTGGGGGAAGAGGAGGGACATTTCTAATAGGGAGCCAAGGAATAGGGAAAAGGTAGTCAGGGGTGTGCCATGGGGAGCTGTGGAGGTCACGCCTAAGACTTCTCCTATGGATAATGGGGACCTGAGGTAGGGCAAAGACTGGGGTGGGGTGGAAGTACTCAAGTTAGAATCACATATCTCACTTGGCCCTACACCATCCCCCACAACCAAATGAGGCCAGTCAAGGGCTGGGCCTGGGTTTGAGCCACCAGAATGTCCCTATTTAAGTGCAGTGCCTGGCATTCAAGAGTGGCAATAAATATTCATTGTCTCAAGTGGTGTGGGGAAGAGGCTTCTATATGCCAATAAGTGGCAGAAGGGTTGTGATACTTCCCTGCAAGATGGAAGACAGGGTGGGGTGGAGGGCTGTGGGTGGGTGATGCCTCTCTGAGCCTGAGGCCAGGGTCCCAACTCTGGAGTTCAGGCCTTCTGCTAGATTTTCTTGGGTTCAGTCTAACCCTGATGAGGACTAACAAGCCTGCCTAGAGCTGGGAGGGAAATTGGGGGCTCTCCATATGCAACCACACTCTTCACTGGGATTTGGGGTGCAGACCAAAGGCTCCGCTGCTCTCCCCTACCTCTCTTCTAGGCAGCCATGGCTTCCCGTCTCCCAGAAGCATAAGGCAGGCTCAGTCCAGACTTCCTTCCCATCCCTCAACCCTGGAGCTTCAGAATTTCTTCCCACTACTCCCAGCACAGTCACAGAGGCCCTGACAGATGGACAGAGGCCAAGCCCAGCGGGGCTTGGAACTGCTCTCCCTCAGCATGTGGACAAAATGGAAAGCCATAAGTTCCATGGGGCTGGGGTCAACCTTAGCACAGATAATCCAGTGGAGAGATTGCATAATCTACCCCAAGCCTGGCTGATTAGGCCGATGGACTGATAGACAGGGGGACAGAAGCGGGTGGGAACATACCTGCTGTGGGCCTGGGCCTGGAGCCGGGGACTGTCGCCAGCAGCAGCAGGACCCAGGGCAGGAGGGCAAGCTTCATGGTGAGGTCTGGGTCTGTAGTCAGCAGCAGCAGCAGCAGCAGCAGTGCAGTAGCTCAGAGGCGGCAGGAGGCTCTTACTCCTTGCTGGCCTGGCCCCGCCTGCCTGCCCTGAGCTTTGAGGCACCGCCCCTCCCTTCCCCACCCCACCCGTCTCCCTTCCCACCCCACTTATTCCCCTCTCAAAGTCCACAGGTGCCTGAGTAGAACAGCAGAGCCCAACCTGCCCCGTTAGCACATTCCTGGCCCAAGCAAAGGACATGGGAGAGGGAAGAAACCCAGCCCTGGGACGTTGTGGGAGGGATATGGGGCTGGAGCCTCCAGCTGCAGAATCTTTGGCACGTGATGAGCCGGATGTTCAGAGGTTGCAGCTTGGATCCTGGGTCCCAGCCCAGTCCTACATAGAGGGGCTGAAGGGTGGGGTTCCTGAACGGGTGTTTGGTGTGCGGGCAGGAGCTGTCAGGTCAGTCCCAGGTTGATCCTTGGCCAGAGGCAGCTCTGGGAGGATTCCTGTTGGAGGGAGGAAGGGGAGGGGAGTTCCCTGAGATTGAGACGGGCCCACTCACAAGCTCAAGTGATCCTCCAACCTGGGCCGGGGAGCCCACAGATGCACAGCCTGCTGCAGGATGGGTGAATCTGGTCTGTGCTTGAGATTGGCAGGATTCCAGCCCCTGTGCCTTCTGGTCAGATTTCACATCCTCAATTCTTAGTTTCCTGCATGGAGGTGTTGCTAATTCCTCCTCAAAGTTTGATGGGGTGAACAAGCAAACAGATTCTAGCCAGGGCTTGCCCCTGGTGGGCATGTGTTTGGTGTGTGGGAAGGAGCTGTCAGGTCAGTCTCAGGTTGATCCTTGGCTAGACAGCTCTGGGAGGATTCCTGTTGGAGGGAGAAAGGGTAAAGGAGGGGAGTTCCCTGAGACTGAGACAGGCCCATTCACAAAAAAGTGATCCTCCAACCTGGACAAGGGAGCCCACAGATGCACAGCCTGCCCAACTACACCCACCCTTGAGCTGTCATTCATCAGAGTTTGCATAATCTCTTTAATCTTTGGGCAGATGAGGAAGCAAGATGGAGACAGCAGGGGACAAATCAGGCCCCAGGTGGCTTTTGGGAGCCCATGCAATCAGGGAGAGCTAAGTTCCAGGCCTAGGACTTCTCACTCAGGATTTGCCACCTGGGCTGAATGTTAGGACAGGTAGGTGGTCCTCCCCTACCCTAGCTGCAGCTTCTCAAGGTGTCCTAAGAGGGTGTTTATTAACTTTGCAGCTAGTCTTGCACAGCACCGAGTTGAGGCCATCTGGGATGTGACCTGCCTCGGCCTGAGGCCCCATCAGTTCATTATTCTCCCATTTCTCACCTAGGTCTGCCCTAAACTACTCAATGTTAGTGGTCACCCACCTGCTCCTCCCTTGGGTCCAGATCCAAACAGAGAGACTGGCTCCTATTATAACAGTGGTCCATTTTATACTTTGAATATAGCCCTTGCTGCTCTGCCACTGCTACTTATTTAAAAATATTTTTCAGGGCTGGGGATGTGGCTCAAGCGGTAACACGCTCGCCTGGCAAGCGCAGGGCGCTGGGTTCGATCCTCAGTACCACATAAAAATAAAAGATATTGTGTCCACTGAAAACTGAAAAATTCCTTCCCTCTCTTAAAAAAATATTTTTCAGCTGGACACAATATCTTTTTTTTTTTTTTTAATGTGGTGCTGAGGATTGAACCCAATGCCTCACACAGGCTAGGCAAGCATTCTACCTCTGAGCCTGCAACTTATCTTTTAAATGGAAGTTTCTTTTCTTTTTTAGGCTCCTCCCTAATCTCAGGGGAAACAGATTACCTTTCTTTCACATTTTAGGCAGATTTATCTGTTCTTGAGCACACACTCACCATAAGAACAAAGTAATCCAGACTTTGGAGATAGTACCAGCTCTCAGAAATGACTATGTCCAAATGAACAAGTGAATTACAACTTCAACAGTGTACACGTGGAATGTAGCCTTTGAATCACCTCTTAAAATCCCCCTATTCCTGCTGATAGGCAGAATCACAGCTTCTGGGACAGAGTTCCCCTATGTTTCTCCTTTGCTAGCAAAGCAATAAACCTTTTTTCTTTTTCTGTGTCTTCGTTATTGGATTGGCACTGAGGACAAGGACTGAGCTTTCAGCAACTACTGAAACTGTCAGAGGAAGCTTATGGTTGGGGGAGTTGGAAAAGGGCAGAGTTGCTCCTTGGGAACCCCTGCCTCCATTCTATAATATTTGTGCAGCACAGAGACATTTGATAAGAAGTCTGTGAGACCCTTACCTCCAAGAAGGGAGAAAGTCCCTTAATGCACAGGGTTGCTGAACACTAAGGGTACTTCCCTAAGGTGTGCCCTGCATCTGGACACTGATGTCCTGTGCCAGGAAGCAGCTTATACCCCAGCCTGGACCAGGGCTGTGGGTGCTTTCATTCACATGGGCAAGGGCTGGCCTGAGGAACTGCTGGACCAGTTCTCATGTCCCAAGATGGCAGGTCCAGCCAGGATCCCCCTGGGCTGGCATATCTCTAGTTCCAAATGGCCTAGGCTGGGGATCCAGGATAGTGCCCTGTTCCTGGTGCCTTTTCTCCTGGGCAGGGCCACCTAGCTAGCAGTAAGGAGGTGCCCCATCTCCAACCTGGCCCAAAGTTTAGGGACAGATGGGTCTCTGAAGAGCAGAGAGGGAATGACAGTCGTAAAGGGCAAGTGTGAGCATTTGGAAACCGTGCATCCTCAAAATAGACAGGCTTGGAGCCTGTGAGGGCAGGGTCAGCATTAGGGGCTTGTTTAAGGCTGTTGTCACATTAAGATTCTTAGTAATTTTTGTACAAGAGGTTCACATATCTATCTTGTGCTGGGCTCCACAACTTATGTGGCAGGTCCTGTTGGGGTGGGAAGTATGATACCTCCCTCTGCATGGTGTTTCACTGCCAGTCCCTCTGGCATCCAGTGAACTCTGGGGACTTCCCAAATGCCCCTTTAGGCCCAATGCCAGCCTTGCCTAGAGGAGTCTGCAGCATTCTATGACACTCTACATTCTCCAGACTCTTGTGGTGCCCAAGAGCTGAGCCTAAGAGAAGGAAATCAGGTCAGAAACCAGGGACATCAACCTCCCGAAGTCTGGGGCCTCCCCACCTCCAGCCCCACTGGGAGAACAAAGCAGTGAAGACCATTGTTCCATCTTTATTAAAAAAGAACACCCCCCCCTCCCGCAAAAAAAAAAAAAAAAAAAGGTGTGAGGCAAGCCTGGCCCAGGTGATGCCTCCACTGGGATCTAGGCAGAACCCACTTTGTCCTGGGGTCAGGTTGTAGATACAGCCTGCTGGGCTAGGTATGAGCATGTTTACAAACATTTCATAGAAAATGATGCTGGCCCTGTTGTGCAGATACACCAATCCATCCTTACAGGGCTAAATTGGGCCTCCTCCTCTTCCTCTGGGCCCCCACACTGTGGGTGTGGACAGCCCAATCTGTGAACAGCAGGATGCTGGGAAGACAGGGCTGGTGGGCGGTGGAGGCTGCATGGGAAATAATACCCACTTAGGTTTCTGGCCTTGCTCAGGGTCTGGGCCAAAGGGGATTCCAGGCCCACTCTGTCCCCTTGGGTGTGGCTGTGGGGCTCTGGAAGGCCTTCCTCAGATGTCCATGTAGTCATCATCCTCATCTGTCTCACTCTCTAGTGAAGACTCCTGGCTGGATGTCTCCAGAACCTCCAGAGCTGGCTGACACAGGTTCTCCTTCCTCACGTTGGCAGCTGACTGGGCAGACAGGATGGCCGACTGCAGACAGGGCAGGACACTGGTCAAGGATGCCTGGCCTACTATAGGCTTCTTGACTTTATCCAAGCCCCTCTTCTTCACAGCTCCTCCCTCCCCCCCAGTAACCTGAGCCCTTGCCCCAGGCTCCCATTTGCCCAATCCCCTGCCCTAAGACCCCCAAGAACCCAAGCCCCCACCCCAGGCTCCCTGTAATTGGTGCCCTCTGCCCAGTACTTGTGGTCACCTTTAGCTTCTGCTTGGTCTCCTCCGAGATGCTGCCTTTAGGGGAGAGCAGGGTCGGGGTGGGCGGTGTGACGGTGATCTCCGGAGGGAACTTGGTGGTGGCCGAGGGGATCACCAGCTTTGGCATGTTGGGTAGGAGGCGGGACTTGGCCCGGCTGGGCTCGGCCTTGCCTGGATGGCCCTCAGGTGGCTGAGTACTCCCACTGCTGGGGACCTCGGAGCTGGCAGCTGTGGGGTGAGACCTCAGGAGCTGAACTTTGCTTGTAGCCTCCTGAGCCTGCCTGTCCCTCCCCTGCTCAGGATTCGGTTTCCCCTCTAGAAGACAGAGATACCCTGAGCATCTCTCTTCCTTGTTGCATTAGAAAGTGGGTGCCTTCTCTCAGCCCACTGGTCCTGGGCTTGCATGCCAATATGCTTGTTCTGGCTGTCAGGCCCCCAGGCCTCCAACCTGGTCAACTACTTCTTACCCATAGGGACTCAACTCTGGCTCTGGACCATGGGGTGCTGGGACTGTGACCCTGACCTGGAAGCACCATGAACTCTGAGAGCTCAGGGCCTGGGACATGGGAACATCCCTAAGCCTTCCCAGGGATTCCATGGCCCTCTCAGACATCACAGCTTACATGAACTGTTAGATCCCCCAAACCATTCCAGGCCACAAGACCTATTGATGTCCATACCTCAGGGAAGACACTGAGGCCCAGAGACAGTCAATAGCCAGGTGTGGTCACTGAGTCAGCCCTAGTACATCCACTTTCCCTTACACTCCAGGGAGAGTGAGGGGTTGTATTTTCCTGGATACCAGAAGCCGCAGCAGTTGCAGGCTGCAGCTCTAGAGCCTGGCAGCCTCCAGGGAGTTGCGTGAGCTGGGAGAAGCACAGCAGGCCTGGCAGAGCTCCACATTCCTCTGCAGTCCCATGGCTTTAAAAGGAGTGGGGCTTACTCAAAGCCTAAGCCTGGTCACTGCAGGCTGGCGCCAGGTCTTACTGTCCTGAGTGGTCTGTGGGAGGCTCAGCAGGGGGAGTTCCCGAGGGGCCTGAATGGGTAGGGTGGCTGGTGGGAACATGCAGGACAGAGGTTGGGATTAGGCTGTCTCAGTGGGGATGCCTCAGTGATCAAGCCAAGTTCTTCCCTATACATTTCTATTCTTCTCTTGTCCTGTCTGGGCTTTGCAGTGGGCTGATGGCTAAGAGGCCCAATCAAAATGTCTGTCCTTGTTGGAACTCCTCTGTGAAGCCAGGGGCAGAATGAAAGAGGCTCTAGGGCCCTGACAATGGTCCATATCAGATTCCAGCTTAGGTTCCTCCTTTGCTCCCCTACCCTCTCCTGCCTTTCTTTCCCACCTCATCTCAACTGACCTTCCCCAGGCCTGCCTTCAGGCTTGGTGCCTCTGTAGAGAAGCCTTCCCTGGCTGCCAGTTGTGAAGCAGCCTTGTGGGAACCAATGCCCAGCTGTTCCCAGCTGGCCTTACCTTGGCTGCAGGTGGGCTCAGCACCTATCTGGGGGGTAGCCTCTGTTGTCCAGCAGTGTGGCTCTACTGGGGGACCTGTGGGGGCCGTCTTCACCTGTTGACTGCGTCGTGGCTCCTGAAGTGGGAAGCCAGTGCTCTCTGCCACTCCTGCCAGCTCTTCTCCCTCTGTGGGGACATAGGCCAGATGCAGGTGACATACTCATAATACCTCCCAGGGCAGAGCCTCTTTTGTGGGCCCTGTGAGCCTGGGCTGTGCTCTCAGACACCCAGAAGAGAAATGTGTCCAAAGTGGGGAGCTTGGGCTAAAGCAGCTCTTTATTTCCACAGGAGCAGACTGGGGACCCTCAGGAACTCTTCTGGGACAATCTAGGTTGGTACTTTCAGGAAACCTCTCAGCCCCCAAGTGGACATTAGGAGTTGTTTCCTACTTGGACTGGAAGTATATCAGACACACTAGGGGCCAAAATGAAGGCTGTATGGCCCCTGGACCTGGGTAAAACACCACTATGGTTACATCATGGGATGGGGGTCTTCTCTCTCCTCTGGCTCACAGGAATGACGCTGAGAACTAAAGTCAGGATTAGAATCACAACTACCCAACTAAGACCAAAGAGGACAGAGAACACACTGGCACTGTGCCCTCATGCTGAGCCAGACCACTCCTTCCCTGGCACAATGCAGGGATGAGGAATTGGCTTCAGTTGTGCCAAGGACCAGATGGGCCCCAGGGGCTATTGCAGTGCCTGTGGCCGACAGCCAGGCCATTACTCAGCATCAGTGCTGCAGATGCCCAGGCCTCCCCAGACCCTGTTTCTAGTCTCTTCTCTGTCTTCTAAGTCATTCTCTTCTTCCTGCTTCCTCAGAGCTAGAATCTCTCAGCATGCTGATACTGTCCCATTGCCTGCCCTTTAGGCTCTTTTTACTAGGAATGCCAGCCACTTTTTCCATCAGGGGAAGCAGGCTCCCCTCCTTGGCCAGGCATGTGTGATAACTCCTGAGACAAAGATAGACCAGGCTGCAGGCAGAGGCCTAAGGGCCATTAAGCTTCCCTGGTCTCCACTGAGCTGCTTAAGGGCAGGGTCTGTGAGGAGGCTTTATCTTAAGCCTGGCTCTGGGGAGCCACTCCCTTTCTTGGTCTCACCACCTGGCAATCCATACTCATAGATAGCCCAACACAATGGTTTCAGAAGGCCACTCTAGTAATTCCTAGTCATCACCCCCAACTATTGGAGACAGGACACACACCACTAAACTAAGCTGATTTTCCCTTGGCCCTGGGATCTAAGGTCATGCCCTTTTGTAGGGTTAATGGCCTGCCCTTGCTCTGGCCGGATTTTTCCCTTCTGTAGCTATTCCCTCAGTAGTGTGTATGTAGGGAGCTGTTCAGGTTAGGGAGGCTAGAAACTTTTTTTTTTCCTTCTTCTTCTTTCTTGGTGTTGGGAATTGAACTCAGAGGTGCTTTACCACTGAGCCATATCCCTAGCCCTTTTTATTTTTAATTTTGAGACGAGTCTCTTCCTTAAATTTCTTAGGGCTTTGCTAAATTGCTGAGGCTAGCCTAAGAGTCTCCTGCCTCAGGACTAGATTCTCCTGCCCAGCCCTCTCAAGTGGCTGGGATTATAGGCATATACCACTATGCCCAGCAAGCCTGGCTTTCTTGGTAATATAAATCTATAGACTGGCTGCAATGAGGTGGGTCAAGCACACTCTGAACAGGCCTGGGGCCCACGGCTTCTCAGCCCTAGTAGCAGCCTCATTGATTATCCATCTTTCTCAGGCCTGCCTTTTCAGGGTGCCACCAAGAAGAGAAGGTATACCCCTGTGTGGAGTCCAGCAGAGACTTGGACACACAGTGAGGTGTTCCCTAGATCAGGTGGTCTCCTCCCCTCACCAGAGCCATCTGGGCAACCCAGGGGTGGGACCTACTAAGGGAACAGCCTGCAGAGAAGAGCTGTCTGGAGCTTCCCCAGCCTTGGGTTCTTGTCTGGGGAGCAGGTGTTCAGGCAGAGATTCTATGCAATCAGGACATTTCTCCTGTTTACCAGGACAGATACACAGATTGGCACCAGGTCTAGCTGTCTCCAAGGCTCATATTCTGGGAGACCATGGGCCTGGCTCAGACTTTCCTTGGCCTCTCAGGGCCTGCATGAGGCCAGCACTCTCACTACCCTCAATACTACTTGCATTTCCACTCTGCTTTACTCTTCCCACCCTAGAAGACACAATGGCTTTGGAGAAAAGGATCCTCTGGGGAGTCTGTTTTACACAAAACTAGGACCTGGCCTAGGGTGGGTGGACATCCAGCAAACAAGGAGATAGACACACTGGAAGAAGCTGCACAGTGATAGGCAGTGCCTGGGACTCCCTTAAGAGACACAGGGACCTTGAGCCCTGGCCAAACTTGAGGGGTACATCTGCTGCATGGAGCCAGTTTGGGCAGTCTGGCCTGGCAGGTGGGTGAGCTTACTGGGGCCTGGGGATGTTGTGTACAGCTACAGCAGGCAGGACAAACTAGGGTTCTCTCAGGGTTGGTTGGCCATTTGATGACCTCAGTGGATACTGGCTGGAAATCTTAGTTCCTCCCCTGTGGGCCTTTCAATAGATAGCTAGTATTCCCCATGTCATGATGAACCAATGATCCAATAGTTTGTGAAAAAGCCAGATGGCCACACACCAAACCTGGTACAGTGAGGAAAGAGTTCCTTGGGAAGGGAACCAGGAAGCCCTAGAGCGGCTGCCTTCATTCCTTCTTGGCATTGCCTGCCCCACCCTCAAGTAGGTGAAAACCTGCAATTCACACCCTATTCTCTAACTGTTGTATCTAAGGAAGACTATCAAGTGCACATTCTTCAGTCTGGAGAGTCAATCCTTTTCTACTTCCTTCCCCAAAACTAGATTAAATGACTTTTTGTCAGAATGAAAATCTTGAATATGTGCCCACGTAGGCCTGGCAGAGGGTCCTTCTAATGGCCCAGGTATCCAGCTTGCTCCCTAGCTTTCTGGGTTGGTGTTAGGGCCAGGCTGGGACAGGTAAATACCATCAAGCCCACATCTCTAGAGCAGAGAAAGTTCTCAGAAGGAAGGAGCTGGCTCCCAGCAGGGTCTAAATTTCCAGACATAACAGGGTTATGTGGCAATATGGCTGTAATGGGGGGGGTGGCTACCTGTAAAAGCTCCCAGTGACTACAGAATGTGCAGGACTAAAGCCAAAGCCAGGGTGATGGCATAAGATTGGGAGTCCATGCTAAATGAGTGCTGAGCCCTGGGGGAGCAAACTTGAAAACACATTAACCCAGGACACTGACCCAGGTTTCATGCAAGAGAACCAAGACAGTGGTTACAGAGGAGACTTGACAGTTGCAGTCCCTGAGGCAGTCATCCCTGTCTCTCCACTGGCTATCCCTCATGCTCAAGGAGAAGATAGCTGGATTGTTACTGGATGGACAGGTAAGCCTTCAGGGATGGCTCCAGATGTGGGTAGGTGGGAGCCTGGCTGTAGACCAGTGCAGGGTCTCAGGCAAGAGCACAGGCTGGGAGAAGCATGGGGGTGGAGCTTGAAATACAGGGCCAAGGAGACACATCCATCCCTGAATGTGCTCTGGGGACACAGGCAACTCACCAGACTGGTCTTGGCTAGGGACCCACCAGCTGGGGAGGTTAACTGGTCAGGGAATATCCCTGTCCTGTTATGGGTCTTCAGAGCCTGGCTGGGGCTGTTCAGGTAGAATCATAGCCACTAAGCCAGAAGCATGCCTGCACCAGTGAAAGAGATAGTGCTTTGCTTAGTCCCTTCCTCCTTATGGCCTGTGTGGTGCTGCCTCAATGACCCTTTCTCCCAGAAAAGCTCCTGGCCCAGACTTGTCTAGTCTGTTAGGTGGCCCTGAAAGACAGGCTGCCTTTCCAGGGGATTTCTTATCCTGGATGGCTTCCTTCTGTCTTGTCCATGGGGGTGTGATGGCACCTGAGCAGATCTAGTGCGGGAACAATGGAGGCCAAGTACTGGTGGCCCTGCAGTGTGTCAGAGTCAGGAGCCCTCCTGATACCCATGGGAGGCCTGGTCTGTGTTCTTCCCCTTCCTACCTGATCAAGCCATCTTTCTTATTTATTGAAAGGCTTTATTGGGGGGAGTGGAGAGAAAACCATTATGGCAGCAAACATCAAATGATGGTGCTTGCCCCTACTCTCATCACTACCCCTTTACAGATGGCATGTAGGGTTAGGTTGAGATTGGTATGTGCAGGATGTACCGATTGGCACCACTGATGCTGCCATACACTGACGAGCAGACCAGCAATCCCTGCTCTCCTGTGGGATCACACAGGCTGGAGGATACCCTTGCCTTCCCCCTTTGCCCATGCTTTCTATTCAGGGAGCAGAAGCTGCTGTTGACTAATGGTAGGGGCCCCATACACCAGTTTACCAGGATGGGACTCACCTGGGCCCAGAGAAGCCACATTGGGGGTGGCTTCGGGCCTGTGTGGTTGGGGGGGCCCAGGGTCCTTGGCTGAATCTGGAGTAGAGGCTGATACTGAGGCAGGGCAGCTGATGACAGTTGTGGCAGCAGCCAGTGCAGGGCGAGGTTTGGTGTGGATGTCGTTGGGTCGCTGGAGCACATCAGCTGGCATAGGGTCAGGTGTTGTGGTGCTTACCACTGTAGGAAAGAAGTTCTCTCGGCTGTCCTTAGGGTGCTTGGGGGTGGTAGGCATGTCCCCTGAGGTCTGTGAGGACAGAGGAGAGGTAAGGCAGGCCAGCTGGTCAGCCCTGGGCCCACACTGTCCTCCCTCACATCAACCCAGTGCAGTCCCATAGGACAGTTTGTCTGGATCTGGAATGCCAACATGACCCTTTGGCATCTAAGCCCCATCCTGCTGCCAACAAGATCCATAGGCACCCTTCCAGAAAAATGCTAATGTCAGCATATAGCTGGGAACTGTGCACCCCTCTTGGAGATGTCTAAGCCCTGCTGGTGGGGACTCGGTGAAGATCTCCAGCTGACCTCCCCCTACACTCCAGGGTGCCGGTCTGGAAAATCATATCCAGCTGTGACCCAAGGCATAGGGTATAGGCCTAATCTGGGAACTTTAGGAATGCACGGTCAGTCTTGGACAAGGACTCCTAGGGACACTAGTGGTTCCAAGAGAATACTACAAGAATCTACACCCTGAGCTTGGGATTGCAACTGGCTGCAAGCCCCAGCCTAATGCTGTCCCAAATAGGCCCTTTGCCTACAGCCTGGTCTTGCAATGCACCTGCCACAGGTCTTTGGTTCTCTTAGGGGCCTCCAAAAGTCTTCCTTCACACAGCTCCCTCTGTCATGAGACCCTTTTTGGAGCTACACAGGGCATACCCACTCCTCCCAACCACGATCGATCCCCCTCCTGGGCTGCATAAATGTGAAGTCCATAGTGCCTGACAGTGTGCTTCAAAGTGAGATTAGGTAGGGTAACTCAAGGTGGTAGCCTCTCACAGCAAAGCACCTGGACCCCCACCCCCTACCCCAGCACCAGGCCCACTGTACTGTATGAGCTGCCCACACTGGGGCAGTAGGACCCTCCACCCTGCAAATTGGGAGAGTCAAAGGCTAAAGGGTGGGCATCTCATTGGGAAGCTGGCTTCTACTGATAATCCTGCCTCTTCTGATGAAGTTTTGCTTGAATTGTTCCATCATTCTGAGATCCATATGATGGGGGACAGGCCCTGGAAATTCTGCCATGTAGTGGGTGCCTGGGATAAGCCCCAGGCTGGTGTTAAGGGCAGCAAGTTTGGTGGGAGGATGGGGCAGGACAGCCCTGGCTCTCAGGGTGCCCAGAGTGGTAGAGTTAGGAGCACCCCAAGTTGCAATGCGAGCAGACTTGAGCGGGAGGATAAGTGCTATGTCCCTATTCTCACTCAGGAGTAGGTCTCAGCCACAGGCAACTGCATCTAGCTTTTTACAATGTCCCGAGCACCCTCCAGGCGTGCATAGAGCTGCCACAGCAATTGGGACATGTTGAGGGGCAGAAGCATTGACTCTGAGGGCCATGGCTTTCTTCTCCTTGGTTCTGGTCAGAAGTGGGCCCAGGATGGCTGTGATCATCCTAACTGATGGCTCTGAAGTATGGGGTTGGTGGAGGGTACTGCCAGATCCTGTGGGAAAGGAGGTAAAGGTTGGGTGGCTTTGAAGAAGACCCTGAGATAATACCCTGCCTTCCATAACACCAGGAGAGGATGACTTGGCTGAGATGAACATGAGGCAATAGGAGAAGACAAGGGAACCTAACCAGAGGGCTTAAGGGGAGTGTTCTAGGTGGCTTCTTCTAGGAGAAGGGGGCAAAACACAAAGGTTCCAGAAGAGTGAGAGATGGGAGGCAGGAAATGGCCTCTGGAGGGAGATGAAGACCAGAGCAGAATAGCCCTCAGCAGTGATGCTCCAGGCCTGAGGCAAGAGTTGTAGGCCAGACTTGTGGTGAGAGGGCTTCGGGTAATACCAGGGGCATCCCATTCCACTGGGGTCTAGGAAATGGGTGACAGGTGGAACATTGATGGGGAGGACCTCAAGACCACTAGATTGGCTCTCCTCTACACTGGGTTACACTAGTGCCTGAACTGACATTGCCCAGAAGTAGGCAATCTAAAAGTTAAAGATCCCAGTGCCCTAGTTCTGGCCACTCCCAGAAATTTTTTGAGGTCCTTGAAATAAGGAAACCTCTGTCCACATCTCTCAGGGGCCCCGATATGAGCATGCCCAAGTAGCTACTGGTCCTCTAATATATGAGACTCTGCCCTGCCCTTGTCCCCCCCCACCCCCCCAGTACCAGGGATTGAATCCTGACTGTTGAACATGATAGCTGCCCTTGGATCTTGCCAGCTAGGTTCCAATGAAGAGAAAAGTATATGAATATTTCCTGTGTGAGTCTATCCTTTAAGCTGGATGTGTAATCCCAGCTACTCAGGAGGTTGAGGCAGGAGAATCACAAGTTCAAGGTCAATCTGCCCAATTTAGCAAGACCCCATCACAAGATAAAGTAACGTTTAAAAATGGTTGAGGGTGTAGTTCAGTGGTAGAGAGCTTACCTAGCATGCACAAGGCCCTGGGTTCAATTCCCAATATTGAAAAAACAAAACAGTCCTCCTCTTTTGTTTGTGGTCACTGTCTGCATGTTCACTTGCCCCACTTGGGTCAGTAGAGGCGACAAGAGGGGTTTCTAGGAGGGCTTAGGCCTGAGCCCTGCACAAGGGCCTCAGCAGTTATTTCTGCCCCATGGAGAAGGGAGGCTATGGTGGGGGTTAAGAGGCCATGGCCAACTGTGCTGTGCCCTTTGGCAATAATAAAGTGGTAAGGACTACAGGCAGGTTGGGGGCATATCTTGCCAAGGACTCTGGCTCTCAGGAGACAGGGCTCACCTATGACCCCCAGAGAGTCCCCTGCTTGGTCCATAGCCTGCTTGGTATAAGGGAACTCACCAGGGCTTTCTAAGACCTAGAACTTTGGCAGGAGTTATGGCCAGATGCTCCATTTTCCACAGGGAGGAAGCCCATCTGGACCCCCAGGGTGGCCACCAGTCAGTTGCTGGGGCTGTTGGGACTAGATGGCTTAGGGGCCACCAGAGTAAACAAAGGCTATACCTATTCAAATGATGAGCCTCTGTGTTTTTTTTCTGGTGGTGCTGAAGATTGACTCAGGGGCACTTAACCACTGAGCCATATCCCAGCCCTCTTAATTTTAAATTTTGAGACAGGATCTCCCTAAATTGCTTAGGGCCTTGCTAAATTTCTAAAGCTGACCTTGAACGTTCGAACCTGTTCCTCAAAAATGGCTCTAGTCCCTGGGTCCCCATATCTGGTAGGTCCCCATTCTTGCTATTTGGCTCCTAGAACACTATCTTTCTTGGATACCACTCTTTCTTGTCCCAAGACTCCTCCCTGTGTTTGTGGTCCTGTCAAGGTGCTTGGCCCTGCCCGTACCCTCTGGTCCATACTGATGATTACAGACTCACCAATACCAGGGTTCCTCACATATAGTGTTCTTGCCTGGATTGATCCTCTAAGCTGGGGCAGGGTGAGGGCACTCTTGACTTTATGCCTTCATGGCCTTTTCCTTCAAAGAATTTCAGATTCAATAAAACCCTAGTCTCCACTCTGGCTGGGGCTCTCCCAGGCACTTCCCAGGAGGGGCTTTAACTCCACTTCCACCCCTGCCATTTCTACCTTACCAGTTAAGCTTCTACCATCTCTTGGACCCACCTATCCTCATCTGGCCTCTGCACCAGCTCTATCCCTCTCCATCCATCAATCACTCCCCTGCCTGATAAACACCAGTATTCCTACCCATTCTCTGAGAACTTGTCTCCACTTTTTTGTTTCTACTACATACCCTCATTTGGTGGGTCCCTAGGCCCCCAGCTACTTTGCTCCTAATTGGCCTGCTTCTAACGCTACTTGGTCCTCTACAAATGGAAGGACCACTCTGGGTGAGGTCAAATGGCTTGAAGTCATTCTCTCTGTTTCTGGAAAAGGAGCCAAGACAAGGGGAGGGACCCATCAGGTTATGTATTCACATATGCCAGGGATCTGGGCCCTATCAAGGGCATCCCACTTTGGGGTAATACTCCACCAGCTAGAGATTCATTCACTTCCTGCTTATTTTCCCACAGCCCACTATGACCATAAGAACCATCCTCAGGGCCTACCTACTTCTTGACTTATAGCCCTGGGCCTTGGTGTGGGGCCGGCCCTACATGATGAGGCTGGGCTTACCTGTCTCTGGGCAGCAGCCCCAAGGTGGACTTGACAGAACTTCACAGCTTGCTCCAGTGCAGCCTCCTCATCTACCTAAGCAAGGAGATGCCCAAGGTCAGAGGGCTTAGTGGTGCTTGAATTCCTCCCAGCCTTGACCTTTAGGTAGCACAGACCAGCCTTTTTTTTTTTTTTTTGGTGGGGGGGAGACCTCACTCCTGTGAAGGGCCCTCTTCACTGCTGACCACACCCAGACTCCCTCAGTGATGACTGTGGGCAGGTGCTCTTGTCTTCCAGGTGGAAGGGCAGGTCAAGGTCCCAATGGTCCTAGGTACTGATGCCAGTGCTGGACCCAGCCACTATTCTGGCTACACAAAGTTAATTTCTGTGGTGAGTAATATTCATTCTCAAAGGCTAAGGCTGGCAGAAGGATTCAGATCCCAACCAAACCTTCAAATTTGGCTGAGGCCATTTACTTCTAGATGGCTTCTGGGCTAAAGTCTGCCTCTTGAGGAGGCAGGATAGAGGACTGTGACTCAACTGGGAGGGGCCTTGTGAAAACCCAGGTCTGGATGGTGGGCAGATGATGGTAATGGTCCTGGGCTGTGCCAAGTATGTCTGGAGACCAAGAAACCAAGCAATGAGGAGGTTAGTATGGGACTAGGGAGATGTGGGGGTCACTCTGGACAATCAGCAGGCTGAACTTGCTTGCAGGAGATGTCTATACATTGCCAAGCAAGGGCAGGAGAGTGAGCAAGCCAGGGCAAGGGACCAGGCAGGCTCCCTAGCAAGGAAACCAGCAGTACTTTTACTGTCTTCTGAGTAATTAGCAACAAAAACAAATGGAAGTTAACATTGGTGGCTGGTGAGGTGAAGGCAGGCCATCTTAAAGAATGTCCTGGAAATTGATAGAATTTGGGGAAAAAAATTGTTAATCAGGGATTTGGTCAACCCATTTGAACTTGTCACTGAAGTTCTGGGTATTCTTTCTATGGGAATAATTTCAATTTGAAAAAAATATGTGCTTAAAAATGAAATCATGTTATTTGCAGAAAAATGGATGGAACTTGAAAACATTAAGAGAAATAAGTCAAACTCAGAAGATCAAGGGTCATATGTTTTCTCTCACATGTGGAAGCTAGAGAGGACAAAGGAAAAGAGATGTTGGGGGAATCTCATAAGAAATGAAGGTAGATCAGTAGAATAGAGGAAAGGAATTGAGAGAGGGAGGTAGGAAGGAAAAGGGAGGATATTGGGGAGTGATACTGGCCAAATTATATTGTTATACTGTGTGCATGCACAAATATATAACACAACAAATCCCATCATTATGTACAACCACAATGTACCAATGAAGTATGGGGAAAAAAAAAGAAAAGAAAAAAAAGGCAAAAAGAGAAGGATGACACTTTCTTTGGTCACATTCAGGGTACTTCAGCCACCCTTAGATGGTACCCACAGAAGTCTCAAAGGAACTGCCTCATAGTGATGGGACCAGGTGTTTGATCTCTGAGTATTGGATTTGCAATGTGGTTTCATTTTACTTTAAGACTGAATTCAGACATTTTAAAGCTCATTATTTTTCTGACTCTAAATGTATTGCCTTATCATTGTAGAAAGACTCAAAAACAAAATAAAACCAAATAAATCATACTAAAGGAAAAAAAAGCACATAGTTGGATGGGGTGAACAAGATACCTAATACCCACCCCAGAGGCAGGACCTGGTACATCTAGACCCCCAGGAATAAGCCTCCTGGAGGACAGAAGGCCAAGGGCAGGTTGGGGTGTGTGGATAGGCCCACCCACCTGCTTGATGAGCATGTAGGTCTCTGACATGATCCTTTCAATGCGGCCCAAGTCATAAGCCACACCCTTCTGGCCCTGCTGCCACACACGGTAGGCATCCAGCAAGAGTGTCTTGCCAGACTCAGTATCCTCCAGAAGTTTCCTCTTGCGGCTGGGCCGTGGGGGTGGCTCCTCAGGATGGCTGACCCCCCTGGCCCCTGTGGCAGTGGTTGGGGAAGAGTTGGTAGTGGAGACTGGTGGGGCTGGTGTGAATGGAGAGGGCTGCTGGCGGGCACTGATGCTCAGTTCCTCCAGGGACAGCTCAGTGGGCCTGCTCTCAGGGCCCCGGTCCCTTGGGGGGCGACCCGGCAGCACAGCTGGTGTCCGCTCCAAGTCTGGGCGATGAATAACAGCCTCACCCGTGTCCATAGGCTCAGTAGGCCCTCCTCTGGAACTCTCCTTGTCCTTCTGTTCCTTGCCCTGGTCTGCACTGTCTCCTGCATCCATGGCCATGGACCGGTGGTTGAGTGGGCCAATTTTACACCCTGGCTCGGGACCTGGTCCTGAGCCCTCAGCCAAAAGGGGCTTCTTGGAGTGGGGGATGCTCTCCTGGCCATCTTCAGGACTGGCCTTGTGTGAGACATCGGTGGTCATCCTGGCTCCAGTGAGGCTACAGGCCTTGGGCCCTGGGCGTTCTGACTCCTACAAGGAAACCAAAAATAAAACATTGGTAACTTGTACCTTTTGACATCCTCTCCCACCCAAAGTCACTCCTGTCAACCTTAGACTGCCCTATGACACTCCCAGGTAGCCAGATCAATGGAACTATTTATTTGCTACTCCTGAGTAACAAGCCTGGCTCTAGCTGGGATGGCACTGCCTAGTCTTCTTGTCCCTTTGTGATGGGAGACACAGGGTGTTTTATAGGAAGGGACCTGCCTAGGGTCACCAAATGTGCTTGTTGCACAGCCAAGTCTCTCTAACCACTGGTACATGAGGCCAGGGTTTCTGGTGGCAAGGACACTTTCAGACCCAGATACCATCAAGCCCAGTCTAGCCTTACTAGGCACTGGTTCTGAAGAGACAGTCCTGGCTCAGTTTCCAGCAGCCTCACCTGTTAAGTGGGTCACTTAAACTCCTGGGCCTTGGTTCTTTCATCTGCAAAATGGGAGCAGTACTCTACCTGCTTGGAGGGTGAAGAGGGAGGGTGTACACACATAGTTCACTGGTGGTGGAGGAGAAGGGTAATGGGCAACATACCTCTGTGAGCTCACTCAGTGTATCCTCCAGCACCTTCACAGTGAGAATGAAGGCCCGCTGTGCCAGAACCTGGCGGTCTGCATCTCGTAGATACTTCCTATGGTGACACAGGGTGATTAGAAAGGATGGGGGCATGTCAGATACCACACAGTGCTGCTAGGTAGTAGCCCAGTGTCTAGTTCCTGCCCCAAGAATGTTTGTTTCTGTGTCCCACTTACTGAGGTCTGCTCCCCCAAGTTTCACCTGAGTCCCACCCTCCACACTCAACAGGTTTCTGACTTAGCCCCAGCTGGTTGCCCTGCACCTTCTTGACTGGCTGTGAACCCTGAAGGCAGGGCTATGATGGGCCAGTCCTGTGTACTGGCTTAGGGAGGGTGGGGGTGAAGGATGAGCTTTAGTTCTTCTCCCTAAAGTCTGTCTCAAGGGTGCTCCAAGCCCCAGCTGGAGGCCCCTTTGAACTTGTGGCATGTTACCTGGGAACTCATAGGTGAATAAAACCATGAGAAGGTGAGGAGGCAGCTAATGGAGGATGGTTGGCCTAGCTTATGGCTTTATGACCAGGCCAGTCCACCTGTGAGCTCTATTTCCCACACAACCCCTACATGCACCAGCTATGTCAGGTGCCCCTCTGTTCTGGCTGTTCCACCCTTCTGGTTGAGGGGTCCCTGGTCCCCATTGAAGACATGGCTCTCCTGCTGCACATTATTCCTGGCCTTTACCTGGAGTACTATGGCTATGGTATGAATATCTGTTTTCCCCAGGACTTGACACCACCTCTGAGAGTCCCAGGCTAAGAAGAAATAAAGGGAAGGGAAACCAAGGTCAGTGGAGAGGGCCTGTTTTGGCCCTGGAATGCTTGAGGGTGGGAGCGATATCCCTTAGGTTCTAGACACTGGGACAGAGAATTCTTGAGGAGAAAAGGCTGGCTGGGACTCCCCAACAAGTAGGCTTCAGGGCCAAGTTGAGCAGGGTACAAAAGCCCTGGGTAGATGACTGACTCAGGGTAGCATGGTCACGGGCCAGGATGGGTACGTGTGTGGCTCACTCACTTGCCCTGGTCTGGGGTCCGTTGCAGCATGGAGGACACCTTCAGCAGGGTGCTATGGTCCCGGAGCTGGGCCAGCACCTTAAGCAACAGCACAATGGAGCGGTTCATGTGCCAGGCGAAGCTGCCCGGCCGGTCAATCTCATCCACAGGGATCCGCCAGATGCCCTGTGGGATGGGCAGAGGTAGGCTGTGAGGAGGACTGCCATGGCTGAAGCCTCAGAGATACTCCTGCCTGGAACCTGCCATGGTGCCAAAGTCACACCATCCCATTAGGGACTCCTTGGCCCCTTCTCACCATCCAGAAGACAGAAGTGTGGCCACTTCCACTTATTGCCTCCTCCTCAATGGTGGCAAATGACATGCATGCAGTTCTGCTACCTCTTTTGTATGACTATGTTGCATGGTTTACTGGGTTTATCTTCTATGGTGGCACTCAGGTCACATGCACCCCTCTCAGTACAGGTGCTGACTTAGATGTACAACCAATACCTAGAGGTGAAACTACTAGGTTAAATGGGGACATGATGCTGGGTATGGTGGCACACGCCTATAATCCTAGCACCTCTAGAGGCTGAAGAAGAAGGATTTCAAGTTTGAGGCCAGCCTTAATAGCTTAGTGAGGGCCTCAGCAACTTTGTAAGACCCTGTCTCAAAATAAAAAGGACTAGGAATGTACTTCAGTGGTAAAGTACTCCTGGGTTCAATTCCCAGAACCAAAACAAAACAACAGCAGCAACAAAAGGGGGACCATGGTGAAGCTCTGGTGGCTGCTGCCCCCAGATGACTCCAACACAGCCCTATCTTGCACACCTCCTTCCCTACAGTACCCAGAGAATCTTCACAGCTCCCATGATACCCAGGCCCCTGTCACCTCACTCTGAGCAGTTTGCTCCGCCAGGGACCCTCCTCCCCTCTCCCTAACCCACTGCAGTACTGGACATATACTACCCACTGTCAGCTCCAGAATCTAGTCCCTTGCAGGGTCCTGGTGACCAACATGACATCTAACAACCACTTGGGGTTCAGTCAAGGTGTAGGGAAGGCATGAGTGACAGAGAAAGGGAATGATGAGTAAAAAGAACGTTAAGGAGGCTGGTCACTAGCAGAGGACCTCAGAGGCCTGGAAGGAGCTGGCAGGCTCCCACATGGGTCCCTGTAGCCAAATAATGGAGATATGCCTGCCTGAATGGACTAAGGCTGCAAAAGATACTGCCTCCTTTTGCTCCTCCTGGGCATGGGGCCTGATCTATGTCAGGCTGCAGTATGGGGTTCTTGGGACCTCACTTATCATCCATGTGGACTACAGTGGCGTGCCCAGGTGGTGCCCCTCTCAGGGCCCTATTCCTGTGGGTGCTCGCTGCCTGTTTGTATGCCCATGCAGAGCTTGGGCCTACTCTGTTCCAGCAGTCCTGGAGGGAAGACAGGGCACCTCCAGCTTTGAGCTCTTTGGATCCCAGTAGAGCTTAAAATCCACATCCCTGAGCACTTGCACCTCCACACTGCGCCACTAGGCAGAGAAATGAGCAGCCTGGCTCATACTGTGATAAAAAGGGCCCACCAGATAGGCTAGGGGGCTATTTGGAGGCCACATTCTATCCACAGCAGTGCCCAACTAGGATGAAACCAGGGGGCTGAGGCCATCTACATCCAGTATGACAAACACCAATGGTGTGTCTTCCTCAGAAGTGGTTCTGTAGCAGCTGAAAAGCTACCACAGGGAGGTATGTTGGATGCTTTTTAAGCAGCTGTAGCTGCTGGTTTGGGGAGGTGAGGACCCCAGGCCCTGGCAACCATCTGTTCCCAGAGCTGTGTAAGATCTAAATGAGACTGCAGTGGCCATGAAAGTGCTCTCTCTGTTACCTCCCAGGCCTAGCAGGAGGGGCCAGGGAAGGACCCAGCTCCCTGGGAAGCACTTTACCATAGTTTCACACAGCTACACTGTGGATGCTGGAGCTTGGAGATGTGGAGTAACTTTCCAAGAGCAGCTCAGGTTTGGCCCCTCACCACATCCATGGCTCTAAGGAAAGGATTCCTTTGGGCCTACGGAGGGAATCTTGGACCACCTGTACCAGCCTCAACTGCACTGGTTGGGAGAGGGAAGAAACCCAGGGCTACAAATTGCATTGGAGAACAGGGTATGACTTGGAGGGGAAAGTGAGTGATATGCCCTGCACAAATGAGAGGGTTCAGAATGATCCTGGAGAAATCCCTCTAGCACTTTCTGTGCTGAGCTTAGCTTACTCTTACCCAGAACTAAAGTCAGACCCTTTCAGACCCCAGGGCCCTGACAAACCTGGCAGAGCAGCTGTGGATGGGAGAAGGTCCAGCCCTCATATCAGGTGAGGATGAATAAAAGAACAGCATGTGTTTTCCTCAATTGTGTTTTGGGGAGTGGGGATGTAATGAGGAAGGCTGACTTTCCCATCACCCTGAGTCTCCACACTAGTAGCTCTGGTGCCAGGGCACAGGCAGGCTGAGAGAGGAAAAAAGACAGGAGTTGTGAGGGCCTCAAAGGCTCCCAGGCACTTAGGCCTAGAAAGACTGAGGGTGCTTGAGCCCTACTGCCTTTCTACCCTCCATACTATAAGTTTGATGCCCGTCAGATGCACATCTGAAAGGCTAACCACCTTTCAAAGTAGCCCACTTCATCTTAATTAGCAGGAAAGGTCTTTTTCCTATGGTGCAAGAACCCCAGAATCATGCTCTAAGGGTTGAAATTATGCCCACTGGCTTTTTAAAACCTCCTTTCTCAACTCCCTTACCAAGCCCTCAGCCCCTCTGGACTGACACAAGCCAGGAATTCTATGCCTGGGAGCTTCTGCTTACATCCTTTTACCTCCTTTGCCTAATCAATTTTTGTGTCTTCCCAGGTCCAGCTGTGATGTCACCTTCTCTCCAAAGCCCTTCTGGCATGCTGCCCTCCTCTGACTCTCACAGAGACAACTTAAGGTCAGCCCCTCAGATAGCTGAGGGTTGTTTTAGGCTGGTAGTATATCTTGAACAAGAGTGGGTCTGCTTTGGTTCTGGGTCCCCAGGGCCCTGACAAACCTGGCAGAGCAGGTAAGGCAGCCAGTTTGAGAAGGCTTTCTGCCTCCTAGAGAGTATACATGGACTCTGTTGAAGCCTCCATCTGGAGAATCATAGTTCCCTAATCTCCTTGTTTGTCCCTTACCCTGTAAACGCTCATGTTCAACTGTTTAGGAAAGGTGGGAGATAATTCTCATGGAAAAGAGAATGCTCTTCAGAACTCTGAGTATGCAGAGGTGCCCCATGCTGGGGACAGGGATGGGGCTGCAGGGAAGATGAATGGTGCCCTATCACCAAAAGGCAATCACTGCAAGGCAGCAACAGTTGATTAAGCCGGGTGACAAACAGCTCACCTCTCCCCCACAGGAAAAAAGAGGCCAAGAAGGTGCTACCTAAGATAACCACACCTGGCCCTCTGCAGACAGAGAAGCACATAGAAGTTCAGAGAGGGATTTCAAACTCCCGTTCCCAAGTTCAAGGATCGAAGACACAGGGTATTTATCTGTGTGTGTATGTGTGTGTCACGGGGGTCTTCTAAAATGAGCCAATGAGGATGTAAGAAAAAAACCTCCTGGAGGGCCCATGAGGTCACCTAAAGTGGGCTACCTGGTACTGTGAGTGCATCTAAAACTGCATGGAGACTGGATGTTGGTATACCCTCATCACTTTTGGGGACAAGAGCTGTCTTCTGTTTATTGAAGTGAGACAATGTCCCAGGAGACAGGTTTGAGTCCCAGGTTCATCCAAAGCCTCATCTGGAACATCTGGAATGTCCACAGGTTCTGTTTCAGAGGGACCTGGGCAGTGTTGGCCAAGCGGCACACCCAACCTCTTGCCTCCCCTGTCCCTTGCCAGCTGATGCTGGGCTTCCATCCTTAGCAACTGACCTCTCTGGCCCAGGCACTCACTCTGCTAGGGGGCTGGGGGATGAATGAGGCAGCTTCACTCTCAGTACCTACTGGTTTGGGGTAGAGTGAAAGGAAAGGGTAGGGCAATAAGGGTAGAGCAGGGAAGGACTCGACCCCTCTGATGGCCACAGAAAGGTGGCATAGTAGATAGATGGCAGGTGATGGCGACAGAAGCACATTCAATGTAACAGGAAAGAGAAACCTACACAGGCTGGGTCTGTCAGGAGTAGAAACCCATGTGGGCAGAAAGCCCTCTCTGAGTCTCTGTCATTGAGCAGCAGTATATAACCATCTCAGGTTGACAAACACTCCTGTGTGGACAGGTCTAGTTTGCACTGCACATTCCAGAACAAGGTTTAGATCCCTATCTTCCTTCTGTTTCCTTCCATGACATAACACCGCCCATCATGGAAAGAACAGAGGATGAAACGAATCAGGTAGTGAATCCATGAAAAAACAGAAGGGAACTATGGAGGTTCCTGTCTGTCTGTTGCCACTGAATGTCCCCAAACCAGTCCTTAGAGACTTGAAACACAACATTTTGCACTTGCACACACTTGTTTCATTTTGGTTTCTTGCTTATTCTTTCCTGATAACATTGGTGCTGAAAAGCATACTTCCTATGCCGAGTCTAGCTGGCTCAAGAGCCCTTGTTCATTCATTCACCTTTTATTCATGCACATGGCACAGCGTGGGACTCCTCGATCTGTTTACCAGGCAATGAGTACCATCCTCTCCCCTCTACCTGTAATAGATTTGTTCCTTCCCACTCCCAGGGCTGGACCTTTTCGCTGCTCTGCCCACCTCAGCAGCTATAGTGAAACAACAAGCAAGTGAATCCAAGATCCCAGTCAGGCCTCCCTTTCCAGCAGGAGCCCCAGGGAACATCCCCTCCTTTCCTTAGCATGGGGCTGTGTGCAGATGGAAGTAAACCCCACCTCAGCCCAGAGATGGCTTCCTATAGCCATGGGGATGGACTTCAGGGTCACTTGGACTGAAGAATTACAGCCACCAGGCAGAGATACAGGGTGGAGAGCAAGCCAACAACTCTGCTTCCTGGATGAGCCAAGAAGAGATGAGCTTCTGTGTTTGTAGCTCCAGGGTGGCCTGGACAAAGCCTTACTCCATGGGGACAGGGAGGAGCCAAAGTAGATCTCTCCTTATACTGCCCTTTTCATACCCTGCCTGTGGAGGGCTATGAAAAACCTCAGAGAGAGCCACAGTGTTACAGAGGTCCTCCCAGTTTGAAGACAGGAGTCCAGTAGGAGATGGCACCTACTTTGCCCTGTTTTCCTCACCACTGCCCCACATGAGGTGGTGGGAGGCTAGGTAAAGGTCCCTACTGCAAGGTGTGTGGGGGACATGCCAGCAGGTGAGTGGAGGAAGAGCTAAGTTGGGGCCTGATGAGAAGGGCTGTGGACAGCAGTGCCAGAAAGGAGGCCTGGCTGAGAGCAGATAGAGACCAGCAATGGGGTGCTGACACCCCTTAGAATCTGAAGGGCAGGCCAGAACAGAACCACAGATTTGAGAGAGCCACAGGCAGGAAGGAGTCAGAAGCTCCCCTGCCAGTTCTCCCTAGCTACCCTCCAGCCTGTGCTGGTGCCCATGAATGTTCTGTCCACTTACAAAGGGGCTGAAAAGTTTGTGTGTTGGGGAATTGGGCAGGGGGGCGGAGCCAGGAGAGCAGTTTGATTTCTGCTCATGGCAATCTTATTGACTGACACAGTAGGGAGATGAAAGACAGAAGTGGCTCCTGCAGGTATGGAAAACTGTTTCTGGACCATCTAGCCTGTGCCTGAGCTTGTGGCTCATGATGTCTCCTGCACACTGTTATCCAAAAGAACTTATTCCTGGAAGGGTATAGATGCTCTACCACTGTGCTACATCTCCAGACTTTTTTGTTTTGAGACAGGATCTTGCTAAGTTGTGGAGGTTAGCCTCAAACTTAGGATACTACTGCCTCAGCTTCCTGAGTTTTTGGTATCACAGGTGTGTACCACAGTGCCTGGCCAGGTTCCTCTTTCCCTGGATTCCAGAAGCTGGCCAGCCCACACTTCCCTAAAGGCCTTGGAAGAGCTCACCCAATGCACACTCCTGGGTCCTAGGGTCTGCATACCAGTGAGGCCACTGAACACAGCCATTTACTCAACCTAGAGCCACCTCTGAACCTAGCACCTGAAGGCCACAGATTCAAATACAGATCTGGTTCTCTCAGTAAACCCCATGGCCCTCTAATGGGCCACTGCTTAGGCTACTTTTGACAGTATAGCCCAAGGCTATTCTGGGGCTCCTAGGCCAAGGGTTCCTAGCCCTGTTATCTTAGCAGGCCCTGCCTTTCAGTTACAGATCCTGCTACATTCTCCTCTAAGGATACAGGGAAAAGCCTCTCCAGGAACACAAGTGCCCCGGAAGTCAGAGCAGGAAAGAACAGCAGGAAAGGGTGTGCCCATTCAGAAATTCACTAGGTCCAAGGCTTGTTGCAGAGCAGATGAGGTTTGGGGATGGGATTAGGAGGGGACTCAAGAGATTCATCCTACACTTATACTAGCAGGGAAAGTCTGAGTGTGTAATCAATCCAGCCCTTGTATTCCAGAGAGGGAAAATGAGTTCAGTGTCCTCCACTAGCACCACAGATACCTCTGAGGGTCATATTTAAGTCCCTTTAGACTCTGTTGTGGGAAATGACTTCCAGCCTTGATCCTCCCAGAGTTCAGTTGGCCTCTTCCAGCTCCCTCTTGTTGTCACACCCACAGGATTCAGATTGCCCCTTCCCCTGATCTGCCAGTCTCAGGGCCATGCCCACATGGGATGCCAGGCAAGTTTCAGGCAAAAGAGAAAATGTCCACACCTGGGAATGCTGAGAAAGGTTATAAAGAAACCACATGGGTGCCACACAGAAGTATTTAGGAGGGAAAGGCAATGAAGTGCCAACATCACTTTGGGGAGTCCCAGGGTACTACCTAACAAGACAGCAAGTGGGAAGCTGGGTGAGTGGGAGTGAATATCCCCTTCATCTTCCCTTCTCTAGCTCACTCAAGCTCGCCATCTCAAGCAGCCTGAGTTTGTTTGGGGCCTTCTTGGGCTGGCCATGTTCAGGCTGTCTACAGGAACTATCTCTCGCTCTTTTTTTTTTTTTTTTGTTCTGGGAATCAACCCAGGGATGCTCTGCCATTGAACTACATCGCTAGCCCTTTTTATTTTGACACAGTGTCTTGCTAAACTGTGGAGACTGGCCTTGAACTTGTGATCCTCCTGCCTCAGCCTCCCTAGTTGCTGGGATTACAGGCATGTGCCAGCATACATCGCTGTCCCTAGCTCTTGACATCAGCAGCTAATTTCAAAGGCCTGTGCCCTGGACAGAATAGCATCCCTGTTCTTGAAACTGAACTCTAGGTTGCTGGACTCTTTGAATGCTGGACTGCTCAAAGGTGGGAGGGCTGGTAGGCAGGCAGTAAGATGGCATCATGGCATCACTCTTGCTTACAACAGCCCTCTGAACAGACCTGCTCTCCTGGGGAGCGCATAACCTGTGAGGTGAGATGAATTCTCAGGGAACTCCTTAAGTCTACCTGTATGAGTGAGGAAAGGAAAATCAGGACAGCTATCTAATGGGCCTGCCTGTAGACTGTCTTGAGAAGGAAAGTTAAAGAGAGAAAGAGAGAGAGAGAGAGAGAATTTAATATTTATTTTTTTAGTTTTTCGGCGGACACAACATCTTTGTTTGTATGTGGCGCTGAGGATCGAACCCGGGCCGCACATATGCCAAGCGAGCGTGCTACTGCTTGAGCTACATCCCCAGCCCCGAGAAGGAAAGTTTTAGGTAAAAGTCTTAAAGCCTAGACTCCAAGTCCTTTCAACTTTGGTGCAAACCTCAGGTGGCTTTCAGTGAGTCCCAAGAGGGCAGGGAGAACTTCTTGTCCCCCAGAGCCATATCTGGGCTAGCCCTAGGCAGGCTCTGGGAATTAATGCAACAGACAAACCCTTTCAAAGAGCCAAGATGCAGGGACAGGAGAGAGGCTGACAGAAGGAATAGTGGGCCAGGAAAGCAAAGACTCTGAGGGCTTATCAGGGAAAACCAGACAAAGCAGGAGCAGGAGCTAGAGAAAGAGCCTCCACAGAACAGGTAGAAAATGGGCAGCTGAGCATACAGTGATGACTCTTTTAGTCAGCCCCACCACCCAGCATATCCTAAGCACAGGGAACAGGTAATGTTTATCTAGATTCTTTAACTCAGTAAATAGAGCATACATATTTTCCCACATTGTCAAAAATATCTCATTTAAAATGACCACAGTGTTGGGTGTGGTGGCACACACTTGTAATCCAAGTGGCTTGGGAGGCTGAGGCAGGAGGATCCCGAGTTCAAAGCCAGCCTCAGAAACGGCTAAGTGTTAAGCAACTCAGTGAGACCCTGTCTCTAAATAAAATACAAAATAGGGCTGGGTATGTAGTTCAGTGGTTGAGTGCCCCTGAGTCCAATCCCTGGTCCTCACTTGCCCCCAAAAAATGACCACAAGCGGGTGTGGTGGTGCACACTTGTAATCCCAGTGACTGAGGAAGTTGAGGTAGGACGATTGAAAGTTCAAGGCCAGCTTTAGCAACATAGCAAGGCCCTAAGCAGCTTAGTGGGGCCTAAGCAATTTAGTGAGGCCTAAGCAACATACTGAGACCCTGTCTCAAAATAAAAAGGGCTGGGGATGTAGCTCAGTGGTTAAGTGCTCCTAAGTTAAATCTGCAGTACTAAAAAGTAAAATAAAATAATCACAGAGCCAGTGACTCAGGAGGCTGAGATGGGAGGATGGCAAGTTTGAGGTCAGCCTGGGTAATTTAGTGAGACCGTGTTTCAAAATAAATTAAAAAGGGCTGTGGGTGTAGCTCAGTAGTAGAACACCCTTGGGTTCAATCCCCAGTACCATAAAAATAATAAAATGACCACACAACACTAAACCCAAAAAAGAAGTGGGTTATTGGTGGGTAACTGGGACAGAGTCTCCAGAATTATTATGAAGAATGCTGGGCTGAACATTCTTATCTATGAAGCTCTCCTCCCTCTACACGGGATGATTTGCCCTCAGGGACCAAGAGAGAAGGCACCTAGCAGCAGGCTGGACTCTTGGAGGTGATGTGGCTGAAGTCACACAGTGGGGGAGTTTACAAAGGAAGACCAGTAATCAAGGCTTCCCAGAGCAGCACTTTTTCAACAGCTTTGTTCACAGAAAACACCACTGTGAGTAACCAGGGGAGAGCCTGTTCTCTTGACTGAGGGATTCCTACAGCACCCCCCACCCATATGGATACAGTGGTGACTCAATGCTAAGAACAGGAGAAGGAGGGGGAGCTTACTGGCATCCCATTCCAAGGAGCAGCAGGCACAGGGATAAGGAAAGGCTGCTTCTAGCTAAGGACGAGATGCCTAGTGGTGGCTGGTGCTAAAGAGAGTGATGGAGCCTACCAGCAGGGTGGGGTTCTGGGACAGGAGATCAAGGGCCTTCCCCTATCCCCCAGAGAAGCACAAAACTTTCTGTGGGCTCCAGGACAGCCTCAGAGTTATAGCCTGACACCTAGCTGAGCCAGGAATGTGAAAGAATCTGGACTGTAGGCCCTGAGGTCAGAAGCACTTGTGAGGAAAATACCTGAAAATCCTCTAAAGTTTTAGAGAAACACCTGTCACTCAAAGACTCATACAAACCACCCAAATAAGACTACTTGGACAGAGAGGAGCAGGTAGGGTATGGAAGGATACTTCAGTGCCAGTGAGCCCCAGGAGTTGATTTCATCTTCTGGGGTCAACAATTCACAGGGTGCCTGCCCAGCTTCTTCAACACATGATTTCACTTATACCTTCACTGTGGGAGAGGAGACTAGTTCCAGGGCAGGCAGGCAGCCAGCAGGGAGCTGAGACCAGAACAGTACTCAGCCCACTAGGTTCTTATACTCCACCCCACTTGCCCCCAAGTAAGGACAGCATCAAGAACAGAGCCAGGCCAGGATCCTATATCCCCCTGCCTGTTCCTCTGCAGCCCTCATCCTCAGGAGACCAGGCATTTTGGGCCAGGACTGTTTCTAGGCTGGCAACTCTCCAGCCTTTGATGCCCTGAGGAGTTAGGGGCCCTCCCCCTCCTGTAGCACTTTTGCTTCAGGCTTAAGGGGGTGGGAAGAGGGCTCCTGAAGGCCAAGTTGAACACCACTGGGGGCAAAAAGTTCCTACAGCTTTTACCCCGAAGTCATCTGGGAGCCTCTCTAGCTGCAGGGCTGTGCAGAAGCCACCAGGCCCGCTCCCTCCCACCCCCAACACGGTCTTCGGTCTTCATTGTCAAGTTTGGGCTACAGAGGGCAAGGAATTCCCGGTGTCATTACAGGTAATAAGACCAGAACCCACACAGGAAGGGCCTGGGGAAGGCTGCAATTCGCCCGCAGCTGGCGCCCACCGTTTCCAGCCTCCTCTGCCAAAGGAGACAACGCGCACTAGGTTTTTCCTCCCCTCCCCCTCTCGGGAAAAGCAGAAACGACAAACAACCAAGTGCGAGTGTGTAGGGGAGAGCCCAGGGGCCAACTCTCGGTGGCCAGCCTTGCCTTCCACATGGGTACCTTCATCCCACGCCCAGGCCCAACCCAGGCTCAAGCGATCCCTACCTCCAACCCTACCCTTCCCACCAATGTGAGTGCTGAGGGTCAAGGACCGGGTTTAGCCCAGAGCTTTGAGCCCGCTGGCTCTCACTTTTGAAAAACCGCTTGCACCATCTTCCCACCCCCGCACAGCAGCTATTTTTAACTAGGGAGGCACCACGGCTGGGTGTTGCTGCCCACCCAGCCGGGCGGCCAGCTCACCATCCCCGGGAGCAGCACCGCGCAGCTTCTCGCGCGGTGCTTCTCATCGGTGTCTCTGCCGCCAAGTTGCTCCAGCTAGTGGCTTTCGCTTTCGCGCGGTGTAGCGCAGCACACACCCCCGTGCGCATCGGCTCACTGCCCTGGGCTTGGTCGGGTTGGGCTTGCAAGGGGCTCCCTGCGCGGGTGCGTGTGCTGGCTCCGGTGGCGCTTGCCACCCCCGCGTGCCACAGCCTAGGCCGGCGTGGCAGCCCACCTGACGCTGAGCAGAGCGCCAGCTCAGCTTAGGCGTGGGGGTACCGCACCCCACTGCCGGCTCACTTCCTCCGCGGGGTGTCAGGGAAACCACAGCGCGCGGGCTTCCTGCTGCAACAGGGGCGGGAAGGCTGGGGGCGGACGCGGGGGCCCACCCAGGGAGGACTGAGTAAAAGAAACACAGAAAAGCGGAGAGCGAGGCAGGCAGAAAAAGCGTGGTAGTCCTGTGGCCCTGGTCCCAGCCCCCGCCCTCAGCCAAGGGCAAGTTCCTACCCGCCGGCTCCGCCGTGGCATCTGTGCAGGAGAGCTAAAGCAGGCGCCGGGCCATGGCCGCGGAGGCTCGCTTGCTTGCTCTCGGCGGGCCGGGGTGGGGCGGGCAGAACCGGACAGGGCGCCGGCGCTCTCCTGGAAGCTGGCCCAGCAGTGCAACTGACTTTGGCTGGCCAATCCTGGCGGGGTCCCTGGCCCGCCGCGGGTGCGTTGGTGGTAAACTGCTGCTGATCCGACACAGGGTGATGTGGGTGCAACCCTCAGCACGGGAAGCTGTGGGGCTGGGCGGCCCCAGACTGGGCAGAGTAGGGGCGGCAGGGATGGCAGCGGCCAACTGAATGCCTGGGTTGTCCTCTACCCTCTTTTAGTACCTATGTGAATGGCGCCCCCTGGAGTTGTGCCACACAGTGCTCTGTGGTAGGCAGAAGTGTAGGTGTGTGGGACACCTGTAGGTGTGTGGGACACTCAAGAACTTGAGTGAAGACTTTTGAAGCAACATCCTCAAGGGGTAGGAGAGCAGAACAGAGATGTTATGATGAGTCCACCAGTGGGCTTTATTGCTGGAAGTGGCCTGGCTTCATTTTCTAGCTGGGTTAGAGAAAGGGCTGGGCCAGGTAGGCCTCAGGACCTGTGAGCCACTGCATTCCAAGAATAGCAGTACCCTTCTCCCTAGCACATGACTAGCTTTGCAGACCTCAGGGAGAGTACTGACTGTGACCATCTACAGAGGAGGAAAGGACTCAGAAGGAAAAGGCCTTACTCCAGAGCACATGGCCAAACCCCTGCTATTTATAGCCTCAAAGAGTCTTCCTCCCTGCTTTCTTTCCAGTGAGGTAGGCTGCACTGGAATTGTCCACCAATTGTTGGCTGCTGCTTCTATCCTCACTGAAGAAAGAACAAGGAAAGGTGGGAATGGACCATTATTGATGGTCTAATTGGAGAGATGCTGTACCCACCACAAGCTTCTCTTACCACTTGAGTGCAAGGAGCTCCCTCTTCCCTCCCTAGATCACCAAGGGCCTTGAATCCACCTGGCCCAGTGATATCCCCTCTTTGAGCTGACTAGTCTCCTACTCTTAGCCTGGTTCCTGCCCACTAGCATTTCTAAGCTTACCATGAGTCCTTTCCAGGTGCCTCTTGTCCAAATCAGCCTGGGTCCAACCTGTCCTTTCAGCCTGGAAAATGCAGTACTTTTTGCCAATGGAGGATAATTTCTTTGTCAGGCAATGTGCTTGCTACTGGGGACATGAAAGATGCATGCCTGGGCTCCTAGAAGTCACTTATTTGCAGGAAGACATACCTGGCACAAGCCACTCCTAGGCTGTAGAGAAGGACAAGGGGCTTCTTTAATATCCCAGTTGGATATTAAAGAGTTCTGAATCCACGTCAGTCACACCACTAAAGCCTCTCACCATCCACATTGATAGATACAACACACATGTGAACAGGTTCAGAGAATCTGAGTGCTTCATGCAGTTACATAGCAAGAAGTGTCTAGGATGGTTGAGATCTATTACCCAGGTCTGGACAGCTCCAGTTGGGTCACTCCTCTCAGTTGTCCCCAGTTACTGGCACAGGCATGAAAACCAGGTGCCAAAGTAATGCTTGCACCTTGCAAGCTCATGACCTCACTTTATACCTTATCTACTTCCTGTAAGATCAAGTCAGACTGAAGGAAGCTGAGAACATGTGCTCATCATCTCCAGGCCACAGAGAAGCTGTTATCAGTGTCAAGTGTTCAGTCCTTGCACCAGTAGCATCCAGCTCTCCAGAGCATGTGTGCTCACCCATACAGTCTGGGAGTAGGTCCATAGGCACATTCTCACATGCACAGTGGTGAAGGAGCCTGACAGCACCCCCACATCTGCCAGTACAGATGAATACACTGAGGTTTACAGATAAATACACCCAGGGGTAGGGATTTGGGCTGCCCAAGGTTCCAGTTTCTGCTGTCACAGCAAGAGGGAGGCCTACGGTGATTTGAGGGGAGCTCAGGGATTCTATGCTAAGCTCCCATTAAGCAAAGCCTCTGAGGAGACATCTTTGGGAGAATGCTTTGTAGACTCTGGCCTCTTTGGACGTAGTACTCTACCACATAGTGTCCTGCACTCTGAGCCCTGGTCTACAGCCTTCTCCAGAGCCCCAACGCAGGCATACCATCTCTAGATGACAGGTAAGAATACTTAGGCCAAGGGCAGGAAGGTTCCTCACAAGATGAGTTACCCTCCTTGTCTCTCCACAGGGGGAAGTGCCCAAGTCCATGCTAGAGCCTCCTGGGGCTTCGTGTGAGAGTACTATGACAGTTACAGGCCGTGTTGGATCCTCGAGAATGCCTTCTCCCCTGTCTGACAATCTGGCCAATTGCAAAGTTAGTATAAGCTTTCAGGAGTGTTCTGAACCACCCTTGCTGTGGACTGGCAGAAAACCCCTCTCCTAGGCCCATAATACTATGAGATCCACAGAATAGTATACCCAGGTGCCTAGGCTGAGAGTTGGGAGTGGTGCTCACATTGACCTCAGGGAATGAAGCTGAGTGAAGTGGGATCCCAGCCACTTGGAGTACTCCCTCTATGGCTATGCCTGAGCATGGGTATCTCCTGTCTCCCAGGAGAGGGACTTCTCATCTACTATAGCCACTGGAGGCTAACCTTTCTGTCAAAGGCACATTACCTCATAGAGTACCCCATTCCCCTGAGGCAGGGCCAGGTTCACTGTCCACCAGGCCCTGAGCTCAGGTGTGGCCTGCAGTCCAAGGCTCTCCATTCCTGCTCTGAGTATGGCTAAGTAGATCCCTCCCTGGAAATAAAGCTTGGAGCTAAGCTGATGGTAGCCCATTACTGATGGATGCTCCTATTGACCCAGATGCTGGGTTGTTTCCCCAGTAGTCCAGACGGGACCCTCATTTGCTTGGGCTTGTTGAACAAATGACCCAGTGTTTCTGTGTATTGAGAGGGTGGTATTTGGGAGACTACAGAATCTGTGTCCAGCCAGTGACAAGCTGAATCTGCAGGCATATTCCATGGGGAACTTCCATAAGGCTACCTGCTCTGAGCTAACTTAACTTATACACATATTAACAATCAGCATTTCAAAACTTTTTATTTTTTGATACCGGGGATTGAACCTAGGGGTATTTTACCACTGAGCTACATCCCCAGTGGCACCACCAAAATTGTTTTAAAAACAATTTTGAGACAGGGTTTCACTAAGTTGCTTAGGGTCTTGTTAAGTTGCTGAGGCTGGCCTTGAATTTGTGAACTTTTTGTCTCAGCCTCCAGAATTGCTGGGATTACAGGAGTGCACCACCACATCCAGCCAAAACTGTTTTTTAATAAGTGAATTTCTGCAATGCTTTCAGGGAGTCTCCCCAATTGGCCCCAAACCATCTTACCTTCTTCACTGACTCCAGTAAGCCCTATCACCTGTATTCCTTTAACCACCTAGTCTTTTCCCTACCCCATGTCCCCTAAACACAATGGTCACTGTTGCTGTGTACGGTGTCCCAAGCAGGTGCTATGGTCCACAGCAGTAATGTATTTTTGCTGAGCATTTTCATGTGATCCTTTCCATGAAGGAGTTGAGCCTTATAAACACTGATTAGCTTTCTCAAAGCCACCCAGTGGTATGGGGTGGAACCAGATGTGGAGAAGAGCCTGGAGGTGACTGGGGTGTTCCACCCAAGATCAGAGACAGGACAGGATACACACTACAGAAGCACAGAGGCCCCATGTGTAAGGGACTCCTTGGCTTGCTCCTGGGCAGTGCCTGGCCCCCAGGCACTTGTGGGCCCAGCCCATTACCATGGTAACCAGGAAAGGGCTTCAGTATTTCAAACTCAAGTTTCTCAGAAGCAACAAGCAACATGGTCAAACTTTCCAAATAGGAAAAGCGGGGTGGGGTGGGGGGAGAAGAAAGGGTGATAGAGATTAACTTCTTAGACTGAAGCCTTTCTACAAAGGAGACCTGGCTACTGAGCTAAGGACAACAGGAAGAGTAGGTGCTGCCTGGGACTCTGGAGGCAAGGAAGAGAGGAAGCCCACAGCTCTGGCTTACAGCTTTCCTGATCAGGAGCCTGGGCCAGTGGGAATGTGGCCTGAGAGGGTGGGGTCTGGCTCTTCCTGTGGCTGCTGGAGCAGCTACCCTCTCATCTGTTTTCCATTGGGTTTGTGAAAAAGGTTTCTTTTGGAAAAAGGGCTGGAAAACCACTGACCTCATTCAACTGGTCCACCTTTGGAGATGGAGAAACTGAGGTCAAAGGGGCCAGGACCAGAAAGTCAACAACAGAACTAAACCAAGGGCAGAGTGGCATTCTTCCCCAAGAGTGGGCACACTGTGAAGACCTGGGGATTATGTTGGACTTGGCCCAGATGTTCTGTTCTTCTGGGTCCTTCCTGCCTTCCACAAGCCCTGGCCACACTCACAGAGGCTCCTGGCTCAAGAACCCCACTCAGGGCAACCCCAGTGACATGCATAGTAAAGGATGGGAGCCCTCAGGTCAGAATGTGCTCTTTAACCCTGGGGCTTGAGGGCTAGCCAGAATCCCTAGAAAGATATGAGCCATACTAGACTTTGCTGCCATAAGAATCTATCATAAGGACACAATAGCATTTATTTATTTATTTATTTATTTTCTGTGGTGCTGAGGATTGAACCCAGTGCCTCACACATGCTAGACAAGCCAATGTTGACCTGGAGACTAAATGAACAAAGCAAAGGCTGGCACTGCTATCTCTTTCTTGTCCCCTCTCAATGAAGTGTTGTTGTTGATTTTTTTTTTTCCTTTGTGGTACTGGGAATTTAAATCACACAAGGGGTGCTCTATCACTGAGCTACACCCCCAGCCCTTTTTAATTTCTATTTTAAGACAGGGCCTCAATAAATTGCCAGTGCTAGCCTCAAACTTGTGATCCTCCTGAGTCTCTCAAGTCAATGGGATTACAGGCATGTGTCACCATGCCTGGCGAAAAGGACACATTCTTGAAGTAACCCCCTCTTCTTCCTAGCTTAGAGATAAGAGCTTTCTGTCTCTGACCCCTTAGTGGCCATAGACCTCCCCCCAACCTCTCTGCCTTTTCCCACGCCACCCTGAGTCTGAGAGGGCTGCCTATCTTGCTCCATTTTCCAGCCTTGCTGAGGGCACTACAACTTAGCCCAGAAGTGTTATCTTCCCTGCTGAGATCTGCAGCTAGGTGCTGCCCTGTTAGGCAATAGGCCTAGGCCTAGGCCTAGAGCAGTTTCTTGGGAGAACAAAGCATGTAGGATATAAGGCTTTTCCCAAGCTCAGTCCATCATCCATGCCTCAGAAAGACATGGCAGGAAGAGCAAACCTCTAAAAAATAACTTACAGTAGTAAAAAAAAGTCTATATTGAAAAATATTCTTCTCTTCAGGAATGTTAAACAGTGAGCTCTTGAGTGAACATACAGAGTGGAGCAGCTGGGGGCGGAGGGGACCAGAGCTGAGGTCAGAACTGGATGTATACACAAACATTGCAGTTCTTCTGGGGGAAAAATAACAGTGCTCCAGAGAGGCTGCGCAAAAACTCTGGCATGGAAGCTAGACCACAGGATATGGGTCTCCAATCCTGGGCTCTAGTCCAGGCTCTGCCACTCACAGGCTGTGTGACCTTAGCAAGTCATGGCTGCCTCATCTGTAGGGGATCCTGAACTCCCTTTTCAGGGCTATCCTAAGGACTTGGTGATGAGACCATGAAAGAGATGGATTCCCTCTGACCAAACATCTTGACCTCACCACAATTCTGAATCTATACCTAGAGGTGAAAAGTGTTTCCAGAAAAGAATGTACACCAGGGGATGACAGTCTAACATTTGGTTTCTTTCTTTCTTCCTTTCTCTCTCTCACTCTCTGTTTCTCTCTTTCTTTCATAAATCATAGCCATGAACACAGGCAGTCTCGCTTGGCAAGACTTCTAACTGGTGCTGTATCCTATTAAGGTAGGGGCCTGGGCATCCTGTGTCCATGGCTTTGCCCCCTCCTTGTCCCTGCAACCCTACTGTGTTTCCTTTTGCTGGCCCTCAGGCAAAGAGTCATGGAAGTTTCTCAGGAGAAGCACTCCTCCATCTGATGCTCTGGGGCTTGCCCCCTCCCCAGATACAAAGGCAGGGATGACAAGGAGGCCTTTGATACCTGCTCCAGGCTAGACCTGGGGCTGAGAAAGCCCAAAGCCGTTAAGTTTTACTCAATCTACAGAGTTAAGGACATAGGAAGAAAGGAAGGGTGGGGGATACGCTCAGTGTGCTAACTCTAAGATTCCTAAAAACCGGACCTTTTTTCCCCTGGAGAACTTGAAATGTTTCTTTTGTTTACTCTGCGTGTACAATTGGCCGATGGATCATCTCAGCAATGCTAAAAATAGTGCTATTGCAGCAATTCCTATTGCAGCCAAGAAGCTCGCATTTCCTCAATTTAAACTTTTCCCCTGCTTTTTTGTCCTCTGATTACCACTGTGATGTGATTGGGCTTCCTTTGACCCCACAGCACAGTAATGGCTCTGCTGTATACCTTGGGTCATCTTCATGATGAAGAGTCAGCTCAGTGAGTCTAGGTGACCTTTCAGAGTCACAGCCACCAAGGGTGGGCCCTAGGAGCAAAAGCCCCACAGGATTCCTGACCAGCCAGGGATGGTATTTCCACAGCCATTGGTGACTGTGGACGAAGAGAAAAAGCCATAACCAATCCCAGACCATTCTTTTGAGAACCAAATGATGCTGGAACTTTAGGAAATAAGGGTACTCTGGGACAATAAGCAGCATCCTCCCAACACAGTCTCATGCGGCATTGAGGACACTGCTTACCTCTTAGTGGCATCCTGGTATGGGCATCCTAGTATGCTGTCCACTGGAGGACAGGAACATCCTTGCACTCAGACCCAGGCCTACTAGGCTCCTGGGCCCACTTCTCTTTATACTCCCTGTCATTACTGCCCTGCCCCTTATACTGTCAGTTCATGGGTGTTCAAGGTCCTTCTTGCCCATCTCTGGAGCTGTTCACTGGCCACCATTCCTACTGCCACTGATTTGGTTCAGAATATCTGAACCTCAGGCACTAACCTCAGATTCTTTCATCTGTAAGGCAGGAAGGCTGTGAAGATTTAATGAGCTATGGTGAGTACAAGACCTGAGGATGGGTGTGTCAACAGTGCTCCTGGCAATCTACACTCATGGCAGCATCTACCCAACCATCCATGTGTACACCCTGTAACTCTTCAAGACCCTTACTGGTGTGTACCCACCTGTGCCTCACGTTATCGTGCACACCGTTCCTTTGTTCGGAAGCTGGGCCTTGTTCTATCCTTCACAGGCACATCCCCAACACTGACTTCATGTCTTTTTCACACTGTCTGCTCATCTTTAGGTGAAGGCATCTGAATTCCAGGAGGACTGAGTGCTTAGTCAAGTCTGGGGGCCTAGCCAGGCACAGTGGCACACACCTGTAATCCCAGCAGCACGGGAGACTGAGGTGGGAGGATCACAAGTTCAAAGCCAGCCTCAGCAAAAGCAAGGCGCTAAGCAACTCAGCAAGACCCTGTCTCTAAATAAAATACAAAACAGGGCTGGGGATGTGGCTCAGTGGTTGAGTGCCTTTGATTTCAATCCCAGATACCAAAAAGGGGCGGGGGGAAGTCCTGGGGGCCTCAAAAAGCACATATACAAAGTGATTCCTGTTGGGGGCTCAGGCAGGGCCTGACATGAGAAGA
Source organism: Marmota monax (assembly GCF_021218885.2). Classification (NCBI taxonomy): domain Eukaryota; kingdom Metazoa; phylum Chordata; class Mammalia; order Rodentia; family Sciuridae; genus Marmota; species Marmota monax. The sequence goes on along the minus strand of NW_026694573.1, from coordinate 3,346,816 downwards.
AGCTATTCTTGGGCAAGGAGGCTGCCAACCTGGGGCAAGACTGGGGGTGAACTTGAGGAAGCTAGGTGCAGAGATCCTGTGGGGAACATAAATTGAAGAATGGCATCCACAAGCAGGTCTGAACTGGCCTTAGGAAGGCACTGAGGGAGGCCAAAGGCCTGTGGTCAGGATGGTCAACAGGATGCCATTCAAGGGAGGCTGGAGTGTGGAGGAGACTTATGGTTTCTACAAACTGGGGGCAGCGTAGCCCCATCAGCCCTGTTCAAAGCAAGGGAGGGACAAGAGACTCTATTATTGAAAGGAGGAGGGGGAAAGTGGGACAAAGACACAATTTCCCATTCTTGCTGTCCCTCCCTATCACATACCCACAGCAGGCAGCACAAACAGAAAAGAGAGCTGGGAAGTTGCCTCTGAATTCCCAATGACACAGCAGCTAAGAAGGGTGTAGGACTTGAAGTCAAACAGACTAGAATCCCAGACTGGCCATTTGCTAGCTGTGTGATCTTGTGGCATTTCCTCAGCTTCTATACTTCAAGGGGGTACAATAGCACCAGTACTCTGCAGGGCCCTGGGTCACTGTGCCATGACCACTAGCAATTGCTGCTGCAGAAACATACTCAGCAACACCCTTCTGACAACATTAAGAAGATATGCAAGCTGTGGAATGAACTGCAACAGGGCCTCAAAATGGGCAGAGGATAGAAAAGGGCTTTTATCACAGCCTTTGGAGACCACTGGTAAAAATTTCTATGTCTCTACAGTGGGGATAATAATAGTACCTAAACCTCCTAGATATATTATGGGAGACCAAAGGATGTACCCCCAAATAAACCCTCCAATGAGACTGGTCCTACAATAGCTGCCATAGGCACCCTTCCCTGATAGGCCCCTAATAAGACCAGGCTGGATCAGGCAAAGATGTTCTGGTGCAGTAGCAAATGAGGCCTCTACTGTTTCTGCTCCTGGCCTCAGGAGCCCCAGCCCTGAAACGGGCCTGGGTGAGGTGGCTACCATAGAGAGGTGGCACAACCCCCAATAGACCTGGTGCCCAAGTTAGCCTATAGTGCTGTTCCACTCCCAAAAGCAGATCTATTAAACACCTTAGTCTACCTATTACATCCCCCTCATTGGCTTGGAATCCCAACCTCGTCTCCTAGGGAAAGGCTAAATGCCCATGTTCTTCTGTTCAATGCCACCCCATCCTCCCCATTCAGCCAATGGGTAACACTCCTGCCTAGGGTAGCTGTGCCAATGACATGAAGGTACCAGCAGACTCCTGCTTTTCTCCTTTGGGTGGGGCTGCTGGTCTCCATGCATGGGATTCAGTGCTAGACACTGAGGTTGATGCCCATCCTGCAGCACAGACTGGTGATGGGACCTTCCAACCTTGAGGGTTGGCCTTCAGATCTGAGCCTTGTTGATAATATAGTGGGCCCAGGACCTGATCCATAGCAGGTGTACAGTGGGTTAATGCACTTCTTGAAGCATGGGCACAGGGACAAGTAGTGATATAAGGAGAACCAGTCACAGCTGGTCCTGAGTGGGGAGAAGGTGATATAGGCCTGAATGAGGGAAGGCATGGGGCTATTATAACTCAGGCTCTTCCTATCCTGATGTTTCTTAGTCCTGATGGAGAGGGTAGGCAGAAAGTCCTCATACTGAAGCTTTTGGGGCTTGTTTACCCCTGCTGGCTGCCTGGGGTGATGGTAGGTCTTAGGGATAGATAGAGACTAATACCTCTTATCCCTAGTTTGCGACTTGGCCTTTACTGATATCTACCCACAACAAGCTCTGAACTTGGGGCTGGTGTCTGGGGATAGAGTGGTCCACAGGCCCACTAGGCATGGTACCTCTTAAAAGTAGGAGGGACTGAGGCAGAGAAGAAGCAAGTCTGGCCTAAGGTGATGGGGGAGGCAATAAGGGATCTGGCCCTGCAACAGGAGGTGAAGGCCCTGGATACCGGCCACAGCTGAATTCCTGGGTACATGAACTAAGAACACTGATATGCCTGTTATCCCTTTGTTCTAAGGCTGCCTCTTTCCAGTTATTCATCCCAGGTAATTCTCTTGGGGGTGAGAGGGATTCATAGTCACTAGGCATGTCCTCCCTGAGCTGGAGGAGGCATTGTGAAGACAATAGCAATGCTGTTTTAGATGAAGTCCCCAGGGTGGGGGTCCATTGGCTGTGTTCTGCCTGGCTCTACTGGTCTCCATCTGGACTGCTGGCTCTTTCTGAAGGGGAATGGCACTAGCTGAAGTCTGGCCTGAAAAGTGGGCCCACTGTACCTGGCATCTACTCGCCAGATGGGAAGAAGTAGGGATTCTCCCAAGGCCACATGAGCCAACTGGTAGCAGTTAAAATAGAATGGATGTGAGTGATTCTTGTTGAACAGAATGTAGTCCTGGGACCATGAAGACCTTTTCTCCTTCCCTCTAGCTCTGGCAAGTGGTCAGCCCCCCAGGTGGCTGCTCTACCAGTGTGTGTGGGGGGCCCTTCCTTCCCAAGACTGCATCAAAGCCCTTAGTGTATACTTATGATACAGGGCTAGGGACTACACAGAGCACACACACTTAAAAGATACAAAGATGGGATAGGGGTGGCAGACGCCAAGTAGGGCCATGAAGATGGCAAGAAGGAGCCCCTGAAATAGGCCAAGAAGTGCTGAGAGCCATAGCCGAGTGGGAATGACGCATGGCATTTTTGCCAGAAGGAGTGGTTGAGAGGTGACCCCAGCAAGCCACTGAGATGATAAATGGTTATGTTAAGCTGTGTATTCAATTGTAAATTAGACTCCTGCTGTCCACCTCAGCCTGCTACTTTGGAGTTCTAGGGCTACTTTGGAGTTTGGAATCTCCTGCTACTTTGGAATCTGGGGATTCCTGGAGAGTTCCCATTGGTTGGGGAAGTGCCGGAGGGGGGATTTCCGGAGGAGGGATTTCTGGTTGGTGTGTGGTTGGTGTGTGGTGTGTCCCGGGAGAAGGCCGCGTGGGTGGGTGGGTGGCGTTGGCGGAAAAGCGCATGTGCAGTGCCGGTAAGAGTTGAAATAAAGTAGTTGCTATTTGAACCTACAAGGCTTTGAGGTGGCTCGGTTATTTGTGTCCAGCCAGACTACGGCAAAGAAGCAGGACAAGGAGATGGATAAGGAAGATGCGCTTTCAAGCAGGAACATAAAGAGTAACAGAATAAATTTGAGGAGCTAAAATCAAAAGCCACAGGAAAGGACCCTGGCCATGAGTGGAATTAAGAAATCTGGCAAAAAGTAAGGTGGTTCTTTGATACTGAGATGATGGTGACCATTGATTCCATTGCTATTTAAATATCAGGGTCCCTGCTATAACATCTTGCCACCTATAGCTAGAATGAAATGCTGTCTTGGAGTCTGTTGTAAATTTAAGAATAAACTTTTGTTAAAAAAAAATAGATACAAAGATAGCTCATGATGACCATATTTCCCATCAATTTAAGTGGCATAGACTCAGGACAAATAGAACCAGCTGAGCCTGTGTGGGAGCTGCCAGGTAGAAGAGAAAACTTCAGAGCCTAGTCAAAGAAAGGGGACTGGCCTCGGGCCAAGTCACCTGGGAAGCACAGACTGAAACCACCCAAGTTCCTCACCATACCCCACACATGGGCCAAAATGAAAGTCATCGGTGATTGAGGGCTGGGGGTGGAAGAGGGAATGCTGGAAAGAGGGAAACTAACCCAGTACTGTAGAACTATCTGGTGATTTGGCCCCAGACCCCAAATGGTTCTACAGTACTGGGTTAGGAAATAGAGGGTCTATGTCCTGGTCTGTACTTCCAGGCATTTGTTCACAGAGATGCTAGAATAGGGGAGGAAGAAGATGTAAGGAAGCGGTGTGTCTGTACCAGTAGAGAATACCTATGTATTCAAAAGAGGGCAGGTAAACAATCTGTGGGATGGTCACACAGTGGAGTGCTATGCAGCCATGGCCAAGAAAGAGGGAAAATGACCTGTATCCATAGGCACCAACTGAAGACCTGGCCAAGCAGAAAAGGGCCTATGTGATGGCAGAATAGCTATGTCTGCATCTTGTGCAGCTCCACTAAAGCCAGGGTAGGCCTTGAGGCTCAGGATGTCCTAACCATGCATGAATCAGAGTCTCTACTAGCCCCTGCTTCAATCCCACCCCTTCCAGCATCAGCACTAGACTCTGGGATCAGTGGAAGTCCACTGGGATTCATGGAAAATCACTGAGGCTCCATGTGAGATGACCTCCAGTCCTAGAAATAAATTGTGCAATATGCTGAGGACTTTCATCTACTTGTCAGGACCACCCTGCTCAGGGGCAGTCCTAGGCTTGTGTAAGGCCAAGGAAGGGATGCAGTATCCCAGAGCTGAGTGTATATGTGACCAAAATCTGTTTGTGTGCGCTTTTTGGTGACTCTAGGTCCCAGGGACTGCTGGTGGCTATGGAGGAAACACCACATACAGGGTAGTCACAGAAGCTAGCATCTTCCCTCTGCTCTCTTTAGTTCAGGACATGGGTACTGCCCACCCCACACAGTCTCAGAAGTAGGAATCAGTGCCAATCTGGCCTGCACCTCCCTTTGCTTCTTTCACAGAGACTGGAAACTGAACTGAAATAAGAAAAAGCCCTGCCTGCTAAAATGAACAAACATTTTGGGGAAGAAGGGAGAGCCATCTCTGGCTTGGTTACTATGGAAGAATATTTCTGAATCAACTACAAGATAGGGAAAGGGGTTCACTCTGGACAAAGCAGCTTGGCCCCAGCCCCCACAGGCTTGCCTTCCTAGAGGTGCACTGCCTGCACAGGAAACCCAAGAAGTTTCTAGGGACCCAGAAATAAGCTTTTAACTTCATTGGAATGGACAGTCACCCAGAAACATGTGCCATCCAACTTGGCATGTGCTTTTCTGGCCTCCTCTGCCCAGAGGACGATAATCCCCTGGTTCCATTCTCTGTAGCCCCTTTGGACTTGACTGATAAAGGAGAGGGACTATCCTATGCCTACAGGTGCAATTTCAGTCTCATTGCCTCCCACCCCAGGCCTCTGTGTCTTTCCTGGACTTCCTTTTCTGTACAACTGGCTTAAGAGCTTTGAATCACATGGCCGGTGCTTTTTGTCAGCCCTTCCTGAGACTTTGAAAGGTTGGGCAATAGTGTCCTGGGTGGCCCTAACCAACAACATCCAACAACTCTGGCTCTGTTTTGGCACAGACTAGACTCTTCTGCTGGTAAGAGAGGACTGGTGTAATGGGGGCCTTTGCTGGGGATGTCAGCTTATTGTGGTGTAGGAGCCTCAGCCCAGGAGCTTTGACACGCTCCTGCCTTAGCTTGAATACCCACAAGCAGGATTTTCCACAGCAGAGATCAGGTGGCAGGAAAAGGCTAGGTGGGGAGCTGTTCTTTCTCTAAGGATGCTGGTTCAGTTAGTGTACAAAACAGTGGGAATGAATATGCACAAAGTTTATTCCTCCTTCACTTATCCACAGGTCCAACCCACACCACTGGGCTTAATGCACACCATGTCTGTGCCACTGCAGGGGACTAGACAACAATAGGGCAGGTCCCACGTGCAAGGGCTGGGGATGGAATGTTTCTTGTCTGGGATGTTAGAACCTAAGGTCCCATTCACCCATGTCCCTTAACATCCATTCTTTCCCAAGAAGGCTCAGTCACTTACCTAAGGGAGGGTCCAGCCTGAGGAGCTTCACAAGGATGCCTCTAATCCTGGCCCTTCTGGAAATCCATATGCAACAAAATGAAATTAAACCCCTATCTCTCACCATGCACAAAACTCAACTCAAAGTGGATCAAGGACCTAGGAATTAAACCAGAGACCTTGAGTCTAAAAATTAAAAAGTAGGCCCTAATCTTCATCATGTAGGATTAGGCCCCAACTTCCTTAATAAGACTCCTATAATGCAAGAATTAAGATCAACAATCAATAAATGGGATGGATTCAAACTAAAATGTTTCTTCTCAGAAAAAGAAACAATCTGTGAGTTGAATAGAAAGCCTACATCTTGGAGCAAATTTTTACCCCTCACATATCAGATAGAGCACTAATCTCTAGGGTATATAAAAAGACCTCAAAAAGGTAAACACCAAAAGTACAAATAATCCTGACCCTTCTCTCCTGCCCACTTCCTAGCTAAGCAGCACCCTGACCTCCCACATGGTCTATAGCATCCAACAGAGGCCCCGCAGAAAGGCCCTGAGGGGCTCTATCATAAGCCTTCTGTGTCCTGTGGCAGGAGCCAAAGATCTCCCTGTCATCTAGTGTATTCAGCACTAAATAGACCGGACAATGTGCTTGGAAGCCATCTATCAAGGGAAACAAGTTGAAATCTACCCAGAAATTCTCCATAAGCACCTTCTCTGGGTCAGGCTCGACCAGACCAGGAGACTCACACAACATGGCAGCAACACAAGAATACATGCCCTAGGATGCTGTGAGAGCAAATACAGGGCCTACCCATGTGCCCACCCAAGGAGAGGGCAGCAATTGCTAAGAACAAAATGGCCTGAACTTCTCACATGGAAACCCAAGATTTCAAGTCAGTGAAAAGAGCAAGCTGCCGAAGAACACACATTATGACATATTCACATATGCACACATACATGTTTTCAGAAACAGAACAGTTGTGCTCTCACTGAAGCACCTCTAAGAAGGGCACAGTGCTTGAGGTGGGCAAACAAAGGGGTGTAGCTCCTCTATGTATCTGTCTGTAGTGACAACATGGTCCTATATGACTCAACACAATTTTCAAAAATTGTCACTAAAAATATAATAGGAAGGTTTCCCACCTTCTGTTGGGATAGATGAGGGGGCTGCCTAAATAGTTGGGTGAATGGCACTGAGGCTGGGAAGCATGAATGGTCCAGGTCAGTGGGCCTGGAAGAATGGCAGGCCAGGGCATGTGGTAACCCTGCCCCTCAACCTCTACCTACCTCCTTTTAAGGAGGAAATCTCCTTAAAAGAGCTGGTCCCCACTACCTCACTTTTGCCTTCCCCAGAACAAAGCAGTAAACCCCATTGCACACTGGAGGGAAGGTGGGCCAGCTAGCTCACCCTGACCTACAGCTGGCCTTGAGCTTTTAGAAGTGGACTTGGGAAATCTTAGTGGGTCCAAAGACAATTACTGAGCCTTGAAGGATGTCCTCAGACACAGGAAATAAAGGACCACTGTGAGATGGGATTCCAGAGCTCTATCTGTCAAGAGACATGGTTTTGTCCCAGTAGTGTCTGAGGGCTGTCCTATATATTCCTCCATCAACATGTTAGTAAACAGTTTCCTCACACCTAGTAAAAGACATTGTTCAGAATTGTGTGCTGACTGCTCAAGGTCTGCCCAGCACTTCCTGCCATGCTGGGCACCAGGCTAAAAAAGCAGATGGGGCTGGGAGGGATGCTGAGGGTAGTAAAAACAGCAGGTTGCTGGAAGAACAAGCAGCTGACCCAGAAGAGGGAAAAACCACTCAAAACACCAGTCCAGCTTTCTACAGAGGCTTCTGGCTGACACAACCTCTAAATGTGTTTCTGTAGGACTCATTTTCTAGAAGTTCTCAGAAACTATGAGGGAACTTGCCAGGAGTAAGCCTAGTGGGAATGGGGCCTGGAGCACAGGGCCCCAGCTCAGATGTGCTCCATTTGACCCAGTACCTGAGGTACCAGTTTCCTTAACTTCAGCATTAGAAAGGCTGAGTGCCTCACCCATGAGGCAGGCATGAAGGCTGGGCCTCTCCTTCCAATATTTCTGCACTGTCTTTAAGGGCAAAGCACCAATAGTAGAGGAGGAAAGGAAACCATTTTCTCGAGTACCTACCATGTGCCAGATTCTGGATTAGGAATACCACCTCATCATTTAACTTGGTTCCTACAGTTACTCTTCAAGGAGAGGCAAGGTAATGGAAACCCACTTTAAAAGGTAAGTAAACCCAAGAGCTCATGGTAATTAAAAAATTTGCTTGGTCTATCAACTGCAGAAAAATGTTACCAAATGGGCACACTTCATTATATCAAATAAAAAAGAACCAATAATCCAACAGACAAATGAACATGAGTAGAACTAAACAGAAGTTAAAACTTAACATGATATCATCATCGTCAATCTCACTCATAATACATGAAACACGATAGATAGCATTTCCATCTACTTAGGAGCAAATATTTCCAAGTCGGTAATATAGAACTGATGAGGTCTGAAAACGTGAGTCTAAAAGGAAAGTGGGCCAGTTCTTTGGAGAGTGGTTATCTACTTTAAAGGTACCATACCCTTTGTCCTAGGAATTTGATTTCAGTATTTATCCTATAAATGGGCTCCCACAAATGTAAAATTAGGTGTATATTAAAACATTATAGAAACAAAAGACTGAAAATAATGTAAATGCCCATCAATAGGGAATAGGCAGATAAACTATAGGGCATTCATATTTTGGGAGTCCTGTGCAGTTATTAAAAAGACTGAGCAGGCTAGACATATAGCTCAGTGGAAAAGAATTTGCTTAGGCCCTGAGTTTGATCCTCAGCATCTCAATCAATGAATAGAATGAGCAAGTGCTAAACACTCTCCAAGACATGCTCTTCAATGAAAAAAACAGAGGGAGGGCACAAATATGTACTTTTACTTCTTTAAAATGCAAACTAGCTTACAAAAGGCAGATGTCCTCTGGAAGGACACACATGGGACAAAGAACAGTAAACTCCTGTGGGGTATGGCTATGGCCTGGGCATGTGGGTGAGAGCATACTTCTTTTTCATGGCAAACTCCTTTGTACCATGTTGCTTGATTACCAAAGACAGCTACTATTTGTATATAATACCAAAAGAAAGAGGTGCACAGATATAGGACTCCCAGGTCTGGAGTACCAACCAGACTCAGAAGGTCACAGTCTGAGACCTAGCCAGATGGGACCTGAGAACCAACTTCTGTCATATTCTTTGAGAACTGCCCTTCTTAGCTCCAATTCAGGCTGACTCCATTTTTCAGTTTCTCTATGAATATTGGAAAACCAGGGAAAAATACATAAGAAACAAAGGTGAGAGGGACTGTGTGACTTATCAAAGCCACTCAGCTGGGATCTGGCCATGCTAGGAAGGGTGGTGGAGGATGCATGTGGAGTTGGAGGTAGAGGAGTGAGGGGCCAGTTGTCTGTGAAAGGCAGAACAAATGATGAAGGGTTTGGCTTGGCAGGGTATCAAGGAAGACAGATGTGGGCTTTTGGGATGGGAGGCAGACAGGCCTGGGCAGCGGGCCATTCTTGCCTAAGGAGTGGGTTTCCATTCCACATGGAATGTCAAAGCTAAAAGGGTACTGAAAGCCCAGCATTGGGCAAACTTATTTTCTAAGCAGTAGAGTCACCTGTAGTCAGAATCTCTTGGTGCCCAAGACTACAAAGTGGGAGGTGGAACTGCTCCAGAGGGAGCAGGACTGTGACCTAAAGCTCTTCTCACCACTGCCCGCCTTATTCTCTGGGACTCCAGAGAACACACCAGGGTCACCCATTCCGCTCTCACTGCAGACAGCAAACCAGTGCACAGAGGGACAGTGATTTGCCAGAAGTCGCTCAGCAATCATCCCCTGCCTGAGTCTGGTGCACTCTCACCTGCGCCACCCTGCTTGTCCTCTGAAGGTACTGCAAATCTGTAGCCCTGGGAATGCCCGCCCAGAGGGTTGATTCATGCGCCTTCAATAAAAAGCAGTGGCAGCAAGAAGCCTCAGAAATCAACAAGGCAAAGTACTCACATTGAAGAAATTGGTCTTGTTCCTCTCACAGAAGAGCCCCTGTGCCGGCATGTGCTGCAGTTGTTGCCATGGGATACTGCTGCCTAGCAACACATCTCGGGCCCACTGGAGGTTCTGGGGAAACAAGAAGTAGGTTGGAAAGGAGTGTGTGGGCTGTTCAGGGCGCCCACGGGGAAGGCAGGCAGTCCGCTCCTTCCTGGCTGCACTAGCAAACTGAGATGAGCAGCAGTTCTGCAGACATCGATCCCACAGCTCCAGGCAGTTCTGGCCATGGGCTTTGACCACTGAGCTATGGAATGTATCTCCAGAACTGATTTCTTATCTAGTAGAGGTGGCTGAGAGGAGAAGTGTGGCCTCAGTTTGCTCAAAATGGGCACAGAGGGACTTCTCCCTTTAACCAACCCTGAAAACCTGCCACGTGGACCCAGTACCCATTTGCTATTGGGGGGACCTCCTACTACCCCCAAAAGCAGCTCTGACTTGTTTATCTGAAACCCCTACTCACAGCCAGAAATAAAGCTGCCTTAGACTCAAAGGGCTGGCAATAGTGCTCAGGCCCAAGATCCCTGGGCAATGGTGCCTCTGGTGAAGCTGGGGGCAGGGAGAGAGGGTGGGCATGGACCTGGCTTCCTCAAACTTTCTCTGGGGCCTTTTTACCAGCCTTGAGAGGAATCCTTTCTTACCAGCTTCCTAGCTAGCATCCTTCCCTCTATGTTCTGTACCACAGTGTGCTTAAATAGTGAGAACTAGAACCCTGGCCATACATCCCACCATAGGGCAGTGCTACCTATCCTACAGGGGAGGTACTGCAGGGAGCACAGCTGGGCCTGGACCCCCTATCCTTTCTATCATACCCACTCTCTCAGGCCAATCAGTCCTCTCCTCCCCGTTAGGCCCCTTGCTTATCTTTCCTAGCACTGGGCCTACACTTTTATCACCTCATATTCCATCTGTTCCCAACACCCTCTTCATTTCTTGGCCTATAAGCCTGTACTGGCCAGGCTGAACTTACTGTTATCTCCATCTTTAGGTTAAGAAAAGTGCAAATCCAGACTCTTGGCTTGCTGGTTGTGAGGCCCATGCTTGCTAGCCTCTCAGCTTCTGACACAGAGGGCCATGCCCAGCAGGCTGTTCCCTAACATCAGGTAGGACCTGCAGCTGTATGGAGGTGGGCCACACAAGAATGAAGGCCCCCCTTGGTATGCCTGAGGTAAGGTCCCAGGTATACATCTCCTGGATGATATATTCATGGCAGAAAAAAAAAATTGGCTCTTCCAAGGAAGTCTGAGGGAGAGAGCCACCTCCCTGTTCCCCTATTAGATGGTCCTCTAGTCCCACTTGCCTCTGCTCCCACTTGAGTCCCTATAGGTCATCCCTCAGCCTGGTGCCATCTTGCCTGACCCCCACCCAGCCTCCCACAATACTGTCCCCACAGCATCACTGCCACCTTGTGCAGTGGCACTGACAGGTTTGCTGTCAACCCCATGAGGAGAGGGCCATGGACTGACTTGTTCACTAGTGGCTCCTCAAAGGGTTAGCTATCAGTTTAGAGCCCACAGAGGGGATGCAATAGATATTTGTGGGGAGCATGAAACGAAGATGAGCAGGTTTCATGCTTTCAGAAAACGGAAAAGAAATCTGGATGCAGTGATATATGGCTGTAATCCCACAGACTTGGAAGGCTGAGGTAAGAAGATCATAAGTCAAGGTCAGCTTGGGCAGTGTAGTGAGATCTTGTCTCAAAAATAAAAAGGGATGGCGATGTAGTTCAGGGGTAAAGCATGCCTGGGTGCCATTCCCAGTAATAAATAAATAAATTAAAAACAAACAAACAAATAAAATGGGAAAGAAGAAGACATCAGGCCGAGGGAACAATCTGAGGCTCAAAGGCAGGAAAGCGCCAGCAGTAGATCAGGGAAGGAGAGGACTACATATTATGTGCCTAGAAAGAGGCTGGAACCCTTCCATAAACTAAGTTTCTGAAACAAGGAAGAAACGTGTCAAGTGAGACAACAGGGGGCCAGAGGGCATGAGTAGGGCAGCCTAGGCCCCACCCAAAGCCAGCATTGGGCTTCCCCTAGTGAGACAGTCCATGACTGCAGGGTTTACTTCAACTGTCTGCTTACTAACATGTACCACCCTACCATTAATTGTCTCAATACGTTACCCATTGGGCTAACTGCCAGAGTTCTTGGGAGCCCCTGAGGATTTCCTTTCATACAGGACATCAAGGCTTAGAGCAGGGTAGCCTATGTCCTTAACTATACCAAGAGTTCTACATGAAGTAGTGATTTAGCAATGTTTGCTAATGGCAGGAAACAGGAGAACTGGGCTACTGTCCTTGAGGTGTGAGAAATAGAAAGTTTGGTGGTCTATTTTCAGAATATAGTATTTTAGCCTTAATTGGGATGTAAGAGCCAATCATAGCCATTTTGAGATCCAACTATAGCCACTGTAACTTATAGCCCTTCCCTTAGCCCACCCCAATTTTAAAATTAGCCAATTGTATAGATTGTAACCCCAAGCTCCTCCTTTCAGAGCAAGGGACAGTGCTGCCTTGGGGATAAAAACAGGTGGACTGCCCACCCAAGTGGGCAGAAGTAAAATTCGCCTTGTTAAGCTACTTCTGAGCAGATGTTTGATTCCCTGCAATACCCTGGTATCTCTAACAGGGGGTCACCTATAGTCCTACCATGTAGGTGGTTCTGATAATGTGCTCTGCCTGTGTTTCTGCTCCCAGGAGCTCTCCCTCTGCTACAACCAATCACAGTGGTTCACTCACTGCTTAATGACCTCTTCTCTCACAAATCTATGAAAGACAGAGTGGGGCTCATAAGGGCCGGGTTCCATGACCCCTACATGGTGATACCAAGTGTGGGAACTACCTGGCATGCTTCTGGGAGGAGGACCAGCTTCTCTGTGAGACAGATGGGACTCTGCAGAGTGGCCTTTTGCCTAGCATGTGTGATGGCAGGCTCAGCTCTTTACTTGGTTATATCTCAGGAGTTGGTCTGAAGAAAGGGATGGGGTTCAGGGGTTCAGGGGTTCCAAGACAATTAGAGGAATCAGGAATGGGTAGAAGTCCTGGCTTTAGCCTGTGGAGCCACTGCTGCCCTGGTTTCCCCAGGGTAAGGGGAATTGGTTGGAGCTTACAGAGTGCAGAGCTGCATGAGCCAGGAGACTCTGGGGAACTCTGATGGAGCTGGGGACATTCACAAAGCTGAGGATACATCCTCACATGAATTCACCCAGCAAAATGCAGGACACCTCCATGCCCATCAGTAACTACATGAGGGTAAGAACAGAAGGATACATATATCCCAATCCCAGACCTGGTGGATTGATCCTTTTAATCATTGGAAAAAAAAGGTGATTAGACTTTACATGTTTGGAAAAAGCTAAATGTAAGAAATTGGAATACACTGATTGGCAAGGCTCTCTAAATTGACCTTTCACTGTCTTCACAGCAGCTCAAATATCTTTCACTATATATATATATATATATATATATATATATATATATAAGCTACATGACACCTCTGTTGCAATGGCTTGAAGTTCACTTGGAATGACGTCTCCACAATTCATCCTGCCTAACTAGGCCCCAGCAGGCCTCTGACCACACCCTCTTCCCCCTCCTTCTTGCCTATTACTTCCCACCAGACCCATTTCTATATCAAGGCAGGAATGCTGGCTGTGCCATCTACCTGGCAGCCTCTGCCCTGATGACCCATGGCTGTCAGGTCTCCATCAGGTAATTCAGGTCTTTGCTTAGATAGGTCTTCTTTGACCTCCCTGACTCAATAGCCAAACTTCCTCCTCCATCTCCTTATCCACTTTATTTTTCTTCCTAGACTCATCACTAGCTGCCAGTAGGCATGTTTTTCCTCTCTGCTGTCCTCCAGGTGCATACTGGCCTTTGGCAACTCTGCCCCAGGCAGGGAGTTCTCAGAAGGCCTGGCAGAAGAGCAAGCAGCCATGGAGATGCTGAGACCCCACCCTAATTAGAAGGGAAGAAAAGCTGTTGGCTGCTTTACCATGGAACCCTACCCTTCACTTTGTTATCACAATAATTCCATATGCATATCACCAGCATTCTCCTGGAACAGAATTTCACTGAGCCTCCAAAAGTTCCCACTATGAAGCCAGGATCTGAACCCAAAAAAAGTGCAGCCTCAGAACCCACATTCTTTCTCTCAAAATCCTTATGAAACAAACCATGCCCTTTCTGAGGCACTGTGAAAGATCTAAGGGGACAGGAGTCAACCATCAGGCCTGAGCAGGCTCTATCTGCTGGGTTCCTCTGAAGACTCAGACTTCTGGCACTCCAGTTGGCCACTGAGCCACAAGATAGCAACCAGAAAATGTCACTGTCAAGCCCACAGGCAAAATTTTATGAAGAAGTGTGTTGTCTTCAAATATACACAGTGTGAAGTGTTTGTTACCAAATAGCTATGTTTGAAAAGTGGTCATTGCTGCCAGTTAATGGTTTGGAATTAGTCAGCAACAGAAAGAGCTGTGTCACCAGATTTGTGGACAAGCTGCTACCAGCAGAGCTGACACTCAGGCCCTGTCCCCAGGACACAGGCATATCCTGAGTAACAGGATGGTTTTAACTTAGGTATTCAGTGGATCTAGATGCTAATAACCTGCCATTCAAGTTGGTGGTGTCAACTGGTGGCAAAGGTCCCTGGATAAAGCTGACAAAGAAGCCAATGGGAGCTGGCCCAGGCAAGCAATCAGGTTCCAGGGCGTGCACTTGATGGCCTGGAGACTACCAGAAACACATCTGGCTATGCCTGGGGTTCTGAGTTGGCAGTGTAGCTATAGAAAGGGAGAATCTGCCACAAAAGGGGTCTATCTCAGAACCAAGGCCAGCATTTCACTTCTAAAAACCAAGGAAACCAACTTAGGAACATAACTAACAGAAGAGTTGGAAGAAACAACTGTGACAACTGTGGGAGTTGCCCAGGGCCACAGGCATCAGTGGGGCAGATAGTTCTAGGCAGCCTCTATCCCTACTAATGGGAATGGCTGGATCTACTGGGTCCATGGACCCATAGATGGTTCACGGACCATCACAGAGTGACCAAAATGACCTGGGGACATATATGAAAAGAGCAAAATGGGAAGACACACTTAAGGTAGACACACTTAACAGAGTGGGGGTAATGGAGCAACTGGGCCCTGAGTGAGGCCATCTAGGCCAATATCTGGCTTTGAAACCCAGCCCCATATAACACTGAGCCTGGGTTCCCAGATGTAATGTAAAGGGGATATGATCCCTGCCATATAGGCCCTAAAACAAATAGTGCCTCAAAAGCACACAATCAAAAGTGCATGTGCACAAGAGCCATGAAATAGCTTTTGTTTTAGAGTGGTAGAAGTGTGGTTATCCCCCTTCTATTTTACTTTAATTTGACATAAATACCATTTTCTACTTTGAAAAAACTCATCAAATGAGGAGGACAGGATATAATCACCACAGCCTCTGCCTGGTACTGTGCTGAGCACTTAATGTATATCAGCTCCCTCAGGCTCCAAATAAAGTCCTTTAGCAGGAAGCAGAGGCTGGGTGGCTGGACATCATGGGGCCTGCATCGCAGCTCACCTCTCCTCCCAACAAATCCTGCACTCTCCCCCTCACTTCCACAGGTACTCATCCTTACAAACCATCTTGTTCTCCAAATTCCATTTTATCATCTCCTTTGGGGAAGGTGCCCTGCAACAGCACAGGGAAGAGCTTCAGCACCAGGAAGTGGTTGCGTCTTGTTCAGAGCTGACACCAGCTACATTGGGAAAGTAGGGGAACACCCAATGATGATTGCTAATGTTCCTCTCACTGAGACACAAGAGGGCTCTTGCAGTGGGCTCTGCTATTCCCAAAAGGAACAAGGTAGAAAGTTCCTAAGGCAATGATCACATTGGGGTGGGGATGATGTCTCAGTCCTTGTCCCTCTGGTCTGCAAACTGCTTCATCAGTGAAGATACAAGATGGTTGGAGTTTATTAAAACTCAGGCCATTCTTGATACAGAAGGCCTGGTGTGGAGAGGTAAGGTCCACTGTCATGTGAGGCAGTGGTCCACTGTCAGGCAGTGAGTGGGCCAGGCTCCTATGTGGCAAGAGCAGCAGCAACAGGCAGCGGGTAATGGAGAAAGCCATAACATGCTATTGTTTGCCAGCACACACTTCACAGAGGCCAAGGCCCTGAGGACAACAAGATCTTTTCCTTCCTCAGGCCTGCTGAGGCCAACTTTAAGGGAAACTGGTCAAGCCCTATGAGCGATCAGTTACTGAGGGGATAAGGCATGTACCCTTTTGGATCTTTGAGCCTAGTCTCCCAAACAGAATTCTGTAAAGTAACCAGTGCTAAGCCAGGGTCTATCTCTCTGGCCAAATGCCTTTCCTGGTTCTTTAAACATCCTACAGAGAAGGTGGAAGGCTTGGGGGGTGGGGGCAACAGTAGGAGACCTCTAGGAGAAAAGCCTGAGTTCAGAGAGCCAAATCTCCCAAGGAGACCCCCACAGGCTTCTCTGCTTGCCTGCCCATTCTAGCTGTCAACCACATATCTACTTTTGGGGGCTGCTGATCCTAGATAGACATTCTCTTTTTCAATTAGCCTGCTGCCACTGGCTACTTACATCACAGGTCTCAGCACAGATGCCTTCACAGATCTACTATACTACCCCCATGCCTGTGTCCTGTTATTTTCTCTGTAATATTGGTCAAAATGCTTTGCTTGCACATTTGAATGTTCTAAATCACTTAGAACGTAGCTACATGGGGCAGGTGCCATGACCAGGTGCACTGTCTCTCCATTACCTCCTGGGTAAGTATGGAGTGAGTGAAGGAAAAAAAGAAGTCACCTCAGTCTCTCCACAAATGCTAAATGCCAATAGAAGAGGTCTGGCTGGGAAGCCCTTGGGGGCACTTAAGCTTGAGGCACAGCTGTTGCTTTCTAAAAGGAGCCAGAGAAGGCTGTCAACACCTAGCTCCCATGAAATAGCCTGAAGACTGTTGTGGCAGCTGTGCCTGGGAGGTGAACCCCAGGGAAGGGTGACGGCAAGGAAGCCACTGCAAAAGATAGTTGGAGGGCTGGGGCCTGGGACAAGTTGGTCCTGTCTCTGCAGGGCCATTCCCTCCTCTCCCATCCCTCCCATGAGAGCCACCAGAGCCCTATCACAAAACTCCAATCTGTTAAGGTTCTACCTATCAGCCTTCAAGGATCTGTCTGCCCTGGAAAAAGATCCAAGTCCACTCACCCGGTGGGTCTTGCTGTAGGTATAGAGGAAGGCCAGTCGATAGAGACTCTTGTAGTGCTGTGGGAAGCGGCTCAGGCACAGGCGAAAAGAGGCGATGCACTGCTCTGTGAGGAACTGGCGCTGTTCTTCGGCATCAGCTGGGAGCCCCTGGGGGAAGGCCATTGGCTCCCCTGGGGGTTCACCCCTCTTCTTCCCATCCCACAAAGCAGGTGTGGACATTGGGGCCTTGACAGGAATACAACCAGAGGCCAGGGGGTCTATAGCAGGTTTCTGGACTCCATGTTCTGCAGCCCGGAAGCCTTCTGTGCTCTCTGAGGACTCCTCAGTCTTTCCTACAGTTGAGAAGCAAAAGAGTCACCCTGGTTTTAGGACCTGCTCATGCAGCAATCTATTAACAGTGGTGGAGGCAACTCAGTGAGGTGACTGGAAGAGCTGGTTCAGTGCCCATGTTGGACCCAGCAGTGGGAGGTGAAGGGCTGAGTGCTGGCTTTGCCACCACTGGTTTAGGCCTCTGTGGCCACATGGTCTCTTGTCCTGTGAAACAGGAGATCCCAGCTGGCATGCAGCAGAAGGGCCCAGAGGCTATAGAGAGCAGGAGTTATAAACTGGAGTCTGATTCCTCCCCACTGAATATTTGGCAGAATAGGCTGTCCCACCTTCAGGGATGGTGTAGGTGCAATAGGAATGTGGCCCAAAGAGGGCAGATGCTATCACCACCACCATCAAATAAAAGAGCCAGGAAAAGTCTCACCAAGTGTCATATCTGTTCCTCTGCTCAGAATCTCAGCCCACAAATCTATTCAATATCACTCTCCAGACTCCAATGTGAATTGAGTGCTTATACACAGGCCCCAACTTGATGCAAGCCTGGAATGTGACCATCTAGTCCTCCTTCATTAGGGACCTCAGAGTCAGGCAGCCGAAGAAACCCAAGTTGGGTACCAGGATGATAAGAGAGGCTGGGTGGCCTCAAGCTAATAGTCCCTGAGGTGCAGGTTCCTTAGCTACAGATTGAGGAGGCTATCTGGCTCAGGAGAAAATGATGGAAGGAAGTGGGGTGGGGACAAAGGGCAAAGGCCAAAGGGCCTTTGGCTGGTAGTTCCTTTAGCACTGGGAATTTGGCACATCTTGTACAACTTGCCTGGAAGGGGCCAGAGAGTCAGCTGTTGTGGCAGCTGTGCCTGGCTACCACTGGTCACCAGTCTGAAGGCAGTCTGCCTTCTGATTGACGCCTCTGACAGTGCTCTATATATTGTAGGTGCGGCACTTGGAGTCTCTTGTATGGGCAAAGACTAAGGTCCTAAGTTCCTTTCATACCAAGTATAAACACAATCAGGTGAACATCAGGTATGTGGCAAGCTTGACGATCACTGCACTTCTTATTGAGACTGTGCTCCCCTCAGCTACCAGCCATTTCAGCTTCCCTGAGACCAGCTACTCAGAATACCTCCTTCAGTATCCCTGCATTTGCCCTGTCATTCTTTTTCCTGGAACACTGCCTTCTTCTCTACCCTTCCTCACCCATTTACTTGTATCTCTCAGTACCCTACTTGGTGTGGCCTCTCTTAGGCTTCCCCACCTCAGGATAGAGTTTGCAGAGTGATGGCATAAAAACATCTTCCCTCCCCAGTGGCCCAGAGCCTAACTGAGACCTACTCTCTTTCACCATATGAAGCAGACTGAATGACTGAATACCAGGAAGTCCTATTTGGTCTAGATGCTATAATCTCTCATGTGGGCTCAGGACGCTACTTAGGTCCCACAGCTTAAGGCTGGCATCATCTTGCAGGGGATACTGGCATTTTACATAAAAGTGTGCCAGGTTTCCAGTATGTTTGAAATGTGGCTCAACATACACTGTAAGAGTAATGGCTCTGGGCCTAGCCCTGAGGCCCCAAGGAAATAGAAAAATTGGATGATGATGCAGAGCACCCAGGGGCTCAAAAAAAGGCACTAAGTTCTCAAACACAAAGACACAAGAATACAGTTTTTATTAAAAAAGAAAAAGAAAAAAAAAAGTAGGCAGAGGGCAAGAATTAAACCAAACAGAATGCAGAACACATATCTGAAGATACACGAGAAACAAAGAAAAGAGCAATCTCAAAGGGAGATAAAATTTGAGGAGAAATGAGGCAGTTGCCTCATCCACAGCCTCTATTTCCCACTGCTGAATAAGCCTCACAGGTCAACAGAATTCTCCATTTATTTGATGAAAGGAAGAGGGTCAGAAAAGTTAACAAGGCCACAAAATGCTTCCTAATCAGGAGGTTTAGTGCTAACCCTAGCTGCAAGAAGCTGGGAAGACTTCTTCCTCTCAATAGAAAGCAAGAGAAATGCATCCTTTGGCCACCTAGTCTTGGGTGGGATCTGTTGCTGACAAGAACAGTCAACAACATTATATAGGTGCCAAGGCCACCAGAACACAGGACCCCCACCAGAGTGGAGTAGTGGCTGTATACGGTGGGCTACCTGGGAAGGCTGGAAAGGATCTCTAGTAAAGCTTGTGGGCTGATGTGCATAAACAGCCCCCTGAATTCAGGGTCCTCATTATGGAAAAGCTTGACCTGAGGTGGCTACATGTCTTGTAGAGATACCAACAGCAGAGAAGCCTAAGCCAAAATCTGTCCTAACAGAAAGACCTCAAATTTCTTTCTCCTGACTGCTAAGATCTTCTTATCCAAATTCCACTAGTCTGAGATAAAAGCCCAGTAAGGGTGTTCCCCCACAAAAGGTGAGCAGCCTTCTCCCACATTCAGCACTCCTCACCCTGCCCTGCCCGTGATTTAGGCCTCCATTTGATCAGGAAGGGGGAATATGTGGCTATAGTATGGCAGGTTGTGATGTATACTGCATGGACCACACATGTTTAAATGTGAAATTGTGGGCAATGTTTTCCTCTATTAAAATATAAATCTTTACTGTTGCCATGTTCACATTCTGGACTGGTAAAGAAAGGGTAGAAGCAAGTTATGACCTTGAAATGGTAGGCTTGAAATGAAGTATCTTGCTTCCACAGACATGTTCTTCTCCTCTAAGCCTAGCTTTTCCTGGGAACTGCAGTGGTAAAATTGATCAACTTCTTCTTTTAGAATAGTTGATGTACCAAGGAATGCATTGAGTCTGTACCCAGCAGACAGCCAGACAGTACCTAGTGCTGAATGCACTATATTTTTTATTAAAAAAAATAAAAACTCTGATCCTTGCAAAGATGAGCTTCAGCTAGCTGCAGCAGTCATCTTTGCAAAGCCTCCTTCCTCAAGCATTCTGGTACAGACCAGTGTGGAGGATAGCTCATATCCACAGGACACAGTAGGAAGAAGTGCAGCTCAGAGCCAGGCAAGGTATGTTTGGCAGCTCTTTCCTGCTTCCCTCAGCACTGAGTGCCTGGTACAGACCTGTACCTGTTACATCCTGTTACTCAATAATGGACACAAAATATGTAAGTAAGGGCCTGTGCCCTACTACATGGGCCATGAAGGAAGCAGCAGGTTGCCCATGAGGGCATGCCTGGAAGGTGAGGGGTATGTAGGACACTTAGGGCACATGCAGCACTGACCCAAGCTCTGGCTTTTTCAGCGAGGCCAAAAGCTGCTCAAAGGCTGAGGATGCAGCTCAGTGATAGAGAACTTGCCTAGCATGTTTGAGGTTCTTGGTTTGCCTTAACTCTAGAAACAGAGGGACTCAAGCCTAGAGATCATGGTGGCCAGGACTATAGCCCACTAGGAATGCAGGGGAGAGTGTGCCAGAGGCTACCACTGGTCAAGGCCAAGCCTAGAGGAGTACTCAGCACTAGGTACTGTCTGGCTGTCTGCTGGGTACAGACTCAATGCATTCCTTGGTACATCAACTATTCTAAAAGAAGAAGTTGATCAATTTTACCACTGCAGTTCCCAGGAAAAGCTAGGCTTAGAGGAGAAGAACATGTCTGTGGAAGCAAGATACTTCATTTCAAGCCTACCATTTCAAAGTCATAACTCGCTTCTACCCTTTCTTTACCAGCCCCAAACACTGTGGCTTGAACCACTGGAATGGAAGAAGCAGGATGCTCCTTATAAATCTAGAAAGGTCTGGACAAGCTAGAGTGAATCAAAGCCAAAATTCTTGCCTCAATCCCCACTTCACCCCACCAGGACCCTCATCCCACACATGGTAGAGAGAGAGGCTCACAATGACAACAACATCCATATCAGTTAACTGCTGCATAAAAAGTTTTACTTTTGCTTGTCCAAAAGTAAAAATAATCTGATTTTTAGGATCAGTAATGCTGTATAATAGTGTAGAGATGATAAATTACTTGTTCCTTCCCATTCTAAATTTCCTACAATGTTTTCTGTCAGTTTACAGAGTGTTGATATTGCCTGGGGATAGCAAATAACTATTTAGTGAGAAGGCAGGGCAGTGGCTTCAATTCTGATGGGGAAGGTGCAGGTAAATCCATCTGGCAAGTCAGTCCCCTGATTCCATATCTCTTACCTGATGCTAATCGGGTCACTTTTTCCACCTATAGCGGGTGTGGCCTCACCCCTTCAAAGGCTAGCATGGAGTAGAGAGCTGGATAAGGCCTTACCTCCTGCTCTGTTTCCATTGCCGCCCCTGCAGGTGAGCTCCCAAATCTTAATCTTCCCATCTAGGATCAACACAGTGACTAGGCTATCATCCCCTTGCTCCCTTCCAGTTCACCTGGAGAAGCACAGGATAGTGGCTAAGCCTGACCTCAGGCAAATGAAAAAATTTTAGATTCTTTTTTTTTTTTTTTTTAATTTTTATTAGTTATTGATGGACCTTTTTTTGTTTATATGTGGTGCTGAGAATTGAACCCAATGCCTCACACATGCTAGGTAAGCACACTACCAGAGCCACAACCCTAGTCCCCCAAATTTTAGGTTCTTCACCTGTAAAATGGAAACAGTCATACTGCTTTCTTCCTAGGGTGATTAAGAGGACCAAATGAGTTAAAGCAGTGTCTGGCCCAGGACAACCAAGAATAGAGTTGTTGTTGCTATTGTTTGGTAAGCACCTGTATGCCTGGCTCTCGCCAAACTGGGATAGTTTTCAAAAATCCATGGCTGATCAGCTAAAACCTTAGAGTAGCACAAGAAATTCCCTGACCTGCCTGTGGTCTCCCAGCAAGCCCAGAGGTGGGGTTCTGCCCACTGATTTCTACAAAAGGGGTCTGGGGATCCTAAGAGTGCTCGGTATATCCTGGACTTAAATCAGGGCTGTCTGCTGGGTACAGACTCAATGCATTCCTTGGTACATCAACTATTCTAAAAGAAGAAGTTGATCAATTTTACCACTGCAGTTCCCAGGAAAAGCTAGGCTTAGAGGAGAAGAACATGTCTGTGGAAGAACATGTCTGTCTAGAAAAGGAGATTTTTTTTCCTAGAGCCTTGATGTGATTTAGACTAAAAAGAAAACACATTTTTGACATTTAGAATCTAAGGACTTTTTTAAAAATAACCATTTACCAAGGAGGAAAAAAATAGGGCATACTGACATTGTGGACATGGCTTTCCCAGGCTAGGCTGTGGGGGTCATAGTAACAACAACAAATGTCACTGAGCACACATGGTGCACCAGGCTCTGTGCCAGCACCTTCAGGAGCTGCCTTGTTTAATGAGAACCCTGGAAGTGGGCACTGAGATCACTACCATCTTACAGGGAGAACAATGGAGGCCCAGAAAAGTGAGTAATTTGACCAATCAAGGTCCTAGGGCAGTAGCTAGAGGCATAAAGACAGAAGCCAGGCCGGACCCATGGTCTTCAGCACTGCTGAGACTGCCACAGGACACCAAAACAGTTCTAATTTACTGACTTAGGTCTTCATACCTCTTTCATCTGTGGCCCCCTGAAGGTCTTTACCAGTTGGTCCTGTTTGGGCACTGAGCATGGGCAACCTCTTCTCTGCATAGGGTTTCCGGGAGCCTTCCAGTGAGCTGGTGGGCTCGTTAAAGAAGTCCTGCGTTGAGCTGGAGTCTGAGAGCGCCACGGCTGTGCTGTCCTGGCTTCGGTCTGGTGGGGAGAAGGAGGGAGAGAGGGCGGGAGCATGAGTCCACACCACTTCTAACATGGAGAGGCCTCCCCATGGTGAAATCTCCCTGCCGCTCTGGAAACTACCCTGCAAAGGAGATGGCCTGAGCACAGCCACTCTGACCCTGCTGAATCCAAAACATCCCAGAGGCCCCTGAGCCACTCGCCAAAGGCACCAATCTCCATAGTCAACCTTCCTGAAGTTTCCCCAAACAGTGGTAGTTTAGTAAATGTTGTCAACAAGTGGCTCTGAGAAGTAAAAGACTCTGATTTGTAGCATTTACTCATTTGTTTGGTATAAATATTCCCACCATGACCAACTGTAAGCTATCAGTGTGCTATTGGTGAACACGGAGGTGGGAAGAGATGCATAGTAGGCATCATTATATAGTATTTCTATCATATACAGATAATAGAAATAACATGTGGGAAAGAATTAGGCAAATGTTTTTAACCTACTGTTAAAGGCCAGGTAGGGTCTAGAACCAGAGTCTAGATCTCTCAGAGTCACAGACACAAAGGGAGCTTGTACTCATTTCCTGGCTATTCTCCTAGGGTTTCTCTAGGGACTGGTGTGGGAGGAAGACTAGCAGAATGTATATGGGTACGAGTACCCCCTTCTGGGAGTGCAGACTTGGAGGGAGGAGCAGGAGCTGCTGTGGGAAAGATCTGAGTCTGATTTGGACTCTTTTTCTCTAAAGGTCAAAAGCCTCTGGCTGGGGCTGGGGATGTGGCTCAAGTGGTAGCGCGCTCGCCTGGCATGCATGCGACCCGGGTTCGATCCTCAGCACCACATACAAACAAAGATGTTGCGCCCGCCGAAAACTAAAAAATAAATATTAAAAAAAAAAAAAAAGCCTCTGGCCTTGGAGGAATGGCAGCAAACTTTGTTACTTCATGGTATAGGGGAAAGGCAAAGAACACCCTCTGCCCTGAAGAAGGGCAGGAAACCTACTAATAGGGGAGGGGCAAATCACTGAGAAAGCCCCACACTCAAGATGGAGGGACAGAGAGGCTGCTTAAGTCTTGAGGCTGGACCAAGACAACAGAGAGCTATCCTTGCCCCTATCCCACAGTAGCAAGCACTGAGTAGCAAGAGAGCAGCCTACTGCAGAGAGCGGGCAAGAGCAGGCAAGAGCAGGCAGGGAGATTCTCCATGAGGTGCACATGAAGTCCTAATGTGGAAGGTGGAACTGGAACATCTAAAAAAAATTTGGGCAAACTAGACCCCACTTTAAGTACAAGGTAACACAAGGGGAATACAAAGCCAGTGGTGCAATTAAGATAACCAAAGCAAAACAACTTCCAAGCCAGCTCAACTTCTTATTAACCTAACTCAACTTCCCCTGATAGCCTAGAAACAGAAGAAGGACCATTTTGAGCATAAATGTTATTTATTTCAGTTTATTTATTCCTTCACCATATCTGGTATTAAATATAAAAATTAAAAGATACCTATACCAAGAAAAAATAAAGAAAAAGAATGAAAAAAAAAGTGTTGCTAGGAGATAAAACAATCAATAGAACCAAACTCAGAGATGATCCAGATGTTAGAATTACCTGATGGGGAATTTAAAATAACTCAGAGTAATATGATTCATAAATATGATTAGTACGTTAAAGGCTATAGTGGAAACCTAAACATCACCCCATGAATTGAGGGAGAATTTTAGGAGTCAGATGGAAATTATAAGCAAGAGTCAAATAAGGACGCTAGGGAAAATAACAACAACAAGAAAAAATGTTAACAGAGAAGACTGCCTTTACCAGACTTCTTAGCAGACTTGACACAACTGTGGAAGGAAAAAGCAAAACTTGAAACTAAGTCAACAGAAATAATCCACACCAAGAGAAAAAGTGGCAGAATGGGTGTTTCAGAAGAGCATATCCAAGAGTATCCAAATGATCTAACCCATTAATTGGGCTCACCATAAGAGATGAGAGAAAAACAGGACTAAAGAAACATTTGAAGACATGACTATAGTGCTTGGCTAGCATGTGCAAGGCCCTGGGTTTAATCCCCAGCCCCACCCCCACCCCTCAACACACCATCAAAAATAATGAAAGACGGGGCTTCGACTGTAGCTCAGCAGCAGAGCGCTTGCCTAGCATGTGTAAGGAACTGGGTTCGATCCTGAGCACCACATAAAAATAAACAAAATAAAGGCATTCTGTCTATCTACAACTACAATTAAAAAACATAATGAAAGACATCAAATTACCAAGAACACCAAACACCAAATTACCAAAGAACACCAAACAGGGAAAAGACCTCCTGCACACATATTAAGAAAAAAAAAAAATCATATCTGTGCTTACTCAAACTGCTGAAAGCCAAAGATAGAAACTCTCAATGACTTCCAGGACCTCATGCATGCCAGTCAAATGCTCTATTACCAAGCCACACCTCTAGCCCTAGACATTACCTTCAAAGTGCAAATAAATAAATAAAAACTCAAAATTCTACATGAAGATGTAAAACTACCACACACCCCAAATGCAGGAGAAACAAAGGCTTTTCTTTAGATGAACAAAAACAGAGGATTTCTTAATGGTAGATCTGAGTTACAAAAAATGTTCAAGGCAGTTCCTGAGATAGAAAAAAATATGAAACCAGACAGAAACTTGGATCTACACAGAGAAACAAAGTTAACCATAAATGGTTAAAGTGACAGTAAATATATAAAAGACCTTTCCTCTTATTTCTAATTTTACTAAAATACCACACCACTTTCTAAACCAAAACAGTAGCAATGTGTAGGCCAGTAGCGTAAGTAAAAGCAAAATGAATGAAAACAGTCTAAAAGATGGGAGGCTCTTACATTGCTCATGAAGTAGTACAGTATCTTTTGAAGGTAGACTATTGTTAGAGATGTATTTTGTTAACCGTAAGGCAAAAGCTATATTTAAAAAAAAAAACCCAGATATTAACAAATGAATAATAGAGATAAAATAGAACCATTAAAAAATTAAAGTGCTTTGCCTTGAACTTTTATCTGAAGGTGATGCTCAATGAACTAGGAATCAAAAATTCCTCTTGTGTTACTCACAAGTTGTGAGACCTTGGCCCTGCCTCATCTATAAACTGTAGTCACATATTTCTAAGAGGTCCATGCCATAGGCTTCTGAGGACAAAGGAAGAAAGGTAGAGTCCCAAGACCCTCCAGCTCTATGCTTAGTTACTTTAAAAACTTGATATTGATGTTTTAGCACATACATCTGCTCTGCCCTCTTGGCCCATGTCTCATCGTATATCCAAGAGCTGGGGACAGACATTGTAGGCAGCACAATATAGTTGCAGTCTTTCATAGCTGCCTTTGTAATATTCACTGCTTAGTAACTGATGTGTCATAAGTATCAGTTGGGCTGCTAGAAAAACATGAATAGGGTATGTGAGACCCAAGCTGGGGAGCAGGGATCCAACTAGATAGACCCTCTCTGACTTACACTCAACAAGGTGTTCTATGCTTACTTGTGAAGCCACCTGTGACCCTAAGACTCCATAAACACTGAATGGGAGTTAGGAGCAGGTTTGTCCTGAAAAATTTCAAACCTTTTAAGGGGATCCCTTCCCTTCTCCCTCAGGAGAGGTGGGGAAGCTGTTTTCTGTCCCTGTAAAAAGGAAGACCTGACAATAGAGACCCTTTATTCCAGAAGCCATATATGATAATTGCAGGAGCTCCAAACTTGGGGTCTCAGTCCCACACTCAGACATAGGCTGGCTAAACCTGGCTGAATGATTTTGCTGCTTTAAAGTCCCCACTTCATGATTTTTTTTTTTTTTTTTTTGGTACTGGGGATTAAACTCAGGGGCACTCAACTACTGAGCCACATCCCAAGCCCTTTTTTGTATTTTATTTAGAGACAAGGTTTTACTGAGTTGCTGAGTGCCTCACAGTTGCTGAGGCTGGCTTGAACTTGCAATCAGCCTCAGCTACTTCAGCCTCCCAAGCCACTGGGATTATAGGCATGTGCCACCTCGCCCGGCCTACGTCATGCTTTTTAACATGATTTTCATGGTCTCCCAACCTCTGCCAGACACATATGGGATTACAACAGGGGTATGGCCTGGTGCCTAGCACACTTGAATGATGGCTCAATGACCCATCCTGTCCTGTAGCATTCTCTCTGGTCCTGACAGTGAGAATACTGATGACTTGGACAACTCTTGAGAGGCCTCAGTTTCCAAAAGATGGGAGAGGTCGTGCTCTTGCAGTTGATGTCTCTCTGAACATCAGACCAGGGCCAGCTCTCCTCAGATAGCACAAGACAAGCTGAAGTCACTGCAGGCTGATCAGTACACCCTGCAGCAAGCTCCAGGAAGCAAGCATGGCCAAGATGATCTCACCTACTGGCATGCTGCCCCACGAGCTCGCTGGTCACAAGCTGTTGGGCTCTGGGCCTAAAGGAATAGTCAGTTTGGTGGAACCCCAGCTGTCATCATTTTGAAAACCAAGAACTGGCTTAAGCAAACAGGTATTTAGTCCCAATGTTCTAATAATAATGCACTCTGGGGACGTTTACTCCCTGAGGAGCAATAGCCAATTGAGTGAGTATTCTCCTGAACCTCCTTTTTTTTGCGGGGGAGGGGCTGCTGGGGATTGAACTTAGGGGTGCTTTGCCACGAGTTATATACCTAATCCTTTCTATTTTTGAGACAGGGTCTTGTTAAGATGCTGAGGTTAGCCTTGAACCTATGATCCTCCTGCCTCAGTCTCCTAAGTCACTGATATTATAGGTGTGCACCACCATACCTGGCCTTAGCGTCTTTTAAAATAACAACCATAGCTGGGCATGGTGGCGCATGCCTGTAATTACAGCAGCTCAGGAGGCTGAAGCAGGAGGCTCACAAATTCGAGGGCGGCCTCGGCAATTTAGCAAGATCCTAAGTAATTTAGTGAGACCCTGTCTCAAAATGGGATGTGGTTGGGATGTGGCTCAATGGTAAAGTACCCTGGTAGAATAAAATAAAATAATAACACCCACAGCAGAGAAGCAGGTTTCATGAGAGCTGAGAGACCCAGCAGTGACGGGACTGTAAATGGCACTTTCCCAGGCCCTTCCTGAGCCTCTAGACATGTGCGAGAACCCAGAACATCTAATTCTCTGACAGCCCCTGAAGCAGAGGCTGGCAGTGGCATTGTGGTGATTCTAAATGAGCCTTCCTCCCAGGGTGACCACAGTACCTAAGTGGCCCTGAAGAAGGCACTACTAATGGGTTAGAGCCACCATAGTTCTGAGGTGCCACTTACAGGTCACAGTGCTAGAGCAGAGTTGATGAGGCAGGGGCTATGCATGCTAAGGGCACCAGGCAGGCTTGGGGAGCAAGAGGATAGGGGAGGTGCTAGCCAAAGTTCCTACCAACCCTTGGGGTAGAGGCACCATGAGACACACTGGGGACTTGCAATGCTTCAGAAATAGAGAACAAATGCATTTCTTCAAATGAGAACCACCATTTGGACTCAAGGCTCAAGGTTCAGTTTCTCTCTGCTCCTTTAAGGTCTTTATTGGTCTGATAGGGTAGGCACAAGCTAACTTAAAATGATCCTTATTTTTAAATACCAAGAAGCAACCCAAGGTGTGACACCAAGAAGTCAGCCACTCAAAGGAAAACCAAGTTTCTTTTCTTTTTTTTTTTTTTAAACACCAATAGGGTAAAAAAGATGAATGAAATGGTTCTATTTACCTCTACCTCTCCAGGGAAATCAGACCTTCTCTGACACAGCTGATTGAGGACCTCAGGCAGGTTTAGACAGACAGACAGATGGTGGGGGAAGTTTGCCAGAAACATTGCAAGCATGTGAAAAGGTCCTTCTTCCTGCCATCAGCTGGACTGCTACAGATGGTATAGCTTAAGGACTGGAGTAAGATGAGGTAGGGAGGACAATGGAGTCATAGTGCTGGGAAGAGGCTCTTAGCAAACAGAACAAACTTACACCCTCAGAGATAAATGAGCTGGCTGGGCAGGCAGCAAGGAGGGCTATTTGAACTGAGGCATAAAGCCCAAGGCAGCCTTCACTTCCTGATGTGGGAAGCCCCTACCCTGGGAGGATCCACAGAGGGGCAGGAGAAGATGCTGCTGTCCTTTCCCCACTCCCAGTAGGTTCTTCTGTGGGGTAATCTCTTAGGTCATCAGGCACAAACCACAGAAGGGCCAGTGTACTCAGGGAAAGCTAGAAATGGGGGGCTATTTTAGGAGGGCAGGAGTAAAGACACCTCTGGAGTGGGTCCCTACCCATTAGCCTTGTGCCCTTGAGCAAGAATTCACTCTCTTGATTCACTGAATAATTTCTGAACAGTTGAATTCAGCTTGGTCCCAACTAGGCAAGCTCTTATTGTCCATGTGCACTGGTAAAAGAATGTGGGGAGTATACAGGTGAGTGCAGGGGGGAAATTCTGGCTTGGAGAATACACAGACAGCTTCCACTTCACTGTGAGCTGAGTTTCCAGGCCTAATTCTAGTCCCACCTCTTCTGTGAAGCTGTCCAAGTATGACAGACCTTATCTAGGATTCTGGCAGCTGAGGTTCCAATTGGGATTGGCAAACAACTATGTGTGTTATGGCCTGAGCTGAGCACTCAGAAGACCAAGTGAGTCAGCCGATGCTTTGCAAGAAAACGATGCAAGTCTGGTGGCTAAGACTCTCAGTTGTCTTACCTGGCCCAGCAGAGGCATAGCAAAGCCATAAGTAAGGAGACAGAGACAGGTAGTACTGTTATCTTGCCTCAGTCCCACCTAGAGGGTCTGTGGAGGGGTCAGAGTGGGGATTTTTTTGGATCTCTGGTCCTGAGACAAAGCAGGAGACCAACGGAAAGCCTTTTTGACATAGGCGAGATAGATGCAGCCCAAACTTCTCATGGGGTGGGTGGGTAGTGCCTACCAAGGAGACGGGTTCATTTAAGGAGACCCCCCGCAGGGATCACCTACATCACAGCTTCGACTTTAGTCTTACCATCTGAGGGAGGATTTATTTATGGAGCTGCCTGGAAGCCAAGAGGAAAGACAACTGGCACCAGCAAGCAAGCTGCAGGTTGGCGCTGCTCTTTTCAGAACATTCTTTTAAAAACCTGCCTACATAACTAACTGCTCATAGTAGTTAATATTTGGGACAAGATTATAAATATTTGATTCTCTTACTGTTAATCAACCAAAACATTTCACATTGAAATACGTGGGCCATTTCAGCCTTTCTTCTCTGAATCCTTAGGGGTAGGTGTAGGTGCCAGCCACCTCTGATTAAATGGCCTACTTCTAAACTCTGGCACTCTGCACTTCCAGGGTGGGATCCAAAGGAATGACAGCTAGCTATGAAGACAGAAGAACCTGGCTTGGTGACAGAAAGGCAGCCTGTCCCACTCACTGTGAGAACAGGTTCTGTTCTGAGTCTTCCTTCATCCAGGTTTGATTCAGCTCAAATTCCTTGCACATTCCCAGGACTCTCAGGTTAGCCTATAAGAGCTCTTCAGTTATAAGATGTGAGTCTCTATAGTATCTCCTTAAATGTGTTTGTGCCATTTGCTCCAAGTATGATTGGCAACAGCTCACAGCCATTGATTCTTTTTTTTTTGGTATCGGGGACTGAACCCAGGGGTGCTTCATTGAGCCCCATCCCCAGAACTTTTTTATTTTGAGACAGGGTCTTGCTAAGTTGCTTAAGTCCTCACTCACTAAGTTTCAGAGGCTGGCTTTGAACTTGTGATCCTCCTGCCTCAGCCTCCGGGTTGCTGGGATTCTAGGCATGCACCACTGTCCCTGGCCATAGCCATTGATTCTATAACCTCAGGTCAATTAGAGTCTGAAAAAAATGTGTGGTTGTACCATCAGAGACTGCAGTGACTCTGACTAGTGAACACTAAAAAGATCACAGATGTCCTGCCAACTAGAAAACAATGGGTTTTTAAAAACCATAAACTCAGGTGGAATCAATATTTTAAGAAATTTTCAACTGAATAAAACCTATTGCAGTAGGTCCCTGCCAGCCAGCCAGCCAGCCAGCAGGAAAAGAGACAGCTACCAGGAGCAGGGATGGCTATGTGGAATGGAAGTACCCATGGCAAGCTAAGGAGACTGAACAGATGCCAAAGAGAGTAGACATCAAAAACCCAGGAGCCCTGAGACAGAGGCAGACACATGGCAGGCAGTAGGTGGGCAGGAAGGCATTATTGTGGAGGCCAGGCTGCACTCCAACCTCTTTGTGCCAGTGCTTGTGGGCTGACAGAGTAGCCCAGGTACCTGGAAGCCCCAACACATTCAGACAGTGGTGTTGCCCTGCTTGGAGCCTGATGTTGGGGGCATGGTCAGAAGACAGCCCCACTGTCTCTCTCAACCTGTACCTCAAGCCAGGGGAGACTTTGACTAGGGAGGCCTTGGCAGGCTTTACAGGTTTTCCTAACCAAGGAAGATGGGCAGCCTGCTCTGGACACAAATGGCAGAGGAGCAGAGGAACAGCTGTATCAGGTGAGCCAGTGCCCCACAGTCATCTGGTGAGCTTCCCAGGAATGCTCTTCTGATGAATGTTTGCAGAGAGTCTGCTTGTTGTTGAGTCAAAGAAAGGCCCTGTGATTGCATCATTCTTCTACCACCCTCAGGAAGAAGTTCCATCCCTCAGAGCTCAGCTGCTTTCTCAAACTCTCTCCTCACAGTCTCTTTTTCACCCATTCTGGTTATCATAGTGTCCAGACACTGAAAGACTCTCAACTTCCATGTTTTTGTTCCCCCTGCCTGTAGACTTCTACCTATAGACATTTCCTCCAGGAAGTCCTCTCAACCTGTGAACCCCAGAACTTACTCCTGCCATCTGCTGGTACAACCAGTGCCCCAAGAAAAACGTAGAGACTTGAAGATCCAACCTGGCAGGATAGATAAGGGTGCCCTCACCTTGGCTTTCTCCACAGTGCCCTCTTCTATACCTGGCATACAGCAGCTGCTTAACAAATGCCATAACCTGCTATGGCCTGAAGGGGTTTTCAGAAAGGTATTTTCAGAAAGGTAAGAATAAGAGGAGACCAAGGGGCAATTGGCTCTGTTCTCTGACAGCTTTCCCAGTCTTCACAGTGTGGGGAATAAGCAGGACAGCCTGAGTTTCCCTGGGATTATCTCCCACTTTGAAAAGGAGGGCAGTGTTCTTACCAGAAACTGACCTACCCTTGACCCTAGAAAGGGAGGTTGCTGGGCAGAGACCAGGACAGGCCTACCCTTTCAGGACTGATAGCATTTTGCAGCTCCTGGCCCTCTGCAGCCTGGTCTCCATGAACTATAGGCACAGAGTGTTTTGAATTTGGTATTGAGTCTGTTGCCTTTGTTGTTATTATAATTTTTTCGTAAAACAAGAAAGAACAAAGTAATGGAAATATAGGACTAAGCCACCTGCTCAGCAGGTGGATGGGTGAGGGTCAGGTAGAGGCCACAATTGCCTCTGCATCCAGCCAGAACTGGGAAGATGGGTCATCAACAGAAGCCAAGCACATCAAATGCACACTCTCCAAATCACAGGACCAGTGAATATGAAGTGCTTCTGGTCATAGGGGAAGCAGGGAGCCGGACTAAGGGCTGAGCATGCGGTCTGCGCTGTTCCCTGAAGCGAGCCGTGACAGGTGCAAGCAGAAAGACAAAGCCTGGAGTACAGAGTGTGGTCAGGGTTAGGGGCAGCACGGGCAATATTGGTGAAGGCAGTATGGGGTGAACAGGTGAAGATGAGCACAGATGGCACACAACAGACGGTAACAACATGGTGGGTGAGGATGAACGGCCGTGAAGGGAGTTTGGCTATGGTACCCATGACTCTTGAGAAGGCCCACAGCCTACAACCTGGGGGACACAGGACAACCTCAGAGGGTCTTTGGCAGTTGTGTTCATGCTGTCAGTGTGGCTGGGTGGGGTGCATCATCTACACCATGAATATCAGACCAAGTCTCCCACTTGTCCTTTCTCCCCAGGCCCTTCACAGTAAACCAATGCACCCCTCAGATATTGGCTCTTTTGACTCCTCAAGAAGGCCTTCTACCCCTGACCAGGCCAGGCCTCTCTGGGACAGGCAAACTTACCTCTTTGTGGCTAGCTTTGGTTGTATCCCAACCCTTGGCTGTTTAACTGACTAATGTGACCTGTATCCTGTGTACCTGGCATAGTGCTGATAGAATACCTGGATGGATGTGACCATATTCTGGCCAAAGAACCACAGAGAAGGGCAAGGCCTCTGACCTCTGAGGTACTTCCTTGAAGTGGCATTCTGAAGTGACAGAGTAAGACAGGCAGAGGGTCTTAGTTCAACAGAGCTGCTACATATCCCAATGGCTAGCTAAGCCAGACAAAGTGAAGGACCAAACCATCCTGGAACAACCCTGCTAACCTAGGCCCTCCTCTAAGGTACCTCCAAGTAAGAAAACACATTCAGATGGAATCACTCAGGTCAGCCTGGCACAGGGACTTCCTTGTATTAGCTTCATGTCTGGCCTCGGTATAAGAGACTCAGAGCTTGCAGTCTTTTCAGCTTTGCCCCAACTAGTGTGAGTCTTAGATGCGTGTCTCCCCTCAGTTGATTTCCTCTCAGAGATACAAAGACACAACCAAGCCTGCAATGTGGCTGTCAAGATGGAGATATGCTACAATCCTGCAGGCACCTGCTTGAAATCTGGCACATAGTAAACACAGTGCTTGTGGAGGGGCCTAATTACTTACATACATACATGCACATACACATACACTTGCACACCAACACTGCATGTAGGAGAGGGACAAAGGTTTCTTTTAAACATCTCCTTACCCTCTGTTTGACATGTGTAAATAACAATCACTGGGAGTCCCTTAAAGGTCACACCACTCTCCTCATGTCACTTTTTTCTTCTAGACAGCTTCCTAGTCCTGACTAGAGGTTTCAACATGAAGTATTTCAGCACTGTGGATCAATTCCAAGAGACTGATGAAAGGCAGAAATTAATTAGGTGGGAAGGACAACCTTCTCTGGCTTATCTCTTCTCTCAGCTTGGCCAGAGGGCCCCTCCTGACTGTCATGAGAAGGGCTGGCAATGAAAGTTGGCTGTGGTGGTCTCGAGATGACCTAAGGGGTTAATTCTAAAGGCTTTCACCGAGCTGTGGAGGGGCTGCAGGAAGCTTCCAACCCTAGCAGAGAACCTGGATCCTATGAAGCAGCTATTACCAAATGTCAAGTTACCTATAAATACATGGAACCATTTTTCTAAATCTTTACTATACCTTACATCAAATCAGTTGAATCCAGCTGATTTCTGCTTTTGAATCAAAAGAGTACCAAAGTGGGGAGGCAGCCTTAATGGTGTCTCCTAACTACACTCAAAGCCAGTCCTGATGCTTGGTTCCCTTTTCCCGCTGGTGGCAAATTAATTAGCCTAAGAAGCCTCCAGGAGGCAGGAGACTGGAACTCAGGAAGCCCAATGCCCAGGCCCATGCAGAACTGCTGTTTCAGATGACAGTGCCTAACCTTTTTTGAAGTCATACCACTGGCTGGAGAGGTAGGGTGCAAAATAAGGGTGAAGAGTTCTAGAGCCCAGGCTCTTCCTTCTATGTGATTCTACCCAGTTCTCATCCCAACATCACTAAGAACCTGGACAAGAGTAAACAAGTACTTTTGTTTAATACCCATGAGGCAAATATACTCCATTTTATAAGGGAAAACTAGCTCAGAGAAATGCAGGCCCTTGTCCAAGGTTGCTAAGCATGTAAGCAATGGAACTAGGATTGGAAGCCAGATGTCTTGACTCCAGGTCAGACATCTGCTCTGTCCTTGCCTTCCTGTCTGAACTCAAGCAGTTCTCTGAACCCAGTAGTATCAGGAGTAGAAGCACCCATCACTCTCCTTGCAGGAGGAGGGCTTGGGCTTGGCTATGAATTGCAATGAGTGCTAATGCCCTTGTTCTTTCAGGGAGAACCTGAAGCTGTGTTCAGACTGAGGAGCTAAGTGGAAAGCATGAGCCATATATTTTCCTCCCAGAGCCAGCCAGGTCAGGAAGCAGGAATGGGCACTGTGGTCTCTTGAGGTTGCGAAATCCCCTGACACAGCAGTTTGCTGTTTCTGCCTAAAGTCTGGGCCTTTCCCTAAGAACTAGTGAAGCTGGTGAATGGCCACTGTGGCATTTGAAAATCACAGCTATTTTAGGGCTCTGAATATTTTTCTGTTACAGACATTGTTTTCTCTTAGAGGTGAGGGAGAAAAGCACTGTGCTGCTCCACATACTGGGGTGGGACTGGGCAAAAATGGGCGATGAAATACCAATGGTTCCACACTGCTGATAGGAATCACTTTGAAACCACTGAAAGCATATTTGAATTTATTTATATGGCTCCATCTGCAAGCTTATAGAACCAATAGTTATGTTGGCATCCTGAATGTGTCATGCCTAGTGCCTACTTGCCTTCCCAACTCTATGCACACTTATGTACCTGCATGGGGCAGCTAGGTAGTTGGTGCCAGGTGGTGACATGTTTCCTCTTCTGAGATGCTCCTGCCTCCTTTCTTCCCTGATTCTAGAGGTGCTCCTAGCTGTATGCACTGAAAGCCAAGCAGCCAAGCCCTATGATGCCTGTGGCCTGAGCTGGGTGGGAAGATGCACAGCTGGTGCAGGAACTTTCTACCCAAGAACACAGGAGTGGAGCCACATGGCATGTTCTCTTTCCTGAAAACTTTGGCATGGTGCTAAATCCTCACAGGAAGTACCTGGCAGACACTAACTCCCAGAGCAAGGATTTATTGCTAATGCAGTTTCTCAATATTCTCAAGAGCAAAAGATTGGAACAGGGTGGTTTCCTGGGCTAACATGAGTTAATTAAGAAGGAGAGGATCTTACTTAAGGAATTTCCACAGAACTGAAGACTGGAGTAACAGGCAGCAAGCTCAACACTCCAGGGAGGGCAAGGAGGTGCCAATGCTTGGACAGGGTAAGGACACAATCCCATTGAGAGAAGTCAGAGACATGCAGCACACACACAGATACACTGCTTCTCTCTCAACACACATGCTACAGAGCCAAATCCAGGAAGGGACGCTGCAAGTCTTCTGTTCTCTCAGGAGATGACCAAATCCCACCCTTGGAGAAGCTAAGCCTTGGCCATCTTGTCATCTCTCACCAGTGCTTCTGATGATCTCTTGGCTCAGCAAGCTGGGGCATATGCCCATGTTCTCCAGGAACCTGTACACACTGGACAGGGCCTCAGCAGGGCACTGGAGCCAAGGCAGTATGCCTTCCTGGCTCCCCTCCACCCAGAGCTGAACTGGACCTCAACTTCAAGGCTATTGTGGTGCCCAGAAGGCCCATCCTTCCTCTGAGGAACTGCTCTACAAAGGCTACCTGGCAGGAGGCAAAGCCCTGGGTCCAATCCTACCCACCTAGGGGTTTCCCATCACCTTGGGGAAAGTAGAGCAAGGCCTGTTTTCCCACAGCCTGGATAAGATGAGCCACACTGGAGTGAGGGCCTAGGTATCTTTCAGCATTGTCACTATCTTCTCAGGGGTTCACTTTAATGGTTCTCTAAATTCACCAGTTTGGTTTATCCCATCTTGTCACTGTAAAGGTGAGGAGAACATGAAGAAATAAAGCTACATGCAAGCATGCAAGCCTCCTAAGGTTAGTAAGAAATGTGATTGAATAGTCGCCACCTGCCCCATTCCACATGGGATGGCCTTGCACATGATCCCAGGTGACCTCCATCAACATCCTGTCTGAATACCCCAGGGTGAAAGATTTAATTAGTCATCACCTTCCTGTGATGGTCAGGACAGAGATATAACATGCTACTGAATGGTGCAGGCCTCACCAAAGACATGTCTTCCAAAGCACACTCATTTTGCAACTGAGAAAATGCAGGTTCAAACAAGTGAGGCACTTAAGTCCAACCTGACCCTTACACTGGCTCCCAGGTGGGCAAGCTAGCAGGTGGCGACCCTGAGCATGTCTTGGAAGCACAAGAATCACCGTGAGTCCATGAAGTTAATGAACAGCCGCAACATTGCCCGTGTCACCCCAGACCCAACACCCACCCTCACCAAAACAAAGCGACAAAATAAAGTCGCTTGAGCACCCTCCCCATGATTGGCGTGCCGCCCTGGGCTGGCAGTAGGGAGAACAGGGACTATACCGTCCGGCGTCGCCTGCTGGTGGGGTTTTTTACATTTGACGTAATCGTGGTCAATCGGAGTGGCTGTGTAAGGTGGGGATGTCAGACCTGGGCCAGAGGAGGAGGGGAGGGAGGCTCCGGGGCCCGGCAGTGTCCCAGCTGAAGAGTGGGAGTCCTCATCCACCAGGCAGGCCTTCTCCCTGTGGGGACAGAGGGTTGGGGCACAGGTTAGAGCCTCCATATCACAGTGAAATGGACATGTGCCACTGTGGGTCAGTATCCTTCCCAGAGTATGCTGCTCTCATGTAAAGCTGTTTTGACAGCACCCGGACAGCTCAAGCCCCTAAATGGATGGCGGCTCAAACTTTTTGGCCCAGACTCTGAGGCATCTCTGGATCTCAGGGCCCAGTAGTCTCTTTAGGGAAGCTGACAAGCCTCTCCTCAGAAGCACCCAACACCCCTTCATACCAAGTCAGTGCACTTCTATGTGACAACCCAACAGATCTAATCCCTGACAAGTGGGTGGACAGAAATACATCTGTATTATTATAGGCTCACACTCATACAAGTACATCTACTGCAACATGGATAAAAAAAAAAAGTAGAAACACCTTCCATATAACCTTGGAATGGTTACATAAAACCAGGCATATCTGTACTATGCAATAATAAATATGGAATAGAAAGAATGTGGTGAGGGGCTGGGGTTGTGGCTCATTGGTAGCGTGCTCGCCTCACACATGCGAGACCCTGGGTTTGATCCTCAGTACCACATAAAAATAAATAAGTGAAATAAAGGTATTGTGTCCAACTACAACTAAAAAAATATATATTAAAAAAAAAAAAGAAAGAATGTGGTGAAAAGGTTATCATCTTTACAGACTGTGGCCAAGGCCCATCGTTGAGGGAAAAAGCAAACTCTGGAGCAACACCTTCAATAACTTATTTTTATGAGATAAAGAAAACCCTTAACTCTATGTGTGAACATAAGCATGTACAAATTACAGAAAATGATTTGAGAAATTAAACTATGAATAGTGTCTAACTCTATTTATATGTACCTAAATTTCTTATAACTAGAATATGGTCAGTCACATTTTATTTGTATAATTAAAAAACTATTATAACAGAATTATGGTCAATGAAAGACAACTTCATTATACCCTGGGGGTTCTTTATATTTATGTAATTTCTGAGAACACTGAACCTACCCAAGTAACACACCACCTGGGTGCTTATCTTTTCAATAAGCTGAAGGATACTGCCTCTGTGGACTATTTGTAGCAAATTCTCTCTGTCATGTGTCTACCTGTGGCCATGAACATAAGGCCCTCAGGGACTGGACCTGGGAGCAGGGCTCAGGCAGGGGCCCCAGAGATGGAGTGAGTTAAGAGAAGTACCAGGGTGGGACACTGGACCACGCCAGGGCACCAGCTTCCTTGAGCTCTCTGACACTGCAGGAAGAACCCATGCCTCTAATGGCCCTCACTGTTTCTGAGAACAGGCAGTACACCAGGCCTCAGAGGTAACCCATCCTTGGGAGGACCCCAGAAAAGGATAGGGGGTGGGGTAGGCATCTACAAAGTGAAAACTGGCCTTCTACAATGCTCTGCATAAAACAGAGCTGTACTTCAGTGGAGTGAAAGGGAAGGTACCGGCTTCACTTTAGGACATGCACCCAAGGGTGGGGTGACACCAGGTGTCATGGCCACAGGATGAGGAGCTGAGGACTACACACTCACCTTCTCCCTCACATTCAACAGGATGATCTTGGCCCAGCAATTAGAGTTTCCAGGCAGGTTCCAGAGACTCTGAGTTCCAGTTTACCCAGTAGCCATATTCTGAAGACTATACTGCAGTAAATGAGGCATGTGGGATTACCACAAGCATGCTACTCACTTCTCTGAAGCTTTGGGTGTATTCTTCTCCTCACCCCTGGCAAAGGGTCCTTCTGCAGCTTCCTTCATAAAGTTGACCAGGACCTCTGCACCAACCCCAGAATCGGGTTTTCCCAGGAGCTTCAGGATGGAAGCATGGAGCCGGAAGTACACCTAGAACAACACTTCTGGTGTAAGCAGCCTTCCCAGTGCTATAACCTTAGCTAGCAGCCACACTGGAAGTGGGTCCCTGCCTGTGATGACAGGCCACCACACACTCCCCTGTTTTGGTTACCTTTTAAGCCAGCCAAATCCATAACTAATTCAAAATTTAAAATTAAATGAATTAAAAAATTAAAATGAATACTGTCAGCATTTCAGCTTAAATGTTTACCTAGTAATCCAGGCTTGTGGCGGTGAGATAAGAGTAAGGACCTTGGCTCCATTCACTGGGCACTGCCTCCTACTGTGATGCCACTGATCCTTTGTGCCCCTTTCCTGGCACCCACAGAAACTGAGACTATATATCTGTCTTTACAATGAACTAGGCATGCCCTAAGGCAAAGACTAGGTAGGATTTCCTATCTGTAATCCAGCCCCAGGGAAGAGCAAGGTCTTCATAGGTCTCAAGAACCTTTGCCTGTAGGATTCAGGACAGGTAAACAGGCAGAACAATGAA
Organism: Marmota monax; assembly: GCF_021218885.2. NCBI lineage: Eukaryota > Metazoa > Chordata > Mammalia > Rodentia > Sciuridae > Marmota > Marmota monax. The sequence goes on along the minus strand of NW_026694573.1, from coordinate 3,307,148 downwards.
TCAGATAAGGTTCTGTGCTTTCTACTACATTCCTTAATTTACAAATAGGTGAAGTCAGTTGCCTAAAGTCCCACAGCTAGGAAAGCTCAAAGCCAGGTAAAACCCAGGTCTGTCCTGTCTTCTGCCCTCTGCTGCTCCTACATAAATGATATACCACAAGCAGACACACCTCCACAGTCAGCTTGATAATGTGGGTATAATGTAGCTCCTGCCTGTAGTACAGATAGCATATCTATAGCATGGATATCCCAGGGCCTGAGAACTGCTGGCACCTCAGACCCTGACTAGCAGGCTTCTGCATATATCAAAGATGGTTTTCACTTAGGTGACAAGCGTCTGCTGGTCCAGGCCCTGGTAGCATTTTCAAGGGGGCATACCAGACAGAGAGGGCTCACACCCAGAGTGCTCCACTTCTAGCCTATGGATTCTAGAGAAATTGGCTCAGCAACTCCATTTTTAATTGTAGGAAACCATCCATAAATATCCAGGTGGCCAAACTTGGAGGAGGGCAAAGTGTTTAAGAGGCAAGTAAAGTTTTTGAATCAAGGTTCCACATCAGAGGGACCAAGGCATTTCATTTTCAACAGAGCAGGGTTAAGTTCTTCACAGAAATGTCATTTATAAAACAAGATATACACATGCATCAACTGATTCAAAGTTACAGATACATTGGAATGCCCCTGGAATGAACTCTGCACCTGCAATCCTTCAAGCCAGCCCAGTGTACTGGAGAAGGGTGATCCATATAACTGGGGCCTTAATTCCTCATTTGGAAGTCCCTGGGCCCCCTGAGGCCATCATCCTGCTTGGTCACTGGCTCTACTAGACAGAAGCAGAGTCCAAAACTCAAAAGAAAAAACCATGGAGAGTTGATATCATCTTTGTGAAATCCAAGTCACTTTCCCCCACCCTCCACCTCCACTCTAGCCAGGGTCAGTTCTGCCCAGAGGTGTCACATATCAGTTAGAGGCCCGGTGGGATCTGGCCCAGCTCCCTTTCTCTCCTGCTGGTAATTTAGGGTGAGTCACATTTCTTCCCTGGACCTCAGCCTTCTCCTCTGCAAAGTTATAGTTCCTCCAAAGCACTCAGTGCCTAGTAGATCGTGTGAAAGTACAGTGAAGAGGGAAGGAGTTGGCCACTGCTGAAAAAGCATTCAATAGGAAGCTTTACTCTCTATACTTAAGAATATCTGGCCTCCTAATAGCCACTATATAAACACTTCACAGCAACTTTTAAAAATTAAGATTTTTTTTTTTTGTCTGCTCACAGGATTAGCAATTGTGTAAAAAGCAAGTTCTAGCATGACTGGGGAGAAAAACAAGTTCATCAATCAGTATAACCTGTCAGGGTAACTGGACACTGTTGCTCAAAATGTTAAAAGACCCAGCAATTCCACCTTTGAACTTTAGCCCTTGGAAATATTCATTAAGTGCTCTCTGATACAAGTACAGGAACATGTCCTAAGAAGTGGAGGGGAAGCCAAACCCATTAAGAAGGCACTGCATAGATAAACAAATGCCCAGCCCAACCATGGGGCACTAGAACAGGCAGGGAAGCTCACCATACCTTCAACTACATCTTGTCCAAAGAACTCAGAAAATGTTATTAAGTATCTACCTACATATTGATTAAAAAAAAATAGGACATACAGGGACATGCCCAAACTGTTAATAGGGATTATTAAAATGGGGCAGGTGTTAATATCACTGGGGACTTTCATGTTTTATATACTTGTGAATTGTCTGATTCCCTTTAAAAAGAAAATAAAAACATGACTACATGTTAATTTTATCATGGGGGGAAAAACACATGAAGGTAGAAAAAGGATTAGTAAGCAGTAAATTCTACCTTAATTCTAAAAAACTTGCTGGGCATGTTAGCAGTCTCAGGAAGGGCAAAGCTAACATGTTCAGGGGAAGTTTGAATCCTGGGTTAAGCCAAGCATGTCTGGATCTCCACCCACATCTTTGGTTTCCTCCCCTACAAAATGCACTGGTCACAGCTGCCTGGCCTGCCCCTCAAGACTACCTACCATGAGCAACAGTAAGAGCATTCATCAGAGGTACACTGGAAATCAAAAAAGAAAATCCCAGCAGTTCAAAAACAAAAACTGCTTTTCTCTTGAGAAGCAGTGAGAAAAAAAACAAATCTGGGGTAAAGAGCAGACTGTTCACTCTGGTTCAACTTTGCCAAGCTGGGTATCCCAGACATAGGCTGGGACCTCACTGGGCCTTGGATGTCTCATATGCACCTGGAAGACAGAGTGTCTGTACTCCCCCTGCCGGGCTATACTCCCCCTTGGCACCAGAAGACATTGAACTTTACTGTCATCACCAAGGTCAAGCTCTTCAAACCTGTGGGTGCTAATGAGAAAGGATTTTTTTTTTTCCCTGAGAGATGAGAACAATCGCACGTTCTTCCAGAAAGGATGGTAAGCACCCTTAGAAAAAGAGAAGAAAGGCTGCTTTAATTTAATTGCACATAAAACTGCTGAACACAGAGAAGTTTCCAGTGGGTTTGCAGGAGAGTCACTGAGATTGTGAGCCCCATCCCCAAGGAGACAGAGAGACCAGCCCATCCCTGCCCTGACTCCCAACCCTGAGCCAACATGGTGTCACCTCCAGGGCCTCCATGGCCAGCTCAGGTGGGTTGTGGTAGTGGATCTTCTTGGGGTAGCGGGCAGCCTCCTCATGCAGATAGTGGCTAGCCTGCCTATAGTGCAGCAGATAGACGGCTGGTGACTGCTGCTGCTTCTCAGCCACCTTGCCTAGCATATAGTGGATCAGCCATTCCTCTTCATCACCATCGCCCTCACAGTGAGCTGCCGATGTAAAACAGTGCCTGGCTGTCTCCAGCATGCTGTCTCTCCGGCCCTCCATCTGTAACAAGTCCCAAGAGCATAGGCCTTAGGCACAAGGATTGAACCTACCCTGGAATCATGCTTTTTCCAATATTAATTCAGTTGATTTGTTGACAAAATTTATATTCCTCTCAACAACCCTGAGACCAGACTGTTGTCAGCATTTCCCAGCTGATGACAATGAGACATGAAGAGTCTTGGGGATTCCTCACAAGTACACATAAAGTAAGGTGCAGAACTGGACTTAAATTAAGGGTGCCTCTCACCAGTGTAAGGTCCTTTCTTATGCCCTCCCGCTGCAGCTCTTAACAGTTTATGAATTTGTGAAGTATCCACTGACTCCCTCTAAGGTTCCTATCTATGATCTATGTGGCTGCAGTAAGGACTTGAACCTGCAAAGGGGAAAGAGTAGAGGGCTGGGGCTGCTATCACCAGAGGGAAGAACCAGGCCAATGGCAATTGTGGCATGTCACTGACAGTCTCAGAATGTTGGGCACAATGACAAAAGCTCATCCTCCAGGGCAGAGGGGCTTTCAGAGGATTTCAGTGGCACAACTGTGGGCTGAGACTCTCATTCAGTCCTCCAACAATCCCATGATAGTGTTAACAATGCCATCATCTTTTTTTGAATTTTGATTAAAGATGAACACTACAGAACTTAAGGCTTAGCAACATCTATCCAACCAGCAGTTCTCTTTCAGCACACTGCTTTCCTGGGAGACCTTTTTGGGCCAGGGTACCTAACTTCTGTACTAGTCTAAACATGTCAGTTTGAGGGCTGGGGATGCAGTTCAGTGGTAGAGTATCTGCTTACCATGTGTAAGGCCCCAAGTTTGATACCCAGCATCACCAAAACACCAAAACCAAAACCAAAAGTCAGTATGGTTCCTTTGCTTCCTTTTCAAGGAGGCCAGGGTTACCTGCTGAACAGAGACCTCAGGCTAGACCCAGCATCTCCCACTAAGGGTGCTCCTTACCAAAAGAGACTTAAAAAATCCCAACACATGGTCAAGAATTTTATAAGGACCCAACAAATTCCTTTGAGGAAAAAGGGAAGAGATACTTTCCTTCAGTTGGCTACCACCTCTTGCCCTACCAATTAACTACTCTCAAACTGATGACTGACAAGTCAGGTCACAATAGTCTGTCCCTGAACTTGCCTGCACTGGATTGGGTGTCTAAAAACCAAGGGGACAAGTTATCATTATGTATGGTATGGCTTGAGCCTCCTGGGAATAATCACTCCTGAACTCCTGGCTTGAATGTGAAGACAGGCAGAAAGAATGTCTGGAAAAGAATTTTGTAGTCCTGAGGGCACTCTGGTCAGACAGAAGGATGACAAGGCCCCTTTGCTTAGCTGGTCCTCACCTGCTGCACAAGCTCAGGAGGCAGCTCCGCTTTCCATTGCTTCAACTGGCGTGAAGCGAATGAGTGCAAGGCATAGGACATGGTGCCATACTCAATCCACAGGGACAGGTTAGAGCTGTCGATCTCCAGGGCCCGCCTGAAGCAGTTCAGGACAGGTGTGGCATGTTTCCAGATTGGTCCATCACTCTTCAGCTCATTGGAGTTCAACTTATCCTGAATGCGACTGGCCCGGGCCAGAGCCATGCCTGCCCAGGAATCAAACCTGGAGTGGGTGACAAAAAAAGCACAAGCTAAGACCACCATTGCCCTGATAGTAGGGCAGTTATGATGGCTCTGAGGGTAGGCAGATAGGCACTGTGGACACTGTACTACCGTAACACTAGAGCTCAAAGCCCAAGATCATGATTTGGACCAGCCACGTCTCAAAGTCTCAGTTCCTATATCATGACATATGGCACTCAATGACTGCTTTACTGGATGGGCTCTTGGACTTTGCTGCCCTCTGTTTCCCTGAACTGAGGAGGAATAGCTCTCGTGGAAAGAAACAGGGGCGCTCTGCAAAGCATCAAAAAAGGGCCCAGTCAAAGTGATGGGGAAACTTTCAGCAGGTGTCATGGTCCCTCCTCCTACATAGGCAGAGCCTGCATCAACATACTTACCAAACAAGAGCACAGTCACCAGCCACTCCTCTCCCTGTTTTCCCTCTGGGACCCTGAGCAGACTCTGACCTTTCCAGCTCAGTTCCCAGCAGTAAAACAAAGAGTGAGGGGGAATATGTGATGGCTGAGCCCCTATTATTCTGAGATCATCTATCTGAAAGAAACTAAGGGTGAGAATGTAGAAACCTCTCTGCGAGGATAATCAGTTACAAAGACACCAAGACCAAGATAATTTATGGGCTCTTAACAGAGTTTGGAATTTTCTGAATGCTAGATAGACAACAAAAAAAGGAACTAGAAGGATGAAAGAAGTTACTCTCCCATATGCCAACAATTCTTGACCACCACAGCTAAAGTTAGCTACTATGACTTTAAAAAGGGTTAATTGTCTTCCTGAACTATTTAATAGTTTACCATATCTCCAAGATGTTGTCAAGGAACCTTGTGAGTTCAGATGTACTTTCACTGCACTTCAGTACCCAAGGAGGAAACTGTATTAATGAAGGAAACAGAAAAAGACAGAAGGCTCACTGGGGTAAGGAGGACAGCAAAGACAAAGGCTTCATCCCTCATTCCATTTGAGGGGCTCCTGAGAGTAGCTCTTCCTCTTCAGGGACCTGGGGACCCAAGGCTACCATTTCTTCCCTTCCTCTGCTTATATCACCCTGGAAGAGGGTGGGGCTAGGTGTCAAACTCCCCTTCACTAGGACTAGTTTCTTTCAATTTCCAGTATGTTTTCTGTATTCCATTTGTCCTCACCTTGAAAAAAGAGCCCACATCACAATACTGCCTATGTGGTTACATAGAACCAACATAAAAACCAGTATCTCTTATCACAAAGTAATCAAAAGCAGAAGCATATCATCAGGACAACTGAAAATGTTTAAGTGTCCCACCTAGAGCCATCTTCTGATGTGAGTATCTGACCCTGGCAGTGCAGTACATGCCCATACTCTAGAAATACTGATTTACAGGGACACCGAGGGGCCTGAGGGCCAATGATGTGAACTTGGGGGTGGGGGTAGAATGTCAGCTCTGACTTATGCAGGGCAGGCCTGATGCCAGCACAGGATACAGAGTTATCTCCTTGGCAATGGAGATAAGTTGTACTAGTACTACTTTCATTTTCCCCCTCCCCAAATGGTGCTGTGACCAATTTGGGCTACCTCCAGTTTAGCAAAAGCAAAAAGAAAGGTCAACACAAAGGAAGGAAAAAACTGTTACCAGTATTTGTTCTCATAGACTCTGTTTCCGGATAAGAACCTCCAACACTATAATCATGACCCTATTATCCACCCAGCTGACTGTTATGGGCTTCACCCCTACCCAACAAGCTCAGAAGACTTTAATAAGGGAAAAAAAAAAAAAAAAAAAAAAAAACTGTATCCAAACTTCCACATTAGTTAGACCAGAAGCCACAAGTCTCCCCTGGCACCTGTCTGTTAGGGCCAGAATGAAGAAGGCGAAGGGCTGAGGCTCAGGACCAAGATAGGTTCCTTCTTGGCTCTGGGGCCAGCTTTCAGAGACCCCTCCTCTGTAGCAGGTAGACTTAGTGGGTTGATACCCTCCGATAAGGTGGTATGCAAATTGGAGGGAGGTATGGTTGAGACTTTGCAACTCTCATTTCAGTGATTAAGGGCTTGTCACATGAGAGAAGCTACATGAAGTGCCTGTCGCCCCAAGGTTGGTAGGTTTTACCATACTTTACAGATGAGGCAGCAGCAGTACAGAGGAGATGATCCCTAGTAACACAGTGTATCACACAGTGAGCATTCAGCCAGTGTTAATGGAAGTCTGTGCCACTACAATGGTATACAGCCCCCAGAGAGGATATCCAGGGCTCTAAGTACACAGTCCCTTGCCTGGAAGGAACCACAGACTGAGCAAAAGGGGCCCAATAAGGACTATTCCCATAAGCTATGGAAGTCTTACAAATTGGCTTTACCACTCAGATCCCAACCCCTTCTCCCCCTTGGTCAGGTGGAATCCATTGAAATTCTCAGGTTTCCCAAGTGAGAACAGTTTTGTGCTTATAGTTAAGGACAGCTACTATGGGCTAGCCTCTGAGTACCACCAGGAAGCCTGTCTACAGACATAATACCTTCAGAGGCTGATCAGCCACAGAGGGTGGTCTTATGTTAACTGTGACACAAGGCTTACCTCCTAGGTGCGCCAGCCATGAGAAGGTATCAAGTGCACTTGACTTCATGAGTAGAGCAGGGCCTTTAAGGATGTTCAGGCCAATCACATTTTAAGAGAAAGTTAAGCAAGGCTTCTTGGGAAGAAAGCACAAGTCTCACACATACAGAGCTCTCCTACATGCATCAGGTAACAACCACTACTGCCAATGATGCCCTGAGTCTCATCAAGGAAAGAGAACTTCAGTTTGAGTTTTTCCTATTACCCTCTCTACCCCAAGAAAACAACCATAATTAAAGAACCTGCAACAGAAACACTTAAGGGTACATATAACCCAACTTCCTGGGGCCTGAAACCAGAAAGGAAGCAGCACAAAACAGCACCTCCTTGTCTCACACAACAAGGCCCAAATTATACTTTGGACCTTCTCTGATGCCCTGTCCCTTTCAGGGAAAGAAGCCTTCTGTCCTGTTCTTTTTATGGAGAACCTACTTTTCTAATAACTGTAGTGTACTAAACTACCTTCTTATTTCTTTTCCCTGGCCCCCTTGTTGTGAGCAGGGAAACTCCAAACTGGCCTCCTGAAGATCTGGCTGAGCCAGTCACCCCAACCCTCTGGGTAGCCAGCCTGGCCCTAGCCCAAATTACCCACCTGTTAGGGCAGATGCAGATGTCATGCATGTAGAATTTGATGGCCTTGGACTGCTCCTTGTTTTTGAAATGATAATCAGCCAGGAGGTAGTAGAGTTCATTTACTACTGGAGGAGAGGGGTCAGCCCCTTCTGGGAGGCAGGGCACCTACCAGGTAAGAGAGTAAGTATAAGAGGAGGTGGCCTCAGCTGTGCCCTATAAGCCCAGGACTGCTTGGTCCTATCAACACATGACAGATCCCTGGCTTCTCCTAACCCTGGCATCTTATGCACAGCAGGAAAGAAACCAGGGCATACAGGTAGCAATGTTGGAGGGGAGGAATGTGATATGGCCCCATAACCCCCACCTCCTTGTATCTACTGAGGCCCACCTCAGATGATGTCCCCTCAATGTAAGCAGAGACTTTGTCTAGGCTCAGTGCTGGCCTCTCTGTACGGGGCACAATGGTAGCAATTCTTTTCAGGAGATTGGCCAAATCAGCAGATACAGTGCTGGTCTTGTAGCTGTCAAATTCAGGAAGGGTCTTGGGCTTAAAATACTCAAACATAAACAGGGCATCCTCCCATATAAGATCCACCTTGAAAAAAGACAGAAGGCAGATTCATATTACACTCAGAGTAAAGAAAAAAGTTTCTCCATAGATATGCATTATGACCAATGTAAATAAGGTCACAATATATTAAAGGGTCTATAACAAGTCCCCATTACACTTCTTAAAATCTGCACACCAAGTGTAATCCTTAAATTCAAGTGTTTGAAAAGTATAAGCCTAGTTTTTATAAAGACAAATATTTTAACTGAGGATTATGCTCTGTGAGATCACATGGCTCAGCCAGAGGGTGGGTTCTATCATAAGTGGGGGCCTGGGGCCAGCCACTGACCCTCTCTGTACCACAGCTGCTCCCTCAGTCATTTGGCTGATGAAAACTGAGTGCTGACTCCGGATAGTTTTAAAGGCAGGAACCAGAGTGGAGACCCTAGCCTAAGGAACTCATATTTTAGAGGACAAAATTCCTAAGATTAGAGAAAAACTGACAGTATTGAGGAACCATGAGCTAATAACCCAAGAGTGCTTAAAAAAAAAAAAAAGGAGAGAGAGAAAGAAAAACCTCTAAGGAATTATTCATATCCAAGTTACAAATAAATCTACAGAGAATTGCAACACTACATTTTTGAATCATTTGTCAACATTTATGAGGACACCATTTTTTGGAAACTCTTTATCCTTTAATCAAAGGACATCATAAGGTCCTCTTGTACTCTTCTTGCAACTTGTACTGGGACTGTGGAGCTGGGTATAACAAATCTGACATGTTTCAAAAGAGCTTCTGCTTCCCTAGAGCCCCACTCTTCATCAGAGCTGCCTCCTTCCCAGGCCTATGGTGGCAGACTTACCTGCTGGGCTGAGTGCTCCTCTAAGTACCTGGCCTTGCTCTTCTTGCTAGGGAAGCTGTATAGGCAGTAGAAGCACTGCTCCAAGGCTGTCTCCAGCTCCTCCTTATAGGGGTGTGTGTCTTCAGAAGTGGAGGCAGCAAGTTCCTTTTGGAGAACTTGCACCTATGGTGAGTAGAAAGAGATGCCTGGAAAAGTGGCCTGCTGCCAGAGCCTCCCTGTCATAGAAGGATCTCCCCGGAGAGATCCAAACTCTTTCAACCTAAGGAGGCAATGTTTGCTGAGTCCCTACATGACCTGATTCCAAAAGACTTGCTTTCTAGAAAAGACCTGTTATCCTAATGGGGTTATCTGGACCAGTTCTGGCAGCAGCCTCCTCCCATTGGGTTTGCTGAGCTGCCTTCTTTCCAAATACCCAGTTTCCACCAACTACTAGAAGAAAATATTATACTCCATTTATTTAGCTGTACATTTCCTAAATGAATTATTTACTTAGCACCTTTTTTTCCTAGGCAGTGAAACACAGTCCTGCTTTTAAGAAGTTAAGGTTCCAGTGGAGATAATGGAGTTAAATATTTAAAACATGTAAGTGTAAGAACATAATCCCATTAGGGTTGAGGGAATCTCCCTCAGACAAAATATTTGTGAGGATCAGATAGAATGTGAATAATATAGTAAACAAGTTGTACCTATAGATATGAGATCCTATGGCTATTGAACTTTTAGTAAACAGGCATTCTTTCCAAGTATCTATGAAATTTTACCAAAATTAGATAAAAAACAAGACTCATAAAATACCAAAAGATAATACAGACCACATCCTCTAAATGTAATTCAATAAACTTAGAAATCAATCATATAAAAATAGCAACCACGAAATATAAAAATTTCTGGATGTACCTAAAAATGTATTGAGGGAAAACTTATATACATATATTATACTTCAATACATATATTAGGAAATTAGTATTAAAATAGCATTGTACTCAATAAAGAAACAACAGAAAATAAAAAGATAATAATATAAATAGATAATATTAAAGTGGTAATTAGTGAACTAGAAAGTAAAGAAAAAAACAGATCCAGGAACTAACAGGTTATAGTTTGAAAACATTAATATAGACCTCAGGAAAAGACTGAGGCAAACATCATGAACAGTTTTATATTAATATTATAATATTATGATATTAATATAAAACTGTTATATTAATTATATTAATAAGTAGACCCTATTCTGAAAATATAATTGATTTGAGAAAAAATCTAAACGGATCTATATTCACTAAAGAAATCGAGTTTTAGTTTAGATCTGTGTTGAAGGCTTTATTTAGAGACTGCATCTTATCACACTGAGTTGCTTAGGGCCTTGCTGAGTTGCTGAGGCTAGCTTTGAACTCGAAATCCTCCTGCCTCAGCGGCTGGGATTACACCCATGTGGTACCATGCCCAGCTTAGTAGTTCTTTTTATAGGAATCCACACTAGAGAAATTCTCACAAATACACATAAACAACTTGGTGGATGTTAACCTCCAAAATGGATAAATAATAATGCCATCACAATCCATAATGCCATAATACCATCATTAAGAGAATGATAATCTATTTATAGACAAAATGATACAATGTCTAAGATTTGCTTCAAAACAATGTGGGATGGGAGTAGGTGGGGGAATGGCAATGCATTATAAATAAATAATTACTTTTCAGTGCTCAGCCTCTTGGAGTGTACTATACTATTACTTCTATTTTATTGTTTGGAAATTTCCATACTAAAAAGTTAAAAATAATTCAGATGCTCACACAATATATGATCCTATAAAGCAACTGAAATGAATAACCCAACATTACTTATTAAAATGAATAAACCATTGATTTTTATCAATGTGGAGATATCTATGTGTTGAAATTAATAAAAGCAAGCTGCAAGAGATTATAAACCATATATTTTGTACTTAAAATTTTAAAAATCGTGCAACTATATGTTGTTCAGTAATGTGCAAATACGTAATAATTAAGCATAAAAACCTGGACTACAAAGATACACACCAACTTTAATAAAGTAAGCAAGAGAGGGAAATGAATATATGTTACCCTTCCTATAACTTTCTATTTTCATTAGAAGACAAGTTTGCAGCAAATAGTAGATTATTAATATGCATACAATCTGGGTAGTGGTATGTGGGACACAGTATAAAAGGGAACACCCCAGAAAGTAGTAAAGGCTCCACAGGAGAGGGGCTATCTGAGCTGGATGTGGATGAATAGATAAGAATTCCTCAACCCAAACAGAACATAGAATAAGAAATGCTAACTCTAGCTAGGCATGGTGGTACACACCTATAATCCCAGAGATTTGGGAGGCTGAGAGAGGAAGATAACAAGTTCAAGGCCAGCCTAAGCAACTTATCCAAGGACCTGTCTCAAAATAACAAATAAAAAGGGATGGAAATGTAGTTTAGTGGTAGAGCACCCCTGGATTCAATTCAAAGTACTGGGGTGGGGGTTGGAGGAGAGCTAACTCCAGAAAAGACGGGATACAAGAGAATTTCAGACTATTTCTACTCTAAGAGAAAATAATCCACACAAAGGGTCTCTCTGATGTTGGTCCCAAAAACACTTTCAAGACAGTCTTTTACCTACAGATCATGAATCTGAGATAAACTCCACAGCACCTATGATGAGTGCTCAGGCAGCACTTCTGGATAAATGAATAAGTGTCTATTTTATTCTCTCGCTGAAGAAATATCACTGGGACAGAAATCTACGTCAGGCACTGCTCAACTCCTAGGGATACTTCAGACAGCAAGACAGAAAAGGTCCTGGACTCAGGGATGCAATCTAGTTGGTGAGGGGCATGCAACACAAAAAAATAGCAAGGTATCCAGCTGTAGGGGCAACAGAGAATGGAGGAACTGGGGAAGGCTGCTTCAAAAGAAGGAAAGGACCAGCCAGTCATGTGTGACCCACGAGAGAGTGGCAGGCAGAAGGCATGGGGTTGAGAGTGGGGAGTCAGAGGAATCTCAAGTTGGACCCTGGGCACAAAAATTAGGAAGTACAAACAAAACACAAGTGTACTCATATCACTTCTACTCTCTTAAATTCAACTGGCAGATACTGGCAGCTACAATTCACATTCTTCCAAAAACAGACAGAGATTGAGTAAACTGTCAATAGGACCACATGCTGGCCCCTTTAGCCTTCTCTTCTCTATCAGCACCACTCCTACCCAAGGCCAGCCTACAAAGGTAGTAAAGTAACTCACTCTTCCAATTTGAATAAGGTGACTTTGTGGAAGCAATGTCCCTATACTAGGCAACTGTCAGAGGAAAGAAAGAAGGGGGCCAATTCCTGGATATCAAAACAGATTCCACCTGGCATAAATCTTCGCAAAATGATCCTGGAGCATAAAGACATCCCAGGGTGAGCACACAGGCCCTTGGAGCTCACAGGGTAGGGTAGACACTCAGCCATCTGGAGCTGGGGCTGGAACCTGGGCCAGAGGGTTTCCTCACCAAGTCTCCACATCCTCAGCATGATGCTTTGCCAACTGAAAGGCCCTACACATACATGAGCTCTGTACATATGCTTAATCTCCTTCAACGTATTTATTAAATAAGAACCTACTCTGCATTGCCAGGAGCAGTGGTGCACGTATGTAATCCCAACCACTCAGGAGGCTGGCAAGGTGCTAAGTAAATCAGTGAGATCCTGACTCTAAATAAAATACGAAATAGGGCTGGGGATATGGCTCAGCGGCCAAGTGCCCCTGAGTTCAATCACTGGTATCCCCTCGTCAAAAAAATAATAAGCTAATTTGTGCCAGGCACAGTACTAGGTACTTGGATCCAGTCATGAAACAACTTACAAAATTCCCTATTTTTTCACAAGCTACATTTCAGTGGAGAAGACACACAACAAACATAATAAAGAAGCAAATTATATAGCATACTACCAGGTGATGAACTATGGGGAGAGTATAGAGCAGAGGAGGAAGATACTAGGAAGGGAGGCTACAGCTGCAAAGAGGGTATGCTTGCTGAAAAGAAGGTAAAGAACAGGGGATGGCAAAATTCTTAAAGGACCATACAGTAAATATTTCAGGCTTTGTGGGCTATAAAGATTGTAATATATACTTGACTCTGCTGCTGTACTGCAAACACAGCCATAGTTAATTTGTAAATGAGTGGATGTGGCTATGTCCCAAAAAAAACTTTAAAGAGACATTAGAGACTGGGTTGGATGCCTCTCCCTTGGCAAATCCAGAATACCTGATGCTCTGTAACTTGTCTGGTATTGCCAGGCCTCCCACTCAACAGAGAGCTTTGGGGACGGGGTTAATACTGCTTATCCTCAGTAACCCCAGAGAGCTACTACCAATAAATCACAGTTGGCAAGTTCAAGGAAGTCTGCTTATGGAGGCTCACTAAAGAATTACTGACTGAATAAATTAATAGTTATTGACTGAGCAATTATAACCTGGCATAACAAGTGGTATTGGCAAATAGGACTTCAAAGACTTTGGTGGTAATGGTGAATGCAGTGACTACTTTAAAAAAATTATTATGGCCTAGTTTTGTGTCCAACTAGTAACAGAATCAGCAATAACTAGTGGAACTAAATTCACCTGCTATTTAAAACCAGGTCTATAGTTCCCTGAGCCTCAGTTGCACAAGGGAACTGCTATAGTTTGGATTTTAAAAGAATTTTTTTTAAATTTTTTTTATGGTGCTGGGGATTAAACCCAGGGCCTCAATTAAACCCTTGCCTTGCGAGGCAAGCACTCTACCCCTAAGCCACATTCCAAGCCCTATAGCTTAAATCTTGATTGTCACCTAAAGGCCCATGAATTGGCACTATTGGAAGGTGGTAGAAACTTTAGAAGGCAGGGCCTAGTGGGAGTAAATGCTACTAGGGGCATGCTCTTAATGAGGATTTCAGGACCCCAGCTTTTTCCTATCTTTCTTGTTGCTTTTCAGCTGCCATGAACAGGTTTCCTCTACTACATGCTCTTGCCATGATGTACCGCCTTGCCACAGGACCAAAAGCAATGGGACCATGTGACTCTGGACTGAAACCTCTGAAACCATGAGCCAAAATAAATCTTTCCTCCTTATAAGATGATTAGCTCAAGTATTTTGTCACAATAATGGAAAACTGACTAACATAGGAACCTTTCTGGCAAGTCTCAATAGTCACACACATATAGAGAGTAGTCAAAGAAGCACAGTGGGCCCTCCTGCATGGAAAGGCCAAGCAAACTCAAGGGAGCCAACACAGCTCTGTTCCTCTTGGTACCCCTCAGCCCCATCCCAACCCTGTACTAATAGCCCATGGCCTGGGGAAACCACGCACATAGAATCGTAGCAGAGCCCCATCTGAATTGCAGCACCAGGACCTTCTTCCCAAGTATTCATGGGCTGTGTTGAGCAGCATGAGGGAGGAAGGGAGCATTGGCGTCTCTGACATTCCTAGAGAAGAACAGACCAACAGATACAAAGTTAGCAGGAACAGGTAGAACTGCACACAGGTTGAAGGCTCTCTCTACTTTGGGGGCTTTTTTGTCTTTACAAAAGTGGCCACAGAATTTCTTACTTTCCTTTATTTTCTTGTTTTTAAATAAGAATGATTTGATTTGCTTTACTAAAACATGCATATCAAAAAGCAATTCAAATCATACAGGAAAGTATAAAGAAGGAATGCTTCATTTACCAAAATACCAACCTCTAAGGATGAACCAATGTTGACATTTGGGACAAATAATTTATAATAATGGAACTCATAGTACCATTTCCTAAAATGTCTTATCTTTAGACATGCCTGAATATTATAGGAAAAAAAAAAAAAAAAAAGGAAAACAGAAGGGGGAAAAAACCCCTGAATTTCAGTTAAATATTTGGTTACCAATAGAATTATTATTAGTTTCTTAAAGAACTTCACTATTTTTGAAACTCTAGGCCATAATCTATTAGTGTCTTATGACTTACACTTTTAGAAGGGATTGAGACAGAACATATCAGAACAGAAAATATCAGAAGGTATTACTCAGGAGAAAAAACTTTCTTTCCTGAGATTTGCTTGGTACTTTTTATTATTGGTTAGCACCAGTCAAAAAAGTAAAAGCACTGGTTTGAAAAAAGGTCAGGTCATCATTAAGTTTAAGCAAGTCATTTTTTTGCTCTAAACCCAATAGGCACTGACCTATTTCACTTTTTTTTTTTTTTTTTTTTTTTTTTTGGAGACAGGGTCTTGCTAAATTGCCAAGGCTGTCCTCCGACTTTTGACCCTTCTGCCTCAGCCTCTAAGTTGCTGGGGTGACAGGTATCACTGTGCTCTGCTAGTCACTCCAGTCCTCTGAGGGTCTACATAAGATCAGTGAGGGTTACATAAGATCAGTGATTCACTTTATAATACTTCCTCCTCTCCCTACCTTTCAGTTTTGTTTCATATGTTTTCTATAACCATTCCACGTTTATAACATTTCCATTCTTTTCTACAACCACACTTAGCCCAGTTGTTTTCTCTCAACACCAATTTTAAATGGACTCAGTGCTCCTCACAAATACCTTCCTATGAATTAGCCACTCTGACTAAGAAGTGCTCATGAGAGCTGGAGCTCCTGTTTATAAACGTCTCATTATCTCTGTAATTACAAACAACTTGGCTAGATATCTTAGGCCACATATTTTTTTCCTGAGGAACTGGACAGACATATACATTATCCCAACTGCATTGACTGAAGTTATAGAGAAATCTAAAATGAGCCTAATTTTTTATCCCATGAAGACAATAATTACTTATTCAGCTTAGAAACCAAAATAATCTTTATCCTTTCAGTAGATGATTAACCAGGATGTATTTGATGTGGCTTGCTATATATTAATTTCTCTTGGTATCTACTGTACACTTGGAATCTGAAGATTCAATTTTTACTACATTTACAGATACTATCTTATATTGGACATTAGGAGGGTTGCTCCTCCTGTTCCATTGCCTAAGTCTTTCCACTGGGGGCACTACTTATCCTTATATTAAACCCCAATCCCTGTTCTCCACCTCTATCATCTTTCAATGCTTTTGAGTTCTTCACTGCATTCACTTGTTCATTTTGGTCATATTCATTCTGCTCCTTGCCATTTGGGTTTTTGAATTTATAATAGTGAGATTTGGTTTGCAGAGTTTTCTTTTAGTTCTTCAATTTCCTTTTTACCTCATTGTTTATCAGCTCAAATTTTCTAATTATTTTCTTGGACGAACCATATACAGAGATTCTGTCTCTCTTCCTTAGAGATACATTCTCTGCCAGGATGAATACATCAGTTTTTTTGGTAGGCTACAGTCACTCTTTTCTTTTTGTTCCCTCAGTCCTTTGTGGGGGTGGTTACAATATGTTAGTACACTTACCATGTCATTTCTTTTTGTCCTGCTCAAAATCAGCCTGGGCAATTCCTCTAGACTCAGAGTTCTAATATATCATGGACGAATTAGCTAAACCTTCTCCTTAAAGCTACAATTTTAATTCTCCTTCTATGTCTGCAGAGACAGACACTGCTCACCTTTAGGGTCTGCTAGAGCTAGAGACTCACCTCACCTGAAGTTACACACTTCTCACTGAATGTGTAGTCACATTCAATGACTAAGTGAGATGAGAGTATAAAGGCCAGGCTACCTCAGCTCAGGCAGGACAGTTCTGATGGGCAACTGTCATCCAGAACTCCCTGCCAGGTTGGCCAAGGCTCTGTCAGGCCTGCATCACAATTTGACTTCTCCCTCCACCCACTTCTGCTTCTTCCTGTCCTACTTTTTGCACATATTAATCCCTAATAAATCTTATTACAGTATCTGCTTCCAGAGCGCTCAATATGTGTGTGGGCAACCTCTGCATCTCAAACCACCTCACTCCTGCTAAGAGTTTAGTGTGTGACAATGGCCTCACCACACATTCAGAAGTGTTTTATCCCTGAGCTCTTTCCTTCATCTTAGCCTGCTAAAGCCAGTGCAATATGGAGGGGCTTCTCTATCAGTCCACTCTCTACAAATTAGAGAAAATTAATATTTCCCAGAATTTGATCAATTTACCATCTTTCCTCAGTTTACCTAAATTGGGGCAGAGGGAACAGAGCCACGTGTGCTGTCAGTCCACCCAGAATTTTTGTCTCTTTCTTTGGCATACTTTCCAAAATTGGAGGCATATTGACTCTTCCTCTTTCCTTGTCTACTTCCTAGAAGGTTCTTTTTTTTTTTTTTTTAAGACTGTTTTTGTTTGCATAATTAATTTTGAGGGAAAGGGAAAATCTCAATATAGAAGTTTTCTTGTATTATCTTTTTTTTTTTAAGAGAAGAGAAGAGAGAGAGAATTTTTTTAATATTTATTTTTCAGTTTTTGGTGGACACAACATCTTTATTTTATTTTTATGTGGTGCTGAGGATCAAACCCAGCGCCCCGCACATGCCAGGCAAGTGCGTTACCACTTGAGCCACATCCCCAGCCCTTCTTGTATTATCTTTAGAAAAATAATAAACATTTACAGTTATAAATCTTTTACTTTTTCACTACTAAGATTTTATTTGGAAAATAAAAAGGTATTGTTTAGTCAAGAGCTCTAAAGATGTTCATTTCCAGAAATTTATGCTAAAAAAGTAAAATGAGCGAAAGAAAAAGGGTATACATGAAGTGTTCCCCACAGTATGACCTATAAATAGAAAGAAATATTGCAGTGTTCCTAACTCAGCAGGGGGAAGAGCTCAGGAGAGCATGCACTTGGAATCAGTATTATGAAAACAAGACAATAAAATGGTGGCTGGGTTGTAACTCAGTGGTTGAGCTCTCACCTCACATGCATGAGACATTGGGTTTGATCCTCAGCACCACATTAAAACAATAAATAAATAAATAAATAAAACAAAGATTTTTTAAAAATGGGAATAGCTTTACAAAACAAAGTCTGAAAGCCCTTTGTAGTCTGCTCTCCCTCACATACAACCCACACACTCCAGGCCTCCTGAGTCACTGCCCACTGTGGCTCCACCTCCCTAGCATCTTCTGCTCTGGATTTTTCTATCAGTTTTCAGCTTCACCTCCCAGCCCACCTCAGGCAGCCTCAGGCACCTCACTAATCTCACTGGCCTAATACACAATCAGAAAGCTCACCTCTCTCCCCTTATCACAAACCTGTCAAGGCCAGTGGAGTCTAATTCAGAGCTGTAATGAGCAGCTGAGAAATATCTGAGGAGTACACAAAATTATAGAGACAAGGGTAGAAGGAGATAAATTAATTAAGGAGACATGTTAATTCTAGTTTTCTCTGTTCAGGTGAAAAAGTGATGAGTTTCTTTCCTCTCCACATTTCTTATTTTATAAATAACTAAGGAAAAACTTCCCAGTAAACTTAATTTTAAGTTAGTTAAATAAATATATAAATGTGTATTATATATACTAACAAATAGATGTATATAAGCCAAGGCTGGACAGCAAACTGAAGAAAAGAAAAAAATGAAAAAAAAAAGCAGGATTACAGCAATGATTGCTTTAGGTGTCAACTAGGTGTTGTGATATAGTTCCTTTAATTCAGCACATTTTCTACCCATATTGACCATAGTTCAAGTGCCATCTCCATCACTGGTCCTAGCTTGTCTTCTTCAGGTTCTCAATTCATGACTATTTACTACTCAGCACCTATGACACTCTAGTTTCTAATTTGCTATGGTGCTTCATGGTTTTATTTCAGTCTGTTCCTGGAACAAACCTCTGAGGTAGCTGCCATTATTCCCAGTATAAATAAGGGAAAATAGAAGCTGAGGTTATATGAACTGCCAAAGGTCACATCACACAGCCAAGAAAGGACAGCTAGAATGTGGAACCTTTGCTTGCCCCACATTGTTTTTGGCTTCCCATTCTGGGGCTACTATGGGATTAAAGGAGCTAGCAGTATGAGACACTTCAAGGCACTCCTTAAAGCACTGGCCTTGCTGTCATTCCCTCCATGCTGCCACATGCACCAGACATGCAACACATCATACATTCATGCTTCCCATATTTACTGCACAGTGAGCTTTCTGAGGGAAGAAACAGGGAAGTTTCTGTCTCCAAGTGCCGTGAGAAATCCTGTCACACTGAAACCCAAGCCAACTCGGAGTACCTGGGTAGGGCCTTGAGACCCTAACATAGAGGTCGGGGCAAGGACACCATGGGGCAAGGCCCAGCCCCATCAAACCTGTTGCCAGTGCACCTTCCTCTACTGGGTTCTGAAGCTGCTGCTGGTGGCACAGGGAACGGAAGGTATCCTCTTCCTGCCAGATGATCCTGTGCAGGATGATCCAGGGTAGCACTGAGGAGACATGGGGCTCCTTGGGCTCTTCCTGCACAGCCATGCTACAGTCGATGACCTGGCAGGCGGCACCAGGGGTATCAGAATGTGGCCAGTTCTATTCCCCACCCACCTGAAATAAGTCTCCATTGCAGTGCCCACTAGGAGATCTGGGGCATGAGGCCTTCCCACCCTCACAACTCTGGTGTGAGAACACTGACCTAGTAGCACTCCAGTAACGCATCAAAGTCTCAGAGTACCCAATGATCAAGTCACAGCATTCTTCATCATGCCATGTGCAATTACTGAATGTGGCATGATGAGCTAATGGCCTGGGGGAAGAGACCTATGGATAAGCTACCTGAATGCTAATGAGAGCAAATGCAGCAACAGGGAGTTGCAAAGGAGGGGGTAGGGCAGGCAGAGGTGAGCCCTTTAAAGGAAGTTTCCAGGTGAATGGCTATGCCCAATACCTAGAGAGGGCAGGCATATAGATGGGGCCCTAGGGGTGGCCCAGAATGGCTGCTGCCAAGGAAATAGAAGAGGAGAGAGAGAGACAGTATCAATGCATCCTGAGCAGCACACCACCCAGAGGGAAATGTGAAGGGTTTTAAGCAAGGGGAGAAACACATTCATATTTCAGTTTTGGAAAAAGGCCTCTATGGTAGGATGGTAGTTGGGCTGGAAGGGTAGAAAGACAAGAAGCACCATAGGGTTGTGCTGTCACAGTTCATGTAACAAGTGACAGTGCCTAGACTATGACAGAACAAGGAAGATGAAAGGAGAAACAAAAGAAAGAGATGCAAAGGATGTGGGGTTGGCAGGATTTGCAGATGGCCTGAGTGGAAGTTAAGGAGAAAGCTGAGCTAATGGCCTGGGGGAAGAGACCTATGGATAAGGTCAGAGGAAGATTCTCTGCCTGGATGATATGGGGTGCTGTGGTTACTTTTTAGGTAGAAGCACCACAGCAACATGGGTGGTAGAGAGTCCTGACAGGAAGTCAGGAGGCTTAGACTTTCATCTCCATTCTGCCTCTGGCTCACTGCAAGCAGACTAGGCCCTGTTCTGAGCCTGTTTTCTCCTCTCTAGGACTGGTGGTCTGGGAGAATCCCATCCTGCCAAATATTACATTGACTCTAATTCCCAGACCCAGGGAGATTTGCACACAATCTCAGATCCCCAAATTGTCTGCCAGTGAGGGCAATTCATCCTATTTGAGGTCCCTAGTTCACAGTGAAGGAGGCATTAAATTGACACACTTGCTGAGCCAGGGAAGAGAATGAAGGAAATAGGGGTTACCTGAATGAGGTTATTGGTGAGCCGGACAAGGCCAGTGGTGGAGGACGATTCCTTCAGGATGTTGCCATTGCTGTCGGCAGAGAGTGCCTGCTCAATGCCCAGTAGCAGCTGGGTCACTGTGGCTACCCACTCCTCCTTGGCTGCAGCCTCACTTGAATTCACCATCTGTTGGACAGCTTCGTTCAGAGCCACATCAGAGCATTCAAAACACTGTTGGTGATCCTTCAGCTGGAGCAAGGAGTCCTGAGCACAGGGAAAAGGGAGATGAAAGGTGCACTGTAAGTTCAGCACACCTTGGTCTCAAACCTGAGACGGGAAGAGCCGAGATAAAGAGATGAGGGACAGTACAAAAGAGAAAAAGGTCCCCAGTGCCTACACAGGTCTACATAGCCTTCAGGCATCTAAGAGGGAAGACAGTGACCTATGTACAATGCCAGCATAGTTGTCACAAGCCAGGGGACTTTCAAAAAGGCACTTTGCCTCTCTGACTCATTTTCCCCATTTATAAAAGTGGGATCCTAGAAATGAGACCACACAGTTGGCAACTGGTCAACATGAAACTGAGGGACTCAAACAGCTCCATCAGCTCTCCCCTAAGGCATCATGTCCCTTTAGTGCCAGAGCTCTGGAGGGGACTCAGCAGATGAGGGGTGGGCTGCTGGAGAGGAACTGTTTCAGCAGAGGAGGACCTGAGCTAAAGCCATAGCAGGGAAACTGGTCAGACAGTCCTGAAGTCATTGTTCTATGAGGCCCCTCGTCCCCAATGGCAGGCAGGGCCAAGGTGCTGAGTCCTTCTCAGCCTCAGCCCTGCATCACCCCCTTGGAGGTACCATGAGTATTCAGTGAATGCGTTTATGTGCCCATGAAAGAGCTCTCAGGACATCACACAGAAATGTTATTTCTATTTTAAAAATCTCTCTGGGAGCCATCACTTTTTGTAAAGCTCCCCCCTGCCCAGGGCCCTAGAATACAACCTATTTAAACTCCTGGGAATTTTAGGTTCTTTTATCACTGGCTGGTACATGGGGAAATATAGTCTGTCTGTGAATTAACAGATCTGGCGGACTACTTGTTAGACCAGCAGGAAGCGCTTGTACCTGGTGCCCCATTGGGATCTGACATCCCCACAGCCCAGGCCCAGCAGTAGCTCCTTCCTGCCTTGACATGGGTAGCCACCACTCTCTGAAGTGACATTGACAGGAGCAGAAATACCCAAACTGCATTTGAAATGTGCTGCAATGTTTGAACAAACATCAAAACCTCCCAAACTTAGCCCTAACTGCTAGGAAAATGGAATCTGTGTTTCTTTAGAGAAAACTGGCTAAGCCAGAGGCCACTGAGGCAAGAAGCACCTTTGAAGTGCAGCTATGGGGTCTAAAACCAGAGTTGATTCCTCCTGGTCAAATCACTGAGCATAAAAGGGCAGATAAAGACTCTGGCCTTAAACTGTAGTCAGATTGTGGTGAAAGTTAGGGACAAGACAAAAATCCATTAGGAGTGCCTTAATATGATACAATCCCCAGGGCTCAAGGCAAGAAAGAATTTAAGTGTCAACAAATGTGGAACACAAACTATTACTGACTGTGAGCAAAACAACTGTCTATCCAAATAAAATGAGTAAAAAAAACAATCAGAAATAATGGTAATTCAGTAATCAGTTGGATTCAAAAAAACAGGCAAAAGTTAGTAGGGTTCCTATAAACCAGCAATGTACAGTTAGGAAGTATAATACCCAATAAAAAGATACTTCTCAAAATAGCAACCAAAAATACTCAGATCTAGCAATCAACTCATCAAGAAAAAAAATTATACTGAGGGATGTAAAAGCAGCTTGCCTAAATTGGGAGACAACCCTCCCACCCTTATGGCCAAGGGTTCTAAATTCAACTCCCAACTCCAGAGAAATCAAAGGAAGTAAGTAAACTTACAAAACAAAAGATGAACATTGCTAGAAGAAAACAAGGACAAATAAATTTTTTATCTTTGGTGGTATATCCCTTGCCTGCCTCCCCTCTAGAACATAGGCTCCCTCAAAACTGCCTGCTTCTTGTCCAGTACCAGGCACCCTGTAGGAAGGAAATCAAGCCATGTGTGTTAAACAAGTAGATAAGTATATTTTTTTTTTCCCCCAGTCTGGAAAAGCCTGTTTAAGCAAAATGAACAAAAAACACAATTAAGAAAATCACAAAGATTTGAAAACATTGAAAGATCTGACCACATAAAAATCCAAAACTTTTATGTGTAGAAACAAACAAAAAACAATAAAAATCACAATTTACAAGCAAACAACATACTAGCAAAAAATATTTGCAAGATATGATAGAAAAAAATTAATATCAGATTAGGTAGATAAGCACTCTAGGGTTGGGAGTGTAGCTCAGTGATAGAGCCCTTGCATAGCATGTGGGTTTAATCCTAATACTGCAAAAAAAAACAACCAAAATGCCTGTTGAGCTAGTTTATGTACTGTTCAGGTGTTTTGTTTTGTTTTTGTTCTTCCTGACTACTTTATGTACTTATCTTATTCTATAGGGCCACATTCCTAACTACTGTTAGCATCCAACTTAGAGGACAGATATGCAATCCATATATTTTTCATTCCATATTTTCTTCAAAAGATTCCCTCTACATTGAAATTGCTTAGACAACATTCTTCAATTATTTGTAAAAGTTAGTTGATAATAGTCTTTGTCTTCTGAATAACTGAAATTAAAAAAAAACAAAACCAAAAACCTAACCAAACAAAAAAGCACTCCCATCAGAAAAAAAAAAAAAAAAAAAAAACACTCTCTCAACATGAAATAGCAATGATCAGCAATCACTTATTCACAAAATTCAGGAGCTTCTATAGCATGTGGCACAGTCCTAAGGTATAGTCCTTAACACTATTCAGTGTCCATTCAAACAGTGACTCACCCATCCACATCAATTCTTCCTAAAGAATGTGGAGCTTCCTACCACATTCAGTAGGTGATTACAATGACCACAAGAGTAAGACATCCAAACAGTGGGGACATCCGACAGGGACACAGACAGAGCTGGCCTCTTCCCCCCACAGCCATCCTGGGGTAACACTCCTCTGTCCCTCCCACACACTGCCATGCTGGGCCACCCAATAGCCTGCTATGATAACTTAGGTCAGATACATCTCATTTCCTAATCTCAGCTTGGTTCTGCCTGACCTCCTCAGCCAGGATCTACAGTCTGCCTCCCCATTCCCTGTTCTCCCTCCCTAAGCCGACTCTTTCCTCCCTTTTCACCAGGGCTTTGTTGCCTGATTTTTGCCCATAGTTGCACCTTCCTAGTTCAAGAAAGTTAATGACTGAAATGCCACATGTAATCTGAACAAAAAGCTGGGATAAGACTGTTGTCTCTTTCCAAATTAAGAGGTAAGAATCCAATAATATAATATATACAATGTGATTAGTGGTACAAACCATAAAGGACCAGGATTCCAGACCAGTCAATGCCACCAAATACATTACTATTGTCCATGTTTGTCCCTCTGTCCAATTAGGCATAGAGTTTGGTGGCAGTGATGACACAGGCACCTCCATGGTACCTGCTATGTGCCAGGCCCTGTTCTAACACACATTAGCTTGCATAATCCTCAGGGCAGGCCTGAGGTAAGAAAACTTGCCATCCCCATCCTAGTAATGAGGAACTGAGGCTCAGAGAGTTGAGCAATTAACTCTCCAAGGCAACTGCTGGCTCCCTGGCGGGTTCCAAAATGATTTTCTTCCTAAAGAACAGAGGTATGAAGGGAGTTACCAGAGGGCATGTGCAGCTTCAAACAAGATGTTGCTGTTCTTTTTCTTCAACTATGCAGTTGTACACAGATCTTTATCTTGATTCTTTACACTGTACAGGTATTTTATCAATTTTATATCTATTCAACAGTTAAAAAGCACAAAAGCAAAGATGGATGAATAAACAGGTGGATGGATGGATGACATTCTGACATTTCTTTCTTCCTCTGCCATACAAAAGTTCAGAGTCTCTAAATGGCAATCATCAAGAATACAGGCAACAATAAATATTGATGAGGATATGGGGAGAAACGTAAACTCATACATTGCAAATTGGTACAACCACTGTGGAAAGCAGTATGAGATTCCTCAGAAAACTGGTAATGGAACCACCATTTGACACAACTATCCCCCTCCTCGATTTATACCCAAAGGACTTAAAATCAGCATACTGAAGTAATGAAGTCACATCAATGTTTATAGAAGCTCAATTTACAATAGCTAAACTATGGAACCAACCTAGGTGTCCTTCAACAGATGAATGGATAAAGAAAATGTGATATATATATGTGTGTATGTGTGTGTGTGTGTGTATATATATATATATATATATATATATATATATATATTTTCAATGGAATATTACTCAGCTTTAAAAAAGAATGAAATTATGGCATTTGCCAGTAATGGATGGAGTTGGAGAGTAGCATGCTGAGCAAAATAAGCCAATCCCAAAAAAATAAAGGCCAAATGTTTTCTCTAATATGCAGATGCTAATTCACAATAAGGTAGGGGGGACACTAGAGAAGAACAGAGTTACCTTAGATTAGGTAGAGGGAAGTGAAGGGAGGGAAGGGAGGGGACGTAGGGATAAAAAGGATACAACAAAACAGACATTATTACTTTATGTATATATGTGACTGCATGACCAATGTGATTCTACAACATGTACACTCAGAAAAATGAGAAATTATGTCCCATCTATGTATGATATATTAAAGTACATAAATGCATTATACGGCTATGTATAACTAATTAAAACAAATAAAAAAAGTTAAATTAAAAACAAAAGTTTTTGAGCCACAAAGAACTCTAGAACCTGCATTCCTAGATTCTAATATTCCCCCAGTTTTGAACATCTTCTAACATTTTCATAGAGCCAGGTTTAATAGTTTCGACTCCCACTTTTCTAAGTATGTGTTCTCAAGGGCTACCTCAGAGCCTCCAGAGAACACACACATGCACAAGCAAAGGTGAGAAATACAGACAGGGAGCACAAACCTGTAGCAGAAGCAACTGGGCTGGCCTCTCAGGAATAGAAGTCATAAATTCTAGATGTTTAGCCCGGTCAAACCCACTGGTGCACAAAGTGGGGCGGAGCAGATGCACAACAGCTTTGTAGTCACCTGCCTCATAAAGCCGCTGAATCTCCTCCAGGGACTGGCACCGTTCTAGTGACTTCAGGTTCTTATCAATCTGAAAAAGGTCCAAAGATGTTGTCTGATGGTAAACCCTTCACACCCTCCCAGAATCTAGTCAGTGTTTCCATTTATCCCATCCAGATGAGGATAAATTAGATGTTGTCCCCTACCCTCAACTCAAGCCAAAAAATAATATGAGTGTTCACATAAATATATGTGCTTTTTAAAGTATTTATATTAAGGTCAAGTCATTTAGTTCTTTAATAAAAAAATATACCCAAACCCCAAAACCACCACAGAAGCAGAGGGGTTCCAGAACAGCATCTACCGTAATAGTTAAGACAGCCTTGTGGGCTGGCACAATGGTAAATGCCAGCAGCTTAGGAGGCTGAGGCAGGAGGATCGTGACTTCAAAGCCTCCAGCAACTTAGTGAGGCCCTAAGCAATTCAGCAAGATCCTGTCTCTAAATAAATTATTAAAAAGGGTCTGGGAATGTGGCTCAGTGGTTAAATGTCCTTGGGTTCAATCCCCCAATACAAAAAAAAAAAAAGACAACCTTGTGGTCACAGTTCAGCAAACCAGATTTTCAGAACTACAGTGTCAGGTTGCCAGACCTAGAGAGATTAGGCACTTATAACTAACCCATAGAACTGTTTCCTTATATGGCCTGATGCAGTTTCAGCACATAGGAAGAAGGGCACTGTCATAGTTCTCCAGAGCCTGTTCCATGTCTCCCTAGTTAGAAGGAAAACCAAATCAAGAAACAGGGGCAAAAGTCAGGGAACTGGACTTGCCCTGAAAACAACCTTGAAGAGTCTACAGGCTACTTTCAGAAAAGGTGGACATTACAGATGTGGAACTGCAACAGGACTAAGGTTGCACAAAAAAAAAGAGTGCCATCTAAGTGGAGTCTATCTAGCATGTGTGCTAGGCACCACTATTCCACCCTCATGGGCATATCGACAATTGTCTTCATCAGCTGACATTTCCCTCTAGCTCTGCTAGAATTGCCACCACACACAGTCAGGGGAACTGAACATAATTTAACTAAATTATGCTAGCAGAAACTTCCATATCTGCCACTGGGCAAGCCAGAACTACCTCTCCTAGGCCTCTCCTGCTCTCTCTTCAAGAGCCCTACTTAGCATGCAGGAGGTTCTCTTCTTCTTCAGGGACAGGTCAGTCTGGTCTAACTCGGTCAACTCAGAATAAATCTTTGACTAAGAAAACAATATTAAAAACTCCTACTCACCTCCTCCAGGGAAACGATGGAGTCATTGTGGAGGTTGGGCAGCCGGATAACAATGTCCCTTTGCTCAGCCCCTGCCTCTGCTTGGATGGCAATGGAACTCTGGAGCATTTCTGTGCAGATGTCATAGTTCTCCAGAGCCTGCTCCATGTCTCCCTAGTTAGAAGGAAAACCAAATCAAGAAACAGGGGCAAAAGTCAGGGAACTGTCATGATGTGCCAGGTTCTTCACATTCCTGATCTCAATGGACAATGGGTGCCCTCAGAGCAGAGTTTTAATCCAATTACAGCTCTACTCCCCTAAAAGGGTCTGGCACACAGCTGGGGCTCAACAAATATTTGCTAAATGCTTGAAAAAATGAATGATCCATACCACAATTCTAAGAGGAGAAGTATCATTAACCCTTCATTATAAGTGAATAATACTTAGGCAAGGCTAGGTATATTGCAGAGCCAGGATTCGAACCTAGGCCTGCCCTAATTCTAGAAGTGACATTCTTCATATTAAACAATGATACTTCCCTCAAACTGAACTGCTGCTGCTGCAACCTTAGTAATCTATGGCTTGTTCTACCACAGTGCACCATGTACCACCCAGCACTGGGTAGTAGGTAACAGCCAATCCACCCTGGCCTTCCTAGAATTCTCACAAAATAGGTGGAGAGTTCCCTTCTAGAAAATACTGCTTCTATTCATGTACTTGCTAAAGCTTTGTCAGGAAAACATAAAGATCAACCAAGGCAATCTTGAGTAGGGCTCAATGAGGCACAGGAAAAAATAATAATAATAAAAATGAGGCACAGTAGATCCCTTGTAGAGTTCTGTGGGTATGCTGAGGTATTTTACAAACTGGTGGCCATGCTTGGATTTCTGACAAGCTTAAAATTCCCAACCATTCCCATTTCTTCATGTCAAGCCCAGTGCCTAGATAGGTACTATGCATATATGCATGCACTCACATAGCAGCTGACTAGAGAACCAACCTGCAGTGCCAAGAAACGAGCCTTCAGCCAATAAACACGGACCACAAACTCTAGCCAGCCGTCCTCAAACAGGTCACGCTGGGATGAGGCAAATGACAACTGCAGGAGGTCACCCAGGCAGTGGGTTCCTGGGAAGTCAGGCCCAAATCTGCCATTCACCATACCAGCAGGGCAGTTACGAGGAGACACTGAAAACCATCAGGCCAGAAAGTCACATTCATATGCAGGATCCAAATGCCCTTCTGCTCCCAGAGGTCACCCTCAGCCTTTACCACATCTGCTCTTAGTCTTTTTGGGTACTCTAAGCCCCTCTGCATTCTACAGGTGGAAATTTGTTATTTATTTATGTATTTCTGTAGTACTGGAGACTGAACCCTGGGCCTCACACATTCTGATCAAGTGCTCTACTACTGAGCTATATCTCCAGCCCTTTTAATTTTTTAATTTTGAGAAAGAATCTTGCTAAGTTGTCCAGGCTGGCCTCAAACTTGTAAGCCTCCTGCCTCATCCTGTAAAGTAGCTGGAATTGTATGCATGCTCCATTGTGCCCAGTTTAAGTGGTAGTTTAAAAGTCAGAATAATCCATATCACCTGGGAAATAGAGCATTGAGCAGTCACTCCAAAACTGAGATCCTGCTTCCTTTAATCCCGAGGAATACCTAAGGCAGGCAGATGGCTCGCTCTGAAGGCTGAGCTGCTGCTAACTACTCCTTGAAGTCAGGGAGATTTCTCTGGGATTTTGGAACTTGTCTGCGACCTTAATGAGCCAACCCAGAAAATGTGCCCACTGTGAATATAAGTATGAATTCCATGACTCAGCCTCTCCATTTCAGCTTCCTCCAGCCTGCTGAGAGTTCAGAAAATCACCCCACCACAGAACATAGATGTCTCCTACCTGCAGAGCTTCTGCCTTTGGTCAACAGCCACTGGTCCAATTGGAGCTCCATGCAGGAAAGAGACATAAGCATCATATCCTGCAGGAAAGGCACAGGAAAGGCAGGAACAAAGTCGTAAAGATTCACCTAAGTATGGGGAGTAGGGAGGAAACTAAACTAAAATTTACTTTTTGGGTAAAAAAATAATTCTTCTACCTACTTTCCATTTCCTAAATGTTAATCAGTGGCTACTTGCTATGACATAAAAAAGGCACATGGATCTACACTGAGATAAGACTTGGGAAGGACAAAAGACCTGCCATCAGAGTCCTGAGGGACTATCCTGAAGAAGAGGATGTCATTCACCTGCCACATGCCAGGCCAGACACTGTATCCACTGAAGCCTTTAAAGTTCCTTGGGAGGTCAATGCATCATTCCCAGAGCACTCAGGGAAGCTGAAACTCAGTGACAAGGAGGTACCTGCCAGTATGCACTGTTAGAAATTAACTTGGTTTGCCTGGAGATCAAAGCCTTGGCTCTTGCTGCTCCACACTATTCCTAGCAGAAAGCCTGATGCACAAAAGCTACCAGGAGGGAGTCCCTGAGGTATTGCAGTGAGGTTTGCCCAGCAAGGGAGTGATGATCCACATGTTCCTCAAACTTGACCCTCAGCCAGAAAGATTACATGGGCAGGCCCTAATAGCTCCCCATGCTCCCACCTTGATACTTGCATAACACCTCCAATGGGAGGAGGCCTGAGTATCCTGTGCTCCCTTGAGCTCTGGGAGGCAACTAATGGAGGAGCCTGGGGTACAGAGTGCAGTTAGTAGACAAGGCTGAACAAGACTCCGTACAACTGCTGGAGGCTCCACCACTTCCCTAAGCTACCTACTTAGCCTCTGTACTTCTGTTTTCCTACAAGTTAAAAAAAAATTAGTGAGTCCCTCACACCTTGAACAGTCAAATTTGTGTGTTCAAGGTCCTCAAGCTTCACCCAGCTAACTTGCTTATCTCAGTAAATGACACTAGAAGCCCTTGCTATGACTCACATTCTCTCACATCCATACTCAATTTATCCTGTCAGTTCTGTCTTCAGAATCCTGATTCTGTCAGGTATGGTGACAAACGCCTGTGATCCCAGCAGCTCAGAAGGCTGAGGTAGGAGGATCTGGAGTTCAAAGGCAGCCTCACCAACAGTGAGGCACTAAGCAACTCAGTGAGACCCTGTCTCTAATAAAATACAAAGAAGGGCTGGGAATGCAACTCAGTGGTTGAGTGCCCCTGAGTTTAATCCCTGGTACAAAAAATAAAAAAAGAATCCTGATTCCACTGTCACCACTGATATCAGCCACCAACATTGCTCAGCTGGCAGCAATCTCCTGCTGGCTCCCTGAACCTACTCTTATCCCAGTTTATCCACTACTCAGTCACTAGAGGTCTTTCTGGACACAAGCCAGGTTAGTCCTATGATTTCCTACTTCAAACTCCTTAGGGGTCTAGGTTTTAGGCACATAAGTAGATGCAACAAGTGGACTAAACATATCAGCCATATACCCACAGAAGATCTCTGTCTCTGTCCCCTGGTCCCACTATGATGCTGGCCATAGAGAGGCCCCTGACCTTGATGTGCTTGTTGCTGCAGTCTCTTAGCAGTGGGTTGGGCAGGCTGGTGCTGTGCCTCCTCCAGCTGTGGTAGACGCTGAGCACAACCTCTGCCAGGCCTGGTGGCCACCTCAGCAGGAACTTGTGGCCCATGCCCTTCAGGTAGCGCATCATCAACTCCAGAATGCCCCCATTGGTCAGGTTCTCCAGTAGGAACTCATGTACATCCTGCTTCTCTGCCCAGAGAAAGAGAACAACCTGACCTGGATGAAGGGGACTTCCTATGTCCAGTCTCCTATTCTCTTTAAAAGAGGAGAACCTGTGCCCTCCTCCACCACTCAATTCAGGTGAACATGGTATCAAGTTGCAGTGCTGAGGTCAGGTTGTTGGGGTTCAGTGTCTAGCTCCAGCCCTCATCAGTTGTGAGCAAGCCTCTCATAATCACCATGTCTAGGGCTGGGGATGTGGCTCAAGCGGTAGCGCGCTCGCCTGGCATGCGTGCGGCCCGGGTTCGATCCTCAGCACCACATACAAACAAAGATGTTGTGTCTGCTGAAAACTAAAAATAAATATTAAAAAATTCTCTCTCTCTTAAAAAAAAAATAATAATCACCATGTCTAAGGTGGGCATCAAAAGGGCTGACTTCCAAATGCTGCTTTGTATGCTTAATGAGATAATGCACATACAATATTGCACAGTGTCTGGCACATAATACGTATTCAACAGCTGTGATCATATAGATTCAAGTTGTAAAGCCAAGTCTCTGAATTCAGCCTTCAGGGAGCACACAGCTTTCAAGGAGCACAGCAAGTATAAGCCTGAACATTTCATTAGACCTACCAGTTAGCCACAGATCTCAGGCCCGAGCAAATTCAGGTAGCTCTTTGATCAAAGCTTAAAAAACCTCCCCAAACCATCCTCCCAGAATAAAACATAGGCAGGTTATAGGATAATTTGAGGAAGAATTTCCAGCAGTGATTAACCATATTGCTAATTCCTACCAGATTCCATGAACGTGGCCGAGTCAAAGGACAGTCGATGAGGCCCCATGCTTGAGAAGTTTTCCAGTTTG
The DNA here is from genome assembly GCF_021218885.2 of Marmota monax. NCBI lineage: Eukaryota > Metazoa > Chordata > Mammalia > Rodentia > Sciuridae > Marmota > Marmota monax. Next base: position 3,275,523 of record NW_026694573.1, on the reverse strand, counting down.
GCTTCTGATTGGACTTCATAGTTATTAAAGGGATCATCTTCCTCCTCAGGGTCCAGCTTTCTTAACCTGCATGGAATGTGTCAAAGTTACTAAAGTCATATCACTCATTCTGATATAAGCATCTGAATTTTTCCTATTAAGAAAAACTAAATCAGAGACAGGGTGAAGTAGACTAAAATAAGTGAGTGGCAAGGTCCCAAGCCTCCAGGTGGTTCTGCCTCTCTCCAGGATTTTGTGAGCTGGTGTCTGGTCTCACTCATTCATTTATCCATCAACAGATAATTGCTCTGTATCAGCCATGGGCCCAGCATGGTACTAGGTGCCAGAATATAGCCTGCCTGCAGGAAGTTTATCTTCTAATAGGAGAAACAGCCAAAAAGCACAAATATAATCAACTTAGATAGGGACCAACCACAACAGAGTGCTTGAAACAGAGAACAAAATCATTCAGGCTGACAACAGAGAAGGGCTAGCAAAAAAGCAGGCACAAAGCCACAGGCTGGATGAAATTAGATATGCTCTACACCCTGCAGGGAGGGAGATGTCTGGCAAACAAGAAAAAAGTGTGTGGGTGAGAACGTGGCGGGTACATCAGGCCCATCTGAGCTTGGTTCTGGGCCTCTGGGCCTGGCCCAATCTTGGGATTAGAGAGACCTCTCCCAAGAGAAATCATTCTTTCAAACTGCTCTCAGGTATCATGCCTTGGCTATCTTTGTGGCTTTATCTCAAGCCAGCATCTCTACAGCATAAATACTCAGTACACTTGTAAATGTGTTCACTCACTTATTGCACACTCCCAGAGAGAATCTATTGAGCAAGCTTCCATACTGTTGCCTGAAAATTCAAGGAAGCGAACACTAAAACCTTACAGGAGATCAACAACTGAAATAAAGTAGAAACCATTCCACATAAAGGGGGCTGGGAAGCAAGTTCTCAAGGTAGAACAGCATGGTTAAGGGGAAGTTGGGGGTCACTCTACCAAAGTTTAAATCCTGCAGCTCTTCCAAGGAGAAATCTTTTGGTATCAAACCTCAGGAGAAATTTATCAGAACAAACTATATCCTCACCTTGGTCCACATTAACTGCATGCTGAGATTAACCTTTATTTGAAGCATTTCACCTTCACCACAGAAAGGCAACAAGTTAGTAAAATTAGGAATCCTGCTGTAAAACAGATTTATAATTCTCCTAAAGCTTCTGGCTATTCCTTCTGGACTTTGATGAAATTGCCACTGAAATTGTTGCAAGACAAAATGACAGCTGAAAAATCCTGGTCAGATGGCATACTATACATAAATAGTTACCTCCCAAACTCCATTCCAGTAACCATGAAGGAATAAGAAAGGTTAAGAACCCAAAAAGATACAGGAGATATGAAAGGAAGCCCTACAGAAAAAAGATGTGCCAAACAGATGTTAGAAGGCAGAAAGATAGACTAAAGTGACTAAATGCTTTCTCCACTCAGCTAAAGGTAGAGGAAAGGAGTTATCAAGAAGCCTACTTACTGGCACAATAAACCCTGGGAAGGCTCAGAAATGCAGGGCCTTGAAGCCTCTGAAGGTGATCGAGTAAGAACAAAAAAAAAAAAGTAGGACTGGTGAGATATCTATTATATAGGGAGCAGTGGGGCCCAGGTCCCTCCCAGCTCTAGAGAACTTGGCACTTTCTCCTCCCCTAGGTTTCTCTGAGGAACACTAAGAACCAGTGAAACCAAGGAACACCTTACAAGCTCTTCTTCTACCTTCTCAGAAAACAAGGGAATATTGCTGAACCTGGAGAAAATCAAGTAAGCACCCACTCCCTGAAAGAAGTCCTTTCAAATGGGGTTTGACAAGCATTTACATCTAAGTAAGGCACTGTGGCCCCAGGCTCTCAGCAATAAGCGGATATCTGTGGGTGCACAGGACATGTGTTATGTTTTGGACCTTAAATGTCCCCCCAAAACTTGTGTATTGAAGGCTCCCTCCATGGCTGATTGGAGCTATTGGGAGTTGGTGAACACTTTAGGGATAGGGACCAGTTGGATGCAGTAAGTCTCATATGCTTCCAATATGACATGCCTCACCACAGGCCCAAAGATAAAAGGTCCAAGCAACCACAGACTAAAACCTCTGAAATCATGAGCCAATAATAAACCTCTTAAGCTGATTTTTTAAAAACATTGTTTTAGTTATAGATGTAGGTATTTATTTTAATGTGGTGCTGAGGATTGAACCCAGTGCCTTACATGTGCTAGGCAAGCGCTCTACCACTGAGCTATAATCCCAACCCCTTAAGCTTAGGCACTCTGTCATAGTGACAGAAAGCTGATTAACAAAATTATGTGTTGTCTTTAGCTCCCTAGAAGTACCCAGTCCTCAAAAGATTAACAAGTCACACCTTCTACCTTAGGAAGTTCAGAGGCAGGAAGAGGCAAGAAAATCCAAGATCTTGGTCCAGTATGATGTATACTATGGATATTTGCACAGATGTTAAAGGAAAACAAAGGAGGTACCCAGAAGAAAGGATGGTGATTCAATAAGAAATATTACTGAGGGTATAGGTTGGCAGTTTGTGCATATACTGTTTTGTCAAACAGAAAAATTGTGCACAATACCTGGATGGCAAGAATTTCACCAGAAGCTCCTGGAAGTCCACTTTCTCTTCTTTTTTACACTTGGTGTTTCGGACACGGGCAGATCTCCGCTTTGCAGTCTCTCCACTCTCTTCTGAAATCTTCTTCCGCTTTACCCCTTTCTTGGATTTATCTCCCCCAGAAACATCGCCTTCACAAAGAACACAAATTAAAACCTTATAAGGTAGCAGAGGTGAAAAAAATGTACTATACAGATGCGATTAGTTTCCCTGTTTTATAACTATCAGCATTGAATTTTTCTTTGACATTCAAGAAATCTTTCTTTTTCAACAACAGAGTCTTCAGTAAAATAAATTTAAAACCCCTTAACTCTCACACTTTTCTTGAGTTGACAAGATCCACAAGCCAGGTCTCAGAGCACCTTTATCCCTCTGGGGCCTTATGAGAATAAGGCTTTACTATTCCCTCGCTGGGAGTAGATGAAGTGAGTGATACTGACCCTATCCAGGACCCTCTGAACACAGGATGATACGAAAATACCAAAAAAACTGTGTGAATTACCCAGAGAGCAGAGGAAAGCCATGTATAATTAAGAAAGAAAGTTAGAAACAACTAGGCATGTGTTCATTCAAAAATTTCTATTATTCTTTCTTGCAGTGACAGAGAAATTAAGGAAAATTGTGGGAGCTTTTGTCAAAAATTTTTTATAACTCCAGAGATAATAAAAACCACTAAAATAAGTGAGGCACAGTGGTGCATGTCTATAATCCCAGCTACTCAAAGGCTGAGGCAGAAGGATCACAAGTTCAAAATCAGCCTCAGCAACTTAGCTGAGATCCTGTCTCAAAAAGAAAAACAAAACAAAAATACTAAAAAGGGTTGGGGATGTAGCTCAGTTGATAGAATGTACCTGGGTTCAATGCCCAGTATGGCAAAGAAATTTAAAACAATTTTTTTTGAAAAAAAAAAAAAAAACCACAAAAATATACTACCACTTGGTGGTGATTTTACTGACTTGATTTTCTAAGGTCAAAGGACTCAGAATGCATGTAGCAAGCTAGAGGGGATCTGGCAGTGTCCATTTCACAAAGTGTGACTCAGCAACTGGGGTGGGGAGACCGGTTGCTGTCAATGAGCAAGGAACTCTATCCCAGGGCCTCACAACCTCCCTGCAGGGGCTTTAGTACTGAAGTGCTGGCCCTGGGGACAGGCGGATAGGCTCCTCTACAGGGCGATGGGCTCTCACTTCCACTTATGCCATGAGGATCAGCATATCTCATCTCCCTGGAGAGGCCAGGGAACACCAATGCTCTCATTCCTGCTGAGGTCAGCAAATAGGGTCTCTCCAGAAGCGGACTCCAAGAGGCCTGCTCACCCACAGCAGTGCCTGTATCCAGCAAGCTGGGACTGTGCAGTGGGAAGCTAGCTGTTGCCACAGAGGTATAGGAGAGCACAGGCTCAGCCACAGTTATGGCTGGGTTGGTGTTGACAGGGCTCTGCTGGATCACACTGACAGGCGTCACCACCATGGAAGATGCTAGCAGCAGGCTGGGGTCCTGGTAGTCAGACAGGTCAATTCTCTTGCCAAGGCTGGGTCGTGGGGGCTCACAGGTGGTGAGGTGGTTGTACATAGCCAGCAAGCTCTCTCCAAGGCACTTCCACCTGCAAAGAAAGAGCCACCACACCTGGTCAGCACCTTGTTACAAGAGTCAACTGGCCTACAGAAAGACAACAGAGATGCTTTTGGAACTATAACTTCCATGGGAGTGAAGGGAGATAGTTAACATTTTGTCATTGTTGTAAGTGACAAAATCTTGAGCATAATACATCTGAAGGTGGAGTAGCTTGAGACAGTAGAAGCAGGGGCTGGCACCTTCCTGCTCCTCACCCAGCAGAAGCTCCTAATGTTCTTTTACTAAAGGGATGTTGCTTTCCTGATTTTTAAGGAATAGCAATTAGTGTCCCAATGGTCACCAGCTAATAACAGCAGGAGTGCCAGAACCGGATCCCGGTGTGTCTGATCCAGGAAAGGAACTCCTGGACAATGTCTCTGAGGAAGGTGTACATATGTCGGGGAGGAGGTGCAGGATATAGAACATTGATGCCAAGGCATACTAAATTTAAAGGTTTAAGATTCAATGTCAGAATTTTTTAAAACAGAAATTGAATGCCAGAGTTCACAAATGGGCTAAACTACCCCAATACCAGTGTGCCCTTCTTGATGGGGGAGGGCCTCTCACATATCATAGGGCTCACAAGGGTGACCTTCAGAGTTCCATCTTGCAGGAAGGAAAGCACAAACTTGACAGCCAGGGAACTCCAAACCTGGGATCAACTCAAGATTTTCCAGTTTCCTTCTGGCAAGTGCTTTAGTTTTCTTTTCATCTCTGGATAGGGCCTTACAGAAACATGGCAGATGGCTGGGGTCAACAATGGTGAGAGCCAAGAGGAACTAAGACTGGGCATACTTGAAAAAGAGCTGAGCTGCTACTTAGTAGTCAAGAGTAGGTACATGTCTCCAGCCTTCTGGCATTGGTTCCCAGCCTCTACCCATGACATCAGCTCAAGGTCAAGCTTGGCACTTCTCTCTCCTGTGCAACGTGGTGTCCCACAGAGGGTCCACTAGCCAACCCAGCGTTCCTAGAGACACAAGATAACCTACGTGAAGAAGGGGATTGGCTGCACCAGTTTCAGGTCTGGCTCCTTCTCCCGCACAATCAATGCTTGCCTCTTTTTCCGAAGTCCCAGGGCCTCATCTACGATGGCCTTTGTCTCAGCAGCACTCACTGACACATCATGAATTGACATGTCACTAAAAACATGTAAAACAGGGAGAAATTACAATGTTACAATCTAGAGCCAAGGCTGAAATTTTATAGAGAGGGGTGTGTTTAAGTTAACATCCTTTAGCCTGTATCCATTCTTCTCACATATAAAATAACCGCTTGAATTTGGCCTCAAATGGACAGTAACTAGCATTCTTAATACCCCCATAACTAGAAACGACTAACAACCTTTGTTCCTTCCAAAACCCACAAATGAGAAGAGAAAGGGATTTTTTAAACTTTATTTTATTTATTTATTTATTTTTATGTGGTGCTGAGGATCGAACCCAGTGCCTTGCACGTGCTAGGCTCTACTACTGAGCCACAACCTCAGCCAGAGAAAGGGTTTTTGTATGTATTAATATTATCATAATGCCTTGAAAAGCCACAGCAAATAAAATCATGCTCTTGATTATTTATAGAAAAATTTAAAAGCATTTAACTATCCTATACTGCACAACCCAACAAAAAAACCATTAGACAAACCAACTCACCAAAGTCAATGGTATCCCCCAAATACAATAAGGGTAGGGCGCTGAGGCCTCAGATGCCCTTCCAAAGTCACACTCTGCTTGAAGTGGCCCAACAAAAACTGCCCTCCTGTACAGACTGTCCTGATCCCAACAGGGCTACCCAACACAGCCACTCAGGGACTTGGTTCCCTCATAACAGATGTGAACACAGGCATAAGCTCATGGAGGACAGATTAAAACAAAACAAAACACCCCAGTATCCCTAAATAGTTGAGTTCTAATACAAAAGGGCAAGAGGAGCTGGCTCATCTGGAGGTTTGGGGGAGGTTCACCTAGCACACAGAAAGTGGCAGAAACACCACTGGGAATTGAAATGTGAAGGAGGAGCAACCGCAGGACAAGCAGAGGGGTGGGAAGATGACAAGGCTATTCCTCGAAGATCTTCTCCTTGAGAACCAGGTTAGTACACAGTGGGAACCAGAGAGAGGAGACAGAATGGTTCACAACAGGGCCAAGCCTGGAATCTATCAGGTACCTGAAGCAACTCTAACAAAAGAAGCTTGAGAGGAAAAACAGGAGGTGAGAGTGAAAAACCAGAGGACCAGGCTAGAACCTCCTGGATGATGCAGCTGGGTTCTATCCTGGAGGCAAGGCAGAAACAGCACAAGATCAGAGGTATGCTTGGAACACTGAACTTGAGCAGTACTGGAGACAGAACCTTGAAAGGAGAAAGGAGATAAGGTGGGAAGCAGGCTGTCATAAGCATCCAGAAGACAACTAAAAAACACTGAAAACTTTCAGGGCAGTAGGAAAGGAGAGCAGCAACTATGTTTACCTCAGCCTGAGAAGGCAGAGCCAAGCTCAGGTACAAGCTGAGAGATAAATAAGGCAGGTTGAGTAACCTCATTAGTTAAGGGGCCACTATAGGAGATGAAGCCCTGGAATTCAGGGCTCCACCTACTAGGAGTTCAGGACCTGAGAGAATGAGGTGCACTCCTGCTATTTATCAGCTGTACAGGGAGGGATGCAACCATATGGGATGACACAGACTTACCATTTGAGGAACATTCTGAGAGAGTCCTTCCGGAGACAAGGCTGTTCCTCGAAGATCTTCTCCTTGAGAACCAGCCCTTTGCTGTACCTGCAATCCTTCTCCAGTGCTTTGCAAATAAAGTATAGACACGCTGGCAGGGAAAGAAATAGGACTTTTGAGACTACACTTGGAAACTCTGGTCTTGCCAGTTAACAGAAGGAAAATGTTCCCACTCTGGAATCAAAGAAATGTTTGATAATAATTGCAAGACAGTACTTTATCCAATTCCATTAAGAAAGATTTCTAAGATTATAATATCATATATTAGTATATTATAATATTGTAATATAGATGGGGCACTCCAACATGAACAGACCCAAACACTGCCAGCAGAGGATAAACTATATGAACTTTCTAAAGGACCTTGACTCTGCAATCCCACTTCTAGGAATTGCTACAGGAAAAAAAAACCCATGGGGCTCACAGTGATAAGATATTGGCCAAGTGGAAAACCTCCTTCAAAAAATCTGGTAACTACTCTGCCCCACCATAGGGACCTGGTTAAGTGATGTTCAGCTGATCCACACACTAGGTTGCCAAGCAGCCATTGTACAAATGCTCAAAGAATGAGCTAAAATGACCAGAAAGAAGGCCATAATATAGCATTGCGAAAAGAGAAAGGAAAAAACAAGTTACATAGTGGGATTCCATTTGTACATATAAAACTATTTTTTTCTTTTAAATTTTATTTACCTCTATTTTCCAACATTTCTTCTTTTCCTTTTAAAAACTATTCTTAAAGTTATTGTCTACAATTTAAGATGTGTACTTCCTTCATGTAATCAAAGTACCTTTCTCAAGTCATTGATCTGGAAAGCCTATGCCAATTCTGGCTCCTCCAGGCCTGGAGACAGTAATAGATGAACTAATGCTTAGAGACAAATAGGATGACAGATTCATGAAGCAGAACTACAATGTGAGTTATAAAAGTCTTTATCCCTTATAAGTGGGACTAGCCCCTGGCAAACAGTACCACTGAGTTCCCAGCTACTCTGTGTTGCCAGGTCTCACCAGTGAGCACTCAAGGATGCAGTAAAGTACCAACTCCACTCTGCCTGGGCACTGGGACTACCATCATGCCCTGCTATGCTTCTCAATTTGAATGTGGTTAAGCTGCAGTTCACTCCTATCAAGAATAACCAGAAAAAGAAGGAACTGGAGCAAAAGAAGGAGGAAAGCCAGAGCAGAAGTGATCTGAGCATGGAGGTCTTGGGAGAGAAGGAAATAATATGCTTCTGGTGTACCAATTCAGGAGACACAAGAGCCTACTCATGACACTAGTCAGGGGCCATGCCTTTGAAGGCATACAAAGGGTCTGCACCCAGCATGCTATATACTAAACTGGTCCAAAGATGCCTACCTCAGGTAAACAAGGAACATGGTTCCTCTGGGAGCACAGTGGGACCTGAGGGTAGCCATCAGAAACTTCCAGAGAGAAAACCAGGGAGGAACTGGGAATCTGGATGGTGCTTGTTCTTAGCAGGCATATCAGCTGCAGTGAGGTAAGCTTGCTATCTGTATTATGCTTACCATTCTACAGAGGGAAGACCTAAGAAATCTCAAGGAAACAAGAGGAGGTTAATAGGCCTTAACCCAACACCCTGCCTTCTTATCTCATTAAGCATGAATTCAACATGCTGCTTTTACTTTTTGTATTAAATGAATGGAAAATTTATGGGGCTCTCATATGAATCAGTTCAATCCCTGTGATGATTAACTTTATGTGTCAATTTGACTGAACCACCAAGATGTCCAGACCTCGGTCAAACAATATTTTGTGTATTTCTGTGATGAAATTAAATTTTAAATCAGTGGATGGAATAAAATAGGTTGCATTCCCAAATGTGAGTGGGCCTCATCTAATCAAGTAATGGCCTTAGTAGAACAAAAAGGCTGACCTTTCCAAATAAAAGAGAATTTTTCCTGCATGCCTGACTTCAAACTTGAACACTGATTTTTTCTTGTCTTCTCAATGGATCAAAATATCAGCTCTTCCTGGGCCTGCTAGCCTACAGACAGGAACTACACCATCAATTCTCTGGGGCTGAAGGCCATTGGGCTTGCTCACCTGGGTCTCCAGCTCGCCACCTCATCCTATAGATCTTGGAACTTGTCAACTTCCGTGATTGCATGTGCCAATTCCTTATAATAAATCTTTTTCTATATATGTATATGCATATCTAATTGGCTTTATTTCTGGAGAACCTGTGTACAGGCCCCCAATTATGGTTTTTCCCACAAGGACTAAGCTTACCAAGCATAATTTCTACCATAAAAGAGGGGTACAAAAACTAAACTTGTTGGCTTGAGAGAGGAAGGCTGAAAATTGAAGATGGTACCCAAACTGTAGGAGGAACCACAAAAAGAAACTAAAAGCCTCTGAAAGACAAAACCGCTAGTCAAAATGTTATACTATAGAACTGTCATATTCTGTTGGTGATAAAAATTGGAGGAAACTTCAGAACAAGTGCATATGTCTACTGAAGGATATATATATAAGAAATGTTTATAACAGCATTATGCATAAGAGCCCAGAGGTGGAAAAGAAACCCCAAATGTCCACAAATAGAATTGTTAAATAGTACAGACTACACAGCAATGAAAAAGACCTAGTGGCTGCTATGTCCTACATGGGTGTACTCACAGACAGGATGACAAGCAGAGAAAGCCAGGATGAGAAGACTTCGGACTCTACTGCAAAGAAGTTCAATTATTGGCAAAGTTAATCTCTTGTAACAAAAGGGAGAGAACAAAGTTGCTTTATGGGGTGGTAATGAGTGGAAAGGACCTAAGTAGCCTGCCTTCTGGGTTGTAGCAAATGTTTCATATATTGAAGTATTTTCACATACACAAAATGATGGGCCTCATTATGTACTTTATTTTTATTTTATTTATTTATTTATGTGTGTGTGTGTGTGTGTGTGTGTGTGTTGCCTCAATTAAAAAGATTTTAAAAAATGGTTCTGGAGAACAAGAACTAGAGGTAGAAGAGTGAGCAAGGCCTTGCACTTCTCAACATATTCCATTCTGTTGCCATTTGGCTCTTAAAACGAAAGGGGAGAAAAGACTTCCCAGCTTCCAGAACTGTGAGAAATAAATGTTTATTGTCTAAGCCACCCAATCTATCATTTTGTTATAATAGTTTGAACTAAGACAGAAGTGGGCACTGAGGAATGGGTTGTTATTATAACAAATACCTAACAAATGTATAAGCAGCTTTAAACTAGGTAATGGGTAGAAAATCGAAGAGTTCTGAGGTGCATGCCAGTAAAAGTCATATTACCATGAAGGGATTGTTAAAGGTGACTCTAGTAAGGGCTCAAAGAAAAAAAGGCCAGAAGCTGTTGAGAAAGTGTTCATAATTACATCCAAAATGTCAGTAGAAATATGGATATTAAGGGCAATTCTGCTGAGGTCTCAGGCAGAAATGAAGAACACAACAAAGAAAAAGTGATTCATGTTATAAAGATGCAAAGCACTTAGCTGAATTGTTCTAGTGTTTCATGAAAGGGAGAATTAGTGAGCAATGAAATTGAATATTTACCTAAGTAGATTCCTAAGCAAAGTGTTAAAGTATAGCACAGTTCTTCTTGACAGCTTAGTTAACCCTCCATATCCACAGGTTCTGTATTGGCAGATTCAACCAACTACAGACCAAAAATATTTGAAAAAAAAACAACTGTGTCTGACTTTTGTCATTATTCCCTAAATAATACCATATAACACTATTCATTTACATTGTATTATGTATTAGAAGCAATCTAGAGATGATTTAAAGTATACAGGAGGATGTTCCTAGGTTATATGCAATACTATGCTATTTTGTATAAGGGACTTGAGCATCCACAGATTTTGCTACCCAGGAAGGTACTAGAACCAATCACCCACAGACACCAAAGGACAACTGTATAGTAAAATACAAGAAGAGAGAAATGAATCCAAACTAATACAATGAATTAAAAGGGGAATTACTTAGCAAAAAGAAATGAGGACTTAAAGATTTGGATTATTCTCAGCCTATATATATTGCAAAAATTGCAAAAGCTTGTTCTGAAGAAAATACTTGTATGTGGCAATCAACCATTTGATAACAAGATTTATGTATGAACCACAACTTAATCACTTATCTCAGCAGAAGCTAGGAACAGAAATGGAATTATACTAGCAGAAACACCACCAGTTGGGAATAAAGGGAATAGAAAAAAACAGGAGGGAATAAAGAAAGGCTATGAATGTGTGCTATCCTTTAAAAAAAAAGGAAAGGAAATGAGAGGGGCTGGGGACATGACCCAGTAGTAGAGCACTGGCTTGGCATATATGTGGCACTGCAAAAATATGGATAGATACATGAATGAATGAATGAATGAATGAATACAAAAATATATAAATAAGTGGAAGAAGGATCCCGAATATAATTTCAGGGTCATTAGGCTGCCACTCCTCCACTCCTACCATAGGAGGTAGGGCTTGTTCCTTAAACGGTGGGCTATCTCTCCAGTTGGCATGAGCCAGGATATCCCAGATCAAGGTCTCAGGGATAAGGCCCTACAAAGTAAGAAACATAGGGTCAAACCACTGAGTTGTGGGAGTGACACTCTCCCCAAAGGGCCTAAAGGGCAGAGCATAAAACCAAAGAGAATTATTCCTGAGCCTTTTGACCTAACGAAATTTGCCTTGATACGTTTTGGACCTATCACCACCCTTCTTTCCTATTTCTCCCTTTTGGAAGGAAATGTCTAGTTTATGTCTGTCCTATCATTATATTTTGGAAGTACTTGACTTAATCTTGCTTAACAGGTTCACAAATGGAGAAGAAGTTTGCTCCAGGATGAACTGTATATTCCATCTCACCTATATATGATTTAGATGAGAATTTCTGAAATTGATGCTAAGACAAGTTTGAGGGTTGCTGGAATAAAATATGTATTTCTTGCATGTAAGAAGGACATGAATTTTGGGGGTCCAGGGAAAAATACTGTAGACTGAATGGTTGTGTCTCTCCAAAATTCATTTGTTGAAGCTCTAATCCCCATGTGATGGTATTTGGAGGTGAGGCCTTTGTAATATAGGTTTAGATGAGGTTATGCATGTGGATCCCCCATGATGGGAGTGGAATGGTGTTCTGGTTGGTTTTTGTTTTTCTTTGGTACTGGGGATTGAACCAAGGGGCACTTAATCACTGAGGCACAGCCTTTTTTTGTATTTTATTTAAGAGAGGGTCTCACTGAGTTGCTTAGAGCCTCACTAAGTTCCTGAGGCTGGCTTTGAAGTCGAGATCCTCCTGCCCCAGCCTCCCAAGCCACTGGGATTACAGGCATATGCCACCATACCCAGTGGTGTTCTTAGAGAAGAGAAAGAGACTGGAGTTCCCTCAAGCTCTCTCTTTTTTGCCATGTGGGGATATACCAAGAAGATGGCCTTCTGCAAACCAAGGAAAAAGCTAAGATCAGATACCAAGTTTGCTGGCACGCTGATCTTCAAACTTTCCAGGCTCCAGAACTGTGAGAGATAAATCTCTATTTTTCAAGCCACTTCATCTAGAGTATTTATTTTTACAGCAACCCAAACTGATTAAGACACAAAAGATGGGACAATGCACAGATGAAATAAGATAGCCAAATGGAAAAAAATCACTCAGAGAAAATATGACTTATTTTTATAAAGCATCTGATAAATCAAGAAAGACAAGAAGGCTGTGGCATACTATGATCCAGTAACTTGGAGGGCTGAAGCAGAAGGATCCCAAGTTTGAGGCCAGCCTGAGCAAATTAGCAAGATCCTGTCTAAAAATAAAACATAAAAAGGACAGCTCAGTGGTAGAGCATCCCTGAATTCAATCCCCAGTACCATTAAAAAAAAAAGGGTGGGGGGGAGGCTAGGATTGTGGCTCAGCGGTAGGGCACTCGCCTAGCATGCGCGGAGACCTGGGTTCGATCCTCAACACCCCATAAAAATAAATGAATGGAATAAAGGTATTGTGTCCAACTACAACTAAAATAAATAAATAAATATTTTTTAAAAAGACAAAATAATAAGTTAGGGGTATTAAGATAATAACATTTCATTCTCTTTGACAGTCTGGCAGAAAGCCTGTCAGTGTTAACTTTGGCTACCAGCTTATACCCAAGCCACCCTCCCTCCTCTGATGCAAAAAATATAAGCACATGGAGAAAGCACCAAAGCCTGACTCACTTGTGTAATCACTGAGGGTGTACAGGACAGTGATGAGGTTGTCCAAGCAAGGCCAGTGGTCAGGATTGCACCGCAGCCCTTCCTCAAAAGCATGACGAGCCAGGGGGAGCCGGATGAGTCTCAGGGCCACATGTCCAATTTTATACCAGAGGTTGACATCTGTTGAGTCCAACATTACTGCCTGGAAGAAGCATATGCACATTTGGTTGCTGAGATCCCAAGAAGTACTAGCCTTGCCATTGAACTACCCTCTTAAATGGCAAAAGTGGCATGATTGCCTTATAATTGATTAGCAAAGCCAGTCCCCAGAGTCACACTTTTTAAGAGCCAGAGAAATGACACATAATAAGTTATTTAACTCAGGACATTTTTTTATCTATTTTGTTAATTTAACAGGTAAAAGAAGGGGAAGGAGTAGAATGAAAAGAAAATATGGCAGTCTTCTGGGACTCTAGAATGATTATATGCTTTGGAGAGACTTTAGTTCACATCCCTGCTCCATTACTGATTAACAGAATGATCCTGAGCCTGTTTCCTTATCACTGAAATGAGGATAAAGACACCTTCCTTGCAAGACAATAATTAGAAAGCAATTAGAATGGTGTCCAATTATCACATTAGAGATGCACCCAGATACAGCAATGGTAATATAGAAATAATGGCAATGCTACTATGACAGTATATTGTCAGCTCTGTTCTTCATACTTGTATGCATATCAACAAGTTTGATCTTCACAACCGTCCTCTTTTTTCATTATTTCCACTACACAGGTATAGACCAAGAGGGTCAAACAATTCACTCACAGTCTCATGTGTACTGGGTAGCAGAGGAAGAATTCACATGCAGATCTTTGCATCCAAGCATGCCCTTGCCCCACCACTGCTCTCCAGGCCTGTATGTAGTTACTATTAACACCCATTGACTAGGGCTTTCTAGTTAATGGGTGTTAATAGTAACTACATACAACGGCTTTTGATGCACTGCTACAAATTCTTTTTGGCCAACAAGACCACAACCACATCCCTTCAGCAAGAGCTTTTAAAACAGAGAAAACTAAGAGCTGTCAAAACTGCACCTCCAGGGCTAGGGTTATGGCTCAACGGCAGAGCACTAGGCTAGCATGTGTGAAGCCCTGGGTTCAATCCTCAGCACCACATAAAAATAAAATAAAGATATTAAAAAACAAACAAACAAACTGCACCTCCAAGTAGAACTCCATGGCTGTCTCCAGATCCTCTCGCTGGGCTGCCAACTGAGCCAGGTTCTTATATGTGGAATATTTCAGTATCAGCCCAGGGTGTTTCAATCCCTCTTTCTCATCACCAGATGAAACTGCCTGTGAACAAAAGAAACAGGGGCAAAGAAATGACGCCTAGGCCTTGAATCTTGTTATAGTTTAGATATGAGATTCTCCCCAAAAGCTCGTGTGTGAGACAATGCAACCATTTTCAGAAGTGAACTGAGATCATGAGGTGTAACCTAAGTGGTGAATTAAATTCACTGATATGGACAGTAACCTTAGGCAGGTTGGATGTGGCTGGAGAAGGTATGTCACTGGGGGCTGTGCTTTTAGAAAACATATTTTGTCCCTGGTAAGCAGTTAAGCAATATTTCTCTTTCTTTCTCCCCCTCCCTCCCTCTCTCCCACCTTTTCCTCTAGTTCCCTGTTGCCATGTCCTAAGCTGCCTTCCTCCTCCACACCCTTCCACCACAATGTTCTGCCTTACCTTGGGCCCAGAGCAACAGAGTTGGCCATCTATGGACTAAGACCTCTGAAACTGTGAGAAACCTCTGAAACTTTTCCTCCTCTACATTTTTCTTCTCAGGTCTCTTGGTCACAGTGATAAAAAGTTGACTAAAACAAAGTTTCAGCAAATAGTTTGCAGGATACCTGGCTTCCAGTCTAGCCTCTTCTATGGGCTCTTGAGTCAATTCAGTGTCAGCCTCCACTAGAAAATGAAGGTGCTAGAATAGGTGTTCCTAGAAGATCCCAGCAACTCCAACTTCACTGAGAGAAAGACCACCATAAGGCAGTTTGTAAAAGTATGGGCACCAACAGAGACAGAGGGAACCCTCCCAACCAGTATCACTACACCTGAGGGCTCAAAGTTTGAATGATAACATTTACCAGCATTCGTAAGCCAGCCCAGTCCTACCCACTGTAGGACTGAAGACGGAGGACAAAGTATAAGGAGACTTTCTGGGACAGCAGGTAGGACCTAGAACTTCAACCCAAGGAACCCTGGATTAGGAGTTAGGAAACAGAGCTCCCAACCTTGTAAATTGTCATGAGACCATAAACAAGTTACTTTAACTAAATAGTGTCTTATAACCTCTGTAACAAAAGGACAATCATTCCTAGCCTGAATAACAAAGGTAAACACGAGCTTAAAAATAAATATTGTAAACATCTTTATGAAAAATCTTAGAAAACATATCTTCTAAGAAATTACTGATTAGAAAACTATTACTCTACCCATAGGACAAAGGCAAAAACATTTTCTAACAGAAAACTCACTGGCACAAAGAAGCAATTTCCAGGAACTAGTCCATATTACAGTTTTGTGTCCTGAAACCAGTGGCTTCCACACACTATTCTTTTTTTTTTTTTAAATGTCTTTGTTTATTTTTATTTTTATATGGTGCTAAGGATCGAACCCAGTGCCTCACACATGCTAGGCAAGCGCTCTGCCACTGAGCTACAGCCCCAGCCCCTCAACACACTACTCTTTTTTTTTTTTAAAGAGAGAGAGAGAGAATTTTTTTTTTTAATATTTATTTTTTAGTTTTCAGCGGACACAACATCTTTTGTTTGTATGTGGTGCTGAGGATCGAACCCGGGCAGCACGCATGCCAGGCGAGCGCGCTACCGCTTGAGCCACATCCCCAGCCCAACACACTACTCTTCATGTTCAGAATAAGCAAGACCTGAGGACATACCATCCTCAGGAAGCAACCCTTGACTAATCCAAGAAACCTAACTTGGAGTTCTTAAGGAATTCCATCAAGACTGAAAACTCAAAGCAAAACCCATACATTCATATTCTACCGTTGTCTGGCTTAGACTGTAAGAAGGTCCCCAAGAACCAGCTGACCAGGGCTAGGTCTCAAGTATCTTTTACTCCTCAAAATATAGAACTCTTCAAAAAAATTAGTATGAACAAAAATAGTGTGAGTCTACTTCACAGACTAAATAGCAACAGCAGACGCACTCTTAACTGACTTCCACCCAGTGACCACCTATATCCAGCACCACTCTCTATATTCCTTAAAAGGGTCACCCTAAGAAGCCTCTCTGTGATGCCACCAGCTAGGCTATATACTTCTTAGGAATCAGCTGTGGTCCAGGGCCTAATCATGTCAATGATTTGTGAATTATAATTACCCAATTTAGTTTAATATTAAGTATACCAATGCATATAAGTATAAAAAAACTTTTTTGTATATCTTTTATACTTTTCAATTGTTTACAATGATCATGTTTTACTTTTATAAGCAAAGGGGAAAGGTGCTAAAATGATATACACATGTATGACTACAAGGTTAACACAGAGCCAGTGCCCTTAAGTTAAAGCCTTCCTACCTTATACCTATCTGGCATTAGCTCTGTACTTAGAATGCCTGCTCAGTCTTACCTGTTTCCTTCTGAGATCTACTCAACCAAGGGCTGAGAAGGAAGACCCACTCTTGAAATGAGCCCAGTGTCTGACCCATACTAAAGTTTAGTAATATGGATTAAATTATTTTCCCTCCCTGGGCCCTCTCTTACTTCCTACTAATGAGAGAAGGGCAGGCCACATTTCCCATACCTTTAATTCTAAAACAACATAACAAACAACCAAAGAATCCTGACAACCCTTAAAACAAGGGTTTTAAGACATAAGCATCTGCCTTCCTGGAGGTGTAAGGGACTCTGCTTAACTGAAAGAAAAAAAAAAAAAAATGTGTGGTCCTGAATATGCCTGTAGAGTCTGTTTGCTTCCTGAATGCAAGCTATGGAGCTACAGCCCCAGCCCCTCAACACACTATGGGCTCTTGAGTCAGTTTAGGTACCTGAAAGCAAAAACTTTTATTCCTAATGAAATACAAACCTATCTAAGTCGATTTCAGGTTGAAACCAATTTCCAAACCTCATGTGACATCTTCATGACTCAGTAAACTTGAGGTGTAACTGACAGCATGGTCCCTACACTAGCACCAGTTCTTCCTACCTACCCTTTTCTGGCATTCCAGAAGGCAGGGGCAAAGAGATAACTTGAACCCAGGAGTCTTTCCTGAACAACATAGTGAAACTCCATCTAAAAAAAAAGTACATAATGTTCTCACACAGACTCATGGTCTATCACCCAAATGGCATCTGCCAATATATGCTTCCCAAAGGATCATTATGTATCAGAAAAGCTGGGATCGAATCCTACCCTAATACTTCATTTACATGAGTGGCTCTGAGCCATTGATACCTCACTAAGCCACAAGTTTTCACATTTGTAAATGGGAACAATACCCCCACCTACTGGGCAGAGTGGCTGTGAAATAATAATGGGCACTTGAACTGGAATCACTCAACCCTCTCAACAATCCAATGAAGTAGGTACTCTACAGGTGGAGAAAACGGGGGGCTCATAGGTGCAATACTGTTTTCAAGGACAAGAAATGAGAACACAAAGGTAACATCCAGCTTCACAGTCCAAGTGCTACCCACCATAGCTCACTGCCTAGCCTGCAAGTTCCTTACCTCCCGCAGCAGGCGTGCCTCCAGAAGCTCATGGTAGGCTTTGGCAGACTCCTCAAATCGGTCATGTTTCTGCAGATCCAGAGCTTTGTGATACAAGGCAAAAGCCTCTGCTTCCTACAAACCAAGACAGGAGATGTTGTCATAAAACACAAAGGTTTGTCTTTCTTAAACCAAAAATGTGTATAAAGGAAGTTATAATCATGTCCATGTTCATTGTCAGCAGCTGCACTCTCTAGTGTTAAAACAAACAAACAAACAAACAGCAACAACAACAAAAACAGTAGAACTACAATCTCCCAGGCACTAATCACTGGATAAAAACTCCTTATGAGCACCCCTTCCCAACAAGGAGACATGAGTAATGGAAACATTACCAAGTCTAAGCAATGGCAAAGACAACATAGAAAGCTGGGACACGGAATCAGACATGCCAAGATATAGGCCCAGTGGCCCTTTCTGGGTAAAACTGGAAAAGTGGACACAGGGCCCTGAGTAACCCAGAGAATTAAAGAGACTATGTATCGGTCCCGGAACCGCCCTGGCTCAGGGCTGCGGAGCCTGCGGAGGCTGCTTCTTGGACCCTGCTACTATCAGAGCATACACCAAGGACTAAGCAGCCGAATTCCGGCTCCCGGAACTGAGCCCGCTGGGACTGCTTCTTGGAGCTTACACTTATAGGAGCTTACACCGAGCACGGAGCGGCCGAGTTCCGGCTCCCGGAACTGTCCCAGAACCGCCCTGGCTCAGGGCTGCGGAGCCTGCGGAGGCTGCTTCTTGGACCCTGCTACTATCAGAGCATACACCAAGCACTAAGCAGCCGAATTCCGGCTCCCGGAACTGAGCCCGCGGGGACTGCTTCTTGGAGCTTACACTTATAGGAGCTTACACCGAGCATGGAGCGGCCGAGTTCCGGCTCCCGGAACTTCCCTGGACCGGGGCTAGGAGCCCGCGGAAACTGCGTCTCGGTCCGAGTCCTGCTGAGGGCCAGCCAGGACTCACCCGTTGCTTTGGTTGCCTGGCAAGGGGAACGAAATGCTGCCATTCGCATAGGATACCAACATGGCAGAGATCTGATGTCAGCAGAAAGCGGCGGAGGAGAGATCTTCATCAATACCAGCGGTGATATAAGCAGTTGGTCTCCTGGTAGGGGGGGTGAGGCACAGTCACTCGAGTCTCCTCAATTTGTGCTCGAGCCAGAGGGGAGGAGCCAGGCCGCCGCCAGCGCCCGGAGCAGGCCCAGCGGCTCGCCAGCGTGGTGACCGCGTGACCCCAATTGGAGAGGGGGCGGAGCAGAGCCGCCACCCACACCCGCCAGGTGGGCAGACCCGCGACCCAGTGGTACATGGGCGTGGTAGGAGGGGCAGGGCAGAGCCGCCCTTCGCGCTTGCAAGGTAAACAGACCTGTGACAGCCTGGTGGGTCAGGCCCAGTGGCCTGCCAGTGTGGTACACATGTCACCCCAACTGGAGTAGGGGCAGAGCAGATCCTTCTCCCACGCCCGGATCAGGCCCTGCCGGTGTGGTGGTCACGTGACCCCAATTGGAGTGGGGGCGGAGCGGAACCGCCACCCGTGCCCGCAGGGTGAGCAGACCAGTGATCAACCTGTAGATCAGGCCCAGGGGTCCGCAGGCGTGGTAGGAGGGGCAGGGCAGATCCGCCGCCCGCGCCTCCAAGGTAGGCAGACCTACAACAGACCGGCGGATCAGGCCCAGGAGCCTGCCGGCGTGGTACAAACACCACCCTAATTGGAGTAGTGACAGAGCAGAGTCGCCTCCCGTGCCAGGAACAGGCCCAGCGTCCTGCAGGCGGGGTAGTCACGACACCCCAATTGGAGTAGGGGCAGAGCAGAGCCTCCACCCGTGCCCGAAAGGTGGGCAGATCTGCGACCGACCAGCGGGACAGGCCCAGTGGCCTGCCGGTACGACAGACACGTCACCCCATTTGGAGTAGGGGCAGAGTAGAGCTGCCGCCCGCGCCTGCAGGGTAGGCAAACCTGCAACCGACCGGCGGATCAGGCCCGGTGGCCTGCTGGCGTGGTACACTCGTCACCCCAATTGGAGTAGGGGCAGAACAGAGCCGCCGCCAGCTCCCAGAACAGGCCCAGTGACCTGCCGGCGTGGTAGCCACGACACCCCAATTGGAATAAGGAGAGAGCAGAGCCGCCGCCCGCACCTGCAGGAAAGATACGCAAGCAGTATGAAAAGACAAGGAAAGAAAGGACCACAACCAATGCAGGTCAACGCAACTTTAGAAGAGGTAACAGCTGCAGCAGATGGAATGTCAGATAAAGAATTCAGGATATACATGCTTCAGATGATCTGGAGTATCAAGGAAGACACTAAACAGCAAAATCAGACAATGAAAGATCACTTCGACAACGAATTACGCAAACAAATCCAGGAAGCAAAGGATCAACTATACAGGGAGATAGAGGTTATAAAAAACAAGCAATCAGAAATCCTAGAAATGCAGGAAGCAATAAACCAACTTAAAAACTCAATGGAGAATACTACCAGCAGAGTAGAACACTTAGAAGATAGAACATCAGACAATGAAGACAAAGTATTTCAACTGGAAAAGAACATAGACAGCTCAGCAAGACTGTTAAGAAACCATGAGCAGAACATCCAAGAAATATGGGATAACATTAAGAGACCAAACTTAAGAGTCATTGGGATTCAGGAAGGTACAGAGCTCCAAACCAAAGGAATGAGCAGTCTATTCTATGAAATAATACAAGAAAACTTCCCAGACTTGAAGAATGAGACAGAATCCCAAATCCTAGAAGCCTACAGGATGCCGAATGTGCAAAATCATAAGAGATCCACACCTAGACACATTATAATGAAGATGCCCAACATACAGAATAAGGAGAGAATTTTAAAAGCTACAAGAGAAAGGAAGCAGATTACATTTAGGGGTAAGCCAATCAGGATAACAGCTGATCTTTCAACACAGACTCTGAAAGCTAGAAGATCCTGGAATAACATATTTCAAACACTGAAAGAAAATGGGTTCCAACCAAGAATTGTGTATCCAGCGAAATTAAGCTTCAGGATGGAGGATGAAATTAAAACCTTCCACGATAAACAAAAGTTTAAAGAATTCGCAGCTAGAAAACCATCTCTTCAAAACATCCTTGCCAAAGCATTACAGGAAGAGAAAATGGAAAATAACAATGAAAACCAATAGTGGGAGGTAGGACAGTAAAGGGGGGGGAAATAATCAAAGAGGAAAACAAACAATGTTTAGTAACAGAAATAAACAAATATGGCTGGAAGAACAACCCATATCTCAATAATAACCCTAAATGTTAATGGCTTAAACTCACCAATTAAGAGACACAGGCTAGTAGAATGGATCACAAAACAAGACCCAACAATATGCTGCCTACAGGAGACGCATTTGATAGGAAAAGACATACATAGGCTGAAGGTGAAAGGTTGGGAAAAATCATATCACTCATATGGACTTCGGAAACAAGCAGGCGTGTCCATACTCATATCAAATAAAATAGATTTCAAGCCAAAGTTAATCAAAAGAGATAAAGAGGGACACTACATACTGCTTAAGGGAACCATACACCAACAAGACATAACAATTATAAATATTTATGCCCCAAACAATGGTGCAGCTATGTTCGTCAAACAAACTCTTCTCAAGTTCAAGAGTCTAATAGACCACCACACCATAATCATGGGAGACTTCAACACACCTCTCTCGCCACTGGACAGATCTTCCAAACAAAAGTTGAATAAGGAAACTATAGAACTCAATAACACTATTAATAACCTAGACCTAATTGACATATATAGAGTATACCACCCAACATCAAGCAGTTACACTTTTTTCTCAGCAGCACATGGATCCTTCTCAAAAATAGATCATATATTATGTCACAGGGCAACTCTTAGACAGTATAAAGGAGTAGAGATAATATCATGCATTTTATCTGATCATAATGGAATGGAACTGAAAATCAACGATAAAAGAAGGAAGGAAAAAGCATACATCACTTGGAGAATGAACAATAGGTTACTGAATGATCAATGGGTTATAGAAGACATCAAGAAGGAAATTAAAAAATTCTTAGAGATAAATGAAAACACAGACACAACATATCGGAATCTATGGGACACTTTGAAAGCAGTTCTAAGAGGAAAATTCATTGCTTGGAGTTCATTCCTTAAAAAAAGAAAAAACCAACAAATAAATGATCTCATACTTCATCTCAAAATCCTTGAAAAAGAAGAGCAAAACAACAGCAAAAGAAGTAGAAGGCAAGAAATAATTAAAATCAGAGCTGAAATTAATGAAATCGAAACAAAAGAAACAATTGAAAAAATTGACAAAACTAAAAGTTGGTTCTTTGAAAAAATAAACAAAATCGACAGACCCTTAGCCATGCTAGCAAAGAGAAGAAGAGAGAGAACTCAAATTACTAGCATACGGGATGAAAAAGGCAATATCACAACAGACACTTCAGAAATACAGAAGATAATCAAAAACTATTTTGAATCCTTATACTCCAATAAATTAGAAGATAGTGAAGGCATAGATAAATTTCTTAAGTCATATAATCTGCCCAGATTGAGTCAGGAGGATATAGAAAACCTAAACAGACCAATATCAATTGAGGAAATAGAAGAAACCATAAAAAGACTACCAACTAAGAAAAGCCCAGGTCCGGATGGGTATACAGCAGAATTTTACAAAACCTTTAAAGAAGAACTAATACCAATACTTTTCAAGCTACTTCAGGAAATAGAAAAGGAGGGAGAACTTCCAAATTCATTCTATGAGGCCAACATCACCCTGATACCTAAACCAGACAAAGACACTTCAAAGAAAGAAAACTACAGACCAATATCTCTAATGAACCTAGATGCAAAAATCCTCAATAAAATTCTGGCGAATCGGATACAAAAACATATCAAAAAAATTGTACACCATGATCAAGTAGGATTCATCCCTGGGATGCAAGGCTGGTTCAATATACGGAAATCAATAAATGTTATTCACCACATCAATAGACTTAAAAATAAGAACCATATGATCATCTCGATAGATGCGGAAAAAGCATTCGACAAAGTACAGCATCCCTTTATGTTCAAAACTCTAGAAAAACTAGGGATAACAGGAACATACCTCAATATTGTAAAAGCAATCTATGCTAAGCCTCAGGCTAGCATCATTCTGAATGGAGAAAAACTGAAGGCATTCCCTCTAAAATCTGGAACAAGACAGGGATGCCCTCTCTCTCCACTTCTCTTCAACATAGTTCTCGAAACACTGGCCAGAGCAATTAGACAGACGAAAGAAATTAAAGGCATAAAAATAGGAAAAGAAGAAATTAAATTATCACTATTTGCAGATGATATGATTCTATATCTAGCAGACCCAAAAGGCTCTACAAAGAAACTATTAGAGCTAATAAATGAATTCAGCAAAGTGGCAGGATATAAAATCAACACGCATAAATCAAAGGCATTCCTGTATATCAGCGACAAATCCTCTGAAATGGAAATGAGGACAACCACTCCATTCAAAATATCTTCAAAAAAAATAAAATACTTGGGAATCAACCTAACAAAAGAGGTGAAAGACTTATACAATGAAAACTACAGAACCCTAAAGAGAGAAATAGAAGAAGATCTTAGAAGATGGAAAAATATACCCTGTTCATGGATAGGCAGAACTAACATCATCAAAATGGCGATATTACCAAAAGTTCTCTATAGGTTTAATGCAATGCCAATCAAAATCCCAACGGCATTTCTTGTAGAAATAGAGAAAGCAATCATGAAATTCATATGGAAAAATAAAAGACCCAGAATAGCAAAAACAATGCTAAGCAAGAAGTGTGAATCAGGCGGTATAGCGATACCAGACTTCAAACTATACTACAGAGCAATAGTAACAAAAACAGCATGGTACTGGTACCAAAACAGGCGGGTGGACCAATGGTACAGAATAGAGGACACAGAAACCAATCCACAAAACTACAACTATCTTATATTTGATAAAGGGGCTAAAAGCATGCAATGGAGGAAGGATAGCATCTTCAACAAATGGTGCTGGGAAAACTGGAAATCCATATGCAACAAAATGAAACTGAATCCCTTTCTCTCGCCATGCACAAAAGTTAATTCAAAATGGATCAAGGAGCTTGATATCAAATCAGAGACGCGCCGTCTGATAGAAGAAAAAGTTGGCTACGATCTACAGTCGGTGGGGTCGGGCTCCAAATTCCTCAATAGGACACCCATAGCACAAAAGTTAATAACTAGAATCAACAAATGGGACTTACTCAAACTAAAAAGTTTTTTCTCAGCAAATGAAACAATAAGAGAGGTAAATAGGGAGCCTACATCCTGGGAACAAATCTTTACTCCTCACACTTCAGATAGAGCCCTAATATCCAGAGTATACAAAGAACTCAAAAAATTAGACAATAAGAGAACAAACAACCCAATCAACAAATGGGCCAAGGACCTGAACAGACACTTCTCAGAGGAGGACATACAGTCAATCAACAAGTACATGAAAAAATGCTCAACATCTCTAGCTGTCAGAGAAATGCAAATCAAAACCACCCTAAGATACCATCTCACTCCAGTAAGATTGGCAGCCATTAGGAAGTCAAACAACAACAAGTGCTGGCGAGGATGTGGGGAAAAGGGTACACTTGTACATTGCTGGTGGGACTGCAGATTGGTGCAGCCAATTTGGAAAGCAGTATGGAGATTTCTTGGAAAGCTGGGAATGGAGCCACCATTTGACCCAGCTATTCCCCTTCTTGGTCTATTCCCTAAAGACCTAAAAAGAGCATGCTACAGGGACACTGCTACATCGATGTTCATAGCAGCACAGTTCACAATAGCAAGACTGTGGAACCAACCTAGATGCCCTTCAATAGATGAATGGATAAAAAAATGTGTCATTTATACACAATGGAGTATTACTCTGCATTAAAAAATGACAAAATCATAGAATTTACAGGGAAATGGATGGCATTAGAGCAGATTATGCTAAGTGAAGCTAGCCAATCCCTAAAAAACAAATGCCAAATGTCTTCTTTGATATAAGGAGAGTAACTAAGAACAGAGTAGGGACGAAGAGCAGGAGAAGAAGATTAACATTTAACAGGGATGAGAGGTGGGAGGGAAAGGGAGAGAGAAGGGAAATTGCATGGTAATGGAAGGAGACCCTCAGGGTTATACAGTGGAGGGGGTAGAGAGAGAGGAGGGGAGGGGAGAGGAGAGGTGGGGAGGGGGGAGGGGGGAGGATGGGAAAGGCAGCGGAGCACAACAGACACTAGTATGGCAATTTGTAAATCAATGGATGTGTAACTGATGTGATTCTGCAATCTGTGTATGGGGTGAAGGTGGGAGTTCATAACCCACTTGAATCAAAGTGTGGAATATGATATGTCAAGAAATTTGTAATGTTTTGAACAACCCACAATAAAAAATTAAAAAAAAAAAAAGAGACTATGTATCACACTAAAAGAAATACATATTTAGTCTTTGTCCCTGATTTTTGAACTGAAACTTCTGAAATCCTTGGAAGTGCAAGAGTGTGTGCTTGCCTAGTATGGCAAGAGTCCTTGGGTTCATTCCTTAGCACTACAAAATAAATCCATAAATAAAGTCTTCTCTGAACCATCATCAAAAATAAATAAATAAATAAAAATAAAAACAAATAAATAGGGTTGGGGTTGTGGCTTGGTGACAGAGTGCTTGCCTAGTATGTGTGAGGCACTGGGTTTGATCCTTAGCACTGCATGCATATATATATATATATAAAAATAAAGGTTCATTGACAGCTAAAAAAAAATATTTAAAAAAAACAAATAAACAAAACCCTTGGTATTTCCTGGGTGACAAGGATAATATGAGTACCTTTTATTATTCATAACAAGACCCTTTCAATCATATTTGAGTTTATGTTCATGAGGTTATAGGTTGTTGGGGTTCACTAGATAGCTGCAGGACTAGGCTGGTGGCCAGAGGAACCAATCATGATTAGAGAGTTGAAACTTTCAGTTTCCCCACCTCACCTCTAAGAGAGTCTTGACATTGAGTTGATTACCAGTGTTTTAACCTATCACACTTATGTAATGGATGGGGCTTGGAGAATTTCTGAGTTGGTGCTAGAAGGGTGGCACACCAGAGAGGGTATGGAAGCTCTGTGTACCCACCACCCCCTATGTCTATGCTCATCTCTTCCATCTGGCTCTTCCTGAATTATATCATTTCTAATAAACTGATAAATGTAATTAAAGTGCTTTCTTGAGTTCTGTAAGCCACACTAGCAAATTACTGAACCTAAAACAGGCAGGGGATAAGAATTTCTGACTTTATAGCCAAGACACCTGAAATATACCTATACTGTCACTCAGTACTTGCAACTGGCATCTGAAGTGAGGGAAGTCTAGCAGGACTGAGCCATTAAACTTGTGAAGTCTCACCCTAATTCAGAGTAGTTAGCATTAGAATTGACTAAATTGTGGGATACCTAGTTGGTATCCGGAGAATTGGATGGTGTAGACAAAAAACAGTCCAGTCCAGACATCTGAGGTCAGATAATTGTTGTGTGAAAAAATAATTTGGCATAAATAGTTTCCTTCACTGCTTAACTGCTTTGTGTGTGTGTGTGTGTGTGTGTGTATGTGTGTGTGTTGGGGATTGAACCCAGGGCCTCACACATACTAGCATATACTCTACCACTAAGCCACACCCCTAGCCCTCCACTGCTTTCTACCAAACAATCTGTACTAGCCTGATCGATGCCTAAAAGAGTGAGAGTCTCCTCCAACACTCCCAATCTACCCACTGACATCCCTTGCCAACCAGAGATAGCTGACTAGTAGATTTCTGAGAGGGCTCTGGAACTGTCCTGGTTTTTCCCATAAAAGAAGGCAGGGGACACATGTCCTAAGGAAAACAAAGACAAAACCAAACCTTGTTAAATTAGGGTAGAGCACAGGTGGATAGATAGAGGGATGGAGGAAAAAAGGAGGGAGAAAATGGATAAGAAAAGAAGGAAGGCCAGCTAAAATGGGAGAGTTACCAGTAGAGAAGAGTAACCAATATACAGAAAATCAAAGTTGGACCTGGCTGTCCAACTAACCTACAGTGAGATCCCCATCAAGGCAGCTTCCCTCAAGGGTTTCATTACATTATAAAGTAAGAGCAACACACTAGGGAATCTTGTAGTACCACTTACCAAAAATATTCTACCATTCTCTGGGTATGCCAACTATGAGGGCTACATAGAGAGCTGGCCCCAACTGGAAAAGTGGCCCTGGTGCTGAATGGGACTTCATATACACTCACAGAATACTCAAGTAAAACAGATTTAACAAGAGATAGAGAACTAGCCATGTTCAACAATGGAATTTCCTCCTAAAATCTCATTAAGGAGATGTCTGAATGCATTTAAAATGAGGTTCCATTTATACAAACAAGAAGCAGAGGAAGATGATCTTGGATTACGTACCTGAGCCTCCTTCGTCTGGGTTTTGTGACTTTTAAAATTTCCTTCATGATCATCCTCAACTGTGGAGCTAGCATTTAAGGCTGCAATTCGAATCTAGAAACAAGTTTAGAGGAAGAGAAGTGTTGCTTTCAGATGAATACAATTCCGCACCAACATATAATATATTCTACCTTGAAAAACTACAGAGGTAATAAATTATAAACAACGGACCATCTAGGAAGAAAATAAGGATTGGAACATGCCAGTCTACATGGGAAGCCCAGCCTGGGTTCTGTGTATTGCAAAAGGAACAGAGGATAGGCACCCCAGCATCAGCTCAACATAGTGGAAGACCCAGGTATCAGAATAACAATTCCAACAAAACATATTCACTGTGATTTTCCAACAACAGTGATTCTGCAAGCAACTTCAATAACCAGTCAAGCACCCACACCCTCAAATGTACCAAGGCCCTCCTGGGAGGAGTCTTCCCCGCAGTCTGAGCCTTCAGAGTCTACCAGGAAAATGGATCTCACCCCCAAGAGTTATTAAACACTGGTGCCAGCAACACAGGCCTTATTCCTTACCATATTCAGGGAGATTCAGCACCAACACAAGGTATAACTTCCCATCAGTGGCAGAGGCTATGACTATCCACAAATCTAGAGAGAAAATACAACAAACTGTGAGAGGGCCCAGGAAGAGCCCAAAATTTTATAGTTCTAGGGGTTCATCTATGTTTTAGAAACATAGGAGGGGGATAATTAGAAGTAGGCAGACCAGTATGAAACTGATTGGCAAGGATGTGGAGAAATTAGAACCACACACATTGTTGCTGGGCATGTAAAATAATGCATCTCCTGGGCTGGGGTTGTGGCTTAGTGGTAGAGTGCTTACCTAGCATGCTTGGGGCACTGGGTATGATCCTCAGCACCACATAAATGTGAAATAAAGATGTTGTGTCCACTTAAAACTAAAGGATAAATATTTTTTAAAATATTTGAAAAGAAAAATAAATAAATAAAGTAGTGCATATCCTGTAGAAAAGACAAAGACACTGGCAGTTCCCAAAATGTTAAACAGAGTTAGCATACAATCTATAAATGCCACTCCTATGTATCTAATCAAGAGAAATAAAAACAGGTTCACAACAAAACTTGCTCGTGAATGTTCATAGAAGTATTATTCATAACAGCTAAAAGGTTAATAACCCAATGTCCACCAACTGATGAGTGAACAAATAAAATGTCATTTCCACACAAGGGAGTTGTTATGATAGGGATATCAGGTGTCCCCCAAAAGTTTCTCTGTTGATACAAGAAGTAAAATGATCAGATCATGAGAACCATAACCTAATTATGAATTCATCCATTTGATGAATTAATAATTTGAATGGACTAACTAAATGGTAATGTAGGCAGTTAGGGTGTGGCTGGAGGAAGGGGGCATGTCTTTGGGGTTTGAATTTTGTCCCTTTGCTCTCTCGGCTTCCAGGTTGCTATGTCCTTCCACCATGATGTTCTGCCTCACCTCAGGCCCAGAGCAATGGAGTTAGATGACCAAAAACTGAACCTCCTAACCATGAGCCAAATAAACCTTTCCTCTTCTAAGTTGTTCTTGACAGTTACTTTGGTCACAAAACACAAAGCTATTATTCAGTCATAAGAATAAAATTCTGATATATGTCACAACATGAAATGCCCAGAATAGGTAAAGTAATTAGTTGGCTAAGGGAAAGGACAACTGGGGAGTGCTATAGTTTGAATATTATTTATTCCCTCCATAATTCATGTTGAAATTTGGTCCCTAATTTAACAGTTTAAGAGGAGATAGGGCCTTTAAGAGGTGATTAAGTCCTTAAGAAAAATTAACACCTTTCTAGCAGGAGTAGGGAGTGAGTTCCCTTTTCTGCTTCTGGTTTAGTTAGAAGTGAGGTGTTAGAAAGTGTGGCTGCCCTCTTTGTTTTGTCTCTTTGACACAATTGCTTGCCCTTTCACTCTCCAAATGTGTTGAAGCAGGATAAGGCCCTCACCATATGTAGCTGCCCAATCTTAGACTTCTCAGTCTCCAGAACTGTAGCCAAAATAAAACTCTTTCTTTTATTAATTACCCAGTTTCAGACTAAGATGAACTGCCTACTAATGGGTTCAGGATTATTTTTCTGGGGTGATGAAAATATTCTAAAATTGATTTATGGTGATGATTACAATTCTGTTAATACACTAAAAAGCACACTGAAAGGCTGGGGTTATAGCTCAGTGGTAGAGCACTTGCCTAACGTGTGGGGTACTGGGTTTGATCTTCAGCACCACATATAAATAACTGAATAAAATAAAAGTCCATCAACATCTAAAAAAATATTTTTTAAAAAAGCACATTGAATTGTATACTTTAAATAGAAGAACCATATAATTGGTGAATTACACCTTGAAAAAAGCTCTTAATGTACTCCACTTTTTTTTAATTTAAATATTTATTTTTTAGTTGTAGATGGACACAATACCTTTATTTTATTTCTTATGTGGTGCTGAGGATCGAACCCAGGGCCTCACATGTGCTAGGGGAGCGCTCTACCGCTGAGCCACAACTCCAGCCCTCCACTTTTATAAAAGAAAACCACCACCACCAACAGTGCTTACAGCAATAACTTCTAGTACTGGCTTGTGCCACAGCTATGACTTCTCCAAGGGTTCTTGCACGGAAGGAAGTATGTCTTTTTTGCAGACAAAGGACACTAACCTTTCAAAGGCTAATAGCTAGGTTAGTTCTACATTAAGAATTAAGAATGCTGCTGATTAAAACTGCTGCATTACCATAAGCTATGCCATGATGATCATCGCGACTACCATGGGGAAAAAAAAATAGAAAACACAGCATTACAAGGCTATATCCAGACTATTATCAAAACAAAACCAGAAAATGACAAGTATTTGAAAAAATACAGAGAAATTGGAGCCCAGGTGCACTGCTGGTGTATGTGATATGGAAAAGAGTATGGTAACTCCTCAAAAAATTAAACATAGAATTAACGTGTAATGCAGCAATCCCACTTCTGGGTATATACCCAAAAGAACTGAAAGCAGGGACTTGAGTTATTTGCACATAGTACCACAGCCAAAATGTGGAAGTAAACCAAGTGTTCATCAACATATGAATGGCTAAACAAAATATGATATATACTAACAATGGAATATTATTTATTCTTAAAAAGGAATGGAATTCTGACACCTACTACAAGAAGAATGAACCTTGAAAATATTATTATTTAGAGATGTGGCTCAGTGGTACAGCACTTGCCTAGCATGCACAAGGCCCTAGGTTTTTAACTCCCAACATTACAATCAATCAATATCAGACATAAAAGAAAAAATAGTGTCTGATTCTAGAATAGACAAATTCACAGAGACAGAAAGAAGAATGGTGTTTGCCAACCCTAGGGGAATGGCAATAGAGTTAGTATTTAATGTGGACAGAATTTCAGTTTTGCAAAATGAAGAGAGTTCTGGAAATAGATGGTGGTAATGATTGCACACAATATGAATATATTTAATGCCACGAACTGTACATGTGAAAAATGGTTAAAAATGGTAAATTTTGTTATATTTTTTACCACAACTGGGGGGAAAAAAGCCTGAACTAGCAATTATGGAATAGAAAATTTCCAATTAGGATGAAATGTGAACATATTTCAAAGACACTACTCCCCATAAAGTATCTACTAGATTCTGATCATCCTCAAAGAGGGGCACAGCCCAAGGTGCAGACCAGCCGCACAAGCCTCCTTGATGACTCCCAGCAGGCAGAGTCCAGGCACTGCTGGATCCCACATGGCCGTTCTCTCACACTCATCCATTGGGCTCTGTGTACTGAATCCCAGAAAACCTTTATTGTTATTGAGCAACACACAGCCTCCTACCTAATAGTTGCTCTCACTTTCAAACAGGTACTCAATAACTATCCATTGGTTAATTTTTTTCTACCACTACCATGTTATAAAAATTGACTGTCCTGCCTAAACCTAAAATTTTAAGAAGAAAATTTGAAAGGGCACTGGATTAGGAATGGGAAGATTTTAAAGCATAACTAGGTTCTATCTCAAGATGTTTGAGACCCTGATCCTTCACCAGTCTTTGTGTGCACAGTCTTGTGCATAAAATGGGGACA
The DNA here is from genome assembly GCF_021218885.2 of Marmota monax. Classification (NCBI taxonomy): domain Eukaryota; kingdom Metazoa; phylum Chordata; class Mammalia; order Rodentia; family Sciuridae; genus Marmota; species Marmota monax. The sequence continues at coordinate 3,243,983 of NW_026694573.1, read as the reverse complement.
ATGGCCTGACTACACTGGTAAGGAGCTCACCTGGGATTCACTGTGTCATGCCATGTTCTTGGAAACTCTCAACTTTTAGCCAAATGAAACTAGTCAACCAGCCTGTCTCTGTTCCCCTGTCAACAAATGACATTCACATCTAGTCACAGGCCTTTCAAACCAGTCTCAAAAGGTCAGATGTACCTTTTGAGTGGTTTGAAAGTGACAGCAACTATTAGGTAGGAGGCTGTGTGTTGCTCAATAACAATAAAGGTTTTCTGGGACTCAGAAAGTCTCTCTAGATGCCAAATGAATCCTCATGGGGAAAAATAAGAGCCCAGAGATGGATGCAGGATCATGTCTCTATGCGGCACTGGCAGGACCTGTGTACATGGAGGCAGAGCATTACATTAATAGAGCCATCATGTAGGGGCCCAACCTACTCCCAAAGAATAACAGCTCACCTACTTCCTGCCTCAGCACCCAACAACTACCAGGATTGTGCTAAGTGAGCCTATGCCTTCCCGGGTCAATCTCACTCTCTCTTCTTAGGACCACATGGGTATAAAGGTTGATTCTCAGAATTGACAGAAGATGGCCCTCCCAGGACAGACAAAACAACTGAATAATTGGGCAATGATGTAAATCAAAACCACCACAATGAAACACCACTTCATATCCATTAGGGTAGCTAAAAATCAAACAAATAGATAAAACAAAAAATAACAATAGTAAGGATGTAAAAAAACTGGAACCATCCTGCACCACTAGTAAGAATATAAACTGCTACAGCTGCTGTGAAAAACAGGATGGTAGTTCCTTAAAAAGTTAAGTATAGGGGTTGGGGTCGTGGCTCAGTGGTAGAGTGCTTGCCTAGCACATGCGAGGCACTGAGTTTGATCCTCAGCACCACATTAAAAAAACAACCACATAAAATAAAGTTTGAAAAAAAGGTTAAGTATAGAATTACCACAAAATACAGTGAGTCCACTCATGGTATATACCTGAAAAAAAACAACATGGATCAAGCAGATATTTGTATATTCATGTTCATTGCAGCATTTTTAACAATTGCCAAAAGGTAGAAACAATCAAATATCCAACAACAGACGAATGCCCAAACAGAATGTGGTGTACATATACAAGGAAATATTAATTCATTAAAAAATGAAATTCTGACATATGCTGCAATATGTATTAACTCTTAAAACATTTTGCTAAGGAAAATAAGCTGGATACAAAAGGAGAAATGTATGAGTCCCCTTATACAACATACTTAGAATAAGTAAATTTGTACAGGCTAAAAATAAAATAGAGGTTATCAGTGGCTATGTAGAGGTAGAAATCAGGAGCTACTGCCTAATGGGTTCTATTTGGAGTGATGAAATTTTTCTGGAAACAGTGGTGGTGGGTACACAACATCATATCTACACTTACTGTTACTAAACTGTTTAAAAATGATTAAAATGAGACTAGGAATGAAACCAACATATGACCCAGCTATATCACTCCTCAGTATTTATCCAGAGAATTAAAGTCAGCATACTATAGCAATAAATACATACTCATATTTATAGCAATGTAATTCACATTAGCCAAATCATGGAACAAGCCTAGGTATCCACTGACAGATGAATTAAGAAAATACGGCATATAGAGATGGACATCATTGTCCTCAGTACATGTATGCAGACACAAATGGTGTGAATCTACATTGTGTACAACCAGAGATATGAAAATTGTGCTCTATATATGAAATATGAATTGAAATGCATTCTGCATATGACAAATTAAAATAAATTTTAAAAACAAAGAAAATGGGGCTTTCCCCTGGATCTGCTATAAAAAAAAATATGGCATATGTATACACAATGGAGTTTTATTCAGACATGAAGAGTGAAATTATGTCATTTGCAGGAAAATGAATGAAACTTGGAGCATTGTGTTAAGCAAAATAAGACAGACTTAGAAAGTCAAGCATTGTATGTTTTCTCTCACATGTGGGAGCTAGAGGGAAAAATAAAAGTCAGGAAGGATCTTGTGAAAATAGAAGGGAGACTAGTAGAGAAGTGGAAAGGAACCAGGGGAAGGGAAGAGGAGAAATCTGCAACCTGGGCTAGGGATATAGGTGAGTTGGTAGAGTATTTGCCTCGAGTGCACAAGGCCCTGGGTTCAATCCCCAGAAAGAAAGAAAAAAAGAAAAGAAAAGAAATTAATGAATAAATAAATCTGCAACCTATGTAAGGAAAATTTTTAAACACTACTGAAGAATGCTTAGAGTGAGCTTGAACAAATGGAATTACTCCTTGTGCTTGGGTAGGACTCAACAATATAAAGATGTCAGCTCTCCCCAAGTTAATGTATAAACTCAATATAACCCCCCCAAAAATACCAGTAAGATAACAGGCAAGTTGATAATGAAATTCATAGGGAAAAAAACAAAAATTTGAGACTACCTAGGAAAACAGTGGAAAGTAAAAAATTCTAAGAGGGGATTAAACTTCCCAGATATTAAAATATATTATATAAAACCTTAATAATTTGACCCATCGTACTGCTGCATGCATAGACAGAGACTAGGTTAAGAATTAAAACTCAAGCACTCGTTTGTTATGACTTGGATTTGGTTCAAGTGTGTCTCCCAAAGGTTCATGTGCTGAAGAATTGGTTCTCAGTACAGCAACACTGAGAGACGGTAGAACCTTGTGGTAGGTATATCCTCAGAAGAGGTTAATGTAATTCTTGTAAGACACTGGTTAGTTTCTGAGAAAGCAGGTTATTAAAAAAAAAAAAAGCAAGACCCATCCGTGAGTCTCTACTGTACGTAAGAATAAGTTACAAATGAATTAGGGATCTAATGGTGTGTGTGTGTGGGGGGGAGGGGGGATTGAAACCTTACTAATACTAAAGGAAACATGGGCAAACTTCTTTTTAATATTAGTATAAGAAAAGCCTTTCTCAGTATGATTTGAAATTCAAATATACTAAAATATTAATAAATTAGATTGTATAAACCAGGTGCTGTGGCACACACCTATAATCCCAGTGACTCTAGAAGAGGAAATAGGAGGATGGCAAGTTTGAGGCCAGCCTCAGCTACTCAGTGAGGCCCTAAGCAACTTAGTGAGACCCTGTCTCAAAATAAAAAGGGCAGGGGATGTAGCTCAGTGTGAAAGTGTCACTGGGTTCAATCCCCAGCACCAAAAAGAAAGTTTAGCTACATAAACAATTTTTAAATTTGTATGTAACAAAAATCAGGAAAAAGACAATTGACAAACTGGCAGAAAATACTCACTACATGTACTGTAGACAAGGGACTAATATCCATAACATTATAAATGGTTCTTAAAAATTGAGGGACATAAGCTGGGGTTGTGACTCAGAGGCAGACACTTGCCTAGCATGCATGAGGCACTGGGTTCGATCCTCAGCACCACATTAAAAACAATAATAATAAAATAAAGATTGTATCCACCTATAAATAAAAAAATAAATATTAAAAAAAATTGAGGGACATAGTATTATTTACAATAGCCAAAAGAAGCAATCCAGTGTCTATCAGCAGACTAACAGCTAAAAGAAATGTGGTATATACACAAAATGAAATATTATTCATCCCAAAAAATGAAAGTAATTCTGACATATGTTATAACATGGGGGAACTCTGGAGACATTACATAAAGTGAAACAAGTCAATTCCAGAAAGACAAAAACTATATAATTCCACCTGTATGAAGTAGCCAGAGTACAGTCAAAATCATAGAAACAAAGTAGAATGGTGGTTGACAGCAAGTGGGGGCAATAAAGCTGTTTTTAAAAATTACTAAGGAAGAGCTGGAGTTCAGTCATACAGCACATACCTAGCATTCATGAGGCTCCAAGATCAATCCTCAGCACTGCCAAAAAGAAAAAGAAAAAATAGCACTGAGGAAGGCTTCCATGAATAAATATAGGATGATTTTCAAAACACACTGTTAAGTGGGAAAAAAACAAAACTGTATAGCATGCTGCCCTTCATAGAAGAAAGAAGATATAAGAAAATACACAACTATGTGTGCAAATTGAAACTCAGAATAATTTATATACTAAAGTGTGCTATACAGGTAGGTAGAAAAGAGGTTGAAAAAAAAGAAGAAGAAAAAGAGGACAGTGAGCACAGTGTGGTAAGACGAGGAGAAAGACACTTTTGTGCATAGCTCAAACTTTCAGAACCATTCGTGGTTCAGACCCCAAAAATAAGTAATTAAAATCAACTATGATGTAGGGGAAACCTAATAAGGAATATAAACATTAACAATGAACCCAACTGTACTCTAATTAACTTAACAAAACAGAAGAGAGTAAGAAAGAAAATAACTAATCTAAGTAACTGGAAAACAGTATCTTGACTGGATACTGTTAGACTAAAGACAAAAAAGATTTCATGGTTATGGCTGAGGAAAAAAACAAAACAAAATGAGGCTAGAACACCTTTTGGTGACTTTATAAAATGAGAGCTCAAAAAAACAACAACAAACTAGGAGTGGTGGCGCATACCTGTAATCCCAGTGGCTTGGGAGGCCGAGGCAGGAGGATCAAGAGTCCCAAGCCCGGGACTGGGTCTGTGGCTCAGCAGTAGAGCATTCTCCTAGCATGTTCGAGGCCCTGGGTTCGATCCTCAGGACCACATAAAAATAAAGAAAATAAAGATATTGTGTCCAACTACAATTAAAAAATAAATATTAAAAAAATAGAGTTCAAAGATACTCAGTAAGATTCTGACTCTTAATAAAATACAAAATAGGGCCCAGGATGTGGCTCAGTGGTTGAGTGCCCCTGTGTTCAATACCCAGTACCCCCCACCAAAAAAAAAAACAATAATGAAGGCCCATTGATAGGAGACAGAAGTTTTAAGATCTACTTCAGATCTTAAATAGCCAAGGCAGAAGCAGTAAGCAATAAAATAATAATAATGGATCATAACTCAGAGAATAAAATTAATATCTATGGTACATTATGATAAAAGTAAATAATCAAATAAATTTTTAAAAGAGAATAGACAGCTCTTCCATTATAGATTTTCAATTCATAAATGTAGCAGGAAAAAAAGAATGGCTAATTAATCACATTTAGACAAACACCAAAAGATTCACAAATGAATGCTAAAGTCAGTGGGCTCGAATTTGAGGAAAATCAAAATTTGTATCTTCTCAAATTATCTTCCTCAAGATAATTATTAATTAGAAAAGGAATAACTTTAGCATAGAAACATGGCAGACACCAACTAAACCAAGTGATCAAGGTAAATATCACATATAATAAGATATATCAATATCTTGGACTCCTTTATTGAGATTCACATAAGACACAAAAACAATGTTTCTGATATTTTAGCCAAAAATGCATATCCTGACTCCAATTCTGAAAAACACAGAACAAACCTAAATTGAGCGACATTAGACAAAATAACTGAATCAGTTCAATCCCAGCACTCCTCAAAGTAAATATCTGATCAGTATTCTTTAAAAATATCAAGGCCAAGGGACCAAGGATGTGGCTCAGTGGTAGAGTGCTTGCCTAGCATGGCATGAGGTCCTGGGTTCAGTCCCAGCAAAAAACAAACAAATGTATCAAGGCCAAGAAAGGACAGAGGAAATGTTATGGACTATAGGATACTTAGGAGAAATAACTAAATGCAACACAGGATCTTGGTCAGAATCTCGAATGAAAACAAAGCCTGGCAGAAAAACTGGTGAAACTTGAATCATATCTGTAGTCTAGTTAACATTATATCAAAGTTGGTTTCTTGTTCTTGATAATTGCACTATAAACATAAACATCAGGAACTGAGGTTGTGGTTCAGTGGTAGAGGGCTTTATATGAGGCACTGGTTCAATTCTCAGCACCACATATAAATAAATGAATAAAATAAAAGTTCATTAACAACCAAAAAAATTTTTTTTTAAAAACATAAGCATCAGGGGAAATTGGGATGAGAGACATAAGGGTGTTCTGATTATTGCTCTAAATTTAAAATACAAAAACTTAAAAGAAATAACCATTTGAGATTACACATTTATCATCCTGAGGATGATGATGTATTTATTATTCACCATGAACCCCCAGAGGAGCTTTAAAAAAAAAAATCCAGTTGCAGTAGTGCATACCTGTAATCCCAGTACTCAGGAGACCAAGAGGATTGCAAGTTTGCAAGTTTGAGGCCAGCCTCGGACACTTAGTGAGACCTTCTCAGAATAAAAAATAAAAAGGGCTGAGGGTGTAGCTCAGTGGTAAAGCACCCCTGACTCAATACCTAGTACCAAAACCAAATAAACAAAACCCAGCTATAATAGAAGATGAGGAAGAAAATTCAAGTTACCAGAACTGTTTTGGATTTCAGATTTCCTTTGATTTTGGAATATTTGCATATACATGAGATATCTTGGGCATGAGATGTAAGTCTAAACACAAAATTCATTTTTTTCATATACATCTCATACACATAGCCTAAAGATCATTTTATACAATATGTTTAATAATTAGATACATGAAACAAAGTTCTATGGTGTGGAATTTTCCACTTGTGGAGTCATGACTGCACTCGGTTTCAGATTTTAGAGTATTTCAGATTTTTAAGATTAGTGGTGTTCAACCTGTAGTAATTTCTCAGATTCTCAGCCCAGCAGTTGCATTTTTCCCAGATCAGCATTTTAAGCTCACAAGTATTCAAACTCTTTATAGTTTCCATGAGTATAGTTTAGGGAATAGATTCCATGGCCTAATAACACATAATAACAAACAACACTTTGAGCAACTCAGCATCCTGATCCAGAGCCATAAGCAGTAGCATTTCCTGGTCTGTTCTGGCCCAGATGTCTGGAAGCTTAAGTCTTAAGCTCAGTTGTGGCAAGACCTACCTGTGTGACTGGCTTGGCATAGATGCCCCTAAGTCTCCTCTACTGTGGACTAGATAAGGATTCTGCAAGCTATTCAGTCCGCTGCTTTCTTTGCACATGAAAATTACATAAAAAGTCTACAAAATTCAAATCCAGTATTCATAAATAAAATTTCTGTAAAAACACAGCCACTCTTATGTATTGTCTTTGACTGTATCCAAACTACAACAGAGTTGGAGTATGGCCCCCAAAGCCTAAAATACTATTAAAAGTAGAGTTATGATATTTACAACATATAATAACACAATCTTATTTATAAAACGTTTGCTAACCTCTGGATAAGACAGTTCTAAGGCCATTCATTCACAGTAATGAATCACACAGAAGGAATCTTAGCCGCACGCAATCCGAATATCCCACTTATGAACCGTAATAACCCAGGAACTTAAGAATGATGGTGGCCCCAGAAGTCAACTGTGCTGACATCTGGGACTGTTGGGTGAGGTCTGTCTAATCCGGATCTGACTCCTCCGAGGGGCAGTGCAGCGGGATGGTCAAAATTCTCAGTTGGAGACATGCTGACCAATTAGGTGACTTTAAGCACATCATTTCACCTTCCCTCGGCCTCAATGTCCACCCTTGTAAATAGCACTAACAAGAGCACTCACCTCGCAGAGCTATTGTGAAGGTGAGTGAAAGGACGAGAGGAAAGGGTTAGCTCCCGGCTTTGCACCCAGCAGACGCAGAATCAATGGTGGCTCCTACTGTTGTCACTGTGACTCCCGAGGCCAGAAGCCATCACCTCAGAGAACTGGCGAGGGCTGTGAGGAGGCCCGCGGGGCAGACAGTGAACCCTGTCTCTTTCTTTCAGCTTCCCGGCCTCGGTTTCCCCAACTGTGGCTCGGGGAATGCCAGAGAAGACCCCAGAGTCTTCAAGTGACTCCACCTCGCGCCAGCAGCCTCTGTGGCCAGGCCTGTGGCTCACGAGAGCGGCACCCCTACACCGGGACCGCCCCGCCCAACCTGCTGCCCAGAAACTCACCATATGTCTCCAGGCAACAGCTCCTCCGCCGACCCCCGTGCCGGCCGGCAGCGCGCCTAACAACAAGACGAACTCCCATTGGCTCGGTTGCCGGCCCTGCCAACCAATCAACGTTGGCGCACGCGCCGCTCGCCCTCCGGGCTCACTGAGGCCCAGTAGAAGGCGCCCCTCCAATCCGCGGGTTCAGCGTCTAGGACCGGGGGAGAGGAGCTGGTTGGTTTTGGAGCGTATCTCTTAGTCCTTGAACTTCAGGAGGTCAGAGCTCCAGCTCGCGGTCGGACTCCTTCACTTGTAGTAATTGTAGTACTTGTAGCACTTGTAAGATTGTGTGATTATGTGTTGTAAATATTATAACTACTTTTAATAGTATTTTAGTATTCACTTGTAGTACTGGTCCTGAGCAGTGGCTAAATAAGGGACTGCGTATTCTTGTTTTGAGCCGGGATAGGCGCTCTTAAGGCAGTGGAAACTTAGGGAACACTTAGACCGAAATAAGGGTGGCAAAGCATTCCCATTTTTTCCGAAAATTAAAAAAAAAAAAAAAGACGCTCCAAAGGCACAAATTATTGAAACATGGGGCGGAGTTGGGGAGGGAATAACAAGACCCGTGAAATGAACGGGGTTGGGGGTGAGAGCGAACAGGAAAGGACACTGTCCGAATTGGAGCTGATAAAACGGTCCAGAGTTGAAGAGTTTCTAACGGGGGCCTCAGATTAGGAGACGTTACACTCTTGGATATAAATAATAAAGCGTTTTAGGGAAGTGCTTCACACTGTGGTCAAATTCATAGGGTCTGGCAAGGATGATTTAAATAAGAATGAATGTTATGGGTTTCTTTTTGACCTTATTTAAAGACAAAAAAATAATATATAACTTTTAAAACCAAGGACAATAAAACCGTGCTGAATAACTCAGAGTCAGTTCAATATACAAAAGCTCGACTGATATTCTAGGAGGATCGAAAATTATTGAGTCATCAATCTTTGACTTTAAGAAAAGTGTAGCCTGCCACACAGCAGGTGGAGGTGTGAGGGGAGTGGGGAGAGCTGAAACGGGTGGTTTCAAAGTTGTATGGGTAATATGCATCTTTGATCCACCTCTCAACCGAAAGTTGTATTTTGAAAGATGCGTTCCCACCCTTAGATAAAGGGTGGGAAGGGCAGTTACAGCAGCAGGGAGCTGCATGACCAGGGTCCAAAGATAAAAAAAAAAAAAAAAAAAAAAAACACTACAGGGCAGCACAGTATTACTAGGAGGCAAAGGTCAGGGCCAATGTGGGGCAGGACCAGTCCATAAAAGCCAGCAGATGATATCACTCTTACACAGTGGTGTTAATGTTTAATATTGGAGACTGATATGGCCATGTTATGATCCTGCTGAGAGTTAGACCCCAATTCCATCTTCAGGCACTGCAACTATTCATTCACATTCAGCCCACAAAAAAATCCTTGAGCCACTCTGGGAAAAGGTACACCATGAAACACCTTGGCAGAAGAAAGGTATGCAGAAACAACTGGGACAAGCCAGGGGAAGGAACTGCAAGATGTAGTTTTAAATGAGAGGCCTCAGCAGTGTTTAGGTACAAATACAGCAAGGGCAGTCATATTCCGTTGGAAACTCACCTTATTAACATGTAGACTGCATAGAATGAGTTTCAATTTGATATTTCACAAAAGGATCACCAAACATTTAACTGTGCAGGGAAATAGCATCCACCAGTGCATAGAACATCTGGAAAGCTACTTAGATGGAGGCTTCCTTTGGGTTTCTATACTTGCTTGTACACACTCTGAAATGCAAAGGGCATAATATGGTATGTTGATGGGGGAAAGGGACATTCATTCAGTTTCCAGTGGCAGATATTGAATTTCCAGTTGGCATGTTGGGACATGATTCACAAAGTGCATACCTTCAGCGAATTCTTAGCAAGACCCTAACAGAGAGTGTCACCTTTTTAGAATAACTAGAGAAGCTTTCGGAAGTCTAGCCAGCCCTGTCCCCCAACTGAACAGGGTTTTTGTGGACAGGGAACAGCCCAGGCTACCCCAAACAGAGAACAAGAGCCTCAGGATATCAGCAGAGTATACTGGAAGTTTCAGGACAGATTAGCTGCATCCATGTCTCCACTTATTTGCACATGGGTATAGAGAAGAGAACCTGGAGGCTGAGCCACCCACCCAAAGAATTCAGCACTGTAAATATATTAAACAGCAGCCCTGAAGACGGAAACATCCTACCTCCATGTTCCCTGGTACCCCTCCTTATAAAACAAATCACCTGCCTAGGGAAGCCAAGGGTTGCCAGGGAGGGAAGTAGGGAGGTAAAGAACTCATGTTTGAATGATCTCTTCATTTATTTGACATGACATGGAGAAGAGAAGGATTGTGAGGTCAGTAGTGATTTTGTATGAAGGGTTTCCGAAGCTGGTATCCACTAGGCCTTGACTGCCAGGATGATTCCATGGAAGGGACAGCAAGCTTGCAGGTGCTCTAGATCCTTAGTACCAATCATAAAAATGTCACAACTGTCCCATCCTTGCCAATTTGCCAGGGCTCCAAGGGGTAAAAGCGGATAATTATCCTTTGTGAAACAGAGAAAAGGATGTCAGCTTCTTGGCAAAAAAAAAAAAATCACTTTGCAAGACACCTACCAGGCGCTCCTTCGTCAGCCCATGAAGTATTTACCAGCCTGCTCATCCAAGTTAATGATCTTCTCCTGGTCCCAAACAGGATAATGGGACTATCAAGTACAAGATGATGGCTGCATATCAGCATTGCCCACCCAAGACAGACACAATACCATGGCCTCAGTGGGTATGCTATGTGCTCATTTGAGTCTGCCAGTTTGTGGGCTCAGAGGGACAGTCTTCCCTCCTAAATGCAGGCTGCATGGGGTATGCTCAAGGCATCAGGCACTTCTCTTTTCTCAAAGTCTGACTCAGGGTTAGGCACAGGGTGACCATAAAGTCCGTGGAATAACTGAATGTGCCCTTTTCACAGAGATGACAGGAAATTCTTGGTGAAGAGCACCAGGGATGGAGACAGGTTGGCAGGGGATGGGTGGTTGGCAGCAGGTGACAGCCTCAGTTTCCCCATCTGCCAAGTCAGCAAAATGCTGTCATCTGTCTCATGGGATGGCAGGTCGTCACCAGGGGGTCAGGGCTTGTACAGATCAAATGGGATCATGTGTGTTGAGTTCCTGGCACACTGTAGGCATCTAATTTATTGTTAGAGTTATTCTGTCTCCCCAGTCTGAGAATCTGAACACCCACCAGGAGCAGCTGTTCCTCACCAGCCTCCCTGAGTCAACAAGGGCTTCATTTTGGAAGGTCCTTTCAAGTTTCTCATGCCCTTAGTTCCTCACAGACATAGACTTGGCTTGGGAATATTTTTCACTCAGCAGGAAATCTTAACCTTATCACAGTGTTCCAGGTTTGGGTGGTAGGGCCTTCTTGTGGGGAAGAGAGGTCATTTAACCTTCCCCTTTCTGCTCACAGAAGAGGAAGCTGGAAAGTGGAGATGGTTCATTTCCAGTTTTGTCTTAGATTCCCCCACCTTTGAGGGACCCAAAACTGGGTGTCTAGACATCTAGATCAGTGCTCTTTTCACTACTCTATCACACCTCCCCCAATTTCACTTGGGACCTGGTGGGGCTGATGTTTCATAGTCTGAGGACATACCCAGATTTTCTTCTGATCAGCCTAGAAAAGATTTTTTTTTCTAAGAGAATTAGACTCCCTGACTTCTTCAAAGTAATAATGTCCTCCTACTTTGCCTGGTGCCAAGGCAGATGCAGGGTATAGGCCATCTCAATGACTCTTGCAATGCCTCCTGGGGAGTGGTTAAAAGAGAGACTTCCAAGTGGACAGATGGAAACACTGTTCTAGCATCCATGCCTTCTGAGGTCTCACAGTGTGAAAATAAAGCACAATGAAAACAACAACAAGAGAGCTTTCCAAAATGGGTTCAGTAGTTCATTAAAGGAAGCAGGACTTGTGTACTTTTGAAATCATTATCAAAAATTGGAAGTTAGGTTGCCTCCACCCTTTGATTGTGGATATCTGAAATGATCTGAACTCTGAACCACAGGAAAATTCCATTATGTCCAGAGATTTAAAATGCATATTAAGAGATTATTGGGGGGCTGGGGTTGTGGCTCAGCAAGGCCCTGGGTTCGATCCTCAGCACCACATAAAAATAAATAAATAAAGGTATTGTGTTCCACTACAACTGAAAAATAAATTTTAAAAAAGAGATTATTGGATTCATTTTATGAAATTTTTTTTTACTAAATATGCATTTTCTTTCTTTATCTTCTAACTGCTCAGACATGCCTGTTCTTTCTCAAAGAAGATTCCTACCAAGGAATTTTTACTGCTCTGTAAATATGGAACATAGCTTGCCCATATAAAATTCAACTTTCCCTGCCTGCCTCAGAAAACTGGTTCAAAGCTGTCTCCCCAGCTGCAATTCTTAGGATTACAAATAATGTTTTTTTTTTACAATTTCTGAGTTTGATTGGTCAACAGCAAGAACCACTGCATACCCAAAACTAATCCCATTTTACCATCACGGTTAACACAGACCCATCAACAGGAAGGAGGGGTGAAGAGGCTCAGGACTCCTGGGCAAGGCAAGGAATGTAATTTCCCCCCTCTTTATGTAGGGCCCCTATCACTGCCTCAGGTTGGAAGCAGTTCTAAATGGGTTCTTTCATTACCACAACGCACCTGTCCTGGCCTAGGGCCAGCTCCTTGGTAAGGAACTCGAAGAAACTGGCGCTGTGGCCGCGGTTCTCCTCTGCAGTGCCCACCACGCCAATGGAGGAGACAATCAGCTGAGCACAGGGCTCTGTAGATCCACACAGCGCCATGGTAAGACCGGCCCGCACCGTCACATTCACACGCTACAGGGGACACGGAAGTTTCACCTGAATCTGAGGCAACTGGACTAGAGCTGGGGACCTGGGCGTTCGAAAGCCGAGATGCGGAGAGTGTATGGGGTCAGTTACTCTAGGCAAGGGCCTGGATTCGTGTCGGGGTAAGGAACGAAGGAGAAAAGCGACTATGAGAAGCGGGACCCGCGGGTTCATGGGCATAGAAGGTCAGAGTTGGCGGGCAATGAAGGGTCCCTGAGGAGAAGAGTTCTAATCACTGTGAGGAGGCGAAGAGTGGACAGACCCTGGCCCCTAGTCTGCCAACCTTCCCTCGAACCTGCTCCAACCCTCGCTCACGTTCTCAGGTTTGCCCAGAATGGTGGCAGCGGTCGCGCAGAGCCGCTTCTCCAGCCCCGCAGGCACGCGATTGAACGGCAAGTTGGTGTCCAGCTCAATCGTGGGCATGTTCCTCAGGAGAAGGAGATCAAGAGGCGGAAAGATGCGCTGAGTGGAGTTCGAACTTCTCCAGGGTAAGTAAAATAGAGAGCAGGGACGAGGCGTCACAGCAACTAGGCTCATCGTTGGCTGGCCAGAGATTCATCGGTCCCGGATTGGCTGCCCATTCTACTTAAATTCCGGTCTCAGCCGACACCTACAGGTGCGCAGGTTGATTCCTGTAAGTCAGGTAGCCAGCACGCTGCAAGAACTCCAGCTACGTCAAGGACCCGCCCACCTGCTGCAACAGGCTGATGGTGGTTTTCTCTTTCCTGGGACTTTACAGTTCAGGTGCATGGGACCAGGGTTCCTAACCCTGTACTTAGAGAGGGGTCTCAACACACACACACACACACACACACACAGGGCGGGGTTATGGCTCAGCGGTAGAGCGCTCCCCTAGCACATGCGAGGCCCTGGATTCCATCCCCAGCACCACATAAAAATAAAGATATTGTGTTCAACTACAACTAAAAAACTAACACACACACACACACACACACCCCTACCTGTAGAGATCTATCACAAGTTTGACCATAATCTCCAGTGTCAGGGAGGTTTGACATTTTTTTAAAACGAGTTATTACCATTTCAAAGTCACATATCTTCACATTCAGTATGGAAATCTGAGACAAGGTGACACAAGCAGGTGCGATGGGGCTGGGAAAGAAACTAGGTTATACCATCCCTGCCTGGTCCCCACAGACATCTGCCTTTTATAGACTCTTACTCCTAATGCTGAGCCACTTTCCACTAGGGGGTAGCAAAGGATAGATATTATAACTCAAATCAGTGGGTTGATTCAAAATGATTATCAGTGTTGGAAAGTAATTTTAATAGGAAATTTCAAATATAATTAAAATTATGTGGGTATATAGTTGCAATTTCAATTATGCATATAAATTACTATATAAGTGTGCATAATAAAGTATTCTCCATGGAAAGTCCGGGGATGGGGTGGGGCTCTGTCTTGACCTTTCCTGTCCCTTCAACAGTTTATTTATTAGACACCAGATTATCAGAGGGTCTGGGACATAAGACAGTTAGGTCTGTGAGAGTCCAGAGGAAATGGCAAGAACAGGTGACAAACCTTGGATCCAGAGTTGAAAACAGAGAAGACAATGGTTAGGATTAGGAATAGGCAAGAGAAAGCAAGTCTGCTTAGCAGTACCTTCAGGGCCATGAACAGGACTTCCAAAACTAGGGACTTCCCTCCCTGCAAGGAAGTTCATGAAACAGCCTTGCAACCTACCTATGGAAAACAGATAATGACTCCTCAGAAAGCCAGAGACCTAAGAGATCAAGGCCATCCCTGATCAGACATCTCTATGCAGGGTCAACCAATACTTGTGGCATGTGCTCAGCCCAGGGGGCAAGGAGCTTGCTCCCTGCCAGGACTGAAGGAGGGAAACATTGAGCTGAAGACCTCAGAGAGTTAGCTGTCCTTGCCTGGGGATGGGGAGGTAAGGGATGTCTCTCTGGAGAAGCAACATGGTGCCAAATGCCAAAAGAACAGGATGATATCTGACAGAGAAGGTGGGGAGGAAACAGCATGAGACAGGCCAGCAGGAGAGGGGTCTGAAATTAATACAGTTATGAGGCAGGGAGGCTTGTAGGAATAGGGGAAGATTTTCAGTGCTAAGTGCAATGACTTATATTTTAGGGGCAGTGAGGAAATCTACTTAATGTCAAATGGTCCTCCAAAAAGGTGGTATCCTATCTGCAACAGGGTATGAGCATGCTTGTGTCATGTTCCCTCATACACACAGGGCCCACAATGTGCCATGAACTAAGGAAATGCTAAAAATATGGATTTCAAAAATATATGCACATGGTAAAAATGGTATGTGCATCTTGGACTCATGGGTACTTACTTGCTGGTGACTGTTTGCATCTATTTATGGCCAATTTCCTCTTCAAGCAAACCCTTACTATATTCCTTGGCCTATGTTTCTCCAATTTTTTGTTGTCCCTTTTTAAATTTTAATGCATGTATTTTCTTTTTTATTATTTTTTTAGTTATACATGATAGAATTAATTTTGACATAATTATAAAAACATGGAATATATTTTGTTCTAATTCAGTCAGTCCCCAGTACCTTTCCTTTCCCTTCCCTCCTCTACCCCTACTCCCTTTCCCTCATTGATTTTTCTATTATTTACCCATAATAATTTTTTTAAAATTAATTTCTTGTGGATGTACACGATGGTGAGAGTCACTGTGGTATATTCATATATGTACATAGGAAAGTTATGTCAGATGCATTCTACTGTCTTTCCTTTACACATTCCCCTCCGTTCTATTCACTCCTCTTGTCTACTCCACTGAACTTCTTTTCTCCACCCGCCCCCAACTTATTGTGGGTTAGCTTCCACATATCAGAGAAAATGTTTGACTTTTGGTTTGGGGGGGATTGGTCTATTTCACTTAGCATGATAGTCTCCTGGTCCACCCATTTACCACCAAATGTCATAAAGTTATTCTTTTTTTTTTAATATTTATTTTTCAGTTTTCGGCGGACACAACATCTTTGTATGTGGTGCTGAGAATTGAACCCTGGCCGCACACATACCAGGCGAGCACGCTACCGCTTGAGCCACATCCCCAGCCCCATAAAGTTATTCTTTATGGTCAAATAATACCTAATTGTGTATATATACCACATTTTCTTTATCCGTTCATCTGTTGAAAGTCACCAAGTTTGGCTCCATAGCTTAGCTCTTGAGAATTGTGCTGCTGTAAACATTAATATGTTTGTGTCCCTGCAGCATGCTGATTTAAAATCATTTGGCTATATACTGAGAAATGGGATAACTGGGTGAAATGGTGGTTCCACTATGAGATTTTTGAGGCATCTCTAGCCTCCAAGTCTCCATACTGCTTTCCAGAGTGGCTGCACCAATTTTCAGTCCCATCAACAATGGACGACTGTGCCCTTTTCCTCACATCCTCACCAACATTTATTGTTATTATATTCTTGATAATTGCTATTCTAACTAGAGTTAGATGAAATATCATTGTAGTTTTAATTTGCATTTATCTAGTTGCTAGAGATATTGAACATTTTTTCATATACTTGTTGAACTTTCATAGTTCTTCTTTTGAAAAAGTGTCTGTTTAGTTCCTTTGCCCATTTATTGATTGTTCGTTTTTTGTTTGGTTTGGTTTGGTGTTAAGTTTTTTGAGTTTTTTGTATATCCTGGATATTAACGCTCTATCTGAGGAGCAGGTGGCAAAGATTTTCTCCCATTCTGTAGGCTCTCTCTTCATGCTCTTTAAAGGGCTCAAAAAATAACATTAAAGATCTTCCCTATGTGTGCTTGCCATGACCTTTGCACCCCTTGATGGAATATCTAAAGAAGACTATCTTCTGGATGGGTTTGGTTTACCTGGAAAATTCAGCAGCAGCACACATATGTAATGCTTTAATGTTACACTCTTGTTTCCTTTGCTGTGAAGAAGCTTTTTAGTTTGAATTTATTAATTCTTCATTTTACTTCTTGTGCTTTAAAAGTCTTGTTAAGGAAGTCAGGTCCTAAGCTGACATGGTGAATATTTGGGCCTACTCTTTCTTCAATTAGGCACAGGGTCTCTGTTCTAGTGCCTAAGTCTTTGATACACTTTGAGTTGTTTTTTATACAGGGTGAGAGATAGAGGTTTAATTTCATTTTGCTATGGATTTCCAGTTTTCCCAGCACCATTTGTTGAGCAGGCTATCGTTTCTCCAATGTGTGTTTTTGGCACTTTTTGTCTAATATAACTGTTTTTATGTGGGTTTGTCTCTGTGTCTTCTATTCTGTACCATTGGTCTTCATGTCTATTTTGATGCCAAAACCATGCCATTTTTGTTACTACGGCCTGTAGCACAGTTTAAGATCTGGTATTGTGATGGCTCCTGTTCACTCTTCTTGCTAAGGATTGCTTTGGCTATTCTGAGCCCCTTATTTTTCCAAATTTCATATTTTTTGTGATGAGTTTCTAAGAGCATGTTAAAGATTACTTATTTCTAACATAACTTTAACAACATTAGTAGTAGTGTTTTCCATTTAACCTTTTTTTCTTACATACAATTTCATTGACTATAAAGTCTATCAGAATTTTATTTGTTCTTAAATTGTGCCTAGGGTTAGAAAGTCCTTCCATACCCTAAAAATCTAACAAACATTAATCGAATGTCTCCTCATGTCCTCCTAGTTTGATTCTTTTTATTTAGTATTTCCCCATTGGGGAATTATGTGTGTAGCTTGTATTTTTTTTTTTTTCCTAGCCTCAAAAGGCAATATTTCCAGGCAGCATGTGAAAGGGAATAGGACTAACTATTGGTAGCTCAGGAATTAAGGCACATTGCAGGAATCTCTACTTGATTTGCTCTGTGCCTTGGTTTCCCCTCTGGGCCACAAGTTGGGTTAGATTTGGCAGTCTTTGGCATTCCCGAATATGGTGTTTTTAAGGTCTCATATCTGAATGGAAGTTTTGTTTTATTTTAAATTTTTTATACTGGAGATTGAACCAAATCTCCAGTCCTTTTTATTTCTTATTTTGAGACAGGGTCTCACTAAGTTGCTTAGAGCCTCACTAAGTTGCTGAGGCTGGCCCTGAACATGCAATCCTCCTGCCTGCCTCCTGAGTCACTGGGATTACAGGTGTATACCACCACACCCAGTCTTGAATGGAAGTTTTTGAATAGAAAGCACTATCACTTAAACATCTTGTGAGGTGTCCTCATCCCTCATGACTCACCTGCCACATGGCTTGGCCTTAGTGAGTGGCTCAGCTTAGCCACCAAGCTCACTGGGTTCTTCCCAGGGAACCAGCCCTTCCTCTCGGGATTTGTGGGAGAAGTGGTCACTTGTAGATGTCTGATGCAGTTGTGCTGCTTCACACTTAGCATTCTACTTCCTTCTGAGGCCTGGGTTGGTAGGAAAGGGGCCTGCAAGCAAGGTGGGTCCTAAACCTTGTGCAAGTTCCTCCCTTCTGCCTGCTTCACTTTCCTCATAAGCACAATTGAGGATGGTATAGGAGATGCCATAACTTAAATAGCCTCTCCCAACTCTGACATCTTTGCCTCTTCAGTCAATTTTCCACCCTGGGGCTGGCACAGGTACTTGGGACACATAAGCCATGATTCAAACTGTCAAGAGCAACAAAGATGGATGATTATCCTCACAAGGTTTGGCTGCAGGCCAGGGTTCCATTATCTCATGGCCAATGTGAAGTTCCATCCTTCAAGGCTTCATCTGGGCAAAGGAATCAGTGTAGTGCTAGCCAGCAGGAGAGACCAGTAAGGTGGTGGGGAGGAGAACTCTGAGCCTTTTAAGTTCTCTGTCCCCATCCCTAAATTCAAGTACCACCTTTCTGGGGTGGAGGGAAGGATCAGGGAAGAGGAGGGTACTGTGCTGGTGCCTGGATCATAGACACTGACCCCATCTGCCTTGTGCCTATTCCCTTGAGCCTGGGCCAAGCAGAATTTCAACTTGGACCTGGGGAGAGGTGATTCCCTGGAGTTTTAATCTACCTATCATCTAAGTCAGCTCCATCCAGTCTTCTGGATGGCACTCTAGTTTTCTCCCTGAGCTCTACTCTTGCTGTTCTGATTTATCTTTGCAGCCCACATTGAGAATCAGATCTTTTTGATAAGGCTGAGGGAATCATCTGCAACTCAGAGCTCCAACATGTGAAACTACTGGGCAGAAGGAAGGTGTACAAAAATAATTGATACAAGCCAAGCAAAGGAACTCCAAGGTCTAGCTTTTTTAATATATTTTTTAAAGTTGTCAATGGACCTTTTTTTTTTTTTTTTTAATTTATTGATATGTGATACTAGAATTGAACCCAGGGCCTCACACATGCTAGGCAAGTGCTCTACCACTGAGCCACAACCCCAGCCCGCAAGGTCTAGCTTTTAGTGAGAAGCCTCAGAAGTGGTCAAGTACAAACATAGCAGGAAGAGGCATATGCATTAGAAACTAATTTTATTAACTATGTAGACTGCACAGAAAATGAATTTTTTTGAGAGAGAGAGAAAGAGAGAGAATATTTCAATATTTATTTTTCAGTTTTCAGCGGACACATCTTTGTTTGTATGTGGTGCTGAGGATCGAACACCTGGGCCGCACGCATGCCAGGCGAGCACGCTACAGCTTGAGCCACATCCCCAGCCCCAGAAAATGAAAATCTGAATTTGCTATTTCATTGATGCACTAAAAATAAATCATCGCACCTCCAACTGTGCTAATTAGTATCTAAGGGTCATGAACTGTAAACTCTGCATGGAACACTGGAAAGCTAGAGATGGAGACTTCCTTTGTACTCCTCTCACTCAACCTGTATACACTTTGAAACATAAAGTCATGATCTGGTATTTAGATGGGGAGCAGGGATGACATTCATCCAGTTTATACTTGCAGACACAGCATTTATACAGCTGGCATGCTGGTGGACGTTGTATGTCCCATGTTTGGCATAGGTTATATGAAGTGAACCGCTCCAGAGAATTCTCAGCAAGAATCAAGGTGCAGATTGAGGTCCAAGAAAGTTCCCTGAAATGAAGCTAACCCTATTCTTTTGGTTAGCACAGCAAACTAAAGACAAGTAAGGGTCCAGGTCAACCCAGACTGAGGTCATGATTCTCAGGATATCAGCAGAGTACAGAAAGTTCCAGGCCAGAACAGCTTCCCCCATGTTCCCACCCTTTGCACATGGGTGTAGAGAGCAGAACCTCCAGGCTGGGTGACCCACCCACATATTTTAGCACTATAAATATATCAAACAGCAGCCCTGAAGATAGGAAACATCCCACATCCATGTTTCCTAGGGTCCCCTCTTTATAAACCTACACTCTGTCCATAATGGACCAGGATGCTGGGGAGTGGAGTAGGGAAGTAAAGAACTCATGTTTGAATGCTGAAGAGCTCCTTGTTTATTTGGCAAGAGGATATGGGAGAAAAAAACTATGAGGTCATAGACAAATCTGCACAAGGGTTCCCAAAGGTGACATCCACTAGGCCTTGACTCTGCCAAGAGTATACTCCAGAAGGGGCAGCCAACTCACAGATGCCCTGGATCCTTTGTGCCAATCATAAAAATGTCATGACGGTCCCTTTCTTTCCAATCTGCCAGGGTTCCAAGGGGCAAAAGCGGATAATTATCCTTTGGGAAACAGAGAAAGGATGTCAGCTCCTTCAAAAAAATTCACTTTGCAAGACACCTACCAGGTGCTCCCTCATCAGCCCATGAATTATTTACCAGCCTGCTCATCCAAGTTAATGATCTTCTCCTGGTCCCAAACAGGATAATGGGACTATCAAGTACAAGATGATGGCTGCACATCAGCATGGCCCACCCAAGAGAGACACAAACCATGGCCTCAGTGGGTATGCTATGTGCTCATTTGAGTCTACCAGTTTGTGGGCTCAGAGGGACAGTCTTCCCTCCTAGATGCAGGCTGCATGGGGTATGCTCAAGGCATCAGGCACTTCTCTTTTCTCAAAGTCTGACTCAGGGTCAGGCACAGGGTGACCATAAAGTCTGTAGAATAACTGAATGTGCCCTTTTCACAGAGATAACAGAAAATTCTTGGTGAAGAGCACCAGGGATGGAGACAGGTTGGCAGGGGATGGGTGGTTGGCAGCAGATGACAGCCTCAGTTTCCCCATCTGCCAAGTCAGCAAAATGCAGTCATCTGTCTCATGGGATGGCAGGTCTTCACTAAGGGGTCAGGGCTTGAACAGATCAAATGGGATCATGTGTGCTGAGTTCCTGGCACTCTGTAGGCATTAATGCATAATTTATTGTTAGAGTTATTCTCTCTCCCCAGTCTAAGAATCTGAACACCCACTAGGAGAAACTGTTCCTCACCAGCCTCCCTGAGTCAACAAGGGCTTCATTTGGAAGGTCCTTTTAAGTTTCTCATGCCCTTAGTTCCTCACAGACATAGGCTTGGCTCGGGAATATTTTTCACTCAGCAGGAAATCTTAACCTTAACACAGTGTTCCAGGTTTGGGGGAAGAGAGGTCGTTTAACCTTCCTCTCTCTGCTCACAGAAGAGGAGGCTAGAAAGTAGAGATGGTTCATTTCTAGTTTTCTCTTGGGTCCCCCACCTGTGAGGGACCCAGAATTGGGCCTAGACATCTAGGCCAAAGTTCTTTCCCTCAATCTCAGGATCCTGAAACAAGATCACTATTTCTGGTTGCACATCAGTACCAAAGGGATCCTCACTACTGCTACGCACCGGTCCTGGTCCAAGGCCAGCTCCTTAGTGAGGAACTCAAAGAACTGGGCGCTGTGGCCACGGTTATCCTCTGCAGTCCCCACGACGCCAATAGAGGAGACCACCAGCTGGACACAGGGCTCTGTGGTTCCGCCCAGTGCCATGGTCAGACCCGGTCGCACAGTAACGCTCACACGCTGCGAGGGATACAAAAGTTTCACCTGAGTGTAGGGCCGGTGGGGCTGGCATTAGGCATGGAACCGCGTGAGAGCCAGGACGCAAAGGGTCTGAGGTCAAGACACCGGGATGGGCCCTCGAAGGTCAGGCAGGGAACATGCGACAAGGGCAGACCGGGGAAAGAGGGCTGCGGGTTCGTCAGGGGCACGAAAGGTCAAAGGTTGGCCGGCCTATGAAAGTCCCAGGGGAGAAGATTGGTGTATGGGGGGGAGGTCCCTGTGGAGAGGCAGAAAATGGACTGGGCCCGACCCCTAGCTCCCAAGCTCCCAGGGAAACCCGACCCTTGCTCACGTCTTCGGGTTTGCCCAGGATAGCGGCGGTGGCCGCGCAGAGCCTCTTCTCCAGCCCAGCAGGCACGCGGTTGGCAGGCAAGTTGGTGTCCAGCTCAATGAACGGCATATCGGTGGACAGCGAGAGGGACTACAGCGAAGAACGCAGAGTCCAGCTCCGGTTTCCAGTAGCTGAATACGGAGAGAGGGCGGAGCGCCGCAGTAACCAAGCTCCTCATTGGCTGGGCAGAGCCAGTGCTCTCCGATTGGCTTCCAGAGTTCCACCCCATCCCTTCAGTCACATTAGCTGGGCACCAAATTTCCTGTAGTTCTACCTCCCAGTAAATTAGGTGTAATCCCACCTTGAACTGGAGGCTGGCCACTCTCGGCCTGCCCACTCCTGGGGGGCTGGGCGCGGCGGCCTGTCGTGATTTTCTCTTTCCTGACTTTGAGTTGTTGCGCTAAACTATTCCTAATCCATGCTTACGATGATACTGCTGGTTATCAGTGACAGGTTCTGCTTCCTCACAGTAGCATATAGAGCAGGGTTTATTTTAAGAAGGGGTAACATAGACTTTTTCAGGGAGGGAAAAGTGGGGCCATAGCTGGTATCCTAATAGGTGAGGTGTTCTGCCCTTTTTATGTCTTAGGCTTCCTCTGTTCTCCTGCCCTCTTCCCCTTCTCCTTCCTGCGTGGGTGACTAGGCCCGGGAATGCTGGTGGGAGGGCCAAAAAGTGGGAAACAGTTGGGCTGAAGGGAGAAGGGCAGGATGAAGCAGCCAAGGACACATTAATTAATAACCTGTGGCTCCCTATAGGGAGGGGCAATTCCTGGGACAGGTTACACTGGCAACAGGCTGGAGGCAGGGGCAAGTTCTTGATAAGGGCAGAGGGAGAGCTCTGAAGGAATTAACATTCAGTCCTTCAGGGGACTGTGAGTCCAACTTCCCGGACTCACTCAAAATTGGCCTCCTTGATCTGGCGTGACTTGATTTACCTATCTATGCTGACTGCATGTCTAATTCTGGCTTCACTAATGTGCAGGTCTGAATACTCCCAATACAAACAGGTCTGTAGGGGCCTTTAGAGGTTCACTCGACCCTAATAACCATTGCCACACACAGGTTTAACTTTTGTTTTTATTTTTAAACGATTTGCCACCATTTCATAGTCAAAGAATTCACCTTCAATATGGGAATTTGCCCTTCTCTCAGTTTGGAATCCCGGTAACTGAAAGGAAAGTGAGCAAGCAAGAGGCAGGAGAGCGAGAAATGAAGGACAGAGACGAGGTAGATATCCACACAAAGGTTTATTTGTCAAGGCTGACAAATAAAGGCCATCCCTCTATAGAGTGGAGAGAGGCACCCGAGATAGTTGGGTGTTCAGCTTTTGTGGGGTAGGGGTTTGGATTGTAGTTATGGCCCTAAGGGATAGACTCAGGTGCCTGCATCAGAGCTAGGTGGGTGGGGAATAGCATGGCTTAGGTCAATGGCACCAAGAGCAGTTCCAGAGTCAAGGGATGGTGTCCTTCTGGGATTGGCTTAGAGTTATGGTATAACGTGGTAGGTCAATAATGGGGGTAGGGGGAGTTTGGGTAAGAGGAAATACAGGAAAGCGAAACTTATTAGATGGTGGTTAATATTTAAGATGGCTGCTCAGATGTTAAATCAAGACCCTGTAGTGGCAAGTGCAGGTGCATTTGAGACTGTGAAAGACCCTTGGGCAAGGGCATCTCCTCCTTTGTTGCCTCTTGTGCGAGTGGTGGCAAAAGTTGTTTAAAACAAGACAATCTGTTCAATCACACATAAGAAATTCTAAGAGTGCATATCAAAGTGGTCTTCGTAGGAAGACATGTGGGCTAAGAGATTGTCATTACCCTGCTAATTCTGTTAGCAGTTTATTTATACAATGACTCAGCTATCAGAGGGTCTGTGTTATAAGAACAAGCAGGCTGTGATGCAGACTTAAACCATGGTAAGTTTGGGAGCTAGAGTTGGGCATAGAGAAGATAGTGGTTGGGATCAGGAATAGGTATGGGGAACAAGGCTATTGGGGCCAGAAACAGGGCTTTCCTAACGAGGGACTGCCCTCTCTGCAAAGAGGTTCATGAAACAGCCTTGTACCCTGCCTGTCTCCTACAGAGGGAGAGAGACTTAGTAGACCAAGGCCATTCCAGATCAGACTTCTGCACAGGGTCACCCGACATCTATGACATGTGCTAAGCCCAGGGGCCATGGAGCTTGCTCTCTGCCAGGACTGAAGGAGGGAAACATTGGAGCTGAGGATCCCATAAAGTCAGCTGTTCTTCCCTGGGGATGGAGAGGTGAGGGATGTCTCCCTGGAGAAGCAACATGGTGCCAAATGCCAAAGAACAAGAGTAGTATCTGGCAGAGAAGGTGAGGAGGGAACAGCATGAGCCAAAGATAGGAGGCCAAGGTAGGACTAGGACAGGGGTCTGAAATGAATGCAGTTAGGAGGCAGGGAGGCTTATAGGGGTAGGAGAGCAAGATCTTTAATGCCACATGCAATGACTTATACTTTAACTTCAAGGAAGTGGGGATACATGGAAAGTTTCCAAAGAAGAGGGATAAGGCCATTTATGTGTTTACTAAAGCTCTCTCCAAAGGTCAGGTAGAAGCCGAATAAAAGTGGCATGGAGACACAAAAGGAATACAAATCTGATACTTGGACAGAACTGTGAACAGACTGTGTGGACATGTCCTGCTTACAGCAAAGGAAACAAGCAGCTTCATCTCTTTATTCTGACAACCCAGCATTTCCCTTGGTAATTTTACTGGCCAGGGCCACTCACTCACTGCAACAAACCCTGCAGTGACTGCCTCAGTTTCTCCTTCAAGGCGGGGTCTGCTGGAGGAATGTCCTTGGCCTTCAGGATAACTGCATGGGCTTCCTGGAAGAGGTCCTCTCCTACTGCAGACTCCACACGCTGGCGCCATGCAGCCAACTTGGGTCGGCATTCAAAGACTTGGCAGCCAGCACTGACAGGCTATGGGGAGGAGAAAGTGGGTAGGGGGCTGTGTATAACCAAGCACAAGGCAGCATGACTGCTTTAGGGCTCTCAGATTGAATTTTCCCTCCTCCACTGTGTGTGAGAAATTGGGGGTCCCCCTCCCAGGGCACACTGGGAAGTCCCCCAACATCCCTGCAGTGAGGGCTTATGAAGATTCATTTTACAAATGAGGAGATTGATGCTTAGAGGGTGAAGTGATTCCTCCAGGGTAGGAAATATAAGTGGAGACATTAGCTCCCCACAGGAATTCTCACTATTCACCCTACCCCATGGAACTCACATGCATCAGCTCTGTGATGGCCACCAAGTCAGCCACAGAGATATGGGACCCAGTAAGGAAGGCCTGGTTTTGCAGGAACTTGTCCTCAAGCAGCTGCAGGCATCTATCCAGCTCAGCCAAAGTGGCTGCCAGTGTCTCAGGAGGCACTGGCTGGCCCAGGAACATAGGGAACAACATCTGGGTGGGCCCGCAGACAGAGAGAAGGTCAGGCTTCACTTAATGCCCATCCTTTTTCCTGCCCTTATCCCATTCAATACCAGTCCCACAGTTTATTTTTTTTCCTCCCCAAGATGTTCCTCCATAAAGCTTTACATGGCTCCTCAACACAGAGCCCTCCCCAGTGCAACAGTCATCTGACCAAATCCCCCCCACCTCTAACTCCAGAATTCTCAAGTAATACGTATGAACACCCTGGGACGTAGTTAGTCCATGTTCATCAACACTGTGACTGGCAGTCTCTGGTATTCCAAAATTTGGTGTTCTAAGGTCTTGTATGTGAATGAAAGTTTTTATTTATTTTCACATTTTTATTGATGCATTATAAATATACATAATTGTGGAATTCATTGTTACATGTTCATTCATACACAAGATATAATAATTTGTCCGATATCTTTCCCCATTATTTCCCCTTTCCCCCCTCTTCTTGCTCCCTGATCCTTTTCGTTTACTCTGCTGATCTCTCTTCAATTGTGAGTGGAGATTCTAAATAGCACCATCACCTAAACATTCTGAGAGGTGTCCTTGTCTCCCATGACTCACCTTCTGCCACATGGCCCTGGTGCAGCAACTCCGCAGGGTGGTGTGTTGCCAGGACAGGTACTCATCCACCCGGGCTCTGGCCTGCAGGTCTTGGGGGTACCAGTGATCGGGGGCCTTGTACTTGCGACTCAGATACAAGAGGATGGCCACACTATGGGAATATGGCAGGGGTAGAGGACATGCCTTGGTCACTCTTCAGCCATTTGGTGGGGCATTTTCACTATCCACATTATGCAGAGCAGGAACGAGAGGCTTAGAGAGGTCAAGTGACTGCCCAGGGTCACACAGCTCTACACTGGGCCATCTCATCATCTGAACAAAGGATGCCAAATGAGAAATAAAATGCCATGGATTTCGGAAGGAGCCAGGGACTCAGAGAAGACTTCCAGGAGGAAAGGGTACCCAGTGAGTCTTGAGGGATTAGAGCAACTTGAATACTATTCCCCACCATATCCAAAGGATGGACAGAGCCACCAAGGGTACCGCCCCTCCCGATTCTCCTGAGACTGGGAGAATTCTCCTAAGTGACATGAGGACATTACTTGCCACCCGGTCTCACCCTTTCCCTACCTGCTCAAAGTTTTTAGCCCCTTCATCCAGGAAACTCTTCCTCACCTCCTCTCATCGGTTTCCCTACTGGGTCTGGTGTGTGCAACCTGACCCCCAGAGCTCATTGTGCCTCCCTGGGTGTTGGACTGTGCCTGAACCCCAGGCTCTGCAGCCAAGTGGCTGTGAGCATGAATCTGGCTTCAACAAGAAGATACTCTGTGACCTTGGTAAAGGATACCACCACCATTCAGTCACCAACCCTTTGGGCTGACCTTGGCTTCCCATCTTTCCCACTCATGTCCAGCCTTTCTAGAGATCATGCAGTTATTTGACTCTGAAGAGAACTTAGAGTCAATCATTCCCCATGGTGTACCACCACCATGTTGACCTGGGGCCTAGCACCTTATTCCTGTATTTCCTTGGTAGACTTCTCACCCCAGGCAGGGAGATCATTTCACATATAAGAGGAAACATAGCTCTCCTCTGTAGGGAGTGGTGATGTGAATTAAGATGTCAGATTACCTCATGGTTGTGGTGCACTTGCACTGGGATTCCCCTGTACAGGGTTAACATTCCTCTGTGCAAAAGTACAGAGTTACCACCTGTAAGCCCAGTGGCTCAGGAGGCTTAGGCAGGAGGAAGCAAGTTCAAATCTAGCCTCAGCAAAAGCGAGATACTAAGCAACTCAGTGAGACCTTGTCTCTAAATAAAATATGAAATAGGGCTGGGGATGTGGCTCAGTGGTCAAATGCCCCTGAGTTCAATCCCCAGTACCGAAAAAAAAAAAAGTGAAGCCAGCTCTAGGTCACTGTTCTCAGTCAGAGTTCAGAGTTCAGTTTTCCACCTGATCCCGCTTTTCTGTCTAAATGTTGTGTGTTTTTCTTAATCTCTCAACCAAAGTCCCTCACCAGTTTCTAAATAAACAGAGCAGGTCGTGGCACACCCCTGCTCAAACCCTCCAATGGTCCCATTCACCTATGGGAAAAGCCCAGGTTTTCCCTCCCCTTCCCTCCCCTTTCCTGCTCTGCCCTTCTCAACACAGCCATATCAAATCCCTGCTGTTTAGCCTGCACCCCAAGCAAGGTCCCACCTAATGACTTTCTCCCTTGCTCTTCCCTCCAACCAGAACACTCTCTATACCTTGCATCTGAGGCAACAAGTTCCTGCTCAAATGCCACCCCCTCAGCAGTTCTTCCCTTGACCACCCACTCAAAACTGCACCTTCACCTATTTCCTCCACAGAACCCCCACTTGTTTATGTCATGATTGTCAGTTTCCTCTAGAATGTGAGCACCACAGGGCTTAGACATGTCCTCTGTACAAGGCCAGGGCCTGGATGGTGCCTGATGCTGATGGATGCTTGGTAAATAGCCACTGAGCTCATTGGGTGTTTCCTTAATCTCCCAGGGAAACATCACTCACCCTGAGGATATATGGAAGCAGTGATTGCTTTGAGATACCCAGTGCTGCCACTGTTCCACATTTAGCATTCTCCTTCTTTCTGAGGCATGGATTAGCAGGGAAGAGGCCTGAAAGCAGTCTTGACCTACAATCTTGTGGAAATCCCTGCCCTCTCCCATCTGTTTTCTTATCTGTATTATACAGGGGCAAACAGGTGTTCCATAAGTTCAACAGCCCCTCCTAGCCCTGGACACCTCTGTCTGCTTCTGCCCACACTATACCCTGCAGCTCCATGGGAATTTGGGACACACAAGCTGTGGTCCCAGCCATTAACAGTGAACATAGACAGGCTTGGCTGAGTGGCCCCACAGGCTTGGCCACAGGCCAGGGATCCATTACCTTTCAGCTAATGTGAAGTCCCCGTCCTTTAGGGCTGGCACCTTCCTCAGGGGGTTCACCTGACCAAAGGAATCAGTGTAGTGCTGACCTGCAGGAGAGACCAGTGAGGTAAATGTGGATAACTCCAAGTCTTCTGAAGTCTCTGGCTGCCCCCACCTCTAAATTCAGGTACCAGCTTTTGGGAGCATAGAGGAAGAGGTGAACACTGTGCTTGTCTCTGGATCATAAATCACTCCACCTTCCCTGTGCCCACACAAATGGAGCCTGGGCCAAGCAGAATTTCAACTTGGGCCCCAGGAGAGGGTGATATTCTAGAAGCATAATCCACCTGACACCTCAGCCAGCTCCATCCATGTCAGGCACTCTAGTCCCCTCTCTGAGCTCTACTTTTTCCCTTCTGATTTCTCTTCCTACCCTGGGGAAAAGGAGGGGGATCAAGCCCTTCAAACCAGGCTGGGTGACCTGTTCACAATCCCAGAGCTTCAGCCACTCTTATTCTCATCTGTCCATCCAGGAACACGGACCCCATTCAGCCACTTAGCCTTTAACAGCTCAGCACTTCTTTCTTTCCCATGCCAAACCCTCAAAACTCCCTTCTCAAGATGGGTTCCCAAGCTGGGGTTGTAGCTCAGTGGTAGAATGCTTGCCTCATATGTATGCCTGGGTTCGATCCTCAGAACCATATAAAAATAAATAAGCTAAATAAAGGTATTGTGTCCATCTACAATAAAAAATATTTTAACAAATGGGCTTCCAAGTCTGAATCACTTCCACAGACCCTATATCCAAGCCCAGGCTAATGCTGGAGGGTACATTAAGTGCCCAGTTAGTATGTATGGAGTCAGGGGGCCTCCACCAAGCCAGCCTTCAGCTGATCATAGACTTACCTATGGGCGTCTTTTTCCTTACACTGAATGGACACATTTCCCTGCCCACTCTACCTCCAGAAACTACCTGTACCCACACTATGTCCCATAGCAGTTGGCTCACGCTGGGCCAATGGGAGGGCTCAGCTGAGCAGGGGCCTTCACCTGGGCTGGTTACCTCTTGCCTCCTTTACTAGATTCTGCTGCAGCTGTTTTCCCCGGTCAGTCAGACCAGCAACACTGCTTCTAAGGTAAGAGTGCTGGCCTTCCCTACTGCCCTGCCACAGGCCTCAGAGCCCTGCCAGTGGGTGGAAACCACCAGGGACAGGAGCAAGTCATTAGCAAGGAAAAAAAAAAAAAAAAAAAAAGCCGAAGAATGGCAAGGAAGACATGAAAGTAGAAGAGAACTAGATGGGGTAGATAGGAGCAAAGAGAAGACCTCCAAGTGGGGGCCATCTCCTGCCGGAGGATGCAGAAACGTAACAGATGGGGACAACTTCATCTTGGAAACGAAGAGGTATTTCGATCTTTTTCTCCAATCCTAGAGGTGAGGATAGTCTGGCTCTTTCTCCACTTGCCTCTTCTATTCAAGGACTGCCTTCTCCCTTTTATTCTATGTTTTGAAGAATGTCTTGTATTCACTAGGCAAAGATTAGGGTTCTTAAAAATACACAATTGACAACTGACGCAAAGGCTTCCACACTGGAGAGGCTGGGCTTCCCTCTAGTTTGTACACCTGACCACGAAGCGACGCCTACAGGGAGAGGACCGCCTGCACACTCAGCCCATACTCCCCAGCCTGCCTACCCAGCCCACCTTTGAGCAGTTCCACGGTGCGCAGCTGGAAGGGGATGCCGTTCTTCTTGGCGAAGATGTAGACAGCGCGGCAGGGCTGGGACATCAGGTCCAGATAGAGTTCCAGGCCCATGGCGAGGTCGGCAGTGGGTCGGCTGGGGAAGTGGCGTGCAGATATACGGGTCTGGCGAGGAGGCCAAGGACAGGAGCCGTAACCGGAACTTTGGGCAGGAATGGCTGAACACCTACTCCACAGAGCTCAACCAACTGGGAACCTGGCCCGACCACGCCCTCCCCGCTCATTGGAGGGCTCAAGAAACTTAGGGCCAATCAGTGGCGTCCCCACTGTCTTGCCCCTCCACCCCGCTCAGAGAATCTGGGCTGAAAGATTTCTTCCCAGTTGGAGAGGGCTCAGACAGGCGGGTCTAGGTACCGACCACCTCGGGTCTCGCTGCCAGGTCAGATACCATCCCTGGACTCAAAATCCATCTTTGTCAGATGGAGCAGAGAGAGAGGTGATCATAGACTTACCTTGGACACTTCCAACATAGACCCTCAGAGAATTTAGGATGGAAAGATTGTGCTGTCTGCTGTCAGCCCAAGCCTCCTCCCTCCACCCTCCGGAAGAGGAGTGGCTTGGGGTCCAAAAAGAGAAAGAACGGATGTGCAGCAGCGCTCCCACCCGTGCCTGGGCCTAGCTCTCAGGATGGAGACTGGGGAGAATGGGGGGGGGGGGCTGTTTGCTCTCTACTGAGGCCAGCCCTACACTTTGTGAAGGAATGAGTTTATTCCTCTCCAGTCCCTAGGGTGGTCTTCATTACACTCCCGCTAATCTCTCCCCAAGAAGCTAGAGCCCTGTGCGGCCTAACCAGAGGTCAGCGGGTGTGCCTGGGATTGTACAGAACTTCCCCACCCCTTTTGCAAGGCCAAATTCCTCCAATTGCATGTTTTTGTTTTGTCTTGGTTTTGATTTTGGTACTGGGAATTGAATCTGAGTCCTCACCCATGCTAAACCATGGTTCCCTCCGCTGAGCTACATCCCCAGCCCTTTTTTCTTATTTTAAAATTTTGAGACAGGCTCTGTGCTGCCCAGACTGATTTAAACTTGAGACCAAACGGCCTCAGCCTCCTAGATAGCTGAAGTTACAGGTGTGCACTACCATGCCCAGTTCCAACTGCAGTTCTGGAGCTCCTAAGGCCTATGATTATGGCACTACCATTTCCCTTGGGAGCCTTCCAAGATGTGAAGACCCCGATCCCAAATCCAAGATTAGGAGAATGTCTCTTGGCAAGAGGATAAGTTATTGGGAAGCTTAAGAAGATCTTTGTCTTCCTGGTTCCAAATAGTCCCCATTTAAGAAACATTTATTTCTCCCTTATCTCAATCCCCCCATCAGGGACCAGGAAAGTCTTCTTAAGATATTAGTGCTGCAGCCCTCTCCAAACTGAAAGGAGCCAGTTCTCCACTCTTCTCTGCCTCTCACTGCTTGCCAATTCTTCACAAATCACCTTTGGCCCTAATTATTGCAACATCCAATCTCCCTGCTTCCTCCTTGGCTGTCCTCCAATCCAAATCCCACTGGCAACCAGAATATTATTCTAAAATGCAATGTGAGACTTTTGTTCCTGTTTACAGTTTGTAGCTAAGTGCCTAAGCATTGCATTTAAGCCCCTGAAAGCCTGTACTCAGGAATTTTCTCCTCCTGACCAATTCCTCAGGACAGATGCAGGACTGGTGATTAACAATACTACATGCCAAAGGGCCATGTCCTGGGAGACTGGCCAGTCCAACTGATGGATCAGTAAACATGCCTGTAAATAACACATGAGATGCCTACAGACCCCTATGCTGTATGACAAATCATTCTCCAGGAACTAGAAGGCTACAGGGCATTTGTGACTTCATTCTTAGCAACCATCAGGAGGAAGCCAACCCTCACTGGGAAAGGGGGTTGTCTTTCAGATAGAGACCAAGACCAGGATCAAGGACAGAGGAAGGGAATAAATTATACAGAGCTAGAAACAAAATAAGTCTGAACCTAGGTTTATTCTCTAAACTTAAAAAATAAAATGCAGTGATTAAAGGTCTGGGTTTGTGTCCTTATCATGACTGTGATGGAGCCTTGGCAGTGGGATCAGGGCAAGTAACTCTTGCTCTCTGGGCTTGCTTTCCACAGCACACTGGAAATGAAGGTGCTTTGTGAACATGTTCACAGTGCAGGGCTGGGTGGGGGGCGGGGGGGGGCTCCAAGCTCACTGGATCATGGCTAGCACTCCAGGCATCAGCTTCTGCTTTATGGTGGGGTCTGCAGGGGGAGTGTTCTTGACCTTCAGGATGACCTCATGAGCTTCCTGGAAGAGGTCCTTCCCCACTGCAGCCTCTATTCGCTGGCGCCATGCAGCCAGCTTGGGTCGGCTTTGGAAGACCTGGCAGCCAGCACCCACGGGCTGTAGGAAGAAGACAATAGAGTGAGGTAAAGCTGAGGACCTACCTCATTGTCTGGTCTGTGGACCCCAGTACTCCAGCAGGGATTTCCATGCACAAGCATAATTTCTCAGCCAGGTGTGGACAGCATAAATAGGACTTCAGCACCTCCATCTAGTGGGCCCACACTACCCATGGCACTCACATGCATGAGTTCAGTGATGGCTACCAGATCAGCCAGGGAGATGTGGGGTCCGACAATAAAGTCCTTGTTCTGGAGGAATTTGTCCTCGAGCAACTGCAGGGTCACATCCAATTCAGCCATTGTGTCTTCCAGTGTCTTGGGAGATACTTGCTCGCCCAGGAAATTAGGGAGCATCACCTGGTGAGGGGGCAGACAAAGTGGGGGGTTAGAGAACAGCCTAGCCATGGTTGTAGGAATATAAGACCCCCAACTTTGGAGTTGTTTTTTGGTTCTATGCATCTTTTTTCCATGACCTAGCTAGGCCTGCAAGGAAATTTCCAAGGGATTTCTTTTCCCAGGTATATTCTTGCTTCCCTGATCTCTGACTGGCTGAGCCCTTGGGATATCAGACAAAATTACTCAAACCTCTTTGAGAACCACTCAAATGGGGACCTGAACAATGGTTTTAATACTTTGTGGGGAGGGAACTAGCCTAAGATGTACAATCATGCATCGATTAATGGTGGGGATATGGTTTGAGAAATGCGTCATTAGGAGATTTCATCATTGTATAAACATCACAGAGTGTACTTAAACCTTATTGGCATAGGTCAGTCACTCAAAATGGCCTGTTGAAGAAATCAAGAGACATGGTAAACAAGAAATGGATGAGCTACTGCTGGTATAACACAATGAACTATTTTACAGTCATTTTTTTTGTATAAGTAGAAGGAATATATTCTAAAACAATGATAAAAAAGTATAGTAAAGTAAATACATAAACTGGTAACTTAGTCATCCATTATCATATAAAGTATTATGTATTGCGGTGCTGTTGGTATAAACATATCTACTGCATTCCCAGTCATGCTAAAGTATAGCACATGCAATTATGTGCTGTACATAATACTTGATATGATAATAAACAACCATGTTATTGGTTTGTCTATTTTCCATACTCTACTTTTTAACATTATTTTAGCGTATACTCCTTCTACTTAGAAGAAGTTTGCTGTAAAGCAGCATGCCATGTTTCACAGGTAGCAGCCTCAACCATCTCAAGTTTACTAGATCTCTTGGCTGCATCAAAAGCACAAGACAGACCTAGCTGGTGCTTTTCAGTCTTGTTGGAGGCCACCTCTTCAGAGGCTGCAGTGCACAGGTGGCTGAGACAGAAGAATCCATCATCAGTGAGCTGTGTTAGCCAGGGGGAATATTTCTGCACCACAGATCACCTGCAGAGAATCCACAACCCCAGGGCCTGTGCTTGCAGAGAGCCACTAGGCTCTACCTTACCATGAAAAAGATCCTGTAAAGGGGTGTGGATACACAGTGACCCACAGCAACCAGAGGGACAGCCTAGAGTCCTGACTCCCAAACTTCTGCACACAATAGAAACAACCAACAGACATAGCATCATACCCTCTGTACCCTCTGAGCAATCAGCAGCAAGTCCCTGATAAACCAGAACACACTGGTGGGATGTCCATAGCAACTGGGGAGTGGCTCCTGTGCCCCCAGAACCATTGGAGGGATCCAAAGTCAAAGGATGATGGACATCTTCTAAATGTCTGAAATCCTAATGAAATTCAAACCAAGGTTCAACAAGAATTTTCTTTGCCTTGACATGGTTTACTGTAAATAACTCTAATGCCAAATTTGAGCATATATATCACTCTTTATCTTGATTGATAATTGTTACCCTAATAGCCAACATTGTACCTTCAACCCATTTCAGTGTGTTTCTCCTTATGGTTTAAAACATTAATTGGAATCATTCTCTATTTCTTTATTTTCCTAGTTCAAATTTATACTTCCTTCTCTTGCTCACTATTCTCCCTCTTCTTACCATCTGTTGCTACCTAAAATACCCCCATCCACCTCTTTCTCCTTTGTTTTTAATATTTATTTTAATCTTTGTTTTTATTATGATTTTCTATCTTTTCTTTCCTCCCCTCTTTTTTTCTTTCTTGCCTAATCTTTCTTCTTCCCCCTTTCAGCCTTCATATAATGTTATAGAAATTTTATTATACTTAATAACTAGACATAACTAATTTTTCAACTTGCTCCAGAACTTTCCTCAAGTTTATACCTGGATTAGAGGAACTGTGGAGAACACTATCAACAAGTTTTTTTTTTTTTTAATTTTCATAGGTTATATAATATGTGCTTTGGCTCTAAAGTGATTGAGGTAAGTAGGATTCAGTGACTTCTCTCAAAGTGGTGCTGGTACTGAGATCAGCAGAGGCCACACATTGAGTTAAAGTATCAATACTTGGATAGTCACCCAAACCAGGGTTTCTAAGAGAGAGAAGTTCACAAAATAATCTGTGGCTAAAAGAAGAGGTAAGAATAGAAAATATAGGAAGTGAATCATTCCAATGAAGAGATAGAAATCCTAAAAAATAATCAAACAGAAATCCCAAAAATGAAAGGCTCAATAAACCAAATTAAAAATTCAACAGAAAGATTAGACCACTTTGAAGACAGATTTTTCAGGCCTTGAAGAGAAAGCACATAATCTTGAAAATAAAGCTGACCACAAAGAAAAGATCATGACCAGAATATTAAAAAAAATCTGGCATAACATCAAGAGACCAAATTTAAGAATCATTAGGGTACAAGAGGCTCTGAAATACAAACGAAAGATATGCACAATATTTTCAATGATAAAATATATATTTTCCAAATCTTAGTCATGAGATGGAAATTCAAGACATATAAAACTCCAAAAAGACATATCATAATAGATCTACTTTAAGAAACATTATAATAAAAATTCCTAATATACAGAATAAAGACAGAATTTTAAAAGCTGCAAGAGAAAAATTACTGATCATATGTACAAGTAAACCAGTTTGAATTTCAACTGATTTCTCAACCCAGACCCTAGAAGCCAGGAGGGCTTGGAATATATCAAGCTTTGAAAGAAAATGGGTGCCAGCCAAGATTACTATGCCTGGCAAAATTATCCTTTAGAATTAAATATGAAATAGAAACCTTCCAGGATAAACAGAAACTAAAAGAATTCATAACCACAAAGGCTGACCAACAAAACAAACTCAATATTTCATGAAAAATAAAAATGAAAACCAATATAGGGACGAATTAACTGGAATAATACTCAATTAAAGGAGAATCAAGGCATCTGAATACCTTTAATTTATTTAATATCAATTGTTTAGAGCTCTGCCATTTCATCAGTGCCTGTTAATATTAATATTTATGTGTACCAGGAGTGTAGTTGATATGTTTTATTTGCAGTAATCCAATCTCCAAAGATTTCCTTTTGAAGACACTTTTCTCCCTCGTTAATTTTTACATTCCTATTGTACTAAATATTAAGTGTTCTTGGACAATTTTAGTGCTCATGTGTTTTAGGGACAAAAGTGAAATGACTTTATCATTAAACCAGAATGTTTGTTTTTAACTCATAGATCAAATGTGCCTTAATCATTTTTTTCATTTATATTTCAAACATTTAGTAGGCTTGCCATTTTAATATACGTGATTGGAGATCTGCTTATTTGTAAATAGCCTTTTGCTCATTTGGAAAAATAAACCAGTGGAAATTTTTTTTTTTAAGTAGAATCAAGCTGCACATGGTGGTGCACACCTGTAATCCCAGGGGCTCCGGAGGCTGAGGCAGGAAGAGCTCAAGTTCAAAGCCAGCCTCAGCAATTTAGGTCCTAAACAACTCAGTGAGACCCTGTCTCTAAATAAAAATATAAAAAGAGCTAGGGATGTGGCTCAGTGGTTGAGTGCCCCTGAGTTCAATCTAAAATACCAAAACAAAAAAAAAAAAGTAGAATCAAGTCTGAATTAAACATTAAAAATAGGGGCTGGGGTTGTGGCTCAGCAGTAGGGTACTTACCTGGCACGTGTGAGGCCCTGGGTTCGATCCTCAGCACCACATAAAAATAAATAAAATAAAGATATTGTGTCCAACTACAACTAAAAAATATTTGAAAGAAAATAAAAAAACCCATTAGAAATAAATCAAAATGGCAGGAGATAAAAATCACCTCTCTATAATAACATTGAATGTACCTGATCAAAACTTTTCAATTAAAAGATATAGATTGGCAGATTGGGTAAAAAAAAAAGACCAAGCCAGGCACAGTGGTGCACACCTACAAGCTCAGTGACTAGAGAGGCTGACTCAGGAGGATTGAAAGTTTGAGGCCAGCCTCAGCAATTTAGTGAGGCCCTAAGCAACTTAGTGAGATCCTGTCTCCAAAAAACAAGGCGCGGGTGGGGGAGTGTGTGTGTGTGTGTGTGTGTGTGTGTGTGTGGAGAGACTAGGGTTGTGGCTCAGTGGTTAAGTACCTCAGTCTCAATAAATAAATAAATAAATAAATACGTACATATATACATACATAAATACATACATACAAAAAACAAGACCCAACAATATATTGTTTTCAAGAAACACAACTTAGAGACAAAGACATCTTCAAATTGAAGGTGAAAGGATGGGAAAAGCTATACCATGCAAATGGTACTTGTAAAGAAAAGGGGTAGTTATTCTCATATCAGACAAAGTGGACTTCAAGCCAAAATTAATCAGAAGAGATAATGAAGGTGACTTCACAGTGGTTAAGGGAATCATCAAAAAACAAGACATGGGCTGTAGCTGAAGCTCAGTGGTAAAGTGTTTGCCTTGCATGTGTGAGGTACTGGGTTTGATCCTCAGCATCACATAAAAATAAACAAAGATACTGTGTGTCCATCTACAACTAAAAAATATATTTTTTAAAAAAACAAGACATAATGATTATGAATATGTATGCACCAAAACAATGGTGCATCTACATACTAAAAACAAATGCTTCTAAATAGTAATAATCAAATATGATTATATGATAATATAATGATATCATATAACCATATGAGAATACTGGGTGACTTCAACACACCTCTCTTACCACTAAATAGATCATCCAGACATAAACTAAATAAACATTCTTCAGAACTAAAAAATACTATCAATCAAATGGAACCTCACAGACATCTATAGAATATTTCATCCACCAATGACTCAATTTACTTTCTTCTCAGCAGCACATGGAACATTTTCTAAAATGGATCATATTTTAGGTCACAAAGCAAATCTTAGCAAATACAAAAAAACAGAGATTCCTTGCATCCTATCAGATCATAATGGAATGAAATTAGAAGTCAGTGACAAAATAAAAAACAGAAACCACTCTAACATCTGCAGATTAAATAATACATTTTTGAATGATTAATGGGTAGCAGAAGAAATCAGGGGATAAATTAAGAAATACTTAATTTCTTTTTTATTTTATTTTATTTTTTTTAATTTTTTATTGTTGGTTGTTCAAAACATTACAAATTTCTTGATATATCATATTTCACACTTTGATTCAAGTGGGTTATGAACTCCCATTTTTACCCCATATACAGATTGCAGAATTACATCAGTTACACATCCATTGATTTACATATTGCCATACTAGTGTCTGTTGTGTTCTGCTGCCTTTCCTATCCTCTACTATCCCCCCTCCCCTCCCCTAGAAATACTTAATTTCAACACCAAAATCAGTAGAAGACAGGAAATAATTAAAATCAGAACCACAATTAATGAAATTAAGAATAAAAAAATAAAGGATTAATGAAGAGTTAGTATTTTGAAAGGATAAACAAAATTGATACACCCTTAGCCAAATTAACCAAAAGAAAGAGAAAGAAGACTGAAATGAACAAAATTCGAGGTAAAAAAAAATCACTATTTTGAAAATTTACACTCAAAAAGGCTAGAAAATCTTGAAGATATTGAGAAATTCCTAGACAAAAAATATGAGCTACCCAAAATGAACCATGAAGATATAGAAAACTTAAACAGATCAATATCAAGTAATGAAATGGAAGCAACTATCAAAAATCTTCCAACAAAGTAAAATCTAGGATCACATGGATTCTCAGCCAAGTGTTCCCAGTCCATCAAAGAATATAATATACTAATATCAATCTTCCCCAAATCATTCCATGAAATAGAAACGGAAGGAACACTTCCAATTCATTCAACAAAGCCAATATCACCTTGATACCAACACCAGATAAAGACCCATCAAGGAAAGAGAACTTTAGGGCAACATCCTTGATAAAAATAGATGCAAAAATTCATAAAATATTAGCAAACCATAAACAAAAACACATTTAAAAGATAGTGCATCATGATCAAGTGGGTTTCATCCCAGGGATGCAAGATTTGTTCAACATATAAAAATCAATAAATTTAGTTTACCCATAGAGTTCATAATAAGAATAACATGATTATCTCAATGGATGCAGAAAAAGCAGTTGACAAAGTACAGCACCCATTCATGTTTAAAGCACTAGAGGAAATAGGAACAGAAGGAACTTACCTCAACACTGTAAAGGATATATATGACAAACCCAAGGCCAACATAATAGTGAACTGAGAAAAAGTGAAAGCATTTCCTAAAAATTGAAAAGCAATGAAAGAAAGCATTTCTAAAAACTGTAACAAGACAAAGATGCCCACTCTCACCATTCCTTTTCAGCATAGTCCTTGAAACTCTAGCCAGAAAAATCAGGCAAAAAAAAAAAGGAAATTAAAGGAATATAAATAGGAAAAGAAAATGTCAGGGCTAGGGTTGTGGCTCAGTAGTAGAGTGCTCAATCCTCAGCACCACATAAAAATAAAATAAAGGTATTGTGTCCAACTACAACTAAAAACATTTTTTAAAAAAAGCTCAAATTATTTCTTTTTAAAATTATTTCTATTTATTTCCACATGATCCTATATTGAGAAGACCAAAAATTCTCTACCAGAGGACTTCTAGACCCAATAAACAAATTTAGCAAAGTAATAATTTGCCATAAAAATCAATGTCTCCCAGCACTGGGTTTGATCCTCAGCACCACATAAAAAAATATTTTTAAAAATGAATCTGCTAAAAATGAAATTAGAAAAACTATTCCATTCACAATAACCTCAAAAAAAAAAACAAAAACAAAAACAAAAGACTTGGAATTAATCTAACAAAGAGGTGAAGGACCTCTACAATGAAAACTATAGAACACCAAAGAAAGAAACTGAAGAAGACGGTAGAAGATAGGAAAACCTCCCATGTTCTTGGATAGGCAGACTTAATATTGTACAAATGGCCATGCTATCAAAATCTGTTTTACAGATTCAATGTAATCCCTACCAAAATACCAATGACATTCTCCACAGAACTAGAAAAAGCCGTTCTAAAATTCATTTGGAAAAATAAGAGGCCTAGAATAGCCAAAGGAATTCTGAAATTCTGAGCAAAAGAGAGCAATCCTGAAGTCATCACAACACTGGGACTCAAATTATACTACAGAGCTAGAGTAACAAAAAACAGCATGGTACTGGCACCAAAACAGACACAGAGACAAACCCACATAAATACAGGTATCTGATACTAGACAAAGGTGCCAAAAACAAAAAAGAATACAAATAATAATAAATTCTGTTGAGGATGTGGAGAAAGTGAACACTTTTACACTGTTGGTGGCATTGCGAATTAGTACAACCACTGTGGAAATCAGTATGGAGATTCTTCAAAAGACTAGGTATGGAATCATCATACAACCCAGCTATACCACTCATTAGTATTTATCCTAAAGAATTAAAGTCATCATACTACAATG
The DNA here is from genome assembly GCF_021218885.2 of Marmota monax. NCBI lineage: Eukaryota > Metazoa > Chordata > Mammalia > Rodentia > Sciuridae > Marmota > Marmota monax. The sequence continues at coordinate 3,203,639 of NW_026694573.1, read as the reverse complement.
ATACATACATACCCAGCGCAATCCACAATAGCCAAACTATGGAACCAGCCTAGATATCCATCAGTGGATGAATGCATAAAGAAAATGTGGTATACATACACAATGGAGTTTTATTCAGTAGAAAAATAAAATTGTGTCATTTGCAGGAAAATCTATGAAACTAGACCATTCATTATGTTAAACAAAATAAACCAATCTGGGGGGGCAGTGCTGGGGTTGTGGCTCAGCAGTAGAACACTCGCCTCGCACGTGCAAGACCCTGGGTTCAATCCTCAGCACTACATTAAAAAAAAAACTAGATATGAAAAAGGAAAAGAAAGGTGGGGAGTGGATCTCTTGAAAATCAAAGGGAGATCAGTAGCGGAAGGAATCAGGGATCAGAGGGAGTGGGAAAGGGCTGGGGAATGATATTGGCCAAATTATAATGTAATATTGTGTGCACACACAAATATATAACAACAGATTCTATCATTATGTACAACTATAATGCATCAACAAAAATGTGGAAAGTGTGTAGGGGAGAAGAATGTTGGAGCTGGGGCTGTGACTCAATGGCAGAGTGTTTGCCTAGCACATGTGAGGCACTGGGTTCGATCCTTAGCACTACATTAAAAAAATAAACAAATATAATAAAGGCAGTCTGTCTCTATCCATAACTACAATTTTTTTTTAAAAAAGAATGTCTTGTGATATAACCGGTTACAAGCATGTATTAATGAAAGCTCTTTTTACATGAACTTCCTCATCTGCATTTTGTTGGAGTTTGACATAAGTGACTCCATTTTGGTATCAGCAACTTTCACAGGGTGTATTTCAAAGTATATAGTTTACTGTACATAGTTTAAGTAGATCTACATTGTTGTGGAGCCATCTCCAGAACTCTTTTTTAAAATATTTATTGTTTAGTTGTAGGTGGACATAATACCTTATTTTACTTATATGTGGTACTGAGGATTGAACCCAGTGCCTCACGCATGCTAGACAAGCACTCTACTTCTGAGTCACAATCCCAGCCCCTCCAGAGCTCTTTTTATCTTGCAAAAATTCATCTCTGTTCCTATTAATCATAACTCCTCATTCACCTCTTCCCCAAGCCCCTGGAAATCACCTATCACTCTTATCTTCTGTGCTTAGATTCCAGAGCCCTGCTGAAGTGAACCAGTGTCACAGTCCCACCTTCAAAATATAGTGTTTCTTCATTTATGATAGGGGTAGGTCCCAATAAACCCATCATTAATTTGAAAACATCATAAGTCCAAAAAGCATTTAATATAGCTAATGTACTAAACATTATAGCTTAGTAACACTGTTACTAAGTACACCAGAGCTATGGCCTGCTTCTGCTGCCTAACATCAGGGAGCATATCATATGGCATATCAGTAGCCAGAAAAAAAGATAAAAATTCAAAGTATGGTCTTTACTGAATGGACCATCCTAAAGTTGAAAAATTATAAAATGAACCACTGTAAGTTGGGGACTATCTGTATTTGAAACAAGAGACAAACTGAAACTACCTGAAGCCACAACCCAACCCACCTCCTTATTAGCTGGAAGATAAGCCTTGTGCCCTGGATACCTGACGAAAGTACAATCCCTTCCTGGGAGTGTTTATTATATACTTCAATCTCTATTTTTATTTTATATATAATATTTGGCATTCAATAGTATCTTATGAAACATATAAAGAAGCAGGAATTTGTGATCCATAATCAAGAGGGGGGAAAAAAATCAGTGGACTGAGGTGTTGAAATTAGCTGACTTTTTTCTTTCTTCCTTTCTTTTTTTGTACCAGGGATTGAACCCAGGGGCACTTAACCACTGAGTCACATACACAGCCTTTTTTTATATTTTATTTTGAGACAGGTTCTTGTTAAGTGTCTTAGGGTATCACTAAATTGCTGAGGCTGGCTTTGAACTCACGATCCCCCTGCCTTAGCCTCCTGAGCACCTAGTATTACAGGCATGCACCACAGTACCTGGTAAAGAGTTTTAAGTAACAATGATAATATGTTAAAAAAGTAAAAAAGATTAATGAAGCCTGGGTGAACAGATGGTAAATTTAGCAGAGAAATGGAAACTAAAAAAAAAAAATAGCCAAATAAAATTTCTAGAAATGAATCTACATATCCTAAATAAAGTATACCATTATGGGCTTAACAGCTATCTGAGTAAAACAGAAGAAATAATTAGTGAAGTGAAAACAGGACTGTAGGAAATACCCTAACTGAAGTGAATTGGATGTTGCCCAAATCCCTTTGGGATAAGGTCCTAACTATCCCCCCATCCCCCAACCTTCCAGCCTCACCTTATGCCACAGGGCCCGTAGGCAATTTCTCCGCAGAGTTGTGTGCTGCCATGCCAGATACTCATCCACACGGGCGCGGGTCTGCAGGTCCTGAGGGTACCAGTGGTCAGGGACCTTGTACTTGTGTGTCAGATAGAGCAGGATCGCCACACTGTGGGCATGGGGGGGTATATAAATGGGTGGGGGAAGTGCACTATGTTAGGGACTTAATACCCAGTACCTTCTTTGATCTTCCTGACAATCTGTTAAGCCTTATTTTCCAGAGAAGGAAGGCAGGCTTAGAAAGGTGAAGACTTGCCTCAGGGCATACAGCTCTTATTGGCAAAGCTGGGAGTCTTTCTGGGGCTAATACCCAACTTTTTCCTACCACCAGGGAAAATCTCACAACAGAGTATCCCTTTAAGGGTTCAGAGACAGTTTTTGATCAGAGGATCAGAGAGAGTTTCCTAGAGGGGGTGGCATCTAAATGAGCCTTGAGGAAACTCAGTCCTTTCTGGTTTGTGTATACTCTCATTCATTGTCATTCAGACCAGCCTCAGATTACCTGATCGTTCAAAAAGAACATCGTCATCCCTCTATTCTCTATGTCATTCTTTCTGTTAAGAATCAGCTTCTATCTAAACCAACCACCGTGGCTCAGCCCCTTAAAACCTTACTCAGGATGGCCATTATGGCGCATGCCTATAATCACAGTGGATCAGGAGGCTGAGGCAGGAGGATCATAAGTTCAAAGCTAGCTCAGTAACTAAGCAAGGCCCTAAGCAACTTAGCAAGACCTGTCTCAAAAAATAAAAAGGGTTGGAGATGTGGCTCAATGGTTAAGTGCCCCTGGGTTCAATCCCTGGTACCAAAATAAAAAACAAAACCTTACTCAGGAAACATTGGGTGCTCAGAATCCTAGAACAACAGAACAGGCATGGCCTCTAGTTTTTTTCTCCAACCCTGGTTTATGAGGGCTGTCATGGCATGGGGATGGGGATGATCCTTAAAGGACATTGAGAATGTATTCACTGGGGCTATAGGAAAGTTTTCAGGAACTTGGTGTAACCCAATGATTGGGTATCACAACCCAAAAGTAAGAAAATCTCTGTATCTGCCACTGGCTCATGTTCCCTATTAAGATTCCTGCATCCACACCCAAGCTTACTGCCTCAGTTTTTCTGAGCAAGATTCTTTGGTGCTTCTTCTGCTCCCAGATAATTGTTCAAGGCACCTCTGAGTGGGTCCCTATTAGTATGGACCTCTCCAGGGTGAAAGAAGAGAAATGGAGAAGTTGCTCTCTGCTCCTGGCTGGTACACAAGGGTGTTCAACTCTGAGCTGACACAAGGACTCAGGATACTAGGGGGCAGCAGAAAGGAAAGAATGGTGCTGGGAGAAAGCCAGAGGAATTCACTGGGGTGCATGCATCTCAAAATTTCAGAGATTCTGAAATCTCAAAATTCTAGGTTCTCCTTGCTTTGGAAAAAGTGACTCATGTGACAAAAGGGCAGAACTGGGAAAAGGCTTGGCATTTCCTAAAGAGGGAGATTTCAACTTCTTGGGATTTGCTGTGATATAAAACATCCACATGTATAGAGGGTCTCCCAGAAGGGAGACCTATAGGGAAGCTACAGTGGCTCCAGAGATGGAGACACTGGGTAATCCAGATACCACCAGGCCATCCTGATCTAAGATTGCCAGAGGGATGCCCCCATAGTGGGTGAAATGTCATCCACTCCTGCTCCAAATCTCTGTCCCAGGGATACTCTTGTCAACAAATAAGAGACAGGAACAGAAGTAAAGTAGGTACCTGGTTTTCCAACTGGAAAAGAAGACAGGTAGGGAGGGGTCTGGCTTCCAATCCCAACTCTCTGTGGGATATGGGGGCAAAGGAACCCTTCATCTCTAAGTTCTTTAGTTTCCTTGTCTATAACTATCTATGGGTTAGGACAGGATGTTCTGCTAAGGCCTGGCAGAAGCCCCAGGTTCCCAATTACCTCTCAGTCAAGATGAAGTCCCCATCCTTCAAGGCTGGTACCTTCTTCAGTGGGTTCACCTGGACAAAGGCATCACTGAGGTGCTGGCCTGTGGAGAGCCCATTATGACAGGGGTGGGAAGAGAAGGCTGAGCCTTCCATGTAGACTGGGCCCACTCCCTATGATGCTCAGGCCCAATTTCATGGTTCTTCTCCCCACTGGTCTGCTTTCCTGAATGGGACAAACTGGTGGGGGGCTTCAGTGGAAGGAGGGGGGTGGTTGTTCCAGCAGCTGGAACAAAATATACCTTGACATCCTTTGACAAGTCCTCACGGGCACTACCCCTGTCCAACCCCTCTCCACCCCCACAACAGAGCTCAATGTGCAGGGCATGATGTTTAGGCCTCCTCTTTTCACCATTGCCAGCTTCATAAACTCATGCTTAGAGTGTCCCTAAGCTGCAAGGGCAGGTCACCTGAGTGGATCTCTAACTTCCAACAGCACCTGTACCCCATAGTCTGACGAAACACTTTAAAAAATTGGCTTTTCTCTGCTATCTATTTACTTGTTATCAACCTTTATTGCCCATCTATGTTCCCTTGCTCCCCTTGACCTAGGCTCTAGGACTACAGAGCTGGCCCTGCTTTCAGGTTCTGGTGAAGCTGGGACAATCTAATTTCCTGCCCTACCCACAACTCCTGCAAGGTACGACCCAGTGTCCCTTGAGAACCTGGTCTCTGCATTGAGCTTGTTTTAATGGTTTCTGCTCCTTCAGACACTCTCAGAAAAGCTTCTAAGATCACTTAAGTCTATTGCTGCTCTGCCCCATGGCCCTCAGTGGTTCACCATTAACCCTGGATCAAGTGGAATCTCCTCAAAGCTACATTGGATCATCTTTTCCCTCCACCCTTGAGGCTACCCTCTTTCCTTCAGACTGTTCCTCCACTAAAGGCATCCTCCCCTCCTTTTCTGGTGGAAAAGGCACCTCTCCCTCTGCACCTCTATAATTGACAGCCAACTTGACATCCCCTTGTCCACCATGCCCTTTCCTTTGCCCTATACTCTGTAAAGGCAGTCCCTGAATAAGGCAAGTGGGCAATCCCCAGAGGAGGTTGGGTAGAAGTGAAGTTTCAGGCAGAGGGACAGGCTTGAAAAGGCACAAAGGCCAAAAGAGAGGCACCTGGTGTTGGGAGAACTCAGCCAGAAAGCTGAGCCAAATAGAGTCACCCTGCTTGACCACCCAACACCACCTATATTCTGCAGCCTCCTCCTCTTAGCACCCCACCTCTGCCAGATTTGAGCCTGAGTCTGTCAGCTATCCTTGAGGATCCCCTACAGGTCTGTAAGAGAAACAATCACCCCTGCTCAGGCTGCAGGTTTCACCAAGGGGGGGGGGGGGTCCTTCTCCCAGAACACCCCATGGGGGCAGTCTCCCTTGGCAGCAGGAAAGGGAGGCAGAGGACAAGATAAGTAAGGCAAAACAGGAGGAGCAGAAGAAGGAAGGGACAAAAGGGACCTCAATACACTGTGGGACAGTGTAAAGGACAGAGCTGGAAAGACAAGTTCCCAAAGCAATGCCTCCTCTTTGTGTTGTTGTCAGTCTCAGGACTGGGGACCACAAGGGAGGGACCTAACTACATTTGGTTCCCTAACCCCTCTCCTCTCTCAACCATCTATTTTCTGGAGGTCGTCTATCTTAAGGCCCAGGTCACACCTATTTCATGGGCGCCAGGCCTTTCAACTCCTCACCCTATCATTTGGCTTCAGCAGAGCCCCTATTGTCTATTCCATGGGACAGCAGAATTTAGGGGAGTCCCAAATCTTGGATCTCCTTGCTGGTTCTCCTTTCTCACAAGATTTCCAAAGCCAGATCAGCGATGTCCCCAGGAAGTGGGTGGCATGGGAAGTGGCCCTAAGCTTTTGTGCCTCCCAGAGTGACCCTTCCCTATCTCTCAGTTCCCAAAACCCCAGACCCGGGCCCACCCTTCAGCAGCTCCACGGTGCGCAGCTGGAAGGGGATGCCGTTCTTCTTAGCGAAGATGTACACAGCGCGGCAGGGCTGGGACAGCAGGTCCAGGTAGAGCTCCAGGCCCATGGCGGCGGCGGCGATGACCAGACTTGCAAGTCCCAGACACAGCAAAAACGTTGACGATAGATATTTAACCAGTCCGTGTTGGGCGGCTCCAGCGCTGGGGCACTTTGCCTTAGCAGCTGAGCCTGGCAGGGGTGAGTGGAGCGAGAGGGTGGGGGCGTGGTTGAGGGGAGGCGTGTCCTAGAGGTTGGTGCTCCAGGAACTCAGACCAGATAGATGCGCTGGAGCCGGCGAGGGAGGCACGAGGAGGTCCCAGTTTCAGTTCTTCTGTGACCGGTTTATTTGACTTAGCATAATGTCTTCAAAGTGCATCCTGTTGTAGTGTGTTTCAGAATTTTCCTATCATCCCCGTGTCCAAGATGGGAAAACCGAGGCATTGCGTGATGATAGATCCAGAAAGTCAGTCTCCAGACTCCATTCTCTTAGAACAACACTAGCAATCCTGGTGCCAGGAAGTGGCAAAGCTTCAGGCTTGTATTCAGCATTTTGTGGTCACTTGCCTCATTTGAATTGCACGTCTTGAAATTTGATTGTGTGTTCCTGTGCTAAAGCACTTCCCTCAATCACATTCCTGAGTGTCCTAGTCCTGTTTAAGCTGCTGATACGGCTGGTTATCAGAGTTCTGTTTCCTCACATGTAGAAGCATAACACTAGAGAAGCACGAGGAGGCAAACATATAAAGCAGGGTTTATTTAAAAATACACAGGGGCTGGGGTTATGGCTCAGCAGTAGAGCGCACGCCTAGCCCGTGTAAAGCGCTGGGTTCTATCCTCAGCACCACATTAAATAAATAAATAAAATAAAATAAAGTTATTAAAAAAAAAAAGGAGTAACACAGCTTCTCCCAGGAGTGGGAAGGGGGGGCCATCGCTGGTATCCTGGAATCCTAAGAAGTGAGGGTGTTCTGCCTCTTTTATGTATTGTTAGAACAAAGAGACTGGGCTGGATGCAATCGTCAAAGATCATTTCAGCCTTTATTCAGGAATGGGATTACACTACACCTACAGGAATGACCTACTTTCCTGGTGGAAAATGAGCCATTTGGACAAAGGAGGAACTGGGCTTTATAGGTTGTGGGTGATTTAGTGAGGGTGTCAGTCTGAGCATTCAGGAATTCAGTTCTTGGGCTGGAGGTCAGTGGCCAGCACCCTGAGAGGAGTTATCTTGGAAGAGATTAATGTTTCCTAGAGATTATCACTTCTAGATTAAATGAGACACTTTCTCCCCACCTGTGGTCAGCATCTGGGAAGGAGTTATCTTTGGAGAGAAGAAAGCCATACTTTGATGGCTTTCTTTTCTAGTTCCTTCTTCCAGGCCTCACTATCTTGTGATTTTTATTTTCATATTCAATATTATTCTAGACTTCCTTTGTTCTCCTGCCTTCCTCCTCCTTATCGCTCTCCTTCCTGCATACCTCACTAGGCCCAGGAGATGGCCCAGTGGGATGGCCAAAAAGTGAGAAGCAGATGAGCTAGAGGGGCCAAAGTGGAATGATCAGGGCAGGAAAGGGGCCCAGGGTGCATTGATTAACAGCTCCCTCTCTGCTCAGAATTTGCTTCATTAATAACTCTTGGGGAGGGGCAATACAGGCAAGGTTCTGAGGACATTAACATTTCAATCTCCCAGGGTGGTCCCCAACTTCCTGGACCCAAATTGGCCTTCATTCTCTCAACCTGACCCGAGTTGCCTACATACACCGACTGCCTGTCTTTAATTCTGCCTTCACTGCCATAACAAAATACTCTAGCCTGGGTAATTTGTAAATAATAGAAATTTGCTGCTCGAAGTTTTGGGGACTCGTAAGTCCAAAACCAAAGTTCCAGCAGATTCATTGTCTGATGAATGCTCGGATCTCTGCTTTAAAAATGGTACCTCATTTCTGTGTCCTCATATGGGGGGAGGAGCAAAGCAGCTCCTTTTAACCTCTTTTATAAAGGCACAAATTCCACTCATGAAAGGGGGGCCTTGACTTAATCACTTCCCAGAAGCCCCCCAATACCTTAGGTCTCCACATTAATTTGGAGGAGACAACAATATTCAAACCATAACCCTGGATTTCTTTTTTCCCCCTCTCTCAGTCTCAGTTTCTCCAACTATAGAGTGATGGGGAGGCTAAAGCCCTCCAGTACCTTTGCAAGTTCAGGACACTGGACTTAATTGTTGAGTCCCAACCTCAGTCCTACCCATTGCCACCCAAGTACCCTTGGGGCCTGCTACCCAGGTAGCCAAATGACATCAGTGTTATAGATGTTATCTTCTTAAAAAAGGTCCAACTAAAAACACATCAGGAGGAGCATGACATTTTCTACATAGTAAGGAAGATTTCTATAAAGAAAATGAATGTTGGTAATAATGGGAGGAGGTGGTACTGGGGATTGAACCCAGAAGTACTCAACAACAGAGCTATATCCCCAGTCTTGTTTGTTTTGAGACAGGGTCTCCCTAAGTTGCTCAGGTGCACCTTCATCTTGTGATTCTTCTGGCCTTGATCTCCTGAGAAGCTGGGATAAAAATGTGCACCATTGCACCCAGCAGTAATAACAATTTTTAAGTAAAAAAAAGTTTAAAATGAGAAATTTTGGTTTTCATGTTAAGGTTTTTAAAAGAGCTAGATACTCAGAGAAAACAATATTTTCCTTATTTTCACCTCTCAGTGTCTCTAGTAAGTGCTCCAGGAAAGAGCTATTTGGATCCTTGTCTAGAGTAGAACCAGTCTTCCAAATCCAAAACCTAATTTAGTTCAACTTTCAGGATTGATCATGATCTTAGGACTAGACTGAAATCAACTCATATGACACAGATTTACTAATTTATAGGGGGGGGAAAAAGCCATTTAGACAGGATACTGTTAACAATTGCTCAGTATAACCCAAACTAAGTAGCACCCTCTCAGCAGTGCAGTCTCCCAGAAAACTGGAGGACTCTGGGTAGGTAGAATGAGAGTAAAGGCAATCAGATGACCCACAAACCACCTTTGGGACACTTGAAAAGACCTTCTGTAGTACTTATCTATTGCAACATAAAAAATTATCACAAACTTAGTGGCTTAAGATACATACATTTAGCCAGGTGCAGTGGTGTATGCCTGGCTAATCCCAGCAGCTCAGGATGCTGAGGCAGGAGGATCATAAATTCAAAGCCAGCCTCAGCAACTTAGCAAGGCCTTAAGCATCTTGGGGATATCATGTTTCAAAATAAAAAATAAGAGCTGGGGAAGTCACTTAGTGGTTAAGTGCCCCTGGGTTCAATCCCTGGTACCAAAATAATAATAACAACAACATATATTTATTATTTCACACTTTCTTTGGGTCAGAGTTCTGGGTATAATTTAACTGGTTCTTCTGCAAGGCTGCAATAAAGGGGCCAGACCCCCCAAATTCATGAGATTGAAAAGAGCTGCCTATCCCCTCCCACCATCCAAGGCTCAACTGCAAAAAGATTCATCCCTAAACTCTCTCAGATTGTTGACATATATTATTTCTTTGCAGTACTGAAGTTGCCTACTGTCTGTTGGCTGGAGGCTAGCCTTAGCAACTTGCCATATGGACTTCCTAACATGATCATGCTTCAAAACCAGCAATGGAGACTCCAGAGCTAATAAACTAGGAAGATGGAGTCTAATACAACAGGGTATTCTCAGTAATCTCAAATGAAAACAGACAAGGTTTTCATAGGCCTGTAGCTCAGAAAGCCCTACACTTGGGTGAATGCTATTACCATCTTGAAATTCTTGATAATTTTTGGTTAAGTAGCTCCATGTTTTCATTTGTATTCAGTCCTGGCCAAGGAGTTCAGAGAGCTCATGAGGGTGGACAAGCATGATTTGCTCTGGGTGGTGATGTGGCCATCAATTAAGACAGGCTCCTGCCTCACCCTACCCAGTTACTGGTTTTAGCAAGAAATATTGGTGCCCTCAATTTCCTCAAAGAAGGGGGCATTTTCCCACCACTGAAAAGATAAGTGGCTTAGAACTTGCTACTCAAATTGTGGTACTCTGATGAGCTGCAGCTGCCTTGCCAATGAGTTTATTAGAAATGAATCTGGGGGTTGAGGTTGTAGCTCAGTGATAGAGGCTTGCATAGCATGTGTGAGGCACTGGGTTTGATTCACAGCACCGCATCTAAGTAAATAAAACAAAGGTCCATTGGCAACTAAAAAATATATATTTAAAAAATAAAGTAAGAAATAAAGAAATCTGAGGCCCTGAACTCCAGACCTGCTGAATCAGAGCCTGCCAAGAATCATGCTAAGGTGATTCAAATACACCTGAGTTTAAGAACCTGAGGTTACGGAGAGCCAACTCTGTTCCAGAGACTGTAAGGCATTTTTTTTTTCTTTGCTCTCTTCCCTTTTCCCTCAGGATTTCCTCTTCTCTGTGCGTCTGCTCTGGAAGTGCCTACAATATTTCAAGGGGGTTTCCGTTGCCAAATATCTGATTCCCCTAGTATTTCTGAGTTAGAGTCTGAGAGAATCTGCACCATTCTCCATCTGAGCTGCTCCTGCATGACAATTCTGCTCTGGTGGAAAGAAGTCACATGATATAAAACATGGCAGCTACCTTAACTCTAGATTTGGGCTAAGCAGTTCCAAAGAAGGTGTTGGAAACAAGTAGATCATGTTCTATTCCCTAGACCCATACTTGACTTCCAGTCACCAAGGTATGCTTTTATAGACCATATCATCTGTGACATAAGAGAGTTTTTCTTTCTCCTTCCAATTATACTCACTCATAGCTACCTGTCTAGCACCACCTCATAGTCCCTAGATTTATCAGCTTTAGAGCAAAAAATAGGCTCAGCACAGGGCACAAGGCTGTGTTAGGTCTTACCACAAAGACAGCCAAATGAAAAGACTTTTGTTTTTAATTTTAATCTTGAGGGAAGATGGTCAAATTCTACATTATAGAATAAAAAGAGCCATCATTCATGTTTTGCATTTTTGGAGGCTACTTCCATGTTCTTTTGGAATAAATATGTTCTTCATAGAATAAATATGAACAATGAAATCTTATTTTATTATTGTGATATAATTCACATATCACAATACTCACCCTTTCAAAACATACAATTCAGCATATTTTAGTATAGTCACAAAGTTATGTCACCAGCACAATGACCTAATTTCAGAATATCTTCATGAACCCACCAAAGGAACTGTATATCCATTAAGCAGTTGCCTTTCATTTCCCCTTTTCCAGCCCCTGATAATCCCTAGTCTACTTTCTGTTTCTATGGACAGAAAGTATTTGCCTGTGTGGTTTTATTTCCCAAGGATTCATGTCCATGCAGGTTTGATCTTCAGTGTGTCCATGTGAGGGGTAGTAGGATCCTTAAGAGGTGGGTTTTAGTGGGAGGTTATTGAGAGTGCTACTCTTGGATTAGATTAAGGTAGTACTCATGACACCCCTGATTAATTTTTGCCAGAGGGTTTTTATAAAAGCCTGGGCTCGGCCCCATCCAGTCTCTCTGGCTTCCTGATTTGCCACATCTTCCCTTTACATATTTGACCATGATATCATTTACCTCTAGGCCTTCACTTAGAGGCCAAACCAATGAGGCTACCTGATTTTGGACTTTCAGTCTTCAAAACTGTAAGCAAAATAAACCTTTCTTCCTCAGTAACCTATCTCAGATGTAGTAACAAGACACTAACACATTTGGGCATTTCACTTAAATGGAATCATATGGTCTTTTGTGACTGGTTTCTGTCATTTAGCGTGTTTTTAAGGTTGATTCATGCTGTAGCATATAACAGTATTTGTCCCTTTGTGTGACTGAATAATATTCCATTTTGTGGATATGCCATCTTTCATTTGTCTGTTCATCAGTTGATAAGTTTGGCGGGGGATTCCTACACTACCTGGCTGTTATGAATATTACTGTGATGAACATTCATGTACAAATTTTTGTCTGCATATTTGTTTTCAATTATATTGCATATTTACTTGAGATGTCTAATACAATAACTTTGTGTTAAGCTTTTTGAGAAACTGCCAAACTGTTTTCCAAAGTGGCTGCTCCATTTTATATTTCCATCAGCAGCAGTTCAATTCCTTCACATCTTCTCCAACATTTGTTATTATCTGTCTTTTCCACTATAGACAATGTGTGTGAAGTGGTATTTCATTGTGTTTTTATTTGCAACATCTTGATAACAGTTACCTTGTATTTAGTTTTAAAGTCTAGAAATATGAGTCCTTCAGCTTTTTTTTTTTCAAAAAATTTTGGCTATTCTGAGTTCTTTGAATTTTCATGTGAATTTCGAAATAAATTTGTCAATTTCTACAAAGAAACCAAATGGAATTTTGGTGGGTATTGTGTTGAATTTGTTCATTATTAGGATTGGGTTGCCATTTTGACAATATTAGACCTTCTAATCCATTAAGAATGTCTTTCCATTTGTTTAGATCTTCTTTAATTTCTCTCCTCCCAACTTCTTTTATTATAAAAATATTTAACTGAGCACAGTGGTGCATGCCTGTAATCCTAGTGACTCAGGAGACTGAGACAGGAGGATTGCAAGTTCAAGGTCAACCTCAGCAACTTAGGCTCTTATCAAAAAAAAAAAAAAAAAGGACTGGGGATGTAGATAAATGGTAAAACACTCCTGGTTTCCATTCCCAGTATCAAAAAAAATTTTAAAACACATAAAATGAAAGAACTAGAACAATACCACTCATATATACAACCCAACCTTCAACACTTGTTAATGCTTTTAAAATTTTTTAAGTTGTTGATAAACATTTATTTTATTTATTTGTTTTTATCTGGTGCTGAATATCAAACCCAGTGCCTCACACATGCTAGGCAAGCACTCTAACACTGAGCCACAACCCCAGCCCTTGTTAATGCTTTTAATAAGTAAGATACCAACATCAAGCCACTTTACCCAAAGAAATATCTAGAGGAAAGATATTCTAGCTTCATCTGATCCTGAGGTTCTATTTATAAATGTTCTTCTATGGATGATTGAATGTTTCTAATGATTGATTCAGACTCCCTTGATCTTTTTTTTTTTTTTTTTTTTGCATTTCAGTTTCAATATGTGTCTACATTGCCAAACTTGCCTCACAGACACAACTTGAAAACAAAATAGGTGTTTACTAAAGAATGGGACTCATGGGCTGGGGCTGGGGCTCAGTGGAAGGGCACTTGCCTGGCACTTGTGAGGCACTGGGTTCAATCCCCAGCACCACATTAAAAATAAATGAAACAGAGATATTTTGTCCATCTACAACTAAAAATATTTTTTAAAAGAATGGGACTCATTCTGTTAAACCTATGATGGATATATTTTAGATATAGGTTTTTCATAGAAGCTGTTTATCTTCTTGTCTCCATCTGTTGAGTGATTGTATTATGAAAAGCTATTGATTAGAAAATAAGTTATTTCTTCTTCAAATATTTGGTAGAGAGAAATTCCAGACTGTGGGTCTATCTAGTCACTACTCTCAGCTCTTGGGTTGGACTCTTATGTCCCTGAAGATATAATTTAAGAGTTTTCTATTTCCAAGAGCAAATAAAATGAATATATCTCCAAGTTTGCCCATCTTCTCATCTTTTTAAAGATTTTGGGGAGACAAAATGGTGGGTCAGAGGCAGCCAGCACTCACCCATTTCTCTTAAGTTGGAATCAGAACAACTAGAGAGCAGTTTCTCATTGAGGTGGGTGACTGTAGGAAGACTCTGAGGTTCAAGAGTGAACAGAGATTTGGAAAAGCCCAGGGTCTCTAGAGAGTAAAACTGAGTGAGAAAGTGTGTGCAGCACTGAGCACATAGAAGTGAGATGCGTGGCATTGTAACTAAGAAAGGGGTAATAGAGGAAAAGGGACCCAGTGAATGCAACTAGGATAGAAATTGCCACCAAGCAGAAAGGAAATCTGAACTCAACTGACGGAAATCTGCATAGCAGGTTGGCACTGGAAAAATTCTCTGCACTTTCCATTGTGTGCTCATGGTGATATAACAGGGAGTCCTCTTGAAAAGATCATGTCTGAGCTTGCTGCTTTTGAAAAACAAAGACCCTGCATTTTCCTGTGCTCAGGAACCCACAGCAAACATTACTACACTGTCTTAGTGTGCAACTCTTTTGAGAGTTTGGCCCAGGGGAGAGCTACTGAAACAAACTCACTGGAAACTCTACAGAGTGGGAAACCAATCAGGGACCCAGAAGGGGACAGAATTGGCAGCGGTAGTGCACACCTGTAATCCCAATGGCTCAGGAGGCTGAGGCAGGAGGATTGCAAAATACAATAATCAGTAGCTTTTCTATACATCAATAATGAACTTCCTGGGCTGGGGCTGTAGCTCAGTGGCAGAGCACTTGCCTAGCATGTGTGAGGCACTGGGTCCAATTCTTAGCACCATATACAAATAAAATAAAGGCATTCTGTCCATCTACAACTACAAAATCATCATCATCATCATCATCATCATCATCATCATCATCATCATCTTCCTGAGAAAGAAATCAGGAAAGCAATCCCATTCACAATAATCTCTAAAAATAAAATAAAATACTTAAGAACAAATCTAAGGAAGTGAAAGTTTCCACAGTGAAAAAACATTATAAAACACTGAAACAAGAAATTAAAGAAGAAACTGAGACATGGAAAGATCTCCCAAAGTCATGGATTGGGAGAATTAATATTGTTTAAATGGTCATACTACCAAAAACAATCTACAGATTCAATATAATCCCTATGAAAATATTGGGACTTTTGCCACAGAACTAGAAAGAACAATTCTAAAATTCATATGGAAGAACAAAAGACCCCCAAATATCCAAAGTAATCTTCAGCAAAAAGAGCAATGCTGGAAGCATTTTAATATCTGATTTCAGAGCCATAGTTACATAAATAACGTGGTATTGGCATAAAAACAGACATGAGCCAAATGAAACAGAATAGAGGACCCTGAATTAAACCTATGCACCTACTGCCAATTGTTTCTTAACAAAGAAACCAAAAATATATTGCAGACAAGATAGCCCCTTCAAAAAATGATGATGGGAAAACTATATAACCACATAAGGAAGATTGAAAGTAGATTGCTATTTCTTACCCTGTTCAGAAGTCATCTTGAAATGGATCAAGGAACTTAGTAAAGGAGATGAAACATTGAAACTACTAAAGGAAAACATAGAGGAAACACTTCAAGATGTGGCACAAGCAACAATTTCCTAAATAAGCCTCTACTAGTTTGGGAAATAAGAGCAAGAATTGACAAGTGAGATTACATCAAATTAAAAAGCTTCTGCACAGATAAGGAAACAATCAACAGAAGGAAGATACAACCTACAGAATGGGAGAAAATCTTTTCCAGCTATTCATCTGACAGAAGATTAATATCCAGAACATACAAAAGAACTCAAAAAAGTTAACATCAAAGAACAAGTAATAAAATCAAGAAATGAACTGAACACTTCTCAGAGGTGCAAATGGCCAATAAATTTATGAAAAAATGTTCAACATCTTTACTCACAAGGAAAATGCAAATCAAAACTTCATTGAGATTCCATTCCACCCTAGTCAGAATGGTTATTATCAAAAAACCGTATCTGGGTACAGTGGCGCACACCTATAATCCCAGCTACTCAGGAAGCTGAAGAAGGAGTATTGCATGTTTGAGGTCAGACTGGGCTACTAAGTGAGACTCTCTGTCTTAAAATGAAAACTTTAAAAAGGGCTTAGGATATAACTTAGTGGTAGAGTGCTTGCCTAGTATGTGGAAGAGTCTGGGTACAATCCCTAGTACTGCAAAAACAAACAAACAATGTGCAATTCTGGTGAGGATGCAGAGTAAAGGAAACCCTTATATTTTATTGGTGGGAATGTAATATACAGCCACTGTGGAAAACATATAAAAGAGAGAACCTGCAAAGTATTCACAAATTCCAGCACTATTCACAATAGCCAAGATATGAAATGAGCCTAGGTGCCTGTCAACAGGTGATTGGATTTTTAAAATATGGTGTCTATACATAATGGAGTTCAATTTAACCATAAAGAAGAATAAAATCATGTCATTTTCAGGAAAAGGAATGGAACTGAAGGTTATCACATTAGCCAGACACAGAAAGATGAGTACAACACGTTTTCTCTCATATGTAGAAATTTAAAAAATAAAAAAAAAATTAGAACTGAAATGATCTGAAAACAAAAAACAACAAAAAAAAACAGACTATTAGGTAAGGGGAGGAGGATCCAGGGGAGGATAAGAGAAGATAGTAGGGCCAGGAATGGCAGCACATGCCTGTAATCCCAGAGACTAGGGAGGCTGAGGCTGGAGGATTGCAAGCTTAAAGCCAGCCTCAGCAATTTAGCAAGGCCCTAAACAACTTAGTGAGACCCTGTTTCTAAATAAAGAATAAAAAGGGCTGGGGCATGTGTCTTATCGTTAAGTGCCCTGAGTTCAATCCCTGTTGCCAAAAAAAAGGGGGGCGGGTACTAGGGAGGGTAGATGTGGAAAGCAGATGAACCCCTAGTCATCAGCTGATCCAAGCCTGGGAAAAATTCCTTGCCAAAGGCAAGGATGTTCTCAGCCCTGACTCTCGGCTCTGATGCTAACAGTCATCAGAGGTCCCAGGACAATGGGTGTCCTGGGTACAGCAGAAGAATGGCAGAATGTTCTTAGCACCGCAGCAGTAGTATAGCTGCTGCAAAATGTTTCTAGCTCTGTAACTGTTTAATGCACAAAGAAGGCTCTGACAACTTAAAAAACCTTGAATAATTTACAATGCCCCTTAACTTCCTGATTATGAGACCCTATATAATAAACTTGTGAAGCTAGTTCTAAGTCACTGTTCCTCTATCAGAGTGCAGTCCCATCTGGCCCCAGATTTTCATGAAAATATCTCTGTGTCTTCTTTGTGTTTTTCTTCATCTCTAGTTGCTCCTACTGGAGAATCCTTTGTTGATGCTGCAGTGGTAGGTACCATCAAAACATGATATGTGCATGTATGAAAATGCCATAGTGAAACTCAATTAATTTGTATAATTAATATGATCAAATAATTATAATTTTGAAAAAGACTGGATTTGGGGGATGGAAAAAAGTTTCTAGCAGAAATCATCATGAAATCATCTGGTCTTTGGGTTTTCTTTTTAGAAAGTTTTTTTTTTTTTTTTTGGTACCAGGGATTGAACTCAGGGGCACTCAACCTGAGCCACATCCCCAGCCCTATTTATATTTTATTTAGAGAAAGGGTCTCACTGAGTTGCTTAGTGCCTCGCAGTTGCTGAGTCTGGCTTTGAACTCTCAATTCTCCTGTCTCAGCTTCCCAATCCTCTAGGATTACCGGCGTGCACCACTGCGCCCAACTGTAGAAAGCTTTTTAAAATTAATATTTTTTGACCTATTTATTATATAGGTCTATTCAAATTTTCTATTTCTTCTTAAATAAGTTTTGGACAATTGTGTTTTTCTAGAAAATTTCCCATTTAGGATATCTAAAATACATATTTCTTTATAATTCTTTGTACTTTTATAAGATCAGTAGTTATGTCCTTGTTTCCTATCCTGGTCTGAGTAATTTTTAATTTATTTTTTGATTATTCTAGATAAAATTGTTAGTTTTGTTGATCTTTTAAAAGATTATTATTTTTCCTCTATTGTTTTTCTATTCACCTCATTCTAATCTTTATTGTTTCTGTTTTGTTATTTTTGCAGTGCTGAGAATTGAATCCAAGGCTTTGTGCATACCAGGTAAGTGCTTTACCACTGAGCTACATCCTCAGCCCAGTTTCCTTTATTCTAATGGGTTGGGTTCAGTTTGTTCTTATTTTTCTAGTTCCTTAAGATGTAAAGTTAGGTTTTTGATTTGAGATCTTTTCCCCACTGTCTGAGGATTGAACCCCAGGGGTACTCTAACACTGACCTGTATCACCAGCCTTTGTTTTTGAGATAGGGTCTCACTAAATTGCCCAGGTGGACCTCAAACTTGTGATCTTCCTGCCTGTGCCTCCTGAGTAGCTGGGATTACAGGCATGCACCACTCTGCCCAGCAAAGATCATTCTTTTTAAATTATATGTTTATAGCCATAAATTTTCTTCTTGGAACTACTTATACTGTGTTCTATACATTTTGGTATGTTCTGTTTTCATTTTCATTTATTCAAGGCACTTTCTAATTTTCCTGTGATTTCTTCTTTAACCCATTGGTTATGAGTACGTTGTTTAATTTCTACATACTTGTGAATTTTCTAGTTTTTCTTCTGTTAGGGATTTCTAGTGCTATTTCATTGTGTTCAGAAGACATAATTTACATAGTATTCTTAAATTTGAGACATATTTTATGGCCAAACATTTAGTCTATGCTGGAGAACATCCCATGTTCCTTTGAGGGAAATGTTTACTCTGCTATTGTTGCGGGACTGTCTCTGGGCCCAAATGGCTTATAGTATTGCTCCTTAATTATCTTATTCTGTTATTAAATGGGTATTGAAATAATCAAATATTATTATTGACAATATAATCATGTTTAACCTTTAATTTTCCAAAAAGAATTTATATTCTTTTTGGAAACTGGGAAGACCCATGACCACCACCTGCTCCCACATCAGGCTCTATGCTTATACCAACTGTTCTGGACTCAGTAGTCATGATGGATGTTCCAATTCTTTATTGGGCAAAAGAACACAGTTGTTTTTTAGTATCTCCTTTAAGGAAGGAGGCTGAGAGGACTGAGCCAGTCAAGTCCTGCTGGATCAGCTGCCTCTGGGGTCACTTGGACTTCTTCACAAAGTCAGAAATTCTGTCTTTGACAAGTGGATCCAATGCTGAACAGTCCCATTCTGCCAACTTTGACAGCCGGTCATGGGCATCCCAGAAGAGGCCAGAGCCAATTGCCAGCTCTACTCTCATGCGCCACTCAGCCAGCTTGGAGCTGAGGAAAACATTATAATTGGTCCCCATGGGCTGTAGATAGACAAAGAGGAAGATGTGGTCAGTGCCACTTGGGTCTTCTCCTATAGCTTCAAAGGCCCTCCCCGTCTGCCTTTACAAAGGGTTAGTCATCCTCTGGCCCCCAAGACCCAGACAAGGGGTCACAAACTATGTAATAGATGTGAGGTAGGAATAGGTATTTCAGAATCCCCCAGGGTTCTTGGTCACTGGTCCTGCTCCAAGGCTCCTGAACCCCTCTCTAGGTGATCCCTGATCCAGGTAGTTCCCACTTCTCTGGCTTGAACCCACCCCACATGGTTCCTACCCATTTCCAGGTAGATTCCTTGTTCCCAAGGGAATTGGTGGAAGAACTCAGTTCTGTTCTCCTCACATTGAACTCTTCTCTGTGATCAAACACAGGGGATGAAAGAGGAGACCCAGGAGGCAACCTGCCTACAGATTTGTCTTGCTTGTTTAAGAAATGTATAACCTAGGGGCTGGGGTTGTGGCTCAGTGTAGAGTGCTTGCCTGGCCCATATGAGGCACTGGGTTCAATCCTCAGCACCACATAAAAATAAAAATACAAAAAAAATGTTGTGTCCATCTACAACTAAAAAGGAAATATGTACCTAAAAAAAGAAAAGAAAAGAAAAGAAAAATAATTAACCAAGGTTTTCAGGAGGCTCATGAGAGGTTGATGTGGGTGAAAGGTAAAGAATGCAAGTGAAGCATTGGGCTGTATACTTAAGACATACTTGAATAGTTTTTCCTGGTGCTGGTCTGTACTGCACATTGACCAGGGACCAAAGTGGCTGCTTTTCATACCAGCCAGAGACCATACCAGCTCTCAAGACACTGGCCAGGGTTAAATTATCCATCCTGCACGTACCAGCTAGCTCCAAACTAGCTACTCTTCCCTGCATATAACGGTTACATAAATGCCCCAACACCCCTGCATGCCTCCAAATGCATACTGGATACCCCTCAGACCCAGAATCAAGACAGCTTTACCCATACTACTCTCTGTATAGAGCTCTGGAAAAGAGGCAAGACCTCTTAACATTTCCTGGAAAATCCTATAGTGGGGCCAGAATGTAGCTCTGTGGCAAAGCATCTGCCTTACATACACAAAGCCCTGGGTTCCACCCCCAGTTTGGGTTCCACCCCCAGTTCCAAAAAAAAAAAATGACAAAAGAAAAGAAAAGAAGAAGAAGAAAAGAAAATCCCTAGGAGGAGGAGGAGGAGGAGGAGGAGGAGGAGGAGGAGGAGGAGACATGGACTGAGAAATGTGGTATTCTCTCTATTCTAAGTTCATCCTCTAGTTCCTCTACATGCTGTGGAAGCCTTGCCAAGATAGATGATCATGATCTTCCCTGATTCAAAACCTTCTGTGCTTCCCAAATGTAATCCAGGCACCCAGATCTGGTTCCCACAATCCTCAGGATGGGCATGCCTGCTTCTCTTGCTTTGACAGTCTATTCTCAAGTTGTGGGTACACTGATCACAGAAGTTTCCTGCTTCTGCCCATCCTCTGACCACCCCCCATTACCCCACCCCACACCTGCATCATCTCCATTAGAGCTACCAAGTCAGCCAGTGAGATGTGGTCCCCAGTGATGAACAGCTTGTCCTGTAGAAACTTCTCCTCGAAGAACTGCATGTTTTGCTTCACTTCTTCCAGCACCTGTTCTGTCTTATCAGCTGAAACTTCCTCACCTGTGATCATTGGGATCAGCAACTGACGAGGTGGGGGAGAGGAAGGAAATGGAAGCTACAATTCTGTTTCATCTGTCCCTCCAGATCTCTATATCCTTGTCTGCTAGATACATAGTGGACAGTACCAAGGGCTGTAAAGTAGTTTCATCTATTTTAGCAGATCTGATTGGTAGATTTTGCCTGGTGCCATGTAATCAGAAGGATTTTGAGACCTTATCAAGAGTGAATCCTATGATTGGTTAGTAATGTTTGCATAGGTTGTTATAGTTTATATTTGGTTTGAGTGTACTCCCCAAGGATTCATATGTTGGAAATTTGGTCCCAAGTAGAGCAATGTGAAAGGTGGTAAAACCTTTAAAAGGTGTGAAGATTAGTAGTATATCACTGGGGTCTCTGCCCTTAGAAGGAATTAAGGTAATTCTCATGGGACACCGAGTTAGTTCTTAAAAGAGCAAGTTTTTCCGAAGAGCAAGACTGGCCCCTCCCCATTTTCTGGCTTCCTGTCTTACAATGTGATCCTTCTTATACGTTCCCATTGTGATGACGTCTGCCATGAGGCTTTTACCAGATCTGGTGCCATTTGTTTGGACTTTCAGCCTCCAAACCTGTGAGCAAAATAAACCTCTCTCCCTCTCTCTCTCTCTCCCTCTCTCCCTCTCTCCCTCTCTCCCTCTCCCTCTCCCTCTCCCTCTCTCTCTTTTTAAAAATAAGCTACCCAACTTCAGATGTTCTGTTACAGCAATGAAAGATGGACTAAGACATAGGCTTAGGATTAGAAGTAAGAGCACGCATGTTATTTATCATCTTTAAGTTTTCTAATCTCAATGGGCCCTTTACATTCTCTAGTTCAGAATCAATTTTTTTGAATCCTGTTCTGGCTTGAGTCATATCAGCCCTTCTTGGGTGTTTTTTTCCTTGTCTTAACAAGACTCTGTCATACTCAATGGTTCATTCCACATTCCCAGCAACTCTATAAGGAAGGCAGGAGGGGGAGCAGGTGAAATAAAGCTCAAAGAGGGAGGAAGATTTTCTTGAGCTCATTAGTGGTCAGCAGGGCTGGGACTGGACTCTAGGCTTCCTAACTCCTTTCCCCCTTGTCCCCAATCCCCAGACATGGCCCCATTTACCTTGATCCAGAGTATCTTGCTCATGGGCAGCTGAATGGCCGTGTGCTGCCAGGCCATGAACTCATCCACACGGGCCCGTGAGTGCAGGTCTGGTGGGTACCAGTGGGAGGGTGTGCTGTACCTTCGGCACAGGTAAAAAAGGATGGCCACACTGCAGAAAGGGCAGATCAGGACAACTGCTCTTATCTTCTGAAGGCTCCAACACTGACCACCCCAGCCATAATCAGGCTCTAGATGCTGACATTCTTCCAGGAGAAGGAGTCCAAAGGACCCAAGGAAAGGTCTCCCCGAAGCCGTCAGTCTAATAATCAGCAAGGGCAGGGAAGGAGACCTGCAGGGTGAGCAGGAGTCATTGGATGGCATAAGAAAGGGCAGTTTAGCTAGGAGAAACAACGTATGTCAAAACACCAGGGTAAGAGGGCATGAGGTAAATTTTGGGAAATGGAGGGCAGGCAAGTACACCATAAAGTGGACAGGGGCGGTCAGGGAGTGAAGAGAGACAGTCAGATGCTGTTGAGCCCAAGTATGGAGGCCCTTGGAAATGCAGGGAAGTTTGGACTTAATTCTTAAGATTATAAGGGATGAGAGAGAATCCATTTCTCTAGTGCTGGATGGAAGGGTCAGAATTGATAACAGAAAGGCCAAGATGATAGCTCCAGCATCCAGTAATAACCAAGCAAGGGTTTCTGGTATTTGTGGGATGGAATTAGGAACAGAGGCCTGGGAATGCAGTACATATTGGAGACATTCTGGTGGTGGATGGGTCCTAGGCATTGCCTCCACAGGACAAAGGACCCAATTTCCTCATCATAATTAATAATAAATATGCTAAGACAAAGAGGTCAGGGAATGGAGAGGATGCTACAGTTTAAATGTCTGTATCAAAACTCGAGTTGAGATTTAATCCCTGCTGTAAGGTATTAAGAGATTGGACCATTAAGAATGAAGAGGCCCCATAAATGAATTCATCCATTTGCAGTTAAAAGAGTTACTGGATTAATGGTTTGCTATAGGAGTGGATTTGATATAAAAGCAAGCTCTCTCTGGCTTGCTTGCTCTGTCTCACCATGTAATTCTTTGTGGCATGCTATGATCCAGAGGGAAAGCCCGCAGCCAATGCAAAGCAGATGACAGCTCCATGCTCTTAGATTTTTTGACATCCTGAACCATGGGATAAATTCAACCTTTATTTGCTATAAATTTACCAGTCGGTACTATTCAGTGATAGCAACCCAAGATGGAATAAGACAGGGGGCTATAGGTAGAGAGGCATAAGAGAGAGACCAAACAACTGTAATACTCAGAACTTTTTTAGACCCTGATTCAACCAAACTGCCAAAAAATATTTATGAGATAATTAGAGACTTTTGACTAGGAGATGGATATTTTCTGAAGTCCAAGAATTATTGTTAATTTTATTGTCATATTAGTATTGGGATGGTTCGTTTTTGAAGAGTCTTTATCTCTTAGAGACATATTCCTAAACATTTATAAGTGGAATGGGTGTGAACTGAATATTTATGGGTGTCTGGAAGAGGAACTGGATGTGGTATGAATAATGCAAAATAAACCCTAATTGATAAATGCTGAACCTGGGAGATGGGTATGTGGGTTTGTTATACTCATATATGCATATTAGTTAGTATGCATTTACCTTTAGTGCATGTGTGAAATTTTCCATGGTAAAAAAAAAATAAGTAAATAGGGGTGGGGTTGTGGTTCAGTGGCAGACTGCTGGCCTCGCACATGTGAGGCACTGGGTTCCATCCTCAGCACCACATAAAAATAAATAAATAAAATAAAGATATTATGTCCATCTATAACTAAAAAAAAAATAAAAATAAAAAAAGTAAATAAATGCTACAAGGGGGGTTCCTACTGAATTTCCTAGGAAGAGCACTTGCCTAACATCTACAAGGCCCTGGATTCCATCCCCAGAGTACTGGAAGGTCACTTACCTTTCAGATAAGATAAATTTTCCATCTTTGAGGCTGGGCAGCTTCCTCAGGGGGTTGATCTCAATGTATTCCTTGCTATGGTGATGACCTGAGAGGAGCAGGGAGGGTCTGAGGCTGTTGGGATCCTATCTCTGCTTCCTAGAAACAGAAATTTCTCCCTATTTCATCCAGAAGGGGAAACTGAGGCCTTAAGGAATAAGACACAGAAGCTGGGTGCTATAGTTTGGATCTTGAATGTCTTCCAAAGACCCATATGATCCTGGGGCAAGTCAGCAACAGAATAGGAGCCAGGATCAGGACTTCTACCTTCTACCCTGCCCATACCCCAGACTTGGTGACCCTTGTGCCCTGGAACCAAGATAGTCTTTTGGCTCCCCAAACTGAAGGTCTCCAGCTCCTATTCCACCACTACCTGAAGCCACAGCTTCTGAATGAACAGGAGCCCTAAGGACCTGCCCTGACACTCCTTCACTCTGTCCCCTCTTTAAGTGGAACAGGGCAGCCACAGCTGCCTGAACACAGCTGAGTGTCCAAAAAGGAATCCCCCATAGGCAATCAGGGTCATCAGATCTGAATGCAGAACTCCACTGGGAGCAGGAATCAGGACTCTTGACTCCTTAACCAGATGCTTCTAAGTGGAAACATTTCTTAGGGCTCCAATTACATCTCATTCATTCCATAGTTACATTGTCTCCTTCTCTAAGTCTAGAGGCTTCTGTCTGCATAAGCTGAACTTTTAGAACCTCCTCTATTCTTGGGGTGGGGCTGGTGTTTGATTCCCATGACATTCTTGTGAGGTTGGTGTAACCCTGAGCAGGTTTGCTCTTCATATAATTTTTGGAGGGACTGGTACTTGGGATGGAATCCAGGGTCTTTCACATGCTAGGCAAGAGCTCTACTACTGAGCTACATCCCCAGTCATCTAAACAAGCTTGAACACCTGGAAAAATGGAGATGGACTGAACAACAGCTGCACTCTCATGTGGGGAATGACTACCTTTCTGTGAACTTTACTAGACTGATTGGCAAGGTAGACTAGATAACAAGATGCAAGACCCCCACATGGAGATGGTGAGGATGCAAACTGGGTGCTCAGGGATTCTCTAGAAGTCCTTCCTTCCCTTTTTCTCTCAGAAAGTCTGTTCATCTCACCATCATTAGTGGGGACTCTGACTAAGGTGGGTTAGACAGAGATGCAGACTGTGTACCTTGACACTTTGGGCACCTTTTATTCCCCTGCAGACTTTTGTGGAGAGTGGCCTTTGTTTCTGTCTCTGCTTCTCAAAAAACACCCTACCCTCCTGGGTATTCTAGCTGCACCTCAGGATGAGATCTGCCTGGGTAGACGTAGGGACTGACCTTTCAGCAGATCTACAAACTGGAAGTCAAAGGCTATGCCATTCTTCTTGGCAAAGATGTAGACAGCGCGGCAGGATGCTGACAGAAGATCCATGTAGAGCTCCAGGACCATGCTGACACTTCCTGGGCCCCAAAGCCCCAGCAGACCAAGCACAGACCTGAGTCTGTGTTCAGCCTGAGCCCCTGACCCTGTGCCCTCTCTGACCTAAGCCCAGGCCCCCACATTCTGGAACTTCTTGTTTCCCTTGGTGTTGTCATAAGACAAGGAAACCTAGAACTCTCACAATAGCAGGGATTCTGAAGATAACTAAGAGTGGGGAGAGGTTCTTGGAAAAGGGTTGGTGGAGGGGAAGCAGGTGCTGGTTTATGCCTGTTGCCCCTTGGTTCTGCCTTAGAGATAGCCTGTCTGAGAAGGGGTCATGCATGAGAATTCCCAGGGCCAGGCCTTCAGTGTAGTCCTTTTTGTAAAGGACTTTGCAAGGTCCAGACTGAGGAGGAGGCAATGAGAACTAAACTTTCAGGGTCAAAAGTAGGGACTGGGGCTATCCACAAGGAAATTTAGTCTGAATTGGGAGAATAAGACACAGAAGCTGGGTGCTATAGTTGGGATCTTGAATGTCTTCCAAAGGCCCATATGCTAAAGCCTTCGTCCCCAGAGTGGTGCTATTAGGAGTGGCAGAGCCCTTAGACAGTGAGGCCTAATGGAAGGAAGTTAGGTGGCTGGGGGCATGCCCTTGAAGGGAATTGTGAGACACCAATCTCTTCCTCTTTTTTCTCCTTTGCTTTCTGGCTGTGAAGTGAGCAGTTTTCTCTGTTATACATTTCCTGCATTTTCTTGAACACCCCCGCCAGACTGGAAACTGGTCCACTTAATCATGCACTGGAAACTCTGAAACTATGACCCAAAATAACCTTTTCCTCATTATAAATTAATTATCTCAGATAGTTTCCTTACAGTAATGGGAAATTGACTATAGCACACTGTGGGAACCCAGGGGACATCAGGGACAATACCAACAGGGGTCCGAGGGTGTGGTCAGCCCAATCATGCCATGTAATGAAGCCCAGAAACTTCCTGGCCTGGATTAGGCCTGCAGTGAGTAGACTGCCCGCGAGACTGAGGAAATGAACTAGAGACCTGTGGTGAGGCCTGAGTGCTGCTCTGTGCTGTGTGATTTTGAAAGATTCCCTGTCTTTCTAGGCCTCAGCTCAGAAATGAGATAGGCATCACTTCCTGGGGACAGAGTAAGGCATAGGCAGAGAGTACAGTGTATTTATTACAAACAGCCGAATTCAGGGGAGTGATCAGGCTGTACCCATCAATAGAGCTGGCTTCTGCAGAAGCTGCACCAGCTTCTGGGCCTGCTGGGGGTCCAGCTGGGCCTCAAGGGGGTCCCAAGACTAGAGTATGAGCTTGTAGGCCTCCTTAAAGAGATCAGCACAGAGAGTGACCTCCCCAAGGACCCACCACACTGCCAGTTGGGTCAGTCTTGGAAGAAGTTATAGCCAATGGAAGTGGGATGGGGAGAGAGGGCAGCTGGCTGAGTCCTCAGCTTCATGCCTTGTGTCCCCACAGAAGGCAGGGATGTAGGAAAGCCTCACCTGCATCAGCTCTATCAGTGCCATCAAGTCTACCCAGGAGACTACCAGGAGCATCTCATTCAGGTGCTGTAGGACTGATGTCAGCCTATCCAACATCCACTCTAGCTGTGCAGCACCCACAGGCTTCCCAAGAAGAGGGACAGGAGAGACTGGTTTAGAAGGAGAGAGAACAGCTTATCTTAAGCCCTTCCAACCTTCTCTGATTTCCTCTCTATTTTTTTCCTTTGCCACCATTGATTAGTGATGCCCCCTGAGCTGAGTATTCAGGATTCTGAGGCTTCATTCATTCACTCAGTAGGGAAAGTATTTTGATGGATTGGTGATTATCTGCCCAGGACTGTGGAAATGAGGCAATATGTATGACAACAGGTATCTACTGCTCTAGGGTCCTGGCTCCCACCCCAGCTGCATAATAGAGCCAAGGAGGCTCACCTTGCACAGGTAGACACTGGTATCCGGCATCTGTATGGATGCTGACATAACAGGTACCTGCTGACACAGGTGCAGGCCTGCAGTTCTGAGAAGTGACTCTCTGTATGCTGCTGGCTCATATTTGTGGCTCAGGTATAAAAGGATGCCAGAATGGAGGCAGGGATGTCAGGGCTCTTCTGAATGCCCTATCAGGGTGAAGAAAGCTTTTTTGCTTGTACTCAGGGTGATTTGACCAGGTTTCTCCCCAACTCCATCTCCAGGGGAGAACCTCCCCACAATTCCATGCTTCTCCAGGCAGCATCTTCCCAGACCACTCCATTCCTCTCTATCTAACTCAGTTCCTCTCTAGGCTCATAGTCCAGCCTGCCCTCCTAGCTGTGGCCCAGACCTGCCCTCTGGGTCCAAGCCTTGCTACCTGGTATCAAGTTTCCTATTCAGTATGAGGAAGGCAGTTCTGCCACGTGAGCCATGTCCAGAGGGTCTCCAAGTTCCCTTCCTAGTGCCTCAGGCCTGAGGGAGGGGCTCAGAGAATCTACTTTCTTGATTTCTAGAATTGGATTTCTAGCATTAGGATCCATTTTCCATCCTCAGGCAATACCTGGGAGGTGGTGATATTTCTGTTTGTTTCTCCTCCTCCTCCTCCTCCTCCTCCTCCTCCTCCTCCTCCTCCTCCTCCTCCTCCTCCTCCTCCTCTTCTTCTTCTTCTTCTTCTTCTTCTTCTTCTTCTTCCTCTTCTTCTTCCTCCTCCTCCTCCTCCTCCTCCTCTTCTTCTTCTTCTTCTTCTTCTCTCTCTTTAGGTGGTGACATTTCTTTTTCCATGTTACAAAGCAGAAACCTGGGGCACAAAGTTCTTTGACCTGACCAAGGACACAGAGAACAGAAAGTGGGGAGCTGGGATTCAAAGTGCAATCTGACCCTGGGAGTGCCTAGCTTTTATGATTCTGAAAGGATATACTGAGGACATTCAGGGAAGCACTAACCTTCATCCCACAACTTGCCCACTGGCTCCAAGTTATCCAGATCTGGCTAGTTGACCTATGCCCCCCTCCAGCCTGCAGCTCTAGCCATCTCAGGCTCTAGCCAGGCTCCAGCCTCCCGGCTCTTACCTTTAAGTGGCCCCTGGGTCTAGCCCTTGTCTCTGAGCTGGGCAGGCTGCCAGTAATTTGGAAAGATCTGCAGGCCAGGGGTGATCAGCTTTCTTCTATCCCCTTTACCTGTTCCCAACATCCTGAGCCCTAGAACTGAGACAGAGCCTGATGCTGGCTCATGAGTGTGAAAAGCGAGTGACTCATCCAAGACAGATTCAACCAAGAGATTTTATTGGGGGGCTGCCCGAAGGGGAAGAAAGGAGAGGCAGAGAGCAGAGAGAGGAGAGGAGGAGGGCACAGAGCAGAGAGCAAAGAGCAGAGAGCAGAGAGGAAGAGGGAAGAGAGCAGAGAGGAAGAGAAAGAGGGCAGAGAGTGTGAGCTAGCAAGCTTTGGCTAAAGAAGGGTTGCATAGGTGACGTGGCAGGTGAGGACTGGCAGGGTGACTCAGGAATGGGGGAATGGACACTATGTCCCAAGGGGATTGGTGGAGAAAATTTTTGAATTTGGCGACCTTCAGAGAGGAGCGGGAGGGGTAAGGGATTCTGTGATGTTCTCCAGAGACAGAAATTTAACTTCAGTGGGAAGTCTCCCACACACCCAACAGTGGGTACCAGCTCACCATTAGCTCCCAGTCAGCAGGAAGTCACCATCCCTGAGGGGGGGCACCTTCCCCAGGGGGTTCACCTTTAGGAATCCAGGGTAGAGGTGTTGTTTTTGTGGGCAGAGAGGAGGAGAGACTCAGTACATGACCTGACTGCTCACCCTTCTGGACCGTACCCTTCTCCCAAAATTGGTCCAGTATTCTGTGCTCCTCCCTGAAACCTACTTCCTCCAGACCCAGTGGGCTGGTGACCCAGTACCCACTGAGCCACCACCCCTCCCTGGCCTTTGGAATGGAAGTAGGGGCCCACTCTGGAACCTGAGGAAACAGGAGCCACCCTCTGGCCACACCTTCCTGGCCCACACGAGCGGACTATAATGCTTTCCCTACTCTTTTCACAGGAACTGAAACTTTCCGGTGGATAGAACTTTGGGGGACATGCCCCTAACACACATTCACAGGTTTTGTGGCTTGCATGGGGCTGATACTATGTCTGGTTTCAGGAACAGCACATGGCTTATCTTGGTGGGTGGACACCACGCAACCCTTGGCCATTCTGAAAGTGTCTATAGGGTCACTGTGAGAAGTTCTGGGACCATGGTTGGTGCTCTTGGGAGTGAGAGACCAAGACATACGTCCAAATCTTGCACCCCTGGCTGGGCCATCAGTACACTCTAGGAGTCACTGGGAGCACAACAAACATGGGCCCTTTCCCAGGGCCAGGCAGCCCCCTAGGAACCAGCATCCTTCATGAACTGGCCGATGTGGAGCCCAGACAGGCAGGAATTGAAACTAGATAGGTCCAGCAGAATCATCTGTTTCCCAGCAAGACTTGTGATGGGAAACTGGACCCAGTTCTGGCATGCCCAGGAGTGCCAGAAACCCTTGGCCTGATACCCTGGGACACAATGTATCTACTCTGCATCTACTCTATGCAGGCAGCTCCTCATCCAGATTTGCCATCAGGGATCTGGGGCCACACCCTGAAATGGGAGATGAAAAGAATAGCCAGAGAAAAAGGAAAGCAAAAGGGGAAATAGGGATAAGAAAAGAGCAGAGAAACATCCATTCCTTTGTTCATTCATTCATTCAGTGGAGAGTGAGATCAGAGACAGAAAATAATCAATGGAGGGAATGGACAAGGACAGATGACAAGAGAGAAGTCTGTTATTCCTTCAAGAGGAGTCCTAATGTAACTTTTGCAGAGACTCTACCTGCCCCAGAGACTCAGGATAGGGTTATGGGCCTCCTGGGTTTGTTCTCTACCTAAAAAAGACTCCACTTGCCCATGTCATTCCACCAGTCATCCCTCTCATCACAGCTAACGGTCATAGGCTGTTGGACATGGATGCACCAGTGATAAGGTCTCCAGAGACAATAGCACAGGATGCAGGGACATCACCCTGACCTGCACCTGAGAAGGGTGACAGCTGCAGAATCTGAAAAAAAGCCAAAGAGGGATTCTATCACCTCTGCCAGAGGCAGGCAGGAGGCCAGAAAGCACCCCAGGCAGGGGAGTGGATGGACACTGCGCTGCCGCTCCAAGCATTCCTGCAGCAGCACGAATTTTTCCCATGCCTCTCTGCTCCCCGTTATGGATCAGCATCCACTTATCAGAGAGAACATTCGACCTTTGGCTTTTCTTGGAAATGACTTGCTTCACTTAGCATGATATTTTCAAACTCCATCCATTTATCTGCAAATGACACGATTTTATTCTCTTTTAATGCTGAGTAATATTCCATTGGGTATATATACCACAGTTTCTTTATCCATTCATCCATTGCAGGGCATCTGGGTTGATTCCACAGTTTAGCTATTGTGAAGTGAGCTGCTATGAACATTGATGTGGCTGTATTACTATAGTATGCTGATATTAAGTCCTTTGGGTATAGGCTGAGGAGTGGGATAGCTGGTCAAATGATGGTTCCGTTCCAAGATTCTTTTTTTTTCTTTTTTTATTAGTTGTTCAAAACATTACAGAGCTCTTGACATATCATATTTCATACATTTGATTCAAGTGGGTTATGAGCTCCCATTTCCGTTCCAAGATTCTAAGGAATCTCCATACTGCTTTCCAGATTGGTTGCACCAATTTGCAGTCCCATCAGCAATGTATGGGTGTGCCTTTCCCCCACCACATCTTGCCAACATTTATTGTTGTCTGTATTCCTGATAGCTATGAAAGGAAATGAAAGGAAATCTTAGAGTAGTTTTGATTTGCATTTCTCTAATTGCTGTTGATGTTGAATATTTTTTCGTATATTTGTTAATTGAACATATATCTTCTTTTGAGAAGTGTCTGTTCAGATCCTTAGCCCATTTATTGATTGGGTTGTTTGTTTTAGGGACATTATGTTTTTTGAGTTCTTTATATATTCTGGAGATTAGTGCTCTATCTGATTTGTGTGTGGCAAAAAATTTGCTTCCAAAACGTAAGCTCTCCGTTCACCTCATTGATTGTTTCTTTTGCTGAGAAGAAGCTTTTTAGTTTGAGTCCATCCCATTTATTAATTCTTGATTTTATTTCTTGTGCTTTGGGAGTCTTGTTAAGGAAGTTTTTGCATTAGGAGTCTTGATTAACTTTATTGCTTACTTTTTATTCTTTATTGGAGTGTCTGTTAAAAGTAAAATCATCCAATTGTAAACAACTGAAAAGCACACAGGGTGGATCAAAAAGGTTCAGGCTGCCACCACTTATCCTCAACCCCAGGGGGATGCAGGAAAAAGCCTAGAAGAGCAAGTTAGGGTGCCCCTAAAAGTACGAGGAATCTCTGAAAGGAAGAGGCAGCCAGAATAGTGCCTAAAAGGGCTGCCACACACCAGCCACCCCCAGGGCAGTACAGCCACAGTTTGGTTGCTGCTTGGAGCACAATAGGTAATGAAGAGCATAAAAGCAGGTTGTTAGGAAGTCCATTCGTAGTTGTCAGTGACATCTACCATCACCTACCAGAATGTATCCACTATCAGCTACATGGCTTCCTGTGAAGAGCTCTTGAGAAGCTGGAGCACCCTTAGGAGATGATACCATGGGTCTAAGTACTACCATTCTTGGAAGTCTGAGTTCTCAGGAGCCCCTCCTCTAGCACCTAGGTTTTCAAGATTCCAATGTCCTTCCTTGGTTCCTAGTCCTAGGAATGGGGACCAAGGGCGGGGCTTCTTGCAGTGATACTCTCTGTGATAATCTGGTTTGTCTGTATTTAGGGTTCACTAATACCTGGATACGAATTCTTTTTAATAAATGTTTTTTAGTTGTAGATGAAAACACAGAATTTTTATTTATTTATATGTGGTGCTGAGGAATGAATCCAGTGCCTCACACATGCAAGGCAAGCACTTTACCATTGAGCTACAGTCCCAGCCCTGGATACTAATTCTTTATATTGAATTCTCTCTGTTAAAATAACTGGTGTGATACACATGGAGGTTTGTGTAA
The DNA here is from genome assembly GCF_021218885.2 of Marmota monax. Classification (NCBI taxonomy): domain Eukaryota; kingdom Metazoa; phylum Chordata; class Mammalia; order Rodentia; family Sciuridae; genus Marmota; species Marmota monax. The sequence goes on along the minus strand of NW_026694573.1, from coordinate 3,171,082 downwards.
CCATGTATGAATCCTACTGTTTGCTGTTACTGTGAAACTGTCTTGGAAGACTAGTGCTTGTTAAAAGAAACCTTTCAAGTTTCTTAGACTTCAAAAACAACTAGTATGTCCTGTGAAACATCATATTCATCCTGTAATAGTCTGCAATTCTAATTGGCTACTTAATATTTTGTTGCCTTGCTAATAGTTTTATATGGTGTTTGATATTTGTGAGATTTCTTTAGTTAATCATATGGGTCACTGGGACAAAATTTTATCCCATATGTATAATAGAACAATGTAATAAAAACAATAATTCTTGGTTTCTTATTCATAGTCTTTTTTTTTTAGTACTGAGGATTAAACCGAGGGCTTTTGCTTGCTAGGATGTTATATTCTCAGCCTCCCTTTTTTTAAAAAAATTATTTTGAGATAGAATATGGCTATGTTGTACCTCAGTCTCTAAGAGTAGCTGAGATTACAGGCACAATCATGCCCACTAGAATCTTTACTATTTTTAAAACACAGATGGTGTTTGCCAATTTTTTTTTGGTTTTGTTTTCCTTCATGTAATTGATTTTTAGGAGCTCTTTATATATTGTGGATTTAGTCTCTTATTGGTTATATATGCTGCACCTGAGAATTCCTGTCAAACATACCTGATGTTCTGCCTCTGCAGAGCTCCTCCTGGAGCCAGAGACAAGGGACTAGAACAAAAAGAAAAAGATAAAAAGGGGCAAGAAACAGAATGAGTCTTTATTCTAGTCAGATCACTCAAGGAATCTTAGAAATACGAAACAGCATATTTGTTTGGCTCTCTGGTGGGGGCACAGGAAGTGTTTTTTTGGTCATCTGTTCCAGAATGTTGAAGATGGGGCCATGGGCCTCCTGCCACAGCTCAGTACCCAGGGACGCTTCCATACATCCACGCCAGGCTGCAAGTCGTGGCCGTCCCACAAACACATCATAGCCAAGAGCCACGGGCTGCGGGGACAAGGATGGGAAAGTTGTGAAGATACTGAGGACCCAGAGCTGGGAACACAGCACCGATGTAAGGGACATGATCCCTTCCCCAACCTCTACATGAGGCCCAGGTCAGAGAAGTGAACCCCAGGGCCTGAAAGCAGCCAGAGTAACACCACTAAGCAGGAAGCAGAAGGTCAAGCTCTGTTCCTAGTTTAGCCAGAGACCCTCTCTGTGATTCTGGGCAAATCCTGGCTTTCCCCAGGCCATATTATTTCTGACTTGTGGGAGTGGCAATAGAAAGAGTTCTGCCCATAGCCACTGCTCTACTGGCCTATCTCCTACCTGTATCAGCTCCTCCAGCAACATGAGATCAGCCAGCGACACCTGCTGTCCCACAAGGAAGGGCTTATCCCCCAGGAACTTGGACTGCAGTTGCTGCAGAGCATGGTCCATATAGGTCCTGTTGCGTTTCACCTTCTCCTCAGGCACCTGGGTCCCAATAAGTGGTGCAAGCACCTGATGTGGAATAGGTTGGGCTTAATCGTGACCCTTCCCCCTCCCAGGTCCCTGAAGGGGACTATCCCCAGATGGCTCTCCTCACCCGGATCCACAGGGTCACCCCAAAGATGTTTCGGATGTTGTCTGCATGCCAGCCCAGGTACTCATGGATCTGGGAACGGGTCTGCAGGTCAGATGGGTACCAATGGTCTGCTACCTGGTACTTACAGCTCAAGTAAATCAGGATGGCTGAGCTGGTAACAGGGATAGGAAGAGGGGCTGTAAGGACCCTGGCTCTGAACCTTTACCTCCCAGTGCTTCCATCCCCCAGTGGGTCCTTGGGGCTTCTCTGCATTTGATGGATACTTCTGTCCTCACTCTCCCCTATTCCCACCTCTCTGATTTCTCCTTTTCTTCCTGACCCCTGCCCTCAAAATCCCTTCCTTCCTCTCTCTCTCTCTCTCTCTTTTTTTTAAGTGCTGGGGATTGAACCCAGGGCCTTGTGCCTAGGCAAATGCTTTACCACAGAGCTACACCCCTAGCGTTTTCCTCCATCTCTCAGCCAGACCTGTTTGTCCTTTCAAAGACTTGTCTCTGGGACAAGTCTGGGCTGCTTCCTGCTTATCTCAGCATCTGCCCTATAAGGTAGAGGCTCTTGTTCTCCCTTTTGTATATGAGGAAACTAATGCTCCAAACAGTTAAATGTAATTGTCCCAAAGCTTCACAACTCAGAAAACTGACTCTCTTGTCCCCTGGAATCCTGCATGGAGCAGGGACACAGTGGGCTTCCATGGATGCTTTTGAATGTCCACACATGCATGGGTCAGCGATCAGAAGGGAAAGCATATTCTTAGGTTTCCTTGTCAGGTTCCTTAGTCATTGCTTTTTTTTTTTTTTTGTGGGGGAAGTACTAGGGATTGAACCCAGGGGTGTTTAACCACTGAACAACATCCCCAAAGCTTTTTATTTCTTATTTTGAGACAGGGTCTCACTGAGTTGCTTAGGGCCTCACTAAGTTGCTGAGGTTGGCTTTGAACTCATGATCTCAGCCTCCCAAGTCACTGGGATTACAGGTCTGTGCCACCATGCTCAGCAGCCATTACTTTCAAAGTCTCCTGACCTCTTGTCCTCTTCCTGCATGATGGGAGAACCCACCAGGAGCTATGCCTTCAAGCCCTGGCACTGGTCTCCAGAGCCAGCTTGGGCAGTCTGGGGCAGGGAATATCTGAAAAGTCTGGAGAGATCCTTTTCAGCTTCCATTTGTTGAACCTACTCTCTGTCCAACAGTGGACAAATGTCTCCTTGACCTCTTCTCCAATACCCCTCAGTCTGGGAATGGAGAAGCACTAGGGACCAGCAGAGGAGGCTATAGACAGAAGCAGGGACAGGGTGGGTCAGTCCCTAGTAACAGATCCTGCTCTCCCCCAACCTTTTCCCTCACTGCCCCACAGGGTCTGCAAGAGCCCACAGGAGGAGGGGTGGGAGAGGCTGGAAGGCTCAGGAATTAGGAGAGAGGGAAGGAGGATACCTTTCAGTCAAGATGAAGTCACCATCTTTGAGCACAGGCAGCTTCTGCAGGCTGTTAATCTGCAAGAACTCCTTGCTGCAGTTCTGCCCTGAGGAAGAAGTTTAAAAAAAAAAACCTGTTGGGGCTGGGGCAGAAATTGGACCTCTTACCCTCCCTCTTTCTCTCCAACCAGGGTCCTACTGGGGCTGGGCTGCAGCCAGAGGGCCCATCAGTCCCACCCACCTTTCTGGGCCTCCTAGGTTGGGCCTAGTGCCCTGGGAATAAGGATGGCCTCCCTTCTCTGCCTTCCAGGGACAGCCAGGTGCTGTGGGTGGGTCAAGAAAAGTTATTTAGCAGGGATGGGGGAGGTGATGGGTAAACAGGAGGGGCAGCACAGTGGGGTGGCTTAGCTCTTCCAAGGCCTCAACGATTAAATGAGTGCCTTCAACACAGGAAATCTGAAACCCCCTGTGATTTTTCTCCCCACTCCACACAGGAGAAAGTATCCTCCTCCTCCTCCTTTGCAGCGCAGCAAGCTAAAGTTCAGAGAGGCTTGTGACCTGTCTAAGGCCACTCCGTAGAAGGCGGCGCTGCAGGAGAAGCCGCTGTTGTACAGACTGGGAGGGTAGGGGGGCGCTCAGGGAGGAGCCCAGCCTTGGGCCTGTGGATGCACCGGGTCTGCCAACACGCTAACAGTCGCTCCGAGCCCACCTTTGAGAAACTGCACCGTGCGCAGCTGGAAGGGGATGCCGTTCTTCTTTGCGAAGATGAAGACAGCGCGGCAGGGCTGGGACAGCAGGTCCAGGTAGAGCTTCAGACCCATGGCGGGGTTGGCGCGGACAGCGATGACAGCAAGGAAAGCGGAGACAGTGTTCTGGAGCAGCAGGACAGGTAGACTCCGGGTGGCCCCCGACATATAAGGGCCCAGACTCCGCCCCTTTTGTCAGTGAGGGCGCATCCCGCTCCACCCAGGCAGGTGTCTACGCTCGCCCCGATTCTGTGTCAGGTCTGTCATATCCCCGCCCGCTTGATCCCGCTCCGCCACCAGATTCCTGAAGAGGACCCATTCTGGGCGCCAGGCTAGGAAGGGAAGGCCCACGTCGGAGGGAGTTTCGCCTTGGGGATGCTGTGCAGTGACGTGGTGGGCGTGCGCTGGGGGACAGCAAGGCTTTGGATAGAGAGTAGCGGCCTTATTTCCCCCACCCCGAGTACCAGGGACCCAACCCCAGTTGCTAACCTCACCCTACCCTGGAAATGGAAATGGGCGGGCTCTGTCCTCCTGGAAAATCTCCAGGGCCCAGATTTTAGAGGTTACTTTCAGAATTTTGTTTCTGGATTCCACAACTAATGGAAGAATGGAGGCAAGGGTGGGTGGGGGGAGGAGTTCTTTCACTCCCAGCTGTCAGGTGTCGCTGGAAGGGATCTAAAGCCTATTCATTCGGGGATCACCTGTGCAGGTGTGTCCCAGCCTGGTGGGAACCTTGCCTTACGGAAGAACTTTCTACTTTCCATGGTTCCTCAGCAGAGCAGCTGTGCTCAGAAAGCTGGAGCGCGGACAGGATGGGGTCAGGAAGACCAAGAAGCGGGGGACAGGCTGGAATGACTGCACAGGAACATCCTCCTTCCTCTGACTCTCCTCACCCCATCCTCCCATCTTCCCAGGGGCCACAGTGATAGTACCCGGCTGGGCACTGATTCTGGCTGATTCTTTCTGAGTATCTTTTCCCCTCTGGTCAGTGACCCAAATGGGGGATCAGAACACTTCCCTGGGAGTTGGGGTTTTTTATTTGTTTGTTTCTTTTTGAGATCCTGATCTCCCTATGCTCTCAGACTAGACTCTGTTTCAGCCTTCCAAATAGCTGGGACTACAGGTGAACACTATATTGCCTGATTTACCCAGGAGTTTTGAAATTGGAACTCAGGAGAAAGGCAGTCCCTTTGGAGAGATAACTGTGGGCTGGGGTGGCCTCCAGTGACATTTCCAGAATTCACTGAGCAGGCTGGTCCCGGAGGGAGAAGCTGACACACAGAAAAAGAAACTTGGGAGTGAGGAGAAGGTTCTGACTGCAGTTCTTCCAGTGGCCTGTATACCTCTCCTCTCCTAGGATTGAATGTTTGCAGGAAATCCAATGTTTTTCTTTTTTTTTTTTGGGGGGGGGTGTTCTTTTTTGAGTCTAAACCAGTTGGTATTGAATTTCCACAGAAAAGAATTCTGACAAACACAAAAAAAACTTCCAGGTGAAGCTTCAGAAGCTCTAATGGCTAAGGATTCGTCTTGTGTTGGGGTTTAAGTGTGCAGAGTTTAGCTCCCTCAGGCCTGACTTTTTTCAAGAGCTGTGGCTGTGATTTAGGTCAACTGAGGCTAACCTCAGGAGGAGGAAAAGTTCTCTTCCCCTTATCTCAAGGCACAAGTTCTGCATGGTTCGGCCAAGAGGAAGAAGCTTCCTGCATACTTATCCTGGGAACAGTACATTCTAAAGAAACAAATGCATCCTCAGGGGATTAGATAATGTCTACAAAGAACTTTAAGAGGGTACCTATCAAATGAAAAGGAACAGTCTGAATCTAGCTCTGTGTATCCGCTGAGGCATGATATTTGGACAATGTGGGTAAAGTGTTATTGAAGAATTGCTTGCTTGGTTAGAAGAAGAATATAAAAGGAACTTGCAAATAAACCTCAGCATGCAGTTGCAATTGCTGCCTTGGCTCTGCATCCCCTGTGTCCTGGTTATCTCGCGACCCTTACCCAGGGACCCGAACGCTCTAGACGTTCACAGTCTTGTGTGGAGGGAAGTTGGAAGAGTAACTGTGCCAAATAGAAGTTTATATCTACTAAAGGACCTGATTTGGTCCCAGAAGATTTTGAGAGTTTCCTGCATTAGTCCACTGCAGATTCCGATAGGCAGGCTCTCCTTGGGATGGTCACTTCTCATAATCAGACCTGGCTCATACACTGATGGGCCTCTGCATTCCTCTGGCCTCTGTCCCCAGTGATAGGGCCTCCCACCTTCAGGCTCAGGTGCCTAATTATGCTTTACCCTTGGCCATCTACCCTTGGCAAGGACTTCACTTGGCCACTTAGCTTGTCTCTTCTTAGTGTAACAGTAAAAACAAATGTGACTCCATTTTGTTTTGTGACTCCATTCTGTAAAACAACCATGCCAAGTAGAAGGGTCATGACTGGGGCAAGATGTTCTTTTCCTTTTGCTACAGAAACCTTTAAGAACACGGAACTACCTAATGGGCATTGTTTCTGTAACTAGGGTAATGGGGCTCTGTTTCTGTAACTGGAGTGATTGGGCTAACTGTGATTGGTTAGGCTTCCTGCTGCTTGACTGCACTCTCCTGCTTCTGTAACCTGGCTTGCTTGCATTGGCTAGAGCCCGCCGAACATCCCTTTTGCGGTTTTCAGGCTTATAAGGAGTGCCCTTGCAATTGTTCAAGGCTGATCATGGGAACAGCTTTATGTTCTGGACAGTTGCCCCGGTGTGCTTCAATAAAGGCTTGATTCGATTATACATGAGTGGCCTGGAAGTCAGTATGAAACCCCGGGACAAAGCTTCAACTATAACATTAGGTTAGTCAACTTTTTGTTGCTGTGACCAAAATACCTAACAAAAGCAACCTTGAGGAGGAAAAGTTTATGTTGGCTCACAGTTTCAGACATTTCAGTCCATGGTTGGTTAATTCCATTGCTGTGGGCCTGAGGTGAAGTAGAACATCACGGTGTGTCGCGACCCCTCGCCGGCAAGGGAAAACACGACACAGGATTCTTCTTTCAGCAGTTTATTCAGGCCTTGATTCAAGTATCATCTTCTAGTGACCCCCCCCCCCGAGCTCCCAGGCACAGCCTAATAAAGCCTCCCGCATACCAATCCCAAGCTGCCATGTGGATCTCTCTCATAGGGTGGTCAGGGATTGCGCGCCAACTCTCCATAAAAGGAGTTGTTTACCACAGGCCACAGTGGAAGCCGGCGCCATCTTCTAATGGCGGCCACGGTCTATAAGAATGGCTTACCACAGTTCCCCCTTCTATTTTATAAAACAATGCAGGCGAAAGTAGAGGTCCTATCCCACTGTGCAGAAGTGGCTGCAATGTATGGTTCAGTCCTAAGGAGGGCCCTTCCCTAGACCTGGTCCCATATCAGCCGACGCCTTTTTTCGTAGGGCAGGACGTGGATGTCAAACCCGCATGCAATAGGACATGCTTTCCTTGAGGTCCGTTGAGGGATCACTCAAGTGCGGTGCCTTGCCTCGCATCCTGCATCGTGACGACGGCGAGAAGTAGGATAACACAAGTAGCCTGGTAGTAATGACAAAATTTAAGTTGGCAACACAATCCCTAAACCCCAGAGGAAGGTAAAGAGTCTGTAGCCGAGAAGAAAGACCAGTCCTGAAACCCATCTGCGTGCAATGGTAACAAGACCTGCAGAGTGCAAGGGCTATTCAGCACTGGGAGAGAATAAGGAAGAGGACATGCCAATCCCAGTGCAATGTGAAACTAACTTGGGGTGCAATGGCCATGCCCAGAAATCACTGTTTAAGATGTGCAAGCCAGATTTGTGGAGAAATGCCATTTTCTAAGGCCGCAAGAGCCTGTATGATCATAGCCTTCTCTTGCGCATGGCGAGTTTTAAGGCGACAGAGAAGCCACAAACAAAGTACAACACCGAAGCAACACATAGCACCAAAAATGCCCACTCCCACCCATTCCTTAAAAAAGGAAAAGGCAGAGGATAGCCAACTGGTGAATTGACCCAAAGTCACTGGTTCGACACGGGTGCTATTCAAAACAGCAATCTGAGTTAGTTGAGACTGGATCAAGTTTTCTGCTTCCATGGACCAGGTTCCAGATAGATACTCCCCGATGATGTGGGAGGCATTTCTGGAATCATAAAATCTGACAGAGGTTATACATAAATGTGCACGTTGATCAACACAACCCAAATGTACTAGATCAGACAATTCCTCAACTTAAGCTTGAAGCAGATCTATCCTTTGATTAGCAGCCAGAATCCCAGATAAAATATATTGATTAATTCTACTTTGAGATTCAAGTATGGTGGATGTTTGTTGAATAACCTGATTAATAGTGGCAGCAGTTTGTACTTGGCTGGCCATGGCTACTCCAGCTGTAACTGCTGCAGCAGCAGACACTGCCACAGCTGTCACTATAGCTGCCGTAATTCCAAAATCTCTACGGGCTCTAATCAGTTCAACAATAGGAAATGACTCTGGATCCGCAGTAATCGGGATCGAGACAAAAGTTGGAATTTTCATAACCACTGCCATAGGCCAGGATCCATTCCAACACTCAGACAAGTAACAGGTAATATTAGAACAATTAAGCATCCCCTGTAATGTAACATTAGCCAAAAGAAACAGGAATGGAGATTGGAGACAGACTGCTGCGGAGGGTAATGTAGCATTAAACAATTGTGAATTGTGTGAAGTAATTTTAAGTCTCCTACCTCGCTCCGAGTCTTGGGTACTGCCAGAAACATTAAACAGCCAACTTTGGACTCCTAATATTTCCCTGGGGAAACACAAGCGCGGACTAGACTAGCCCAGTCTGAGGGAGTCATGCAAAATCTAGTAAGTCCCTCCACCTGAGTGAGAGTGAAAGCGGCATCTATGCCATAAGTGCGGACAGATTCTGCCAAGGTTTTAATTATCTTAAAGTCTAAAGGCTCATGATATCTTCCCCTGTTATTGTCCTGAAATACAGGGTATGCAAGTCCCATATCTATATTAACTGTCCTCCAAACTTGTGCATGAAAAGATCTCCCGGAACCTTGGCTCCCCCCCACATACGGAGGTGGGGCAATCGGCACCATATCTTCTTCTAGAGATTCTACCTCCTCCTCCTCAGAGTTTTGTTGACCGATGTTAACTCCCTTCCCCTTCTTACAGTAGGCCTGCATGCCCTGTGTCTCCTTTTTCTTCTTTTTCATTTTTATCTTATGTAGTTGTTGTAACAATATATCAAGGTCCTCAGAACTCTCTGAGTCGCTTGTGTTCTCAGGCGTTTTTAATTCGGTCAAGTCTGGGTAGAGCCTTCTCCTATTTTTATCTTCAGGCTCTTTTGCCTTCTCACTACTGTTACTTTTAATACTTTCTGCCACTTCACTACATGATCCTTCAGATTTTTCCTCATGCAGTTGCTCAAGAATAGCTTGACCCTCACTCACAGCTTCCTGGCATTTACCATCTGTTATACATCCTCTAACTAACTTCCAAAGTGGTATAACGCCACCCTCTAAGGTGCCTTGCTCACGAGCGAAATCTAGATCTTTCCCTAATTTGTCCCAGCTAGGAATCGTAAGACTCCCTGAAAAAGCAAACCAAGGAGCCGCTATATCAGCTTCTCTTAAAAACATCTGCAAAGTACTCTGCTTTATCTTAAGTCCTTTTGAATGTAACAACCCATCTAGGGCCAACAAAATTGGGCCTGAAGAAGCAATGCCCATAATGTTTTTAGAGCTATAAAGAAAGTGAAAGTACAAAAGTCCCCGCTCTCTTCCTTTTACAGGGGAGCGTCCCTTTTTCCCGCTCTCTCTCTATTTACAGAGAGAGCGCCCCGCTATTTGCTTGCGGATTCCCACTTTACCTGGGAACTTACCGGTGCACCACCCTGACTGCTGAAAGTTCTGGATCCTGGGTTCGAGGAATATAATTCCCCGTACGGGCCACCAATTGTCGCGACCCCTCGCCGGCAAGGGAAAACACGACACAGGATTCTTCTTTCAGCAGTTTATTCAGGCCTTGATTCAAGTATCATCTTCTAGTGACCCCCCCCCCCGAGCGCCCAAGCACAGCCTAATAAAGCCTCCCGCATACCAATCCCAAGCTGCCACGTGGATCTCTCTCATGGGGTGGTAAGGGATTGCGCGCCAACTCTCCAAAAAAGGAGTTGTTTATCACAGGCCACAGTGGAAGCCGGCGCCATCTTCTAATGGCGGCCACGGTCTATAAGAATGGCTTACCACAATGGTGGAAGTGTGTAGTGGAGGAAAGCTCGGCTTGTGAGACCTAGGAGGAAGAGGGAAAGAGAAGTAGGGGTCAGAAAGAAACCCTTCCAGAACATGCCCCCAATAGGCTATTTCTTTCGACTAGGTCCTACCTCTCAATAGTCCATTTAGCCATCAATGGATTGATTAATCCACTGAAGAGATTAGAGTCCTCATGACTCAATCATTCTGAACAAATGAGACTTTGGGGGACATTCAAGATTCAAACCATTAACATTCCTCTACCTTCAACCTCTTCCCCTCTATTGCCTTCTTTCCCCACTATAAATCTTGAGTCTTGACCTAAAAATCCTCTTGCCTTATCCTTGTCTTCCTTCTTAAACACATTTTTTCTCCTGTTTATCAGGAGTCACATGGCTTCATTGCAAGGTTATCAACATCTATGCATCAATCACCTGCCCCTTGCCCCCTGCAACTTGGTTCTGAGGCCCCAAACTCCAGAAATCTCTGAAGCCAGCAGCCTGAGGTGGTCTCTTGTGGCCAACTGCTGGCTGTTCCCTCACCTCTGGAGAGACTGGGGAGAAGGAAAAGCCTTAGCTAAGCCAGAAAGAGAAGAGAAGGGCGAAGGGGAGGGAATGCTAAAATCTAGACCTTAAATTCAAAGGCAGTGGTGTGTGGCAGGGGAAGGTGATGTGACAATTACACATCTTTGCTATGAACAATTGTTGAAGAGTGATGCAGGGAAAGACATGGATTCTAGAAGAAGCTGGCACAGCACCCTACTAATGTAAGCAAGATGTCTTAGTCTGTCTTGTGCAGCTATAACAAAATGCTACCAACTGTGTAACAAATTATTGGTTCACAGTTTCAGTGACTGAGAAGATCTAGGGATAGGCATCTGTCAAGGGCCTTCAGGTGTATCATCCTATGACAAAAGTGGAAGGTCAAAGAAAGAGAGAGGAGAGAGAGAGAGAGAGAACAAGAGAGTGTGTGCAAGCGCAAGAAGTTGAAGTCATAGCTTCAAGTTCTTCTAGTATTAGTATTAATTCATTCTTAAGGGTTGTGTCTTCATGACCCAAATACCTCCCATCAGGCCCAACCTATCAGTGTTCTTCCATCAGGGATTAAGTTTTTAAACACATTCTTTGTGGGGGACAAATTCAAAACACATCAGAGGGAGGGACATCTCCTCCCTGTAATAGATTGAATAGATATCCAGGTCCTAATCCCCTGTGTTAGCTTTGTGTTGATATGATCAAAATACCTGACAACAACAATTTTAGAGGAGGAAAACTTTATTTGGGCTCATGGTTTCAGATGTTTAGTCCATCTGGGCCAGTTCCATTGCTTCAGGCCAGGGGCAAGGCAGACCATGGCTGAAGGGCCTGGTGAACAGGGAGAAGCTGCTCAGCTCAGTGACCCACCTTCTCCAGTCACTCCCCACCTGCCTACAATTACTGCTCAGACCATTCACACCCAGGTAGGCTGATTAGGTTGCAGTTCTCACAATGCAATCATTTCATCTCCAAACATTCCTACATTAACATAGGAGCTTTGGGGGGATACCTCATATCCAAAGCATAACACCCTGGAACCTGTGAATATTGCCTTTACACCTAAAGAGACTTTACAGAAGTGATTTAGTTAAGGATATTGAGATAAAGATGAAATCCTAGATTATCTAATTGAGCCCTAAATTCAGTCACAAGTGTTTTTTTTTTTCTTTCCAGTATTGAGGATTGAATTCTGGGGTGCTCTACCACTGAGCTACATCCTCAGACTTATTTATTTATTTATTTTTAATTTTGAGGGTCTCATTAAATTTGCTTAGCTGCTGAGGCTGGCCTCAAACTTGCTATCCTCCTGCCTCAGCCTCTGGAATCACTGGGATTATGTATGCTCCACCATGCCAGGCTGTAAGTGTCCTCATAAAAAGGAATCAGAGGGAAATTTGACACATAAGACAGAAGAAGATGGAAGCAGAGAGAGTTTAGAAGATGCTACATTGCTGGTTTTGAAAATGGAGGAAGGTGCTATAACCAAGGAATGCAACTCAAAAAACTGGAAAAAGTCAGAAAACCAATGCTTCCCTATAGCCTCTGGAAAGCAAGTGACCCTGATGACACCAGTGAAGTAAATTAGATTTCTGGTCCCGAAAATTGTTAAGATTATAAACTTATGTTATTTTAGGCCACCAAGTGTGTGGTAATTTATCGTGCCAGCTACAGAGAAGTAACACATATTTTATCAACAGAAAATGGGCTACTGCTGTAAAAACAAATCAACAAACCCTTATATATAAGTATGGAATTGGGTGATGAGGAAAGGCTGGAAAAGATTTGAAGCCCTTAATAGAAAAAGCCTAAATTACATTGTACAGACTATTAGTAGAAATATGAATGTTACAGACTCTGCCTGGGAGGGTTCAAGAGGAGTGAGAAGCAGTAGAGAAAGCCTGTATTGCCTAGGGCATAAATAAGTCACCATAAGCAGACTATTGGTAGAAACATCAACACTAAAAACACAGCTGAGGGCTGGGGGTTTATTTCAGAGGGAAAGTGTTTGCCTAGCATGCATGAGGTCCTGGGTGGATCCCTGGCCTTGTTTTTTTTTTCTTTTTTTTTAATATTTATTTTTTAATTGTAGTTGGACAGAATACCTTTATTTAATTTATTTATTTTTTATGTGGTGCTGAGGACTGAACCCAGGGCCTTGCACATGCTAGGCGAGCGCTCTACCACCAAGCCACAACCCCAGCCAAACAAACAAAAAATATAAGGGCTCAGAACAAATGAGGAACATGTTTTTGGAAGCTGGAGTAAAGGGAATCATTCCTTAGAAGGGGAACCTACATACAAGCAAAAATCTTAGCTGAATTGTGTCCTCTAGTTGTATGGGAGGCAGAACTTGAAATGATAAACTTGGATTTTTGGCTGAGGAGAGTTCCAACTGAAATGTTGAAGATGCAGCCTCATTTCTTCTTGTTTATAGTGAAAATCAAGATTTAAAAAAAGATTAAGTAAAGGAAAATCTATTAAGCAGAAGAAGAAGAATAAAAAGGAGAAGGAGGAGGACGAGGGGAGGAAGAATCAGAATCAGTATTTGATGGTTTGGGAATTTTTTTTAATATTTATTTTTTAGTTGTAGTTGGACACAATATCTTTATTTATTTATTCTTATGTGGTGTTGGGGATCGAATCCAGGGCTTTGCCCATGCTAGGCAAATGCTCTACTGCTGAGCCAAAACCCCAGCCCAGTTTGGGAAATTTTCAGCCTGTCCAGATTGCAAAAATTAGGAAATTCACTATTTGGAAAGTAAACTCTATCCTGGGGTTTCACTGATGACTTTGATCCACAGGAACTCAGCCCCTCTGGGCTGTGTTTAAAATCTTGACTCTGTTGTTCATTATCTGTGTTACCTTCAATATATCATTAACTTCTCTAAATTCTGATATCTCTTGCTGTCACATGAAATGATAATTACTACTCTCACAGATGTGTCATGAGGCATAATTTTCAAAATATCTGTAAAAATAACCAAACACATTGCCTGATTTGATGTCAGCTTCTTCATGCCTTATTCTGATCAATATTTTGTGTGCCCATTTTCCATATTGCTATATAGTCTATTTATTTGTAAGTTAAGTTGCTGCCCAGTGTTCTACCAAGGTGATGTATGACCTTCATTTATTAATATTTAATTTATCATTATATTTGATTTCCTGAATAGGCACAGATTTATCCTCTGTCCTTTGTATGTGACACACATTATTTGCCTGAGACCCCAGTGTCACTTTTCCTCATTGCTCTGGTAAGATTCACTCTATGTTCCTGGTTTAACAGGGCAACGTGGTAATGAGCAAAGGACACTTCTAAGCTGTAGATGGGATGTGTCTGGAAATAGGCCATTTTCTGTCTGAGGGTCTTCAAGACCACCTCTGAGTTCAATGATTTCACACTGCTGAGTTGTTCTCACAGTGGTTTGTACTCACATAGTCATATTTATGAGTATGTTTTACTATAGCAAACAACTACAAGCAAAATCAGCAAAAAGCAAAATAGCACATGGAGCAAAGTACAGAGAGCACCAAGCACAAACTTTCAGAGTCCTCTCCCATTGGAGTTACACAGGACATGCATAATTTCCCCAGCCACAAGTAGTGATAACACATTCAAAATGATGCAACTTGGGAATTTCTTTAGAGCCTTTTTGCCCAGAGTTTTGGCTAGGGGGGCCAGTCATGTAGACCCCTCTGCCTGACACATACTGAAACTCTAGAATCCCTAAAGGGGATTGCACAAATAATTTAGGCTTAATGAGACACTCCTTTATGTTAATTGTGAAAATCTAAGCTCCTAATCACTAGCCAACAGCCAACTTTCTAAGTGGGAATTCCAAGAAACTGTAGTTAGGCCTGCGAAGTTAACTCTTTTTCTGTACAATTCACTCTCTTAGCCCTTGGCCAAGGAATCTTTAAAGCAAAATTACTATCAGTAGGACCTCATTCAGCTAGGTGAGACTGTAGTGGCACCCCCTTTCTCCACAGAAAAGTCTTACCTGGGCTTCTCCAGAAATCTCCATCATGGCTGATTTGGGGACCGTCAAAAAAAGAGTCTGCAAAAGAATTCAATATAGATAAACTTCCTATTTTTCATGTTGCCCTGTTTTACTTGGCCAGTGGCCAGGAAGATACCAGCACTCCAGGTGCTGGACACCCCCTTACTAGTTTTTCACAAATGTATCCAGTATAGTAGTTTGTAGAAATGGGCAAACAAGGCCTTTGGCCTTGATCTGGGCTTCACAAAGCTGTCTACATTTTTAAGATAAGATATTAATTGGATTCCATGGTAACAGCTGGCAAGGTGAGGAAAGAAAGGGGGAGAAGAAGCTCTCTCCTTCTCAGGTGTTGTCCTTGAAGGGTTAACTTGCCCAAAACAGTGAGAGAAAAAGCTGCTTTTATGTAAACTTCTGCAGACTGTGAACTTCTGAGCCCTTCCCCTTACATGCTGGGTATAAAATTCTGAAACTACCTGAACTCGAGTTTCATGGGATTAATTGATTACAGCAAAAGCTGTGCCCTCTAATGGCTGCAGCCAAATAAAACAGTTTCCTGCTATATTTGGTGCCTTGCCTAGTCTGTCCCTACAACAAGACCAGCCTATAATACTGATCTCACTTATGACCTTTAGCAGTCCTGTGAAAATAAATCCCATTAACCATAAGATTCATTTTACAAGGCTCAGTGGCTTCCTCCTACTTTTCCACATAAACCTTTTTACCTGGCCAAAGGCATTGATTTGGGCACAAAACTATGGTGAAGCTGACTTAATGCCTTCCAGAGCTGTCGTGATAGTCAGGACCCACACACCATGGTACAATCCCCAAGGGTACATGAGGCCCCCTGGAAACACAGAGTGTACAAAGTTAATGCACTGGGCAAGCAGTGGGGCTCTTAGCCTTTCATGTTGGGGACTACTGACTGAGAGTTCTCTGTTCCCTCCAAATGATTCAGTTTAGTTCCTGATTTCTTAGGGACTAGTTGATATGATCAGTTCCAAATAGTTTTGATTGTTCATGGCATCAGTTCACCTTCTCATGAGTGTGGGTGACATCTGGAGCTGTTCTTCATGGGAAAATGCAAGAGTTGGGGTATATATATCCATTTTTCATTGCACTAAAATTAAATGCCCAAGGCTGGGTAACCTTATTAAGGAAAGAAGTTTATTTGGCTCATGGTGTTGTAGGGACAAATGATGTAAGGCACCGAAGATAGCAGGGAACAGTTTTATTTGGCTGCAGCCGGGTTCAGAGGGCACAGCTTTTGCTGTAATCAATCAATCCCCTGAACCCTGAGTTCAGGTAGTTTCAGAGTTTTATATCTACCATGTAAGGCGGGGGGCTCAGAAGTTCACAGTCTGCTGAAGTTCACATAAAATCAGCTTTTTCTTTCACTGTTTTGGGCAAGTTAACTCTTCAAGGACAACACTTGAGAAGGGGAGAGCTTCTTCTCCCCTTTCTTTCCTCCCCCTGCCAGCTGTTACCATGGAGCCCATTTGTAACTTATCTTAAAAATGTAGACATCTCTTTAAAGCTCAGCTTAAGGCCAGAAGCCTTGTTTGCACATTTCTTCAAAGTACTATACTGGATATGTTTGTGAAAAACTAGTAAGGGGAGGTCCAGCACCTGGAATGCTGGTATCTTCTCGGCCAGTGGCCAAGTAAGTAGGGTGACATGAAAAGAGAAAGTTTATCTACATTGAACTCTTTTACAGAGACTCTTTTGCTCAATATGGGTGAAGATTTCTGGAGAGGCCCAGTTAAGAGTTTTCAGTGGAGAAAGGGGGTGCCACTTGAATTCCCCCCTTTAATGATGCACCCCATAATTTAATCCTTTAAATTTAAGAGCATCATTACCATTATCTTGGCTTAAAGCCTTATATAATGTCAAAACCTTAGTTGTTGTCATCCTTTCAACAGCAACTTCTATAGTGGACCCAATAGTTTTAATGCACAGTGAAGCCAAACATGGGAGCAATGAAGAGGTTAACAGCAGAATACCCACTACACCAGTTAAGCTTTTAAATCTACCAAGAGTTGAAAACCATCTCCCCAAAGCATGTTTGGGACCCAAGTTTTAATGCCCTTCTAGGTATGAACTAGCACATATGCTAGTTCTCTTGTGTTGTTGGCTATATTCTTAACTGTTTGTCTATTGTCATCCATTTGGATGCAACAATCTGAGCTTTTGAATTCTCCACATATTTCTTTTTCCTCAGCCAGTAGGTAATCTAATGCCAAGCAATTTTGAAAGTTAGGTACTCACATTTGGTCTATTGTGTGGCTAGGAGGTCAAAGGCTGTGGCAGTCTGATTAATAATAATTTTTAGTATAGCTAGAAAGTGAATAATTCTGTTTAACATGTACATAGGAGTTCTATAGCTCCAACTGCCATTTTGTGCCCAGGTAGCTGTAGCATAAGTGGCAATAATCCTCTGGGGTGGCCAGTTACCTTCACCCCAAGATTGGTGACCTCCTAAATCAAGTTTCTTTCCAATGGACCTCTTTTGTCTTTCCAAACAGTCATCCATCCATTGCATTCCTCTGAAGGACAGGTCCTAAATATATGTTTTACCACCTCTTGGTTATAATGGATTGTCTTGACATATGTTTTACATGATCTCCATGGTTGGAATAGGAGTAGGGGAGAATCCCTTATGGTTATCAAAGGAAACCAAACTAAATAATAGACTAACATTTTGGTTAGCATAGGTTAAACAGCATAAATTAACAAAGCAAACTAATAACACCAAACAAATCCTAGTGCTGGGAGCCATTAGCCAAGTAGGTATGACAATTTCCTTGCCAGCGTACCCCATGTTGCTTAGTGGAAGGACTCGTGGAAATAGGACATTTTGCAGTGACATTGCAGTTAGGTGACCTTGCTCAAGGACCAGGGCGGATCCGGGATTAGGGTGTTCCCGGTTTAGGATAATTGGGTTTAGGGCGTTCCAGGTTTAAGATTATTCCTGCTGGGAATAGGGCGTATCCTGCTGCCTGAGTTCCCCTTGAGTTCTCACGGGATTCAGACAGTATTTTTTGGGAGATAGAAGCCCAGTGGAGGTGGATTTGGGCAGAGAACGTGGATTTCCCCAGAACGTGATTGTAGACAGCTGGTGTGAGTTCGGGAATAAAGAGTTGCTGTTTGAATCTACAAGCTGTGTGGTGGCTCGTGATTGTGTGCCCAGCCAGACTGCGGCATTTGGCGTCCCGTGCGGGGAACTTCTGAAGCTTGGAGGTAAGTGAAATTGCTCGTCCCTGAGGAAGAGCCAAAGAATGGGTGGCCATTTCAAAAAAAAAAGTGCGTTCTTGTTTTGATTTATCTTGTTTTTGTTTCAAGCTGCCTATCCCTAGAAATTTCTCAGGCAAACTGGAAAAAATGGTTGACTAAAGGTTTGAAGTTTGTCGGCCCTGAGGAAGAGAAAATTGATACAACGATTTTTTATTCCGTTTTTGTTTCATTCAGTTTTGGTTTTGTTTTGTGTTATCTTATTGGGTTGCGTTATCTTTATAGTAGATTAGAAATTAGTAAAAAACAAACCAAAAAGATGTTAAGTAAATTGTTAGAGGTTCAGACCATGGAGAAAGACATTTTAGATCAAGCAAAAGAGAAGGTCTCTCGAGCTAGTCAGACAGAGGAAGAAAATTTAAAGGAAAAGGGGTTGTTAGGAAAAAGGCCACAACAGGAGGCTGTTACTAACTCCATTTTATCACAAGAGGGCGTAATTCAACCAACAGCCCCACCGATGGAGACAGCTGAGTGGCCCTCAAACCCTGTAGTTGATAAATGGGATCCTGAGACAGGACCTCAAAGATTAGCATGCCCTGTACTTGAACAGGTAGGAGGGCAGCAAATTCACCATGCTTTAGATTTTAAAACAGTGAAGCAGTTAAAGGAGGCTGTAACAACCTATGGTCCCAAGCTCCCTTCACGGTAAGCATGGTCGAGTCCATTACTAACTTGGACATGACGCCAGCAGATTGGGCTAGCATGTGTAAATCTGTACTAAATGGAGGACAATATTTGTTATGGAAGGTTGCCAATGAGGAATTTTGCGCGGAGACAGCTAGGCAAAATGCAGCAGCCGGTTACCCTCAAAGAAATCTAGATATGTTGTTAGGAAAAGGACCTTATGTGGGTCAACGGCAACAAATTGAATATGATCCTGCTATATATGCACAAATTGCTGCAGACGCAGTTAGGGCATGGAAGACTTTACAAGGACATGGAGATTTACAAGGTCAGCTATCTAAGGTAATACAGAGAGCTAATGAACCTTACGCTGACTTTGTAGATAGGCTAATTCAAACGGCTGCCAAAATTTTGGGGGATACAGAACAAGCAATGCCATTAATAAAACAACTGGCTTATGACCAAGCAAATCGTTGCTGCAGAGAGGTTATTAGACCATGGAGACATGAAGATTTAAACACATATATTAAATTATGTAGAGATATTAATGAACAAGGGCAAGTCTTGGCAGCTGCAGTACAACAGGCTTTAGATGCCAGGCCAAAAACATGCTATGATTGTGAACAAACAGGACATTTTAAAAGCAATTGCCCCATAGGAGGAGGGTTTAACAAAAGTAGGTATCAAAGGAATAGAATACCGGGTATTTGCCCACGATGCCATAGAGGGAGACATTGGGCTAATGAATGCCGTTCTCAAACCACCATAGAGGGTACTCCCTTATCAAAAAACGGACAAAGACCAGGTATTTATCCACGATATCGTGGAGAAAGGCATCAGGCTCCATTGCCAAAAAACGGACAGGGGGGCCCAATGCTCTGGGGCCCACAACCACAAATCTATGGGGCAGTGGAGGAACCCAGCAACACCATCAGGGTAGTGCCCAGGACACATTGTCCATTAAATCCCTCATCAGACAAACCCGAGGGAGTGCAGGGTTGGACATCTGCACCTCTGCCAGAGCAGTATTAACTCCAGAGATGGGAGTTCAAATCATTCCCACAGGAGTAAAAGGACCTCTTCCCCAAGGAACAGTAGGCTTATTATTGGGACATAGTTCATCTACATTAAAAGGACTTATGATAAGTCCTGGGGTAATTGATCCCGATTATGTAGGTGAAATAAAAATTATATCTAGTTCTCCAAGAGGTATATCAGTAATTTCACCTGGAGATAGAATAACACAGTTGTTAATAATACCCAGCCTACATTATAAACTTCCTAGTTGTAGTGTAGAAAGAGCTTCCAGGGGATTAGGCTCCACAGGTGTAGATTGGGCAATGTTGTCTTTAAATCTAGATTCTCGCCCCATGCTAAAACTAAATATTCAAGGTCATGACTTTAATGGGCTACTGGACACAGGGGCTGACCTTAGCATCATATCTCGTCAAGAATGGCCAAAACACTGGCCATTACAACAAGCCACTCAAACGCTTCAAGGCCTAGGAGTGGCGACTAATCCCCATAGAAGTTCTATGATATTAGATTGGAAGGGTCCTGAAGGATGTGAAGGAACTATACAGCCATATGTATTGGATCATCTTCCTATAAATTTATGGGGACGAGATGTCCTAGATCAATTAGGTTTGATGTTAACAAATAACATCAATCCTAATGCACCCACTACTAGGGCTAGACAAGGCTTTAGGAAAGAAAAAAGATTAGGAAAACAAGGGCAAGGTATAGCAGCACCAATACAAATAGATCAAGGAACAGACAGACATGGGTTGGATTTTCAGAAAGGGCCACTGAGACAATCAAAATTACTTGGAAATCAGAAAGACCAGTGTGGGTTCCTCAGTGGCCCCTGACTAAAGAAAAGATACAAGTAGCCCATGATCTGGTCAAACAACAATTAGCAGAAGGACATATACAACCTTCCATATCTCCCCATAATACTCCCATTTTTGTCATTAAAAAGAAATCTGGTAAATGGAGACTATTGCAAGATTTAAGAGCCATTAATAATGAGATGGTTATTATGGGACCTGCTCAATCAGGGATTCCTCAATTGTCTGCTTTGCCAAAAACCTGGCATGTTTTAGCTATAGATATTAAAGATTGTTTTTTTTTTCAATTCCAATTCATCCCAAGGATAGTCCACGTTTTGCATTTACTATCCCTGCACTAAATCATGAAGGTCCTGATCAGAGATATGAATGGAAAGTACTCCCTCAAGGGATGGCTAACAGTCCAACTATGTGTCAAATATATGTTAACAAAGCAATCCAGCCACTTAGAAATCAAAATCCTGAACTACAAATATTTCACTATATGGATGATGTATTATTGGCACATAAAGATAAAAACATATTGCTGGAATGTTATGCCACACTTACAAACTTATTAAAAATTATAATCTAGAGATAGCAATAGATAAAGTACAATTAAATTTTCCAATTAATTATTTAGGGGTTTTATTATCCTCAACCATGGTCCGTCCACCAAAAATTCAAATACGAGTAGATCAACTCAAATCACTTAACGACTTTCAAAAGTTATTAGGAGACATAAATTGGATAAGGCCTTATCTAGGCATACCAACAGGAGAGTTGGGACCTTTATTTGATATTCTAAAAGGTCCATCAGATCCAAATTCACCCCGCATGTTGACGCCTGAAGCAAGAAAGGCATTAAAAATCATTGAAACATATATGGAAAATATGCATTTGGATAGAATTGATATAAGTTTGCCTTTATTATTTATTGTACTGCCAACAAAAAATATTCCTACAGGAGTATTCTGGCAAAAAGGTCCATTATTGTGGATACATTTATCTTATTCTCCTAACACTATTCTTACTAGATATCCTGAGGCTGTAGGACAATTAATACTCAAAGGAATAAAAGCAGCCAAGGGAGTGTTTGGGATTTCTCCCAATAAAATTATTACTCCATATACTATGGATCAAATTGATGAGTTAGCTAATGAGTTAAATACTTGGGCAATAATCATGTGTAAATCTAATGTTTCATTTGATAATCACTTACTATCTAATCCTTTGTTGTCTTTTTGGTCTAAGCATCCTGTAGTTTTTCCAAAGATGACAAGAAAAACCCCTATCATGAATGCTCCAAATATATTCACTGATGGGTCAAATAATGGTACAGCAGCAGTAGTTACCCCTGATCAAACTTTTACATTTTTAGTACCCAAACAATCAGCTCAAAAGGTAGAGCTTAATGCAGTATTACAAGATTTTATGATGTTTAAAGATTCTGTATTTAATTTATTTTCTGATAGTCAGTATGTAGTTAATGCTATAGTATCCCTTGAAGATGCTGGTAGGATTTCCGCTTCTTCTACTGTTTTCTCTTTGTTTTCCACTATACAAAGTCTAATCTGGGACAGAAAAGATCCATTCTTTATAGGACATATCAGGGCACATACAGGATTGCCTGGAGCCCTTAGTTTGGGCAATGAATTAGCAGATAAATCTACACATGACATACATATTTTCTCCACAATAGAAGAAGCTATAAATTTTCATAAAAGTTTCCATGTCAATGCTAATACTTTACAAAAGCATTTTAAAATAACTAAAGAACAAGCCCGACATATAATAAAACAATGCCAAAATTGTGTGACATTTTTACCACAAGTTAATCTTGGAGTCAATCCTAGAGGACTGATACCTAACCATATTTGGCAGATGGACGTCACACACTTGCCAGAATTTGGAAAATTAAAATATTTACATGTTACAGTTGATACTTCTTCTGGATTTCTGATGGGCTCCCTTCATGCCGGAGAAAAAACTAAAGATGTTATAGCTCATTGCTTACAAAATTTTGCCACTGTGGGTGTTCCAAAACAGTTAAAAACCGATAATGGTCCTGGTTATGCGTCCACCTCTTTTAAACAATTTTGCTCATCATTTGGCATTACTCACATAACAGGAATTCCATACAATCCACAAGGACAAGGCATAGTTGAAAGAGCTCATCAAACTATTAAAATGTACTTATTAAAACAAAAGGAGGGAATTGGAAAGGGGTATATATCCCCCAAAGATAAACTTAAAATAACCCTTTTTACTCTAAACTTTTTAAATTTGGATTCATCAGGGCTTAGTGCTGCGGAAAGGCATATGTATCCAAAAAATGTACATAAGCCTAAGGTACTTTGGAAAGATATTCTAACAGGACAATGGAAAGGTCCTGACCCAGTGATAGTCTGGAGTCTGGGCTCTGTTTGTGTTTTTCCACAGGAAGAACAGCAGCCAATTTGGATTCCAGAGAGACTAACTAAAACAATTTCTACAGACCAAAAGGAAGATGATTTGACTCAAATCCATAACAGCTGATATCCAGAACTCCAGCTTGGCTATTCTTACATCTGCGACAGTGATTAACCAGGATGCTTTTTTCAATATCTATTTTATTATTGCTTTTTCCCACATCATAAAGTTCTATTTTATTTTTGAGCTCATACAGACCTAGGTTAATGTTTTTTCTGATCAGTTTTATTTTTTGACTGTGGAGTTTTTGAACATTGCAATGGAGATTTCACCTAGGTGAAGCTACAAGGCCTTTACTATTGTCTTATGTGTTGTATGTTACGTGTGCACACTTCTGTTTTGTGTTGTATGTCTGTATGTGCGTATGTCCATATATCATATATGAGGAGCGCTCATGCACATAGATCCAAATTTTTTTTTATTATTCACGTGATTTTAATAGTTTAATTTAATTTGGGTAAACAGCTGTTGAAGATTGTTTTAATATATGAACAAATAAAAGGTTAACAGATCTGTTTGCTTACTTTCACCTTTCCTTTTCATTATATTTAATAATTCTGTTCAGGATAATGTAAATTGTTCTAAAAATTGTTTTCTTAGTATCTGTTGAAATGTTACATATTTTTTTTAGCATCATTGTCAAAATTCCTATTTTCATCCCAGTGCCGGTGAAGACAAAGATAAAACCAAACTACAACTTCTTCGAGAGTTATCACAATAAACCGTATAAACTGATACATCAATAATTTATAACTCAACAAGTAATGCTCAATCAATGAGTCGATTTATTTTGGAAGGATATGGACATATTGATAGATTCCTCTGCTTTGAACTGCTTACAGAACTTGCCTGGACTATGTATCACTTGTATGCTTTATTTTGGGAGGATATGGACATATTGATAGATTCCTCTGCTTTGAACTGCTTTGAACTGCCTGGACTATGTATCACTTGTATGCTTTGTGATCTATCTGTTGATGCAGCGAATTATGGTAGTGCTAGCGTATCTTTGCTGATGTGTCACCAGTGATGCAATTTTTCCTAGGAGCCATCAATTGACTTGGTGTCGTGACATTTCTGTATCCTCCTCCCTTCTACTAGTGATGGTCTAATTTTGGGGGCCAACAGAGGTGAGGCAAAGAACCTCACCCCCCCAATGGTGCATAGGCCTATCCACAGTATGGCTATATGCTGGACTGGTAGTCAGTGATGGGTATGATCCAATTACAGTGGTATCAACCTAAGACAGGAGGCTGACGCCTAAAAGTCAGTTTTCCGATGACGGGTAAGAACCATATGTTGAATTGGACAAACCTAACAGGCACGGTCCCTAGCCAGATTGCTTGTTACTTAAACAGAAGGGGGGAGATGCTAAGAGCCAAGTATATGATGCATGGCATTTTTGGTTGAAAGGTGACGCCAGCTAGCCATTGAGATGATGTGATTATGTTAAGATTTGCATTCATATGGATATTGGACTCCTGCTGTTCACCTAGGCCTGCTATGGGACTCCTGGAGAGTTCCCATTGGTTGGGGAAGTACAGTAGGAGGGAGTTCCGGGGGAGGAGCTCTCTCTGGCGGGTCCGGGAGGAGGCCACGTGGGTGGATCGAAAAATCTTCCCGGGCATGGGCGCGTACTGGATATTGGCGGCAGTTTCAAAAAATAAAGTTTGTTCCTGCTTGAGTGGCTCGTGATTTTGTGCCCAGCCAGACTGCGGCAAGAAACCACTGTGTTTCCCTTTCAATGACCTTGGCAATATATAATCACAACCTTCCTGGGAGCCCACCGTGCATCCAAAAGTTTAAGAATTTCTTGCCCATCCATCATGCCCCTTGTTTTTCTCCTGAGTTAATTAGCCCCTTTTCAGTACATAAGGCCCTATGAACATGAAGGGTAGTGAACGCATATTTTGAGTCTATGTAAATATCCACACAAACTCCTGCTGTCAACTGAGGTGCTCAAGTCAAAGCAATAAATTTTACTTTTTGTGCTGAAGTTCCCTGAGGCAGAGGTTCTGCCAGCAGTGGAGTCCAGAGTGACTACTGCATATCCAGCAAAACATACCCCATCTTTTATAAAACTGCTTCCATCTGTGAAGTACTCCACTTCAGTGTCCCTGAGGCTGGTCTGCCAGGTGTGGTCTGCTGGAGAACATTTCATCCATGACTTCAATACAGTTGTGATCAGGTTGTCCAGGTCCAATGGGCAGCAAGGTTGCTGGGTTTAGAGTCCAGATGACTTCAACATGGAAACGTGTGTTTTCACATAACATGTCCTGGTATTGACCAAACTGTCATTAGTCAACCAATATTGTCCTTTGTACTCTTATGTCAAAATTGAATGAGGAACCCTGAAAACCAATTTTTATCCCATAGCCAGTTTGTCAGCTTTCAACACCAGAAGATCTATGACTGCAAGGGCCCAGAAACAAGGTGGCCAGTCTTGGGCTAGAAAGTCCAGCTATTTGAATAGATGTCCATGTACCCAGGACTTGAGTCAAAACTCCTACAGCCACTCCAGACTGTTCATGGACATACAGAAAGAAAAGCTTCTGTGAAATCAGGGAGCCCTAGTCCAAATGTACTGGGAGTGCTCGTTTAATGTCCTCAAAGGCCTTTTGCTTAGTTGACCCCCATATTAGAGGATCCCATTTTCCTTCCTTTGTGGCTTCATAGAGGGGTTTTTTCATAACTGAAAATTTAGGGATCCATATATGGCTGAACCCAGTAGCCCCAAACTGGAATTGAGCAGATCTCCTGTTTCTTTTGAGGCCCAGTGGTTGTTGTGATCTGTTGCTGAGTCAGATGGTAACCAAAGTATTTGACCATTTTCTGGATAGATATGGGCTTTTAATTCAGAGTCCAGTGCTGTCCCAAGGATGGTGTACTTAAGCCCCTGGGAGGAACTGTCATTTAGGGAAGGGAAGCATACATAGAGCGTCTGGCGCTTTAAGATGCAGGAATTTTTTTTTATCTCCCAGTGCAGGATCTCGGCTGCTGGGATTCTCCAACTCTTAAATCTAATGTAAATCTTAGCAGAGATTGATGACCTGGGACATCATTTGCGTAAAAGGCACCTATGTAAATCTTGCCATGGGCCATGTGCCAAGATTGGAGGGCAGTGGTGTGGTCCTGTGCAGGTCCCAGAGTGGCAGCCACATTGTGCTCACTTAGGTGTTGCTCTTTGTCTGTGTGGCTTTCTCCTCTTGTCAGGTGGGAGCCTGCTCTAATTGTATATAGTAGCGACCCCGCTTGTGTTTTTGTTCAGTAAGCCTGGATACATGGGGCTCTGTGGCCCTTCCTGCTGGTGGCTCACAGCATGTGGCTTGGAGCCAGGATGGCATGTCCTTTTGGAGTGAGCACCATATGGCCCACTATTGGCTGTTAACATGAACATATTCCTTGTTCATTTGGGGGCTGGCAGCAGCTGATCCCTCCTGAGGTGCTGGGTCCCATGTATCAGATGCAGTTGTGTGTGTCTATGGGACCCCTGCATATTCGTCAATCATCAACTTCTGAGCAAGTGGAAATCAACTGAAAGGTGGGGCTGGGGCCAAAAGCTAGAGGGAAAACATCCGCTCCTTTTCTGTTCAAGTCTTAGCTTTTGAGCATGGCAGTGGGTACTTGTCTGCTGGGGCCATTGAAGGCTGGTCATGCTTTTTTTTTTTCTTATAAATATTTGAACCATTGGCTTTGTTCTAGTGAGCCCTCCTTTGAGTGAACTCTGGATTTGTGGTGAGGGCAGCTGTAAGGAGATCCATCCTCCTTTTTTATCTTTTTTGGTCTGCCTGTCTTTGAGCCTCTGGATCTCGATTGACAGAAACTGTGGTGGCCACCTTAATCAGGTCACTGGCACACTTCTCAGTAAAGCCCTCTAGAATTGTAATTTTTGGCAAATGGCTCTCCGAGCCTGTACCTCAAAGGCTGCATTGATCACCTATTGCTTGCACCTGTGCATTTCTTCACTGACAAACTTGCACTGTAGCAGCAATGTTTGTATGGTGCCCCTCCTCCCCCGGGCACCTCTGGGCAGGGAGAGGAGCGGCAGCGGCGATGGCCTGGACATGTAGCTCTAAGTCAGTTGGACACATCTCTTTTGATTATTGCTGCCAGTTTCATAGGGCAGAGGGGCCTTAGGCAGATGTGGGGCCAAGAGAAATGTTCAGGGCTATCGAGGGTGTGAGAGGGAGATACTGGAGCAATGGGAGGCTTATCTCAGCCTTAGGTTAGGGCTCAGGGCTGGCTCCGATTCCTTCTAACTCTTGGGCACAGACGGTGTGTTTTGTTCTCTTTTTTCTTTCCTTTTGGACTTTCTATGAGGGCTTCCTGACATCTCTTTATCTTTAGATCTTCTTCTTTGTTGGGGCCCCATCCTAGGTCTGGATAATGGCCTGCATCAGATCAGTCATGGTCCAGGGTTTCTCCATGTAGGAGGGAGTATGATTTTTCCAGCTTATGAGTGCAGTGGTGGTGAAAGGCTGGCACACAAAACTGCCTTGTCTCCCTCAGGTGTTTCCCTCTGATCATTATGGGCAGGTCCTTTAGTCCCTTGCAGGGGCATCTGGAAAGTTCTCATCTGGGTTGTGGCTCTGGTCTTGGGACAAATATCCCACCTTAATCTTGGGAGGTGAAAGAGTCTTTGGTTCTAGGAAGCCATTGGCTCAGAGAACACCACAGAGGAAGGAATATCCAGTATTGGGGGCCATCATTTGTTGCCTTTGAGGACAAGGGGGCTGAGGGGACAGTCTGTTGTACCAGTGGTCTTGGCAAAGTTGGGTAGAGTGGCACATAAGGTGGTGGGTCCTCTTCTGGCTCATGGGGAAAACTGTTTCCCTTCCTGTCTTTCCTAGTCAGGTTTTCTGGTTAGCTGGTTTCCACTGGGTCTTAGAGACCACTATGCTCCTGGCTAACATCAACTTGGACTGTCCATCCAGATAGGCTCTCAACCAAGGGCACTGTTTCTGTACTATCTCTTGCCAGCAATCAATATAAGAGAATTGGTTCAGGAGTTCCAACAACAATCAAAAGGACCTCAGCAATGACTCTCTCATCTAAAGATCCTTCTGGTGGCCAGCCCACATCCTGGGTGAGCCATTCTAATTCAGAGAGTATGCCACCTTTGTGAAGTGAGCTTCACCCCACATTTACCAGGAAAACATACTTAAAGGTTTCTAACACACATTTCAGAAGGCCCAGTTTCCTTAGTATGCCTCCCATATTCCACCCTGCATCGGTGTCACACACTTAGAACAAAACACACTTAGGGCAAGACTCTCTTGGTCCATCTCCGGCCGCTCCCCTCGCAGGGACTTAGGGCCCTCTTAGACATTCGGGTCGGCATCAACCCCCAACCTGGAGCTTTAACCTAGACGTTGGTTGGTAAAATTCCACCACAGACTGTATGAGGTGCCACAGAACCGCAGATCAGGACTCTGCACTCACTTTGGCCCTCGGGTTGGGTAGGAACCCTTCCCTTTGTCCATCTCACTCACACACTTTCTCACACTTTCATACAGACATGGCCAGAAAAAAATTTCTATACTGCCCAAATTCCAACAATTCCAAGCCAAACAAAAAGGGAGTCACAGTTTCCCCTCTGCTCACTGACCCCAAACAGAGACTACTCGGGCAACTCCCCAGGTCCGTTTCAGCTCCAACCACTTTGGAGGGTACTTGGGACCCAACAGAGGTTGATCAAGCCTCTCTTCCACCTGCTTAGGCCTCCAAGGGGAAGTCAGGTGGGTTGTGTTGGGAAAACATAACGGCGGCAGCCGCACCCCAGAAAAAAACCCCAGCATGGCGTCTAACGACTCTCCTTCTCTTCTTTGTTTCTTTCACTGGCGCGAAACGTTCCCGCCGGCACCAATGTTCAAACCCTGCCGGTAGGAAGCCTTAGCCCCAATTAGAATTAACTTCTTGGGCCCCGGAACTGACATATGGAAGAGCTTGCCAATAAACGGGCGACCTGTTATCTACCTCAGCCCCTGCCACCTCTCTTAGACCTATATAAACACACAGCCATTTTTAATAAAGAGAGACCTCTTTGGTAATCTGTGTCGTGTGGTGCGGCGTTTTCCAGTCTTACAGGCTGCAAAACCAAATGGACCCGGGTCCTACCTGTTCAGATGGGTGGTGCTCCAAAACCCTAATTCTGCTTCCTGCTGCCTGTGGGTTCCATTGTGCTCCAGGGTGGCAGCCCCAGGGCCCTGGGTGTGTCCTCCTTCAGGCCAAGAATGGCCTGGGCAGGTCAAGGGGACCACTGTCCCCCATCGCCCCAGGGAAGCCAGTCCCCGGAGACAAGAGAGGCAGAATAGCCTTCCCTACCTCCTTGGCCCCATCTGGGTCACCAAAATGTTGTAGGGAAAAACGAGGCAAGGCACCAAACATAGCTGGCAACAGTTTTATTTGGCTGCAGCCAGGTTCAGAGGGCACAGCTTTTGCTGTAATCAATCAATCCCCTGAACCCCGAGTTCAGGTAGTTTCAGAGTTTTATACCTAGCATGTAAGGGGAGGGGTTCAGAAGTTCACAGTCTGCTGAAGTTCACATAAAAGCAGCTTTTTCTTTCACTGTTTTGGGCAAGTTAACCCTTCAGGGACAACACCTGAGAAGGGGAGAGCATCTTCTCCCCTTTCTTCCACCCCCCCCCCAGCTGTTACCATGGAGCCTATTTGCAACTTATCTTAAAATATAGACATCTCTGTGAAGCCCCAGCTCAAGGCCAGAGGCCTTGTTTGCACATTTCTTCAAAGTACTATACTGAATATGTTTGTGAAACACTAGTAAGGGGTGTCCAACACCTGGAGTGCTGGTATCTTCTTGGCCAGTGGCCAAGTAAATAGGGCAACATAAAAAGAGGAAGTTTATCTATATTGAACTCTTTTTCAGGGACTCTTTTGCTGACAGTCCTAAAATCAATCTGGGTGAAGATTTCTGGAGAGGCCCCAGTTAAGGCTTTACATCCCCTATTTTCTCAATCATATCTTTTTCTAGAAGGTTTATATACATGGAAGGATAAAAGTATTTTCAGAGAAAAATATTTTTATACAACTTAACCAGAAAGGCATGTCATGTTCAGGAACTAGTCAGGATGAAATTCTGACCTTTCTGACAGCTTTCAGATGGATTTGCTTTTGTCCTGATCATTTATCCAGTGAGCAGACTAGGAAAGGCCAATCTTTGTCTGAGAACAGC
Source organism: Marmota monax (assembly GCF_021218885.2). NCBI lineage: Eukaryota > Metazoa > Chordata > Mammalia > Rodentia > Sciuridae > Marmota > Marmota monax. The sequence continues at coordinate 3,141,198 of NW_026694573.1, read as the reverse complement.
TGCATTTCATAATCATACTACCATTCTCAGGTGTGTGCCCCAGGGGAAAGATGGGGTTTAAAACCCTTGCTACAAACTCAAGGAATCATGAAAGCCCTAAATCAATAGCATAATAGAGAGGGGACAGGAGTTAATCTGAGCAGAAGGAATATAGTTCCTGGAATATTCCCTCTCTAGTCACACAACACCATGGCCTGTTCATTGTATGGAGCAATTTCACACTAGCTTGTAATTTGGCATACATTGATTAGCTTTTAATCAGCAGACAGTACTAGGTTTCATTTTAAAGTTCAGGTCAAAGTAAACAGGGAATACTGGCCTATAATCCCTGCAACCCTGGAGGCAGAGGTGAGAGGATAGCAAATTTAAAGCAAGCCTAGGCAATTTAGTGGGACCCTGTCTCAAAATAGAAAAATTAGGTCTGGGGATGTAGCTCAGTGATGGAGTGTTGCCCAACATGATTGAGGCCTTGGGTTCATGCCCTCAGGAACACACAAAATAATAAATAAAAAAATAAATAGGATGGGAATGCAGCTCAGTGATAGAATGCCCCTGGGGTTCATCCCCAGTACCACACACAGAAAGTTCAGGTCAAGGGCTGGGAGTGTAGCTCAGTGGCAGAGCGCTTATTTAACATTGCACCTGGGGTTCAATTCCCTGCACTACAAAATAAAATAAAGTTCAGGTCCAGGTGATCAGCATTGGATTGTGAATTCAGAATTTTTAAAAAGCCAGTAGTTTTTCTTTAAGATATTACAGGGAACTGAGGGGATGTGGCTCAGCGCTTGAATGCTTGCTTAGCATGCACAAGGCCCTGGGTTCAATGTTCGAACTGCAAAAAACAAACAAACCAAAAATAAACCCAGATAAGATCACAGCCAGGATGCAGTGGCAAACACCTGTAATCCTGGAGACTTGGGAGCTTGAGGCAAGAGGATCACAAGTTTGAGGCTAGTCTCAGCAACTTAACAAACCCTGTCCCAAATAAAATAAAATCAGGCTGGGGATGTAACTCAGTGGTTAAAGTGTTCCTGGGTTCAATCCTCATGTATAGAAAGAAAAAAAAGAAATGATGGGCAAGGCAACCAGCTTCCAAGTGGCATACAAGGTTTTTTATCTTGTCCACCTTGGAGTCTAAATTGACTCCCTCAAAAATATCCACATTGGGCTGGAGAATCTCCAGTTCAAAGGGCCTAACATCTGGTTGCACAAGAGTTCTTTAGCAAACCAAACACCTTTCTCATACTCCCAAAGGGTATCTCTTTAGAGATTGCCTTTGTTTTTCACATCATCTTTCTTTTTCCATGTCTGTTTTGTTTTCAATACTCAAAGAATTTAAATTTTAACATGTCTTTCCACAAAAAGATAGCAAGCTTTGGTTCACCAACACTTTTTTTTTTTTTTTGCAGTTGTCATTGATTGAGGCAATTCGTCTATTAGCTGTGAAATTAAAGCATATAACATTTCACATCAGTTCTATCATGGATCCAGATACAACAGCCCCAAAATGCAAAGACTTAATTTAAAAATTCCTTCTTTTTATCCCCCTCATTGCAAATTTGCTCAAACCCCTAGCAGTAAATCCAGTATTTACTGGGTTAATTTCACAAGTCCTAGGGAAGGTCCAGGTTGGAATTTGAGAGTGTAAGAGGAACCTGGAAGTGGTATTGGAGAAGCTACTCAGAAATGGCTGCAGCTAGGTTGAAAAACAACTGTAGCATTCTCTGTGTCTCCCACCTGGAGGAACAAATAACACAAACTTTTAACATTTTTGGCCTATTCAAAGCTGACTTTTGAAAATTTTAGGGGCCCATTCTCCTCCCACCCTCGAGGACAGAACAAAAACCAAAGGCATCATCTGAGCTGTACATTTTTCCCATTTCTTTGGCCAGTGTGGCCCAAATCAGCCAGTGCATCCAACAAACCCACTCTCCCATACATGGATCAATCATTTCAAATTCCACAGGTAATCTGTCACAACAGATCTCTCAGGTAATCTCGGGTAATCTCTCACAACTCAGCTGCTGCTTCACCCCATGAATGATTCTATAGCTATTTAGACAACAGAAGTTTATCATCCCCGATGCTTCCTTCCCCCAAGAAGTGCCATATTTCTCAGCATAATCATCGCAGATTTTATGCCATTTTTTTTTGCAAATAAGTGGGGTGCAACCATTATGTGAAGATTTTTTAAATTGTGCCAATATTACTGAAAAATCATTTATTACCAAACTGTCTTTTGTGGAAGATTAATATGCCCAGAATATTTGTGAATATGTGGTGGTGGTGATTATGCAGTGAAATGTGGTGGTTTCACTATATTTATATGAGATAGAATTATGTTTAAGCAAATCTCATTTCTGACACCAAAAGTGTTGTAAGTCCTTTGAACAACCTCCAGGTTTAGTGATTCATGCGGATGATGCATAGGACTCAGCAAGTAGTCACATTTGCAGCTATGTTATGAAATATGTTGGGGTTTTTAGTCTTCGTTCCCTCCCAATCTGCAGGAGAGATAGGGAGAACATGCCCCAGGCAGGATGAGCCAAGAAAGGAGAGAGTTGACTGACAGCCCACACCCAGCCCTCCCTTGCCAGAGGACAATCAGAGGTGTCAGACCAGTCAAGGCTGGAGCTCCTTTATTGAGGAAGCACACACAGCTAATACAAGGCACATGAGCCAATCAGGATAAAGGTCAGCAGGGTGAGGAGAGTTCATGTGTACACCCATTCTACAGGCAGTAAGGGGAGATGCAAGCTGTCCATGAGGGTGGAAGGGTTCTGAGCCTATCCTAGAGGTGGTCCAACTTTTCATCACATCCCATGGTATCGCCTTCTGGCTGATCGCTAGGCACCATCTTAGCCATGTGTGGCCCCAAGACCAGGAAGTGAGCACCAGTCTGCAAGTTAGGTTTCCCTTTCTCCATCATAGGTTTCTATTTCTCTGATGTGATGTGCCCTACATCTCCCCCTTTGTGTTTTATTGGCAGGTGTCTGCCTTAGGTTGTCACCTCTGGGGATCTTACCCGTCATTGACTACCACTCTGGCTCTTCAGGCAGTTCACCACAGGGTGGGCAGACCCAATGGGAAACCTCAAGGAAGGGAGGTGACTCAGACCTATGAAGAAAAACCCTCTTGACTCTGACTTACACCTGCACATCCTGGTAGAGGCCATGGCCAACCTCGTAGGGTTCCCAGTAAGTATCTTGTAAGACAGCATATCGCTGCCAGAGCACCATCAATTGAACACCTTTGGCTCTATCCTTGAGAAACTGGAGGAGTCTATCGATTACACAAGGTCCAAATGTAAATAGAAGCATAATAGTAACCAAGGGGCCTACAAAGGGGAGAAGGTAAGGGAGCCACCCATTTAGCCCAGTCCATAGAAACTTGATTGCAGCTCATTCCAACAGTTTTCAAGGTCCTCCTGTTACCTTTTAATCTTATCTTGAACAATACCAGAGTGATTGGCATAGAAGCAACACTCCTCCTGTTGGAACAGACATAATTCTCCCTCTCTGGCAGTAAGCAGGTCCAGGCCACGACGGTTTTGGAGGACTACGGCAGCCAAGGAATCAAGTTGAGATTGCAGGTCCAAGATAGTGCTGGCAACATGGTGCATATCATCTATCATCTGCTGAGGAAGCTTATTGTACATCTGTAAAGAAGTACCAAGGCCAGCAAGTCCAGTTCCCATCCCTGTGGCCACCCCCAGACCCAAGAGCAAAGGAACAGCATGAACGGCTCTTTGGGGTCTGGAAAAGGAATAATCAACAGCAGATATGGGCAGGGACTGGTTATTAGGGAGGACCCCAAAGTCAGGAAGGAGGAGGACCACAATGCAGATCCCACTCCAATTACCCAGTAAGACACTGTACACCATATCCCCACAGAAGAAGGCAGTACCATTAGGAGGACAGAGCATACCACCTACTGATTCTTCAAAAAACCTATTGCCTCCACACCAGAAGGGATTCAACGTCTCCACATCTTGAGTGCCATTTCTAGTGAGCCATGGTCACCAAAGGCAAAAAGACTTCTGAGTGGGGTGGGAGTATAGGGCATCTACTAGGAAAAGGTAAAGTTATATTCCACCAAACAGAAATGGCAGTAGCCTTTAATGATCCATTCTTTAAGCACAGCCAGCAGTCTTGAGCAAGCTTAGGGCTGGTCACATTTAAAAGATCAAATTCACTTTATAGAATATTTTGAGTCTCAGGGTCTAAACGGAGAGGTCCCCGTTGCTTGGGTAGGGGGGCCCAAGTTGAGCTCAGTAAGTTTTTGTACAACCTTGTTAATAGCAGCCTGCCTGGCCAGATCTTGAGCTCCCCCCCATCAGAGACCCCGGGGGGGGGGGGCATATAAGGACCAATAAATTGGCTTACCACCGCTTCCAAGACACTGATACCCAGAATGGGACCCCTCAGAGTGGCCCATCCAGTAAGTTACACCCTTGTGAGTACACTTAGATGCTGATTTATAACAAGCAGTGTGGACCACGCCTGACTCGAATGTCACGCACGGGCATGGGTGGGGGGGGGGGCTTGGGCTTAGAAGGAAGAACCACTGGTTTAGCGAGGCGACCTGAGCCAGCTTCAAAGACTTCAAGATCGCGGATTACATATGCCCCCATAAGCCATTACCACAATCATATTTGGTCCCGTAGCATTGACTATTGAGAAGGGCCTTAGTGACACACTGCCTGCAGGGGAAGCCAAGGATATGAAGTACGGCATCAAAGCATGCCTCCCCAAAGCACGTCTCCCCCAGCAAATATGATCATGAACAGTATTTTAGATCTCTAGTGGGTACTCAAATTGGACTTGGCTCCCCAATCGGGAATACACATCCATTTCCCCTCCCTACACTAATGAGGGGATCAGGACTGCTTCATGATCCAGTAAGGGGGTCCCTCCATCAGACCTCTACCTTCAAATAAGGTGTCTGATTAGACCAATGTCTCTGGAAAGCAGTTAGAGGTTGGTCTTTGGAAAAATTTAAAATATTTAATGTAAGCATGGCTGTCCTTAATTGGTCAGGGGGTTGCTTCCCCCTTTTTGTTTTATTAGTTGGTCCTTTAAGGTCTTATTATGCCTCTCAATTATAACTTGACCTTTTGGATTGTATGGTATTCCAGTGGTGTGTTTAATATTCCAAGTTTGGAAGAATTCTTGTAATGATTTGCTCACAAAGCAGGGCCCATTGTCTGTCTTAACCTGTAGGGGTAATCCAAAAATGGCAAAACATTGTAGGAAATGGCTTTCAGCATGTGGAGCTTTTTCGCCCGAATGAGCAGTTGCCCAATAGGCATGTGAATAGGTATCTATAGATATAAATATATATTTTAATTTTCCAAAAGGTGCATAGTGGGTCACATCAGTTTGCCAGATGACATTAGATCTGAGGCCCCTAAGGTTGACCCCGGGGGATTGAAGAGGTGGGACCTGTAAAAAACGGCATACATGATTTACATGTCCTTATGATCTTTTTAAAATCTTTTATGGGAATCAGGGGGAATATCTGATGTAACCCTCTCCAGTTTAAGTGAGTAAGTTCATGAAGTCCTTGAGCCATCTGAAGGTTCTGTTGAGACTGAGCAGTAGCTATGATAGTCCCATTGGTAGCCAATCAACTAGCCATTTATTTGGTTCCCTCATGTCAAGATTCTGGTGTCCCCTAAGATGCTGCAGAAAAATGGGCTCAGCCTGCTCTTTCAACAAGGATTGGACTTGAATCATTAGACGAGTAATTGGGTTTTTGTCCAACTTAATATATGCTGACACTAGAGTTGGTAACAAGTTGACTACATATAAGCTGTCAGAAAACAAGTTCATTGGTCCATGGACACGGGTTAAGGCCAGGGCAACTGCATATAGTTCCTTAAATTGTGCAGATCCCATAACTGGCTCACAATAGTGGGTACTTTCCCCTTCATTGGTAGGGGAAGAGGTGGAGTACACCACTGTAGCAGATCCCACCTTCCCCCCATCAGTAAAGAAATTTACCACTTTAGTGAGGGTGAAGTGGCAACCCCTTTCTCCAAAGAAAAGCCCTCTTCACCATGGCTAATTTTAGGACTGTCAGCAAAAGAGCCCATTGTAGATAAACTTCCTATTTTCATGTCACCCTGTTTACTTGGCCACTGACCAAGAAGATACCAGCACTCCAGGTGCTGGACACCCCCTTTCTAGTTTTTCACAAACGTATCCAGAGTATAGTACTTTGAAGAAATGTGCAAACAAGGCCTCTTCACAGAGGTGTCTACATTTTTAAGATAAGTTACAAATGGGCTCCATGGTAACAGCTGGCAGGGGGAGGATAAAAAGAAGCTCCCCCGTTCTCAGGTGTTGTCCTTGAAGAGTTAACGTGCCCAGAACAGTGAAAGAAAAAGCTGCTTTTATGTGAACTTCAGCAGACTGTGAACTTCTGAGCCCCTCCCCTTACATGCTGGGTATAAAACTCTGAAACTCCCTGAACTCGGGGTTTGGGGGATTGATTGATTACAGCAAAGGCTGTACCCTCTGAACCTGGCTGCAGCCAAATAAAACTCTTTCCTGCTGTCTTCGGTGCCTTGCCTCGTTTGTCCCTACAACAAGGGGTCTGGTGGAAAAAAGTATGGGGGGGTCCATTGCAACCTCGAAAATGATGTCACCCATCTGGAAGTACCATAATGACAATCCACTGTGAACGTCTAGAGCGTTCGGGTCCCTGGGTAAGGGTCACGAAATAACCAGGACACAGGGGATGCAGAGCCAAGGCAGCAATCGCAACTGCATGCTGAGGTTTATTTGCAAGTTCCTTTTATACACTTCTTCTAATAAAGCAAGCAATTCTTTAATATCACGTTGCCCACATTGCCCAAATATCATGCCTCAGCGGATACACAGAGCTAGATTCAGATTGTTCCTGTTTGTTTGATAAGTACCCTCCTAAAGTTCTTTGTAGACATTATCTAGTCCCCTGAGGATGCATTTGTTTCTTTAGAATGTACTGTTCCCAGGATAAGTATGCAGGAAGCTTCTTCCTCTTGGCCAAACCATGCAAAACTTGTGCCTTGCGATAAGGGGAAGAGAACTTTTCCTCCTCCTAGCTGAGGTTTGCCTCAACTGACCTAAATCACAACCACAGCTCTTGCAAAAAGTCAGGCCTGAGGGAGCTAAACTCTGCACACTTAAACCCCAAAATTCCTTCCTTTTTCTTTTGTTTTTCTAAAACAGCTTTCCACAAAGTTAATATAGAGTTTTGAGATGGTCTTATGCACATGCAATATATAATTATAAACAGGATAATAACTAAGCATAACACTATTTTCACTCCTCCAGCCGTATGGGTAAGACTTTGAGCAATTACTTTGGGATCTAATCCTTCTAACTGTTTTAAAAACAATTCAGCTATTTGTGCAGCGTCATCATGTTGAAACCCTTTTCCAAAAATTTCAAATATATCCTTTTGTAAAGAATCAATCATTATAGCATCTTCAACAAATGGTGCTGGGAAAACTGGAAATCCATATGCAACAAAATGAAACTGAATCCCTTTCTCTCACCATGCACAAAAGTGAATTCAAAATGGATCAAGGAGCTTGATATCAAATCAGAGACACGCCGTCTGATAGAAGAAAAAGTTGGCTACGATCTACAGTCGGTGGGGTCGGGCTCCAAATTCCTCAATAGGACACCCATAGCACAAAAGTTAATAACTAGAATCAACAAATGGGACTTACTCAAACTAAAAAGTTTTTTCTCAGCAAATGAAACAATAAGAGAGGTAAATAGGGAGCCTACACCCTGGGAACAAATCTTTACTCCTCACACTTCAGATAGAGCCCTAATATCCAGAGTATACAAAGAACTCAAAAAATTAGACAATAAGAGAACAAACAACCCAATCAACAAATGGGCCAAGGACCTGAACAGACACTTCTCAGAGGAGGACATACAGTCAATCAACAAGTACATGAAAAAATGCTCAACATCTCTAGCTGTCAGAGAAATGCAAATCAAAACCACCTTAAGATACCATCTCACTCCAGTAAGATTGGCAGCCATTAGGAAGTCAAACAACAACAAGTGCTGGCGAGGATGTGGGGAAAAGGGTACACTTGTACACTGCTGGTGGGACTGCAGATTGGTGCAGCCAATTTGGAAAGCAGTATGGAGATTTCTTGGAAAGCTGGGAATGGAGCCACCATTTGACCCAGCTATTCCCCTTCTTGGTCTATTCCCTAAAGACCTAAAAAGAGCATGCTACAGGGACACTGCTACATCGATGTTCATAGCAGCACAATTCACAATAGCAAGACTGTGGAACCAACCTAGATGCCCTTCAATAGACGAATGGATAAAAAAAAATGTGGCATTTATACACAATGGAGTATTACTCTGCATTAAAAAATGACAAAAATCATAGAATTTGCAGGGAAATGGATGGCATTAGAGCAGATTATGCTAAGTGAAGCTAGCCAATCCCTAAAAAACAAATGCCAAATGTCTTCTTTGATATAAGGAGAGTAACTAAGATCAGAGTAGGGACGAAGAGCAGGAGAAGAAGATTAACATTTAACAGGGATGAGAGGTGGGAGGGAAAGGGAGAGAGAAGGGAAATTGCTTGGTAATGGAAGGAGACCCTCAGGGTTATACAGTGGAGGGGGTAGAGAGAGAGGAAGGGAGGGGAGGGGAGAGGAGGGGAGGGGGGATGGTGGAGGATGGGAAAGGCAGCGGAGCACAACAGACACTAGTATGGCAATATGTAAATCAATGGATGTGTAACTGATGTGATTCTGCAATCTGTGTATGGGGTGAAGGTGGGAGTTCATAACCCACTTGAATCAAAGTGTGGAATATGATATGTCAAGAAATTTGTAATGTTTTGAACAACCAACAATAAAAAATTTAAAAAAAAAAGAATCAATCATTAATTGAGCTGTATCATTACCATCGAGATAATCTTGTATGGTACTCCATTCGTGTAAGCTTTGATTATATTGTACATTAGTTATACAGAAAGAAGTTGAATTCCAGTCACATTTTAATCTAATTTCTTGTTCTAAAGTGAGTATCTTTTTTCCTAACCAATTAATTGTCTGTCTTAAAATATCTATTTGAGTTTGAAGTCTAGAATCAATTTGAGTCTGGGATAGCCATAACTCATGCGAATCTTTATGCCATTCCTCAACAAAATGTTTTGTTTGTAAAGAAGTATGTAAAGCTATCCCTGAAACTGTAGCAACTGTAGTCACTGCAATAAGACTTAGAATTACAGCAACAACAACTCCCACAAACCGTTTAGTACGTTTTAACAATTGTCTAAAAAATTCCAGAACCAAAGTATTTACAGGATCTTGAGACCATGTTCTTTGTAAATTTACAGGAAGCCAAATGTGAGAGCGCTGTTGTAACAGCACAGTGGAATAACCAGGAGGAATAGAAACAGATGTATTAATACAGGTATACAATTTACAATTAAAGCATAAAATTCCCTCATCAAAAGTAACATTTCCAATTAAGAACAGGTATGGCACGGGCACACATGTGGTTATATTATATTCTTTAAATACAGTAAAATTATAAGAAGCAGCAGATTGACTAGTCCCAGAAAAAGAGCCATTAGACAAAATTACAGGTTTAGTTGCAGCAGCAATTTTCCATAAATGTGTTTGTAAATGATGAGGGTACTGCACTGAAGCCAAGCGTGGATCAGCAATTCCGCCATCACCCCAGGCCATCAATTTGTCGTTCCGAATGGTTTCATTTCATCTCTCTTTCGGCGCGATTCTGTATGTAGAAGATAAATCACAAGCAGTAATATTCCATTCTGAACAATTTTTTAAGAACATCCCGTAAGGACCCCACATGATAATATTCTGAAATATCTTCCCAAATTTGCCTAAACATTCCTGCCATATGAAAGGGGAGTATCTCAAGTCCTGATAAGTAAAATCGGGGCACTCAGGGAACATAGGGTATTTTTGTTCAGTTATATTATCCCAGGTCATATTGACAGACCATGCAGACAACCGTTGTAAACGGGTTCGAGAACTATTACTCCAATTTCCAACTAGTATCCAATGTTGCCAATCTAATTGTAAGCAAGGAGGAACGCCCAAGCATATAGGTTTACTGTTATTATTCTTATAAGTAAAATTAAATGGTGTTCCATAATTAATATTCATATATGTTAAATTGTTCCAAGGGGGAGATAAAAGAGCAGGAGAAGTATATAAGGTAATATCCATGTCTCCCCAAGTAACAGGTTCCAGCAAAGGTGGATTGGGAATATAGGCCCAATAGTGAGTATTATTATTTTGTACCTCAGAAGCGGAAGACACTGTCAATAATGCACACATAGCCAGAAATAAATTTTCTGGGGTGCAACTTTTCCCTGTTCATTGCAGCACCTTTTGCCTTTCCCCACTCAGCTTTTTAATATGACCCCACGTAGGTAAGGGAGAGAAATTAGGACGTCGACGACGCCGGGCCCCAAGATGAAGACGCGCCATTGCTGCCACCGGAACATCAAGCTCAGAATCTTGATTCCTCAGCTGGGGTAATGGATAGGGTGCCCCCCTTGGTGCCGTTCTGATTGTGACGGGTCTGGATCCACCGCCCTGGGAGCCATTGCCGGTGTCCATTTTCTGTTGAAACATAAGCATAGCCCTTTCCTCTATAAAGTAAAATCCCTGGCTGCCATTCAGCATCTGCCGCAATTTTTATCCAAATTGGTTCATGAACTGTTTCTAAGGTTTTTTGCTCAAAATGTCGTTCTGCTCTTGTCAATATTTCTCCTTGTGGAAGATTAAGAAAATTTAAAATAAATAAGGCTTGATGTAACAATGCTTTAGGTTGATTTTGTAAATGTCTAAACAAGTGCATATTTAAATCTGTTATTTTTTTCCTTTTTAATTTTTTAATTTGTGTTTTAAGCGTAGCATGTACACGTTCTACTAAAGCTTGTCCTTGTGGATTATATTCTATTCCAGTTAGATGAACAATATCATATAATTTGCAAAAATCTTTAAAATTTTTACTAGTATAAGCAGGATTATTATCAGTTTTAATCATAGCGGGAATTCCCATAATAGCAAATGTTTCCACTAAGTGTTGAATAACATGATGGGTGGTTTCTCCAATTTGAGCCATAGCCCACAAAAATTTAGAGTATGTGTCAATAGTAACATGAACACAAGAATAACGTCCAAACAAGGGAACATGTGTAACATCCATTTGCCATAATTCATTAGGTTGAATCCCTCTAGGATTTACTCTGGAAGGTATAATCCTAAGATGTAAAGGTCGACAAACTGGGCAATTTTTAATAATTTGTTTTGCTTGTTTATATGGAATCTTATATTTAATGTGTAAATGTCCGGCATTAGAATGAAACAGATTATGTTCTTCTTGAGGAGTTTTGAACATCACTAATTTGTCTACCTGAGCATTACCATATGTCAAAAATCCTGGTAATTTAGAGTGTGATCTAATATGATCTATAAATATGCGAGCATTACGAGCTTGTAAAAGTTTTTGTAAAGTAAGAAAAAGATTTTGTAGAGTAGGTTTATTAGAATAGGCTACTGCAGTAAATATATTTTTAATTATTCCCATCGTGTATGCAGAGTCAGTAAGAATGTTAATGTCTTGACTATCAAAATCATTTAAAACTTGAATGACTGCAAATAATTCATTTTGTTGAACAGATTGATAGTTTGTTATTTGAACCCAATATTGATTCTCTGTCCAATAAGCACTTTTAGTTTTTGATCCATCAGTAAACACAGTAACAACATTGTTTAAAGGATATTCACTAATAATATTATTGATTACAAAATGTTGACGTTTTAACATGTCCCATAATTTGCCATTGGGGAAATGATAGGAAATACCTCCAGTATATTCAGCCAACGCTATTTGTAGCATTTTAGTCATTTGTACCAAGTAAGTCCATTGGTCTTTAGGTAATGGGGTAATTATGTGAGAAATGTCATTTCCCGTCAAAGTTACACTTCTTTGTCTTCCTTGTTCAATTAATAATGCGATCTGGTCAGCATATGGCATAATATTTTTGGAGAATCTATGTTTTGTATAAAGAAAAGTGTTAGAGTCAAACATTTAACTCAACAAAAATAAGAAACATTTTTGATTCCTCTGTTAGATGTAGATTGCTTCTCCTTTTGCTAATGAATGTTTTTTAGCTGTAATATCACTGAGCTGAACAAATAAATCACCTTGAGTACATAATGAAAAATAAACACATGCTAAATGGATAAACTACATCTTTATTAGATCATCTTTACTTTTAATATTTCAGAAGCTTAGAGATTTAGAGTATTTTTATATTAGTTGTAAGCAAAATTAAAGGAGAAATTTCTTTTGAGATCACAACTATGAAGTTATGTGGTTATAAAATTTTATATTTGTGTGCAAAATATGAATCACATTTATTTTTATTTTTTCTACTTAGTCTTGTCAATCACCTAGCAGGACTTAACAGATACCTTTCAAAGAAACAGAGATTGAGATGTGTTTATATAACTTCAATAACCTCATCACTATAGTAATGAGAGATGTAGTATCCTTTTGTTATGGTTCAAGACAACAGGGAAGGAGAGATCACAAGAAAGAGAAATCAAAATTATTACAACTGAGAAACTACTTCTCATTAAGTTTTACCATGGTGCCACCTTCATTTTTACATAAGCATGGTGGCATAATTTAAGCTCAATAAATCAGAAATCTTAATATTTAAAATTTACCTTGAATTTCATTTATCACCATATTAACAACCAAAAGAATTAGATAAAACACATAGGAAAGGGTAATATTAAACCCACCTTGTTGAGTTGATTTATTGATATATTAACTCATTTTTATATAGAAAAGGGATAGTGCATCTTAGTTTGCTTACAAGCTAGGAGATCACTTAAAATTTTGCATTTCCTAACTGAAAACAGAATATAGCACTTACAACAGGTTATAAATAAACTGGTTTTCAAGCATAGAGTTAGCCCTAACGATAATACACTATTTAAAAAGACCTAAGGCAATGAATTCCATTTCCAATGGAAAAAAAGAACTGTGCAAACAAGCTTAAAATTACTTTTTTTGCGCCAGTGTTATAAAATGTAGCTTTTAATAAAACCTTGACTTAAATGCCATTAACTTTAGAAAAAAAATTGGTGGAGAGAAGAATGTTATTTCATTTAGGAAAAATAATTATTATCTTTTCTCCTAATCTTCAACACACACAATTTAAATATATATAGTTGCTTTAACATTTTATATAATTCCTATGTACTGGAGCAATAACAAGGTCTAATTTTGTCCCAAGCTTCTAAAGTTATTTCCTTCAATTGCTCATGAATCTCAGGAGGAATATTAATTTGATGTTGAATGTCATCATACATACCAGTGTCAGATAACATAGGGTATCCTATGGCATGAATAACAGGGTTTTGACTGTTACCATTTTCTCTAGCCTTAGTGGCACATCCTTCTAAAAACCATATGTGCCATTGAAGACATTCAGGTTCCTGTAAAAGAGCACGGCCCATAATCTTCCAATCCTCAGGAGCAAAATTATTGTAATGAGTAGCAATAGCATTAAGCAATGCTTTTACATAATGGGATTGAGGTCTGTACATTGTTACTGCCTTTTTTAATCTGTTAATATGATCAATATCAATCCCCTCATACCGAGGTGGCTGTGCCATTCCATTAGCTGGATCAGGCCTGATTATAGGAAAAGCAAAGAAAGGAGTTTTGTCCTCATCGTCAGAAGGTTTTGAGTCCATTTCCTGGACAGCTTTTAAAGAAGCTGCCAAAAAAGGGTTGGTGGCTGGAGGGGCAGAGGGCCTGGTTCCCGATAAAGGCTTAGGGTCTATTTTAGCTTCTAATTTATTAAGACGTCCCAGAACCTCCTCCATAACAAGTTTGAATTGCTCTGGAATGGAGCGATCATCAATCATCGTTTTTACTTTCGTTTTCTTTTCCGTAGCAGTACCAATTAAATTAGCAGAGTTTTGTGAAGAATTATGAGTCAATTGTTGCATATCTTTTATTACCTCTTCTTTTTCACTAACATCCAGAGGGAGATCGAAAATAGAGGGAGCTAACTCCTTTTGTAAGTTGCCAATTAATCTTTCTTCCTCCATAGCTTTAAACATTGTATATAAAAATAGACCAGATAGACCAAAACCGAATTGGAATTTTTTCACCTTGCCCCATGGCCTTTTCAACATTGTGATGGACCCGTTTCCAATTATCTACATTCATAGATCTTTCCTCCAGGAACCAGGGATTCCATTCCCTGACCACCTTAAGACACATCTCTATATCAGAATGGGAAATGTTAATACCATAGACAGCAAGTGAATGCCTAAGAATACGTAAAAAAGGAGAAGATGAAGATTGTCCTATCACCCTGTAATATAAAGAAAAATAACTTACCCTTCCTATCAATCCAGCAGGGTCCCTGTTCGGGCGCCAATTGTGAATGTCTAGAGCGTCCGGGTCCCTGGGTAAGGGTCACGAAATAACCAGGACACAGGGGATGCAGAGCCAAGGCAGCAATCACAACTGCATGCTGAGGTTTATTTGCAAGTTCCTTTTATACACTTCTTCTAACAAAGCAAGCAATTCTTTAATATCACATTGCCCACATTGCCCAAATATCATGCCTCAGCGGATACACAGAGCTAGATTCAGATTGTTCCTGTTTGTTTGATAAGTACCCTCCTAAAGTTCTTTGTAGACATTATCTAGTCCCCTGAGGATGCATTTGTTTCTTTAGAATGTACTGTTCCCAGGATAAGTATGCAGGAAGCTTCTTCCTCTTGGCCAAACCATGCAGAACTTGTGCCTTGCGATAAGGGGAAGAGAACTTTTCCCCCTCCTAACTGAGTTTTGCCTCAGCTGACCTAAATCACAACCACAGCTCTTGCAAAAAGTCAGGCCTGAGGGAGCTAAACTCTGCACACTTAAACCCCAACAATCCACCTTTCCCATGAAACCCTCCAAGGCATTGGATACCCGGCTATGGTTTCTTCTAACCCACTCAAAGTCAGACAACCAGTAGGGGATTACTAGCACATCAGGATCCCGCCCATAATGTCTCAGGGAACTATCCCTACCCTTAACTATCAGGTCAGCCAACTGGTCAAGTTGGGAATAGACCCTGGGGCCCCTCCCACAGATGCATATATCCATTGAAGTGGCTCACCTAACTGGGTAATGGTGGCCGAAGAAAGCTCCGAGCTGGGGAGGATCCAAAGACAGAGGGGACATTAAGGCCTATAGCTAGCCAATTGTGCCGCATTTAAGGCTGACCAAATCTTTTCGAATAGCAATTGATGTCCCGACCGGCAGGACATCAACGAGGGCGGCGAACCTAGGCGGGGAGGAATGAAGGGACAAGAGACACAAGGGATGACAGCAAGACAGGAGTTCTGATCAAGCTGCAAATTTTTATTGTTCACACAGAGGTATTTATATGCTGGGGATAGGGAAGCTCTCCTATTGGCAGTTGCTGGGCGTAGGTTGTGAAACTGCCAGAGGCGAGATAACCACAAGATGTTTCAGGAAGATAGATGGCTGCAGGCTGTTTCTTGTAAAGGTCAGGCTATTCTTAGAAGGAGAACTTCCTTCTAGCCCCTGACATTTCCCCCTTTCTTATATAAAATATTTGACCATACCTTATTGGCCATGTTTTTTAGGGGGTGATAGAGGCTCTGTTCCTCTAGGAGGCCTTAGAATATCTCCTGATCCATGCGAGCGTCCTCACTAGGAGATTTCGTGGCCTTGGCATGTTTTTGGAGGAGACGGTTTTGAGGGAGAAGCATGCCAACCACCATGCACCAGAGCATGTCACTCAGAGGTCTTGGGTTTTGGGATCCTCCTGCAGTCCTTCCTGCACCCTCAGTTATTTTGGCCTAACGTCCTCACTCCATGGGTGCGTCCTCCCCCAAGTGGAGGGGTCCATGGGAGGAGGGATAATTTAACCCTTATTGCAAGGGCAGAAAATGGTTGGTCATAGCTGTTATTTGTACTTTTATATAAGAGAGATCTGTGAGGATGTAAACTTTAAGAAATAAGCCTGTGAGAAGGGTGGAACATCCTTTTAAATGTTGGCAGCGCGGTCTTCCATCTCCAGACGATGATAGTGGACCTATATGGGCTTAGAGGCTAATAATCTGTTCTTTAATAAATTGTACCAGCCTGTTTATAATGCAGGGTCCTATGGACACCATTAAAAGTAAACCCAACAAAGGGCCCAATAGGGGAAGAAGGTAGGGTAGAAATCCATTAAGCCCGGTCCAGAGGGGATTTTCAAATAGTTCCCTTCGTCTCTTTTCTAAATCTTCTTGAAGCTGCTTAATTTTAGTGCATACTATGCCTGATTTATTGGCATAAAAGCAGCATTGTTCCCCTAGGGCCAAGCAAATACCTCCCTGGTTAGCTGTCAGCAAATCTAAGCCTCGTCTGTTTTGAAGGACCACTTCTGCCAGGGAGTCTATTTGGTCCTGTAAATCTTTAATGGTTCCTGTTAGAGTTTGTACATCATCTATAAGTTGTTGAGACAGGTGACAGTAAGAGTGTATAGCCGTGCCTAAGCCAGCTGTACCTGTGCCCACAGCAGTTGCTATTCCAAGGCTGGCAAGGAGTGGTAAGGCCTGTATTGCCCGCCTGTGTCTTTTGACTAAGGTGTCTAGGCTAGGAATGGGTAGAGGTTCATCTCCTGGGACAATAGTTATAACAGGGAGTAATAAGGCAAGAACACAGCCACTGGTCCAATTCACTGGAAGCCTAGGGAAGGCCGAGTTTCCTCCACACATAAAAACTGTGCCATTGGGGGGACAAAGAGGTGGGGTGGGTGAGGAATAATTTTGTACTGTTGAGCAATTTCCAAAGGAAGTAACTCCAACATCAATATCATAGGTATTATTCTGCATCACGCCTAAAAGACATGATGTAAAAGTGCCCATAGGCTGTACTTTAAAAGGAAGTCTGGGTTGGCATGTATCATCTTTGTTTATGCTAGAATTAATAGGAACTGCCATAGGCATGATTGCCCCTGTTGTCATGCAAAGCCAGCAATCACCAGCAAGGGTGGGGTTGGAATTTTTAAGCAAGGAGAAGGTAGTTTCCAAAATATCTAATGTATTGGTATCTAAATCTGGGAGTTGGGATTTAGGCAGCATTAAGGGATGATATGTGAGCTCAAGGATCTGGGACTTCAAAAGTTTGATTATCTGAAGGTGCTTGACAGCATCAGTGGGTCCTCCACCATCAGAGACCCCCGTAGGGGATTTAATGGGCCAGCAGGAGGGTTTACCGACAGTGCCTTGGCATCCAGCCGACTGTAGCTTGGTGAATTTGCCTTCTCCTCCCCGGTCAAAGAGAACAGGGGTATAATGAATAGTGGTCCCCCCTCTGCTGCACGGGTTTTAGTTAGGGTGGCTTCGAAAAATTGTTCTCCCTGCTTGTTAACACAAATTGAGGCCTACGCATAACAAGAGACATGCATCGCCTGGGTATGCGTGCAAGTTGCAGAACAATTTTGGAGAGCTTTACTTGTACTGGGGGGAATAATCTTTGGCTTGTTAACACATACCCATTTAGGCTGGTGAACTCCTCTGCGTTTATGGTCAACCTCGGCACGGAGGTAAGCCACCTTAGTCACGCAGTCAGCAGTCTGGGTCCAACTAGTGGGAGCCTGAGTCCAAGATCCTCCCTTGCATTTGCAGGGGGAGCCAAAAAGGTACTCCATGATGTTGGAAGGTGGAGGGCCAAAGCCTCCGTGTACAAACCTGTTCAACAGAAGTGCCTTAAGCAGGTTCCTCACATAGATTGTTGGCTGCATCTGAAAAAGAGGAAAATTTGTCCTCAGGGGTAGGGTCTCCGTCCCTGGGTTGAGGTAAGTTATTGACCTGTTTAACCAGGTGTTCTGGTAACTCTTGGGGATGCTTGCTCTTGGTCCAAAACACAAGCTGAGCCTCGTCCCCAGATGAGGACAGGATCTGGGCCTTTCCATTTATTTGTAAGGGGATTGCACCACATAACAGGTGGGCGAACAGAATTGGACGAGGGATGCCAGTGTCTGTCTGCGGCCGAATGGCCTTCACTGTCCAGGGTAAGAAAATTAAGGGCAAATAATGCATGGTTAAGGCGATCCCTGGGAGTGGTAAATACAAGGGCGGAAGCCTTAAGGCGGGTTAGCCAAGTCTTTAAGGTAAGGTGGGCACATTCCACAATGCCTTGGCCCTGAGGGTTGTATGGAATTCCAGTAGTATGACAAATTTGCAAGGTAGCACAAAACTGTTTAAACTTAGCACTGGTATATGCAGGGCCATTATCTGTTTTAATATGTATTGGTTTACCCATTACGGAAAAGGCTGAAACAAGATGAGAAAGGACATCTTTGGTAGCTTCTCCGGAAAGTGGTGATGCAAAAATAAAGCCACTGAAGGTATCTATAGAAACGTGTATATATTTGGTTTTTCCAATTTCAGGAAAATGAGTAACATCCATTTGCCAAACCTGATTGGGCAGTAATCCTCGGGGGTTAACTCCCAAGTGTTGAATGGGGAGGGAGACAGCGCAAGCAGGACATGCTTTTACTATTTCTCGCGCCTGTTGCCTGGTAATTTTACAAAGTAATCGAAGGCTCTGGGAATTTAGATGGTGAAGATTGTGTAACTCTGTGGCCTTTTAAATGGAGCCAAAAAAAATTGGAAAGATGGAACGAGTTGCTGCATCAGCTTGGGCATTACCTTGTGTTAGAGGGCCGGGAAGATCAGAGTGTGCCCTAATGTGTCCTAAAAAAAATGGGTGTTGTCTTGTAAGGATCCAGTGAATGTCGGAGGAAGAGACCACCAAGAGACCGACTCATGCAACCGCAGAAGGGGGTTTATTGAGAATCCAGCGCGCTGGGGCTCTGTGCTCACTCAACAAGGGAGAGTGGCCCAGAGCCCTGAGCAGGGGTTGAGCAGTGCTTAAGTACACTTTTTGGGGAGGGCGGGGACTTTACATACATCACAGTCTCCTTTAACAAATCACCATACACCGCGGGAAAATCAAACAACAATTCTTAGACATGATTAGTACATTCGTTGGCGGGAACGGGTCGGGCAGGAGTGATAGGTCAGTCCTAGAAGGGGGGGGTACATTCAAACTGATTGGTTTGGGCCCTGAATACCTATGTGCCAAACTGCACAGGGTCCAGGTTATTTATCTACTGGACAGTCCTGGGAATTGTTTTAACAGCTACAGGAATTTCAGGTTTTGGGTGTAGCATAGGAACTTAACAATACCTGGTCCTTTACATTTTAACTCTGGCTTTGCAGCTTAGAAACTTTACAATACCCAGTCTTTTACACTTTAACTTCAATTTCTTTTACTCTTACAGTCTGGCCTGAATTAGCTGCTGAAGCTGGTGAAACAAAAAGGCCGCATTGGAAGAAGCCTTAATGGCGGGTGAAATCTCCAACAGGGGTACAGAGTGGGCAATGTAGGCACTGTCTGTATAAATATTAACAGGCTTATCAAAAAATGTTATAAAAACTTGTGTTATGGCAAACAATTCCACAAGCTGTGCTGACTGATAGGCAGTATCAAAGGTGGTAGGCTGGTTATTGACAACAAAGACCGCACGGCCATTACTGAAACCATCTGTAAAGACAGTAAGGGCTTGAGGAATAGGAGCCTTTTGAGTAATTTTGGGAAAAATAAATGGATGTAATTGGGCAAAATGTAAAAGGGGGTCATTGGGGAGGTGGTTATCAATTGTTCCCAAAAAGCCTGATAGGGCAATACTCCATTCATCCCCCATCTGTAGTAAAAATTGGGTTTGGTCCTTAGAGTATGGAATTAAAATATTATCAGGATCTTTGCCAAAATTTTGTCGAGAAAACAAGCGACCTTTAATAATAATAGAAGCTACCTGAGGGGCTGAGGATGTGGCTCAAGCGGTAGTGCTCTCGCCTGGCATGCGTGCGGCCCAGGTTCAATCCTCAGCACCACATACAAACAAAGATGTTGTGTCCACCGAAAATGAAAAAAATAAATATTAAATTCTCTCTCTCTCTTTAAAAAAAAAAAAGAAGAAGCTACCTGAGCAGGATAAACAGTAATAACCTTGGAGGATGTGGTGGGTAAATGGACCCAAAGCAAGGGGCAACCTTTATTTTTAAAATGTGGATCCCACTGCCAAAATATTCCTGTGGGTGTATGAGGAGTGTGTAAAATAACCAAAACCAAAGGAAGGTTATAAGAAATTTGCGTAACAAACTGTTGGGCAATGGCTTCTGTGACTTGGTTTAATGCCTTGGGAGTAAGCTTCCAAGGGGAGGAGGGGTGGGAATCGCCTTTCAAAATATCATTAAGGGGCAAAAGTACACAAGTGGGTAATTTTAAATATGGTCTTAGCCATTGAATATCCCCCAGTAATCTTTGAAAATCATTAAGGGTGTGAAGATGGTCCACACGTAGTTGTGTTTTAGGAATTTGAATCTGATTATCTTGAAGTTTAAGGCCCAAATAGGTATAAGGGTCCTGTATTTGAACCTTATCAGGAGCTATCTGTAGTCCCAAAGTAGTGAGGGCTTTGTAAAAGTCCAAGTAACCATTGTTAAGATCATAGGTATTGGGTGCAGCAATTAACAAATCATCCATGTAGTGTAAAATATAAATTTGTGGCCATCGCTCTCTCACAGGGTCTACTGCCTGAGCGACATATTTTTGACAAAGACAGGGGCTATTGGCCATACCTTGGGGAAGAACCTTCCATTGAAATCTCTGCATAGGGCCCTGAAAATTAACGCGAGGGAGACTGAAGGCAAAATAGGGTCTATCCTCGGGATGTAAAGGAATGGTAAAAAAGCAATCTTTTAAGACAGTAACCATTTTGCAATAGTTTTGGGGAATAGCCACTGGTGTGGGAATGCCTGGCTGTAGTGCTCCCATTGGGCGCATAACTTTATTAATCTTGTAAAAGATTAATCTTTATTTAATCTTTACAAATCTTGTAAAAGGCACCATTTGCCTGATTTTTTCTTGATAACAAAAATAGGAGTATTCCATGGTGAGGTTGAGGGCTCTACATGGCCGGCTGCCAGCTGTTCCTGCACTAACATGGAGGCAGCCTCCAATTTTTCTTGGGTAAGGGGCCACTGATCCACCCACACAGGAGTCTGAGTTTCCCAGATAATCTTATCTGCATGGGGTACAGGAGGATCAGGGACCGGTACTAAAAATACTCAAGCCCATATGTATTTGTTTTTTGTATGGGTTGTATGGGCTCAACCAGTCCTTCTCTCAGTCTCCCAAGGCCTGTACCAGGGACAAAATTCATACGAAGCATTTGATGAGTCACCATGGAATTGGGACTGGCAAGAATAACTTCCATTTGACTGAAAATATCTCGGCCCCATAGGTTAACAGGGAGGTCAGGAACAATGAAAGGAGTGACAGTTCCCTTGTTACCCTCTTTATTGGTCCAGCTAAGAGCCCTAGAGCTGACCAGAGGATCTTTTGACTGTCCTATTCCTTTAAGGTCAGTCAGGATGGGGTGAGGGGCCAACCTGATGGCCAGTGTTTTTGAGAAATAACTGTGGCATCAGCGCCAGTATCTAGGATTCCTTGGAATTCCTTTCCTTCAATAAGTAGGGTGAGGGTGGGTCTATTGTGAGAAATAGGCTGAACCCAATACACATCAGAGGAGCCCAAGGAGGCAATCCCCCAAGGTAGGGTCTGGGCAGTGGAAGTGCCTCCTGAATTTAAGGGAAGGAGTATTAATTGTGCAAGTCTTATTCCTGCTGGGATGGCCACAACTCCATTAATAGCTGTGGCTAGTATTTGTATCTCTCCAGTGAAATCATAATCAATAATGCCAAGGAAGACCTGAACACCTTGTAAGGTAGTAGAGGCTCCTCCAAGAATAAGGGCACACATATGAGATGGAGGGGGACCCATAATCCCAGTAGATATTATTTGGGGCCCCTGCATGGAGTCTAATATTGTATCGGTGGTGGCACAGAGGTCCAATCCTGCGCTGCCTGGGGTGGCCCGTTGGAGGGAGGCAATTGTGGAGAAGGATTTTGAGGTAGGTTGGGAGTTTGGGAGGGAACAAACCTTATTGCCCCTGGGTTTGTCCTGGGGGAGGTCGGGGCCAGGGGCTGGCCCCGAAGGGAGTTTCCTGAGAAGCGGGAAGAAATAGACTGTCCAAGGGCATTTGTCTTAGATCTACACTCATTGGCCCAGTGACGACCTTTACCACTTCTAGGGCAAAGGGTGGTTGGAGGTGGTTTAGCCCCAGTTTGAGGAGACGCTATCCCTAGGCTCTGTTTGCCTGTTGGACACTCGCATGCAAAATGGTCAGGTTGTTTACAAGTAAAGCAAGTACGTGAGCCAAGATTGTGAAAGGCCTTGGTAAAGGCAGCACCTATGGTGAGACCCATGGCATGGGCTGCACCCACCCCGGCACAGAGTCTAATAAAGTCAGAAAGTTCCCCTTTATCCTTATGTGGTCGAAGAACATCCTGACATGCTGGGTTGGCATTTTCAAAGGCAAGATGTTTTACAAAGGTGCTTTTGCTTTCGCTTGGTCCAAGCAGGCATTCCGCAGCTAGGTTGAGCCGTGCAACAAAGTCACTATAAGGCTCGTCAGGCCCTTGTCGAATTTTTGCCAGGGAAGTGGTAGCCGAGCCCTTTTGAGGGAGGCGTCTCCAAGCATGTAAGCCAGCTGTCTGAATCTGCGCCAAAAGTCCAGCAGGGAAACGTGCCTGTTTAGGGTTAGTGTCAAAAGGCACATTGCCCACTAGCTTAACGTAAGACCAGGATTTAGAGGAGGACTTAGTAAAATTTTTTTGAGCAGTTTCCTGACAGTGCTCTTTGAAATCTGCATTTCATAACAGGAGTCTCCAGCACTGAGGGTAGCTCAGGCTAAAAATTTCCAATCATTAGGAGTAAGCCATTGTGCACTGTGGCTTTATAATAAGGCCAACGTATAAGGCGCAGTGGGGCCATAGTAAGCACAAGCCTTTTTAAGTTTTTCAAGAAAACGCAGGCTTAATTTTTTGTAGGCACTCTGGGTTCCTTCCTGCCTAGGGGTGGGCTCCTCATCCTCTGAGTCTTGGTCTTCCTCTTGTCCTTCCCCCGCTTCCTCCTCTTGATCCGTTTCCCCCACTTCCTCCTCTTGATCCTCCTCTAAGTCTTTTTCCTCAGTCTGGGCGGGCTTATCTGTCTGACTGCGGGTGACTGGGAAGGCAAGAACAGGCCGATGGCGTGGCTTAGCCTTTGTATTAGACCACCTTGGGCCAGCTCGTGTTGACTCTGTGCCTAAGGCTAATGAGCGGAGCTCAAAGTCAAGGGATCTTAATTCTTTTAAAAGTTGGTTCTGTTCCCGTCTATGTTGGAGAGACTCTCGCAAGGGAGCCAGGTTAGGTAAGGGAAGTGGGGAAAAAATATCTGAGGGGGCAGTAGGCCCCTGGAGGGCCGGAGCACAAAAGGCAGGATGGATATAGGAGGGAGGTGGATGTGTAAGTCCTATAGGCTGTGGCAGGGTCCTGAGAGGTGGCAGGTCATCTGAATGGTAGCAAGCTGCTTCCTTCTCCAAGGTAGCCTCCTCCCCAGGGGTCAATGTGTCTTCGGGATTTAAAACTGGATAAAGGTGGTTGACAACCTTTGGAGCCTTATTCATTAGGGTGGGATTTTGAGGGGGACCAGGAAGGTTCCCAGGGTCCTGGGGAGACTGAGAAGGATCTATGTCTATACTAACTGAAGGGCATGCCGAGGGGGGACGAGAGGGACGAGAGGGACGAGAGGTCTTTTGCATAGCCTCTTCCCCAATCCTGACAAGTTTTAAGGTACCATTGTCAAAGGGTGAACTTTTAAGAATTTCATTAATTAAGTTCCAGTAAGAAAAGTTGGGAACAGGCACATTTTCTGGGCCAAAGGATTCATAATAATCTTTTAAACATTCTTCTACTCTAAGCCATCTTTTACCATCAATGGTTCCTTCAAGGGGAAACCACGGACACAATTCTCCTATGTATGAAAAGAATAATTTTAAATCCTTTTTCTTAACACGTGCCCCCCGTGTCTTGAGGGCCTCCTTGAGGCCTGACAAAAACAAATCATGTGACGAGACTGCTTGTCCCATGGTGGGTCACTCACCATGCGTCGTCCCCACTCTCCTCCTGGATCTATCTCTCCGTGGTGTCTGCCGAGGCGATCGCGAGCTCCACTTGGCCAAGTCTCCCCGGAGGACGGCGTTCCCCCTCAGTCAAAGCCTCGAGCCCCATGTTGGGCGCCAAATGTCCCAACCGGCAGGACATCAATGAGGGCAGTGAACCCAGGTGGAGAGGAATGAAGGGACAAGAGACACGAGGGATGACAGCAAGACAGGAGTTCTGATCAAGCTGCAAATTTTTATTGTTCACACAGAGGTATTTATATGCTGGGGATAGGGAAGCTCTCCTATTGGCAGTTGCTGGGTGTAGGTTGTGAAACTGCCAGAGGTGAGATAACAGCAAGATGTTTCAGGAAGATAGATGGCTGCAGGCTGTTTCTTGTAAAGGTCAGGCTATTCTTAGAAGGAGAACTTCCTTCTAGCCCCTGACAAATTGATGTGATGGAGTCATTGTGATGACATCTGTGGAGACTTTATCTCTTAAAGAGTCAAAAAGCGGAAGCAGGTCTCTGTAGGCAGGTGAAGCCAAAGCCTTAACCAATTGAGTTCGCCCAACACTTTGTAATTTCACCAAGGTATAGGATGACTGGAAAAGTAATTGAGGCTTAAGGGGACAGACAGAGTCCAACCTAAGTTTGGCCCCTAGAATTTTAAAAGGGGGTAAGGTCTGGACCTTGTCTTAAAAGGGTCTTTACCACCCCCAGATGTTCCTTCTGAGGGGCCAGGGGAGAAACAGGCTTTGAGGGCAGATAGGGTTGGGTAGACCCCCAGAGGGGTTAATCTCCCAGGTTAATCTCCCTCTTCCTCACCAATTTTTCTGCGTGGTCCCAGGTGGCCCAATCAAAAGGATTGGCAGCTACCAACCAGGGCGCAGGGCATGTCAAGGTTTCCCAGACCTTTTTGGCCTGGGCATCCAAGATCTCTAAACCTCGGCTTTTGAGCATGAATCTCATCACTTTAAGAGCCGGAGCATCATGCTTAGTGTGAGATTGCCCCATTTTCAGGGGGAAAAAATGTATTGCTGATATTTTCACTTTTGGTGAACCGACTTCTTCATGTCCCTGTTTGGGCGCCAGATGTCGGGGTTTTTAGTCCTCATTCCCTCCCAACCTGCAGGAGAGAAGACACCCTGGCCAGGACGAGCCAAGAAAGGAGAGGGCCAACTGACTGCCCACACCCAGCCCTCCCTTGTCAGAGGACAATCAGACACATCAGGGAGACCAGTCAAGGCTGGAGCTCGTTTATTGAGGAAGCACACACAGCTAATATAAGGCACAGGAGCCAATCAGGATAAAGGTCAGCAGGGTGAGGAGAGTTCACATGTACACCCATTCTACAGGCAGTAAGGGAAGACACGAGCTGTCCACGAGGGCTGAAGGGTTCTGAGCCTATCCTAGAGGTGGTCCAATTTTTGTCACAACCCATGGTAACGCCTTCTGGCTGATCGCCAGGCGCCATCTTAGCCATGTGCGGCCCCAAGACCAGGAAGTGAGCATCAGTCTGCAAGTTAGATTTCCTTTTCTCCATCATAGGTTTCTATTTCTCTGATGTGACGTGCCCTACAAAATATAACAGTGAAAGGACAGAAAGCAAAATCATCAAAGAGAAAAGGCACAGGAGCACACAAGGTGCAGCGAGAATCAGGCACAATCTTCTAGAGACTTCTCTCAGTGGAGTCCTGCAGGATATGTTTAATTCTACAAAAAGCAAGTAGTGAGAAAAATGAATGAATGTTGCCAGTGGGGAAGTTCAGTAGACCCTCAGTGCCCACAGTTTATAACAGGGCTAGGGGGACAGACCATGCAGGTGCCCTCTGCCTGGCATGTGCCCAAATTCCACATTCCCAGAAGGAAAGCATGTGTTCAGCATAAACTACTTTGTTTGTACAAACAGTTCAGGCATGTTGAGTCACTCCTATCAATTAATGAGAACCCTCCCCAAGTCTAAGTTCCCAATGTATTATCCTAAAAAAAAAAAAAAAAAAGAGGACAGAAAGACACCATGTCTCTGGAATGCTCTTTTAGTACCCAGTAACCTGGCTAAGGGAACGAAGAGGGCAGACCTGGCCAGAAATGCCTAGATAAACCAAGAGGATAATGTCTTTCCTTAATGTATGCTAGAAACTAGGGAAAGTTAGTGTTATCTATAAAAATCTGCTTTTTTGCACGTATACGAGGGCAGCTGCTCCTTGGGATACGGGTCATACAAGAAACTAAGCAAGCTAATGCTGATAATGTCACTACTTCTGTAGTCTAACTTATAATACCTCTCTCCTTGCAGAACTGAGGGTACTGTGG
Source organism: Marmota monax (assembly GCF_021218885.2). Lineage (NCBI taxonomy): Eukaryota > Metazoa > Chordata > Mammalia > Rodentia > Sciuridae > Marmota > Marmota monax. The sequence continues at coordinate 3,114,718 of NW_026694573.1, read as the reverse complement.
AAAGAATACCTGTCCCTCATCCAGATGTCTGCCACTGATCAAAACACTGTGAGGGAGAGGAGGTATTAAATTCCTGGGTAGCATTGTGAAGGAGAAGCATGAAAGAACAGAGGTGCTCATGGTTCATCCATGACCACTGGACTCTCTGGCCAAGTCTCTTTTCCAACCCATTGCCATTAGACCCACTCCATAAGCATTTCCCAATAAATTTTATGTTTCACACCCCATCTCCAAGTGTCTTCCCTGGTCTCTTGGCAACTTATCACCATTGTCTTAAGCACAATTGGGCTGTGGATGTTATAACAATCCCCTATTAAGGGCCCACTTTATGTAAAGAGGACTTTCAAGGGGCAGTGGTCAGGTCTGCTATGTTAACTGTTTTCTGCAAGTCTCTTTTCACTCTTTAAGTTCATTTAAAAATTGCTGTAATAGTAGATGATCATTATACCACAACTAAGGAATACAGAGAAGCAGGGGGGAAAAAGGAGGTTGAATCCCCTGAAATTGTAGCTTCTGGGACACTAGGAGCAGAGGGGACAACAGCAGTAATGATACATCATTTTGTTTTACATTACCCTATTCAACATTCAATTTATTTTGCAAAATTGCTGGTCATAAAGTTATTCTTTGCCTTTCCCTTTGCCTAGTACTGTACCTTCTAAAGAAAACCCCCTTTAACTGGCTAAGATATTAACTTCTAAAGTTAGCTATCTCAGGAAAAAGATGACAGAAAAACAATTGTCCTCAGATCTCCTAATCAGTAATCTTCCTTTAGTTTTTCAGAACCCGGAACTGCTGGTAGTATTCAAATAATATCAAACTGTGGGCCAGTGGTTTATTAAACCTGTTTTCTAATTTAAAAAAGAATAATTTTAACTTGCCTGAAGAGAATGTGCTTATATAAAGGATATTGGGATGTGCTCAGGAGAGGAAAATAATTTGTAACTGCAGGAATGTTCCCACTGAAGCCAGGTGGTACACCCCTGTAATCCCAGCTACTTGGGAGGTTGAGAATTACAAATTTGACACCAGCCTTGGCAACTAGCAAAACACTGTTTCAAAATTCAAAGGGATGTGGATCCTTAGTAAAATGACCCTCATTTCCATCACCAGTGTGTGTCAGGGAGCGGGGGCATTCCCAACAAAGAGAAAAGAAAACATTCTCTGAATGATAAGGATGGCTATCAAGCATCTGGACGTGTAGATCAGAATGCAGCCTTCCTGTTCATTAACCCACTACCCTCATTTCTTAATCATGAAAACCCATCTGCATACTTGGAATCCTTTCAAAATGATCATGAAGATTATATCTAGTCATTTTTCTTATCAGCTAGCTTATCATAATAAGACCTGATTTCCTTCCCACTAACTCCTATTTCCAAATATTATCTGTTAGGTACCAAGCAGAGCAAACCCTGATTGATAATAAGATGAGGTGTGAATCAGGAGCCTGGGGTGTTCTGGAATAGAGAAAGTTTAGGCAGCACCCAGGCTGAAGAGAGTTCCTGACTTCTGAGGAAGAGATGCCCATCCCTCAGTTCAGAACAGATGCCTCCTGCAAACAATGTGAGGAAATAAGGCTCAAGGTTGGAGGGTATGTGTGTATGAGTGTATGTATGTGTGTATATGTATATGGAAATGTAGATAGATATGTATATACATGTGTGCATCTGTACATATGTGTATATGAATTGTGACAGCATATATGTGTGTGCTCAAAAAGGCATAGATAGGCTCACAAATAATAAAGGGACTCTCCAGGGATGAAGATTAATAGGAGGCTGGAAAGCAGTGTGATCTGATGGGGGGTGGCTGCAGTTTCCTTGAGGGTACTTCTCCCATCTAGAATCTTAGGTGTGAGCTATGTGGGGCTGCGGGACTGGGATGCTACCTAGAATCCAGGACTCAGGAAACTTCCCGCTGGCAGAGGCAGATGACAAGGCAACTAACTGTTCATCTTGGTCTGAACTTTTGGTGAAAGCAAACAAAAAAATCATCCCAAGCACTCGAAACCAAAGCCCACACTCATTGGGTCTGGGATTCAGTTATATACCCGTTGAACAATCCAAGATAACAAGTTAATTTTCAATGGTCCCAGGTTGGCAGACCTGTCAGGCACTTTTCAGAAGCTGTCATAAATCCTTTTTAGAGGGACTCCCACACCTCACCCCTTAACCAGGCCTCAATACCTATAAGCTCCAGATGCTTGCATAAACCTTTCGACCAAGTCACAAACTACAGGCCAACATGACTGAGAATTAATGATAAGACAAAAGGCAGAAACAGAACCCCCAAAGTGTCAGGTATTAAAATTAAAAATATGAAACATATAATAAATATGCTGAAGTGTTTAAAGAAATAAGAGTCAAAAACATGAGTTAGGAACGAGAGACTATTAAAAAGACAGGGAAGCTGGGTGTGCTGGCACATACCTACATCCCAGTGGCTCAGGAAGCCGAGGCAGGAGGATCGCAAGTTTAAAGCCAGTCTTTTGGTCATGGAGAAAAACTTCAGTGGTTGTGGTGGTTTGAGTGGCAGCTCTGATGGTGGTAAGATATGGAGGTAAATGTGGTGGCAATGGGGATAGTGATAATGGATTTGGTATTGATGAAAGCAGATTTGGAGTTGGTGGAAGCTACAATGATTTTGGCAACTACAACATCAGTTTTCAAATTTTGGACCCATGAAAGGATGAAACCTTCGAGGCAGAAGCTCTGGCCTATATGATGGTGGAAGCCAATACTTTGCCAAACCACAGTGACTCTGATAGTTCCCACGGTAGCAGTAGCCAGAAATTTTTAATGATTGCCAGGAAACATTAGCATTAGAGGAGAGCCAGAGAAGTGATAAGGGAGTTGCAGGTTACAACACATATGTGAACTCAGCCAAGTACAGTGGTGGCAGGATCTGATTACAACAGAGAAGACTCATTTTAGACAATACTTGTGTATATAGGCAAAAAAAGAACACTTGAGGACTATATTTGTGACTAATTGTACAATAGGCTACTTTAGTTTCTGTTCTGTGGAAAATTGTAGAGGGTTTTATATTAGTCAGCTTTTCATTAATGTGACCAAAATACCCAACACAAACAATTTAAAAGAGGAAAGATTTATTTGGGTCACGTTTTCAGAGGTTTTAGTCAATGGTCAGCTGGCTCCATTGCTCTGGGCCTGAACATCATGGAGGAAGGACATGGTGGAGGAAAGCTGATCAGATCATGAAACCAGGATGGAGGATATGTGGTGGAACAAGGTATAATTCCCAAGGACATGTCACCAGCTACCTACTTCCTTCAATCATGCCCATCTCCCAACACTTTCCACTTCTTCCCAGTAGTCCATTTAATCTATCAAATGGATTAATCCACTGATGAAGTTAGACCTCCTCATGATCCAATCACTTCCCAAATGTCCTATCTCTGGAAATGCTGCATTGGGAAGCAATTGCTGCATTGACTAATTCTTTTTTTTTTTTTGAGAGAGAGAATTTTAATATTTATTTTTTAGTTTTTCGGCATACACAACATTTGTTTGTATGTGGTGCTGAGGATCGAACACGGGCCGCACGCATGCCAGGCGAGCACGCTACTGCTTGAGCCACATCCCCAGCCCTTGACTAATTCTTCAACATATGAGCTTGTGGGGGACACTGATTGCCCCAAAAGTTAATTACTTAGCCTCTGTTGTATTTCATAATCACTGTGTTCTGGATACATTTGTAGCCTAGTAAAGAGGAATGTACACAATCACTGGTGAGGGTTGGGGATACAAAAGTATCCAGATCCAAACCATAATGGTTTTAATGAGATTGTTTTTTTGGTACCATGCTGTTGATTACTGTAGGTAACAGTCCGATCATGATGCTGAATCAGATGTGTTTAAAAAAAAAAAAAAAGAATCCACCTTTTGCAAGTCATTTAAGTTACTCCTGAGCATTTTGTCTTTCCATAAATTGTTGAAGAATGGTGGCTTGTTGTAGGGGTTCTGTGTTTGGGATTTGGGTCCCTGATGACTTCATGGCTGTGGCATGCTTGGTGCCTGGGAAAGTTTCTGTGCAAATGTATAGGATGCCAGGTTGCTATGGTAATGCCCTCCTTGCTAGACTCTCTTTTTTTTTTTTTTTTTTGAGACAGAGAGAGAATATTTTAATATTTAGTTTTTAGTTTTTGGTGGACACAACATCTTTATTTTTATTTTTATGTGATGCTAAGGATCGAACCCAGCGCCCCACACATGCCAGGCAAGCCCGCTACCGCTTGAGCTACATCCCCAGCCCCTTTGCTAGAGTCTTATCAGCTTCTATCTTAATCTTAGGCACATAACTCCTGGGAATAAAGCAACTTGCTTGCTTAATAACTATAATGTTTCACCAAGATCAGGTGCTCCTGGAGCTGCCTGCCTAATAGTAACTTCAGACAATGGACCTTCTTGAGAACTGCACAAAGCTCCTAACATTGCATATTGTTAACTATGAAATGTAACTGCAGAATAAGCAACCTTACTGATACTCGAAACAACAATGTGGTTTATGGTACTAATGACTTAATGTAACCTATTGGTATAAAAAAACGTGGCCCTTTGGACAAAGAGCCACTCTGCCACTTTCCCTGCCTCTGCACCTTGTCTCTGTCTCCTCTTTATTATTATTCTTTACAGCTTGTTTCATGTCTTTTGTATTTGAATCTAATGCATTTTTTAACACAATAGATGCAGTGCATTGTTAGCTACAGTTTTCTAGATAAACAGAACTTTTAGCACTTGTTTTCAGATCTTCAAAATTTTTTAATTTAAATTTTGTAAGAAAGAGAAGAGAGAAAAGGAAGAGAGGGAGGAAGGGAATTAGATTTTTAGGATTGCTGTAACAATATTCTACAAACTGGTGGCTTAACAGAAATCTATTCCCTTAAAGTTCTGGAACCTAGAAGTTCTAAATCAAAGCATCAATAGGTCCATTCTCTCTCTCTCTCTCTCTCTCTCTCTCTCTCTCTCTCTCTCTCTCTCAAGACTCTAGAGAAGCCTCCATTCCATTCCTTTCTCCTAGTTTCTGGAAATCTGGCATTCCTTAGCTAGTACCTGTTTTTAAATGTACCTGGGGTTTGGGTTTCATTCAGATATGGTAAGACCAACAGATCAGAGGTGATGTCATTGGAAAAATAGTTTGTTACTCATAGTTCCCAAAAGGAGAGCTGGGTACATTATATTATGCAGGGCCACATTGGGAAGTACCAGAGCCAATTAGGAGGCAGAGGAGTGAGAGAAAACATAGGCAAAGGCTTTATGTATATTTTGAAGGAAGGCAGGGCAAAGCCGGTAAACATTTAGGATTGGTTGGTTTGAATAATTTTTGTGGGCTCTGAACTATATGGATGATCCTACTTACTGGTACCTGGTCCAGGGTGATTTAGGGTAAAGAGATGATGTGCCAAATGGCAGGAGCCTGATAAAAAGGTGATAATTTTGGATGTATGAATTGATAGGTTTGCATGTCAAAAGCACATTCACAAGTAAACCAGTTATTACAGTCGTGATGGTTTGGGTAAGTATTCTCCAAAGGCCCATATGTTAACGGCTTGGTCCTCAGCTGTAGGTAGTATTGGGAGGTGGTAGAACCTTTGAGAGATGGGACCTAGTGGGAGGTCCTTAGGTCATTGGGGTGTGCCCCCCGAAAGAGGACTCTGGTCTGTCTCTCCTTTTCTCCCCCTCCTCCTTCCCTGCTAATGATGAGAACAGTGTACTTCAGCACATACTCCACCTCATTGCCATCCAGCATCCTCACCAGAGGACCATAGCATTGGGGCTGCCCAATCTTGGATTAGAACTTGAAGAACCATGAGCTAAATAACCCTTTCCTGTTTATAATTGTCTGAGGCATTTCATTTTAGTAACATGAAGCTAATACAGGGACCTTCATAAGAAAATGAAGAACAGAAGAAGTAACCTGAGCAGAAAGGTTTTATACTTTTTAGATAAAGAAATAATATATTTTTGAAGAAATTACAAGACAAAAGTGTTTGGGCTCTGGGCAGTAAATTGTGGGGAGGTGACTAGGGGACACATAGGGTGGGAACTAAAATTAATGGAAGATAATGGTTATTTTAGTAAGTTTGTTTGTACTGATCCATTTTAGCATCGATTCCCATTCTCTGGTGACAAAGATGTTATTCTCTTCTTGGTAGAGACAGGACACCTTTCTTATGAGATGTTTTATGGACTGTTATTTTTTAAAAAATATTTATTTTTCAGTTGTACTTGGACACAATACCTTTATTTATTTATTTATTTTTAATTTTTTTATGTGGTGCTGAGGATCAAACCCTGAGTGCTGAGCACTCAACCACTGAGCCACAACCCCAGCCCTGGACTCCTGGACTGTTATTTTGTAGAAAAAGTTGGACAGAGAGCTTTTCCTCTGTCTGTTGTTCCTCATATGCCCTCAGGTCAAAATAATCAATATGCCAAAGCAGCATTTTGGGGGGTAGTATATCCTTGACTCCTTCATTATTCCTTCTGGAGACTTCCCTAGAAGTTTCCATATTAAAAACTGAGCTGGTTGCTATGGAGAGAAAAATCGGGTTGGCAAAGGATCTGCAGAGGGAGAGAAGAACATAAATTAGATTGAACAATAATAATGAATAAACAGAAAAGAATAGAGCACATTTCCCCATATTCTATTAAGCTGTACTCCCATCCCTGGGACTAGGTCAGTCTAATAGAAGAGTTAAGATTCATTTGTCTGATGGAGGGTGCTCTGGTTTTTATACAGTTTGAGCGTTTTCCCTCAGGGTTCATGTGTTGGGAAGTTGGTTCCTAGTGCAATGATGTTAAGAGGTGATGGGACCTTTAAGCGATGTGGCCTGGTGGAAGGATTTAGGTCATGTGGAAGTATAGTGGCACCTCCTCCTCCACAGAAAATCTCAATAAAGACTAACTTAAGGCCTTCACAGAGGCATTTTGCATTTCAGGGCTGCCCATAGCCAGCTGGTGGAAGAAGGGGAAATAACTCTCCCTTTCCCAGGCACTGATTTTCAGAGAGTGTCCTTGGCCTGATTGGTTGCCCAGAACAATAGGAAAAACAAAACAAAAACAAATAAACAACAACAAAAACAAAAAACTACTGTTCTGTGAACTTCTACAGATTGTAAACCTCTGAGTCCTCCCCCCTGCACACTTGCTATAAGTTCCAAAACTTCCTGAACTCAGAATTCAGGGGGATTGATTGATTACAGTGAAAGTTTTTCCCCTCTGAACCTGGCTGCAGCCAATAAATAAATCTGCTTCCAGCTAATTTCCTGGTGTCTGGCCTTGTATATGCCACAACAGAGGAAGAAATTAAGGTAGTTCTCATGGGACTCTGAGTTAGTTCTAGAAAGAGAGTTGTTATAAAAAGAGAGAGATTGGAGCCAGGTGTGGTGGTGCATGCTGTAATCCCAGCAACTTGGGATGCTAAAGCAGGAGGATAGAGAGTTCAAACCCAGCCTCAGCAACTTAGCAAGGCCCTAAGCAACTCAGAGACCCTGTCTCTAATAAAAAGGGCTGGAGATGTGGCTTAGTGGTTTAGCGCCCCTGGGTTCAATCCCTGGTACAAGAAAGAGAGAGAGAGAGAGAGAGAGAGAGAGAGAGAGAGAGAGAGACTGGACCCTCTCTTCTGAAGACATGGGTTCCTGTCTTGCCATGTGATATCCGCTCTTGCACGTTCCCACCATTGTGACGCCATCCATCATGAGGCATACACACATACACATTATACATTAGTCAGGAGGGATTTACATGGAAGCAGCATTATTCACCAATGATTTGTAAATTCCTCCTTACTGGGCTGTCAAGAACATGGAGATTATGAAGTACAACAGAGACTAAACTATTAACTTGGGTTTGAAGTTAACAGTTCAACTTCTACAATATTTGCAGAATAATATCAAAATTCTGTTCTATTACTAGGGAAAAATTTAGAACTGCATTTCTATCTTATAGGTTCCAAACTCTGGGAAAAAGGATCACAATACTGAAAATAACTTAGAAATGTGATATACAGTAGATTCTCTAAAATGTCTTGTCTCGTATGTTTATGTAGTACTACTTTTTAAACAAATGAGTCCAAGTTTGTAATGTGTCTGGCGTAAATGTGAAATACCTGATGGAGAAAGTTGTCAGGATTTGTATCAATCTGACTATATATCTATATTATGAAAAAAAATCAGCAGAAAACACAATATTAAACTCGGACAGGGCTGAGTGCTTAATCAAAACACATAATGCCCAAATCATAAAGAAAAAATGATAATTGCCTATATAACAATTTAAAATCTTTGCTTCAAGGATACCCTAGAAATTGAGGATGTAGTGCAAAGCAAGCTACTGTCTGGAAGAAAATATTTGCAAGTAATGTGCTGAACTGGTAAAAAAAAAAAAAGATATCCATAAATATTTGATATGGAAAATGAAAAAACCCAAAATAGTGAAGCCTGGGAAAAGGGAATGAAAAAGAAATCCATACATTGATAGCTTTCATCTCTTTCAAGATAAATCCTTTTTAGATGCTGGCCCCCGGTGGGGAGAAAATGTTTCATCAAACTTAGAACAACAGTCTCTGGAAAACACTAACCTTTTTCAAGATAAATCCTCTCTAGGTGCTGACCACAGACCACCAACCCAAATTCCTGAGTGTCCAAACAGACACGCTCACTAAATCACCCACAACCTTTATAAGTCCAGTTCCCTCCTTTGTTCAGTGGCTCATTTTCCATCAGGAGAGTGGGTCCATCAGAACCATGACTCCATCCCTGAATAAAGGCTTTTGGTTAATTTGTGAATTTTGCATCCGTCCCGGTCTCTTTGTGCTAACAATAAAATTATAAAAATTGCCAATTGAAAAAACACAATGCAGTTTTATTTTTAAATGGGCAAAAGATATAAACAGGCAATTCACAAAATACTGGTTGATTAAACAACCAATAATTACATAAAAGCAGCTCAAAGTCCAGGCTGATGATGGAGCTCATGATAATGGAGCTTGATAAAGTGTTTACCAAGCATGCACAAGGCCTTGGGTTCTATCCCCAGAATAGGGCTGGGAGGGTGGGGATGGACACTCAAACTCATTTAAAATAGAGAAATGAAGCCAGGCATGGTGGGGCACACCTGTAATCACAGCTACTCTGGAGGCTGAGGCAGGAAGATTAAAAGTTTGAGGCCAAACTGGGCAATTTAGGGAGGCCCTGTTTCAAAATAAAAAATAAAATAGGCTGGGGATGTGACTCGGTGGTAGAGCACTTGCCTAATATTCTTCAGACAGTGGGTTCAATCCCCAGTACTGCAAAACAATACAACAACAAAAAGGAAATAAAAATTAAAATGCCAATAATCAGTATATTCCACACTTATGAGTTTGAAGACACTGTAAACGCCTACTGCAAGAGAATGGAACCCAGAGCAGAGTGAAAATAAGTGAATTAAGTCCATATATCTGCATGGGAGCACTCAGAGAATGGTAAAAGGTTAAAAACACACACACACACACACACACACAAAAAAAAAAAAAAAAAACATGAAGCCAGTTACAAAAATCATAAACACACACACACAACTCTAAACACCAGATTCCTAAATGTCAAGTTGGAGGATACACGAGTATTTGTATATTTTTCTTTATAATTCCACACTGAGATCTCCATGCTAAACAAAAAATCATTGCAAAAATTAAACAGATATCTCTTCTCTGAGATGGTCTCTTGGCATAGCACCTTATCAGCCCTCACTTTACCCAGCAGACCCTGGCGGCCAGGAGACCAGCGGGCCGGCTTCCAGGTTGGCTCCGCTTCCCGGCCTTGCCCTCTCCCGGCCCCCTGGCTCTCCCACAGCCACCCTGGCCCCGCCCCATCCCTCAGAGCACCGCCCCCTGCGCGGAGCAAGCTGAGGAGCTCCAGATTTCCCGCCCTCGCCTCCTCCCTTGGAGTCCTGCCCCCAGCGCGGGGCATGCTGGGGAAAGGGGGTAGTGAGCGGTTTCCTTGGCAACGGGCTGTGCTGGTGACCGGCGCGAGCTGGTCGGTTGGGAGGTCACTGTGCCCTGGGCATCCAAGGGCGCCGGGTGCCTCGTTGTTGCCTGGCTGCCTCTGGGGCAGGAGTGACTGGGTGGGAAAACTACCTGGGTCTGGGGAACGTAGGGCGGGAAGGGAAGGGGCTGGATGCCGCAGATTGTTTGGCTCTAGGGCGGAAGGCTACGCCTCTAGGGCTTTAGCCAGGAGTCTGTAGAGTCTCAGGCCGTGTCAGTTGGAAGGAATTGTGCAGGGTCCCAGAGAGGGATGGACTCAAGGAAATAGCAAAGCTGTCTATGGCCTCGTTCACCAGCCTTTTTCAACCATAATAAACCCGTGCTAGTTTTTGGAGATATATATATATATTTTATGTACAAGATGGAGTGGAGAAAATAAGGGCAGGAAAGGGGAGGGGGGCAGAGAGTAGGAAAAGAAACAAAAGCTCTTTTGACCTGGTTTTAAGAGTCCAGCTCTGAAGCAGGAAAGGACGGAGGGAGATTGCTTTCTCACAGTCTGACCACAGCTCTTTTTCAACCCCGCTGAAAGTTACCTTTATCTTTGTGAGAGATTTACCTTCGGGTTATTGAGTAGGGGAAAGGGGGATAAATGCTAGTGGGAGGTGAGAGGATTCCCTGAGGGCCCAGCCTATAACTAGACAGTAGTTTTAAGAGAGGATTCTGTCTTTAGCTATATCAGGAGCACCCCAACCCCATTTCAGGGTTTCTGGGTATGGTCGACCAGGTGCAAGACTAGCGGGCCTGAGGAGGAGCCCACCCTTAGTAATCTTTGCCAGTGGGAGATTTCACATGGGACCTGCTTCTTGGATTTGACACTCCCCTTCTTCCAGCTTGATGTTCATCTGTTACCAGGGCACTTGGGGAATCTAAGCCCACATCCTTCAAAGAATACCTTAGTGTTCTCCCTACAAAACCTGCCGTGACATTAGGTAAATGGCTCTCATTCCCAATGGGAAAGTCACTAAGTTCCTAAAGTTTCTGAGGCTGCTTTCTTATCTAAAATAATCTTTGCTCTGGTGCTTCCTGGAGTTAACAGAGACCAGTGAGATACTGAAAGTGTTTTGGTTTCCAAAAGCAAGGAAATGTTACCAAAAGTCCAGTCCATGTGGCTTTGGGAGCCACTGGGGAGCAAAGGGGCTGGAGAAAAATCTGCTCCACATTCAGCTGCCACATTCTCTTTGCTACCATATCTGCCAGAAGCACTGCATTGGCTTGGTTGGCTGCTAGTCTGCTTGCCCTCTTTCTGCCTGGCTCTGCCCTAAATCCAAAGACATGGACTTGAAACCTGGGTCTGTCACTTACTAGCTGAGTGATCTTGGGCAAGTCATTTCAGTTCTTTCCTGCTTAAGTAGAGCTATGAGGACCTGGGAATAAAACCATTTAAACCAAGGCTTGCTTGCCCCAGAAGGAAATAGCTGAATTGGGGAGGAACAACAGTTATCTTGTCACCAATTAGAATGGTCTTGATTCATATCAGCCACCTCTTGTGTCATATTGTGTCACCTTCAATACTGTCACCTCCTTCAGCCTAACATTGGCCTTGGTCTCAGTTTCCTCGTGTGTGACTTGAGGATGATGATTCCCATAAGAATCAATAAGCTTGGGGAAAATAAAGCTAATATTAGGTCATGTTAGGGTTTAAATGAATTAAGTGGGATGTTCAGTTCTAGAAAGCAGCAGATGGCATGTGTGAGAACAAAGCCATGAAGAGGTTGGAGAGCCCACTAATAGCTAATAAGTGGCTGACCAATAAGCCCTTGAGGGGAACTGAGTCTTGAGTGAAGAATTGGTTAGAAAACGAGGCTGCATAGCTAACCAGGGCATTGTCAACATTGATAAACAATCTTTTTCTTTTTAAAATAAAGTGATTATACTTAGAAATTAAATCACAATTTTAAAAAACTAACAATATGGTAGCAAACACCACAAACTCCTAAAAAAGTTTTGACATTTATGTTAACTTCCAGACACACCTTCACCTTTAAAATACTCCATATTTTTTGGGTGTAGACTCTTTGACCACTGTTTTTAGTGTTCATCATTTCATAATAATTACCTGCAGAGAGAATAGATGATTCTGTCTTTTCTTTGGCAGTAAGTATGTCCCTAAAATCATTTATGTACCAAGATAGCTATAGTAATTTAATTAGACACAGAAGTGACTTCAAGACACATCAGTGTCCCACTAAACCCACACAAAATCATCCCCCAATTTTACCTTCCCCCTTAGCCGCATCCAAAACACAAGCAGTCCAATGAGACGAGTGACACAGGGAATTCACAATGGAGACAGTGGACCTCAATCAACTTGTATTTTACTTTTGCAAATTTTCCAAAAACAGATGGCAAAAGCATTGTTAGGACCCCTCCTAAGGCAGACAGGGGCCTTGAAGCTTCAGGGGCCATTTGCCTTCATTGTAACTTCACCTCTGCTGTGGATAATTGCAGCTTTGCAGGGCTCAGGAATAGCCACTACAGAGTTCAAGGAAAGATAAGGGATTGGCTAACTCTTAATTTTAGCCAATCTACTGGCAACACACAAATTCCTTCTCCTCCTGCCCCACCCCATCTTAACCTTACCATACATAGGGTGGGAAAATTCCAAAGATTTGTGCCCACCTCCCCACCCTCCCCCCTCCAAAAAACAAAAAACAAAAAAACCCTCTGCCAGACAGGACAGCATGCCTCCCTACAAGCCTACCCTGCCCCCACCCCCAATACTTGCAGAACTAGTCAAACTGAATTTGGAACCACAGATGTAATGTTTGGAAGGGTGAGGGATGGGAGACAGAAAATCTAATTTGGATCCTAGACCTGCATTTGGAAACCCCTTGTAAACTCTTGGGGCCCATGTCTGTTACCCTTATGCTGTCTGCCCTATAGGACTTGTTTCAAGGAACTGCAGAAAATTCATGCATAAACATAAGAAAAGACAGGGAAAGGGAAATGGGAGAGAAAAGATGTAGAAGAAGAAGAAGAATTGGAAGAAAAGAAAAATGTGAGGAAGATGCTCAACTTGGTCCATCCTTGTCCTCTGCCAGCTACTGCACTGAAGGCTGGCCCTGACCTTCATTTGCTATATGACTTTGTGAGAGGTCTCTTACTTTACCTCTCTGGGCCTCAGTTTCCCCTTCAAAGCAGGACTGCTAATTCCTACCTCACAGGGTTGTTGTGAGGATAACACAAGGTAATGTCTGGGGACATTGCTTGGGAAATTGGGAAAGGCCACACAGGCAGAAATCCCTCATAACTCTTTTTGGCCAAAGTGCATCCAGGATGTACCCTTTGAGAAAGTGCATCTAGGCCTTGGTTTTGCCTGTTTGGGAAAATGGCCCTGACCTTTACTCAATGCTGACCCTGCCTTAGGCAGAGGATCTCTCCTCATGATAGCCTCCAGTGTCATCAGAGAACATTTGGCTCTGAGCTCAATTGCTGGGCACCCAGGGCCTGAGCCTCAACTGCCCAGGCCCATTGGAGAAGCATAGAAAACTGAGGATTTGTTTTTCTTCCCCAGCCTTCCCTTTCGAGGGCCACAGGGTAGAAGACGAGTACCAGTACCAGCAGGGACCAGAAGTGTTTCTTGAGGGAAGACAGTCAGCAGAGGTAATGACAGGGTGGCCCTGGGAACCAGGTAGGGATGATGAGCAAGAGTTCTGACTCTGCAGAGGACTGCAAAGCCGGAAGGTTCACTTTAGTCTCTATGCCCACCAACCACGGAGGACCTCCCTCCTGAGACCGTGACTGCAGGGGCTACAGGCTCACAGACAGGAGGGAGCTCCATGGTTAGGCTGGTGATGCTTGGTGCTAGCTCTTCTCACCCCCCTACTGCTCTCCATTGCTTCTACTATCAGAACATATTCTGCCTCTTCCAGTTTGGACAGAGTGGGACCTTTAGAATGGTTTCTTGATGGTAGTTTAGGGTTCATTTCCAGAAGAGAAAATGGGTGTCAGGGATTCCAGGGACAGGCCTGCTGAAGTCAAGGGAGTAAAGCCCCAGCTAACTGCAGCACTGAGGATGACAAGAAAGATAGGGACACATGAGGCAGCACTGTCCCAAATGGGGGCTGGGCAAGTGACCTCAGCAGCAACCTTGTAGGAATTCACTAGGGGCCTGGGGCAGAACAAGCTGGGCCCCTTGTTCTGCTTCACCGTGAATTGGAGAGAGGGCAACACGAGGTAGCCACGGAGTCAGCCGAGATCTTGGATCCCCAAACAGATCCCAAAGGAGCCAAGCTGAACCTTCTTACTTTCTTCTCCCAAATTCAGGGGTCAGACATATTGGTGTTACTTGCTGAGCATAGTTGGGGATCACTGGAGGGAAACAGGAGTGAAAAGGTCCCCAGGGCAGCCTCACCAGTTCTCCGGGGCTTTTGCAGAGGAGGCTTCCCCCATATCATTCTTTCCCATTTTGAGGGCCCAGGGGCAGTCTAGATCCTCCCCCACACATCTAGGCCTTGGACTAGATCAGAATCCCACGTTATTTATGGGGATATGGCACATTTAACCCCAAACTAATAATTCTCTTCTTACTCAGTTTTCCGTCCTAAATCAAATTCAGTCTCAAAATCCAAATTTGTATCAAGAGACTTTTGCCAAAACATAAAACGAGGAGATACCCCAATGAAAGAAAAGTCAACATAGAATGCCCACTCTCATTATTAATTTCTTAGGATGAAATTCAATTAAAGAACAACCATTCCATTGCCCTTTTAAGTTAAAATCCTAAGAAATGAGAGCTGAAAGTTTTAAGGGTAAATACTTAAATCCCAAAGCATTCAAAAAGAGCCCAGAGGTCTGTTAAAGGCCAGGGAGGTTACCTTCCTTTTTAAGGCTTTGTGCTTACCGGCCGGGTGAGAATGGGGAAGACTAGAGGCCTGGGTTGCCCTTGGAATGTGGTGTCCTTCTCTCCACATTTCAGCAAATGAGTCTGTCATGTGTTCCACTTTTAAAATGTCTAGAATTACTAGGACAAACCAAATGCTGACAGCCTCAGCAAACCTCTCCCCTCAACTACCACAGGGGATCTCCTCAAACAGCCCACAGGCTGCTGGATATCCCCAGGATCCAGTTCTCAGCCCAGTGTAGACCCCTTCCTGCTTCCTCAAGACCTCAGTAGGAATATTCTGGCAGCTCCTAGACCCTACCACACCATAGCTGGTCTAATAAAATGTTGGCATTACCCCCTTTGATTTGGGTGAGGTGGGAAGAAACTTCTGCTGTATTCCTTCTCCTCTCTGAACGTTTCTATACCACTCCTCCCCTCTCACAAATGGCCATCTTCTGCCCTAGGGATAGCCAGGAATTTCTGACTTATTTATGAAAACTTCTTCTCTCTAATATATTTAGGATCTCATACTTTCCATCTCCTTCTGCACACCCAGTGCACTGAGTGTCTTCAGTCCTGAGAAATTCTCCTCCAGCCCATGAGGTTCATTGCCTTCTGGAGTCCCAGTCCAGCAGTTTCCTGAGGGCCCAGGGAGAAGTAGTAGTGATTCTCAGGACTCTGGCTTTCCCTGACTTGGGATGTTCCCAAACTCAAGACTCAAGTAGCAGTTTCTGCATCGTCATTCTCAGTAGTTGAGGAAATGTCTCTACCTTTGTGCTTCCTTACACTGCTATTGACTCCAGCTGTCTCCAGGATGGCTCAGCTGACCCCTAGTGGTTGTGCTAGTTCCTGACATGGTCTGGTTTCTTTTCACACAGAGGACTAGCGATTTTTATTGACCCCAGTGTTCTCCCTCTTTTCACTTTCTCCTTGCTTGCTGGCCCAAACATTGGCATTTTCTGACAAATTACCTAGATTTTGTCTCTTGGGGTCTACTATGGTGACAGAAAGCAAAACCAGTCAATTATGGTTGGTCACAAGCCTTCCCTGTTGGGCTCACCCCAAAAGATGGCTGCCATTGGCCACTCCTGCTACCAGCTCCTCTCTCCTGATTGACTCTGCTGTCCTCAAGGAGGGTTTCATTGAGCCTTCCTTGATACCCAATCCACACCCATTTTTTTTTTAATGTGTTCATAGGACCTAAGCAATCCCAGATTCCTGATCACAATAATTGTGTTGTCCCAAAAGACATCCCAAGTCTTTCCAGTGTTTGATGCTGTTTTTCCTTCTTGGGTTTGCCCAAATTCTCCACAGCCTCAAGACCCACCCAGATCATGGAATGGCTTCTGGTTCTCATTGAGTCCCTGTCTGCAGCATCAAATGGCCTTCAACTCAGAGTGTTCTAGGTCACCTGGCTCCCTGAGGGGTGGCCTTACCTCTCCCCAACCTTCTGCCTCCCCTCATCTCAGGAAGCTTTATGGTCTGGCCTGGTCCATTCCAGTGTCCCATTAACTCCTTCATCTCAGCCCCTTCTGCTTCTTGACAACTTATCTTTTCTTAAGGACAATTCCTCTTCATAGCTGGTCTCTTTTTCTCATTTCCCACCGCTCACAAGAGTAAGGCTGGCATGTTTTTTCAAACCATTCCAGTTCTTTCTGGATCTTTAGAGCAAACTGGACCAGACAGCTCCTGACACAAGCTATTTATATGGCCTCTACTAGTTTTGGAGTGTGCCTTGACTTCATTGGGTTGTTTATCTCAACTCAAGAAAATAGCATATTCTCTGAAGGGCCCCGATTCCTTTTAATGCCATTGTTCATTAACAAACTATTGCTCTTCTGAGGGCAAAGCCACAGCTTTATCTGTCTTCCAATTCAGGGTCAGAATTTATGAAAAAAAAAAAATCTACAGCACAGCTGTGTCACACACAGGGTACCAAATCTGAAAGCCTGGGGATGTGCTTTGTGGGTTCAGGAGGGACTCCCTCCATAGCCCCTGTTCTAGTAGGAGGCAACAGCTCATTCTTCACTACCTCCCTATGGGTGACATAAGATTCAGACCCCAGTGTGCTCCAGTTTCTTGCTGCCTTTGCCATTGAAAGTACTGACATCAGACTTGACTGATAACACAGGAAAGGCCTCAGGTTTTCTCAATTTTCCAGGCCTTCTATAGTCTCTGCTACCTGTTTGGGTCAAGGTGCACCCAAGGGCTCACACAGATCACCAGACCTCAGCATATGGGCTGAACTTCCAAAGTCACACTCCCACGTGGACCCTGCTTATACTAGCAGGGTGGAACCTCCTTCCAGGGCCATTAGTTAAAAGCCAGCCGCATGGCATCAAAGCACTGTAGGGAATCAAGGTCAGAAGCCAGTATGGTCCCCATAAAGGCCCTGTGCATATGCATACGGGGGCAATCCCCAAAGCTTCAGACTTGTGTGGACTCAAAGCTCAAAGCCAGTGTTCAAGATATTGAGTTTGAAGAGACTTAAATAAAAATACTCCTTTCTTCCCATTTCAACTCTCACAAGAGTGCAGAAGTGGGGAGTAGGTTTTTCCAGGTGTGGAAGCACTTCATGGGAAAAAGGAGGAGATGAGAAAGAAAAAAAAAAATTCCCCCCAAATCCAACAGGAACACTACGGTGGGAAACTCAAGGAGGCTGGGGGTAGGTGGGGGAGAAGGTAGGGAAGAGAGGATAGCCTTCTACATGGGCCAGAGTTGGTCAGGGTCCTAGAGGGATGGGGTGGTGGACAGTACCTTGTGTGGGGGATGGTACTCAAAGGACAGCCTGTGATGTTTTTCCCTTGGCTTTGTTGATGTGTGTCTTTTATATCATGAAGTATAACATACACACAGGAAAATACATAACAGTTTAACAAATACAAAACAGACATTTGTAAGAACAGCAAACCCCACCACCCAAACTTCCATGTGACAACCTCCATCGCAGCCAGGGCTACTGTCCTGTCCAGACTGTGAGGGGAAATTGTTTCCTGACTTTGGACAGCTTTTACTACCTCTAAACAATGTAGTTTGGGGTTCTCTGTTTTCAAACATGAAATAAATGGGATCATATAATCTGTATCTTATGGCTTTTGCTTTATATTATGTCTGTGAGATTTATCCACCCTGTAGCTTGTTACTTTGACTGGTATATAGTACCCATGAATGCCAGGATTTATTTATCCATCCAATTCTTGAATATCTGGGTCATTTCTGGAAATAAGTTTCTCTAGAATTTATATACCTATAAGTGGAATTGTGGGCATTAATCATAGCCAACATGATAGGTGGTTGTGGTATTTTGTAGTGGGTTTCCATTGCATGTCCCTGATCTCTACTGAAGTTGAAAACATTTCCATTTGGATATTCTGTTCTGTGAAGTGCCTTCTAAAGTCCTTTGCTCATTTTTTATGAAGTTGATATGTTGATAAGCTTCCAGTTTCTGTGAAAAAATACCTGAGATAATCAATTTATAAGGAGGAAAGATTTATTTTGGTTCATGGTTTCAGAGGTTTCAGTCCATGATCAATTGGCCCTATTGCTTTGGACCTGTGGCAAGGCATACTATTATGGCAGGGAGTGTGTAGTAGAATGAAGCTGTTCATCTCATGGTGGCCAGGAAGCAGAAAAAAAAACATAAGAATGGGTGGGGGTCCCAATTTTCTTTTCAAGGGCATGATCTCCAGTGACCTTCCTCTAGGTCCCACCTCCTAAATGTTCTATCACCTCCCAAAAATGCCATAGGCTGGTGACCAAGTCTTCAACACATGATCTTTGAGGAACATTTAAGATCCAAACCATAACATTCTTCCCCTGGCTCCCAAAGGCTCATGTCTATCACAAAATGCAAAATGCATTTAGGACATCTCCAAGAGTCTCCAAGGTGTCAATTCCAGCATTGCTTATAAGTCCTAGCTTACTCTGAAATTCAAGAAAAACTCAGCTGTGAGACCATGTGAAAAAATAAGTACTATAGGGGCTGGGGCTGTAGCTTAGTGGCAGAACCCTGCCTAGCATGTGTGAGGCACTGGGTTCAATCCTTAGCACCACATAAAATAAAATAAAAAAAATAGAGGCTGAGGTTGTGACTCAGTGGTAAAGCACTTACCTGGCATGTGTAAGGCACTGGGTTTCACCCTCAGCACTGCATATAAATATATAAATAAATATCCATCAACAACTAATAAAATATTCTTAAAAATAAATAAAGTTATTCTGTTCATCTACAACTACAATTTTTTTAAAAAAAAAATACTGTAAGCATATGGTGCACAAATGACAGATGTGGGAGATGGGAAACAAACATCAGATCAGCAAGCTTTCCTTTATTTCTCAGCCAAGTCAATTGGGCACTGGAGGGCTCATTTTCTGGGTATGGAAATGGCCCCCGGGTTACAGAAGGAGTCTGAGTTTTATAGTTTACAATGAGGGTGAATTTATCAGACTGTGGGCATGCTGTTCAGACAGCCAGGTTCCTAGTTGTGCAGGTTAAAATTTTAACTCAGGAAGGAAGTTGTAAAAAGTTTGAAACTCATTGTCACTGGAAAAAGCCCACATCTCGATGTTCATTGCTTATCCTCCTTCTTCTGGAACCCGTTGTTACCTAGAGATTTATGATTTGCTCTTTTCCTTCCAGGACTCATCTGCAATGGGAAAGGATAAAAGTCCAGGGCCCAGCCTTTCAGTACCTGCCTCCTCCCTTCAGGACCCATCATGGTTGGGAAGGGGTGACTATTTTCTTTTGGTGGAGATGCTGGGGATGAACCTGGGAAGGGATGAAAGTTTGCTTTTTCCCTTGGGTCCCATTGTTATTGGGAGAGGTTTAATGTTTGGCTAATTTCCCTCACTCCTGCCAAGCCACAGAGTCCCTCCATTTTTCCTGGAGGCTGTCTTGTAGGAATGTTGTTTTCCATAACCCTTCAAATCTTCCACGTACAGTGGTGGGACAGGTACACAGTAAGTGTTCCCATTCCAAAGGGGAGTAATGGAGGCATAGAAAGGGAGGATGAGATAAAAGCAAGACCAAAATTCAGCAAGGGTTAACAATAAATCCTTTAGCTCTGTGTCTAGCATATAGGGCACATCGTGTCGGGATGTGGGCTTCCAAGGACTTGGGCAACAGTGTCTTTATGACCTTCCAGGCTGGAGCCCAAATGGCCTCTTTTGGGGGCTGGCTCTGCTTGCTACCTGTGGCTTTTCTTGGCAGATATTCCATGTTCCTGACATCTCTAACTTCCTGGAGTCTCCAATGCAGATTTGTATCACTCTAGCACCTTCACACATTACCTTCTCAGGGCCTGCTTGCAGGAACTCTGAACCCGCCATACTCTGCCTGGCCTCTCAGGTTTTCCTCTGAAGTCTTGGTGGAAGCTTCTATGCCACAACTCTTGCATTCTGTGTGCCTGAAAAACCAGTATCATGTGGATGACACCAAGACCTGCTTACTGTGAGCAGTAGTCAGGCCCACTTGGATCATGGCTACAACAGTTTCTGAGTATCTGAATGGGTAAACATAGGGAAATGAATCTCTCTGGAAATAATTCCATTTGTCCTGTGTACAGGGAAGGCATCTGTGGCTCTCAAACAAAATTCTGTAAGCCTGGCCAAACTGCAAGTTTTCAAAACTTTCTGTTCTGTTTTGCTTCTGATTCTCACTGTAAATCTAGTTAAAAGCAGCCAGCAATATCCATGCCACTTTCTGAATGCTGTGCCACCTTGAAATTTCCTCCACTAGATAATGTAGTCCATTGCCTTTAAATTAAACTTCACACAAAGTCTCGGAAGTGCACAAAATGTAAACAAGTTCTTTCCCAGAATGTAAAAGGAATGACCTTTAGTACAACTTTCAGTGGAGCTGCATTTCCACACACACACACAAAACACACACACACACACACACGGAAAAAAAAAACATCAGCAGAGACTTCACTGTCATATTCCTATCAGTATTCTCATTTTTTGAAATCCCACCAGAATTGGCCATTAAACTGTGCTTGTAGGTAGCAGGTTAGGTCTTTTTCCAGCCTACTTCTGTAAAGTTTTTCAAATTCTTTCCACAAACCAATTCCAGTGACTTCTGAATCACATTATCAGGTATAGTTATAGCAACAGCCCCACTCCTGGTACCAATTTTCTGTGTTATTTAGCTTTCCGTCCTTGTGACAAAATACCTGAGATAATTATTATTAACTCATAAGGAGGAAATATTTGTTTTGGCTTATAGTTTCAGAGGTTTCAATCCATGATCAATTGGCTCCATTGTTTCAGGTCTATGGCAAGGCCCGGACATCATGGTGGGGAGTGCTAGGTGAAGCAAAACTGCTCACCTCATGGCAACCAAGAAGCAGAAGAGAGGAAGGAGCAGGGGTCCTAATATCCCTTTGAAGTGCACATCTCCAATGACCTTCCTCTGTGCTCTACCACCTAATTGTTCTGCCACCCCCCAGTAACATCACAGGCTGGTGACCAAACCCTAAACATATGGTCTTTGAGGGACATTTAAGATCCAAACCACAAAAGTTGTCTAGTAACAACTCATTGGAGTTTTTATGTTTTTTTAGGAGTTTTTGGTCAGTAATATGAGTTGCAAAAACTATAGCTCATTTTTTTCATTCTTATATAAGGCCAAACATGTTCTTCTTTTTCTTAATAATATGTGCTAATTATATCTTATCTAAGAAATCATTAAGCTGATATTTTCTTGTTTTATCTTTTAAGATTTTTATGGTCTTTTCTTTATGGCTTTAATCCACATAAAACTAATTTTTGTGTAGGGGGAAACAGGAATCCAGTTTGATCTCTCTTCCCTTTTAGCCAGCTGCCTTGTCCCGCAGTTGAATAGTGCTTCCTTCCATATGGATTTTAATGTCACTCCAAACATTTATTATGTCCATATGTGTGAGGGTAGTTATATATCTGGAATGTTCTTTCCATTGGTCTATTTTCCACCTATGTGCCAATTCTACTTTGCCTCAATTCTGTAGTTTATAAATATATCTTGACAATGAGAAAGCAAGTCCTCACACCTTGTCTTCCTTAAGAAAATGTTTGGGGGAGCTGGGGTTGTGACTCAGTGGCAGAGCACTTGTCTAGCACATGTGAGGCCCTGGGTTTGATCCTTAGCACTGCATACTAAAAATAAGCAAATAAAGGCATGTTATCCATCTACAACTACAAAAAAAATTTTTTTTAAGGAAATGTTTTGGTTCTTCCTCATATAAATGTTAGAATTGAGTTGTCAAATTCCACCAAAAATCTTTTGGAATTTCTATTAGGACAGTGTTGAATCTTAAATGAGAGTGAAGAGAGTTGTCACAATTGCAATATTGCCTCTAATCCACTGGCGTGTGGTTGGTCTCTTATTTAGTTCTTTAGTCACCTTCAGGATGTCAGTTTTTTTCTGCAGTTTTGTACATCTTAGATATATTCCTACAGCCTATTTTCTATTGTTTGTTTTTTATTGCCTGTTTTCCTTCCTTCCTCATATTTTCTCTTCTTTGTATTAATGAAGTGATATTCTTTAATGGTATCTGTAAAGTCATATTTTATTCTGAGAAATGTTTGTTTCTGAATCAACACTCAATGCATATGTATTTTAAATATACTTTGTCTTTCTTGTCTGGTATACAGGTTATTGTAGTTCTTCTACATACACATAAAATGCTAAATTTATGTAAGTTCCACACCCTTCATGTCCTCTAGCTTTTTTTTTTTTTAATTTCCCACTGTCACCAGCACCTTAATGTCAACACAGAGAGATGGTCCTTCTTAATACTTTGATATGACAATAGAAGGATTCTAAAGGTAGCATCTCCTCCTTGGCTATTTTTGTTTGTTTTGTATTGACAGGCAGCAATTCACCCCATCAGATCATGAGGGATCCTTTCTTGGAAATAGCTTCTGTCCCAACCCTTTCTTAGCATATAGTTCTCATTCATACTTTACAGTTAGAAGAGAAGTTCTGTGGATGGGTGGTGGTCAAAGGCTGAGTTACTCACCTCTTTTTATACAGTATTAGTGCCTTGTTGGTTTCTTCTTATGAAAACAAATCCTGGAGGGCCAGGGTTGTTACAGTCTGCATGAAGAGGGTAGAAGGAAAACTTCTACTCCTGTCTCCTCTTGCTTTTCCTCTTTGGTTCATCTCCCACACAGCCAGACACTCAAAAGCAACATCACCTGGATACTATCAGTCCCATCCTGTGGGCTGGAAAATTTATTCCTATTCTCCAAAACTGTGTGCCCATTGGAAGGGGCCTGCTTCTGTCACTGGAATTAATGGGTCCACCTTTTGGTGGAAATCAAATCAGAACAGAACACAAATAAGGAGACCATGGAGAATCATTTCCAAAGCCAGTCTCCCTGAACTAGGACAAACTGCAGATTATTGGGGCAGGAAATGCATTTTCAAGAGAGGAAAATCATCACACACATAGGCAGTGATGATCCTACACAGGCAACATGCTCCTTCTTACTTTTCATGTTATCAACCCTTCTGTAGGTGGAGATTTTGATATTATAATGAAATAAAGTTTGCCTCTCAGTCACTGGCACATGCTCCTTAGGGTAGCTTGTGGAATATTATTCTAAAAAACAACTTCTAGATTTGTTAGAAAAACAATTTTATTTTGAGACTCTGGGTACTAAATGGGACAGTCTACCTCCTGCTTTCTCTGGCTACTCCTCCCCTTCCTGCCCTTTTCCCTCCAGATCCAACTTTAGAGTTCATCTGCATTTCCACCCGCATTGGAAGAATAGTCAAAAGGAATGAAATTTCAAGTCTCTTTTCACTTCTCTCTGAACAACAAGGTGATGTGTTGAATGTATAATCAAGCATGTTACCCTCTAAGCTATAGTGGGATGGGGAGGCAGGGGTGTGGAGAGGAGCCTCACTACCTTCAGAGAGAAGGATTCTCCTGGAGAAATACTGTGAGGCTCTGACAGAATTCAACCTGAGTTTCTTCTGGGTGGAAGTCCTGATTTCAACTTACTCTTTTGGCTGGCCAGGTTTAACATCCAGAAGGTTCAAGACACCTTAAACCAGCTTTGAGGATGGTGGCACAGCTGCTAAACTGAGAGAACAGACTCCTCCTCATAGAGTAGGTCTCCTTTCACAAGCCAAGCAGAAAACTTAGGAATGTGTCAGTTACTTTTATGTTGCTGATGGCCTTAGTGTGTTAAGGAACTGCTTCATCTTCACCATACAAGAGACATCTTGAGTCCCCCATGCCCTTGTGGGCTGACTGGCCAACACAGTTGGCAAAGTCTCTTTAGGAGAACAGGTTCAGAACATAGCAGGTGGGGAGGCAGCCAGTGGGAGGCACTAAGGGTATTAAGGGGCAGTAAAAGGAGAGGGCTCAGCATGAAATCAGAATGAGCCCTAGGAAGATGTCCAGTGTGGCATCAAGGGACTGGGGCATCCTGCAAGCAAGCTGTTACTAATGTTACTAATGACACGAGGATGGTCTAATCAGGGAAGCAGAACGTAGAGTTCAGAAGTAGGCCCAGAAACGAAAGGAGATTTAATTTGGGATAAAATTAGGGTTTTATCTCTCGGGTAAAATGACTGATTTAGCAGATGACAATGGTGGATGTGTAGCACCTACAATAAGCGTTGGAACTATATCTCCTACCTGACACAAAGGGCGGGTGTGTGTGGGGCGGTCATTTCCAACAGAATAAAAATGTAAATGTACAAACAAAATCACATTAGGTCCTAGAAGAAACAATGGAAAAGAGTTTGTTCATCAGAGTAGGAAAAGACTAATGGTGACACCAATCCTGAAGAATAGTTTAAGCATTGTGTTCAGAGCCTAACCACAAAGTTCAAAGACAGATGAAAAACTGAGGAAAACGTATAAATTCAGGGCCAAGGGCCAATTCCTTCAATATATAAAGAGCTTAGAGCCAAAACACAATCCAATGGTAACACAGGCTTGAGGATTTATTTGAGAAGTCAAAGGGAATGATAATGGGTCACCATATGAAAAGGTACTCTACCACATAAGAGAATGGCAACTTAAAGCCTTTTGGCTTGAGAGAAAAGCATGTCCCCATCAGACAGTCAAATGACAAAACTTGGACTCCCATGCCTCTCTAAATCTAAACTACCTCTAGGAGGAAAGTCTATCCCTATTAAAACAGAAGCACCTTTGAGCAAGCAATGTACCTCTAGGAATTTACCCTACCTGAAATTCAATATGGCAGAACAAAGAGCAGAAGGCTGAAAACTGGCTTAATGTACATGAGCAGGGGTTGGTTAAATAAAATCATAACCCATCCTGCATGGAAATATTGGAAAGTCTTCAGGTATTGAGGTAGATCCTTAAGAAAAAAGAGCAAGGTACAGAACACGTATAGAACATGCTACCATTGAGAAAAGCTGGGACTGGGGATGATGTTATACATATATGCTTGTATGTACATAAAATATCTCTGGAAGGATTTGAAGGCAGGTCACCCCATGGAGAAAGGTAGGAGGACAGAACCTTCTCTCTGGAGCATGTTTTGAATTTGTGTTATATGAATATGTTGCCTATTAACATGAGAAGAGAAGATAATTACGTATAAAAGAACCAAGTTACCATGGGACAGGGAGGAATAAGACCTCATTGGTAGCTTTTTGATTTTGAGCCCTATCTGGCTGTTTTGGGGATGAGACTATAAGTCCCAGACTCCATGGTCACCAGATAAGGACAGAGGCTCCCAGGACTGAAGGGACAAAGCCAATTTCTATCTCTTTTACACAGGATTAAACGCAGAGATAAAGTGGACTCACTTTATCACCTCACTCACCAGGAGGAGAAATCTAAGCAACTGATGGGTGGGTTTGAGTGTGTCCTGACCCTGGTCCCGGAATTCACACAGGGAAATTTGGAGGGTTGGGACCTGACTTTGCCACTGTTTCCTGGGGAATGGGACTGGATGGCAAGAGAGGGCTTTACTGAAACAGTCTTGTGGGGCCTATGCTTAGCTTCCCAGTAGGGTAAGGATAAGGAAACTATCAGGACCCTAGAAACTCTGGAAAATTCCTAAGCTCCTGGGATCAACAGACCTTTCCCAGACAACTGAAATTGCTTTGATCTAAAGGGTCAGCTCTATTTTTACCTACTGTTTAGAGGCGATGGAGTAGCCCCAACCACCAGATCTGTCCTCCAGTTCCTGAGAGTTGGTGAATCCTCCAGTGTGGGGCTGGTAGAGGTGAGGATCTGCAGTGAACACATTCTCACAGAGGCCCTTATGCCCCTCTGGGCCTCCACCCTGCCCTGCACTAGCCTCCTTGAATTTTCCTGCTCCATAAGGAGTCAAAAATACCTATCATATCCCTCACTGTGTCTGTTCCCACCTGCCTGCTCACTGCTATCAAGGGTAGCACATCAGGAAAAAATAGGGCCTTCAGAGGAAAGGGTGAATGAGGGATTTCACAATTTATCAAGACCTGAGTACAGGCCCATACTACTTAATTTCTCCTCCTCTCCCATGTTCCCAGATTAGTGATGCTTCTGGGGTGTGAGATGTCCCTGTCATGCCTTCATGGTTGAATGAAATGTAGAAAGGACATCTGGTGAATTCCTTCATTTCACAGATGGGGGAAACTTAGGCCCGGAGAGGGAACAGAGCAGGAACTTGATCCTGACCTCACAGAGATCAGACTCCTAGAGGGAGTTGGCTGGGGATGGATGGAAATGGGGTGGTGGCAGGGCCTGAAAAAGGGGTCTGGGAGAGGGGTGGTGAGTTTTCTGCAATGAAGGCCTACTTGGTGGAGGTGTGCAGGATGGGATGCCTAAGGGAGAGTCTACATTGTTGGATTCTCCATAATGGACAAGCCTCAAGAGTCCCCTGGGGTCAGCAGCCCAGAGATCACAGAGCTGGGTGCTGCCCCTCTGGAAGTTCACGGGTTGCTGGAGATAGAAACTCCAGCTAACAGGGCCTAGGCTGAAGCAAAGGAATTTGTGAGTGTTCTCCAAAACCAGAAAGACATGCATGGGGTGAGCCTGGGCAACTTCAGGGGCTCACACAGGCAGATGGGTAACAGGCATTCCATGCAGAATGAATAGCACCCACAAAACCAGACTTTAGGCTTGCCAGAGTGGGCCACTGGTAGCAAGTAGTAGCCATGAGGATAGTCTGGGGTCATCCTGTAGGTAAGGGGTCTTCATCAGATGACATGGCAGCACTGGAGAAATGATGGGGGAAAAGATGGCCCCACCCACATCTATGCAAACTCAAGGTTTGAAGTGTCATTGGAAATCAATGTTTTTTAAGACTGACCCACAGGCCTTGGGCAGTTATTGGGGTTTGAGGAAGGGATCCAGTCATCTAGTGGGCTGTGGAGTTCATGCTTTGGAGAAAGTGTGGCTGACAGGGGGTGGGGAACTCAGGGGAGGCCTAAGTATGGCTTGAGGGTGGGATGTAGAAGCTGCCTTCCCCAGCACACAGGACCAGTTATTAGTAAGATAAATTAGGAATATGGTGGGTAGGAATGAAAATGCAGGTCCCTGGCCCCTTTTCCTTGCATTCCAAGGAACTACCACCTTGTGTATCCCCCAGCCAGCTTTAGAACCTCAAAATTCACCCATTTATGGAGTGAAAAGAGCCCTAGCCCTACCACTCCCACTTAGTAGGTAAGTGTCCAGCTGGCCCTGCCTGCCTCCTGTGCCCTCAGAGACTTCCAACTTTAACTGAGGAAACCCACCCCTACCCTTAATTCACGTGAGGCCCTGAAGCAAAAAGAGGCAGCCAGCCTAGCAGCAGCATATCCAGGGGACCCGGGGTCAGTGTCCTCATCTGTGAAATGAGGGAGTTGGACTAGAGCTAGTGGAGTACTGAGTCCCTGCTCTCTATGGTGC
The DNA here is from genome assembly GCF_021218885.2 of Marmota monax. Taxonomy (NCBI): domain Eukaryota; kingdom Metazoa; phylum Chordata; class Mammalia; order Rodentia; family Sciuridae; genus Marmota; species Marmota monax. The sequence continues at coordinate 3,086,995 of NW_026694573.1, read as the reverse complement.
AGGCTCTGAGTATCAAAGGGCGGACGGAAGGGGAGCCCAAGCAAATAGAGCCAGTGCAGGCCATGTGGGGCAGGGCCTGAAGCACAGAAAAAAGGTTCTGAGTTGGGAACTAAGGGGCTTGAGCAAAGCTCCCAGGCTTGAAAGGCTGAGCTGAGCTGTGAAGAAGGCCAAGGAGAGAAGGAAGCCTGCTACACAGCAGGTGCTCAGATCCAAGAGGGAGGCTCCAGCCTGCCTGCTGAGTGGGACCTTAGGCTATAGCAGGAATCATGCCAACTCTCCACCTACCCCAGCATGGAGGCAGAAATGGGCTTCATGTCCCTTTCACTGAGGACAGAATGAGACCGAGGGGTGCTGGAGCAAGGCCCTCACAGCTAGGGGTGCCATAGGTGGGGGAGCTTCCTTCCTGCTTTGGGAACCTTTATGGAAGAGGAATCTCTCCCCAAAAGTAGCAGCAGCCTCACCCCAAGATGGATCACACACACTTCCAGATTCCCCTGAGCTTTGATTCTCCTTCCTGTTCCTAAACATCACCCTTCTTAACCCACTGCTCTTCCAGTCCAGGACTTGGTGGGGGTTGAGATTTCTGGGGACTGGAAGTGCATGCCCCAGGGTCAAGACTCATGAGACTAAGAGAAACACAGCAGGTTAGTCAACTGGCAAGGGCAGAAGGCACAGGCAGGCTCTGCCAAGAAGGCTGTGATGGAAGAGGAGGAGGGAGAAAAGTGTGTGCATCCATAGGAATAGTACCCACAGACTGGGTTGCCTCTGGGGTTGGGGTGGTTCTTAAGTTGCCCATGACTTGTTCTCTGCTTCAAGCCTGGGTTGAAGCTTCCTGCCCCACCTATTAGTGGGTGTCCACTAATGAAACACAGGTCACTGCAAGGACAGTGGGCACAGCATGGGTTGGGCCCCTGGCAACTATGCCCAGGAAGGAAGGAGCCTGTGCCCACTCAAGACCCCAGGCCTCTTGTACAGCCTCTCTGTACATGCACAGGGCAGTCCCTGTTAGTTTGTTCAAAGGCAGGCTTGCTCCTCACTCCCACAGTCAGAACCAAAGTAAGGGGCTCCTGGGCCAAGGCAGCACCCCTTCTCAATAGAGCCCCTCAGTTTTCAAAAGCAAATTCATTTAGATTTTGTAAAGTTCTAAAAAAATCACATTCCATCTAGAATGTCCTTGTTTTGATAGAAGCTAAGGAGGTCTCAACAACCTAAGGCCAGCAGGATTCACACTTAAGCCAACACAAATTTTTCTGAGCAGGCCCCTAAGAGTGGGGTTTGTGAGCTCTTCTGTGTAAGTTGCTGTCATAGACTTGACTTCTCCCAAAGGGCAGACAGTGCAGGTAAAGTGGACAGCCCTTCTCTTTAAGGAAGACATAAGCCTGGCCCTAACTAACCAGCTCCAGCCATGTGATGAATTCCCAGTGTTAGTGGCTGGACCTATCCGGCTTGCAGAAGAGAAATTTCTACCCCCAAGACAACCAGCTAGGGAGCAGCAGCAGGACAGTCCAGCCACCTTGGAAAGGCACTCACACTGCCTGCAGTCCTACCAACACCCCCTCCCCAGAGGATTCCTCCAGGGCTAGGAGCCCCTAGTCATACTGGACCTTGACAGTGCTTTTGTTCTTAACCATGCCCTGCTGTCCTAACAGGGTGAACAGACCACTTGAAGGCTTTCCAGAGCCATCACAACCATAAAACATGAATGGTACCAATGGGCTTTCCATGCCTAGTGTTTACTCTGGGAACTGGTGTGTGTGTGATGTGCTTGGGCATCTGAGGGGGACAGGCAGAAATGGGCATGGCCAGGGTAATATAATTAGAATTCTGCATTCTATGCACCCCCCCCCCCCAATACAAGTGAACCATTGTCTCAAAGTTCCAGAATAAGTAATTTTACAGAAACTGGATTACAGGCCAGGCAGCAAATTACTCTAGGTAGGGGAAACTTTCTCTCAGCAAGTTATTGTATATCTATAAGGTAGAGGAAGTCGGGGCTAAGGAAGTCCCAGGCCCCACTGACCTCCTACCTCCCAGGCAATCAGATTTTTATCCCAACCTTTCTCCTTCCTCATCTAGGCCAACCCCAACTCACAGAACCTCATAGGGTCACCCTTGGAGAAGTTTTCTGGTGTGAACCAAAATAGCGAACCTGCCCCAGGGAGGGCAAAGCTGAAAACTGATTAGTGTTTGATTTCTAGTCTGTGGACCCAGGCAGAATGCCAACCTCTCCTCATCCCAACACTCCAAAAAGAACTGAAAAGGGACGAAGAATTTGGAGGGAAAGGCTGGACAAAGGGATACCCGAACAGCATGACTGCCGTCCCACCCCACCCATCCTGGCCTCCGCTCCCTTTCAATGCCTGCACGTCCTTCGCAAGTCAGGGAAGCCGAGTCAGCTCTGTGTTCTCCAAACCATTTATTTCTCCCGGTGGTGGAGCTGGCATGGGGAAGAACAGGCACAGAACACAGCGGGAGTAGGGCCCAGAACGCGGGGAGGGTCGCTGCAAGGGAATCCAGGACGCCGCCACCCTCAGGCGAACGTGGAGCCGTTCCAGCCCACATTGGCCGCATTCATGTCGTAGTAGTTGATGTAGATCCTGCAGGGAGTGGGAACCAGGCTCAGCGCGTTGCAACACCTCCAAGAGCAGGCAGGGGTGGGGGTGGGGGCAGATGGGGGTTGGGGGGCAGATGGGGGGTTGGGGAGCCGAAAGGGGTGGGGGGGGCAGAGGGACTACGCGCGCCGCGCCCCCCTCCCCCTCCGCGCCCCCACGCACCTGTCTGGGCTGATGCGCAGACGTTCGGCCAGCAGGCCGCACAGCAACTTGCTGTAGGAGCGGTTCTGCGCGCCACCAATCTTGCCAATGCTGTGCAGGCTGCAGAGCGCGCAGGGTTCGCTGGAGCCGCTAAAGGCCATGAGCTGGTCCGGAACCACGTGCACTGCGATGTACTGAGGGAGGAAGGGCGCGGTCAGTCCGCCAAAACGATCACGCCGGACCCCAGGTGTCCACTTCGGACTCCAAACCATCATTCTCCCCTACCCGCTCCCCATCCCTGGTCCACTCAGTCCAGCGAGTACACCCTTATCTTGTCCCCTCCCGGCAAACCTGAGCCGGCTTGCCGGTGGCCTGCGCCAGCTGCTGAGTGAGCTCTGAGAGGAGCCCGTCGGGCACGGAGGCACGGGGCACGTTGGTGTTCACGACGAACATCGGCATGATGGCGGAGAGACGGTGAGACTGGAGCAGAAGCACAAGACCACACGCGCTAAGGCCAAAGCCCAGGGACCTGAGCTACGTGACTGCCTCAGCTCCACCCCTGGTGCGACCGAGGCTCCGCCTCTCGTGACGCCACCACCGACTGCAGGCTCCACCCTCGCGAGGCTGAGGCTCCGTCTTTCCGGACTGCGTCACCGACGGTTGAGGCTCCGCCCCGTCGCGGGGGCAGCCGAGGCGGGTCAAACCGCTTCTCCAGCAATCAATCGCGCTCTTCCAGCAGCTGCGCTCCTTTGTAGTGACTACAGAACCCTTCGCACCCGCTCTCTGCAGTTCTTCATGTGGCGCCAGAAATCTGCTTGTTCCTTCCTCGCCTCGTTTCTTAGTCCTTTCACTTAGTCACTTAAAATTTACTCCAAGGCACTGTGCCAGGAGTGGGTACGCGGAGGTTGACGGGACAGATGGTCCCTTGCCTTCCAGGGGCTCGGCCAAATAGAGGAAGCCTAGCTTATTCCTCCCACCCCCACTGAGCTCTTGTGTGTCCTGAGTCTCCTGGACCACTGTCCCCAAAGGGTGCAGTCCCGCATGTCGGTTTTGTGTGTGAGATGGGGAGGGAGCACACACCATTGCTGTGTGTGGGAGGGGGTTGCCACCTCCAAATCACCATCCAGGTATCTTCCCTGCACCCCTGCTCTTCAAGGTGGGTGAGGATGCTGGGAGGCCGCCAGGTGAAAGAAAAGGAGCAGAAAGTGAAATCCACACGAGCTCTATAAGTCAAAGATGCTCAGCTCCAGGCCTCAGGGTGCACCCCTAAACTGGGCAAACCCCAAATCCCAGGGCTCCCAGGCAACTTCACCTCCTTAGAGAAGCCCCACCCTAGTCAGATTCGGCTGGGATACCCTGTCAGAGAGCCCTTGGTGGGTTTTGTATAACTCTTCCACTAGTGGTAAGGTCAAAAGAACACCTGACAGGTGCCTAGCCTACAGGAGACCTTGACTAAGTAGGGTTGAATGAATGGATGGGTTTATAGCTATGACACTGCAGAAAGAGTACAGAATGGCAACTGCATTAGGGCCCTGGCTATAGCAGCTGAAGGTAGAATGAACCTGCAGACCTTGCTATCATTGAGCAGAAGAGTCCATTTCTAAGTGACTACTCCTACTACCACACCTAGGAGGCCTCCCAGTTAGGGTTCCATGTTCCATGACTGACCTCTCTCAGGCCCTTGATAGGGTGCTGTGCACTTACCTAAGTCCTTAGAATTCTCCAGGAAGGTCTTATCTGGTTATGAAGGCACTAGCACACACCAGCCTTGGTGATGGCCTTGTTTTACATCAAGGACACAGTGACTTTGAGACCTACTTGCCACCAGCCAGCCTGTTAAGAAGTTAAGAAGCCCTATGACCCATTTGTGCAAATAGCCCATAAGTTTGATTCCTCCAGCTGGGCCCCAGGCCCTTCCCTTCTGGTTCTCACATCTCCAGTCTAACCTGAGCCCATGGCTCCATGATTACTGATGCATTGATGATGCTCCATGAGATGTTTCCAAATGGGTATGTTCATCTAGCCCCAGCAGCTGAAAGCCACCAAGGCAGCATCTCCTGCTGCTTATGTCCAAACCTAAGTGTGTGACTTTTCCTTCCACACCTGATTCCCTGAAAGTGAAATGTACTTTCTCCACTGTCTGCTTGTCCTCCCTTCTGCCCACCCCCACTGCCACCTAGTGTATGCTACCTGGCATTGCCATTCTCCTGAAATGCTGTGATACCTCTGAGGTAAGCTTTTTCTCCTGGAGGGAGGAGTCTCTCCCAGTCCCCAGACAGAAGATTTAGCCTCTTGATTTGCTTTGCCGTGTGAAATGTGAGCAGTGACCTGAGTGACTCCAAGCAGAAGATTGGAGAGCCAGCATCTGGTTGACCTATTCTCTGTGATAGTGGATGTGAATGACAAGCTAGAGCCTCACTAGCAAGCACTGAGCTGCCCCTGTAGGTGAGCCACTGTGCATTTCAGGTTTTTAACATAGTATAGGGGTTTATTTCCTGACCAGGACAGCCTCTGAGCCATTTGTCATCTATTTTACCCTCCCCAGCTGTTCCTAGAAGGGCATCTGAGCAGGTGCTGCAGTTCCCAGATCGACCTCTTACTAGCTTGGACACTTGGCTAACCTCTCTGAACCTGTTTCCCCCACCTATAATTTAGGGATGACAATAGTGTCCACCTAGTGTTCTGAGGACCAAGTGATTTAAATAGTGTATCCTTGGATACTAGAGATAGTACTGTCACTGCCCTGTGTGACCTAGTTCCTGCCAGCTTCCCCTGACCCTCCCTCATGGCACACTGTACTTTCAAGGCATACTTCTGGCTCAAGCCTTGGTCCTGAGGTGAAATTTGACCACACTTCCCCTCACTGGACTTTGGCTTATCTTGCAGATCTTGATGTGGCTTTAGTGCCTTTCGAAATCCCCCAGAGCCTCTGGTTCAGTCAGAGAACAGCACCTGTCCTATCCCCTGAGACTGACTCCATAGTTCTATTTGAGTTAATGCTTCATGTTTAGGCAGCAAATCCCATGAAGGTGGGGAACAGTCTCTTTTTGATCATTGCTATATGCCTACTTCCTGATCAATTTCCTTGACAATAGGCAAATGACCCCCAAAGATGCCCAGGTCCTCATCCTGGAACCTGTGAATATGTTACGTTACATGGCAAAAGGCACCTCACAGATGTATTTAGGGTTATGGACCTTTAAAAAGGAAGATTTTCATGGAGTAAATAGGTGGGCCCACTCTAATCACATGAGCCCTTAAAAGCAGAGAATTTTCTCTAGCTAGAATCAGAGACATGTGGTGGTAGGAGAAGTCCGAGAGATTTAAAATAGGAGAACTGCATGTGCTGTTAATGGCTTTGAAGATGAAGCGAGCCAGAGACCCCAGTCGTACAACTGTGAGGAACTAACATCTGCCGACAACTGAATGAACTTGGAAGTGAATTCTTTTTCTAGCTGACCTTCAGACACCTTGACTTCAGCCATGCAAGGCCTTAAAGAGAAGGCCCATCCATGTCACACTGGACTCCTGACCCACAGAAACTGTGAGATAATAAATGTGTGTTGTTTTAAGCTGCCAGATCTGTGGTGATTTGTTATAAGAGCAATAGAAAAGTAATATTCATGGCACCTTCAGAGGCTCAATAATTTTCTGCTGGCAGTGCACCAGGGGGTATTGACAGACATGGCTGCTGATTCTCCCTTCCTACTCACTGAAAGCATCATCCCCGTTCTGTTTCATTAGAATATTTATCACCCCAGAGCGCCAGAAAGATGTGGCCACACAGCATGACTGTGACCCATGCAGTATCTGCTGGAGGTGCCATCCTGTCCTTTTGCCTGTCTGGAACTTGGACATGACACCTTGAAGTGCAGCAAGTGTCAGACAGCCATGGGCTGGAAAAGTACAGGCCAAGGAGTGGGGAGTAGAAACTCAAGGACCACAGGGGTTGGCTCAGTCCCTTTAACTGCCTTTGGCAACACAAGAAAAACAAGCCCCTCTCTGCTTAAGTCACTGTTCATCAGGGTTTCTGTCCTGTGCAAAGCCGGTGGATCTCCTGGCTGGCACAGAGGACTTCTTGGGAGCCACAGCTCATACATGCAAAGGGCTTCTGAGCAGAGAAGGGGTGAAAAAATATCAGTTGGATAAAGAGGAAGACAGTTCACATGAATGCCTGGCAGATCCTGTGGATGGGCAGCCAGCCTTCCAGTGGACCACCTTTGTGGATAGGAGATACCACCATCATGGAAGGTTGGAAAAGAGCAGGGGATACTTGTTCTTTCCCTCACTGCCTCTCTCTGACACAAGCTCCTGAGACTTGGCTGGCTGCTCTGGGGCTTTTCACCCTCCCACTGGCACACACCTGCCCCTTCACCAGGTATTCCACAGCAAGAACTAGCTGGCCTCGAGCCCCAACTATCTGGACTCACTAGTTCCTATGCCCATATTCAGGGCACGGAATGTTAGGAAAGTTGAAGCAAAGACAGCCCCATTTCCCAGCACTTTTTATGGTGAAAAAAGACCAGGGTGGGTGTGTTCATCATCTCTGCCAGTGACTACCCAGCTCAGCCCTACCTGAAGGCACAGGACTGCAAAGAGGGGTGTCTGCCAAGAGACCACCACAGAATATCTTCTCCCAGCAGTCACCCTAGTCTGGGTGAGGATTGCTATAGTTTGGATAAATGTTCCCCAAAGGCTCATGTGTTAAAATTATGGTCACCAGACCGTGGGTAAGGGAAAATGGTGGAATATTTAGGAGGTAGAATCTAGTGGAGGGAAGTTAGGCTATTGAGGCTGTGACCTTGAAGGGATATCGGGATTCTGACCCCTCATCTTCCCTCTCTGTGCTTCTTGGTTGCCATGGACAGTTTCCTCTGCCACACTCCCATCTTGCTATAGGCCCGAAAGCAGTGGAGATAACTAACTCTGGGCTGAAACCTCTGAAACTATAAGCCAAAATAAATCTTCTTTCCCTATAAATTGTTTACCTCAGGTATTTTATCACAGTGGTGGAGTTGACCAACATGGGGGACCAGCATTCAACACTGTCTATCCCCACAGGAAACTGGGACACCAGTAAAAGGAGGCTGTTCTAGGCTGAGCTGCTTAAGCTCTCAGAGCCTCAGTTTATTCATCTAAAAAAGGAGTGGTGAGTCTTTTCCCATAGATGTGTGTGACGATTAAGTGAGAAGACAGCAAGTACCAATGTCCTGGCATATAGTAAATGCTCAGTAAATGCTCCCTGATTACAGTACTGGTAACCAAACAACCTGGAATTGGAAATGAATTTACAGGATGGAGACCCTAATGGGCACTGGAGCAGAATGAGAGACATTTTCCTTCCCTGTCCCCACCCACTTTTACCAGATCTTAGCAAACCTAAGACCAGCTACTTGGGAGCCCCAGAGCACAGGAAGCAACAGGCCACACATCACTAATGAGGGCCATAAGAAACTCACAGTGACCTGTCCAAAGGTGGTGTGTCCTGGGCTACTTCTCAGAAATCCTTACCTCCTGGAATGTGGAGAGGTGTTGGCATAAACTTTGGGGTCAGGGAGAGCCCCTTGGAGTTGGGACAGTGGTCATTGGACTGGTGTGGAAGAGATGGGTGGAGGTTTGGCTGCCCATCCTTACAGAATAAATTCTTCAACCTGGCCTTCAGGCTTCTACCGAAATGCTCCTACCCACCACATCTCCTGCCCCAGATCCCTCTGTGGAGACCAATGAGTTACGGGCTTCCTTCCAGCACCTTCTCTCTGTGTACACAAGGCCTTTCCATCTCTACTCAACAGCACTTGTGGTATTCATGAGGCCTCCCCAGTACCTCCAACTGGAGACAACCACCATCTCTCAGCTTCCTCACACCCAGGCCTCTCAAGAGGCCATTTTCATGGTCTCCTCCAAAGACAGCCTGTGTGTCTGTGAGTGTGCATATGAGACTATGATGCTGAGTAGGTGAGAAGTTGACATCTATCCCTGCAATGTGGCCCCCTGCTGAGGCCACCAGGATGGGCACTTGGACTTCCCCCTCAGCATCCTTGTTTCTGGTGTCTGGTTATCTCTTACCTTTAATAATTCCGTGCTGCCTATAGAACAAAGCCCAAGAGTGGAGAAAGCATCATCCTTAGGGCTTGACAACTGCTTTCTGGCATTTGGTCTCCATGTCCTTCAGCTTGTGTGGAAACCTACTACCCTAGCCCACCCTGGTCCAACCTTGGAAAGTACTGGCACATACCCGCCCCCAGCTCCACCATTAATCCAAAGTGTTGCCTTGGACTCCTTTGTTGGCTTCTGGGCCTCCCAAAAGGAAATGGGGACTAAACAGACTGCAGGCTACAATGCCTGTCAGTACTCTGAATCTCAGAACCATTTTGATGTTGAACTCAGGCATCTGCCTGTCCCTGGAGGCAGTGTGCAGGGTGATCAACATTCAATGGACAAGGTCAAGCTTGTCCAAGGTCACCTAGGTTTAATCCTGGCCCTCCTACTTAGCTGCATGATTTTGGATAAGCCACTGGCCTTTACTAGCTTAGTCTCTTGTTTGTACAAAGGAATGGTAAAAGTACTAATTTCATAGATTCCCTGTTAGAATTAAAGAAGCCAACATGTGTAAAGTACTCAGCACAGCCCTGATACATTGAAAACCATAGATATTCACTCTAAACATTTTGTTGTGAGACTGTTGGACTTTTTTTAAGGTGTAGGTCACCCCCGCTCTCAAAATCCTGGGGACCTTCTGAGGGTAGGGACTGGGGAGGCCTCAGGATTCAGACAGTTTGAGAGGGGAGAGAATGAGAACAATTGCATGCCATTTGGAAACTATATAACCCTAGAACCTCATGAGTACCACCCAGACCCTGGCAGCCAGATGACCACAGAACCCTGCTCCCTTGTAGGGGAGAGACTGGGCCCTGGCCCTGGGCTCACGTCCTTGAGACTCCCAAGCAGGGAAGGACAAGCAAGCAGGGGAAGGAACGATTTGGGTCAGGAGTGGGGCTGACCAAGTGCCCTGAGAGGTGGGGAGAGGCCACTCTAGATCTGGAATCTGGGCAGATAGACTAAAGCTGGGAGCATGGCCATTTTCCTGGGAGTGCCTTGGAGGCACCTTCCAGATACAAGGACTAGATGTTCCTGCTCATAGCTGGATACACAGGCACAGCAGAGACAGGTTGGCTGCCAGGCCAGACCCCCTTTTCTTTTCCCCTACTATGTCTAACCAGCTTCTTTTCCTCCTCTTAGCACTGCCCCTCCTATCTGCAGGGTCCTGTCCTGAATCCCTGTGTCCTCTCCCCCACTGAGAGTTTCTCCAGGAAATAAGGACTTGGAATGTCCAAGAGAGAAGCCAGAGCCGATTCTGGCTGGGTAGATGGTGAGCATGACATGCTCAGAGGTCTGGGTCTCGACTTGGGACACCAAAGTGTGACCAACGTGGGCCTAGTCCTGGGTGCCACTCATTATCTGCTATGCTCACTGCCTGTGCCCCGTGGGATTTTAGGGAGTGCTAGTCAACAGATTCTTTCTCATGAATCCTCACTGGAGGCCTGCAGTCGCAGCAGCCCGGGCAGCCTTTTTGATGCCTGAGGCTAAGCTGGGGAGGCAAGTCAACAGGGGCAGAAATAGGCAGACCAAGGGAGAGAAGCAGGGTGACCACACAGGAGCTCCTGGGAAGATTGTCACCTTTCAGAAGACTTTATAGTGACCAGACACATGGGATCTCTATTTCCATCCTTCATCACAGCTGCCTCTAAATGGCTCTAGCCTTAAAACAGCCCCCTGCTGAGCCTGTGAGTTGGCAGCCAGCTCAGGCTCACCTTCTGGAAATTGCTTCTAACTCCCCTTGATCCAGAGACGTCTCTTTCCCCCCCAAAAAACCCACAGACCTGTCAATTCTGCTTAATGGCCACTGTTCCCTGCCAAATGCCAATAAAATTCCTCACTATGTAACAGTAGCCAAATGATTTTTTAACTTAGGTACCAAAGTAATTCAATGGAGCACAGATGATCTTTTTCAACAAGCAGTGCTGATACTACTGGTGATTCATTTAAAAAGAACTTCAACACTTACCTTACACCATACACCAAAATTAACTTGAAATTGATCATCAATAAATGTAAAATTTAAGCCTAGCAGACATTTAAAAGGAAGTTTTTGCAATATTGGGATAGGCAAAGATGTCTTTGGACTCAAAAAGCATGAATCATAAAAAATAAAATTGATACACTGAAGAAATCAAAATAAAAACTTCTGCTTTGAGATACCATTAAGAAAATTACAAGGCAAGCAATGACTACAAAAAATATTTGCAACACATATATCTGACAAAACACTGGCAGCCAAAATGTATAGAGCATGCCTGCAGTTTGGGTCAGGAGCTACAGGATGATCAAACTTGGTCTAGGTATTGATGAGGATGATCCCACTGCCGATGACACCAGGCTGCTGTAACCGAAGAGATGCCACCCCTGGAAGGAGACGACGACGCATCATGCATGGAAGAAGTAGACTAAGCTTCTGAAGAACCACTCATACGTGTGTCCCCCACTTTACCTTCATTCCTGATGTGTTTTCAAAGTTTTTTTGTTGTTGTTCTTTGTTTTTGTTAACATTTATTAAAATCTGTATGGCATGACGATATCTACTTAAAGGGGAGATAAGATTTCTCTGTACTTTTAAGTGATACTGTGATACTTTAGGCACTATAGCAGAGCTGGTGATGGTTTTTCTAGTTTCACATTGGTTTATTTTAACAGGTTGAGATGTTTGTTCTAAGACATGTAACCTATCGTTAACTCTGGGGTCCAAAGTGTTCGCTACCAAGTTGTATCTCTTAGTAGACCAGACCCAATCTTTTTTCCCTGAAGTGTTTCAAGATAGACTTTGATGTTTAAAAGAAAAATATTTGTTAAAATGGCTTGAGTATTTAGAGAAACAGAGCTTAATCCTCCCTTAGGTGTTGATAAACCCAGCCTAATTCCATTTTAAGATTGGGTGCCATCTCGTCACAAAGTCATGAAAGTTCATTTCTGTTTTACTATAAATTACTGAGATTTCTAAACTTGTTTGGAATTCCTTCCCGTGCTCTGAACTCACCCATTCCTGGGTCTACTTGACCAGATAACAATCCTCTCTGAAACCTCAGCAGCACCTCATAAATTTTGATGTTGGGATCTGAATTTACTCCCTACCTTGAAATATCATGGCATGTGGATCATTAATCTGCTCTCTGCCCTTGTGTTATGATTGCCGAAACCCTGTTAGCTGTAAGTTCCCAAGACACCCCCCTTTGTAACTTTTTGTGCTATATAAACCTTCTCTGAGAGCTGGGCTGATCTCTAGCCCGGTTTTGGGAGAGACCATCGCTGGTGGCCAGCTTTCCTTGTGTACATGATACAAGCTTGCTTTCATTGATTTAAAAGACCAGTGGTCTTTTCTTTGCATCATGGTTCAATAGGTGTGTTACAAAGCTGTTCAAAAAGTAACTCAATAAGGCTTGAATGGAAATATTAGTACCCAAGTCAACATTCTGCTTTAAAGAGTAGTAAATGCAGATGAGTTAAAAAACCAAATAATAATAATAAAATAAAATAAATACATAAAACAAAACAAAACAAAAAAAGACAACCCGGGAACCGGTGGTTTCAGGAAGCCTGCAGCCGCCCTAAGCATCAGGTCAGCGCTTGCTACAGCAGAGTTAGTCGCCCTGTCTTGCGGTTCCTAGTGGTTGGTCGTTGTCTGTAATGGTGGGAGGAGAAGAGGGCCGTGCTGTGTTACAATAGGGGCTGTGGCCAGCGCTTTGACCCCGAGAACAATTCGGGTGATACTTGCACATATCACCCAGGTGTTCCAGTCTTTAATGATGCATTAAAGGGTTGGACTTGCTGTAAAAGAACAACAACTGATTTTTCTGATTTTTTAAACATTGTGGGCTGTATAAAAGGTAGACATAATAGTGAGAAGCCACCTGAGCCAGTCAAGTCTGAAGTCAAGACTACTGAAAGGAAAGAACTATCTGAATTGAAACCCAAATTTCAGGAGCCCATAATTCAAGCCCCTAAACCAGAGGAAGCGATAAAAAGGCCAAGACCAGTGAACCAGTGACATATTTGGTTTTAAAATATGTCATTAAAAACATCTGCCTCCCTAAAACAAGCACTTGATAAACTTTTTTTTTTTTTTTTTTTGATAAACTTAAATTATGGTCTGGGAATGAAGGAAGATAAGAAAGAAGATGACAGTGATGAAATTAAGATTGGGAACTCATGTAAAAATGGAGGGTGTCCAAAGACATATCAGGTCTACAGAGTCTAGAAGAAGTCTGTGTATATCATTCTGGAGGAATGATATTTTCCATGAGGGGATGAAATATTGGAGCAGCTGTAGAAGGAACACCTCTGATTTTAAAACAGTCTTAGCCTAAGAAGGCTTTATGTAAAACAGGGAAACACATGTGGACTAGAAAGGGTGCTGGGAAAACAGTTGTTCCATGTAGACACGACGCATCAGACTGGGGGTGAAGTCACCGTTTCAGTATATGCTAAAAATTCACTTCCAGAACTTAGTCGAGTAGAAGCTCATAGTACATCGTTAAATGTACACATTATATTTGAAGGAGAGAAGGAATTTCGTCAAAATGTCAAAGTATGGGGTGTGACTGATGTAAAACAGAGCTATGTAACTATGATTGCAACAAAGATTGAGATCACCATGAGAAAAGCTGAACCTACACAGTTGGCAAGCCTTGAACTGTCTACATCCAAAAAGCAGAAAAAAACAGAATAAAAAGAAGATATCACAGACTGAGGTTGAGGGAGGGCTGTTGCCTCTTTCAGAATTCTGTGTAGTGAAGTGGTGGCTTGCAGCTGTAACTTTTTGTTGCTGAATCAGGCATTTCAGGGTCACATTAGGTTTTTGTTTTTAAAAGCCAAAGTCAATTTATCTTTTTGTGTTCCATGAGACTGATTATTCATATCTCCTCATTGGTAGAACCATAGTTGTGTCCTTTACTTGAAGAAGCCAGAAAATAGCTCGAGTATAATTACTGTATTTCTTAGTGTATTATTATTATGTTAAAGAAATAATAAGGGACTTTTTTTATATTTCTGTTATCCAATAATTAGTAAAGCAAGATGAAAATGTCAAATTTTTAACCAGTTTTTTTTTTCTTTATGGACTTTTTTGTTCCTATAATACCTGAAAATCTTCAAGGAAGAAATAAAGCTCTGCATTTTTTTTTTGTTGTTGTTGTTGTTGTTTTCATGTGGGACAGTCACTTTTTCCAGGAGGAATATACTAGGTAAAGTGGGGGCAAAATATATGCACTGACCAACAAATTAGAATTTATTCACAGTTAATTTAATTTTAAAATTACATCATTACCTATATATTTGCCAAAAAGTATGACTTAAGAGTAAAGGAAACAAGACTGGAGAGGTATCAATTTGGTTAAAATTCAACATGTTTATAAGACTTAAGCAATAATGTTAAAAATCTTTTTCCTGATTAAAGGTCTTTATATGATGTTATGACTAAATGGTACCTGATTTTTCAGTCTAAACCCTGTTAAAACCTTCAGTTACCTATAAAAAGAAATCATCTATATCTGGCCTTACTGATGGAAAAATACCTAAAGTTATATCTTAATGGTTTGTGGAAATACAATAAAATATGAGAAAACTAAATACATAAACTTTGCTTTATGCCAACTATCTATTACATATTAAATAAAATAGCTTAATTCTTCCAGAGTCATTTTTTAAGGCTTTCAAGTAGAGCTTGATAATTTTTGTTATACAATGTTGATTATATATTGTATTTTATTGGTATTAAATATTTATTTATGTTTAACAGACCATTAGTGAATAGATTGCTTTTTGAGGTAATACAGAGCTCAAGAAGGAAATTTTAAGAAATGTTATGCAGTTCAAACTGTCATAACTTAATAAATTTGGTTATTAATAGGCCTATACAGATTAGAAATGAAAGTCAAAAGGGTTTTCCAAACCCCTTGAGTGTATTCTGGGTTAATAAAACTCTTGCAAATAAAAGTGTGCAGAAGTACTATTTTAGTTCATAAGGGGTTTGTGTATATCATTCTATTACTCTTAGCAAATAACTATTAGATATATTAGTTATAATAATTACTTAAAGGTCTAGCTGTGTCATAGTTCACAAAGTCCGGCACCTAGGCTTTGCTGACAATAAAACAAATGGCAAGAAATGTTGGGCGGTAAAAGTTTGATCCAGATAGAGAATGTAATTGTTAGAGAAGTATTTAAAGTTTTGACAACTATCTTTCTGGAATTAGAAACCTGTGTTCTTTAGAGACATGGAATCTTGTTTGGAGAAAGAAGTTGATTCATAAATTTGATTCAAAGTAATTATTATTATATCTTTTGTAATGTTTCCTTCTTGAGGCTGTTTTCTCCTGCAAAATGTCTTTCATCTTTTAGGATTTAAATATTATTTAAAGCAGGTGATATATTCTAAACTCAGACTTAGTTACAAAACACTGATTTTTTTTCTCTTTTTTGATACAACTATGTAGTCTAGTTACATTAATGACTATTTTGATTCTTATTCCTAAGAACCTCTAAATGTGTCGCCCAGGTAAAAATATAATATTAAAAATATAATATTAAACTCATAATCAATTTTTCAAAAAAAAGTTAATAAAAATGCTTGTTAATTAAAAAAATAAGGCAACTCAATAAAAATAGTAGACAAAAGATATGAAAGGATTCTTCACAAAAGCAGATAAATGGTCATACTAAACACATGAAAAGGTGGTCAACATTATTAGTCATCAAGGAAATACCATAATTAAAGCACAAAGAGACACTACTTTCTACACACTCACTAGAATGGCCAAATTGAAAAGATTGACAATACCAACCAAGTATTGATGATTTGGAGTATCCAGAACTCTCAAATCACTGCTAGTGAGAGTATAAAACACTACTATAATCACCTTGCAAAACAGACCAATGAATACTTTTTATCCACGCAGCTCACCAAAAAATTTTCCTTTTTTCCCTATAAAAACTACTTGTCTGACCTTCTTGAATGCACCCATAGTTTAGTATTGGCCCACATATTCCCATTGCAATGCTCTGTCATTCCCAAATAAATATTACTCTCTAGAGATTTCTTGCTACCTAATATGATGGTATTCGGAAGTTGTGCCTTTAAAACGTGATTAGGTCATGAGGGTAGAGCTTTCATGAATGGGATCCACTAGTGCCTTATAAAAGAGATGAAGCTCTTCACTTCTGCCATGGGAGGTTACAGCGAGAAAACAAATGTTTATAAACCGGGAAGTGGGCCCTTAACCCTGGTCTTTCCAGCCTCCAGAATTATGAGGAGTATATTTCCATTGTTTATAAGCCACCCAGTCTATGATACTGTGTTATAGCAGCCCAAACAGATGCACAGAAAATGAAAATACACATGTATCCAACAATTTGCATAGGAATATTCACAGCAGCTTTATTCATGATGGCCAAGAATTAGAAGTAATCCAAATGTCTACCAAAGGGACTTTTTTTTTTTTTTTGGCAGTGCTGGGAATTGAATCCAGGGCCTTATGCATGCAAGGAAAGCACTGTACCAACTGAGCTATATCCCCAGCCCCCAACAGGCAAAGGGATAAACAAATCATGGTATATCCATACAGGGGATAACTACTCAGCAACACAAAGGAATGTATACTAACACATGCAACTAAACTTTATCCAAAGAAAGCTGGACACAAATGTGTACAAATAATATAGAATTATATAAAAGTATAAAAAAGGCAAATCTGACTGATAGTGGCAGAAAACAGATCAGTGGTTGCCTGGGGTAGGGGGTGGAGTGGGTTATTGATAGCCAACGGGTATAAGGGTGCTTTGGAGGTGATGAGAATGGTCTACCTTGATTATAGTGGTATTTCATGGGTGTATACATCTGTCGCAACTCAGCAGGTGTTTACTTAAAATGGATACATATGATTGTATGTAAATTATATTCCAATAAAGTTGATTTCAAAAATCGGTTTCTCAGAAAATCCTTTTCTGACCACCTCCTCCCAGACCAGGTCAGGGTCCCAGCACCACCTGTATTTCTCTTCCACTGCATTCCGACAAGTAATGTTTTAATTGGTTTCCTGTTGGTTATCTTTAGACATTGAGCATCAAGTGGTTGCATGTCCTGCCTCCCTGGCTCACCAATAATTGCTAAACACCTGGTACCATGCCTGCACAGAGTAGGTCCTGAATAAACACTCGTTAAAATGCAAGTCATTCTGAAAAGCAAAGGACAGGGCAGCAGCCACCTTTAGCACCTGCCACAACTGTGCAGCTATAGCTCTGTGGACTGGATGACCTCCCTGCTGCTCCTTGTGGGGCCCTGGGCCCGCATGGGCAAGCTGAGTCTGTGTAATTCCTCAGAGATCTCCAGGAATGTCTTGCCTTTGGTCTCAGGGAGGAACAATCCAGCGTAGATGGCTCCACAGACGCAGACACAGAGGAAAGGAACAAAGAGGAAGTGGGACAGGCTCTCCTGTGGGTTAACAGAGACCCCAAGACCTGTTGTGCCCCTTCTCAATGGAAGGTCCATGACAAGTTATGAGGAAAGACTTGCTCCCTTGGTTCACATAAGGTCCCTCCCACTTGGCCTCAGTTCTCATGTACAGAGGCGCCACTCCCTGGGGTGCTCCAGTGATAGGGACAAAACCTGAAGCAGGGCCTCCCACCCAGGGGGAAGGGCAGGCCTACCATGACAAAGGGGAGCCCAATTCCAACAAGGAAGAGCATGGTCCACATCAGGGCCCCACAGACCATGTAAGCAGCAGGTCGGGCTGTCTGGTCAAACAGCTCTGTGGCCAGGATTCCCGTTACTCCAGCTACAAGAAGAGGACAGAGGGCTATCATCCAGGGCTTTTTGTCCTGCCTCTCTGTCATCTTAGTGCCATCTGCATGGGGGCCCCTGGATGTCCTCCTCTAGTCCTCCCAGAAGCCTCAGCACAAGTGGGTCTGGGATTTGAAAATGACATTACAGTCACATCCACCATCATTCACTCAGACACCCATTGTTCCTTCAGCCCAAAGACCAGAGGCCTTCAGACCCACTCACCAGGGCCGATGCCAAAGCTGAGGATGAAAGCAAAGACGCAGGACATGGCCAGATAGGGCATCCAGGGGAAGGAGCTCTGCAGCAGATAAGGTGGAGTGAGGTGGAAAGCAAACCTGGCCCAGCTACCACCCCTCACACCCCCAGCTACCTTCAGACACAGCGCAGCTGTGAAGATGCTGGCCCAGCAGGTCATCAGAGAGTATCCCCCTACCAGCAGCACCTTCCGACCCACCCTCTCAATCACCACGCACTGCAAAAGAAAGGAGCCACTCAGGAAGGTACCACACACTGGGCTCTTGGTTTGGGAACAGGCAATATGAGGGGCCTCATGGGAAAGCTGGTGTGTGTTAAGAGGGAGATGCAGTTTATTGCTTCAGAAGGTCACGGCTTTATTAATATCCCAGAGGACCTTGGTTAATTACTTAACTTCATTTAGGGTTCTCATCTCAAAGCAATGGTGTGAATGCCCAGCCAACAGTAGGAATGCTTGCCGACTTGCTGTACTTTACCACCACGAACAGGAGTGGAAAATAGCTTAATGCAAAGTCCTAAGAGCATCAGTATCCCAAGCATCCCTCCTGGCAGGACTAGGGGTAGGGGTGGGGCCCAAATCTAGACTCACGCTAACAAAAGTTGCAAACAGCTCACAGCTCCCAGTTCCAATGATGGCATACTGGATTTTCTCTTCAGGCACTCCTGCCTCCCGGAACACTGAGGAGGCATAGGCATACACCTAGGATTGGGCCAGCAGGAGAGGCAGCTCTGAAGCATTGGTTCCCCTCAACCTTCCATGGCTCCCACCTGCCTACAGCACAAACCCTCAGCAGACCTATCGTGCAGGACAGGACAGGGCAGAGCCTCACCGAGTCATTCCCACAGAGCTCCATGGCACTGCCCAGCACCACAAGGCTTGTCATTTGCCTCCTCAGGCCCCGGTCCTGGAACAACTCCCATGGGCGCCGTGCCTGGCGGCCCTGGCAGGCAGCACGCTCCTCCTCCATCTCTTCCATCTCCTCTGCCACATCCTGGGTGCCCCGCAGCAGCTGCAGAGCTGAGACAGAGAAGGGTGCTGCACTTCCCCTCCCTCAGCCTTCTTTGATACTACCCAGCAGTAAACCCTTCACCTCACCCCAAAATATCTCCACACATACCTCTCTCTCTCTCTCTCTCTCTCTCTCTCTCTCTCTCTCTCGGCATGTAAATCAAATACATAGAAAATTCACATCATTTTTGAGAAGACTGTATTAGCAAAAGCTCTGCCAGTTAGACAAAAAAAGACGGCAACAGTTTGAAATATAAAGACCTCAATACCCTAACTTCCTACAGGCAGCAGCTGAGAAATTTGCTCCACCACTAAAAACAGCACACTTCCCAATACTCTCCAGAAAGTATAAAGGAAGGTGACAGAAAAGGAGGATTATCTCAGAGGGCAGAAGCAAAAACCATGGAGAACCCCTCCCAGGGGGCAGATCAAGCCCCACCTCTAAGCCAGGGAAACCTGGCAAGTGTTCCCAGTGGCATTACAGAATTGTTATGGATCAATGACTGCTTTGTGCCTTCTGGCCACCTTGTGTTTGAAATTAAACTCTTAAATTCTGGTTACCTTGTCTCACTTTGACCATTATACGCTGAGTGTGGGATGGGAAGAAGACCTATTTTTTTTTTCTCCTGGATGAATTTATTATACACATTCTGATTTTAGCCTAGAAAGTAGAAGTGAAACAGAAACTACCTCACTTCCAAGTTTTTACTTTTTCTGCTGGTGAACAAGATCTTGGACCATTTCCAAAATCTTGAAGTTTCTCTGAATTGGTCTAGTATCCAGTCACTGGCTTTATGGGTGTTGAGAAACAGTTGTGGTGTGACAGTGGTAGTTTCCTGGTCCTGACTTTCTGATTCCAGGATCGCAGCTATGCTTGCAGATTCATAAACTCAGCAGTTCCAGTGTTAGTTGACTGATTGGTCATCATCCTGAACACTGCAGAGCCAGGAGCTTGCCTGGATGCTCAGTTCTGTGTTTCTCTGGGAATATTCCTGTAGCCACTACCTAGAGCCTAGTCCTCCAATCATTCTAGTTAATTTGTAAACACCCATCCAATTCTCCTTATTAAATTACTCAGTGCTGAATGCAATGGTATATCCTTCCTTGGACTCTTAGTGTGTCTTAGTGGAGGAGACTGGTTTGGGAACAATGAAATTGGGGAAATTATACTCCAAACTATACTTGGAGACCGGGAGTGTAGGGACCCCACAGGTGAAAGCAAATGATGGCTTCTAAGAAAAGATCAGTTGGGACATGAAAAAATCCTCTGGGTTGGGTTGATGAAGGGAAAAAGCCTATGGGGTTCCCAGAAACCCTCCCTCTGACTCTGCTAATCTTGGAGCTGCAAAGGAAGATGGTCTTAGGTGAATCTTTGGAATCAATTGACAAAGGTGCTCAGTATTTTATTTATGGTCTTGTATATTCATTGTTTTGCTTCTAAATTTCTGGAAGCTTATTATCCTAAAGTTTCGTTTATATATATTCTTAGTGTAATTATAGAATATTGAAAAAATCTCCTTTTCTTTTTTCTTCCACACATGAGAAGTAACTTGAGTGTGGTCTCCTTTAAATTCATACACCTAACCCTGAATTCAGTAGAATAAAAATAAAATTTGCCTAGGGAAAATATAGTAATAATTTTTAAGACTTTAAAAGTTACATTGATGCTTTAATACTGCCTGATACAAGGAGTAATTACAAGGAAGTAATTCCTTGATTCAATTTAGCAAATACTTCTGGTTGCATTAAGCTCCCTGACTTCCCTGGTCTCTGGCGACTCCTCCTCCACTCCACCTTAGCCACCCACGCTCAGGACACACCTTGCAGCTTGTCATTACCTGGAACTGTGCTACCTCTGCATTATTTGTATCTGACACATCATTTTCAGATTACAAACTCTTACTAGTATATGGTTATGCTAGGAAGTCTATCTCAGTGAGAACACAGACATTTTCAGGTGGAAATTCCGTCAACTATTTTAATTCAACAAGTGAACTTGTTTTAACTTACAACCTCTTCCACTTCTTTTACTCAGTTTTAGAAGTTCATCGTTTTAAAAAAACACATCTATTTTGGGATATAATTTACATACCATACAATTCACCCTTTTAGGTCCTTTTTTTCTGAGAACATGACTCAGTGGTTTTTAATGAGTTCAGAGTTGTGCAACCATCACCACAATGAATTTTAGAACCATGAAGAGAAATCCCAAACTTGCCTGTTCAGGACATTTCATGTAATGGAATCATACATGTGGCTTTTTGTGATTGGCTTCTCTTACATAGCATAAGTTTTTTATTGGCGCAGACAGAATAGTGAATTTCATTGTGGCATATTTATACACGCACATGACACACTTGCTTAGTTTCCTTCCTCAGCCCCTAACCTGCCCTTTCCTCATCCTTCCCCCATCCCCTGTCTCTACTCTATGGGTCTTCCTGCCATTTTCATGAGATTCCTTTTTTCCTTCCCTTTCTCCTCTCTCACTTCCACATATCAGAGAAAACATATAACCCTTTACTCTCTTTGTCTTGTTTACTTCACTTAAGATGATATAATTTGATTCTTCTTTATGACTGAATGAAACTCCATTGTGTATCTCTCCCACATTTTCTTTGTCCATCATCTGTTGATGAACATCTAGGCTGTTTCCATAACTTGGATATTGTGAATTGTAGCATGTTTTTAAGGTTCATACACATTGCAACATGTATCAATTACTCAATCCTTTTTATGGTTAAATAATATTCCAATGTATGAATATGCACATTTTATTGATCTATTCATTAGTTGATGGATGCTTTATTTGCATCTACCTTTTGGCTATTATGAATAATGCTACTACAAATATTCACATACAAAGTTTTTTTGGGGGGCGGGGGGCATAGGTTTCATTTCCCTTGGGTTGTATGGCTGGGTTATATGGTAACTCTCTATTTAAATCATTTGAGGAACTCCCAGATTGTTTTCCTAAATTATCACACCACTTTACATTAAGGGTTCCAATTTCTTTATGTTCTTGCCAACACTGGTTTCTATGTGATTTTTTAAATTATTGCCATCATAATGGATGTGAAATTGCATCTCATTATGATTTTGATTTGCATTTCTTTGGTGAATAATGATGTTGAGCTTTTTTTTTTTTTTTTTTTTTTTTTTTTTTTTGGTGCTGGGGATTGAACCCAGGGCTTTGTGTATGCAAGGTAAGCACTCTACCAACTGTGCTAACTCCCCAGCCCCAATGTTGAGCATTTTTTCATGCACATATCAGCCACTTGTATATCTTCTAAGTAAAAATGTCTTTTCAGATCCTTTGCCATTTGAAAATTGGTTGTCTTTTTGTTGCTGAGCTATGAGTTCTTTACATATTCTAGATACAACTCATTTTCCAGTTAAATGATTTGCAAAAATTTTCTCCCATTCCACAAGTTGCCTTTTACTTTCTTTTTCTTTTGGGGGGGGATACCAGGGATTGAACACAGGGACACTCAACCACTGAGCCACATCCCCAGCCCTATTTTGTATTTTATTTAGAGACAGGGTCTCACTGAGTTGCTTAGCGCCTCACTGTTGCTGAGACTGATTTTGAACTCACAGTCCTCCTGTCTCAGCCTCCCTAGCCCCTGAGATTACAAGTGTGTGCCACCGCACCGGACACCTTTTTATTTTCTTATCTTCTTGAAGCATGACAGTTTTTTTTCTTTTAGTTTGTGATATCTACTTATCTATATTTTTAATTTGTTGACCGTACTTTTGTTGTCATATTGAAAAAAACGATTGCTGAATCCAAAGCCCATATATTTATATCTGTTTCCTTCTAAGAAGTTTATAGTTTTAAATTTAGAAGACCTGTTTTTTTAAAACCATGGTCTCTGGATGGAAAAAGGCACATAGCCGGAAGTAGTGATCACACCTGTAACTCCAGCTACGGGGAAGCTCAGGCAGGAGGACTGAAAGTTTGAGGCCCACCTAGGCAACTTAGGATGAACTGATCTCAAAAAAAATAATAAAAGCTGGGCATGGTGGAAACCTCTAATAACAACGACTCAGGAGACTGAAGCAGGAAGATTGCCAGTTTGAGGTCGGCCTGGGCAATTTAACCAGGTTCTGTTTCAAAAATAAATAAAATGGTTTAGAATGTAGCTTTCAAGGCTGAGAGTGCTTGCCCAGCATGTGCAAGGCCCTCGATTCAATACCAGTACTAAGGGGGAAAAAAAAAAAGGTACATATAATTCAATGCGATCCTAAGATCTGGTACTTCTTTTCTGGCTCAGTGGCGCAAGCCTGTAATTCCGGTGGCTCAGGAGGCTAAGATAGGAGGATCACAAGTTCACAGCCAGACTCAACAACTTAGTGAGGCTCTAAGCAACTTAGCAGGACCCTGTCTCAAACAAAAAAGTAAAATAAAAAAAGAGCTGGGGGGGCTGGGGTTGTAGCTCAGTGGTAGAGCACTTGCCTCACACGTGTGAGGCACTCGGTTCAATCCTCAGTGCCACATATAAATAAATAAATAAATAAAGATATTGGGGTCCATCTACCTAAAAAATATTATTTTAAAAAAGGCAGCGGGGGTGGGTGAGTGGGTGGGCTGGGGATGTTACTTATTTGTCACACATCTCTGGGTTCAATCCATGGTCCAAAAAAAAAAGGATCTGGGACTTCAAAACTGATATCATGACTGAGACTTTGGGGGATCCTGAGATGGGACTAAACATGTTTTGCAGAGAGGAGGGACATACATAATAATTGTGACCATGGACAGGCATGGCACTATGCCTATTACTTGATGAGTTCAGGAGTTTGAGACCAGCTTTGGAACATACAGAGACCCCATCTCAAAATAAAAAAGAAAAATGTGGTCATGATGGCCAATCAATAAGAATACATTCCTGGGCCCTGGTCTTCATCCCTCCTTAAACCCCACTCTTTGCCATGGGAGAGCACGTCATTGATTTTCCCATCCTGTGGCTTTGGATTCACCAGCATGTGAATGGGATGTTCACCAGAATGGGATGTTAATGGGTATGGGGTTGGGGGATGAAGGTTTTGAAAGTACTTGTGCAACTGCTTTGCTTTCTTGTGCCTCTGCCACCATCACACTAAGAACATCCCTGAGTTCATTAGTACCAAGAGTTTGAGAAGAAGGACAAATATACAGAACTAAAGCAGCCCAGCTCAGACCAGACTTGACCAATTCCTGGCCCAGCTGAGATCAGCAGAGTTGTGCTGCCAAAGGAATAAATGAGTAAAAGATGTGGTAAATGATTGTTGTTTTAAGCCAGAGATTTTGCAATTGTTCCTTGACCATATTTATTATAGTTAACTGATACAACAATCATCACCCAGTTGGCATTGGGCAGGTGAGGTCTTACATAAGTGTCTCTCCTGTGTGTGTGTGTGTGTGTGTGTGTGTGTGTTTATGTACACCTGAATTTCCTGGATGACAAAGGTGGTCTGACTCATCCTATTACCCTATAATTTAGGACATCCCTTTGACAAAGAATTTTGAAGGCATATTTGAATAGATCATGAAGTTGAGACACAAAGAAAAGAAGAGCTTTTCCCTACTAAATAAAACCCCAAAGATGAGGACCTGTACTGCTGAGATGCATCCTTGGAACAAGTATAGTACAGAGGCCCAAGGGCAGGGACTCACCGGCTAGGCAGGCCTCTGTGTCTCCACAGTCAATGAGGAGGTAGCGTGGGCTCTCAGGAAGCAGGGGCAATGAGACGAGCTGGAGTACCCCAGGCACCAGGCAACTGGCCAGCAGAAGGGACCATACCTGTGGGCCACCCATCAGCTCCCTGGGGAGGCAGAGGACAGGACAGAACATTTGTCTCCTCACCTTCCCCCTTGACCCCCTGCCTGCCTTACTAACCTGCTTGTAAAGGGTCATGTTGGCCTGTGACTCTTTCTATCTAGCTCTGTGTTTGGATATCAAGATCCTTCCAAACCAGGTAGGAATTGAGGGAGGGAAGGGCTCCTGCCCCACCTTATCCCTAGCAATTTTTCTCCCTGGGGATCCAAGCTCTGCACTTTCCTTTTTTTTTTTTTTTTTTTTTCTGTGATGGCCAGAACAAGTTCCTCGTCAAAAGCCCAAATCTTCACCCTCCCTGCTGTCAAGAACTGTTCTTTGCTCCCTATCCTGGAGAAGATGGGAAAAGGTGATTCACACCAAAGTTTGGCTGATTGAAAAGCTCTTTTTTTGTATTAGACACATGGCTGTGAACAGGGTTTTGATGCCCTCGCGCATAGAAGCAATGCTTTAATCAAATGGTGGGGAGGGGAGAAATCTGGGTGAAGACAGATTTTTTACTGGCGTCCCTGAAAGCACTTAAATGCATAGGGGGAGGGGTACTCACCTCAATCCGACCACCTGTCCCATCACGATCCCCAGGGCTGTGAAGATGGCTGAGGTCATGGCCACTGCTCCTCGGAGTTCACTGGGAGCACTCTCCCCCAGGTACATAGGCTGAACGTTCATGCTCACGCCTGGACATGCGCAAAGCAAGGGTGCTTAACCACAAAGAGGGTCCTTGTGAGGCCTGCATGTCTTTCTTGCCTCTTGTCTGCTGGGTTGTGACTCAGTGGGCCATTCTCTCACCCCCCCCACACTCTGAGAGGTTCTACCTCACCTTCTATAGGGATGATAGGATCCCAGCTCAATGCCTCAGGATTCCTGGGAGAGAAGTCATCTTTCCCAGATAGGCTCTCCCCATCCCTTGGTCCCTCATCACAATCCCACATATTCATGGGATCTTTCTAGGTATTAAAGTCTCTGCAAGAGTTTGAATGTTGAATGTCCCCCAAAGGCCCATGTGTTAAAGGTTTGGTCTCCAGGTGCTTGCTCTTGGGAGATGCTGTGGACCTTTATGAGGTGGGGCCTTATGAGAGGTCCTTAGGTCATTGGGGGCTTGATCTTTTTTTTGTACCGGGGATTGAATTCAGAGACACTCTACCAGCCCTATTTTGTATTTTATTTAGAGACAGGGTCTCCCTGGAGTTGCTTAGCTCCTCCCGACTGCTGAGGCTGGCTTTGAACTTGTGATCCTCCTGCCTCAGCCTTCCTAGCAGCTAGGATTACAGGCATGCGCCACCACACCTGGCTTGGAGGCATGATCTTAAAGGAGATTGTAGGACCTCAGTCTCCTACTCTTCTTCTTTGCTTCCTGGCTCATGAGATGAATGATTTATTCCTACACATACTCCCACCATAATATGTTGTCATCACCAGAGGACTAAAGCAAAAGTGCCACTCCAATGTTGGCCTGGAGCCGGGCATGGTGGTGCACCTCTATAATCCAAAGCAACTGAGAAGGCTGAGACAGAAGGACTGCAAGGTCAAGGCCAGTCTCAGCAACTTAGTGAGGCTCTCAACTTAGTGAAACCCTGCCTCCAAATAAAATATAAAAAAGGCTGAGGATGTAGTTCAGTGGTGAAGCACTTCTGGGTTCAATCCCCAGTACCAAAACAAAACAGAACAAAACAAACAATGTTAGACTGGAACCTCCAGAACCAGAGCCAAAAATAAATTTTTTCTCTTCATAAGTTAATAGCCTCAGGTATTTCATTATAGTGATGAAAAGTTGGTAATACAGTCTCTCAAGTGCTGGGGGTGGAAGGAAAAGGGAAGGACCATGTCCTGGATGCCTTCCAGCTTTCTGGGTTCTCATTTCAATGACAACCTGGAATTTACCTTGACCACTACAGATGTAGGTCCTCACTTCATTCCAGTTCCCCCATGGACACACCTGGCACCTATACAGCCAATGGGAAAACAAAACTGGATAGTGCCCTTGCTGCCCACCCCACTATTCATTCATTACAATGCCAAAAAGCTAGGAGGCCACATTAGGATATCATATACCTGGGAAACCTCCACCCCACTCTCTGACCTGAGGTCAGGAAACATCTCCCATCAGTGTCAGCCCCTTTCTCATGGGTGAAGAGAATTCAGAGGAAGGCAATTGCTCTGATTGTCAAGGAGTCTCAGGGCTACCTCTGCTCTTCCTTCCAACATTTGAGGAGGGATGCCTTCTTTTTTGGATTTATTCAGGGAAAAATGACAAAGTCTGACCTAGTTCCTTTCCCCTGGAGTGTGGGTTGTTCTTAGAGATTCACTTTCAATGAACAGAATGTGGGAAAACTGGTGGTGCATGACTTCAGAAACGGGGACACAAAGAGCACTAAGAATTCCTCTTCATCCACCCCCACCCCCGCCTCTCTCTCCACTCACTCTGGAGAATAC
The DNA here is from genome assembly GCF_021218885.2 of Marmota monax. Lineage (NCBI taxonomy): Eukaryota > Metazoa > Chordata > Mammalia > Rodentia > Sciuridae > Marmota > Marmota monax. The sequence goes on along the minus strand of NW_026694573.1, from coordinate 3,059,839 downwards.
CAGCTGCCATGTTTTATGAGGATATTCAAGGAACACTACAGAGAGACCCACAGGGTGAGGAGCTGGAGCCTCCTGCCAGGGGCCTATGAGGGAACCATCTCGGAAAAGATCATCCAGCCCCTTCAGGTGGTAGCAGTTGTAACTGACAGCTGAGCATGACCTAATGAGAGACCTCAAGCTGGAGCTACCCTGCTAAGGCATTCCCAGGCTCCTGACCCACAGAAACTGGTATTATAAATATGGTTACGGGCTAAGGCTACAGTTCAGTGGTAGAAAACTTACTTAGCATGCTCGAGGCCCTGAGTTCCATCCCCGGCAGTGCACACACACATAAACCATGATGGTTGTTTTAAGCCACTAAGTTTTAGGGGTGATTTGTTTCACAGGAATGGGTAACTAATACAGATATCAATATCTGGCTGTATAAAAGTAGAGAGTCAAGTTGTAACTTAATTGTAATCCCTAAAAGCTGAAGTAGATGTACTAAAACTTTTTCTCCCTCACATATCAAGCCTCAGAAACTCATGAGTTCCTAAGATGCTATCCTTTCCCCACAGAAAAGGGGATATATAACATATCTGTCACAGATAAGGGGAAGAGAATGTTAGAGAAGTAATCCTATGTCCCTTTATACCTTGGCTGCCAGGAAACTCAGGTTTAAAGTGTTGGTAGTGCAAGTCTGAGGATGTTTTCCCCAGTCCTGCAACTTCTTCATTTTTATACATCTACTGTAAATATCTAGTTATTTGAGTCTTTTAAGATAAACCATATTTAATTATTTTGCAAAACAGGTAGGCGTGAATGAAAATATGTCAGTGAATAAAAGGAACAAAAGAAGGAAATAAAGGAACTAATGAATGAATAGGAATAGACAGGCAGGATGAGATGCCCCCATACCTGCACTGACTCCCATGAGCAGTCTTCCCAGCATGATCATCTCAAAGGAGCCTGCTTTGTGGCTGAAGCCAAATAATAACGCTGCAGCCACCACAAAGATGTTATTCACCAGGAGCGACTTCTTCCTTGGGGAAAGAGAGACACAGGAAAAAGACACTTTGGTTTGGTTCAGAGGGACCCTTCTTTTCCTTTCTGTATCACCCCCAGTCCTGATCAGTCACAGACCTGTGTGTGTGTGCGTGTGAGTAGGCATGTGTGTATGCATGTGTGAGTGCTGTCAATGAGAATAAATTATATAAATTGAAATGAGCAGTAGCCATTGCATCTTGGCTCACTTGTGGAATGCCTTGAAATGCACATTCTCACACTCCTCCCCCAACACCCCCCCCAAATTACTCTCCTTCCTGCTTGCACAGCAGCATGAAATGACATAATTTATATTTTATGGCTTTTGCTTTTTAGAATAAGCATTGCTTTCCCCAAAACTCCTTTGTAAAATGAAGGAACTCATATATCATTTCTTAGGCTTAATGAAAACCCTAGAAGAAACCAGGCATGGGGGCTCATGTCTATAAAGCCAGCAAGTTGGTAGGCTGAGGCAAGAGGAGAGCAAATTTGAGGTCAGCCTCAGCAAGTTAGTGAGATCCTGTTTTAAAATATACAAAGGGCCAGGAATTTCAGCAGCTCTGGAGGCTGAGGCAGGAGGATTGTGAGTTCAAAGCCAGCCTCAGCAATTTAGTGAGGCCCTAAGCAAGTCAGTGAAACCCTGGCTCAAAATAAAATTTTAAAAAGGGCTGGGGATGTGGCTCAGTGGTTAAGCGCTCCTAGGTTCAATCCCTGGTACCAAAAGTGGGAGGGGGGAGCAGGGATGCAGCTTGATGGTAAAGCATCCCTGGGTTTAATCTCCAGTACCAAAACAAAAAACAGACTTTGCCCCGTGAATGCATTTTTTTTCCATTTCAATACACAGATAATGCCAGAAACACTTTACTTTCACCTATCGTGGACAGCAATACACCTCAACCAAACTGCCTAAATGATACAACAGTTCTATGCTGTGGACCACAATTATTCCATGGAGCATCCTGCTGGCCCACTACTTTGATGAGTTCACACTGAAAGGACCTGGAGAAGAGGAAGCAGCAAGTAGCCTATATGTCTTGGTAAGTAAGGTATGACATAGAGTGAAAGAGTACAAATGAGGGTCAAGTAAGTAATTCATGTTTTGAAGAACTCTTATTACAATATATTATTTTAGGGGGCTGGGGATGTGGCTCAAGCGGTAGTGCGCTCGCCTGGCATGCGTGCGGCCCGGGTTCGATCCTCAGCACCACATACAAACAAAGATGTTGTGTCCGCCGAGAACTAAAAAAAATAGATATTAAAAATTCTCTCTCTCTCTCTTTAAAAAATATTATTTTAATATATTATTGTAATTGTTCAATGTTTTATTAGTTTTTATTGTTAATCTCTTATTATGCCTAATTTGTAAGTTAAAATTTATCATAGGTATGTGTATACAGGAAAAAATATAGTAAGTATAAGGTTTGACACTCTTGGTGGTTTCAGGCATCCACTGGGTCTTAGAACATATCCCCCACAGATAAGAGGAAAATATTGTCCTTAAATTTGCCATAAAGTACAGAATATCAAAAGGGCCTAACTAACTGCAGGGCTGGCAGAAGAATGGAGATCCCATAAAACTCCCACACTCACGAAGAATACCCTTATTACATTGCTCCTGGTGGCTGTGACAAAACAACGCTCTGAGTGTTCAAAACAATGCATCTGTAATCACACAAGGAAGAGTGGATACAGATGCTGGCATATACGGCATGTTAGGTGGGGTCACTTTTAGACCACACGTATGGGAGAAAGGGTCCATATAGTCTGGTAGCTAGCAAAGGGGTTAACTGTGGTAGCCATTTGTGTTCTGTCTGGATTTGCCTCTTTCCCACTCCTTCATAAATGTAGTCATGTCACCCAAGAACAACTTGTCTTCCTAGATTCTGGATCTTGAATGAAGATACTGTAGATAGAATGATAGAGCTGAGCATGCTGAAGGCATCCTCCCTAAAGAAAATTCCCAAGCTTTGGCTGCTGAGACCCTTGGCACCACCTGGGCTTATGCCCTTCTTGAGGCCTGGCTTTTTCTTTTCTCTTTTTTTTTTTTTTTTTTTTAATGCGGGGCCTTAACCACTGAGCCACATCCTCAGCCCTTTTTAAAATCCTTTATTTAGAGACAGGGCCTCACTGAGTTGCTGAGGCTGGCTTTGAACTCACAAAACCCCTGCCTCAGCCTCCCAAGCCTCTGGGATGAGAGGTATGTGCCACCACCTGTGGCTAAGGCCTGGCTTTTAAACACTTCTTTTCCTCCTTGTGAGCTGCCTCAATATCCATCCAGTTCTTACAATTTTTGATCATGTGAGCTAGAGTCAGTGTTTGTTGTTTGCAACCCAGGAACTGCATCAGATACATAGGGGGAGAGCAAAGCCTGGAAAATACTTGCTTAAGATCAAATTGCACATATTGGCAGACATGGAACTAGAAACCAGGAATCTTCCCTCCCTCACTGCACAGAATTCCTTTCTCTACCAAGTTTCCTTGAAAATGTGACTCTCAATGTAAAAACACAGCTGGAATGAGAGACTAGGTGAGGAGCTGATCTGGGCCTGGAGGGTGCTGGGCATTGTCCTTCTTTCACATTCCTCAACCTACAGATTGGGATGCCCCTCATTAGAGGATACTGGGTGAGGGGGTGCTACACAGAAATCACTTACCTTCCCAGCTTAATGGCCATGGGTCCTGCAAGCAGGGCTCCAAAAAGTCCCCCCATGGGGAAAAGAGACACAATGAGGGACCATAGAAGCAGAACCATGTGGTCAGGCAGTGGTTTTCCAGTGCGTGCTTGCCATGTTTCATTGGTGAATTTCTGAATATGCTGTGAAAAGAGATGGCAGTCAGCCTCCTGGGGATGACAGGGATGCTGGTACTGGACAGGACAGGCCTTCTCCTCCACAAGGCTCTGTGATTCTGTAATTCAGTCATCAAGTCTCTTGAGCTCTCCATGGTGTACAAAAAAAAAAAAAAAAAAAGAAAACTCCTAGCACTGGATAGTCTCTATCTGCCCCTTTTTTGGAATCACACTATTTTTCTATACTCACACAATACTTCTGATAGCAAATGTGTGGAACTTTTCTACAGTAAGCAACTCTCCAACTCTCTGGACACCAGCTAGATGTACTATAATTTAGTCCAATTCTGAAACTTTATACCTGAAATTTAGCATCAAATTCTGTAAGTCAAAGGGATCAGTCCCACAAGACTGTCTCCATTTCAAATGAAAATTGTAAGTCCAATTACAATTGTATCCTGACTGACCACCTACAAATTGGGCGTTCTTATGACCTTGTCCTTGGGTTTAATAATTTGCTATAATAGCTCACAAAGCTCAGAAAGTCACTTCCTTATGTTTACTGGTATATTATAAGAGAATAACTCAGGAACACCCAGATGGAAGAGAAACAGAGGACAAGGTTCTGAAGGGGGTGGTGTTCAGATCTTTCATGCCCTCTCTGGGCACACTACCTTCCCAACACCTCAGTATATTCAAAAACCTGTATGAACATCAAATCTCATTGTTCAACAGTTTTTATAAGAGCTTAGTCTGAGGCCCTTCTCTCCTTCCCAGAGGTCATCGGGTGGGTCTAGAAGCTGACTCTAATCACTTGGCCTTTCTGATAATCAGCTCTATTCAGAGGCCATCTAGGGCCTAGTCCTAAATCACCTCATTACTATAAACTTATGTTGGGGGCTCATTCTAAATAATAAAAGATACTCCTATCATTCAGAAAAATTCCAAGGGTTTTAGGAGCTCTGAGCCAGGAACCAGAGTCAAAGACCAAATATGGTTCTAATTAAACTACATCCTTTAAGCCTGCTATGTCCTACTTCTACCCTGATTTTGCCCCAGGAAGCCACCAGTACAGCCCACATCACTCGGCTGCCTCCCTGACTGGCTTTCTGTTGGACTTGGCCAATGATGAGCACCAGCAGGACCTTAGAAGTGGCCGGAGAGGGATGCAGGAGCTCCCTCTGTTCTATCCTTGTGAGGTCACTGCAGATTGGCTACAACTCTATGAAGATTGAGGGATGACTATACTCTATTAAATACACGTTACTTTGCTCATTAAGTCTTGGAATTGGGCCCAGAGAGGTGAAACGTTTTGCCCATGTCCTCAGCCACAGGTCAAGATTACACCCAGGATGTTCAGACTCCACTAAGCCCCGCCCTCCAAAGCTGCCACTTCAGGTGAGTGAATGGAAGCCCCATGGTTAGGAAAGCCTGTGTATGGGGAAAACCTGGACACCCTTCGGTTGGCTAAGGATGAAATATTAGTCTTAAACGCCCCCTCCCCCACCATCAGGACATGAAGGAGAACAATCCGTTCAGTTATTGAGCCAGCTCTTTCCCCTACCCTGGCCAGCTAAGGTAATGACTGACAGCCTGGACTTGCCACATTCATCTGCTATCCAGGGGAGCTGGAACCAGAGCCAGTCTCCCCAACCTTGGCTCTAACCTTTCAAGAGTGGCCACTGACAAAGATTGGACTTCTGTGTTCATTGCTGCATTATCCAATACTAGCAAGAATCTTGTGTCAAAGGACAAACTGCAACAATTTAGTTGATCTAACTGGTCTTATTTTCTACCTTAGAATCAGGCAACACTTCATTCCATAAAATAGAATAAGTGTTTTCATGGTCCAAGCCAAGAAGGTTGGTTTTACAAAGTGCTTAAAGAAAGCAAAAAAAAAAAAAAAACAAAAAGCAAATCAGTCATTTCAAAGTTATTTTTCTTGTAAGGTGGAGACTGGAAGACAGAACAATAGGAAACTGATTATTTAGCTTCATTTTTTTTTTCAGATTACTTCTTTGTAAGGATAAAAGCAGTGAAATCTTCATTATCATGTGTATTAAAATTGACTTGTTTGGGAAATTTGACTGTTTTCTAATTCTCATCTCAGAAGGTCAAATAAACAGCTGTTATGGTATTGATTTAAAAATGTCCCCCAAGCTGAGCACAGTGGCACATGCCTCTAATCCTAGCGGCTTGGGAGGTTGAGGTAGGAAGAATGCAAGTTCAAAGCCAGCCTCAGAAATTTAGTGAGACCCAAAGCAACTTAGTGAGACCCTGTCTCAAAGAATAAAAAGAGATGGGGTTGTGGCTCAGTGGTTAAGTGCCTCTGGGTTCAATACCTGGTATAAAAATAAATAAATAAAAAAGTCCCCCAAGGAGTTCAGATGTTAGGTAATATAGCAATGTCAGAAGTGAAAAGATTGGATTATGAAAGTTATAACCTTATCAGTGGGTGAATGCATTTGATGGATTAATAATTTGGGTATTTTTATGGATTAGTAATTTGAAAGGACTACTATAGGGTAACTATAGGGGTAAATAGCTGAAAGAAGTAGATCACCGGGAATGTGCACTTGGATTATATCTTATCCCTGGCTCCTCTTTCTCTCTGTTTTCCAACTGCCATGAGTCAGCTGGGCGTGGTGGAGAATGCCTGTAATCCCAGTGGCTTGGGAGGCTAAGGCAGGAGAATTGCAAGCCCCACTTCCATGAGCTGAGAAGCCTTTCTCCACCACACCCTTCTGCCATAATGTTCTGCCTTGCTTCAGGCCCAGAGCTATGGAATCCACTGACCATAAACTGCACCTCTGAAACTAAGAACCCAAAATAAACTTTTCCTTTTTGTCACAGTGACAAAAAGCTGACTAACACAACAGTTTAGTTCATTGTGATGATATGGAACTTTTAGTTTGACTCCATTTTGATTTTTAGCTTAGTCTGTTGGAGCCCAGTCCAAAACAAAGCATAATCCAAAACAAAGTCCTTCTGTACTTTTTATTTAACATCTTATAAGTTGGTTTAGGTAGAATCTCTTGCAGTCCATAGTGGATCATCCTTGATGATTGATGAGGTACACATCCTCCAACACACCCCACCTGCCTTCCACAAGAATCCAGTTAGATTGGTTTAGCCAGAATTGGCCCTTATCCCTGATGTTTCCTCTAGTCATTTGTCATCCACTGACTCCAACCCTACTCCTTGGCTATAAATTCCCACTTGCCTTTGCTGTATTCAGAATTGAACCCAATCTCTCTCCTCCACTGCAGGACCCCATGAGTGGTCCCTATACTTATTGCCATGGCTTCCCATCAATAAATTATTTCTTACTGTGGTTTAACAAGTGTCATTGATTCTATTTTTTTTCTTTAACAAAATAGTATATTTTCTTTAACATCATTCAGCAGACTAAGAGGAGCCTCCAAGCCCAAGAAAGTCTCATTTTTGAGGGATGGTGCTGTCCCACAGGAGAAAAGATCTGATACTGTCCTGCCATGAAGAGATTGCTCCCCAATATGTGAATCTGCACTTAAGTGGGCACTAAAATGCTTGTTGAATGAAATTTATAAACCAATGTAGCCAGTTCAGACCTCTTGAAACATTTCATTTTATCCTTTCTTTAAGGGGCTGGGCTGTTATCATTGTGTCTGCCCAGAATACTCACGTTTTCTGCTAATAAATAGTCCTTCAGAGGAAGTTTTCTTCACTGACCAATTATAGCTCCTTCTGCCTCCATAAATAGGATCACCTGCTGGGCATGGTGGCATAAGCCTGTAATCCCAGCAACTCAGGAGGCTGAGAGGCAGAAGGATCACTAGTTCAATGCCAGCCTCAGCAAAATTGAGGTGCTAAGCAACTCAGTGAGACCCTGTCTCTAATTAAAATATAAAATAGGGTTGGGGATGTGGCTCAGTGATCAAGTGCCCCTAAATTTAATCCCTGGTACTCCCCCCACACACACACAAAAAATGATCAAATGATTACCAGACTCAGACTTAAGCAATTTGAAAATGCCACCCTCCTGACCACATGATTAGTCTAGGGGGGTAAGCATGTGACCAAAATGATTCAACTGGACTCTTCCCAGACCTTTCAACTGCTGGGGAGGGGGAATAGTTCTCAGCTGGTAGGAAGTGAATCTGGTGATGGTTGCATTCTTGCCCACTGGGAAGAGAACAAGGCCAGGCAGGAGCAACAGAATCACAGTTTTGTCTTAGGTTCTGGTCCCTGTAGCTTTTCCCTCCTATCTGGGTGAAGCCCCACATGGTTCCCATCTCTGTAACGAGACACTTGTCCTTCACACTCAAGCAATTTAGAGGTGAACTTCTTTCACTGGGGCTGCAAAATTCATCTTTTCTCATAGGAACTCACTGAACATTACAATGGGCCCAGATAGTGTAAAATGCTGGGGACTCAAACATGCAGCAAGAGAGAAGAGAGTGCTTCCCAGTGGAAGGAAGCTTATAGAAGAGGCTGTGTCATGGACATTTGGGAAACTACATTTAACATGCTTTGTTATCAAGGTTGAAAGTGGATGACAGAGGGAGAGGTTTTGATCCCATGAGGCCTTGAACTTCAGGTGGATTAATCTGTCCTGTCCTATGAGCACTGGGGAGAATCACTGAATGTTTCTGGGCAGGGGAATGAGTTGACAAACTTAGGGGAGCTCAAAAAAGGAAAAAGCTGAGTGGGTACAGTAGCACATGTCTGTATTTCCAGCTACCCAGGAAGCTGAGGCAGGAGGAGAATACAGAATGGAGTCAAGCCTTGGCACTAAAGCCAGACCCCAGAGAAAAGGAAGGAAGGAAGGAAAGAAGGAAGGAAGGAAGAAAGGGAGGGAGGGAAAGAAAGAACAGGAAAGGGGAGGAGAAGGAAGAAGAATGAGCAAAAGAATGAGAAAGGTGAGGAGGGAAGGAAAGAAGGGGGAAGAGAAGAAAGAGGAATAGAAGGAGGAGGAGGAGGAGGAGAAAATGAGGAGGAGAAGGAAGGGAGAGGGGTGGAAGGAGGGAGAGGGGGACAGGAAGGCTGCTGAACGCAGGGAGGCCAATGAGGAGGCTGCACTAGAATTGGGGTTGTGGCAGAAACATGGAAAGAAATATCTGGATTCTAGAGGTAGTTAGGATGGGCTTGGTGTCCAAGAGTGGAAGGGAAGTGTCAAGGATAATCCCCACATCAATAGGTATTAGGTGATTCAGATCAGAGACTCAGGAGGACATTAGTTTTGGGGAGGATGCAAAGAGCTCCATGTAAAGCTGCAGAAATCTGTGGGACATGCCAGTGGAAAAGAAGAGATGGGAAGAGGCACTACTAAGTGAGTGCTGAGCTAAAGTCCCACAGTGGACAGCTCTCGGCCCTGACCCAGTACCCACTCAGACCTTGACAATGGGCACAGAAGGTACCTACCAAGGTTGGAGCATTGATAATGGAAAGGTTGTAGCCAAACTGAAAAGTTCCACCAATGCCAGCTGCAAAGATGACCAGGAACAGGACCCTACCCTGAATCAGAGGAGATAAGGGAAGACACAAAATGACTAAAGACAACCTCATCCTCCCTCCCTGGGCCAGACCTACCAATCACAGCTTGGCCATTGATTTAAGCCAGGCAACAATGTCTCCCTTTTGCAAATGAGAAACCTGAGAGAGGAGTTACCTAGGTCACATGGCGAGCAGGTAGCAGGGGAAATCAAGCTTTTTGCTCGGAGTCCCGGAGGTAACTCCACCTCACCCCTCCTTCCCTCAGCCAGCATTTTCCTGAGATGGAAAGCAGTTCGCAGCCTCTTTGTTGGACTTCCCCTAGGCATGTCTGCTGTGGTTATGAGGACAATCCCCTGAGCTGGGGACCCAGTGGAGTGAAGCTCTGTCTCTAACAGGACAGCAGCCCCTGAGTCCCAATGATCCACCCCCCCCCCCCCCGGGAAACATTCTCCAATAGAGTGACTGGGCCCCAGGAACCTGAACTAAGCTTCCTCTTATCACTCACCAGCCTGTTTTGCAATGAAGCTAAAAGAAAGTGGCCATGTAGTCCTACATGTGAGGGAACTTGCAGGGTAAATGAAGCAATAGACAAGTAGCCATATATGGTGGAGGCGTCTAGGTTCCAGAGCCAGCTCTTCCCTGACTCCCTTGTACTCTTGGAGTCACTTCCTTGCCTGTACCTAAAGATAATACCTAACTCCAGGCTGGATGCATGTGTGTCAGGACAGAAAGGACAGCTTTTCATATTAGCACAACTCCCTTAGAGAAGGTGGGAGGATTTCCCAAGACACCCAGTCGAGAGGACTCGGGACCTTGATGTTCCATTCCATGTCATTGGTATTTTTTTTAGAAATTCACAATATCATTTCCATTTTTCCTTTTAGGATTTCCTAATTACCAAATGACATGATCAGGGTTGGGGTATAGTTCAGTGGTAGAGAGCTTGCCTAGCATGCAGAAGACCTTGAGTTCTACTCTCACTACTGCAAAAGAGAAAAACAAAAAAGACATACTCATTAAGATTTTTGAAAATGTAGTTATACCAAAGTTCTTCACTCCCCTAAAAGCACATGAAGAACTGCTTCCCTCAGATATTTTCCTACACATTCACCAAGTAGTTGATCTTATAAAAATAAAATTATTAACCTTTTCCCCCCAAATATCACACTGCTTTTCTTGTTCTGGCAAATTGTCCTACAGATTTACAGTAATACAAGTCAAATTCATTAAGCCATGTTTTTTATTGCTTTTGAATACTTAAATACAAATTTTATGACAGAAGAATATATGGCTAAAGGTTTTGTGTAGAATTTCCAGAATCTACAATCTATTTTTTATTATCAAGTGCTTGCTCCAATGAGGAAGGATGCTGGGGGACAGATAGAATCAGAAAAAAGACAGAAGTACATTCACCATTCTTTGACATACTGTGCTAAGGGGTGGAGGAGTACTAGAAGAGGCTTTGGAGGACAGGATTCTGCAAAAGACCTTGCCACAGTTTGGAAGACAGGTCAATGAAGAGGGACAGTGACGCGGGAAACAGTCACAGGAGTGAGTTGCCAGGGCTGCCTTCTTTAGAAGACTACTGCCTCTTGGGTTCTGTCTGGCCCACACAAGGAGCAAGGACCCTGGGAGCAATACAATCATGAAAGGGTTGCTAGACTGGGATGTCCCACAGGCCATCCCTGGGCATGAATACCTGCTTATGCTCCTTTGACCTAGCACCTAACTCCACTGTACATACATCCACAAAAGTTTTGTACAAATGAACACCTTCGTTAAGCCTTCAAGGAGGACTGCTCCTGTATAGTTACTTGCAGGTCCCTAGTCCCTCATCAGAAACGACTGGGCCGGGCAAGTTTTGGAATTCGGAGCTTTCCAAATAGCAGGAGGGCATGAAACTCAGCGGAATGAAGAGCCTGCGAGTTGCCCGGTGCCAGGGAAACCTCAGCCGCCAGCCGCATACAGCAGGTAAACCTTCGAGCCGAGAGAGGGCGATGCAGCAGTTCCAAACAGAGAGTGAAGTGACAGCGCACGCGCAATTGGCTTCTGAGCCTGGCAAAGTAATAAAGGCAGAAGCGGACGCGCAAGCGCAGTGGGTGTCGAGGGGGCTCCCTGGAATAAAGGTCTCGCGCAAGGCAAGCTAGGGTATGCTCTGGAGACTCAGGTGCAGGCCCACGGGGCGCAGAGACGCTGAGGTGGCAGCAAGGGATTCTGGAAGCCCGGATGTTAAGGGATATTCGGGGCATCTGGGAAGAGTGGCTCACCTGAGTTCGAGGCCGTACAGGCCGCTCTGGTTCTTCCGTCATTGCTGCACTTCCGCACCGCTGAGGCTGGAAAGCCACTCAACTCACTCCTTTCTTCGCCGAGTCCAGAGGACGTCTCTGTAGACCAGAAGGGAACTCTGGGCTAGGGTCGTCCCAGCCAGCCCCTTACATCCGACCCCTCACAGGTCCCAACAGCGCTCCTGAGTTCTCTGAGTCTCGGCGGCTTCCTAGCTCGCCTTCTGATTCCCCGCTGCCGCCCTTGGTATATCTCTCCGCCAGGCCTCCGGATCCCCAAGCCTGGTGACCCTGCCTGCCACCAACACCTAGGAGGCTTCTGCTTCTTAGCGCTCTCAGACAGCCGGACCCTTGATTCTGCACCTTAGATCGGGTGCCCGCATCCTTTCTCCAGAGGAGGGACAGATCCACCAGTCTCGGGAGTGTTCTCATTTCTGGGTCCTAGGCAGAGCCAGTGACTTGGCAGGTCGCGCAGACCGGTCTCTGATTGCTCCTAAGGCATCGGTCCCCTCCTTCCCCACCACCCCCGTTTGGGGCACTTTTATAAGTACGGAATCACGGAGTCCATTGGGCAGGCTTAAATCTTTTATTCCTCAAGGGTTTTTAAGACCCTGCGTGGAATTCAGGAGGTGAGCAAAGGCCCAACTGAAACCAGGTTTGCCAAAGATGCTATTTGTGGTCACAGAAGCGAAGGGCTGAAAGTGACCTTATGAAGCCATCTTGAGCAAAGACTGCTATAGGGCAGACACCATAATAAGGCACTGCAGTCTCTTTGTTTTGTTTCTAGTTTGATTTTTTTTTCTGCTCTGAATTTTTTAATAATTTCTAGAAAGAGTGAATTTAAGGAAAAACAAAATATTAGCAATTATATTTTATTACATTCTTTTTCTGCAGTTATTGAGATGATGATATTAATATTTTCCTTTAACCTGTTTATGAGATCAATCACATTATTAGACTTTCCAATGATGAACCATTCTTGATTCCCAGGTAAACAACTTGTTCATAATATTGTTATCATTTCCAAAAACACCTTGTTGGGTAGGGCACAGTGGGGCACGCCTGTAATCCTAGCACCTTGGGAGGCTGAGGCAGGAGGTTTGCGAGTTCAAAGGCAGCCTCAGAAATTTAGCAAGGCCCTAAGCAACTCAGCAAGACCCTGTCTCTAAATAAAATATTTAAAAAGTTTGGGGAGGGCTGGGGCTATGGCTCTGTTGGAGAGCACTTGCCTAGCACTGGGTGAGGCACTGGGTTTGATTCTCAGCACCACACAAATAAATAAAGGTGCCATATATAACTAAAAATATTTTTTAAAAGAGGGGGGGCAGCTGGGCTCAGTGGTTAAGTGGCACTGGGTTCAATTCCCAGTATGCCCCTCCCCAAAATTTAAAACCTCGTTGGTTTCAACTGCTTATATTTTGTTTAGATAGTTATTATTCTCAAGACAACAATTGCTTCCCCCCACCATAAAAATGAGTGAGAAATGATGGACTAATAAACTGTATTATGACAATTGATTATATGGAGGGGAAATTAAATTGGATCTTGTTGGGGTATACCTAGTCAGTACCTAGGAAATCTTGTTCTAGGTGGTGAGGTAAGGACTCTAAACAATAAAGAAGGAAATGGAGAGGGGAAACTGGCCACTTCTGTGTCTCCAGTATTTAGGTGAGGATCAAAGCAGAGTGACCTTGGTTGTAAGGTAAAAGAATACACTCATAAAACATCTCAAGATATCCATCTGCACAGTGGGCATGCAGCCTATCCTGCAGGTGCCTGCTTGTAGGCACAGTTTGGCTCTCCACTGTATCCTGGCCTGCTACCTCAGAGGAGTGTGTGAATAATCAAATGACCAAAATCTCTCTTTTGAATCCTCCAAGTTCTGTCTCTGGGATTGGTAAACAGTATTCTTGGGGAATACTGCAGCTCTGGGGTTGAACAACTGGCACAGTCAGAAGGATCCCCAAGAGGAATGTATTGTGTTGGCTCTGGAGTTGGAGAAGGACATGGGTTCTGGAGAGGAAATCCTGGGTTAGTCACAGCCTTGATGTGGTTTGAGGTGGCTTCCATATTAGAGGGATGGGGACTACCATGTGCCTATGGGGACATGCCAAAATGTAAGGAGGAGTGCTACAAGTGTTGAAAGCAGCATCCAAAGTAGTTGTGGGAAAGCAAAAGGAAACAAAGAATGTTTCTGGAGTGGTGGTAAGGCCCCTGCCCTGTGCATTAAAGTTAGCCACAGAACAGGAGTTAGCTAGTCAGGCTCAACTACACATAGTACAGAAAAGTTAAGACTAGAAAGAGATGCCTGTTTTATACAGGCTAACAGCAAGGATGTGCTGTCACACCGTTTAGAACTTGCAGACAAATGTCTACAGCTCCTGGCATGCTGTTATGCTAAATTAAGGGGACATTGCAGGTGCAGAGCCCATGTTAAGGTGTCAGTGACTAGTGAAAACTAGCATCCTCATATTTGGGACCCACTCAGGGTGTCCACTAGCTCCAGTGATTCAAAAGTTGAGGTAGAGAACAAAACCGTAATGGAAGCTAGTCTTGAAATGGTCCAAAAGTTAAAGATCCAGCAGGAGTGACCTGAAGGGACTGATCCAGATGTTCTCCCCCCACTCTGGAGAGATATACCAAATCTCTCTATATACCCTGGCAGAACTACAGGAACTGGGGTCCAATTACAGGCAGAAATGAAAGAAAAAAAAAAAAGTATACCGGCATGGCTGTTCCATTTGTGGGACTCTGGAGCAGATGGGATAATGTCAGATGGTATGGAATTGTCTAAAATGGTTTTGGTAACTCTTCACCCTGCTTTGCATCAGTAACTTTATACCAGTGCCACTGATGAAAATGTGGAGTCATTTTACTAGGTTGGCTGCTTTTTGCCACTCACACCGCATGGCCAAAATCAGATGTTCCTTTGCCCAGAGGCATCTGGGTTTCTATGGAAGAACTATTTGTGGGAACTCGGGGAGAAACATGCTATTTATACGCAGCCTTTCCCAGGACCAGACAGTATGATTTTCAAAGTTGCAATGAGGCATGCAGCATTACACACAGCCCCTCTGTCCATTTATGGTATCCTATATCAATATTATCCCCATTAGTAGGGGATAATGAGAAGTGCAACTGATATCAGACCTAGGGGAGACAGAAAGATTGCCACAGAAAATGCAAATCCAAAAAACCCTGCTAAAACTTGGAGGATCTCTCCAAGACTCCTGTGAGCAGATGTGAGTGGGCTTAATAACAGCAGGAGTGGATGAAAGTAAAATTAAAAATCTAGTGGCACTCTAGTACAATTATGTAAGCAATTGCCAAAGGACAGAAAGTTTCATATATTACCTCTCAGTAAGGAAAAGGGAAGGAGACAGAAAGGTAAATGTGTCTCCTATGCCCAGAGGAGACAAAGACAAGCCTTTCCTATTAGGAGAAATAATGAAAGCAGAGTCATAGCTCCCCCTGAGGAGTTTATGAACACCTGGTTATGGGCTGACTAGGGGAAAAAATCAAGGCACAGAGGTCTCAGCCATGTCTCTGGACCAGAGGCCATATATACAATTGGCAATACGTTACTCTTCAAAAAATATTCAGAGTAACAGTATTAGTGGATATGTGAACTCAATGTACATTGATATATGGTAATCCTGACAAATTCTCAAGCAAGTTAGCTGCCTCAAAAGACATGAGGGGAAAATATTAAGAGTCTGAACCATAACATTGACACTGCAGCTTTGACTCCTGCCACCCACCCCACCTGGTGTTTATAGCTCCCATTCCTCGATATATTATAGATATTGATAACTTATGGGGTAAATATCTACAAACTACAAAAATATCTTACTCTCTACAGTAAGAAAGTTCTATTTGCATTGCTGGGAGATTAAACATGTGTCAACTGTAAAACCAATATATTTTTTCTACTTCTTTGCTGATTGCTTATTCATGTTTTCTTTTAATATTTATTTATTTATTGTAAAGCCAATCTTAAGGACGCATATAAAACAGCTTCCTATTGGCCAGATAATTACCACCAAACAATACTGGCTTCCTGTGGTCATCAAGAGATAATGGAGATCATACATGAATGGGCCAAAATAAACATAATTTGCTCAAACCACAGTCCCTTTAACTACCCTATGTGGCTGCTAAGAAAGCAGGATGAATGAAATTATGGGATTTTCTAGTAAATAAATAGAATGGAGACTCTCATACTAAGAGAAATAAGCTGGACCCAGAAAGTCAAAGACCGAATATTTTCTCTGATATGCGGAAGCTAATCCAAAATAAAGGGTGGGAAAAAAAAAGGTGGGGGAGTCCATCAAAATAGAAGACAGATCAGCAGAGTAGTGGAAGGAGAGTGAGAGAGAGGGAGAAGGGACAGGAACAGTGAAACGAATCTGACATAACTTTCCTACATACATACATAAATATACCACAGTGAATCTCACCATTATGTATATCCACAAGGCACTAATTTAAAAAATATTAGTAAATAGCAGAAAGATCAGTATAGTATACAACTATAATGTACCGATAAAAAAAATGTGGCTGGAAAAAAAAAGAAAGATCAATAGAGTAGAGGGAAGGGAACTGGAGGAAGAAGAAGGAGAGGGGAAAGGCAAGTACCAGGAACTGAGTTAAAGCAAATTATACTCCATGGTTTTATAATTATATCAGAATGAATCCTAAACCAGGTACGGTGGCACACGCTTATAATCCCAGTGGCTTGGGAGGCTGAGACAGAAGGATTGTGAGGTCAAAGCCAGCTTCAGCAACTGCGAGGAACTAAGCAACTCAGTGAGATCCTGTCTCTAAATAAAATACTAAATAGGGCTGGGGATGTTGCTCAGTGGTTGAGTGCCCCTGAGTTCAATCCCTGGTACCAAAAAGAAAAGAATCCTAGCTGGGCACGGTGGTGCATGCCTATAATCCCAGTGGCTCTGGAGACTAAGGCAGAAGGATCACAAGTTCAAAGTCAGCCTCAGCAAATAGTGAGGCCTTAAGCAACTTAGCAAGTTGTCTCAAAATAAAAAAAATAAAAAGGACTGGGGATGTGGTTCAGTGGTTAAACACCCCTGGGTTCAATCCCTGGTACCAAAAAAAAAAAATGATATTGTTGCTACATGCTAAAACTGTCTTGCCTGCTCTCGGAGCTATACCTACAACATCATACAGAGACATTTAATCAGATGATACAAAGGCACATAAAACAAGATGACATCCCTTTTCAGTGATGGCAGATACACTACGCTAGCCATCTCCCGCTATTGGAAGGGGTCAAATATGCTTTGACTTTTGTGGACACAGTTACAGGCTTGATGCAAACTCACTGTACATTGATATATGGTCATCAAGAGATAATGGAGATCATACATGAATGGGCCAAAATAAACATAAGAACTAATCAAAAGGCAACTATTAAGGGACTGACCCCACTGAGTGCCATGTATGGCACACGAGGGGTAATTGAGAGTTACCAAAGAACCCATTTCACAGGTCATGACATACCACAGTGAGCTCAGGACATATTATGGATTTCCTACCTGTCATACAATCCAACAGGAGCTGGTTTAATTGAAGAAAAAAAATGAATGGCCTGATGAAATAAGTCTTAAAGACTGAAAATAACTCTAACTCCTGAGATAACTGAGGACATTAAATGAGAAACACAGACATCAGCAGTTTGTAGCCATTTCTACCATGTTAACTTGCCCATGGGCACCAGCACTAAGGTTACAGATAAAGGACACTTGCACTGAACATTTTCTTAAGCAGGCCTGGGGCACAAGTAACAACTTACTGTTTCTGGAGTCTCAAGACCTCATATCAGAGACAAGGAGCTAATGCTCCTTGGTCATGGACTGTACAAATGAGCCTCCAGTGGTTTGCATTACTGACCCCTTGAGGGGAAAGAGAATGTCTGAATTTACACATAAAGCCTACTGTGTTAGGAACCTGACTCTAACAAGTATGGTGATGTTACTCTTGGGAGTCATCACTTAAGGACACTACATATCAGTTTATGGCAGCTATATATTCCAGAGGTGTCTTATTCTTTTTATATCCCTGAAGTTCAAACAAATAGATTGGTCTGGTACACCTGCCCAGGCCTGTGTAGGCTACTCTACTAATACAAGATCATACAGTAGTCTATATACTGTTCCATGGAGCTAATTTTCCATTATTGATGCCTATTAAATATTTGTCATATTCTCCATAATTTAGCATAACTTATTCCTGGACTGGGCAATGGAAGTTGCACATCATGCCAACCAGACTGACTGTTGGATCTTTCTCGAAACTCTCTGGCTGCAACACAAGGACTTTCCTGGGAAGCCAACCTACAAATGAGACCTAATGTACTTGGATAAAACAGAAATGAAGCCAGGTGTGGCACTACACACCCATAATCCCAGTGGCTCAGGAGGCTGAGACAGGAAGTTCTCGAGTTCAAAGCCAGCCTCAGCATCTTAGCGAGGCCTTAAGCAACTTAGCAGACACTGTCTCTAAATAAAATATATAAAAGGGCTGGAAATGTGGCTCAGTAGTAAAGCACCCTTGGATTCAATCCCTGGTACCAAAAAACAAACATTGGACTGGGGCTATCGTTCATTGGTAAAGTGCTTGCTTTGCATGCACAAGGCCCTGGGTTCAATCCCCAGCATCACAACACAAACAAACAACAAAAATAGAACTGGTCTACACACAGTTTCACTCATGCTTTAACCCAAGTGTCCAAATAAATCAATGTTATCTTAATTACCTTAGCACACTTGCTGATAAGTTCTTGCTTTTTGTACTGCTATTGTAAGATATGGATGCAATGTGACGCCATAGTCCTGTTCAGAGGGCTTCACAGAAGACCTGGGGATGTATAAGATTGTGAGGGGCTTTTCAAGACACAGAAGGGATAGAATGTTGGGTAAACACTAGTTAGTGCCTAGGACATTGAGATAAAAAGTATATATTTTTTTCAGTACCAGAAATTGAATCCAGGGGCATTCTACCATGGAGCCACATCCCCAGCCATTTTTATTTATTTATTATTTTGACACAGACTCTCACTAATTTGCTGAGGCTGACCTTGAACTTGAGATCCTCCAGTCTCAACTTCCAGAGTTACTGGGATTACAGGTATGTACCACCCCACCTGACTAAGAAGAACTTTAAAGAACATGGTAGGAAGGAAATAGGGGAAACCGGCCACTTTCCTTGCCTCCAAGCTTTAGGTGAGAAACAAAGAATTATGATCTTAGTTGTAAAGTGAAAGAATTGACTCATAAAACATCTCAAGAAACCCATTTGCACAATGGGTATGCACTCTGTCCCATATATTCTCTCTGCTTGTATGTATGGTATGGCCATCTACTGCATCCTGGCCTGCCACCTCAGAGGAGTATATAAATAATAACATGACCTCTCTGTTAACTCCTTCAAGTTCTTTCTTTGGAGTTGGTAAACAGTATGCTTGGGGTATTTGCAGCCCTAAGGTTAAACAGAATCATGTCTCACCCCATACACAAAAATAATTCCAGGTGCACACACATTTTATTGTGAAAGGCAAACTTTAAACATTTTAGAAAAAAAAATTAGAATATTTTTATAATCTAAGGGTAAATAAACTATACACATTTCTTATGAGGATTTACCTTCATTAAAATAAAAAATCTGGGGGCTAGGGTTGTGGCTCAGTGGTAGAACACTTGCCTAGCACTGGATTAAATTCTGAGCACCACAAATAAATAAATGAATAAAGTAAAGGTCCATCAACACCTAAAATTTTTTTAATTAAAAAAATTAAAAATCTGCCAGTGTGGTGGCACACACCTGTAATCCTAGTATCCTGGGACACTGAGGCAGGAAGATTGCAAGCACAAAAAAAAAAAAAAAAAAGGGCAGGGGTGTGGCTTAGTAGTTAAGCGCATCTGGGTTCAATCCCTGGTACAAGAAAAAAAAAAAAGTGAGGAGGTGGGGAAGACAATTAAAAGGTGAAACTAAAAAATTAAAAGCTACCTGGAGCTGGAGTTATACCTCAGTGATAGAGTGTGTGCTTGGAATGTGGGAGACTCTGTGTTCAAGTTTCAGTACCAAACAATGTTTTAATTAATTAATTGATTAAAATAAGAGCTACCCAATATGAGAAGATACCTACAAGCTTAAGACCAAATAAGTATTACTATTTGATTTTATGGAATTTTCTTTACTATCTTCACAACATTTTATAAATACAAAAATGTTCTGAAATTAAAAGTTTTAAAGTGAAAAAAGTAATGGTATTTGAAGTATATAAAGAATTCCTAAATAAGAGTAATTTAAACAAAATGGGCAAAAGGAATTTATAGATAAGAATACATGGGCTGGGGCTGTAGCTCAATGGCAAAGTGCTTGCCTAGCACATGTGAGGCACTGGGTTTGATCTTCAGCACCACATAAAAATTAACAAATAAAATAAAGGCATTCTGTCCATCTACAAATACAAAAAAAAAATTTTAAATTAATGGAAAAATACTTGGATGTGATTTCCAAGAGATTCGTGTGCTGAAAGCTTGGTCCCCAGGAGTAGCAGTGTTGAGGTGGTGGAACATTGGTGGAAGGTAATTAGGTCATGGGGGCTCCACCTTCATGAAAGGATTAATGCTGGGTTCCTGGAGTAAGTTGTTTCTCTAGAGACCAGGTTATTATAAAGGCTGATCTTTTCTATTGCAGGGTGTTCTTTTTCATTTCTCTAGCATGTTATGACCAGGATGCTGATGCCATGCTGTTTGGAACCAAATAAACCTTTTTCCTTTTAAATTAGCCAACCTCAGATGTTTTAGTATAGCAAAAAATAATGGACTAAGCTCACCTATATTAATAGTCATTAAATCCACAACAGCATATTATCTCACACTCATCAGACTAACAGCTTAATTCTGGCAATACCAAGTCTTGATGAGGATCAGTTGAAATGTTCATGTATTATTGCTGAAAATGTAAATTGGTGTTTTCATGCTAGAACAGCAGTTTGGGCATATCTAGGAAGTTGAAGTTAAAAATACCATTTGACCCAGTAATTCCAAGAGTTCCTGGGTATGCCTTGGGAGAAATTCTTAATTCAATGCTCAAAAATTCTACATTGGTTGAAACACAGGAAAACCAGAAACCACCCAAATATCAAGAATCAAGAAAATGGAGAGCCTCCATGGTGGTGCATGTCTTTAATTCCAACTACTCTGGGAGCTGAGGCAGGAGGATCACAAGTTCAAGGGTAGCCTGGGCGCATAAAAAGGACTGGGGATATAGCTCAGTGGTAGAGCACCCCTAGGTTCAATATCCAGTATCAAAAAAAGAGGGCGGGGGGATGGACACAGCACTGGAGATGGAGCTCAGTGTAGAGTGTGTGCCTATGTGTGCCCAGCATGCACAAGGCCCTGGGTTTGGTCCCTTGCACTGCCAGGGGAAGGAAGACAGGAGTTGTGATATTTGATAGAATATCACTCACTGGACAAGAGGAAGAATATCAGTATGGGCCAATTCACAATGCCCCAAGAACAAAGTTGCAGAAATAAACATACATATATTGCCTTAGAGTTTGGAAATATGCAAAATCATACTTAAGTTGTATAAGGATGCATGGATTGGAGCTGGGGTTGTAGCTCAGTGGTAGAGTGCTTGCCTAGCAAGTGTGAGGCACTGGGTTCAATCCTCAGCACCACATAAAAATAAATAAATAAAATAAAGGTATTTTGTCTATCTACAACTAAAAATTTAAAAAAAAAGAATGTATAGTTATGTAATAAAAGCTTGAGTGTGGGCATGGGGATAAGTACTGAGTTTAGAACTGGATTTAACTTTTTGTGTTCATAACCCCACTCTTACCACTGTTAGAATAATAGCTCTTTGCCCCACGGTTCACCCCAAAATCCCTCCTGGACGCCCCACCCCTCTACCAGCCAGAGTTAGATAGAGCTTCTGGTGTGTACTGTGGGGTACCCAACCAGTAAGTATTGACCTTTAACCAGGAAGGTGAAGTTTCTTCTAGCAAACATTAACTGGGAGTTAATTGAGTATGTCAAAGTCATAGTTCTATTTGTAGCAGCCTGATGCTTGCATCAGCCCTGAGCCCTGCGTAGCCCCAGGTGTTCATTTCTCCAATCCACACTTGGGTGACTTCTTTTACAGAGGAAACCCTGAAGCTACGGGAAATTAAACACGTGTCCACACTCATGCCCACCCTTACAGCTCCCCTGCAAATAGGAGCTGCTCTAATTCAGATTGCCAAGTCCAGCCTGGTAATCGTACAGGGTCAGGGTCTTCGCTGGCCTTGCCCCAGGGTGAGACCAAGCCGCACTAGCTGAGTGGGAGGGATGCCAACCAACTGCACTAGATCCTCACCTAGTTTGTTTCCTAGGTAGGAAGGTGAAGCGGAGAAGTGAACTGTGACAGTCACCTTCCTACACGCTAGGCTCATTACTTTACTGATGGGGAAACTGAGGCCCCAAACGGGCAGAGATCTTCCCCTGTCACACAGCAGGAAACGGAGGGGGACAGTTCACTGTAAAAAAACAATCTAGCGAAACCGGCTGTTGAGACTGATCCCCACCCAAACTGCATCCTCCCTGGGAGCCCGCTAGCTCTTCTACAGTACCTCCACGGGACCAGCGGTGTGCCTTTCCAGTTACCGGGCTATCTCAGAAAACGCCCCTGCGCCTGGGCACCCCAGCCCGGCTCAAGGATCCCGCCCCCAGCCAACCCCAACCACGCCTGCTTCTTGGGATTTCCCAGTCGCCGCAGAGACCGGCTTTAGCCTCGAGGGGACGACAAAGCCCGGGCTCTTTGGGAGCCGGCCCAGCCGAGGTCCGCCTGATCCTGAAGGCTTCTTGCAGCGATAAAACAAAGGAGGACTGTGCTGTGCACCCATGGGAGGAGTGGCATTTCATCCGGGGGAATCTCCCCCTTTTTCCCTCGCCCTGTCCCTCAGCACCCGTGCGCCCTGAGTCTTGGCCGTTACCCCTAGCCTCCGCCCTACCCCATCTGACCTGGGGCAATTTTAATTTCTGACCCCTACCCAGTACCCAGTGCAGAAGTGCAAGGTGGATCAAGGCCTGGATGGGAGTTGAAAAGCTTGGTGTTCCCCCCACCGACCCACCCAACCCCCGCCGACGTCGCCTAGCTCGGCCTGGCCCTGCCTGGCCATGTACCTCAACTCTGGTTCATACGAGGTCAGACAGGGGTCTGGGCAGATGCTTTCTACTTGGAGTCAGGGCTCAGGCTGGACCCCAAGACCCTTGGCCTTTTCCCCAGAGCTTATGCTGACCCGTCACTGGGTTTGAGTGGTAGTGATACCTAGCACATCATCACCAGCAGGCAGAGCACCTCTGTTTTCTTGACCTGTCTGAGCCTCTATTTTCTCATCTGTCACCGGACTCTGTGCTCTGGAATGGAGAATGTATTGCAGCCTGTATTCCAGGTGTTCAAAGGAGTGCAGATGTCCTCCTTCTTGCTGCCTTCCCTATGTCCTCCACTTGGACTAGCTGTCTGTTCCATACCAGAAGCCTCCTAGGAGGGCACTCGACCTTCTAGGTTGAAGTTTGGAAGTCCTGCTGACCTTGGGCACCAGGGGGCCAAGACAGGCAATGAACTACCTTGTAGCATAGTAGGCTGGCCACAGGCCTGGCTATGACCAACACCAGTGGGGCTCCTGCAGCTCTAACAAGCACATCCTCTCTCCCAGCCTCCATTTATTCACCTGTAAAATGGGGACATTCTAATAGTTGGCCAGCCAACTGCACAGTGTATCCATAGCTCCTAAAAGTGCCTGGACCAATAATCCTGAGGGTGGATATCTGAAGCCAGATCAGACACTTGACCTAGACAGACCCTAACCTAACCTTGGGTGATTTAACCAGGGGACTGCAGTCTATAGCTAAGCATCCCTAACTGAGATAGGGAATAAAATACACAAGGCGAGGCCTGGGGCAACTCCTGCAAACTCTTCCCGAAATAATGCTTCACCATCCTTCTCAGAGTTGGCATGGGTTCACTCAGGCTCTGGGTCTCATTTTCAATATAATGGTTATAAAAGCAAAAGAAAACAAACCCCACCCTATAACCAGCTGAGGCAGTGCCTCCTGGCCACCCTTTGATATTTGAGGACTGAACAATGAGGCTGATTGCCCAAAGATTTGAAAGTCATCTTAATTAGAAGGAAAGAATGTCCTGTGGTGGGTTATTCTAAAAATACAGCTGCATCCACATCTGGAGGGGAAGGGCGGGGGGGGGGGTGTGGGGAACAGGGATGATGGCTAGGCCAGCTTCAGAAGCTCTGACGCCTGCATTCCTGGGGCAGGGGTCATCTTCTCTCTACAGAGAAGGGAGAGGAGGTGGACGCCAAGGTAGCCAGTCCCCTCATGGCTGGGCTAGTTGTTGCAGGTTTAGGATATGGAAGCAAAACAGCCAATATGTCTCTTCCTAACCTTCACCACTTCATGTGAGCCCTCCCTATACCCAGGTCTCGGTTTCTCCATTACATGGTCATCGACATGTAAGGGCCCGGTTAGTACATGCTGGTTCTTTTTTCAAGCCCCACCTGACCTGGGCAGGGTGGGCCATCAAGTCATCTTCTTATCAGAGAGGGGATTTTTTTTTCCCCCTGCACTTTGTTTGCAGGTGGTTTGTCAGCTTTTATGAATTTGTCGTGTGTTTTGTTTGCATTCTCATTTTAAATAAATATTCATTTTGGTACCTAATCTTGCATCTATACTTTTCCATTCCTCCCTCCTTTCCTTTCTCTCCTTCTTTCTTTGAACTTTCTGAGGAGATGGGGTCTTGCTATGTTGCCCAGACAGGCCCTGAACTCTCAAGCTCAATTGATCCTCCTATTTCAGCCTTCCCAATGCTGAGACCACAGAACAGATGTCACATGTCGTGCATTCATTTTTTTTTTTCTTGAAGAGGCCTCCCAATACCTCATGAAGAAGAAGAAGAACTGAGAGAATGTTTTGAGAACAATGTGGAGGCAGGAATGCTGGCTGATGGTGTCACTGTGAGAAGACAAGGACACCTGGGTTCTTGTCCCAGCACACTGGTAGGAGTTTATTTTCCTAGTGGTTGGACAATCCCTGGTGAGTGTGTGTGTGTGTGTGTGTGTGTGTGGTGAACACATGCAGGACCTGGCTGCTCAGTGGGAGTGTCAGTGAGTATAAGCCAGATGGGAGGTGGGGAGAACCTTGGGCTTTTCCTTTCCACCTGCCCATGGCTCTGAGTCATGGGCAAGGGCTCCCAGAGTGGCCCTTGTCCCTCCAGATTTCTTTTAAGCCAGCACTGCTTGATGATTTCAAGGACAACTGCAGAACAATGTGCCCACAGGCTGCACACACATACACACCTGGGATCATACAGCCAAACCCCCTCTGTGTAGAACCCAAGAGTACAGCTCCTGGGTGTGCAGACAAGCAGCACAGACGCTCACAGGGCCTGAAGTCTTTTCACTGCCTCTCCAGGCTTTGTTTCTGGGAACTTGTAACCCTTTGGCTGACTCTGCCAAGCAGATAATCTGCTTCTCCCAAAACACAGCCTGAAGCTCTGAGCCCAAAAATAGCAGCAGCGGGGGAGGGGAAGCCACCCCGCACACACATGCTCTGGGAGGTGGTTCCGGAGGTGGCTTTTACATTCCAACAGCAGTCACTGGAGGATGTGGGAATTACTGGCAATTGCTGAGGACTGTGAAGGCTGGGGAGTGGGGGACGTGGGGGACAGGCTCAGGTCAGCCCCACAGAGCACAGCTAGGGGTTGGACAGGAGCCATCTCATCCAGCCATAGGGGGTTAGAGACAATGAAACAGGCATGGACACAGGGAAGCAGCTGAGGAGCAGAGAGCCTGAGGAGCCCTGAGGTTACAAAGAGGTTTCACAGCACTGGTCTGAGGCTGCACACTGCTGGCTGGTAATGCACTCCACTGACATGCGGGGATGATGGCCCTCACTCCTCTGTGCCCCAGTGATGGGGTGGGGGTTACTTAATTTCCTTCTTTGGGCACCTCTATTGCCCCTCAGGGTGACAAAGACAGGACCGGCACCCTGCTATCTTGGTACCTCTTTATGTGTGTGTCCTCAGACAGGTTACTTAACTACTCTGATTCTGCTTTCTCATCTGTAATAGTAAACTGCTTCATCAGAGAGTGGTGAGATTTAAGTGAATTTGGCAAACCATGCTGCAGAGTCTGGCCAGAATCACTGAGCAACTACAGTCTCCTGCATTTCACGGTGTCTTTGCCTTGCCTTTGAGCAGCCACAAGGTCCATTCCTGCCTCTTCACTTTGCCCAGGCCATTTTCCCTGCCTAGCTTGCCCTCTTCCTATTCTACCACTGTCCTTGTCTGTGGCCCTGCCATGGCTATTTGTCCATGGATAGCTCACTGGTGTGGTCTTCTCTCCCTGCTTGGAGTGGGATTCAATTTCTCTCCCTTGTCAGAAGAGCTCCTGAGGTACAAAAATGGCCACTGTACACATTCTTGATCACAGGCACCTGGCAACTCCAGCTGGGAGAAGACAGCAGGAAATAGGCCCCAAATAAAGGACTGATATGGGCCCTATACAATCCGTCTTTGAGATATATATATATATATATATATGGGGTGGGGGGGGGGGGTTGCCGGGGATTGAATTCAACCACTGAGCCACATCCCCAGCCCTATTTTGCATTTTATTTAGAGACAGGGTCTCACTGAGTTACTTAGTGCCTCGATGCTGCTGAGGCTGACTTGGAACTCACGATCCTCCTGTCTCAGCCTCCCAAGCTGCCAGGATTACAAGCGTGCCTTGGTATATTCTTGCTCACAGACATTTACTCCTTCAGGGTTGAGACTGGCCTCAGAGGGGGAGGCCAGCAGCGTCTATCCCAGGAAGGAGCTCCCATATAGAAATATGGACCCTCCAACCTGGCAAGCTGAAAGACACTCTATACATATACATGGACCCTTCCAATCTGCCTGTTTCATAGAGACACTGGGCTTCAGTATCACTGTGACATGGGGGTGGGGGTGGGGAGGAGGCAGTTAGCAGTCATGTCCCACTGTTATCCCTGAAGCTGATGAAGCTGAAGACCTGGCCCTGGACTTCACATATATCCATGGTTACCAAGACCTCGCCTCCTGCACTCCAGCAGACATCAGGTCTAGAGTTGCTATTTGTATGTACAACTACTGTGCCTCTGCAGGGGACCAGGCTTTCTCAAGGTTGTCATGTCCCCACAGCACCCCAAATAGCCTATCCAAATTCAACAGATGGTGTCCCTCCCAAACCAGGCCTTCATCTATGTCTCCCCAGGGGAAGATTCACTGTCCCCAGGGTTTTGCAAGCCAGTAGTGAGCCTCATCTTGCCCTCACTCGCACTGCCAAGCTCATGAAGGTCAGAATCCAAAGATGGATTCTGCAGGGCCCCTGCCGGTCCACTCTCTCAGGCCTTTTCTCTTTTGTCTCCTCCAAGCCCGGGGCTCCCATGTACCTATGGTCAGGAATGTCCATAGTGGTATCTCTGTCCCTCAGGAGCTCTTCTGGCCACGGAGAGACACTGAATCCCACTTTGACCCATTGGCTTCCCGTCATGGGTCTGACCTCCCTCTGTGGGCTCTTTCATGCCCAGCAGCCATCTGTCCTGGCATCATTCAACCCCAGTCCTGCTGCATGCTGCTGCTGCCAGTGGATCCGCTTCCTCCTTCTCTGCCACCCTCCTCCTCTCATACTCTCAGATGACTGCATATGATTTTTTTTTTTTGTCCTGGGGATTGAACCCAGGGGTGTTTTATCATTGACCTACATCCCCAGCCCTTTTAATTTTATTTTGAGACAGGTCTTGCTAAGTTGCTGAGGCTGGTCTAGAACTTGGGTTCCTCTTGCCACAGCCTTCAGAGTTGCTGGTATTACAGGTGTGCACCACTGTGTTCGGTGACAGCTTCTGCTCTTGTCCCTTAGCTGCCAGCTGCTTATGACTCACCACCACACTCAAAACCCTTCCATGACTCTCCCTCCACTGTCCTTGTCACAGACCACAGTTGACACAACTCTGCTTGGCTCCCTCTCTTGCTTTACATTATATGCACCCCTGTCCCTTTCTCGTCCCTGCCTTTGCTTGTCTCCCTGTCCCCACCAGGTACTTCAGAGGCTTTTCACAGGCCATTCACTTTTTCTTGGCCTGGCTACTGTGACTCATCCTCTGCCTGACTCTGCCTTCTCCCTTGCCATACAACCTGGAGGCCAGCTTATTCCTGGAAAATCTGGATTCTGCTACTAGGACTAGACAGGCCAGGCCTAGGTAGCACCCTCTGTGGTCTAGGTCTGAAACAGCTTACCTGGATGGTCTGTTCTTACACTCTGGCTGTAAACAGCTGCCCAGTACATGGTTTCCGGATTTGGTGCTAAAAATACTCAATGGCCCAGACAGGAAGGGTTTACCAGGAAACAGCTGCTTCTGGGAGGGGCTGGCTGGAGCTGCAGGGGAGGCCCACCCACCACAGTGGTCCATATATTAGAAGGGGTTGGGTCTCTGAGAGACAGATGAGTCTTCAGGGCCCACAAAGCCTACCATGTGTTGGTCAAGAACTTCAGCATGGACAGAGCATTTACCTTTTTACTAATTCTTTTGGTTTGATACCACCTGCATGGACAGCCTTTGAACTAAAACACATGTAAAAATAAAGTGCTATTGTAAGAGAGGTGAGCTCTGGTCCCTTTGTGGGTGATTGGGTAGGGATTCCTGAAGTAGGGGGCAATTCTGCCATCTGCTCTTCCTCTCTTCTTTTAACAGAACATCTAGGCTGCTAGGGAAGAAAATGAATGAAGGAATGCATGAATGAATGGTTCAGAGAACTTGGGAAGTCTCAGAGGAGAAAAGCCAAGACCTGAATAAGCAGTGGTAGTAGCACTGAGGTTTACTGGAGAGGAGGGAAGGAACTGAAGAGTCTTGTGGGAGCATCAAGTACAACATGGGGAAAAGGGTGTGTGTGTGTGCAGGGGTGGCTCTGGGTTTCTGGGTGGTCACCAGGGCTGAAGAGGGTCTGCCCTTATGTGTGAGGCTCTGAGGAAGAAGGCAGGTCTTGCCTGTGAACACCACCAAGAGCCTGGACAGGAGATTTAGGGCTCCTTTGGGGTTCACCAGACCTGGGAATTTGGGGATTTCTTCTTGTTTTGCCACAGGGAGGGTTGCCGAGTCAGTAAGGTGGCATGGACAGCAGAGCTCATAGCCATTTTGCCAAGGGACCACAGGTCTTTCTCACGTCGGCAGTCTTTGCACAGGAAATAGCAGATGGCCCAGCTGGCAGGTCTGCCACCCAGATATTAGAGCATCCAGGACTTGTTGTGTCTTCCGGCCCCTGGAACTTGGGGTGCCAAGAGCTTCTCTTCATAAATAACTAAGAGGTACCTGAAGGTCCAAGGACAAGTGGACCTCTGTCTGCAGAATGGCCTTTGTCCTGAGATGGGACAGGACTGAAAATGGAGGTCTGCCCCAGGTCTTGCTTTGCCTTCCACCAAGCTTCAGTTCCCCTATCTGAGGATTCCCCATGTCTCTGAGAAGGTGCATCTGCAGCAGAACCCAGCTGCTACTCCCTTTAATGTTTCGCCTGTCTTCTCCTTTGTCAGGCGTGCTGCCCCCACCAACCCTGGACTCCCAGCCTCCCAGGAATGTGCTTCGCAGCCCCCAATCCAGGCGCCTGCCTTATCAGCCCCCAATCACAGGGGAGACAGACGTCCCTGCTGACAATGAGAGCCCCTCCTGCTAGCCCCATCTTGACCCCAAGTGGAGGGTGGCCAGCAAGCTAAATGCCTTAAGGAAGAATACCTTCCCTCCTTCCCCAAGCTGGCTTGAAACCTGACCTCCCTCCCTCCTTGGGTTCATTACCAGTCTGGTGGCGCCTGTCCTGGCGTCAGAGGCCCTGGATCCCTGCCCTGTTGCACACTGCTGCCACCAAGGGATCTGCTCTCCCTGGCCCACTTCAAATATGACCTTGGTCTGCTTTACTGGAAAACCAAGGCCATCTGAGGGGTTTCTCTCAGCCTGCCCCAAACCCCAATCTCTTAGCACTTTGGTCCAATCTGCTGTATTAGTGGTACTTAACAAATACCCTACACAAATGCACATCCCCTTCAGCCTGCCAGCTCTCCACTTCTCTCCAGTGGCACCTTGACCCACTCTCATCAGGCACTGGTCCCCAGGGAACCCCCCCTCGGTATCCTTGTGGGACCCTTGTGCTCTGAGTATCCTGCTCAACCAGTTCTCTCAGCTAGCTTTAGTCTCCAGGGACCTCAGGACCTGGACTAGAGGATCCCTGGTCTTATGTACAAACATGGACATCCAAGGCGGAATTCCCCGTGCTGACTTTATGAGCACTTTCCTTTTCTTCCTGCTTACCATTATCCTGATCACCAGAGACTTTGGCATGGCTACATCCCACAGTCCCAAGGCACACATCTCCCTGAACTTCTCACTGCATGGTCCTTTCTGAAGCACTTCCTGGGCTCAGCTCCTAAACCTTTCCCTTCCCCCAACCTTTTGATCCTATTGGTTAGGTTTGCCTTCTTTCTCAGAGCACTGAAAGTCAGGTTGCCAGGCCTGGCTTCTCTTCTCCATCTACCCTTACCCCTTGGGCATCTCACACAGGCTCAGGCTATAGATGCCATTGGTCTGCTTGTGACTGACACCCACATGTGCACTGTTGACCCTACTTTCCCCCAATGCCATACTCAATAGTTTTGCCAGTGGATGTCACAAAGATTTCTCCAAATCAATGAGGCCAGAATAGAACTCTCCATCTCTCTACCTTCTACTCAAGTGCTCTTCCTCTCTGCAATGGCCATCACCATCTACCTACTCTGGCTTAGGCCCCAAGTGTGGGCCTTGACTTCTCTCTCACAGTCATGGATGTTATGGAGCTGGGGCCTTTCAAGATACTGAGGCAGTGTGAAGACTGCCTCTTCAAACCCCTGTTCTTGCAATCAAGTCAGAAAGATTTCAGACATGTAGCTCAGAGTAATAGGAATGAGTTTATTGAAGGAATAAGGAAAAGGGAAAGGGGACACTCTCAAGGGAGAGAGCAGGTCCTCTTCAGAAGAGAGGAACAATGTGCCTCTCCTGCAGTCCAGTTTTATTGGAGATCCCAGAGAAGTTTCCAGAGAGTTCTGCCCAGGTCTACCTCTTGACTTTTGGCGGACAGCAGGATGACATCAGACTCTCAAGTCCCCACTGTCATAGCAGCTCTAGGTCAATTTGGCCCATGCTGATCAGTTCTAATTGGACTTTTTAAAAATATTTTTTTAAATTGTAGGTGGACACAATACCTTTATTTATTTATATGAGGTGCTGAGGATCAAACCTAGGGTCTCACACATGCTAGGTGAGTGCTCTACCACTGACCCCAGCCCTGGATTTTTGGAAATTTTTTTTTTAGTTGTCAATGTATCTTTATGTCATTTTATATATATGTGGTGCTGAGAATCAAATCCAGTGCCTCACACATGCTAGGCAAGCACTCTACCGCTGAGCCACAACCCCAGCCCTCTAATTGGATCTTAACCATACATTCTTACATATTTTATGGTTAGGAAGAACTACCCTTATCTCCCAGAGTTTCAGGACCTGGTCACAAAAAACCTCCTGAGTTCTTCCATCGACATTATCTTGGGCCTGCATTTCTCCTGTAGTTAGCAGATAGTTAACATGATAGTAACATATCATGTTCACGTAGGCCCATGCAGGGGTGCAGGTGAATTGCTTCTTGGAAAAGATAGCATGTGGAGAGTCAGCAAAAATGGGCCCATTTTATAGAATTATTCTCTTAACCTCATGTTCCCGCCATCTTTATCTTTCTGTTCTCTAACAATGTCCCTGGGAAACCCTCTTTCACAGCCATGTTTGGTCTGTGGGCAAAACCACCTCCACTGCTCCTGGACCCACAGTTCTATCCTGCCCAAGCCACCACTGTCACCTGAAATGTCCCTCTGCTTACTGATTCCTCTGACAATCCACTGCCCTCAGGAGAGACATAGATAAAATTTTTATAAGTTATAAAATACATAAAGCATAAAATTTGTTCTGACCATTTTAAGGTGTATAGTTAAATAGTATTATGTATGTATTTTCACATTCATGTGTAACAATCACCATTATTAATCTCTAGAACTTTTCAGTTTTCTCAAACTGAAATTCTTTACCCATTGAACTACAGCTTCCCACTTCCCCTCTCATTTAAGTGAAATACTACAGTATTTGTCCTTTTGTACCTGTATAATTTCACTTAGCATAATGTCTTCAAGATGCAGAATTTCATTCCTTTAGGGCTGAATAATATTCCATTTTCGTATATACCACACTTTATCCATTCCCATGTTAACGGACACTTGGGTTGTTTCCACCTTTGTGCTGTTATGAATATGCTATGAACATGGGTGTGAAAATAAATTACTGATTCAAGTTACTGCTTTCAATTCTCCTGGGTATGTACCCAGCAGTAGAATTGCTGGGTCATATGGTAATTCTATTCTTAACTTTTGAGTAATAGCCATACTGTTTTTCCATAGTAGCCACACCATTTTATATTCTCAGCAATAGCACACAAAATTTCCAATTTCTCTGTATCCTGGACAGCACTTGTCATTTTCTGTCTTCTTGTTTTGTTTGTATAACCATCCTAATGGGCTATTATTATTATTATTATTGATAAGGTTGATTTAATCCAAGGGCGCTTAACCACTGAGTCACATCCCCAGCCCTTTTTATTTTTTTGAGATAGGTCTGGCTAAGTTGATGAGGCTGACTTTGAACTCTGTATCTTTCTGTCTTAGCCTCCCAAATAGCTGGGCTTAAAGGCCTGCGCCACCATGCCCAGCCTAATGGGCACTTTAAAAAAGTGACAATCACCTCCTCACAGAGGCTTCCCTGATCACTCCACGCAGCTGGTAGGCCACCATCTGGTCACACCCCACATTTGTCTTATTTTCTATCAGCCACTATCTCTAGCTCATTAACTGCTGTATCCCCAGCATTTAGAAGGGCACCCAATACATTGTACATGACAGTCGAATGACTGACTGTATGAAGTTTCTTTCTTCTATCAAAATATCAAGTCCCTCTCCATCTTATCCACTTGCTCTGGCCTGCCCCACTATCCTTGTTTTTCGCCTAAGGCCACAAGTCCCCCAAACTCAGCCCCTTCCCCAGAGAGCGGCCAGGAAGATTTCCAGCAGGGGCAAGCAGAGGTTAGGGAACCCTGAACGTCTGGGGAAATTTGGACATGCTACCAAGCGCCTCCTTTGCTGCGGAGTAGGCGGCCCTGCCCCAGATTCTCACAGGGTAGAACACGCCAAGATCACTATGGGAGAGGCGGGGTAGGAGGGGAGACCGGGACTAACACCTCCGGACTTCTGGTCTCACCCACCCCCGTGGCTCCGCCCCTTTCCGGCCTCGCAGCACCTGGCTCGGGTCTTTTCCCCCCTGAGGCGGTAATCCGAGCCCCGCCCCCATGGTGGCCTCGTGGTCCTTTGCTATTGGTTCTCCTCTAGAATATCTTGAAGAGGCCAGTTCCTCATTGGCCACACTTTCTCCCGCGCCGCCACTGCAGCCACAACAACCGACACGTGCTCAACCGTGTGGCTTATTCATTGGCTAGTTGTTCCGACCCGCCCGCTTTTTCTTTTCCACTTCCAACTTCTCTCTTCCTCTTTCTATTGGCTTACCAAGCCCAGAGCCCCTCCCTCCAGCCCGGTTGTTCCGCGGCTACCACCAGGATTGGCCAAAAGCAGGAGTTAGGCGGGGCTTGGAGGCGGTTTCACGGGTGGGTTAAAGAACGCGCTTCAGGACTGGCTAAGCGTGCCGGAGAAGGTTCAATGGCTTTGCAGGGGCTGGCGGCTGAGTTTCTGCAGGTGCCGGCGGTGACGAGGGCCTACACCGCAGCCTGTGTACTCACCACAGCCGCCGTGGTGAGCAGACTGGGCGTCGCTATAGTTACCGACCCTGGAGGGGAACGAGGGGGTTTTAGGGAAGGTAGCCAGGGTTAACGGCGTGGATCCGGGGACATCCCCTGATGTGCCCCTGGTTCCACAGCAGCTGGAGCTTCTCAGCCCCTTCCACCTCTACTTCAACCCGCATCTTGTGTTCCGGAAGTTCCAGGTGAGGCCGCCGCGTCCCTTGCACCTGCTGGCCTGGCCCCACCTTCCCCACGCCTGACTACCCTTACTCCCCCCCCCCCACCCGCCACACCTCGTAGGTCTGGAGGCTTGTCACCAACTTCCTCTTCTTCGGGCCCCTAGGATTCAGCTTCTTCTTCAACATGCTCTTCGTGTATCCTATGTCGCAAGGATTTGGGCAGGGTATGGGGGCGGGGACCCTGGGCTGGGAGAGGGGAAACTGAGGCTAGGTTGGAGGTGGCACTTCCTATACAAACGCTGCAGGTTCCGTTACTGCCGTATGCTGGAGGAGGGCTCCTTTCGCGGCCGTACAGCTGACTTCGTCTTCATGTTTCTCTTCGGTGGCGTCCTGATGACAATATCCTTCCCACGGGCTCAGGAACCTCAAGCCACAACTCCTTGAGGTCTGGCCTATGTTGACTCTGGTGCTTGATGTGACCGCCTGGGGCCAAGGAGAGGGCACAGTCATTTACTTCAGTTTAGGATGTTATTTCGCTGCCATCTTAATTGGAAGGCCGGGTGGGGTGTTGGTAGCTCTGAGCCCTGAATGCAGGTATCCAGGAGAAATGGGCAGTGGTTGGAGCCTGGGATGAAGGGGATATTGTCTTGATGGGGAATGAACAAGAGCAACGAGGGAAGGGGATCCAGTGGAAGGACTCTGGGGGCTAAGGAAGTCAGAGAGACCCTGGATGTAGCTGAGACTTGTACCAAGTCACCTTGACTCTGGTGCAGCTGCTGGGACTTCTGGGTAGTCTGTTCTTCCTGGGCCAGGCCCTCATGGCCATGCTGGTGTATGTGTGGAGCCGTCGCAGCCCTGGGGTGAGAGTCAACTTCTTCGGCCTCCTCACCTTCCAGGCACCATTCCTGCCCTGGGCGCTCATGGGCTTTTCACTGCTGCTGGGCAACTCAATCCTTGTGGACCTGCTGGGTGAGCCTGCCTGTCCTTTCCACTGCCCCAGGTTGGCTGGTCCTTTCTGGACATGCTGCTCTGCCTCAGGGCATCCTCTCCTACTTCTACTGGTCCTCTCAGCCACAGCCCTCCCAGCTCCTCAGTTCTTACAACCCCTCATGCGGCATCTTCAGGGTTGACCTGCTGATGTTTGGGTGGGTCCTGCTGGGGGAGGGATGGGTAGGTAAGGAAGAGTTCTTGCTCCATGGTTCATGCTCCCCTAGTGTTCACAGGCCCTCCTTTTCTTCCCCGGGTCGTGCTCACTTCTAGGCTCCTTAAGCCTGTCTCTGGGCTGGCAGTTTGTACAGGACATTGGGGGGTGCCCATGCTCTGAAGCCTGGGGTCACTCTGGGCTGTGTAGGGTGGCCTCTGACATTCTGTGGCTTTCTCAATAGGGATTGCTGTGGGCCACATCTATTACTTCCTGGAGGATGTCTTCCCCAACCAGCCTGGAGGCAAGAGGCTGCTGCTGACACCCAGCTTCTTGTGAGTGCTGGAGATGACTGCATACCCCTCTTTTCCCATTCCCTCCCTTCCCTTCAGGCAACTTCCACGCCCTTGGAGACCTGTGCTGGCCTCAGCTCTCTGTGGATCCCTCTCCACAGGAAGCTGTTACTGGATGCCCCTGAAGAGGACCCCAATTATCTGCCCCTTCCTGAGGAGCAACCAAGACCCCATCAACCACACCCACAGCAGTAAGCCCACCCTGGGCCAGTCTGACTCTTGTGGGAGGCCTCCAACCTACCCCTAACCACTGCTTGCAGTAGAACCCATCCTGGAGTCTGGGGCCAGGATGAAAGGGCTCACCTGAATAAACAGCCTCTGGAAGCACAGCACTGGTACCCCCTGTCTCAGCCAGCCACATCCTCTCATCCCTTTCCATGCCTGCCCTCTTTGCCCAACTGAAGGTGGTAGGACAGGGGGGCCCAGAGAAGGCAAACAATTTGCCCATGGATGCCCAGCAGAGCTTTGAGCTCACAAATGACAGACTCAGGGTTACTGTCCCAGCCCTATCAGTGCCTTGATGAAGTCTTAGGGCAAGTCCTATCTCCCTGGGCCTCTGTTCCCTGCTAATCAAGGGGGTTAGCTAGACCTTAATGGCTGGGGCAGGACACAGCCTAGTCTGTGGTGTCTGTAGGCTCATGTCCACCTGGCCTTTCTCATCCTCACCAAAAACCTCAACAAGTGGACCTCATTTTCTAGCAGGTGAACTGAAGGCTTTATGAAGTCAGGTGCAGAGTGCCAGGACTGTGTCTTCTGCCTCTTCTGTGACCCCAGAGCCTAGAAAACTTTTCCATTTTCAGAGTCCTATGACTGGCTCAGACACAGACCTCTGGGGAATTCTGTCCCTACCATTTAGGCCGAGAATCTAGGTGAGCCTTCTCTGACCCCATATCTCCCCATATCCTCTGAATGTGTACATCAGATGCTGGCCAGGTTTCCTTGTTGCTGTACGCTTGCCCATCTTATTTGTGGATGCTCAGTACCACAGGGGCTTCTCCAGCCACAGGCAGTTAGTCATTTACATTGTAATGAAACTATTCCTCATGAGTCTGACCTCAATTTTGTAGGAAAATTGATAAAGTAGCAACTCTTGCATTAGGCTGGAGGTACTCAAAGGGTCCAGAAGCAGGTAGGACTTGGTGCACTAGTTCTTCCCAGGAAAGTGGGCCTTTCTGTCCAGCAGAGTAAGGCAGCTGGGGTTGTTTCTACCTTACCAGTTATAATGACACAGGGCTGCCACCAGCCTCAGCAAACCCCTTAGCAATAGAGCTTGTTCATTTCCAGGCCAAATGGGCCTGGAATCTTGCACTTTGTTGACGTTCTCCCAGTAAAGCCTGTATGCTCTTGCTGTTTCTGGTGAATTCTACTCTTGGATAGGCTCTGCCAGAGAAGGTGAGAGGAGAGCTTTACTCAGGTCACAAGCTGCTCTCCGCCCCAGGAATAGTCATGCTCAAAGCCCCAATCCCTACTCAAGAGCTCTACCTCTGGCCTGCACAGGCTGAGGCTGAAAGCCAGGTTGCTTGGGGGCACTATCATGTGCCCAGGGAAGACAACAGTCTCTGACCTGCCCCCAGCCCTGCCCTGGCAAGGAGAGGACCTGCCAGCAGCCAAGGGTGGCAACTGCCCAGGTGGTTGGGGTCTGGGGTCATTGTTTTTAGTAAGACTGAAGCTATGTGCCCAGTTTGCCAAGCAGTGCTTGGCTCAGCAAAGAGATCCACATATGCCATCCTCATGGTGCCTAAGTCATTCTTTAGAATGGGTATAATTCCATGGTTACAGACAAGGTATGGTACAATAATCTAATCAGAAGCACAATGGGGAGGGGGGGCTGTGAGTTGGGTCTCCTCTGTACACACCATATCAACCCAAAAAGCTAGCACTAGGCTAGGTATGTTACTCACATTCCTCACAATAGGCCTGGCTCAGGCTACAGGTGTAGACAGACCCCAGTTTAATGTGTGCCCTGGAGTTATACACATAAAACAGGAGAGCTGCACTTCTTTTCTAAGGCCAAGTGAAGACAGCAGGGGCAGGTATCACTGGAAGATAGCTGAGCCCCTCCCCGAGCCTCACAATCACACTTCTCCTTTCTCTTCCTCTATAAGGACATGCTGAGCATAAGTGTCCAATAAGAAGCTGAAAGGCTCAAAGAAAAGCGGATTGGGCTCTGCCTCAATGGTCTTAGAGGGTGCTGGGGTATCTTGAAAGTGGAGTTCTGTTAACCTCCATCTATCATCTACCTGGGAATTGGAGGCAGGGAAGGGTAAAGCTTGGCATGTCAGCCTAGGCCACATACCACCCTCTTCCTCTAAGTCTGCTTGGTCCTACTCCTGGCTCTCCCATTATTTTTATGCCAAGACACTGAAGAAACTGAACATGACCTATTGCCTTTTATTTAAAAAGTGTTGCTAGCCCTGCTTGGGGCTCCTATACAAAAACAAAACATCCCAAAACGACGCTTCTTCCTGACCCCAGACACTGGGGGAGGGTGTTGGGAGGACAGGACTGGGGCTCAGCAAATGGAATGTGTGCTGGGGGAGGGCACCTGGAGGCCTCCCACCTCTGCAGCCCACCCCACCCCCTGTCCCTTGGGATGGCACTGGGTTGTCTCCTTGCCAGAAGAGGAAGGAGAGAGGCAGTCCAATCTTCTGAGATGCTCCGTGGGAGCCAAGCACCGATGGGCTGGTCACCAGGCTGGGGCAGTATTGGCAAGACGTCTCATCCGCCTAGAGGAGGGGAGGGGATGGTCAGCTGGGGCTAGTTCCAGCTCCCAGCCTTCTCTTGGCTTTGCCTGTCTGCTATGCCCGCCTCTCCAGGAACCCTGAAATCTGCTCTGGCTGTGGTCAGATCTGACTGGAAAATTTGCTTTTATTTTCTGCTGGGGAACCCATCCTGGGGGACGGAAGAGGTCTCAACACCCAGGAACCTTCCTCTAGCAACATAGGTTGCTTCCAGAGCCCACAGATCACAGGGGAAGGATACCTTGTGTTCCTGTCTTGGTCTCGGATCTTTTTTTCCATTTCAGCATCAGTCAGGGTCTCCAGCAGCGGGCACCACTGATCAGCATCACCCGTGTTCCGGATAGCAATTTCCACCGTGGGTAAGGGATTCTCACTGGGGAGGGGAGGCAGTGAAAGGAACAATGGTCAATTCACAGAATAGGGAAGTCCCCAGAAACCATTGTTCTCCCATACCCCAGCCCTCCAAGAGGTGGCCAGCACACAGCATAAAAGAGTAAATTTTTTCTTACTTCTCACTTGCCTCTGCTACTAGGCCCACACAGGGACCAAGGCCCATTTCTGTGTCCTCACTCCTCACAGCAGCACTGCTGATAGGGGAAGCTGGGGGATACGCCTGTCACCTGAACCTCAAGGGAGCTGCTGGAGACACCAGGGCCTCCCCCAGCAATAATAGGCCCACGACCCAGCAGCCTCTCTTCAAAGTCAACTCTCAACAGTTCCTTTGCTTCCTCACCATCACTGTCTGAGAGACTGGGAAGGGGGCTGCTGGCTGTGGAAGTAATTTCCACTGACAGAAAAGTGTGGACTAGGCCAGGCTACTGTCACTGGACCATAGCTGGAAGTCCGAGGCCTGTTTGTCCTACTCTGTCCAGTGCAGTAACCCATCAGAACCCACTGATCAAGGAGACAGCATGGAGGGTGGAAGGAGGAGGCCTCTGCATCATTAACTGAGGGCTGCTGGGCAGGGCTGGTCACTCTTGAGTGTTCTACTCACTTGCAGCTTAGCACACTTCATGGGTCCACATTAAGCCCCAGAGAAACTAGCTTACTTGCTTACAGCCAGACAGTTCGCTGCCAGAACTGGAACCAGAAACCATATCCTCAGACCATGCCCAACCCTATAATCCCTCAGAGAGCCCAGCTCCACCCTGAGGGGCTCCCTGTGCCCTCCTCTGGCCAAGTGGGCACAGAAGTAGGGGTGGGGTCAGCATGGGCAAAGGTTAAGAGGGCACAGGGTTATGCACATGGGAGCACTTGGAGAGGGAAAGGTATGGCTGAGCTGCTGCCTCACTGGGCTTTGGTTTTCAGATTTGCAACAGGAAGCTAAGAAGTTACTCACGTGTTGCACTGAACCCCTGGCCTGGCAGAAAGACTCAGAAGAAAGCCCTAACCATAATCTTCTCCTTCCCTTCCTGGCCTTCCCCTTACTACTCTGGCCTTCTAGAGTCTTTTGCTCTCTCTAGCTGAGTGGTCTCCCTACCCTATTCTACCATAATCCTACCCACCCGCAGCCTGCCACTGTGCAGTGCCCATCAGCTTTAGGAGGAGCAAAAGGCAGGCAGGGTCCCAGGAGGTGCCTGGCAGACACTAATGGCTAAAAGAGAACAGATCCCTGGCAGGGCTGCTTGGGTTTTCATGCAGAATATAGGAACACTATCTAGTGCTGTAAAGGGTTGTTGAAGGATTATCAACATTTTTTTTGTGTGTGTGGTGCTAAAGATCGATCCCAGGGCTTCCCACATGCTAGGCAAGTGCTATACTACTGAACTGAATCTCTAGCCCCAAGGATTATTATTATTAACCAACATCCCTCCATCAAGGGAACTTCGTAGGGGCCAGGCACCTTCTCAAATGGCCTCCCTGAAGGTGATATGATTGATCAGCTGCAGAGAAGCATTCCCCTAGGGCTGAATGCAGAGCCATGGCCCCTCACCAACACACCAGCCAACACACACCCTGCACTGGCAACCAAGGACCCATTATGGCCTGGGAAGGCCAGGCTGGGAGCCATTCTCCCTAGCTTGGAGAGGCGAGGGGAAGGTGTCTCAACGACCCTGGGCCCTCCTGCCTGGGTCTAGGGTGTTGTTTGAGGCTAGTACCACAGACCAGAGCTGCCCTGGCCCCAGAAGAAATGGGCCTGACCTCTTGCTGAAGCTTAGCCCATGGGGCCCATGAGACCTAGAGGCCAGGAAGCCTGAGCACATGCTGGTGACTCAGAGGCCTAGGACCTGGCAGCCCTCACCCTTGTGGTCCCCTAGGGCTAACTCCTCCTCAACAGCTTGGTTTGGCAATCCAGGAATGCCTAGCCACAAACCCCAAACATCATCCCTCACCTCCAGGGCTCCTGGCTATCTTCCTTAGGAGGGCAGACATGAAAAGCACCAAGCCCACGCTGAGGGAAGCAAAACATGTTTTCCTCAGAATTTAAACAAGAGCTGATGAGCAGACCCAGAGGCTTCTTTGTTTACGTCCCCTTTACTCTGGGAAGATTCCACTCCAGTGGGTTTATTCTAAAATAAGAATTGTTCCAGTCAACCATGTAAGGATGAGCCTGGAGGAGGCACTAGACTGTCTCAGGTTTGGGGGGACATGCAGGCAGAGAGATGCTTCCCTGAGTTCCAAGAAGTTTGGGCCCCTGGGAGACTCCCATTCCTCCTGAGAAAAATTCTGATTCATGGGCTTTGAGGCTTCCAGGGACTCTGGATGTTCCTTTCATT
This sequence comes from Marmota monax, assembly GCF_021218885.2. NCBI lineage: Eukaryota > Metazoa > Chordata > Mammalia > Rodentia > Sciuridae > Marmota > Marmota monax. The sequence goes on along the minus strand of NW_026694573.1, from coordinate 3,019,195 downwards.
CTAAAGTGTCCAGGTGGTGGGGACAAAGACACCAAGACAGGAGGGCCTTGCCTGAGGTCATAGTGGGACTGATGCTCCTTGAGTAGCTTCAGGTTTATTTTCAATGTGATCTCACTTTTGTGACTTCATATAACAAAACAGGCTCTGAAGCTGGGCATGGTGGCACATGCCTGCAATCCCAGCTACTTGGGAGTTTGAGGCAGGCAGATTGTGAGTTTAAAGCCACCAACCTGGGCAATTTAGTGAAACCCTTTCTCCAAAAAAAAAAAAAAAACCAACTACAATGGGCTGGGGATGTAGCTAGGTGGTAGAGTACTTTCCTAGCATGTAAGAGACTCTGGGTTCAGACCACCAACACCTAGGGGAAACCACAAAACAACAACAAACAAAAAACAACCAGATAAGTTGAGAAGCATTATTATTCTCACTGTATAAATGAGACCTGAAGGGAAAATGAAGTGTCCATAGCTTTTCCATCAGCTGGGAAGGAGGAGACCAAATTCAATGTGACTCTTATAATTGCAACCAAGCTTCCTGGATGGGTGGGGAAAGGGCAGTCTTTCATCATGATGCTGGGACAACAGACTGGATTAGGAATGGTTTCTTAGATATGACATGGAAATTACCAAGAACACCATCAGGAAAGTGAAAAGACATCCCTCAGAATAGGAAAAACCATACTAATCATGTCTGTTAAGGGACTTGTATCTAGACTATATAAAGAACTCTTATAATAATAAAAACCCAATCCAGTAGCTGGGTGTGGTGGTGTACACCTATAATCCCAGCAGCTTGGGAGGCTGAGGCAGTTGGATTGCAATTCAAAGCCAGCTTCAGCAAAAGCATGATGCTAAGCAACTTAGTGAGACCCTGTCTCTAAATAAAATACAAAATAAAATAAGGCTGTGGATATGGCTCAGTGGTTGAGTGCCCCTGAGTTCAGTCCCCAGTACCAAAAAATAAACAAAAACCCGATCCAATTTAAAAACAGGTGAAGACTTGAATAAGCCATGATTTCAAAGAAGATATACAAGTGGCCACTAATACATGACAAGATGCTCAATTTTATTAGTTATTAGGGAAATGCAACTCCAATTACTTCACATCCACTAGAATGGCTATGATACAAAAAACTAAAGAAAGAAAAGGTAGATAAGTAAGTGCTAGCAAGGATTTCGAGGAACTGGAACCCTCACATTGCTGGTGGGAATGTAAAGTGGTGCAGCTACTTTGGAAAACAATCTGGCAATTCTTCAAAATGATAAAATAACAGTGAGGATAATACCATCTGATTCAGCATTTCTACTCATAGATATATATACCCAAGAAAACTGAAAACAAGTGATCAAACAAAAACTTATACATGAATGTTCTTAGCATTTTTCACAGCAGCAAAAAGTAGAAACAAACACCATAAGCCAATCAACTGATGAGTGGATAAATGAAAGGTAGTACAGCCATACAATGGAACACTATTCAGTCATAAAGAATGAAGTTCTGATACATGTTACAACACGGATGATCCTTGAAAGCAGTATGCTAAGAAGCTAGTCATAAAAGACCAAATAGTGAATGACTCCATTTATAGTATGTGTCTAAAATTGGCAAATCCACTCATAGAAAGTAGAGTACTGGTTGCCCAGGTCTAGGAGACTTGGAAAATGCAGGGAGTGACTGTTAAAGGGTATGGAGCTTCCTTTTGGGGTGTCCTAAAATTAACTGTGGTGATGACTTTGCAACTCTATGAATATACTGAAAACCAGTACCTTGTATACTTTAAATGAGTGAATCTGTAGCCTGTGAATTGTATCTTAATAAAGCTGTTATAAAAAAAACCAAAACCTCAGGGCTGGTGGGCAGAGCTTAGAGCTTCAGCATAACCTGAAGCAGGCCCTGTAGGGCACAGCAGGGTTGACAATAGTCTCCCTGGGAGAACAGTTAAATTCCCATGAGGTGGGATGGGACAGTGGGTAGAATGTGAGCTGGGGTCAGGAGATACAAGTTCTGGCTTCTAGCCTTGCCACAGTGAACTGCAGTTCTGCTCTCAGACTGTGAAGTCTAGGAACCCTTTAACAAAAGGTCCCCATCCAGTCCTTGCCAGGTCTCTTCCAATGTGGGGAGCATCCTCATTGCCCAGTTGAGACATGACACATAGAATGGCACAAATAGTCCTACCTGGTGCCAAAAGAGATGCTTGGAACACTTACTAGGCCCCCTGGCAGGCCACTATGGAGGGAATGTGTGTTTAGCCAAGTCTTTAGCAGTCTGTCTTTAGTCCCAAGGGTTTGAAACCTGCACTAGAGACTGCATCTGGACAGGGGTCAATGCTCCTTAAAGGATCAGACAGAATCCTGAACTGCCTCAATAGGAGTTCCTCAACAGTGGTTCCTCTGGAGCCACTCGGAACTGGACACAACTAGGAGTTTGGCAAGGAACTAAGGCTAATGGCTCAGGTCATGTGTCTGAATAGAAGGGATGCTGCTGCACACTGGCCACCAAGGGAAAGGATGCCAGGAGGACCCATCAAGAGGCCCCAAAACTTCATCTCCTGAACCTTGACTTGGGCATTGGTGGCTGCCATATGACTGAGTGAAGGTCAACATCTCAGTATCTGGCTGTTGGGAGCAGCAAACCTGTCTGTCACCTGTACCTGTCAGTTGGGAAGGAGAATTCCAGCTTGACTGGTGCTTGTAGGAAGGGGTGCTTGGTGTTGCTGTCACTCCCAGAACCTGTGCAATGTCACAGGATTTCAAAGTTAACTCCCTAGACTACTCTTGGGCCCATTGGATCCAATGGCCTTGGCTCCACAGGAGACACCATGACTGCACCCTCAGGCAGCCCTCCTGCAGTAATAGAGAGGAGTGGGCTAGACACCAGGGTTGATCCCCAATGTAGGAAACAAAACCACTTGGCAGAGCTGAAGGAGGGTCACCACAGGTGACAATGATGTGCATCTCAGCACAGCAAGCACTCAGCCTGAAGGGCTCAGCTGTTTCCAAGGTTAAAGGTATGCCTCATACCTTCTTTCTTGCTCAGATTTACGGGAAGCCTTAAAAAAGATGCCTCTTGGGATATTCAAGAAAGCGAGCTAAGATGCAAACCTACTTAAAAGCTCCATGAACTGTCAAATCTTTGCAAAAAAAAAAATCTTTGTCCTTGATCCTCCTGTAGCATTTGAGTCTGTCTTCCCTGAGTGATCAGTGCAAATGAATGATGACAGTATGAGGGGTGTAATCAACCCTAATACCTGTTTTGATGAAGTAATACTTGGTGGCAGCCCCACTCCAGACACCATTCCAATCAAAAAAGGCACTTAGAGGATAGATCAGAAATGATGGGGGATCGGGGGTGGGGTTGTGGCTCAGTGGTGAGCCACATGTGAGGCACTGGGTTCGATCCTCAGCACCACATAAAATAAATAAAGAAAAGTATTGTGTTCATCTACTACTAATATATATATATATATATATATACATACACACACACACACACACACACACACAAAGAAATGATGGGGCTTCTGTTCCTGCAGGCTTGAGGCAGGAGCCCTCAGACTTTCGGAGGCCACAAGCAGAGTCCCTGGAAGGGGTTTTTATTTTTTGTGGGGGACATACTGGGGATTGAACTCAGGGGCACTCAACCACTGAAGCCACATCTCCAGCCCTATTTGTATTTTATTTAGAGACAGGGTCTCACTGAGTTGCTTAGTGCCTTGCCTTTGCTGAGGCTGGCTTTGAACTTGTGATCCTCCTTCCTCAGCTTCTTGAGCTACTGGGATTACAGGAGTATGCCACTGCGCTCAGCCTGGAAGGGTTGGTTTGTTTATCTGGTGTTGGTGAGGGGTTGAAGGTTGTGTTCACACTTTCAGTTACTCAGCCAGCCTGATACTGCAGGCAGAGATCAGGTTGACCTGTTTTTTCCTCTTCAGTGGCACTCAGTATGACACCTAGTCCTGCAGTATACTCACCAGGCAGAGATATCCAGAAAGAAGCTGCCAGAGGACTCCCTAATGCTTGTGAGAGAGGAGGGACCTTGTTTTACAAAGATGAAGAGCGGGGGGGGGCTGTAGTTGTGGCTCAGTGGTACAGCGCTTGCTTAGCATGTGTGAGGCACTGGGTTCGATCCTTGGCACACATAAAAAAAACCCGGAACATGGGCAGGAGCAACCCTGATAGAAGGAATAGGTTGGGACAGAATGCAGAGGGGACAGAATAGCACGACAGTTGGGGAGCAGCTGCTATGAGGATGGAGGATTGAGGGGCAAAAGATCTCAGGTGTGGTCCTAGGAGGATGTGGGGAAAATGGAAGTAAGGACGTCAGGTTCCCGCTGACAGAACTCTAATCTTTGCTAGGGACCCTATTAAGTGCCTCCAACATGCCGTCTCTTTAGCTCTAACCCTGCCTGTGACTGGTGAGCTCTGCTGAGATATGAGGCAGGGAAAGAACAGAGCCGACAAACAGACCATGGCCAGGTCACTGAGAAGCTCAAGAAAGCTGTGAAAGCATTACAGCTCCCACAGAGAAGTATTTCCCCAAAGTGGTTAGAGATGGGAGAGAGGGAGAGAGGCATACACCATCCTACCTGAAGGCATAGGTCTTCTGATGCCAGCTCAGTTGTCCCCGGATGCTGTATGCGATGGTGGTGACAAACTCCCCGCCCAAGCCCAGCTCTGAGCACAACTTCAGGGCAAACTTCTCTGGTGAGTTCTCCTTCTCTGACATGTCCCACTCAAACTGGTCCACCAAGGAGATGTTTCCCACATGGATATTCAGCTGTGGCAAGAACCAAAGTGCAAAGTGAGAGCAGGCAGGACCGTCCTCAGCCTAGGAGGCTGTGAGGAAATGGGAACAGCTTGCTCTGGAGCCATGAGGCTTAGAGTGGACCCTGCCAACAACTCACAAGCTAAGAACTGGGCTGGTCTTTGTCCTTCCATTTCACCATCTGCAAAATGGGCTGACCCCACAAATGTTCCAAGGGGCTCTGGCCATCTCACTTTTTTTTTTTTTTAAAAGGTTTATTTTTCATCTTTCTTTATTTGTGCATGGTGGTAGGAATTGAACCTAGGGCCTCATGCATGCTAGGCAAGCACTCTGCCACTGAGCTATATCCCCAGCCCCTTCACTTCACTTTTATTCATCCCCCTGGATCCTCATCATTCCTTTATCTGCTCTTTACCCTATAGCAATTGATCTTTATGTGACTTTGTTGACCAGAAAGGACTCAACTCAAATGTTACTGATCAGAAACTGTCCCTGAGCCTGTCTTAAACCATCATCTATGCCCGAATTCTGTTGCTTTATAGAGCTTACTCCTCTTGGAAATAATTTTGCCAAACATGTCACAGATGCATTTACACCTGTGCCAATGTGGCAAGGCAAGAGGTAGCCTGGAAGTGCAACAGAGGCAACAGCCAGTTCCTCCCATGTTCCCCCTACAGACCCCTCACAGCATGTGACACATAGCCAAAGGTATCCAGGCCTAGGTGTGCAGTTGGAAGTTTTCACAAGTGGATGCCCAGGAAGCCAACACTCAGATCCAGAAAAAACAGCCCTGTGCTTCAGAAGCATTTACCAATGTCCGCCCCCTCCCTTGGATTAGTTCTGCCTATTCTAAAACTGGACATCACTGAACAACACAGGATGGACCCTCTGGGGTCTGGCTTTGTTCCCTCAGCATTTTGCCTATAAGATTCCAGTAGGGGGCTAGCACCCTCCCTCATCACTGCCCAATGCTCCACTGGGTGAGCAGGCCACAGTGCATCTGCCCATTCTCCCTGCTGTCCTTTAGTTTTTAAGACCATGACTTGAGTGGGCAGATGAGCAAGAGGCATGGCCAGTAAATAGCCCTTATGACCCAGTCCACCCAGAGACTTCTACCTTTCTTCAGAGAAACAAGGGAACTCCAAACCCTGACCATGTTCATGAAGCCCTGAACCTTTGAGCCCTTTGCACCACTCTGTACTAACTAGAATGTTCTCTGTATCTGGGCAAGACCAGACACTTTTCAGCACTCTGGCCTCAGCTAAAGTCCCAACTCCTGAGACCTCTCTTCCCCACCAGTCCTTTTCCACACCTTCCTCTCCTGTTTCTTCACAGCACTTAGGACTCTGAGACCATCTCAGTCATCTGCTTGTTTTCTATTTCTCTGCCATCCCATGAACTCCTGGAATCCCCAGTACAAGCTTGAGGGCATTTTGAGAAACAACCAGTCCTTGTGACAGAACTGGCAAGGAGAGGGAGGAAGCTGTGGTGCAGAGCTGCAGTAACCCACACAAGGCACATAGCTGGTAGTGTAGGCTGCAGTCAAAGCCCCTGAGGCCTTTCCTGTCTCCATGCTGCACCATGCCTGGCAATCAACCCAGGTTTCTGGAATAGAACTGGAGCTGCATGTTCCCAACTGGAATCCAATTCTGGGCAAACCATATAAGCGCTCGGACAGGAAAGAACATCCAGCAGCAGGCAGCTCACAGAAACACTGAAGTGGGACCTGACTGGATCACAGGTACATTGTTCACATCCAAGAAGCTGCCCACCCCAGGCTGATGGACTATGTTGCCCGTTCCTGCTATTTAGTCACTAATCTACTTGTTTATCCAAAATTACAGAAAAAGCTGTCCTGGGGTCAGGGAGAGACAGACGCTAAGTGGGTTGACTGAGTAAATACATGGTATGTCAGCACTAAATGCTAGACCAGGGAGGGAAACAAGAGAGAGGTTAGAAAATTGAGCCAGCTGTACTTGTCAGGTTAGAAAGGGCTCTCAGGGATAAAACAAGTGAATGAACCCAGAGAACAGGCAACGTGGTTCCCTGGGAGCAGGGGTCCCAGGCAGGGGACAGGGTAATGCAAAGGTCTGAGGAAATAAGGCCCAGAAACTTGGAAACAAAACCAAAAACAACAAAAAACAAAAACAGGGATGAAATAGGAGAGAAGATGAGAATGGTAAGGGACCAGGGCCCAGGCTAAGAAGGGATAAAGGGTTGTCAGAAGGGCTCAGCTTACACAGAGGGAGCTGTGGAGCTTCTGGAAAATTCTGAGTAGAGGAGACATTGATGATACTGATGGGTGGTAAGAAACAGCTGGACTCCACGTGGGTTCAAAGAGACTAAGCTGGTTTAGGATCCTCCAAGCAGGCATGTGACAGGACCAGGCTTTGACCTGTGTCTATCTTACTCACCCTGGAATTGAATGGATCCAAAGCAGGCCAGGTTCCCTGGTAAAGGTAGCCAGGCCTGGGCATTGGTCCTGGCATTGCCAAGATCATATGTAAAAGGCTGCTTAGAACTAAGTCACTACTTTCTCAGGAAAAAGACATTTTCAAGTGCTACTCTTCCTATCCTCCATCAAAGAAGTCTGTCCTCAAAGAAAAACCCAGATGTAATGAGAAATCCAAAGTGTGACCTTCAGTTCCTCACCTGAAAGATGGGTCACCACCTCAGGGGTCAAGTTGCCCACAAGGCTTCTGGCCTGAAAAACAAAGCACTATTCCAAGAAACACAAGCTTCTCTGAGCTAGCTGTATACTCCCTGTGGTACCCAGTCTGATCCTAGTACTGGTGGGCCCTCTTGCCACTCATCCAGAAGGCAAGACGGGAAGAAACCCTGACCTGGGGATGGTCTCCCAACAGCCTACCAGCAAATGCTGTCTCACACTTGAGAATTATAACTAAATCAGAGGGTTGGCTAGGAAAGCTTCTGCTTAGGGGAATCAGGTATTGGCCCCTGAAGGACTTGTAGCTGCTGGACAATTTTCTGTATGGTTGCTTCAAGGTAACAACAACAACAACAAAAACTAAACCTGGCATTCAGAATGAGAAAAATACCAGGGAAACTGGCTAGATATGTAATGTCAGACTCACCAGCAACCTGCATGTGGCTGGTCCCATCTGGAATCAGATGGTTGAGCAGGGCTAACCTTCATGGCCTCATCCTCACCATAGTTGTAAGACAAGGCACAGGTCCATAACAGAATCCTGTCCTCTAGAGCCAGAAGGCTGTGCTTAAAGACACAAGTGAAGCAAAACATATTGTAGCCCAGTTTATCTCTATTAAGACATGATACTTTATTTATGGCAAACCTTAAAGACGTCACACACACACACACACACACACACACACACATGAATGAATGCAACAAAGTAGCAAGATACAACATACAAAAACAGTTGCCTTTCTATACACTTACAACACTCTGAAAAGGAAAGTAAGGAAACAATTCAATTAAAATTAGCATCAAGAATAAGAAGATATATAGAATTAGCTTAAAGAAAGGGATGAAAGACTGGTACACTTTAAAAGTATAAGACATGGCTGAAAGAAATGAAAGAAGGCATAAATCAATGGGAAGAAGTCCCATGTTCATGGTCAGAAGAATTGATATTGTTAAGATTTCAATAGTACTCTAAATGTGTATAGATTCAGTGCAAACCTTATCAAAATTCCAATTTTTTCCCCCACAAAAATAGGAAAAAAAAAATTTATCTTGAAATTGGAATCTAAGGGATATTGAAACAACCAAAACAATATTGAAAAAGAAGAATGATACTGGAAGAAGTCCCATCCTAATTTCAAAATTTACTACAAAGCTACAATAATCAAAACAATGTGGTACTGAAATAAAGACAGACATATAGACCAATGGAAGAGAATGGAGAGTCCAGAAATAAGCCCTCACATATATGATCAAATTTGACAACTGTGCCAAGAACATTCAGTGGAGAAAGGACAGTCTTTTTAAATAAATGTTGCGGGAAAACTAGATATCTACATGAGGAAGAATGAAATCGGACTCTTACCTAGTATTATATACAAAAATGAACACAAAATGGATGAAAAGTGACAAAGAAGTCGTTCAATTGTAAAGCACATGCCTAGCATATGCATTTCCGTAGGTACAATCCCAAGTACTGAGAAAAACAAAACAAAACAAACCCAGATGAAAGATCTAAATGTTAAGAATTAATATTATTAGCTGAAAACAGAGAAGGAAACATTTGTGACATTGGATCTGGCTGAGATTCTGAGATATGATGAGACCAAAAGTACAAGCAACAAATGAAAATTAGTCAAATTGATGTCATCAAAATTCAACTTTGGGGCTGGGGATGTATCTCAGTATTAGAACACTTGCCTAGCATGTCTGGAGCTCTGGGTTCAATCCCAAGCAATGCAAATAAATAAATAAATAAATAAATAAACTTTTATACATCAAAGGACACTATCACAGAGTAGAAAGGCAACCCACAAAATGGGATAAAATATTTAAAAATTACATATCTGATAAGGGATTGATATCCTTGATATTCAAAATAGAGAACTTATAAAGCTCAGCAAAAACCTAGTTTGAAATAGGTAAAGGATTTGATAGAACTCTTGTACACTGTTGGTTGGAATGTAAATTGGTAAAATTGCAATGAAAAAGTTTGGTGGTCCTTCAAAATATCTTTAAAATATTAAAAATAGATTACCATAAGATCCAGCAATTCTACTTGTGGGTATGTAACCCAAAGAATTGAAAGCAGGAACATAGACACACATGCACATTTGTTCATAGCAGCATTATTCACAATAGCCAGAATATGGAAGCAACCCAAGTGCCCACTGATGGATGAATGAATAAGCAAAATGTGTTATATATGTGCAGTGGAGTACTACTGAGTCTTAAATTATCTCTGGACTTGGCCCAATCCACCAGATGATTGCCCACTTTACCAAGGGCTTCCCGCTCTGCCCACGGGCAGCCTTCACCTCCTTTGAACCAGACTTTGCTCAGTGCCTGGTAGTATTAGAGCAACATCACCTAAATCTGCCTAGAATGTGATACCTTAATCTGAGAGGTCAGCCTGCCCCTGCCTGGAGAAACAGAATCATGTGTTGTCTGAAAGACCGCTCCCAGAAGCCCTGTCCCACGGCAAAGAACCCAAAGATAGGCTTTTGCCAAGACTTTAATGTACACTCAGCACCCTACAATACACTTCCCTTCAGCCCAGGGTGAGGAGTCACCTACCTTGATGATGACACGCTGGTCAGATTGATCCTCCAAGATGCTGTCCGTGGGGTAGGACTCGATCTGCTGTCTGATGGCAGAGGCAATGGCTGGTACGAACGTGAGTGGGTTCAAATCCAAATCATCACATAGGATTTCTGAAAACATCTCAGGAGTCATGAGTTTCTCTGAAATCAATGGAGCAGGAAGGCATCACAACAGAGTATAGGGCTTCATCTCACCGTTCAAACTTAGCCTCCTGGGGACTCTCCATCTCTGCTAAACCTCTCTGAATCCAGATGTGGATGATTAGAGAACGAGGGGGACCCCCAGGACACTGGGAGTGGAAGACAAAGCACATGATAAGTATCCTTCCTTTTTGGCCCTCATCCAGCAAATATTTCTTCCTCCATGTCCCTGGGGCTTTCTCTCAGGGATAACAACTTATAAAATCAGAGTATAATGTCACAACCAGGAACCTGGTATAGTCAAGAAATAGAACATTTCCATCACCATCGGGATCCCTCATGTTGCTCTTTTGTAACCACCTCCCCACCCTCTCCTCAATCCCTAGCAACCACTAATCTCCATTTCTATAATTTTTGTTATTTCAAGAATGTTATATAAATGGAATCATATTGTATATAACCTTTGGGGATCACCTTTTTTTGTGTGGTACTGTGAATTAAACCCAGGGGCACTTTACCATTGAGCTATATCCCCAATGTTATTTTTTTCAAACAAGGTCTTGCTAAGTTATCTAGGCTGGCTTTCAACTGCCTCAGCTTCCCTATTTGCTGGAATTACAGGTTTTTGAGTGCCACCATACCTGGCTGGGGATTACATTTTTTTCACTCAACAAAATTCTCTGGAGATATATCCAGGTTGTCATTTCCTTTTTATTGTCACGTAGCATTACGTGGTATGGAGGAATCACATTTTATTTATTCAACCACTGAAGGACATCAGGTCTGTTTTCACTTTCTGGCTATTATGAATGAAGCTACTATGAACATTCATGTGTAGGCTTTAGCATAAACTTTATTCTCCCCTTGCAAAACTGATTTAGCTTTTTAGTTCCTTTGACTTTCAATAGAAATTTTAGGATAATCTTGTCAAAACAAAAATCTTGCTAGGATTTTCAGAGGAATTGCATTAAACTTCTATATCAATTTAGCGAGAATTGACATCTTGAGTCTTTTATCAATGAACACCGTATGTCTCTCCGCTTAGATTTTTAAAATTTGCTGTCATCAGTGTTTTATAAAGATTTCTGGCATGCAAGACATATATATATTTACTCCTAAAATATTCTTTTTGCTATTGAGTAATTATAAATGGTAATTATAGTAGACCATGTTTTGTTGCTATAAAAAAACAACAGAGGGGGCTGGGGTTGTGGCTCAGTGGTAGAGCGCTTGCCTAGCACGTGTGAGGCACTGGGTTCAATTCTCAGCACCACATATATATATATAAAAATAAAGTTCATTGACAACTAAACAAAATATTTTAAAAAAGAGGCTGTGAAGATATTATATAAAAAAGAGGTTTATTTAGCTCTGTGTCAGAGGTACAAGAGCATGGCACCTGCTTCTGCTCAACTCTGCTGAGAGCCTTATGATGGATGGCCAATGGTGGGAGTGTTTGTAGAAGGGATCACATGGCCAGAGACCAGGAAGGAGCTAATCTTGCTCTTTTATAATAACCCAGTCTCAAGGGAATTAATTCATTCTATGAGACCAGCATTAGTACCTTCCAAGAGCAGCACCCCCATGACCTAATCACCTTCCATTAACCCCACCTATTAAAGCTCCAGCACCCCAATACTGCAACATTGAGGGTCACACTTCCCACACATGAACTGTGGGGCAACAAATCACATCCAAACCATGGCAGTAATATATTTTTAAATTTCAGTGTCAACATGTTTGTTAAATACAATTAATTTTTATATTTATCTTATATCCTCTGATCTTGATGACCTTAGCTATTAGTTCTAAGTGTTTTTTTACAGACCCTTTGGGATTTTCAACATATACAATCATATCATCTTGTAAATAGGGTCAGTTTTATGTTTTCCTTTCTGATCTGTATGGCTTTTCTTTCCTTTTCTTGCCTTCTTGTACTAGCAAGAACTTCCAGCATTATGCTAAGTAAGAGTAGTGACAGCAGATATCCTGGCCTTGTCCTTGATATTAGACAAAGAATTCAGTGTTTTTTTGTTTTGTTTTGGTACTGGGGATTGAATTCAGGGGCACGTGACCACTGAGCCACATCTCCAGCCCTATTTTGAATTTTATTTAGAGACAGGGTCTTGCTGAGTTGCTTAGTGCCTTGCTGTTTGCTGAGGCTGGCTTTGAACTCACAATCCTCCTGCCTCAGCCTCCAGAGCCACTGGGATTACAGGCGTGCGCCAGGGCAGCCAGCCAGCTTTTGGTTTTTGTTCGTTTGTTTTTGTTTCAGTAGATGCTCTTCATCAAATAGAGGAAGGTTCCTACTATTCTTATTTTTCTGACAGCTTTTATCATGATCAGATGTTGAATCTATCAAATGTTTTTCTGCATCAATTGATATGATCACATGATTTTTCTTTAGTCTGTTAATACACTGAATCCATCTTTGCATCCTTGGAATAAACCTCTTTACTGGGAATTTTTTTGTTTTTGGCAGTGCTGGGGATCAAACTCAGAGACTTGAACATGCTAGATAAGTACACTAATGAGCTATAAACCCAGGCCTTTTAGGAGGTTGTTGTTTTTTTTTTGTTGTTTTTTTTTTTGTGTGTGTGTGTGTGTGTGTATGGGGAATACCAGGGATTGAACTCAGGGGCACTCACCACTGAGTCACATCCCCAGCCCTATTTTGTATTTTATTTAGAGACAGGGTCTCACTGAGTTGCTTAGTACCTTGCTTTATAGCTGAGACTGGCTTTGAACTTGCAATCCTCCTCAGCCTCCAGAGCTGCTGGGATTACAGGTGTGTGTCACTGTGCCTGGCCTTTTAGGATTTTTTAAATTACAAATTCTTTTTCCTTAATGGTTATAGGGCAGTTCAAATTATCTAGGATATTGGGTGAACTGGGATAGTTTGTGTTTTGCAAGGATTTGATCATTTTTGTGCAAGCTTTGAGTTTATGTGTGTACAACTGTAGTATTCCCTTTCTTTTGATATCTGCAAGGTCTGTACTAATGTATTTCGTTCCTGATATTGGTAATTCACATTTCTCTTAAGTCTTGCTAGAAGTTACCAATTTTAATGATCTTTCAAAATATCAGCTATTTCATGAATTTTCTCTATTTTTTTCTACATTTCAATGATTTCTGCCCTATTACATCCTTTTTTTCCCCTTGCTTTTGTTTTATTTGCTTTTCTCAGTTCTTTTTTTGGTGATGCTGGGGATTGAACCCAGGGCTTTGGGCATGTGAGGCAAGCACTCTATCAATTAGCTATATCCCCAGCTGCTTTTCTCAGTTCTTAAGATGGGAACTTAGAATTCTGATTTGAAGTTTTTCCTGTCTTCTATTATATGCACTAGTGCTTAAGATTATCCTCAGAGCCCTATTTTAGTTAATTCCACAAATTTGGTATGTTGTATTTTTATTTCTAATCCATGAATTAATGAAGCATGAATTATTTAGAAGTATATTGTTTAATTTGTAAATTTGGAGAACACAGGGTTGGGGATGTGGCTCAAGCGGTAGTGCACTCTCCTGGCATGCGCGAGGCGCTGGGTTTGATCCTCAGCACCACATAAAAATAAAATAAAGATGTTGTGTCCACCAAAAACTAAAAACTAAATAAATAAATATTTAAAAATTCTCTCTCTAAAAAAAAAAAAAATAAAAAAATAAATTTGGAAACACATTCTATATGGTTTCAAATCGCTTAAATTTGTTAGGGTTTATTACATGTGATATGGTTTATATGACATATATTTTCATTGGCACTTAAAAAGAATGCATATTCAGCTGTATTGGAGTGTACTATCCATGCTCATCAAATTCTGTCATGATGGTGTTTTTAGGTTCTTATATAATCTTGCTGATTTTCTTTCCATTTGTTCTATCAGTTGCTGAGAGAGGGCTATTAAAGTCTCCAACATAATTGTGGATTTTTTTCCTTTCAGTTTTGTTTTTGCTTTATATTTTCAAAGTAAATAAATATAACTAAAAACACAGCAATTCAACAGCAATTTTAGCATCTTAACCACCAGTGATTTTATTTTTTTTGGTACTGGGGATTGAACCCAGGGGCACTTAGCCACTGAGCCACACCCCCAGCCCTTTTTTGTATTTTATTTAGAGACAGGGTCTCACTAAGTTGCTTACTGCCTCACTAAATTGCTGAGAATGGCTTTGAACTCGCAATCCTCATGCCTCAGGTTCCCAAGCTGATTACAGGAGTGTGCCACTGCACCCAGCTATGGCTCTTTTTTTTTTTTCCTTCTTAGTTGTCACTGGACTTTGTTTATTTATATGCAGTGCTCAGAATCAAACCCAGTACCTCAAACATGCTAGGCAAGTGCTCTACCACCGAGCCATAACCCTAGCCCTGGCTATGGCTCTAATATACACTACATAGCACCCAACGCAGAGGAAGAGTCTGCAGGACACTATTTTGGTTCTCCACATAGTTATACTAAATTATCTTCAGTGTTTATTGTATTTTACATGAGGACTCCTATGAAGAACAGCCCAGTGAAACTTGTGGGGACACAGATTGATGCTGCTTTTCATTATGTAATACTGTATCCTTTCCAAGGGTCATGGGTAAAGTTTCTCCTGGACTTAAGTACTATTTGTGATACTGTTTCTTCTGAAACAAAGGCTGCTTCTACTCTTGACCATACTGAGAATTGTGAAACTGATCATTCATGTATGTTTCCATCTGTTTCTAAAGACCTGAGAGCAACACCAACCTCTCCCCAATGTATGCTGATTACTATCTGAATATGAACCAGAGCCCTGGCTTCCTCTTATATTGCTTACTTTCATTTTCTCCTTTTTCTTAAAAACTTTTTCATTTAAACTAATCTTTCATATCTAGTGTCCTTATGTAACCTATCTTACATCCCTTCTGGAACAGAGTGAGGGTATAAGCAAACAAAGGATCTTTCTGTGTGTTTTGAAAGAAAAAGAGCAGGACAATATATATTCAATTTGGACAACTAAGTTCCTACATTGGGCTAGGTTTTACAGTAAGTGCCATAAGAAAAGCAATAATAAAAACAAGGTCCCTGGGCTGGGGCCGTAGCTCAGTGGTAGAGCGCTTGCTTATCATGTGTGAGGCACTGGGTTCAATTCTCAGCACCACATAATAAATAAATAAACAGATAAATAAATAAATAGATAGATAAATAAACAGAAATTTGTGTCTACTTACGACAAAAAATTTTAAAAATCTAAAAATAAGGTCCCTGCCCTCAAGGGGCTGAAACACAGAGGGAAATAAATGAATTAACAAATAACTATGCTATAGTTTTGATCTGGAATGTCTTTCAAAGACCCAATAAAGGCATAGTTCCTAATTGGCATTATCAGGAGATGGTGGAAACTTAAAAGAGGTGGCCATGTGCATGTATGAACATGGCATAGCAAATCCCACCATTGTTTAATTATAACTTATCAATTTAAAACATGCAAAAAACGGGAGGTAGGGGGCAATGGGAGGTTTTTAGATTGCTAGGGATATGACCTCAAAGTGGATTGTCCTTTATCTTTTGCTTCCCTGTCACAAGGTGAATGGCTTTTGCTCTATCATGTAATGTTGTGCCAACCATGGGCCCAAAGCAACAGGGTCAACCAATTATGGACTGAAACCTCTAAAACTGTGAGCCAAAATAAATCTTATCTCTTTAGAAGTTGATTACCTCAGTTTTATTATAGTAATGTGAAGCTAATATTAACTATGACAAAAGCCAGCTGAGGTAAGCAGGGAACGGATGTTGTGTAGCACCAGCAGTGGCCTAGTACTCATCGTCTGCCTTAGCCCTATGCAGGGGACTCATCAGTGATATGTACCTGCACCATCTATACTCAATACAATCTCCTGGAACCCCTTGCCAATGTCCTCCCTCGCTAGATAATCTATGGGCTTTAGAAGATTGAAACTTGGCCTGCAAGACTTATTCCCAGAACTGAGCAAAGGCCCTTGAACTCAGATCTGGAATGCCAAATGTCTGGGAATGACAGAAGGAAGCAGCCTGATCCTTCCAGAAAGCTCATGACAGCCTCATAGCAACAACCTCTCACATTCTCCTTAGGAAATCCCCTCTAGGAGAGAAATGTCATAAATGAATATGCTATCTGCCATGGAAACATCTACAACAGGGGAGTTCCAGGAAAATAAGACACTTCAACTCAACAGAAAATTCTGCACCAATTAAGAAGATGAAAGAAACAAGGAAGGTCTTTATAAATGGGGGGGAAAAAAACCTGAAAATTCCAATAGTTATGCTGTAATTACACTATATTAATACATGTATGCAGAAATGACCAAAAAAGAAAAGGCAAAACTAAAAATATTAATAATGAGATCCTGGTAATTTTAAACTTTTATCCACTTAAAAATGATACTGCTTCTTGTCTGAATATATGTAATATGATTATTTTAAAACATCTGACAGAAGGGTTGGGATTTAGCTCAGTGGTAGAACATTTTCCTAGCATACATGAAGTCCCAGGTTTGGTCCCCAGCATCACAAGGAAACAACAAAAAAGTCTGACAAATTTAGAAAAAATATAAAGAAGAAAGTAAACACATACAGAATCCTCCTTCTCAAATGGGAGAAGCACCCTAAACACTCTAGGGCATATTTCCTCTTAACCTGTTTATATTTATACCAAGAGTTTTGTTGAAATAGCAGAACCAACTTAAAGACGTCTGAAGAGGTGAGGGGAGAGGCATGAGAACACACATGTGCTTTGTCAAAGAGGGTGGTGAACAGGGATGAAGGGAAGGTATGGGAAGGGCCAGGTGTCTAAACCCTGTTTGAGCAGCATCTTTGTCATTTGGGGACTGGCAGTCTGCCCTGCCAGGGCCCTTTAACCACTCAAGCTCACCTGGTGAAGAAGCTTGAAGCTCATATACTGCTACAATCTGAATATGGTTTATGCTCACCAAAACTCATGTTGAGGCTTGGTCCTCAATGCAGTAGGGTTGGTAGGTTGGCCCTAGTGGGAGGTGCTTGGGTCACAGAGTTAGAGATCTTACCAATGGATGAATGGCTTTTTCCAGTGAGTTCTCACCATTGTGGGATTGGTTTAATTACTACAAGAGTGGATTGTTTTAAAGCAAGTCCACCCCTTGCTTTGTCTCTCTCACACACCTCCCCCTGTACTGCCATGAGTTGAAACAGCATGAGGCACTCACTAGAAGCTGACAGGTTATAATTGCCTGATCTCAGACACACCAGCCTCCAGAACCATGAGCCAAAGTAAATATCTTTTTCTCTATAAATTACCCACTCTCAGGTAGTTTGTTATAGCAACAGAAAACAGCCTAAGACACATGCCTAGCCCACAGGAATAGAGTACTGTGGCAGAACCAGGATGAACCCAGAGTCCACACCCTTAAGAACTATGCCCCAATGCTCTAAATGTCAGGTCCAAAATCCACCAGACAGCAGCTGGTGGTAAAAGGAGTTATTTGCACATAAGGTCCTGCCCAAATCAACCACCCACATACCATTCATGTTCCAAGTAAAAGCATCCCGCAGCTTCTGCCCATCGATCTCCATGTCCAGCCGGATGGGCACCAGTACCTCAGGCTGGGATGCATTCTCATGGATTACAGCTGGGTCGTGGTCATCAAAGCTGAAAGTGAAATGGCAGCAGCAGTCAGCCAGGAAATTATGCATCCCTGTGCCTGTGGCCCCAAGCATGTGAGTTTTTGCTTTCCTCTGTACTGCTGGATCATTGTAAATGGGTTGAAGGGGAAAGACTACTTCTTATAAGGACCCTCACTTAACACTGAGGCAGCACAGATGAGTGAGTCCAGCAGAGGTCCCAAGGCCAGAATCGAATAGAGACTGGAGGGGCCATAAATGACAAGTATCTGCCTGTCTGCAGATAATGCTGCAACAGGGTAGAGATGCACACTTCATGGATGCACAGGGAAGGGACAGGAAGCTGCTGACTCTGAAAGTGGAACAAGGTCTAGATGTACTCTAATGGAATATTTAAGCCCCAAATAGAACATTCAAAGAAAACTATGGGAAAGAAGAAGGGCATTTCCAGAAGAGGAAATACCCAAGGAAAGGCCAAGAGACAGGAAAATGGATGAACTGCAAAGGGAGCAGCAAACAGACTGCTGAAGGTAGAGAGAGATCACATGGGAGAGTGGTCCTGGAGAACACCACAAAGCTGATGGGTGTCAAAGTGATGACAGTTCTCCATCTCAGGATGTGAAATCTGGCTCTTGCCCTGAGGGAGTTCCAGAAAGATTCTGAGGAAGAAACTGATGTACTTTAGGAAGATAAAGAGGGAAAAGACAGTGCAGGCATGTTGGTGATAGGATAGAGCGGAAGCCTCAGTTGTCTTCTTCCTCTCAGACTGTGAACTGCCTTCAGAGAGCTAGGGAAACAGATGACAGACCAATGAGGAAAACACTCCCAATTGCTAGGGATGAGTGCTCTGGGGAACACAGACAGGGAAACAGGTAGGAATGCTGGAGAGAGGAGTGCCCACTTGCAAGGGGGAGATGACACTCAAGTATGAAATGGGAAGGAAGGGAGAGGAAGGGAGGGAGAAGTGAAGGAAGGTAGGAAAGAAAGAAAAAAGAAGGGAATGGGGGAAAAGGGAGGATGAGTGGGGTAAGGATGAGCCTTGCAGATGCTGCTAAAAGTGAGCTCCAGCAGAATAAAGTGTAAGACACAGTCCTGGGCCATTTGAGAGCAACAAGGAGGTCGATGGTTCTGAGGCAGGGTGAGTGATGCAGAGCACAGCACAGTAGCACCACCACTACCAGGCCAGGCCTCTGCTGGCCTGGCTGGTGGTGGTGAACTCATGCCTCTGCTCTGAGTGTGATTGGGAGTCTGGAGGATTCTTTGAGCGGCAATAAAATTTGTCCAAGCAGAGGCCCATGATGACTGCAGAGTTCAAAATGCAAAACGAGGAGACAAGGAGAGGCTGCTGCAAATTCCCATGAGACCTGAGAGGAAGCTGGCCAAGGGTGGCCCAATTCCAGAAACTCAGGGGTTTGTGCAAATAATCTGCAAAGACTAGACTTGTGGTGTGAGAAAAAGGAAGGAGAAGAGAAAGAATGCAAGGCTTTTGGCCTGAGCAAGGGGAAAGATGGACACCAAATCTCACAATAGAGAAGTTTGCAGTTACCAAGTGCCTGGCTAAGGACAGAAGGAAAGGTGGTGGTCAGGGAGGTCTGAGCCTCTGAGACAAAAATGGGGATAGAAGCCTGCAAAATGTTCCCCAAGATATCTATGTTCTAATCTCTAAAACCTGTGACCATTACCTCATGTGGGCCCAAAAAAGGAGACTGCAAATGTGACTAAGTGAAGGACCCTGAGAGATTATCCAGCTGGGTCCTATATTATATCAGTGTCCTTCTAAGAAGAAACAGAGGGACCTTTCACACACACAAAGGGAGAGGCCATGTGACCAAGGAGGCAAGGACTGAAGTGATGTGGCCATAAGCCAAGAAATGATCACCACCAGAGCCAGAAGAGACGAGGAACAGATTTGCCGCTAGAATCTCCAAAGGGAACACAGCTCTGCCCAAACCTTGATTTTGGCCTAGTGAAATGATTTTAGATTCTTGGCTTATAGAACTGCAAAAGAATAGAACCTGTGCTGCTTTAAATCACCCAGTTAATGGTGGTTAGTTCTAGCAGTCACAGGGAACTGATATAGCGAGAGTCATGTGGACAACAGACTGGCAGTGGCCAGCTCGTAAAAAATGGAGGGCAGAGGAAAGGACTGAACCCCTGGGAAGATGCCTGAGATACTGGAGAAATGAGGAGGAAAAAAGTGAAAGAATCAAAACAGGCAGAGCCAGGGAGACTGAGGAAAGCCAGGGACAAGTCCTGGGAGTCAGGGAAAAATAGTCTCTCAAGGAGGAGGAGGCAGTAATGTAGCATGATGGGAAAAACACAATGTCACAGCATAGTATTCTCTGGAAAGGGGACTGAAAGTCGCTGAGGAACAGACATGGAATCTACATGGCAGCATTTCCTCACCAAAGGGGGAAAGTTCTCTTCTTGTCCCGGCCCATGCGGTTCCTGTTGATTGTGGTGGAACATGGCACAGCATCCAGATGATGGGAGCTGTTGGGCAGGGTGGGCACCCACTGGCTGTTCCTCTTGGCCTTCTGTTCCCTGGAGAGACACAGGAAAAAGCACCCCAGCCCTGTAAGACTAGGAGACTAATTCTGTTCACCAGTCCTCTACTTGTGGACGCCTACTACACTGCTGCTAGGCTCCCACCTATGAAGGATGCCTGTACACCCTGACTCTACAGGGCTCTGTTCCTCAGGCTCTCACTAGCATTGTACAGCGGGGAAGGGTGCAAAGGAGCATTAGACATGGTCCAGAGCATGAGTTGGTGCTAACCCATAGCAATGGCTACATGCTAGGCTTGGCTCCCACAGAAGCATGTCCTTAATTATGGGAATGAACGCTTTCCAGAGGAGTGGATGCTGCAGAGGAGCTTTAAACACTGAGTCATGGAGGGGTTCATTGTGGGGAGGAAAGGGTGTTTAAGGAAAACAGTAGGGATAACAGCTCTATGAGCTTTCAAAGGAGTGGTAGAGGCTGGACAGAGATACCCCATCACAGGGTCTCAAGAGTTTTGTGAGAAAAAAAAAAAAAAGAGTTTTGTGAGAAACTGACTTACCCAGCACATGGCTAAAAGTCCTCAGGGTTAAAAGGGAGAGATATCATTAGACTGTGATTTTTTTTTTTTTTTTTTTAAAACAGTCTCACTCATATAGCACCAGCTGGCCCTCCCAGGCTCAAAAGATCCTCCCACCTCGGCCTCCTGCCTCAGCCTTCCAAGTAAGTGGCACCACAGACTTGTGCCACCATGCCCAACAGACCATGACTTAAGACGTGCCAGGCATCCTGAGATGAACTTGGCAAGTCTTCTGGCTCCTGAGCTTCCAGAGCAGTGGAGGTGAAAAGATGGATTGGTGAACACCTTTTACAAAGTGACACCCAAGGTAATTTAAATAACCCATGTCCCATGAAGGACTCATTCTTTTCTCTGAATTCCAGGTACTTTTATGACTGAGAAAATCCCCAAAACTGTTTTACACTGAAGTTCTGGACAGATAAGAGCACTCAGGTTCTTTGTGTATTCATCTTCCCTGGCAAAAAGGTGAGCAACAAGAGAGCAATGAGTTTGCCATTCACCTTTATATCCCTACTAACACCTTTATATCTGCACAGATGACTCCTGCAATAACTTTCTGTTCAGAAAAAGTGGTGACAACCACTTGACAGCATTCTCAAAGAGCAATCTGGGGAAAGTAACACATAAGCCTTTTTCCTTCCCGTGGGTGATGAAGGGCAAAGACAGTAGCCAGGCCTGCCTTGGCCCTGGGTCCTTTAACTGTTGTTGTTTTTTTTCTAAAGCTGTGGCCACTTATACTCCCAATGCTGAGGTTTGGGATCACCCCTTGAGTGTGGGTGGCAGCAGGGAGAAATTTACAGTACCCAGTCAGCTTAACTAGACAATGCAAACGATGTTACACATCACAGACATAACAAATATAAAAAAACAGACTTAGTCATACACAGAATGTGAGAATCTAAGTCATGAACTCTAACCTTACTCCTCATGCAAGATCTTCCCAGAGGCCCCATGAGAGGGCATTCCGCCTCTGCCAAACTGTCCAGTGATGGGGTGGGGAGGCTGACAGGCCCCTTGTCAAGCTGACTGAATAGTGTGGAGCCAGTCAAAGCTGCTTCCCTTGAACCTCTGACATCTCTTACCCCTGTTTATCTTGACCTCCAGGCTAAGAGGATTCTACTCACTCAGCTGGTCCTCAGATGACATGATCATCAAGACTCTGTTTACACTCCATAAAAGGTTTCCAGCTGACTTGGGCAAACTTAAAAGTGCTGTCCATATGTACATAATTTCCTTCTATGACTTCCTGGTAAAGTCTAGCCATCTTTATGTTCCTACCACATCCCTTGAGGGAATAAGAATCTGCCGAGCACATGTCTACAAAACTAGCCAGACTGGATGCATGCCACTTTTCTTGGGGAGAATCAATTCAATAGCAGAGTTGAGAGAAAATCTACAAAGAAATGATTTTCCACAACCATACAATTCTGAACAATAATCCTTTTTCCCCTAGTGTTCTTTGCTTTTGTGTATATAAGCACATTTTTTCTTGAGAGAAGAAAGCATAAAATAAGTAGGTACAATCTTGTATTCTGCATGTCTCACTCAAGTGAGCCACTTCGAAGATGGCTGAAGAGTCTATTTAATCATGACTCGGAAAGATCACATTCTAGTCCATTCAAGTGGCTGCAGTTTCTCATACCTGGCCTTCCTAAGGCTGGACACTGAAAGGCTCCATAGTCTCCATTATTATTCATTACTCTTCAAAAAACATCTCTGCACATATAATGGGTCTATGTATTCATTTTATTCTTTTAAATTATTTCCCTAGGACAACTCCCAGGGAGAAACTAATGAACCAGCAAAAAAAAAAAAAAGTTTGATGTTTTAACACTTTACAAAAAAATTTATACTTATCTTTAGAGCTATCTCCAGAATGAAAGTGTGGCCAGTTCTATCAAACCTGCCCCAATTCTTTGTTTTTTTTATTTGAATTTTTAAAATTATAGTGAATGTATGAAGGTATAACTGAGAGCATGTGCTTAGCCTGAACAAAGGCCTGGATTCAATTCTCAGCACTCAAAAAAATAATATTAAACATGAGGACAAACAGTCTTCCAGTGTTTGTGTACCTCTTGTATTTCCAGGTCTGAACCATCCTGTATTTATCTATTGGAGGTTGGGAGTTCAATGGTAGAACATGTGCTCAAAGGCCTTGGTTTCAATCCCAGCATCACCATCCAAAAAAATTTTTTTAAATAAATCTGGATGTATAGACTAAATTACAACATACAAAATTTCTAATTACACGGCCTTTTTAATTGTCTCTGAAAAGATTATAAGTTTTTAAACATTCAAATATATTGTTTCTTTGTGAGTTTATCTGAGCCACTGTTTTTCTGACAAATGAATCCCTTGTTCAAGGCACTCCTGACCACTCTCCAGAATTCAAGATTTAGCCTATGCTTCTTAGGAAATCCAGAGACAAAGAAGAAACTTAGACAATTGTATGCTCAGTGGATAAAGTGGTGAAAGACATTTCAGTTCAACTCCACCCCAACCTGTTCTTGAGTATGAGAAGAATCCCTGCAGGTATCCCTGGAGTACACCTGGGTCAGGAGTACATTACCTGAGGTACGTGGGGGGCTCTGTGCTGATTGACACAGCCTTGTACTTTTCATCATTGCCATCCAGGATCTCTTCCACCTCTGAGGCTTTTAACAGAGTCACGCTGGTGGCCAGAGTGGTATATCCATGATCTGTAAGTGGAAGGACACCACTGTGGTCACCCTGCTGGCAGTGGCAGTAAACAGCAGCCAGCCAATTGGAGACAGCACATCAAGGTCCTCACATGCAGGAGGTGGGAAAAGCAAAGTGTCAAACTTACTACTGCTGAACACTGGCCTCTTCCAAACGGGTAATCTGGATGGTGGGCTTTTTTTTAGAAGTCATACTGAGTAAAGCCTCCATTGGGATTGATTTAGACTAATTTTCTCCAGAGCACTAGCTCAGGGGCAAAGGAAGCACTTGGGGCAGCTGCAGCACTAAGGGCTACAATAGCTCAGGGACTCAGGAAGGCTCCAGAATAACACCCCAGTGGGAAGAGGTCTGACACCACCACAATTCACAACACAAAGCAAGGTGGGGAGATGGAGTGAAAGATGAAGAACACTTTTCTTTTAAAACAAGAGCCTAGAGAGTTGGGAAGAGCTGCTTCACACCAGAAATTTCTGTCCCCAAGCAAGTGTTGTCATGCTATCTGGAAAACAGGAGAGATTCTAGGCAACTTGACCTCTAGCTCTTCCAGGGAACCTTGGTCAAGAGCTGCTACCTGTATGTGGGCCCAAGCTGGTTTCTCCTGGAATCAATTGGTTATAGAGAAGGTATGTCCAAAGCACAAGGCAGAAGCATCACCAAGATTTCACCAGGGACTTGCCGAGGGAAAAGCAAAGCTAGGAAGTCACTGCATTAGTGACTGATGCTCCACTTGGGGCAGAAGGAACACAGAGGAAAAACCATTTTAAGCAAATGAGTGGAAATGTTATAACAGCAAATATAAAGCAGCTCCGGCTCCTGCGTTAAAAGAACCCTGAGTTTGCCCACAGCGGGCAAAACCACAGCAGTACTTACAGATGCAACCAAACAAGACAGACTGCAAAGCAACACACACACACACACACACACACACACACACACATATTCTCAGGCTCAGGGCAGCTCTCTACAAGGCACCATTGCCAAACGGGAAGCAGTTTTGTCACATGGCACACTGCATCCAGTGTCCCTGTGGATATGTCTTCCAATGAAGCCCTCAGAATGGCTAAAGAGCATATTTGCCCTACACAGAGCTGCCATGGCCTGAAGCATGCTACTTTCACTAGTGTCAGGCAGCTCACCTAGTAAGCAATAGGCACATGGCAGGCCACATTGAGCAGGGACATGCACATGAGCTTAGCACACTGGCTGTTGGGGGAATGAAGTGCTATGGATGGATGTGCTCTGGGAGGCAAGCAGTGAAAGCCTCAGAGGGGAGTGGGGGCTGGGGCCACCACCCATCACTAGGGCTGCATGGAGGATGACTATGGCAACACGCCCACGGCAGATGACAGAGCATCGCAGCATTCCTAAAACGTTTTGAAACCAACATGTCTTCACAGCACCTGCTACTGTCCCAGCCCTGGTCCTCAACCCCCACTGGCCCAGCTGAAAATACCTGACAATGGATAACCAATAGCTCTCTGAGCTGCACTCTCACCTGAGCTGCATGTGTGCTTACAGGGCAGCCCTGCCCCTGGGATGCTCCTGCTTGGCTAAGGTCAAGGCTGCAGTGAAGACACTGGAGTGAAAACGTTTTATCTTCATGACATAAGCGAGTGGTTTTGAAACAGGTTTACAAACCCTCGTGAAGACGCACCCTTAGTGTTAGGTTTTGTTTTTTTACCATGTGACGATGCAACTATTTTCTTCCTCTCTTCCACAGTGGCTAGTCGCCTCCAGAGTGAGGGGTATCTCTTGTACAGAGAACCTCGGAACATACGGAGGTAGTTTCCCACCTATGAGGTAAAGCAAGAAGGCTCATTATGAGGGTCACATCTCCATGTAGAAGGGGAGGGTCCTGGTATGCAGAGGATCTGTTGGATTGAGTGTCCAACAAACAGGCTTTCAGGTGGACCCCAGGCGCCAGGCTTTCAGCAACAATAAAACACATTCTGCTGACATCAAGGGTTCAACAGCAGTGCACATCTGGCCTGCATCTGTGCATTCTGACAACAGAATCAAGTTCCGAAGGGTCTGACCAGATGTCTACAAGGAGCTTAGTAAGAAGACCCCAGAGTTTAGCAAGAAGCTCATGGTGATTTGATTTTAGAATAAGGATCTCTAGCACTTTCCATAAACGCAAAGCTTCTTTGACCTTCTTTTATCTTAAGAAGCAGACTTTGATATTTTTATGATGTAATAAACACTGAAAAGTCTTTTAATTTTAGACAGATGCACGGTAATTTCCCCATGGCCTGTGTTGCTTTGTTTAGTAACAAAGCCCAAACTGAGGATACCAAAAGAATTTTCCAAAGAGTTAAAAATCACTTATTGACAATCACCAGGCTGCCACATAAATCATTACTTCCCCAAACAATAGCTTCAGTTTGTAGTATATAGAAAGTAACTTTTTTCATGAAAAGAAAGCTAGTCCTAAAGTTTGTATAAAGATACCCCATAGTCTCAACTTTTCAGAAACAGTTGCTTCAGAGTCACATTGTAGAAGACAGCCACAGATGGAGTACCAGGTGCTAGTTTCAACTGCATCCTAGACTTATATGCTTAGCAACTCTGAACTTGCCCTACAAAGGTGCACTTCTATATTTCTCCCATTCTATCTACCCAGAATAGTATATATTTATTTAGTAAAAGTGCATATCTCCATGTTTCATAAAGGGAAGATCAACAACCAAGGCTCCTAAACATCATAAGAAGAGAAAGACAAAGACACAGTGAGTCCCTCAGTGCCAGACAGAGAACACAGACATCTTGTTGCTATCTGGCAAGCGTATTGTTACCATCCAAGGGTAAAAGTATAGTTTCCATTAGATTTTTGAAAATATGTTGACAATACTGGCTACCATGATTGCCTTGAAAGTTCTGCAGGACTCTCAGACCCTACACACCTTCCAAGGTCCCTTCAAAACTTAGGATACTGAGGTTTGCCTTCCTGGCTTTGCCCTGAACCAGGCTTTGCCCTCTCTGAATTCAGAATCCTTAAATGTAAAATGAAGATGCTGGACTTGATTTCTTAGAGTTCTCTAGCTCTATGCTTCTGGCTTGGTATATCTAGCTGCCTATAGAAGGTGGGAAAACAGTGACACATACTCATAATGACTGCAGATACTCTTTGATGACAGCTCCACAATGTCACACAGAGGCACCATCTGTATTGCTCTGGCCAGCCTACCACTCTGAATATAGTGCCTGTTTTCCAAGGTGAAGGACTAATATTGCAGGATCTACTGGAAAATAGTGCTATTACCTAAACCCTTCCCTCAACTCCAAAGACCTGGTGACTGTTAAGCTGGGTCCAAGAGAGTAAACCGCCTCTCCATTTGGGTCTCAGGATGATTATTCTCACTTAACAGAAAAGACCAGGTGGGAAGGGGCTAAATGAGAAGACTGAAGTCAGCCTTCTAGAACCTAAAATGCATTTGGGGTTGATTCTTAGAGACCATCTAGTCTAAACATTTCATTATACATGTGAGAACGAAGATATCAGCTGAGGACAGAGTTTGGTGGTAGAGCATGTGCTTAGCATGCACAAAGCCCTAGGTTGGATCCCCAAAGACAGAAGGAAGGGCTGAACCTAAGCCTCCAGTGGTTTTCTTCCCACCTTGCCACGTGCTGCTTCTCAATTGCTCCATCAAAAAAAATGAGAACTTTCCTTTCAAAAGTACTACCCTCTACCAAGTGAGGTGGCGCACAGCTGTAATCCCAGTGGCTCAGGCCCTAAGCAATTTAGCAAGACCCTGTCTCAACATAAAAATATAAAAAGGGCTGAAGATATAGCTCAGTGGTTAAGCGTCCCTGGGTTCAATCCCTAATACCCAAAAAAGGTACCATCCTCTCAGAGTCCAGGCCAAACAGATTCCTTTTTCATTCATTAGATCAGGTATAGGTTTCTTTAAAACAACCTGCCCAATATCACACACTGAAACTCCTCAACTGCCTTTTACACCCTGCATTTATACAGATACCTACTCACTGCTGAGGACCATTCTAAGCCGTGGGAGATGGATAGACATGACTCCATGTCCTCAGAACATTCTTCCTGGAACAACAGCATTTAAAGTGACAACATGTAAAGTTTATTGCATCCTGCTCTTTTTGTTTTATTAAAAAACTGGTGAAAAGTGGAAACACTAAAGTTCTGATGAGACAACAATAACTTGATACAGCAATAACAGGAATCATGGGGGTGTCCTAAAAACCTTGGCGTGACCAGTATGAGGCTTCATTCATCACACTGTTCAATTGTCAAAAAAAAAAAAAAAAATTAACAACATGAATGAAATGTTGGTGTGTGATACTGAAAACCACTGCAAGGAGAGGTAATCCTTCGCATTCTGTAATGACTTTAGCTCTCCAGAGTTGGCACTTACCTCCTTACACAAGAGACTCTACTGCTTGATATTTGCTCATATGATTTTTTTATCTACAATTTAAAAACAAAAAAGAATATAAAGAGGTGGGCATGGTACTGCATATCTAATCCCAGCTACTGTGATGGCTGAGGCAGAAGGATATTGAGCTCTAGGCCAGCCAGAGCAACATGGGGAGGCCCCCCATTTTAATTTTTTTAAAGGAAAATCAAATAGCTGAGGACTGCTGTGAGATCTAAAAGAACAGGGCTAGCTGCAAAAATATATATATATACTCAGTACAAACCCCCACTGATGGGCCATTTGTAGGGTTTTCCTAAAGTCAGTCGTCCAGCTGATTCAACAAAGCCCTGCCACTTCTAGTTAAGGATTAAAGAATCCTTAAGATTTTTCCCTTGTAATAATTCAGGATCAGTTCACAGATAATCAACGTATCAATTGCTTCAATTGCTGAAAGATCCAATTCCAAGCACTGGGGCCTTATCCACCCCAAAGCAAACATCCTTCTCCCAATCAGTTTCTTCAGATAAACAAAGGCCAAAACACCTCCACCACCCACCTCAGAGGAAATGAAGACAAAGGGGATGGGCCTTTTCTAAGTCTCAGGTTCACCACCCCAGATTTCAGGACTTCGCCTGGAGCAACGGGAGGGAGTGCCCCTGAGGTTTCCAACATCTCAGAAGGTTCAAAGGCAGTAGTGCAGCCACTCCGCCCCCAGGAGCCACAAGGGCTAACATAAGATCCCATTCCTTTGCGTCGGGCTGGAGCTGTACCAACTTAGCGCAAGTCCGGTGGTATCTTAAGCCCTGGCAGCAGATAGCGTCCGAGACGACTGAAATGGGTAAGTAAACCCAGATCAAGTAGGGGCCGGCCCGGCCACGCCCACCAGACCACGCCCCGCAGCCCCAAGCACGCGCCCGCCCGCCCGCCGCCGCCGCCGCCGCGATGAATGGAGACGCGCGCTCCCGGCGCACAGACCCGCCCCGGGGCTCCCGCGGGACCGGGGCCGGGGAGGGCAAGAACGCGCCGCGGGCTACCTCAGAGCCGATCATGTAGAATTCGCCGTCGTCCTCCAGCTGGAACTTGACGGGCTTCTGCCCGAAGGTCTTGCTCAGTGCCATCATCATCATTGCGGCGGCGGAGGCGAGCGGCCGGAGCCGAGATGTGAAGGATCAGATAGGCTGGGGTGGGGCCGGGGCGCGCCGAACCGAGGGGAACCGGGGCCAGGAGGGGAAGGGAGGGCCGGGCAGGCGCTCGCGCCACCACCGGGCTCCTAAGCTGCCGCCACAGAAGACGACCAGGCCTTCCTTAGTGCGCAAGCGCGGGCGTTGACGCTGACGCGCGCGCCGCCGCCCAAACAAAAGATCAGGCGCGTTCCCGCAAAATCCTTAAAGGAACCACTACCAGTTTCTTTTCCATTCTAGGATGTTTCCCAAGTCTTGTGCGATGAAGGCTTCTCATGGACCGAAATAGCCACTGAGGGCCTGAGTCAGGCGGTGGCTTTCCCAGTCTCACAGCCAGGACTGGCATTCAGCCCAGGGGTGAAGAAAGGAAGTGAGGCCTGAAGACCCAGAGGAAGACAGAGCTACATCTGGAAACCTGAGAGGCCCTCATGTTTTGTGACCCCAGGCCGGAACCTCGGTTTCCGCATCCAGAAACACAGTGCAGCTAAGCAGATAAGAAGGATTATAGGAATAGATATCCCAGTTCATACCCACAGCTGTTCCTTTGGCTTCGGGGATGGGCAGAATGGCAACAATGGGTGGGGGCTGGGTTGGGCAAAGGCTTTGGAGTTTGGCAATATTCAAAGACCCAGGTGTTATTTGGTTTGGCTGGTGCATTAGATGAACGTTGGAGGGGGGTGGGTACACCTTCATTCCGTCCTTTGCTGTGTGCTTTGTTCTTACAACAAGTCCAGCCCTGCCCTGGGGCTCTGTCCTGTAGCACTTATAGCCTAAAGGGAGTGGGGGCAACACTAAGAAAGTGTCACAGCAACCATACAGCAGTAATGGCATGAAGTCAAAAACAGCCCACTAGTGACGATTTTATACAGTTCAGTCTAATAAAATTGCAGCTGTAATAGGGTACTACTATGAGGAAGACAAGTGGGACTGGAAAACAGTGAAAGGAGATGCAGGAAAACTGGGAAGGGCCATGATAACTACGTTTTGTTCTGTGTTTTCACAGCAGTGGGAACTAAAGTATTTTAGAATAGGAGTGGGTTGTGGCATGATTAGATAAAAGGACGGCCACTTTGGAGCATGAACTGCAGGGGTCAGTGGGGAAGCCAGGAACTAGTTAAGAAGCCACTGCAGGTGTTCTTCCAAAAGTGATGGAGGAATGGAGCAGAAGGAGCCCTGAGCATTGTGCCCAGCCCCAAGGATAGGAGGCTTGGGGGAAGGGGTTTCAATCCTGACTCCGAAGACAAGGCCAACCCAAAGGAACACCGTCACAAAGAGAGCAGGTAGGTAATTAGAAAACAATCCTGTTTAATGACAGTCCTTAGTCAAAAAAAAAAGAAACAAACAAAAAACCTTTGTACACTGTACACACATTTACATGGCTTTGGAGGATACCAGTATTTGGATGAGGGCTTCAGAACGACCTGGCCAGGGATAGAATTGAGGTATGTTGGGGCCTCTAAGGCTCCTGGTCTCCAGGAGGAAGCAGCCCCCTTCCCAGCTGACTGGATCTTTTAGCCTGCATCCTGGAGAACAGATCTCTTGACTCATCAACGAGAATGCATCCAGATCCAAGCATCTACCCAGAGCTGATTTCTCAGGAAAGGGTCTTGCCCCAAGGCCCAGTTGGTTGACCAGGGTAGAAAGCCACAGAGCTCCTAGCACCCCCCAGTTCCAGTACCAGAACCCTGCAGGCATCTCCCATACTTGAGCATAGCCTGACAGGAAGGCATAGAGTGAGGATGCTGTAGTTCCCCCATCTCTGCCAAGGTCCTACCCTGAGGGGCAGAGATGAAAACACTGGGCAGCCAGGTTTGACCAAGGCCAGCCCCAAGATCTCCCTCACTTTTAAGTAAAGCCTCCTTGCCCAGTCTGAGACAGTTGCTGGCAGTTGACCATGACCCGCATGGTGCTTCTCTGCAGTTGTCATGGTGGTTGCACCCCCATCCCACCCCCCTGAGTAAACATAGCTCTGTCCCATTCTGGTGCCCTGAGACACAAAGATGGCTGTGGGTCCATATCCTGATATAAGTGGTATTGGTCTGGCAGGGATCAGAGCCCCTGAGGGCTTCAGCGGAAAGTGTTGACAGTCTCAGCACAGCTGAAGAAGTCAGGGCCCACTAGACGGGGGAAGCCATCCAAAGCCTTCACCTTCACAGGATCAAACTTCCAGTAGAGTCGACCACGCAGGAAGTAGGCATAGCCTAAAGAGAAAAGAAGATCAGGCCTGGGAAAGTGGATAGAGGGCCCTGTGCCTGCCTGTCAGGCTGTGCCCAAGTACGGGCTTGGGGAAGACAGGCCTTGGATACTGTTAAGTTCCTTGAAACCTGAGGGTTCCAGAGCCAGTCTTTTAGTTTCAGAACTTTCATTTCTCTCCAGGGAATGCTTCCAGCTACACAAGAGTCTAGTCCAGCCTGACAGGTGCAAGGAGTCTTAGAACCCAATTCCTACCTGTCCTTCTCCTCTCACTTACCTAGTCATCTTACTTCCACACCTGCCAACCAGACTACACAGAGACATGCTGGAGTCCCAGAGCCTGAGGCCAACCCAACAGCTCTCCCACTGGGTCCCAAATTGGGGGAGCAAAGAAGCAAAGAGAGGGCAGTCAAGTGAGATAGTACTAGATTTTGAGTTCCAAACTGGTTCTAGTCCTCTACTGAAAGTTTCCCAGTGGTAGGATTGGAGTGCTGGCTCTACACTGTCTATCTGAGTGGCCCTGGTTAGGGACCTCATTGCATGAGCTTCTCTGAAAAGTGGGTTCATAAGAGGTGTTACATGAGAGGGCTCATCTGAGCATTGCAAGAGACACGGAAGGAGCTTGGTGTTATGCTTAGAGCATTCATAGTCCTCAGTGTACAGTGATCATTCATTCATTCATTTTGCAGTGTTGGGGATCAAACCCAGGACTTGCTTACCACAGGTAAGTGCTCTACCACTGGGCTAAATCCTCTCCCTTGTTTACCAACTGTGACCAAAGGATCTGGGCAAGTCCTTGCACCGTTCTGGTACTCAGTCTCTTCATTTGCAACACAGGGTCTAGCAATGGCTGGCCACCAGGAGGGGGTAAGATGTGGGGAGACAGAGGACCTGTTATAAAGAGCTGGGCCTCTTGAAGTGGGTGTGACAAGGTTTAACTGCCATCAGATGGGGGATGCAACTGCTGCACCCACCTCCCACCAGCTATCCTACCCACAACACACCATCAGCATCCTGGAAGGCAGCGTCAATCTCAGAAGGCACCCCTCGCCAATCAGTGGCCCGACGTGGCACAGGACTGTCCACACGCCGAATGTTGGGATGGAAACGCCAGTAGTCCCCACCTCGGAAGAAGTAGATCTTGTTCTTCTCAGTACCCCAGACCAAGGCAGCATGGATTGGGGACCCCACCAGGCCCAGCTCTGAGAGGGGTGCAGGACCCAGGACAGGCTTCTCACCATCATATACCCAGTACTGAGCACCTGCAGAGAGGGAAAGCTGCAAGGAGCTATCAAGCTACTGTGACCACACCCAACCACTGTGTACCTTCTAGGTCACCACCACAGACTCTCCCAGACTCAGTTTCCTTTTCCATAAAATATATGAGCCAATTATATCTGCTCAGCATTCCCAGCCTCAGGGGGATGTTGGAACCCAGCTGAGATAAGTAGGGCAGTGAAGAGTCTTTAAAAGAGCACATGGGGAAGGTTATTCTACTCAGCAGAGGGCTACCTGGGTTCCTGCTGTATCCCCTAGCATTTAGTTGCCTGTCACAAATGCCTGTTGACCACTCCCTGGGACCCAGCCCTGTCACAGCAGGTCCTGGCTGTCTAGGAACCCACATGGAGTTTCCCATTCTGTGCTTTTGTTTATGAAATCCTGCCACCTGGAATACTCCAGGCTCTCATCTCTGCTAGTTGAAAGCTGAAAGCATGGGCTTCAGAGTCACCAGACCTGGATCAAATTCTTCCTCTGCCTTTTTCAAGCTGTGCTCTCAAGTGAGTCACTTCATCATGTAAGCATTCCAGAGGCCCCATCCCTAGAATTCCACCTCATAAGGTCACTTTGAGGGTCAAGTGCACCAACGTGCATGTGCAATAACTTTCAATGCTATTCTGATCTCAATAGCTACCTTCTTTGGGAGCCTCCCAGCTATGCTTGATGAGTGATCCATGCTATCTCTTGGCCCTGAGTCTTCTGGGCATCATCTCCCTACCAATTATGTCTCTGAGGAACTGTCTGTTGCTACCCTTGGCCATGACATTCCTGATGATAGGAGGTCACTTGAGCTGACTCCCAATCCATACTCACCTTGGAAGAACCAAATGTGGCCCTGAGCATCCTCAAAGGCAGCATCCACAGGGCTTGGTAGTCCCTGCCAGTGGCGAGAAGCCAATGCAGGGTACCCAGGCTGCAGTCGGCCACTGCGCAGCCTCCACACAAAGCCTGCCTTAAAGAAAAAAAGCTCTCCCCGGATGGTAGAGACTGCATCAAAGGAGGCCTCACAGGCATCAGGTGGAACTTCCGGCTGGGGCGAAATAGAGGGATCAGAAAAGAGGTCATACTGGAGCTTCAGAGGCTAGCGGGGTCTCACTCCTGACTTTCCACCCTCCTCAGTCTCACCTCCACTGGTGCAATCTCATTGGTGTCTATCCCAGGCCGGGGACCTAGAGCTGAGGCCTGGGAGGTGGAGGCCCGCCGGGGCTGGCCATATAGGTGCTGGATGCCCCTACGGTCATCTGGGCTGAGGCTCAGTGGGTAGCGGAAGGTGTAGAAAGGGGACATAAGGGCTTTAGCTGCTGTTGTGTGTTGCAGCCCCAGCACATGGCCAAATTCATGAGCTGCCACTTGTAGCAAGTCAGTGCCTGGAAAAGGGAGGTAGATTAGTAATCCCCCACCTTCAATCACCAGTTACCAAAGCTTTAGACCTGAGCTTGGGTCCATGGTAGGTGCCCATTCTCTCTGGTCTCCACTTGTTCCATCTGGAAAACGGGTCTCCAGCCCATACCCTGGTTGTCCCCAATAGTCCAGGTCTCATCATAGTCGAAGTGGACATCCCCTTCTCGGTGAGTTTTGGGGAAGAAGGCATGGGCCAGGATACCTCCAGGCCCATCGAATGGCAAGTTGTCCCCATGCCAGTACCTGTGGGTGGGTGGGGATAGAGTCAGTTGCTGCTGGAAGTAGGGTTTTTCCCCTCAGGGGTCCTATGCTGCATACTCACCTGTTGAAGTCAATCATGATGTCAGCATGGCCCTCATGAACCTCAGTGAAGGTAAGTGGCGTCACCTCACTCCATACCTGTAGGGCCTCTGCCACAGTCTGCCGTACCTGCTCCCGTACCAGCTGCCATGGGAACCGGAGGATCCTGGGGGGAGGTGGAGGGGCCTGGGCCTGGGCCTGGGGCAGAGAAGCTCCTGATGCCTGAGGAGCGGAGAGTTGCCCCTGGATGCTCAGGGGGTGGGTGTACTCTAGGTTGAAAGCCAGGTATGCTCTGAGCCTTAGGTGCAACCATCTGGTATCCCTGGCCATGTGGGTACATCTTTGTATGGGTTTGTGAGTACTTAGATATATACAGGTTTCTACATTTGGTAGAAATAATACAAAAAATGAGAATCCCAAGACCTGCCAATGCTACTCACTATGGGGGAGACCCTGGGCTTTTAAGCCCTGTCTTGGTTCCCAGTTCCCCACCCAGGGAGTACCCAAGGCCTCCACAATCTCGGCTCTAATGCTGTATGTCACAGATCATTCTCTCTCAGGCTAAATCTCAGCCCACTATCACCTGCCCAGAGGCCTTCCATATCACCCATTGAGGAGCCTTCTATTACTGTCCCTGCTCACCATGTTTTCCACCTGTATGAGGCCTAAATTATGAGGGTAGATTTGAATAACCACCTCCCAGGGAGGACCAGGCTGTGACTCTGTCTCATTCACCATGGAGTCTCAGGCCTGGCCTTTACATTCCCCAGTAAAGCCTGCCTGGGAGACTGAACACCCATCCCAGGCATGTGCTGAGATTCTTTGGGAGGATGACAGATGACCCACCCCCTGTTCAATGGGAGGGTATCAGACTGTGTGTGTGTCTGAACTGGAGTGTCAAAAGAGTTTTGGTCCAAGGATGACTGGGGTCAATGGGTAAACAAATTTGTTAACTATGTAGATCTAGTCCTGTGTGTGTCTTGTGAAGCAGGATGATAGGTTCTCATATGGACACAAAGTCCTGCTCTGGTGGCCTCTGGCCTCTACCTGTAGGTGAGGTCTGTCTTCTCCCAGCGTCCTCCAGACAACACAAAGCGCTTCTGTCGATTACGGGCATTCAGCCCATCTGGTGGGTCAGGCACACCACAGCGAGGAGGTCTGGGGCTATTGGCAGGTGGGAAGGCCTCCTGAGTGGCCAGGGCAGGTGCCAGGCTACTAGGCAGAGCTGCATGCTGAATCTGCGGCCCTCTTCTCACAGGGTGGTGGTGGTGGTGGTGATGGTGGTAGGTATCCTGGGCAAGAAAGAGGATGCAAGAGCCAGGTCAGACCATAGTCCTCATGGCCCATAGCTAAAGGTGAGGCTCATCAGCACAGTAGTGTACATCATCTGTGCACAGTGTGAAGAGTGAGGGCTGGGAGGGGTGTTGGCATAGAGCAGGGTCCTTTGGCCCTGGCTGATTGTATGGTTTCCTGACATCTTGTTCCAAGGCATCAAGCTTTCTCATCCTCCCTTCCTGGAGAGCCCTGGGCTGCCTGTCACCAATCCCTGCTCAGGTCAGTGAAGTCTGGATGGGGCACACTAAATTTGGGGGACCATGAGCCTGTGAGCCCCTAACTGCAATCTCCATTTACACCTGGAATAGAACCAAAAAGCTTCTAAGAAATATTAGGCAAACTCCTTCTGCTTCCCCCAATGCTCTTCCCTCACCGAGCAAACTGATTGCTATCTCCCTTTCTTCTGGTGTTAATTGAGCAAAGACACACACCTTGTCCTGTTATGCAAATAACAGGATGTCCCCTCCTCTCTCTCCCAGCATCCTTGCACTGTGGCCTTTATTTGTTTACCTGACAAATGGGGTCATAATCCCCTCTCCAGGGTTGATCTAAAGGTGAAATAAGATGATGGATATAGAGTACTCACCAGAGGCCTGGTACCTGGTAACTGAGGACTGATTTCCTTTTTTTTTTTTTTTGCTGGGTGTGTTGGGGATTGAATTCAGTGTCTCACATTCATATGCTTTATCACTGAGCTATATTCCCAGCCCCCCTGACATCTGATTCCTAGCAGAGATGGTTTTGCTCACACTCTGCCAGGTTTAGGCACACAGTGCGAGCTAGATATGTGATCTGCCTACCCGTTTCATGCAGGGAGGGTGGAAGCAGCCGGATACCAGATATCCAGTCCCATCTGTGCCAAACCCCCAGGACCACAGATGGCAATTTTGACCTGAGCTGCATCCTCTCACCCTCTGAGAGTCCCCATTGCAGAAGTCACAGTTCTCATGCATGAGAAAAGCAGAAACTCAGAGAGGCTGGGAGACCCTGCAAGGTCACCTAGCAAGGGCATGGTGGCTAAATGAAGACCTTGGTGTCCCAGGCCAAAGGCCAGGGCCTGGCTCCAAAACACTGCACAAAAAACAGGTCTACTTCCTGGGCTGGAGGAGAGGATGAAGCTGTGTTGTTTACTGAGACGTTCAGCACCTGTCTGGTCTGGGCCTGTCTGACTGAAGCAGCTGCAGCCTCCCCACAGCCATATTTGGGGTGGGAGCCTGACCACTCAGTCTCCGCCTTCAGCCTCAGCCTCTGGCAGCTCTCCCACACTCCAGGCACCCAGAGCTCTGATCAGGGTACCAGCCTTTCAAGCTCCTCATTCCAGAGCTGAGGATTCAACTCCCAAGGACACTGCATCAAAAAAAGGCCCTTCTGAACCATCCGGGGTACTTGGAGCTACTTTAGATGTGAGCAATTAATAATAAGTAATTAAGTTTTGAACTTATTTACCTTGTACAATACAGCCAAAGTGGTAGGTCTCGCCTGATTCTGGACTTACTGTTAATAAGTTAATTCTGGACTTACTGTTAATACTGTGGTGGACCAGTACCCTGCCTATAGCTACACTGACCTGCTCTTAGTCCCTGATGGAACTCTTATCAACTCCACTGTCATCATCCCCATTTCTCAAACAAGGAGATGGAGCAGCTTGCTCAGATAATAGCTGGCAGGGAGTGGACCTTCTGTGCTCTCAATCGGCCCCCCTCCCTTGCTGTCTGCTTTGTTCTTGAGGGTTGAATCATCTGTCCCCTGGAGGAGGAACCCTGGCTGGCCTCACCTAGTAACAGAAAAATGGAAAATTATTAAGTACTTGCTATTTCCCAGGCACTCTGCATATGGGCTCATTGAATCTTCTACTCATTGAATCTTCCACTCTACTCTAAGATGGGCATGAATCCAAATCCAAGGTCTCACCCTGAAAATGTGGACCCCAGTCTGTGTGACTAGCTGCAAGGACCTGCTCCTATTTGGCCTATCTAGGGGAGAAACAGATTCTTTCTGTCAACCCTAGCAGGGTATGGCGGCCCTCCCTGAGAACCTCTAACAACCTGAGAGTTCAGCCTGTCAGCTCAGTTTATGCTAGAAATCTCTCTCCTCTGCTGCCCAGTGAAGCCTGGTATAGCTAGTCATGAAGAGAGGGACAATAATTGATATATATACCCCATATACCCTGTCCCTTCCACTCCTTCTCTCATGAGGAACCAAGACCATGGTCAGACAACCCTAAACAGTCACTGTCTTCTTTTAGCCTTCCCCATCCCTCAAATGGGGGATGGCACCAAAGAGCTAAGTGACATCCTTCTGTAATATCCACTGCAGCATCTGGCCCCATTCTCTGCCTCTGAGGCCCTTCCCTCCCATACTTGGGAATTTGTTCTCCCCAAATTCTCTATCCTCCCAGGACTATTGTGATCCAGCATAAGGTGTATTATTAGTTGGCACAGACCACTTGCAGCCTTATCTACAGCCTTGGGGAGTTTGGGGACCAGCCCTTACCTCTTTTCTTGGAAGATGAAACAGAGCCCAGAGAGGTCAAGGTCTTTTTTTTTCAGAGTCACAAAGCAAGTCAGGCAAGAGCTGGTCTCAGACCGGGACTCATGTCTTCTCCCTTCCAGTACTTCCAACTCCTACCCCCAGCTCTTGGCTTATCTCCCAAACCCACATACCTGAGAAATTTCTGCTTCTAGTGCATTCCCTCATTCTTAGCTCCTTTGGGCTTCCCTGTGCTAGGTGCTTGGCTCACTCTGCCCCACCCTTCTCTGTTCTAACAGCCACCAACCCACAGCCTCAGACACACTCAAGGAATTTCTTGGCTGACCCAGTCTTCTGGTGGAGCTTAGAGACTCAAGGACAGTGCCTGGTCAACTTCTAATCCACAAAATGGTGGAGGGGAGATAAGGGAGGACCCCAGACTAGGAAACCAGTTTGACCCCAGTTTGCTTTCTAATTGGTTTAATTAAGCACAGCTATGTTTTCTGCTGTTAGTAAGAGGTGATTTCGAGAAGAGAGCACTGTGTTACACTGTGAGGAAGACAGGAAAGCATATCAGGCCATTCTCTGAAACATCAGACCCATCTGAGGGTCCCAGAGGCCAAGCAACCTGCCTACGGCACACAGCCACTTGACAGGCAGGATTGTCTTCTTTTTGCTTCTGCCTAATGGGCCATCTTCTCACCTCTCTGCTGGTTTTAGGAAGGTAGGCAGCTTTGTCCCACTAAGTTGCAGACAGGGCTTTAATCAGCCCTGAAAGCTGGGAACAGGGATAGATAAATATTTACAGAAATCTCCTGGCCCTGTTGAAGGCAGCCTAGGGATAAACACATTGGAGGTGACCCCAAATGCTCCAAGTATGTCAGTAGCAATAGACAACAACCCAGCTCAGACTCCACCTGGCCCCCAACCCCAATGCTACCCCCTGCATAAACATCACAGTGACAGTTACAGGTGACAGAGTGGCTTCAGTGTGCCTGACATTACCTCATTTAATCCTCAATAGTAGGCACTATTACCCCTCCTACCCCCTTCCCCATTACAGATAGAGCGGGTGAGGTTCTGAAGGGGAAGAGGACTCACTCAGGATCACATGGTTCAAATCTCTCCAATTCTTGAACTCATAGGTTCAGTTGCTACCCAGGGGACGGAGGAGGGCTGGGGAAGATGCAAGATCTCCAGATAGATTTGCCCTCTACCCATTGTACCCCATCTTTCCATGCCCTTCCACTCTCATAGCCAGCACCAGGCAAGACTGGCCCAGGCAAAGCCAATGTGGCTGGACAAAGCCTTAAATCCCAGGATGCCTGCCTGTCACATCCTCCTGCTCTTATCTCTGGCCAAGCTATCTGGATGCCTCAGCTGCCCAGCGAGTAGACCAGATACCCAGGGCCCTGTGGGTCTGAAGTGGTCCAGACTCTGGCTCTAAGCCCTGCCTGTTCCCCCCACCCCACACACACCACCACCACTTTCTTTACACAGCTTTGCTCTCTTACCTGGATTTTCTTCTCCTCTCCCAAACACATATTTCATACTTTTCCATTTTCTCCCCATCCATTACTCTCTGAGGATCTCAATCACTCATGGTACCCCTTTCTTTCTGACCCCCATTGAAAGATCACACACGCTGCACTTCTAATTCTCCCAAACCTCCCTCATGCAGGTGACCAGAGGGAGGCATCTTCTCCAGGCTCACACTCCATTTTCCCCAGAGAAGTCTCTCCCCTCCCCAACTCTTTCAGTATCTTCCTTCCACTGCACACCTGCAGGCCCGCTTTCAGTGGCCACACACCTGGAAGCTGACAACTGCCTGAGACCTGCTGGCTTTGTCCCTGGAATGAATAGGGGGCCCTCTAACCACTCCCTTTGCTGCTCTCCCAACACACACCCCAGCATTCGCGGCTGGGAGCAGGTCGCCAAGCTGGGAGGGGGCGTGAATCCAGCGCCGACTCCCGCCCCTCCAGCCTGAGCGATCCCGGCGCAGGTTCCACTTGCATACCTCTAGGGACGGGAAGCTCATTATTATACCCACGGGGACCCAGAAGGCGTTTCAGGTACCGGCTGCCCCAGCCCACCCGGGGCGCCCCCATGAGTCCAGCTCGGCCGGTGAGCCCATCGCGTGCCTGGTCTTCCCTTGGGGATGAGCAGCAGGCCAGTGACGGGCACTCACCAGCGGCTTGGCCCGGGCCAGCAGCGGCGGCGGCAAAAGCAGCAGCAGCAGCAGCAGTAGCGGGAACAGGAGCGCGCGTGGATCCGCGCCTCGGTACCCGGCGGCCCGTGCCATCCGCCCCGGGGCTGCTGGGCCTGCTGGGCCGCGCCGGGCCACCGCCCCTTATAGCCTCGGTCCCGCCCTCGAGTCCGCCCCAGCCCCGGCCCCGCCCCCCGCTGCCTTTTGTTCTAAACTTTCCCTGTCGCAGCAGCCTGGGTGGGGGAGGTAGATCCGGAGGGGCTAGACCGGCAGGGATCGGAGCCTGGAGACTAGAGTCCGGTTCTGGAGCGGCCCCAGCTCCAGCCCTCGGAAGTCTGGTGCTGGGTAACCCTGGCCAGCCAGTGCTGCTCTGGGCTGTGTGGGACCTTGCTGTGTGGGACAGGGCGTCCAGAGCCTCAGACCTAATAAAGAGTCTGAGAGGGTTGAGATTCACTCCTCCCAAGCCTTACCCCCACCTTTAAAGACTCATCATTAGGCGGAGTCTCAATGGTGGCCTAACCTCTAACCTGTCTGTGACAGGTGTTCTTGCCCATGGGCAAATTCTCCTATCCCTTAGAGACATCTCCACCCCCTTCCTTCTGGAAGATGGCACAATAGCTACTGTGAAGAAAGGGCTATTAAAAAGTGTCCTGGGGGAAACAGGCATATGGCAGAGACTGGCCAGTCCCTCACCTTGGAACAGATCAGAGATAATTTATAGATGAGGAAACTGAGGCTCTGTGAGGGAAGGGCCAGGCTTTTCTATGCCAGAAGGCGAGTGGAGGGTCAGGAGACCCTCTAGCTGGTCAGCTGGGGAGAGTAAGCTGTAAGAAGGCTATAGGAGGGTATCTGAGTAGGTGACTGGGGTCCTGGGCCGTCTGCTAGTTAGGGCTCAACAGGTCCCTGTGAATCTCAGAGCCAGCCATTTCAGACATGAAGGAGAAAAGTAAGAATCAAAGGATGGGGTAGCATCCACATGCTGGAAGGGATCCTCAGGTCTCATCCTCAATTGCAAGAGGGTGCCCACTCCTGCCCTGTAATGAAGAAGGGCCTCCCCACTGCAACAGGTAGTCTTCCCCATCATGGGCAACCCTGCAGAGTCCAGATGCAGGCAGTGGCTTCCTCCCATCCTGTCAGGCAGGGCCCTGAGCTGCTGCAAGGTGATGTAATATAAGCTTGGACCAAGAAATGGGGGTGGGGTGCACTTCACAGCTTCTCTAGAAAGACTCCACAGAGACCCCTAGAGGGGGAGTAGGGGCAAGACAGAAGTGAGAGTTAACTACCTAGACTGCCAATCTTTTCCTTTAAAGTGATTCACTTTTTAATTTAATTTTTTATTAGTGCATATAGTTATACATAATAGTTGGGTTAATTTTGACAAAAATCATATAAGCATGAAATTTGGTTTACTCATTTCAGTTCCTGGTGCCTCCTTGCCCCTCCTCCCTTCCCTCTACTGGTCTTCCTTTCACTCATTCATTTTTTTAAAAAAATTTTTTTGAGGTACCGAGGATTGAACTCAGGGGCACTGGACCACTAAGCCATGTCCCCAGCCCTATTTTGTACTCTATTTAGAGACAGGGTCTCACTGAGTTGCTTAGTGCCTTGCTTTTGCTGAGGCTGACTTCAAATTCATGACCCTTCAGCCTCAGCCTCCAGAGACACTGGGATTACAGGTATGCACCTCCACACCCAGCTCATTTGTTTATTTTTGATTGGTGCTTTATAGATAAATATAAAGGTGGAATTCACTGTGGTATATTTATACATGTACATAATTTTGTAAAATTCATTCTGCATTTCCTGCCTTTTCCCATCCCTCCTCCTTCTCTATTTTCTTCTTCTATTCCATTGATCTTCCTTCTATCTTTATGATGTTCAACATCCTCTCCCCACCCCATGTACTCCACCTTTTGCATATGAGAAAAAACATCGGACCCTTGATTTTTGGAGTCTGGCTCATTTTACTTAGAAAGTGACTTACTTTTTAGAGGTAGACATTTCAATGCTTGTTTCAGTGTCAGCAATTCAAGAATTCATGAATTGAATCAATACGTTTTCTGATACACATGAAAATACATAATTTTCAAAATTAAACATTCATTTGTGAAACTATCTTAAAATGGCCTTGAGTGCCATGGTCATCTTACTGGGAAGCCTACCCTGGAGGTAGATGGTAACTTTTACTTCAGAGAGAAGAAAACTGAAGACCTGGCAGGGGAGGGCTCTGCTGCAGAGGATGGTTGAAAGAAGTAAATGTTAAGAACATAGGAACCTGCATGACTTTCACATACAGTATGTGTGGCTGGGAACAGCTCTGCCTGCATTTAGCTGAGTGGGACCAGGTAGGGCTAGATCCAACTCAGCTAGCTGTTTGTCTTTGCCCCTGGTCCCTCTTATTCACAGAGGGATCTCAGCTCTTCACCCATCTCCTGGATGCTTTTGTTCTTGGTGATTTCCTGATTTCAGGTGGCCTCTGCTGGCACACCAGACAATGAAAAGGGAGGGGAAAGAATTCAGGGTTCTCCCTGCCTCCAACTAAGGGTCATAATATGACCACAGCAAAGTCACCTAGGAAAGACCATAAAAACCTCGAGTTCCTGATGGGTTGGAAAGCCTTCTAAATCTAGGCCTCTGGCTTCACCTTGGCCTGAAACCAAGATGCTAAAATCTTTAGATCTCAGGATTCAAACATCTGTATTTGAATTGAATTCATGAATTGAATCAATACATTTTCTGATACATACGAAAATACATAATTTTCAAAATTAAACATTCATAATTCGTGTACTTGGTTTGACACTTAGCCAAGTAAACATGTCTTTGCACTCTGGTCACAGCCTTTAGGACGGACACATTACTTGAATGTCGCGTGAATGCTATCAGTGTCTGGCGCTGAATCGGTGGGGTCAAGATCCCAGGGGACCAGCCGGGATTAACAGTCGCGTAGCAGAGCCTCCTAGCACCCGGACGGGCGGGGTGGGTGAGTGCGAGGACAACACTGCTAGAGGTTGCGGGCGCTGGAAGAGTCAAAAAGTATCGGTACGCCCCCTAGTGGGAGTTCTGGGGACAGATTTCTGCAGTCCTCGGCTCAACTCCACTCCTAACCCCGAGGCCACGTGACGGTCAGCCAACCTTGTACGGCGAGCAGGGACAGGGAATTCAGCCAGAACTAGAGTTCGCGTCCCCTTTCACAACCCCAACTTCATTCCCTGCTCTCCGCAGTATTTTTTTTGTTTTGGGTTTTGGTACCGGGGATTGAACCCAGGGGCGCTTTACCACTGAGCTACATACAGCTCCAGACATTTTTTATTTTTTTAAATTTTGAAATAGGGTCTCGCTAAGTTGCTTACGGCCCGGCCCGATAAGTTGCTGAGACTGGCCGGGAACTTGCGATCCTCAGCCTCGCGAGTCGCTGGGATTACAGGGGTGAGCCATACCTTCCTGGCCCTGTCGCCCTGCTTAAGCCCTTGGTGGTTTGCGACTTTCGCTTGTGTTCCTACAGCTTTCATAACTGGGATCAGGCGCAGGGAGGGAGCAGCCTCTCCTTTCCAGGTGAGACAGATCTTTGGTGCAGCGAAAGAGGGCCGGGCTTGAGATAGCGCCTCTTTCAGCTGGGGGCGTGTCCCTAAGACTCCGCCCTAGACTCCTCCTTTAGCCCCTTGTGACTAGCGCTGATGCATTGGTCCGGGGGACGAAGCGGTCTCTGACTCAGCTCATCCAAGTCCCACCACAGCCACCATGCCACGCGGGAGCCGAAGCGCGGCCGCCCGGCCAGCCAGG
The DNA here is from genome assembly GCF_021218885.2 of Marmota monax. Lineage (NCBI taxonomy): Eukaryota > Metazoa > Chordata > Mammalia > Rodentia > Sciuridae > Marmota > Marmota monax. Next base: position 2,975,114 of record NW_026694573.1, on the reverse strand, counting down.
TGTGAAAAGGACAGGGACCCCATGGGGAGGAGGGGAAAGTGCGGGCACTCTATCAAGGGCGTCCGTAGTGACCTTTGTTGTTACTGCGCCATCTTGGTGGGGGGAGGGTCTGGGGGGCAGCAATCAAGTATCTAATTCGGGGGCGCCCTCCTGGTTTTCCGGGAGTAAAGGCGGTCGTTTCCAGAAGCTGCAGGGTCCTGAGAACCCTGGCCTAGGGTCCAGCAAGGATTAACCCTGCTTCCTCCTATCCCTGTAGTCGCCCAGCGGCACCTTCTGCCCATCCACCTGCACACCCACCGCCCTCAGCAGCTGCCCCGATTCCTGCCCCCTCGGGCCAGCCAGGTCTCATGGCACAGATGGCATCCACGGCCGCTGGGGTAGCCGTGGGCTCCGCTGTGGGACATGTCATGGGCAGTGCCCTGACTGGAGCCTTCAGTGGAGGAAGCTCAGAGCCTGCCCAGCCTGCTGCCCAGCAGGTAAGCAGCAGGACCCAAGAGAAACTGAGGCAGAATTCTCTCAAGGCCACATAGGGAAGAGTGTCCAGTGGAGTGTCTTGATGTATACAGAGTTGCCTCAGGCCTAGGACTTTGACTAAGGAGGGTCCTATTCCTCACTCTGCTGTTGAGCTCACTGTCACTTTATTGGCAGGCTCTGTCCCTCTTTGAGGGCAAGGTCCCTGGACTCTTAGGGACTGATACCAACCAGCCCTTTAAAAATGGGAAACCCAGGTTCAGTGGGACCCAGAGATTTACCCAAATTCACCTAACCCTAGTAGAGTGACAAGGGATGTTGAATTTACCAAGCCCTTGTTCTCCTTACCCAAATTCAGTATTGTAGCTGCTAGGCCCAATGTGAAGGTCAGCCTGTGTCATGGCTCCTGGTCTCTGATGACCTGTCCCCCACTGAGGCCTTACCAGTCCTGAGCCAAATCCAAATGCCGCTTAGCAGTTAGGTCAAGGGTCATAAGGATCAGTATGGCTGAGCCAGGAGGTGGGGCTATTTTCAGAGTATATAAAAGATTCTAGAATCTTTTCCTCCTTCCTCCCTTGCTCCTCCCCAGCATGCCCAATGTGAGGCAGCAAGGAAACCCTGTGTGCATTAGTTTAATGACATTGAAGAGGGTGGCTGGCTTGCTCTGTTTCATGGATGTAGCAGCTCAGCTGAGGTTAGACAGGGGCAGGTCAGACCTGGGATCTTTGAGGCAGCAAGACAGGATATGGGGAGAGGCAGGCAGCCCCCAGCTTTGGAACCTATCTCTAGGTATCAACCTTGAGCTGACAGTTTTGCCTGTCACACTCCCCCCTGCAGGCCCCTACCCGTGCTGCCCCACTACAGATGGGACCCTGCTCCTATGAGATCAAACAATTTCTGGACTGCTCAACCACTCAGAGCGACCTGTCCCTGTGTGAGGGCTTCAGTGAGGCCCTGAAGCAGTGCAAATATAACCATGGTGAGAAATTGGACCCTATCCCAGGTGGGGATTGAAAGGGGCAGACCTTCTTTTTGCACCTGCAAGCGACAACAGCCTATGCTGCTCCTTCCCTCCACAGGTCTGAGCTCTCTCCCCTGAACATGTTGGTGCAGACTCATTGGCCAGCTCTGAGATGGCTCCTGGGTCCTAACCCTGTACCCACCCCATCCCCTTACGGACAGCTGGACCATGAAGACAGATTGTAACTGGGACTGGGAGTAAGAAGGAAGTTTCCTACCCCATAGATAACTCAAGACACAAATGTGCAATTAAAGAGTTTATTTTAAATCACAGCCTGTTGTGTGTCCTCTTGCTGGCCTGTCTGCTGGAAGCACCCTAGCTAATGAACTGGGATTAGGGGAGATGGATGGATATCTCACTGTAGTGTGCTGTATATCACCTGAAACAGGCATCCTGGGTAGGGTGGGAAGAGTCTTGTAATAATCTGTACTTGGGGCAGTCAAGGGTGGACTACTTTGGGCAGCCCAAAGGCGGGTGATGAGGCATTAGAGGTGATCTCAAGAGCATCTGACTTTGGGGGCTGGAATCCCAGAAGAAGCCTTTTGTTTCTACTTCTCAGTAGAAGGCACCTTTTGTGCTTTTGACTCTGGGCGCCTTTCTCTGCACCCACATCATAGGGGCTTTCCCCCTCAGAGGCCTCACAACCTTTCTGTGACCTTGCTCCTCTTAATGATGCAAGGTCTCAGTAATTCCGGATTGGGCAGAGGAATCTTGCTGGGCTGTTGTCTATTTGCATCTTATCACATGAGTCAGAGGTCACGGCCAGCCCCCTTGACTCCGAGTCCAGCTTGTCCACTTGGCTGTGATATGCCAGGCTGTGGTATGTCCAGGGACCTGCTGGAACAAAGGAGCAGGCCCTTCAAACTCAGTGCAGATTGCTCTAACACACACTGCTTCTGCCTTCCTTGGGTTCATTAAGCAACTTTGCATTGAGCACCTATCATGTTCTACATGCCCTGTTCTACATCCCCTAAGCACTGAGAACAGTCCTGCCCTTAGGGTGCTTACACTCCAGTGGGGTGATCCATCTCCAGTACAATGTGTAACAACCATCTTGGGAGCATAGATATGCATGGTTGGCACTGAGGGTCTGCCTCTCTTAGCACATATGTGTCTGCCTTCTGGTAAGGGGTTCCACTTCTGGGTGCCCATATCTCTTCCATACCTGGCTCCTGGCACCAGCTAGCGAGTCCTGGATGGCAGGGAGCTCACCCTTCCAGCTCTTGAAGGGGGCTCTAGTTCTCGATGGCTACGCCGAGTGCTCATGCGTCTCCTCCGGCCATTGCCCATGGTGGAGATGCCTGATAGCCAGCGCAGCTCCTCTGAAAGACCCAGGAAACCCTGATGGTGGGACTGGGGGAGAAGAAATGCCTTTCCCCCTAGGGTTCTACCCTGACACTTACCTGCCAGCTCCGGACACTGATCATCCAGGTTCTCTAGTAGGGACTCATAGCGGGTAGGTGCCCCATCCTCCCCCCCTGTGGAGTATGGAGAGAGAACAAAAGACCCCTAACTGGCCTGATGGTCCCTATCCCACCTCTTACTCTAGATCTGTTTGTTGGCCCAAGCTGGGGGTCAGGACAGGGCAATGGATAGGGACAAGCTGGGGCTAGGTCCTGGTCAAAGTGAGGGCTAAGCAGGGCTTTGTGTGGTCTGTGACCTGCTGTCCCGCCTTATAATCCAATACAACCGCAGGGGAGAGTCTTGGGTCCACTTACTGATGATTTTCACAAGGACATATGTCCCTCGTTCCTGTAGAAGAGGACTGCCCTTGGAGGAGGCTGGGGAAGTCTTCTCCTCTAGGTCCTCACCTAGGCTCACAAGTTGTCCATCCTCAGCTAAGAGGGCAATGGTTTCTGGGAAGGCATGGAGAGAGGCTGGGCAGGGCTGGTACCCTTGCATGGGGTCCCTCAGCCTCTCCTCCCCTGATCCCTCCCCATCTCCTTACCATCTTGGGGGACCTGTCCCCTCTGCTTCAAGTGGGCAGTGAGGGTCATTAGGCTGCACCAGGGGTTCACCAGCTCCCCGTAGCCGGCTGTGGGGTAGGGGTAAAGGTGAGCAGGTATGATCCCCTACTTTCTCCTCAATCAGGGCCCTCTGCCACTTTCTCCCATTTCTCCCCTCCCTAGAGCTGCGACTAGGGCTATGGAACTAGGACTTACCCCAGGCACCGTAGTCCAGGCAATTTTGCATAAACTTCTTTGCAGACATCCATCCATCTTGACAGATGTGGATAACTGGGGCGCACAACTCAAGGTTCCCACACGGGCCAGACCCCAGCCCTGATCTAGGAACTAGCTTGGTGTCCGGCACTGGCCCCGCCCCCGACGGCCTACTTCGCACTGGAACCGCCCCCTCGCTCTAACCCCGCCTCCTACATCCCGCTGACCAGCTTCCCACCAGAGGAGCAGTGAATCAGCTTCAGATGTGTGTTGCGAGCTGAAGCTTGAGGACCACTAACGGAATGGCAAAGCGATAGGTTCAAAAACGTGCTGCCCGGTGGCTTGGCAGCCCTTCCCGGGAGGAACCTGCATGAAGTATCAAGGCAGGACCCACCGGGATTTTCCCCAAGGGCCTCACTCCAGGTGCTCAGTTTGCCTCCTCCTTATTTCGGTTTCTCTGAGCCCTGTATCCCTTCCCCATCTGCACATTTTCTTCCCGCCGCTGCTTTCCCACTGCAGAGGGAGGCACGCCTCTGCGTGTGACTCACCCCCACCGGCCTTCCAGGGCTGGGGAACCCCACTTACCTCCAAACATCACCGTGACAAACATGGATGCAGCGGGGAAGAGACTGATCTGGTGGGGCTTTGAGCCACCAACTCTGGACTTCCTCACTCGGGAAATGCCTGGGACAGATCTACTCCGGGGTGGGGTTGGGGAGGTGTGTACAAGTGCGGGTGGATGGGAGAGTGGTCCCAAGCCCAGATCCCTGCTCAGCCAGCCACTTGTTCAACTAGTCCAAGACCTCTGTCCTCTTTCTTCTGCCGCTCGCTGGGCCAGAGTAGCGTCCCCTAGCTCCCAAGCAGGTCTCCAAGGCAGCGGGAGTCGCCAAGACCTCCAGGCAGGAAATGCCTTAGCCCCAGTATCCCGGTAACGGACCTGAAGGGGCGGGCATTCCTTGAGGCCGGGTTCTGGTCCCGCCCACAGTGGGGGCTCGAGACCAGGGGTTCAGGGGTGCTCAGATGAAAGAGTCGGAGACCACATCGGTTATCAGGAAGAGGCCCAAGCTGGAAGAGGTGTGTGTGTGTGTGTGTGTGTGTGTGTCTGTCTGTCTGTCTGTCTGTCTGTCGTCACCAATCTCTGCAGGCTACCAATCAGTTCGAGGCCATCTTCCTGTGCTCGTTTTTCTTTTCTCCTCCCTCTCTCAAATTTCACGCTCTTCTGCCCTTCTTTCTTGTTAGCCATGTTTATTAAGATAAAATTTGCAAACAGTAAAATTTGCTGTTTTTAATGTTTTCGAGTTTTAAGAAATCTCATGTAACCATCCATCACAGTCAGGATATAGAACATTTCCATCGCCATCCCAAATTCCTTTGTGCCTCTTTGTAGTTGTGAAAGTTGTCAGAATCAAAATGGAGTCACTTTTGTCGAGCCCTGAACACCCCTCTCCGAAATTAATAAAGTTGGGAGGTTTACAGAGGAGGGAATCTTACCTATGCATGTTTGATAATAAGAAATATTCACGAAGGTCTCGGCTGGAATCACAATCTTGTACAAAGGCCACAACAACCTTACACAGAAATAATTCTGCACAGACATCTGCCCAACAACTGTGTATTTAACCTTGGACTGATGCCACCCTTGTTATTTATACTTCTAGCCAAGGATTATTATTTAAAAATATTTTATGTAATCCATTTCACCTTCAAAAACTTCTTGCCTCAATCTCCTTGAATATGCTGGTAGTTAACTATGAATCATTTATTTCTATTGCAATGTTACATTCCCAGATAAACTTAATCTTTTCTTTTTTGTATTGGGGATTGAACCCAGGGGTGCTTAACAGTTGAGTCACATCCCCAGCTCATTTATTTTTCGAGACAGGGTCTTGCTAAGTTGCTGAGGCTGGCTTTGAGCTTATGATCCTCCTGCCTCAGCCTCCTGAGTCCCTGGATTACCGTTGTTCACCACTGCTCAGCAATAAACTTAATCTTTAGGGAAATCTCTAGTTGTTATTTCTGTCAAAATAGTTCCTGCTCTGTTTTCTGTCCTTGCCTTTTCCAGTATGTCCTATAACTGGAACCATACAGCATGCAGCCTGTTGTGTCTAGCTTCTTTCATTCAACATGATGCACTTGAGATCCATCAAGGTTGTTGTGTGTATCCTTATTGCTGAGGAGTGCTCCATTGTCCGGATTCACGTCCTGTCATTTTGAGTTTTTTTCCAGTTTGGTGAGATTTGCATAAAGTCAGTGTAGACATTTGCTTATAGGTTCTCGTGTGCACAAAAGTTTTCATTTCTCTAGTAAATACCATAAGAAGGATTGCTGGGTCATCTAGTGAATATATGTTTAAATTTACAAGAAACTTCCAACTGTTTTCAGCCTGTCCTCACTGTTTTGCATTTTCCTGCCTTCTGTCTTGTTGCTTCTGGGTCTCCTGGATCGATAACAGGTCATAATCGTCTCTTTAGTTCTCACTACTAGTTAGTCCCTCTTATCAGCTCTATTTATTTGCAGTGCTGGGGCTCAAACCCAGTGCTTCACACATGCTAAGCAAGTGCTTTAGCACTGAGTTACATTCACCCTAATCTTCTCACTAGCTTTTGCCATATTCCCTGCTCCTTATATCTATTTGTCTGTCTCTCCTCCTTTCCTTTCTGTTTCCTCTCTTTCTTTTTTTATGGTCTCACACTTAACCTATTGCTCTGCATCTAGATCTGTGTTCATCCTTCCTTTGACTTTTTTCCTCTGTTTCTTTGTCATTCTTTCTCTTTCCTTCTTGCCTACTGCATCCCCTCTTTCTGCTTCTTTTCTCACCCTTCCCCATTAACCTCCACCAGACCCCTGTAAGTCAGAGTGCTAGTTTCAATCCATGATCAGTTGGCCCCATTATTTTGGGCCTGTGGTGAGGCATCAGATCATGGTGGGAGAGTGTGATGGAGGAAACTGCTCATCTTATGTTGACTGGGAAGCAAAGTGAGAGTTAGTAAGGGAATGGATTCCTACTATCCTCCCAGGGTATGTCCCCAGTGACTTGAGACCTCCCACTAGGCCCCCTCTTAAAAGTTCTAGTTCTACTGTCTTCTGATAGTACCTACCTGAGGACCAAGCCTTTATTATCTGGGCCTTTTGGTGATATTGAAGATCCAAAATATAGCACTTAATAAATGCAGTGTGCTCAGCACTGAAACAATATATCCTATCTTTGCATCTTCATTGCTTTCCAGCTTCCAATGTGCTTATGTGCATTTCAGATGGTGAAACTGAGGTACAGGAAGGGGAAATAACTTGGCTAGAATCATGCAGTTGAGATCAGAAGCTGGGATTCTAACCTGTAGTGAAAACCATTTCAGCTTTCCTTCATCTGGCCAAGGAAAGGGACTGACAATGTCAAGGCTAGTGAGGATGTGAAGTCACTAGAACTCTTATCCTGCTGGTGGGAGTGCAGATGGCTACAACCATGTTGGGAACCTTGGCAGTGTCTAATAAAGCTAAATGTGCACATTCTCTACCACTTGGCAATTTCACTCTGGGTAGCTCTACAGTAAAAATGACAACATAGGTGCACCAAAAGACATTGACAAACATGTTCACAGCAGTTTTACTGGTCCTGACCAAAGACTGGAAAGCTTCCAGATATCTAATAATAAGAGAATGGATAAAATGGATAAACTAGTTGTGGTATCTTCACACAATAGATTATACACAGCTATGAGAACTTTGAATTACATATTGCTGCACACACAGGACTCTCATAATGTTGGACAGTAGAAGTAGGTTCACATACACATATCCCACTATAATTCCATTTATAGTAGAAGTTCTAAAGAAGGCAAAATTAATCTAAAGTGATTGAAGTCAGAATGATGGTTCCCTTGGGGGATTATGTTAGTCAGCTTTCTGTCACTATTACAAATACCAGAGATAACCAACCTAAATAGGAAAGTTTTATTTTGGCTCATAGTTTTGGAGGTTTCAGTCCATGATCGGTTGACTCTGTTGCTTTTCGGCTTGTGCTGAGGCAGCACATCATGGTGGGGAGTATGAGATAGAGCAAAGCTACTCACCTCAAGGCAGTCCAGGGAATGAAAGAGAGGAAGAGGAAGGAGTTTGGGTCCCATTTATCCCCTTTAAGGTCACACCCTCACTGATCTGTCTTCCACTGGGGTCTACCAATAGAGCCAAGCCAGGGACCAAGGCTTTAACACATGGGCCTTTAACAGACATTTTAGATCTAAACTATAGCAGGGGTGGAGGCTGTTACTGATTGGAAAGGTGCTGAGGGGCCTTCTGGAGACATGAAAATGTTCTAAATCTTGATCCAGATGTAGGGTTGCAGGGATGTTTGTATTGTATGTGTGTTATATATTACATGTATATACACTATATATAAATCTGTGTGTATTTATATATAAAATCATCGAACTATATGGTTAATTATATGTGCACTTTCCTTTAGTCTGCAGCCAGCACAGATGGTGTAAGTGGTTCGGTCACGCGGAAAAATCCTCAGGGAGTTTAAATTAAAGACACAGACTCCATTTTACCTTTAAACCAGCTCCTGGATGGCTCCTCCTCGAACCCTCAGCCTCAAGCTTCCCAGGGGGGCAGCGAGGTTTTACTGAAGAGGCTAGGGAGAGAGAACGAGCACGCTAGGGAGAGGGCTTTTATTGGGGAACCAAGAATTCTGGGGAAAATCCCATCCAATGAAGGTCAAGGGGGGCAGTGTTGCAAGGTTAGGTGCGGTGGTTGGATCTTTGGGGCAGTGGTGAGACACGCCTCCACAATGACAAACTCTCAAACCCAAGAAGGGTGTGGAAAGCTCTTTACCACATTAAAAAGTGACTGAGCGCCTCACACCCAGCCGGGGAGGAAACTCAATCTCATGCAAGGACGATCTCCCACACTTTCCTGTATATCAGTTGTATCTCAATGAAGAAACAGATTCTAAGGCTGGGAATGTGGCTCAGTGGTAGAGCACTTGCCTAGCATGCTTGAGGTTCTGGTTTGTATCACCAGTGCTACAAAAAAGCAGATTCCAATCTCCTGCTATCACTTGAGGATTTCCAAGCTTCTGAACTCCCAATGTCCTAGTGTCAGGATCCTGACATTGGGAAGATAGGGCCTGGCCATTGGCCCCAGCTATACCCCTCCCTTCTCAGTCAATGGACTGATTTGCATGCCTTGTTGTGGTCCAGCAACCTGCTTAGCCCTGTGCCCCTAAGCACCTAAGCTTAGTAGAAAGACTGCCAGCCTTCCAGTCTCTGGCCATGGTCTGCCCCAGGTGCCTGGTCCTCCTTCTGATGGGAGTCTTCCTAGCAGGTGAGTCCTCCCTTGGCCTGGCTTATTTGAGAATGGGGTGGGGGAGGCACTAGCCCCAGAAGGTCCCTGCAAGGAAGCAAATCTGTAGGGACTATAAGGAGGATCCTGGGAAAGGCATTCAGGTGAAGAGGAGAGCTGGCTCCAGGCAGCTTTGCCACTGACCTGGGGTAAATCTTTTCCCTGTGTGGGCCTTGGTTTCTCCATTTGTGAATGATCAGATTGCCAGGGTCCCTTAGGGCTCTTATCCTTTGGGGTCTTAGGAGAATGGAGAGAATCACCTTAGTTTTATAGAGGAAAGGGATAGTAGAAAGTTACTATCCCACAAGGCCTCAGAGGCAACCTAACACTGAAAATGTCCTGAGAAGCCAGTGGACTGAGGCTGAGCTGACAGGTGATGCAGCCTAGAGTTTCCTGGGGTGTAAGCCTATAACCAGAGTTTGTGAAACAGACAGGGAAGAATCTTGAGAGAAAGGGAGCCGGACATCAGAAATACCCAGAGGGCACTAGTCCAATTCTTTGAATCTAGGCTTTCAAATGAACATGGATTTTTTGGGGACATGGTAGTAACAATGACATGAGGGTCACTGGTTCCAAAGCCCTTACTCACCGAGAGAAATGGAGGCCTAAAAACAACACCATAAGTCACATGGAACAAGGTTTCCTGCATCTGATTCAGTGCTAGTCCTACCACACTAGGTTATGAACCCTTTGGGAATGGGCATCTCTTTGAGGTCTGACCAAGCCTTCATAGGCAGGGGCAGGAGGGAAGGGGCCCAGGCTGGGCCTGAATGAATCTGTATTTCTTAGTGTCCCAGCCAGTTCTGGCTCAACCAGATGCACTGCTGGTCTTCCCAGGCCAAGTGGCTCAGCTCTCCTGCACGCTCATCCCCCCACATACCACCATTGGGGACTACGGTGTATCCTGGTACCAGCAGCGGGCAGGCAGTGCCCCCCGTTACCTTCTCTACTACCGCTCAGAGGAGGACCACCACCGGCCTGCTGACATTCCTGACCGATTCTCAGCTGCCAAGGACATAGCTCACAATGCCTGTATTCTAACCATCAGCCCTGTGCAGCCTGAGGATGATGCGGATTACTACTGCTCTGTTGGCTACGGCTTTGGTCCTTAGGGGTGGGGTACGGAGTGAATTTCTCCTGCCTGCCCACCACTTCTGCCCCTGACCTTTGGAACCTCTCTTTCTCTGAGCCTTCCTCTGTAAAATGGGCTAATAACATTCAACATGTCAATAACAGCCATGAAATCCTGGCTGAAAAAGTGATTGTGATTGGTCTAGGACTATGTGTGTGTGTGTGTGGGGGGGGTGGTTTCTGGGGATGGCTGCTGAAAAGGAAACACCTGAGACCCTTGGGGAGTGGTCGGCCCTACCCCTGGCCCCCAGAGGCTCAAACTGGTGGCCTGGCTTTCCGGTGACCTCGGGTGCTAGAGAGAATGAAAAAGGAACCAGCCCTTGCCACCCCCGGCTCTTCATGGCTGGCTGACTGTGGTCCAACGCTCACAAATCTGGTGGCTGGTCCCCATGGACCAGCTGGTTTGGGGAGGGGCAGACTCTGTCTCCCTACCTGGTTTTTGCCGAAGGCCCCACTTATCCTTGAGATAGCAAGGTGTGTGTAGGTGGTGTGGGACATGGAAGAGATTCTGAGGCATATGAGGGCTAGAGCTGAAGTATTGAAGGAGGAAGGCAGGCAGAAGGCAAGAGCAATATCCCCCCTCTTGGGAACAGTGTGTTCTCTTGAGGGAGGCTTCCCCACAGTCTGAGCAGATACATCAAGGGATGGAGCAACTGGACAGAGAGGGTGAGCTGACAAGTGATGCAGCCATCAGAAGCCGAGTTGAGTGTCTGGGACAGAGGCATGTGCACATTCAAAAACACAGCCTTGCTGGGCATGGTGGCTCATACCTGTAATCCCAGGTATCTGGGAGGCTTGGGAGTTTGAGCATAGCCTGAGCAACTTACTGAAATCCGGTCTCAAAATAAAATAAAAAGGGCGCAGGGGTTGTGGCTCAGTGGCACAGCGCCTGCCTTGCACATGTGAGGCACTGGGTTTGATCCTCAGCACCCCATAAAAATAAGTAAACAAAATAAAGATATTGTGTCCATGTATAATTTAAAAAATATTTTAAAAATAAAGTAAAAAGGGCTGGGGTTGTAGCTCAGTGCTTGCTTATCATATGTGAAGCTCTGGGTTCAGTCCCCAATGTGGGAAAACAGACATCCCTCGGTCTGGAAATGTAATTAAGTGGTAAATGCTTGCCTACCTTACACAAGGCCGTGAATGTAATCTCCAGCACAAAATAAAAACAAAATAAAAAAGCCCAAACACATTATTCTTCCTTCCTGGTGCCCCAAGATTAACCTCCTGGAGGTCAGCACAAAGATGCACAAAGTTCCTGTCTCTGTGGGGAAGGGGCAGGCCCAGATCTAACCTGGGTGGTGAATGCAAACCGGACCCCTGGATCTGTCAACAATTCTGAGACCTTCCTCTCCTTATCCTGAAGGCCTCTGTTGCATACAGCCCCAGGGTAAGTCGTACAGGCGCCTGTGGCTCTAGATCTGCCACCTTTCCCGGCCTGTTTCCTCCCAGTACTCCGACCAAAGCTGGGGCAGCTGTTTTTTCCACGGCCAGACTCCCAATTGGGACGGACGGAATCACCGCACCGCCCAGAAGAGACTCTCCTGGCTGTCCCAGTGCCTCTGGATCGAGGTGGCTGAAGCGTACAGCACGACCACCGAGACGTTGGGACCTCCACGCTGACTAGAGCGGTCCCGGAAGTGCTCGGGGGCAGGGGGCGGGGCTCCGGGCACTCCGGCGATCTCAGGCTCAGAGTCAGCAGCAGCGGCGGAGTGAGGCCGCGTCTGCCGGGGGTTGGAGCGGGTCAGGTGTAGCCCCGCCCCTCCCGCGGCCCCGCCCCGGCCCAGGTGAGCCGCCTCGCCCCGCCCCGGCCCAGGTGAGTTGCATCGCATCCGCTAGTGTGACCCAAGTCTTCCTGACCACCTGTCCCTCGGGTGTCCCCGCGTATGGGTGTCCCTAATCGGTGGGAAACCTGTAGGGGCGCTGGGGAGCGCGTGTGGGTCTGCGGCCGCTCCCGGGCCTCCAGTCAGGAGATCCTGACCGCACTAGGTTTACCAGGTGTCCAGGACCTAGGGGCTACCTGGAGGCTGGGGTGACGAATGCAAGAGGAGCTGGGAAAGGCACCGAGAGAATTGGGAAACATGGAGTTTCCAGACCTTTGTATTTTCGGTCCAAAAACATGTAACACATTCTTGGGGATAGATAAAGGATTACTAATTTTTTTTTACTCCTGAGTGGAGACTTCAGCGGGTAGGGACTACATAGTGACGAACAGCCTCTAAGGAGGCAAACTTGGCAACGCCAGGAGTTAACAGGTGGGTGGAGGAAGAGTTGCAATCCACAGATAATCAGGCAGGAGGGATCAGAGGGTATGAAAATTGTGGAGCAAACTTGCAGAAGCCAAAGGAATAAAGGAGGGATGAGGGACTATGGGGACAACTTAAAAGTTTTCAGGTACTTAGGTAGGCAATGTGGGTTAGTGAAAGGGTGGGCCCAGATTGCCACATCTTCCAGGTTTTCAAGAGGAAGCTAGAGACTTACTGAGTTTTAAATATTGACCATTAAAGAAAAGTCCAACTCTTTGTGTGCCAAACAAAATGTGTCCGTGTGTTGGTATCCCCAGGCTTGACAGTTTATACCTTCTGAAATGTTCTGTTTGGAGGAGGTATTGATTAGCAATGCCAGATGGGGTGGGAAGATGAGGACTAAGAACAGAGAGATTTGGCAAATAAGGTCATTGGATGCTAGTGTTGAGTGCTGAGGTTCCAGCTGAAACTGAAAACTTGGTGTCTGTTGTGGTTTCTTGCATAGTGGTATGATTTTCCTCGGCAACACTTAACATCTTAATTGCTAGGGAAGGTTGGGAGTTAGCAAGCTTATTGCTGCAATACAAAGAAGTGAGGAAAAGAGGAAAATGATCCTGGCTAGAGAGTGGAAGGGAAGCTCATAGTTAGATCTACTGTAGAGAGAGAGGGTCTGAGCCAGATAGCAAAGGGGTGGAACTCAAAGAAGAGAACCCTGTGTAAATGAGGGGTTATTGAATTTGAGGTGATCAGTAAGCCTAGGCTTACTGTGGGCTGTTGAAGAGGAGAGGAAGGGTAAGAGGAGTCAAAGGGATCAAAGGATTTTTGAGAATACTTTAGTTCTGTGCTTTGCTATTTTTTACCCCTACACCTGACTGAAACTTTTTTTTTTTTTTTAATTCTGGGGATTGAATCCAGGTGCCCTTAACCACTGAGGCACATCCCCAGCCCTTTTTATGTTTCATTCATTGCTAGGTTGCTGAGGCTGCTTTTGAACTCACGATCCTCCTGCCTCAGCTGCTTGAACTGCTGGGAGGGATTATAGGTGTGTACCACCATGCCTGGTGGCTGAAACAAACAAGCATACAAAATTTCTAGCTGGGCACAGCAGCTCGAGAGCCTGAGGCAGGAAGATCATGAGTTCAAAGCCAGCTGCAGCAACCTAATGAGAATCTGTCTCTAAATAAAACATAAAAGGGACTGGGGATGTGGCCCAGTGGTTAAGTTCAACTGGGTTCAATCTCCCGTACCCCCCCCCCCAAAAAAAAAAAAAATCCAAATAGCATGAATTCCATGGTGACCACCTGATTAATTTAGTATTTTTTTGAGTCAATTACTCTCTAAGCTTCAGAAGAAGGATAATACATTTGTATAGAGTTGTGAGGAATAAATGAGATATGCTTGTGAAAGTCCTTGTGTTTCCCAGCACATAGTGGGAAACTGTGAGTTGTGTTGCTGTCATAATTCCATCACTTGAGGACCTCCCATTCATGTAGCAGATAAGTTTCTGAATGGAGTGCTGAAGAGCACTCTTAGGGGACACTGCAGTGGGTGGGAGAGCTGAATAGTCTAACTCCCTTCTTTGTCCCTGCTACAATACCCTTCTTCCACTGGAGCAATTCTGCTTCTGTCTCTTTTATTGGTTTTATCATCTAGACAATTATTTTTTTTCCTGTTTTGATTTTCTCTTTTTCCCCTAGACAATTATTTGAATAAAATATTTTTTTGGCAAAAAAGAAAAATGTGTGGCAGTTGTAGCACAAAATCAGGTAACTTTTCCTCCTTTTGATCATTTATTCAACTATTGTGTACATGGGATTGTATTGTTATACTGGGGATTAGGGATTGCATGGTGAGGGAACACAGTATTTGCCCTTAGGGAGCTGGAAGGCTAATGGGGAGGAGAGTATTATAAACATGCAGTATGGTGGGTATACCCATTACCTCAGGTCACTAAGGGGGCATGTCTCAGATAGTCAAGAATCTAAGGGTGCAGAAAAGAGTGGTTATTTGGACAGAGTATGGAAGGACAAGCAAGTGGCAATCTAAGAACAGGGGAAGGACCTTTTGGGAAAATACAAAAGCAGTACAAATGAATGTTGAGCTGGAAAGTTGGTATGTGGGAAAGAGAGACAGGAGAGAAGACTGAGGGACCAGGTGTGAAGGCCCTAGTGAAAGAGCTGGAATGTTAGAAGATCCAAGAATGAAAAGGACTCTGTCAGGCTTGTGCTTTGGGTACTTCACTCTGGTGCTAGTATAGAGCATGGACCAGGGGGAAGGATAGAAGCTGTAGGTAGGTAGCTGGTTAAGAGGTGAGTATTGAAAAAATCCTGGGGAGTTGCAGTCAGGCTTGAGCTGCACAGTGGCAAGTGAGGGCAGAGGGCAGAGACCCTTTGCATGCTACCCCAGGAAAAGGACAGGATGGGCCAGGTGGGGCAATAATGGAGAGGGTCTAGAATAACTACTAGGGTTCTGAATGGGCACCTGATTGGTGGTTGTGTCATTAACCTAGGGTAGGAGAGAAGTTTTGTCTCTCTTTCCCAAGAAAATCCACCCATAGCATTGTCATGTAGCTGGAGACTTGCCTTCTTTTCCACAATGGCTCCACTTCCTCTTTTAACCTACCTTTGTTTCAGCCCTTAGAAATGATGTGGCATTTGATTGTGTCTATTTGTCTTCCTTACAATTGTTTCTGGTAAGTGAAACTTGTCATCTTAAGGGCAAGATTTTTTCAACCATAGAGTCTAGCACAGGAAGAAGGTACCTGACAGTTGTTTGATTTGCTGACTTGACAACGTCCCTTGTGTTATTTTCAGATTGTGAGAACAGTAAAGGTGACCCAAAGAAGAGCATTTTTAAAGATACACAGTCATTGGGGGTGATACCAGATTCACAATGGAGGTTCCCTCAGCAACGAAGTTTGGTGAGACCTTTGTGTTTGAGGACAGGCAAGAACTTTTCCCAGGGGAGGACCTGGGGCACCCTTTTCTTCAGGAAAGAGGTTTGGAACAAATGGCTGTTATCTACAAGGAGGTCCCTCTTGGGGAGCAAGATGTGGAAC
Organism: Marmota monax; assembly: GCF_021218885.2. Lineage (NCBI taxonomy): Eukaryota > Metazoa > Chordata > Mammalia > Rodentia > Sciuridae > Marmota > Marmota monax. The sequence goes on along the minus strand of NW_026694573.1, from coordinate 2,959,682 downwards.
AGGATGATTACGAGGGGAATTTCAGTCTGTGCTCAAGCCCTGTTCAGCATCAGACTATCCCCTCTGAAACCAGACCCCAGGATGAGGAGGTATTTGGTGAAACCTTTCTCCAGAAATCTGATCTCAGTGTATGTCAGATAATCCATGGTAGAGAAGAGTCCAGTCCACCTGATTGTAAGGAAGCAGGCAGGGGGTACTTGGGGTCTAAGGTATCTCACAATATCCCACAGCCAGCCAAACCCTATGCATGTCATGAGTGTGGGAAGGCCTTCAGCCAAAGCTCCCACCTTCTCCGACACCTGGTCATCCACACTGGGGAGAAGCCCTATGAGTGCTGTGAGTGTGGGAAGGCCTTCAGCCAGAGCTCCCACCTTCTCCGACATCAGTTCATCCATACTGGGGAGAAGCCCTATGAGTGCCAGGAGTGCGGGAAGGCCTTCTGCCAGAGCTCAGCCCTCACACAACACCAGAAAATCCACACAGGAAAGAGGCCTTATGAGTGCAGGGAATGTGGGAAGGATTTCAGCAGAAGCTCCAGTCTCCGAAAACATGAGAGAATTCATACAGGAGAGAGACCTTATCAGTGTAAGGAATGTGGGAAATCCTTCAATCAGAGTTCAGGCCTAAGCCAGCATCGGAAAATCCACACTCTGAAGAAACCCCACGAATGTGATCTTTGTGGAAAAGCCTTTTGTCATAGGTCCCACCTTATCCGGCATCAGCGGATTCACACAGGGAAGAAACCTTACAAATGCGAAGAGTGTGGGAAGGCCTTCAGCCAGAGCTCCAACCTCATTGAACATCGGAAGACCCACACTGGTGAGAAACCTTACAAGTGTCATAAGTGTGGGAAGGCCTTCAGCCAGAGCTCGTCGCTCATTGAGCATCAGCGGATCCACACTGGGGAGAAACCCTATGAGTGCTGTCAGTGTGGCAAGGCCTTCTGCCACAGCTCTGCACTGATTCAGCACCAGAGAATACACACTGGCAAGAAACCCTACTCCTGCGAATGTGGAAAGGCCTTCCGGCACAGGTCAGCTCTCATTGAGCATTATAAAACCCACACCAGAGAGAAGCCCTATGTGTGTAACATGTGTGGCAAGTCCTTTAGGGGGAGCTCACACCTGATCCGGCATCAGAAAATCCATGCTGGGGAGAAGCTGTAGATGGGGCCTTTTTCCAGATGTTGGAAGCCTTTGCCAGATGGAGCCCATACATACATTTCTTTGTCTCTTAGACTCCACCTACCTCCCTGATAACAATGCTGGATGGAAATTCTCCCACAAGGCCCTCCTGACCATTCCCCCTAGCAGGAAGGTTCCACATGACACCTGGCCAAGCACACCATGCTCTCAACAGGCTTCCTGGGTGAAGGGAGGATGGGATAATAGGGAAGTGAGCCCCCAAAGAGAACAGGTTTTCAGTTTCTCATTCTCATTTTGACTCTCAAGCCTATGAAATTTTGTTTTGCCCTCTCTTCATTTTTTTCCAAGTCTAGAAGAAGAAGAAATTTCAAGAGGCAGAAAATTTAGTTAAGCCCAGGAAAATGTCAAATGAACTTTAAATCAGTCTGCCTCAGTCTGACACTTTCAGAAGTTAGAAATCATGCTTACAGTCCAAGTCAGCTGAAGAAAATGAATTCAGTAGATAGAGCAGAGGCAAAATAGAGTTGTTTGCCGGGGTTGGGCATTAGGGAGAACCAAAACAGGTTAATAGGACAAAGGAGGGTGAGAGGGATTGGGAGTGACAGCAGTGAGCCCTTAGTGTGGTCTTATAACTTATCATTAGGGAAGATTCTGTCAGGTGGCTCTGTCATAAGAGGGTGGAAATTTGGTCCTCTTGTGGGCAAAGTATATTTAACATCTGGCTGTGACTTAGCTGGGGATGTTGGAAGCAGGTGATGAGAGGAAGAGGCTGGGTTCAAGTCCCAGGACTACTCCATCCTATTTGTATGACATTGAGCAAGTCCCATAACTTGCCCCAGGGTCTGTTTCCCCTTCCAAGGGATTGGGGTGATGGAACCTGGACACTTACCTCTAAGAGTAGGAACCAGGCTACACTTGAAAGTGTTTTGGCAGTTGAGAATGGAGAACCTTAGTGACCCCTGCCTACCCAGAAGCACATTCCCTGCAGACCAGAGAAGTGTCCCACATACTGATGCTTTCTCCTAGACACCAACTTGAGCCTTCTGCTGCAGCAGTGTCATCCATGCTCCTGTATTCTCTGTCCTAATGGAATTCACTTGGGGGCTATTTAAAAAGTCCCCTTACCCATGTCCCACTAGACCAATTTAATCGGCATCCCCATAGTTGGGTCCCTGACAATGGTTTTTTTCAAAACTCCCCAGGTAATTAGAAGTTATAGTGTGTGGCCAAGATGGGAGCCCTGTGCTGAGCTTTCATGCAGCCCCAACAGCATCTAATGTCAGCCTGCTTGCTCTGGCCAAGCAAGCCTGTTTGCCATTCTGTCTCAGTTTCCTACCCCCAGTCCCCTGGGTATGAGCTCAGGCAGTGATGATTGGCCAATAAATAAGCCCTTGTCCCTGGCCAGGGAATACCCCCTTGATTTTCGTGGTGCTGGGGATTGAACCTTGGCCTTGAACATGCTAGGTGAGTGCTCTACCACTGAGCTACATCCCCAGCATCATGGGTATATTAGTGCTGGCTATCCCTCTTTCCAGGCTCCCAGCTTCTCAGAGGTAGTGGAGAAAGAGGCAATCTGAGCTCTTTTGAAGTTTTCCAAAAGTTTACTTACCACTGGAATCAGATGAATTTATCATGGTGATGCTGGTTATCTCAGTTTTTCAGAAGCTCAGTGTGGCATTTATATATAGTTTTGATGAATAAATACGGAAAGCCGTATTTGTTCTTTAATAAGTGAGGCTTGGTAGGCCAGAGGTTTGGAACCATGGGTGTGATATACTGGAGAAATCCCGCTAAGAGTTCTGACTGCCCAGTGTCCCCAAGAATCCTGTGCATAACCAGCTGGACTCTGGAGGTCCAGGGCCTGACAGATGGTCCCAGATGCTGTTTACAGGCAGCTTTCACTCAAGGTCTTGTCATTTATCAGAAGTGAAGAGAGAATGCTAAGAAACAGTTGGGGCAGCAGGTGGCATTAGGCAGAGTCCCCTGAAAGATCTACCTCTTTTTTACTACCCATCCCCATTCCACCTCAGCCCTGGTCATCCTGTCCTTATCCAGGAAGTGTCCATCAGGGTCTCTCTCTGCTTTTCCTGCGTGTTCCAGCCAAATTGATTTCTAAGCACCACTTTGCACATGTCACCATTCTCCTTAAAGCTATCTTTCAGGAGCTTTTCTGCACATAGATCCTTATTTCAGCCAAACTGATTTACCTCCTCTGAAAAAGCCACACAGAATTCAGGCTGTTTGTTGCCCTCTCTTTTCATGCCTGGATTCTCATAATTCACTTTATGCAGTTCTCACCTTTTGGAGTATGCACTTTCTATCTCCTCTTCCTCCCTCCCTCCCCCTTTCCTTTCCTTCTTTTTATATAACATAGGAATTAACCCATCCCCCAAGGGTTAACAGATTCTTCTGTAAACATGGTTAGACCAGGCACTTTTCTATTTTTTGGATGTATGTATAAGCAGAGCCTTGTTTTGTTTTTTAAATTTTTCACTGTTCTATTATGTATTTTTTAGAACTATCTTTTTATTTAGATTCCCAAACAATGTAAAGTTATAATAAGATATGGTCCCTGATAATATTTTAACTATTTTTTAATTGAGTTGTCTTTTTTTGCTTTACATTTTTTCTCTTCTTCCTACAGTGATTTATATAGATGTTGTTGAGTGTTATAAAACTCCAGTTTTTGATTTTGTTTGCTAATTTGTTTTGTTAAAACATGTTTTCTCTCTTTCTCTCTCAGCTTAATACTTTCCAATTCTAAGATTAATCATTTAGATATGATTAATCATATATATATATATATATATATATATATATATATATTTGGTACCAGGGATTGAACTCAGGGGTGCTTAACCACTGAGCCACATCCCCAGCCCTAGTTTGTATTTTATTTAGAGACAGGGTCTCACTGAGTTGCTTAGCACCTCATAGTTGCTGAGGCTGGCTTTGAACTCTCCATTCTCCTGTCTCAGCCTCCCAAGATGCTGGGATTACAGCCACTGTGACTGGCTGATTAATCATATTTTTATTATCACTAATAAATGTAGGCACTTTGGTCTATGGTTTTCTCATTATAGTCATAGCTTTGTTTGCTCTCTATGTACGTTTTGATGTTTTGTTTTGTTTTGTTTTTTTGGGGGGGTTGTTATTTCAGCATTGGAAATTTCCTTTTGGCCCAGATGTTTTCTAAAAAATATTCCCAATTGTTTAATGCGTAGGTCTTTGCTGCTTATTTCTTGTACTGTATTATCAACATTTCTAAATGTCCATTGAACTTCTTTGGGCCAGGGTATATTATCAACTTTTATAAAGCATTTGTGTTCTCTCAAAAACTGTTTTTATTTCATCAGTTCTATTTGTCAACTCAATTTTTGGATTATTTAATTCAAATCCATACTCTGTATAAATTTCATTTATTTTGGAGATTTTAATCTGGGGTCTAAGGAACTACCTGGGACTAAGCATGAAGGGGATTTAGGAGCCCCTAAGAATTGAACAAGTTGTGTGTGTTTGTGGATTAATGGATTGTTTTGGGAGGGGGCTTGTAGCATCCATCATCTTTTGAAAGTACTCTGTGACCCCCCAAACAGTTATGAACACTCATTTACCTGGTCTAGTCCTAGTCTGATTTTTTTTCTTAGTTGTAGATGGACACACTACTTTTATTTTATTTATTTTTTTGAGGTGCTGAGGATCAAATCCAGTGCCTCACATATGCCCTTCATAGTCTGATTTTGTATGCTTTTTCCTTTTGTTTTTTTGTGTGATTTATATTTCACTTTTATGTTTTAGTTGTTTTAAATTGTTTTGTTGTTGTTGTTGTTAATATTATTATTATTATTATTTTGAGACAGGGTCTCACTGTATTGCCCAGGTTGACCTTAAACTCCTGGGCTCAAGTGGTCTTCCTGCCTCAGTGTCCTGAGTAGCTGGGACTATAGGTGCACATTATCATGTCTGGCTTCTATTTCACTTTCAATATTTATTTCTCTTTTTATGTATGTTGGTGTAGTTTTCTCAAATCTTCTTTTGAGAAATAGGCATTTTTAATAATTACATATTAAAAACTGTGCCTTTTAGTGCCCTGTTTACCTCTTTTAATGCTTCTAGCTTCAACTTTTCCAAAATTGTGATTGAAGCCTCTTGCTTTTCTTGAATTTGCATTTGCATGATTGAGTTTAGTGTTTTACTTTTTTAACTTGTGTATATATTTTGCTGTGTGCCTGTAACTTATAAACGGCAAATTGTTGAACTTTGTTTTCTGTTTTTTATAAAATTATTTTCTTGTTACTTAAGAAATTCTGTTATTAATATTTTAAGCAAGTCATAATTAATTTTCATCTTTGTATTTTAAAATATATTAGCTCAATTAATCCAAGTAGCCCATGCTCATTTCCTGCCCATCTCTATGAGTTATTAACCACATGTAGAGTGTTATTTCTGGGTAGACTAGAGGTCTGCCTGCTGCTGCCTCTCTCTGACTTCTTGCATTTGGGTTCAGTGTCACACTCTGCCTGGAGCTAACTTTTCAAGTCATAACCTACAGCTTTAGTGTCCTTAGTTGTAAATATAGAAGAATGATGCCACTCTACAACCTTTTGGGGTTCAGAGGTGTACAGAAAGCAAACCTGTGTATTAAATTATGAGGTACAGCTGATTATTAAGCTACTGGTATTTTGTAAACTTTTTTGAATTGAGGGCCTTACATATAACAAACTTGAATTGAGGGCCTTACATATAACAAACATGTACTCTACCATTAAGCAACACTCCAGCCTTACAATATATATTTTTAAGTTCTTATTCTCACTTGCAAAGTTGTTTTAACATTACATTGTGCCTTCCTTTTTGGAAAATCTTGCAGACGTAGCAAAGAAATACACATCCAAATCCATCCCACCTCCCTAAGTGAACCTGTAATGGTCATTTGAAGAGAGAGGGGGAACTTAGTCTCATCTCCCTTTCCTATAACCTTTTTGTTTCTGCCCAGGCCTTCTCATGCCACTCCACCCACCCACAAGACACTGTCAGCACCTTCTTCAGTGGGAGGAGGAAAGTGCTGTCACAGCTGCAAAGGCTTATGAGAATGGTCACTTCTGTTCACTCCAGTTGCAGGTTGGGAAATTAAAGCTGATGACTTGCCCAAAGTATGTGGTGATTTAGTGTCAGATCTACCCAGCAACCATGGGGAAGAACGTTTCTTAATATAATATTGGAGCCCTAGTCTGTTGTAATCCAGAACATGTCAGAGGTGGCAAATGTGTTTAGCCATCACAGGCCATGGTTGCTCAGTTCTTGGGGATGAGTGGACATTCACCATCATCACATAAGGTTGATGTATTGATTTTCTGGGAGTGAGGAAAGATAAACCTTTTTCTTGTAGGAAAACTACCTTCTGATAGTATCAGTATCTGATATCTCAGAAAAACATGTTATAAAGTTGCTTGGTGAGTGTGGAATTGGAGTATAAAATGATAGAGGATTTTGCCCCATGATGCTATGTGTGGACCACCACTACCACATCACAGAGACCAAATACTTGGTCTAGTTGTCAAAATGTTTATTGGGGCATGTGCTGGAGAACATCTGTTTGCCTCACTCACTTTCTGCTTTTGTGGCTATCTGTGTTCCCTGAAGTCAGATGGCTTTCCACTATGCCACCCTCCTGGTGGTTCAAATGAGGGTGGTGAGGGAAGGAGGTGTTTCGAGTGCCCTCTGGTGGTTCTCTGCAAGCATTTGAAAGGGTTTTAGTAGATCACCAGAAGTCCAGAAGGTCTTTTCGTTGGCCTTCATTTTCTTTTCCTTCTTTTTTCCCCCCCTTGTCTTTAAATCCATCCCAGCTGCCGGGCACTGTGGTGCATGCCTGTAACACGAGTGGCTCAAGGGGCTGAGGCAGGAGGATTGGGAGTTCAAAGCCAGCCTCAGCAAAAGAGAGGCACTAAGCTCAGTGAGACCCTGTCTCTAAATAGAATACAAAACAGGGCTGGGGTTGTGGCTCAGTGGTTGAGTGTCCCTGAGTTCAATCCCCAGTACCAAAAACAAAAGCAAACCAAAATTAAATCCCTCCTTTCTCTTGTCACTGATCCTAGCTTGGCTAGTTTGTCTCCCCCCCCCCCCCCCCCCCGCCCCAGAGATGGCTGGAAGCACCTCTTACTTCTCTCCTCTCTACTTCTCTTAAATCTTCTAGTTCTTGCAACTCCAGAAATGAGAGGGTGTCACACCTAACCAAGCTAGGGTCAGTGTGTTCTCTACTTAATCCTCACATTCTCTCATCTCCCAGAAAAGGGAGAGATACCTCCTGGGTTTGGGACTCACCTCTCAGGACCATGGGACCACTTTTGACCACCCTCAAAAGTGAGGAGCTGTCCTGGGCTCACAGTAGGGGATGATCAGGAGATACAGGTCTTCCCTTGGAGGCGGGTGGTATATATCCAAGGCTTATAAATGTGAGTTTTACCCCAACACTTGAAGCCCTCTCCCATCAGTGCCCACTCCAGAAGCACTCAGCATGGTCTCCCTCTCTGTCCATCTTTCTTTCTACTAGGTTGGGAAGGGCCTACAGGTCTCACAGTGCACCATACCCTACTGGGCTGTGGTGTAAGCTCTCCGCTAGCATTTGCTCTGTGAATCAAGAATGTTTCTTCACCCTCTGTTTCCTGTTTCCAGTTTGCTGATCTCAAGTCAGGAATCAGATACCACCTCCTCATCTGCCTTCTTGTTCACAAATTCCCCCCAACTTCTGCTTCTGTATTTTGCTTGACAGCTTCTCTTTCTCATCTGATTGCTCCCACCTTAGTGTAGGCTGCTGCCATTCCTCTGCTGGCCCAGTACACAGGTCCTCCTTGACCTCCCTTCCCTTCTGTCCTTCCTTTCTTCTTTTGGCAGCCTGTCTTTCCCCTGCAATCCTGATGAGGTCACTCTCTTCCTCAGATACCATATTGAATTTCATGGAAACCTAACTATCCAGCCTGGTCTGAAGGCCCTTTCTGATCTAACTCCACATGGTCCAGCCACTTCCTCTCCCAGCCACCAAAGGAACATGGGCTGAAGGTGGTGGTGGGGTTCCTATTCTAAGATAGCTACTCTGAGAAAGCCTGCTCCCCCTCAACACCCACCATTCTCATCAGCTCTGCTGTATTCGGGGTCTGAGGTGCACTTATTTAACCAGGAAAGTAGACCAAGTTTAGGGTTAGGGTCAGCACTTTGGCTAGTGGAGAATAAGAAAATAGGTTGCAACCATCTTGTGTTTCACTGTTATACTTTCATGTTGTAATCTTAATGCATGCCATATTCATGTTTTCCTAAAAACAACTTTTTCACAAGCACCCCAGCCATGATTCTCTGTGAGCCCTTGTCTTCTGCAAACTATATCTCAGCTAAGAACTCCCAGGCCTCTCGCAGACCTTCATGATGGTCAAGGTTCATTTTGCTCTTGGTTGCTTCCTTGTTTCATGGATGCAGGGAGAGGGGAGGAGATTTCTCTTCCCACTTCAAGGTGACAGTGGAAGACCTTGTCATTTCATGTTCTCAAAGAGTAAGAAGGCTGGCAGGAGCTCATTTCACCATAGTATGTGGAGAAAGGGGAGTAAAATGGAGGGAGAGAAAAAGATACATCAATCTATCAGGACAAATTTGGAGAACAGAGCTTGGGATACAGTGCCCTCTGTGTCTCAGTCCTGGGAGTACTACCTGAAGGTGTGTGTGGCATGGAGCAGAAAGCTACCAGAAGCCAGGAAGTGGAGAAAGCTCTGCTCACCAGGGACAAAATGTAAACCCCAAAGGCAGGCCCCCAGTGAACTACTTCCTCTAGTTATACCCCACCTGCTTATAGTTACCACCTAGTTAATCTGTATCAGTAGATTAATTCACCGATTAGGTTACAGCTCTCATAATCTAATCTTTTTACCTTTGAACATCCTTGCATTGTCTCACACATGAGCTTGTTATCGAAACCATAATCATGTTGCTGCTCAAAAAATGTCAGATTTTGCAGTGTATCAGATTTCGGGCTTTCAGATTAGAGACACAAAACCTATTGTAACACTTTCTTCCCACCCCCAAATTCCCTATGATCCAACACAAAATGTGTTTATAGTGGGTTACCTTTGATTTTTGTAGCTAAACTACAGAATATCAAAGGTGTTGTGTGTGTGCATGTGTGCACGTGCATGCACGTAAAGTGTACAATAGCTAGAGGAATAGATGTCACCTAACAGTAAATGAAGGATGTCTAGACTTGAGTCCTCTATAAGGAACAGGATTAATATGTTTTTGATTATACAAGGCAGCTATCATATTAGTGGACCACCTCTGGTCACATGCGCACCCCCACCACTGAGAACAGGTACCAGGGATTAACAGCCTTTTCCCTGGGCACAACATGATTTTGTTATCTATTATTTGGAAGTTGATATAGTTAAAGGAGGTGTGTGGAAATGCCACATTGACAAAGGGGTGTTGTGGTTTTGTACTGTTATAACCTGCCTAACTGAGCTAAGTTTCCCAGAATCACCTTCAATACTTGATTTTGAGTCAGCATTGCCCTAAATAGACATTTGAAAGACACCAGGGTGGTAGAAAGGAAGTGACAGCTATCACAATTTGTAATAGTGAGAGGCAGAGATACTAGGATTAGAGTGAGGCCAAGGGTCCCTGGGGCTAGCTTATACATAGGAAGCACCCATTCTCAGGGCTGCACAAGAATAAGGGTTAGAGCCGCCTGAGAGTGAGGACTCCTTAAATGTTGAATCTGCTTGAAACTACCATTTGTGGTAGTTCTCCCTGTTCTTAGGAAGTAAGTAGGCCCAAGAGTGACCTGTAAGAACAAAGCACTGCTGACCTGACTTTTCTGCTATGGGCTGAAACCATCTCCTCTGCACATTCCCCACTTGTTACAGAGCTTGACATTAGTAAAAGCTGATTTTATTCAGGAACTATTACAATAAGGAAAAAAGAGGCCTTAGTATAAAATTGGGCTCAATTTCAGATACATGATGGCCCAATGGGAATTTGTAGTTAAGGAGCAGGGTCAGAGCTGGTAGATGAAAAACAACTAAGAGAAAACACCAAGGTAAAGAGGGATTCTTGCTAAACCAGTTTAATAGGATTCTTACTGAAGGTAAGTCAGGTGTTCAGACATGGGCTGGGGGAGGTAGGGGAAGATGAGATAGTTTATATAGCAGAGGTGAACAGCTATTCAGGGTGTGAGACTCTGGCTAACCTAATTTAGCAGGATTCTTGCTAAAACTGGGCAGTTCAGGCTCTGCAAGGACAAAAACTGAAGCCCAAAGTCAAGCCTAATTGAGAAGGTGGCTAGTCAGAGGATCATGACTAAAGTTTGGTCAATGAGAACATCTTCATCACATTCCACCCCTGGGTTTCCTTATACTGAGAAGCCTTGGGCACTATTCCAGCTGTATATTTCCAGAATTCTGTCAACTCTTGTTAGAAGTTTTGGTTGGTTATTGGGCTGTGCTTGCTCAGGAATCTCCACTATCCCTGGCCTGGGGGGGATGGCCAGTTGCCTCTATGAGGTTGTCCCTCTCCTGTTGTGCCCAGGGGAAAGGCTGTTAATCCTTGGTACCTGATCGCAGTGGTGGGGGTGGGCATGTGATCAGAGGTGGTCCACTGAGAAGCCCTCTCTGTGCCCTGGAATCTGGTCTCATGACCACCTCTTTCTTTCTTTCTTTTCTTAACTATTTTTTTAGTTGTCAATGGACCTTTATTTCTTAATTTACACACAGTGCTAAGAATTGAACCCAGTGCCTCACACATGCTAGGCAAGCTCTGTACCACTGAGCCATAACCCCAGTCCAGATGACCACCTCTTTCTTTGGGTGGTGCCATGTGCAGGGGCTAGGCCCTGCTCTGCTGGAGCCATTTTGCCTCCATGAAAGAAACCAGCCAAGGTGGGGTAAGGGCAGGGCAGGGCAGGGAGAATTCTAGAGACACAGGGCCAGGGGCTCTGAATGCAGGCAGCCCTGAGTCTGGATTTTCAGTTATTCAAAAGCCTCTTGTTTGAGGACATTTGAATGGGGTTTTCTGCACCCTGTAGTATTGCTTACTGACATGGACCATAGCAGACATCAGTACACATGCTATGAAAGCACAACAAGGAAGGGCACCTGATAATTCTTTCCTACCCATAAATGAAGTAGAAAAAGGCCAAGAAATCCTACAATACAGATGTAATTAAATTGGAAACATAAGGAGAACAGACATGACTTGTGTAATATAAGTGCTTGGTATACGTTTTACAAGGAAATGTTCCATGAAGAAAGTAATTTGGGGAAAAACTCCCATTTTCAGGAATTGTGGGTTAGGCCAGAGAAGAGCCAAAAGTAACAGATGGAAAAAGATACCATGAAATTCCTATCCAAAAGAAAACTGGTGTAGTTATATTGATATCAGACAAAAGAAACTTTAAGGTAAAAAATACCATATGAAATAAACAGTTACTTTATTTTAATAAAACTTTTATTTCATCAGGAAGGAAACTTTTAAATTTGTATATACCTAATAATGTAATCTAAACAATAAAAAGTAAGCTGGACATGGTGGACATGCCAATAATCCCATCTGTTCTGGAGACTGAGACAGGAGGATCTCAAGTTCAAAGCCAGCCTTAGCAACTTAGCAAGGCCCTGAGCAACTTAGTGAAACCCTGTCTCAAAATATAAGAAGGGCTGGGAATGTGGCTCAGTGGTTAAGTGCTCCTAGGTTTAATCCCTGGCACTAAATATAAATATAAATATGAATTTATGTATTATATATAATATATATTTATATATAAATAACTAATTAATTTGCAAGGAAATATAGAGATATTCACAATTCTAAGAGGAAGAGAAATAAAAATCGAAAGGAAAATAGAAGATTGAAGATTGGAAGACCATTATTGGCTCAACTCAATGGACTTAGAGATATAACATTATATTCAACAGTTACAATGTGTATATTATCTTCAGAGATAAGAATAGACATGGAACTTTGACAAATATGTATTGGGTTATAAAGTAAGTCTCTATGTCAAATTTCAAAGTATCTGCCCTAAACACATAAAATTAAACTAGTATATAACTAGAATGTTTGCAGATTAATACATTGCTAAATTGTCCAACAGTCAGAAAATTATAAAATGAAAATGAGGTAATATTTGAACTGAAGATGATATATAAATGAACTAAGTAATAATGAGACTACTATGTAAAAACAGGCAGGATGCAGCTAAGTTAGTACATAAAGGGAAACTGATAGCCTTAAAGTGTGTATCTATTCAGGACCAAATGATGAAATTAATGAGCTAAGAATATACCTTAGAAGTCAGAGAATAGCAAAATAAACAGAAGAAAGTAGAATGAGGGATGTAAGAAAGACAAAAAATGAGGGATGTAAGAAAGAGAGCAAAATTAGTGGAATAGAAAATAAATAATTAGATGACAACAAAAAAGCAAAGTTGCAAGAAAAAGGAAAAAAGACATAAGTCACCTATATCAGAAATGAAATGGGACATTTGACACATGCAGAGCCCGAAATGTAGAAGCTATTATAAACAACATTATGCCAGTAATTGAAGATGAAATAAGCAAATTTTGAAACAATCTATTTGAACACACATTTGACTCGATAAAAATAGAAAATCTCAATTTTTTTTTAAAGCCACTAAAGGCATTGACTCATTAGTTAAAATTTTTTCAACAAAAGAAATTCCCAGCTCACATAGTTTCACTAGCAAGTTTGATTAGCCATACAAGGAAAACACTGTTCAATTTTAACAAACTCTTCCAGGGAACAAAGAAAGAGAGGACCCCTCAAAATTCATTTTATGAAGCAAATATAACCGTGGTCACAAAACCAATGAGAACAGTCAGAAAAATAATATTATAGCTGAATCTCACTCAGATATATAAATGCATGTATTCTGAACAATACACTATCATACCGAATTCAGCAATATTACGTGACAGCACATGATGGACAAATCTAGTTCATTTATTTGAAGAATGCAAGGTCAGCTTTATATCAGAAACAGTACATTATGTGCACATTAGAGAGAAAAGAGAAAAATCATAAGCATACAAAAATATGCAGAATAAGCATTCAATAAAAATTAATTAATTATTTATAAAAACAGTAAACAAGGAACAGAAAAAACTTTATTAACCTGATGAGGATATCTTTAAGGAAATTTACATCGGCCATCTTGTCTAATTGTAAATTGTTTAAACACATCCCTTTATGACTCATAACAGGATGAGTATGCCCTTTAATTGTTACATATGGTTGTGGGGTGCTAGCCTGGATGAAGGTTATAAGGCAAGGAAAAGAAAGATACAAGAGTTGGGAGGACGTGTCACTATTCACAGATATGTTTTATATATATATAGCAATTCCCAAAGAATTCACAGATAGACTAATAGAATCAATAAGAAAACTTGGCACATTTTTTTTGTGTGTATGTTTAAAAATGATACAATTTACAGTAAAACATAAATCACTTTTGGGAGTAATCTAGAAAGATGTTCAAGATTTAAATGGAGAAACTTATACAATCTTTGTTGAAAGTAAAAACAACCTATTAATTGTACATAGTGGTTTATAGATTGATGGGCTCAGCAGTCAAGATGTAAGTTCTTCCTTATTTAGTCTGTAAATTCAACAGGAAACCAATTCAAAAGTTCAGACTCTGATTCATTTTTGTTAGAATTTGATAAATAGATCATGAAATCTTAACAAAAAAGAGTAAAGAAAATTCTGGATCCTCTTGAAGGAAAAGAGGAGAACACGCCCATTGTGATCATCTGGGCTTCATGGTTATGATTAAGAGGAATTTCTAGAATTTTCCCTCTGTGTTCCAAGTCCTCTCTGGAATTCTGTACTCTTCCCCAACACCCCAGGCACATCTGGGGTCATACCTAGAGATAGTTATCCAGTGTGTCTGGGCAGGTGTCTTCTTTTCCAGGTGTGATTGATTTATATTTGTGGTTTTGAATTTGTGTCAAAGATGCCTAAATGCAGCACAAAAGCCTCAGAGATGCAAGCCCTGGGCACAGTCACCAGAATAACAGAGCATTTGGTTAAGGGATGCACTGTTCCTGGTAGGTGCCTGGCTGCACACCTCTGTCTGATTGTACACCTCTATCAGGCCATCTGGGTTCGCCTGTTCTGAGCCAGCACTTCTTTTCTTAGCACAAGCTTATTTAGCTGGATTAGTCTGGTTTTTTTTTTCTTTTTCTTTTTTGTTGTTATAACAAAATACCCGAGACTGGGTTATTTAGAGGTTTATTTATCCCCCAGTTTTGGAGGCTGAAAGTTCAAGCCCAGGTGGTTCAGCCTCTGATGAAAGCCTCCTTTGACTGCATCTCATTATAGTGGATGGTGTCATGGCAGGAATGCATGCAAGATGAGGAGATCACATGATGAGACAAGAAGCCAGAGTGGAGAGGGGTCAAGGCTTGCTGTTTCATAACCATTCACACGGAAACTAACTGGCATTCTATGAGAATTACCTTAATCCCTCCCAAGGGCAGCCCCCACCCCCCACCCAGTGACCTGTTTCCTACTTGTAAAGATTTCATCACAATACAGCCACATCAAAGACCAAATCTTCAACATATGGACTCTTGGGGGATAAACCACATCCAAATCATAGCAGTAGTTTCTCTATGGCTTGTAGAAGGCTTGCTGGGCTGCATTTCTGATGTCACCAACTCTCTTATGTCAGAATTACCTCTCCTTACAGAGGATATCACAATACCTTCCCTGTTTGAAATTTCTTACTCCAAAATTTTGTATTTTCTGGTCATTTTCCTTGGTCCAAGTGAGGAACCTGGGGGTTCAGCTTTCCATTGCTGTAACAAAATAATTTTTCTAATTGAATTATAAAGAGAAAAATATTTTGTTTCATGATTTTAGAGGTTCTTTTCCCTGATTGGGCAGAACCATAACTTATGTTTCTGGTGCAGATGCCAAATGGCAGTGGTGTGGACTACATGGCAGAGGAAACTGCTCACCTTATGGTTGGAAAACAGGTGAAGCAAGAAGGGGCAAGGGTCCCACAATCCCCTTGGGGGGAAAGCCTCCATGATCTAAAGACCTCTCTCCGAAACTCCTTTTTCTAAAGGTCCATGGTACCTCCCAATAGGATCACCCTGTGGAATATCAGGGGACATTCAATATCTAAATTACAGCAAATAGTGAACCAAGAGAACTGCCCTGGCTTTCAGAGAGGTGCATGTCCTCATTTCTTTTCTTTTTAAAAAATGTGTGTGTGTGTGTGTGTGTGTGTGTGTGTATACACACACAATACACACACATATTTTTTAGTTGTCAAATTGTCAAAGGACCTTTATTTTTTTAATATGTGGTGTGGAGAGTCAGACCCAGTGCCTCACACATGCTAGACAAGTGCTCTACCACTGAGCTATAGCCCTAGCCCCCATTGTCCCTTATTTCTTGCCCCTCAAGTGAGGACATGTCCTGGGAGCTGAGACAGCCAGGAGCACTGGGAACAGGCTCACCCTCCCATTAACAGATCATGGGAGTCATGAAAGATGGAGACATGCTTGGTCCTGCATCTATGATGGGAATGACCCTTTTTGAAGTGAGAATTCTAGGCTTTGAGTTTCTGTAGTTCGGCTAGAAACAGCCAGCCCACCTCTAGTCTCTTCAGTCTGCAGATCCATCACATTATTCTAGGAAAGTGGCCTCCTTGTCCCTTCAAGCCTTGCTCTCCATAGGTTCTTTGTTTGCAGTTAAGTGAACATAGCTTCTGCAGCCAGCATCTCACTGATAGTAGTCACATGCTCTTGATCTTTGGAAACAATTGGCCCTGGTTAGCCAATTTCAGGTTTGTTCTTCCTGTGCCTATGTCTATAATGGTCTTGTTTTAAAATCACAAACAATAGTGCATACTTGTTGTATTAGTGAGCTTGAATACCTGAGGCAGGCTAACTTTATAAAGGAAAGAAGTTAATTTAGCTCATAGTCCAAATGGCATGGTGCAGGTACTAGAAAGCATCTCTCTGGACTTCAACACCTCATGGCCAATGACAATGGTGGGAGTGTGTGCAGGAGCAAGTGATTGTATCGTGAGGCTAGATTCAGGCTTTTGTTACAACCCTCAGCAAAAAAAAACTACCAATGGGTTGCATGAGAACTACCTCAATGTGCCTTTTCAGGGCAGCTCCCCCATAAACCCAAAGACCTTCTGCTAGGTCCCACATCTTAAGGGTTTCTCAGCTCCCACATTAACATATTAGGGATCAAGCTCCCAATACATGAACCTTTGGGAGACATATTCAAACCATAGCACTACTCATGTTCATATTAGCAAAAATAGAATTGCTTCTTCAAGAATGGGGCTGCTAGCAGGGCATGGTGGTAATCCCAGATACTTGGAAGGCTGAGGTAGGAGGATCACAAGTTCCAGGCTGGCTTGGGGCAACTTAGCAAGCCCCTGTCTCAAAAAAAGAAAAAGGGTATGTCCCACATGATATCCTAAAGTGCTCATTACAGATGTCTGCAAGACCTTAAGGACACTTGGGGCTTCCTGTCCTGCATCCCTTCCCCTTTTTGTTCCTTGGATCCTGACTCCTAGCCTACCTGCTGTCCCTGCAACTTGCTAGGTATATTTTCCACCTCAGGGCCTTTGCACTTGCAGTTCCTTCTGCCAGGAGCACTCTTCCCCATGCACCTGAAGTGTTGGTCCCCTTATTCATTTAGGGTGGTGACCATCCAGCTAACCAGCAGTTGTCATTCTCTCCTCTTAAAGAACACATGACACCATATTAGACATCATGTGGTATTTGTTCTGGGCCTGTGTCATCAATTGGCACTTTCCCCTAGGATTGAGACCCTAGGTCATTTAGGCTATGTCCTCAGGTCCCAAAGCTTTGTTTGGTATTGAGATGATCAGTGGATATATGTGGAATGAGTAGTTATAGGTTATACTGGGGAAGGAGGAAGGGTTTGAATCTGGGGCTGGGGAGGGGAACAAAGGGGACCTAACATGATCCTTTGTTTTTCCTTTCTTAGTAAAAGCATATGCAATAGTTGACATTAGTATCTGTTACTTCTGCTTGGGGGTGTATTGGTGTTTGTGTCCATGTTCTTAGCATTTTTGCCATAAACCTCAGCTCTCTCCCCTACCTATAACTCATCCCACCTGGAAGAAGTGAGAAAACATCTCTGGTACTCTTGGTCTGAAAATTACTCTCTTCAAGGTGATGTCTCCCCTCTTGGAGAGCTGTACATCCTGTGTTAGGAGAAGAGGGTTATGTGGCACCTGAATATCCTTTGCCCCAGCCCCTCCCTTGGGAGAAGGTGCAACCCTGGGCTCTGGTAGGGCCCTGGGATTAGCTGGAATTAGCTGGAATCCACATACCCAGGCCAGGTGGGAAAGGATGAGAACACTGACCAGGAGTAGGGGACCAGGCCTTGGAGAAATCATTTCCTTCCCATGTGGAAGGAGACAATTTTGTTACAAGATCCATGACCCGAGGATTTTCCACCACACTCCTGGAGGTTATTAGTGATGGGGTGGAAACATTTTAGGGAGGGGACAACAGAGGCCTCTAGAGGACACTGTTGGCTAGAACGTTGGAGTTCTGGGTTTGTGGATGTGTGGAGGTGTGTGGTTGAGTGTGTGTGAATATGTATGTGAGGAGGACACATGTACAGGAAGTATTGGATATTTTGGCCAGAAATACAACTGGGTCACTTCCAAGGGCCCATGGAAGACAATAATCAGGTGATGCAGGTGAATTGTGCATCTTCACTGTGTGACTGGATTCTGACCACTTGGCTGTCCACCGTCCTGGGTAAGTTCCCTACCACTCCACATTCCTCTCCCAAGTATGGTCCTGGGGCCCTTGGGCTGGGTGGGGGGATCTTGGAGAGTAGGGTCTGGGTCTGTAATGTAGAGTCACTTGGCTCCCCAAGTTAGAAGGAGGAATGGCTCCTCTCACCCTCTGCATGTCAATCATGATCAATAATCGGGGATGGGATGTTTAGCAATGAATGTGCTTCAGCCTCATAGGCCCAGAGGGACAAAGACAGGCAGTGATGAGCTTGTGTGACCAGAGGGGAACCTGAGGCTGGAAGGCCTGGCAGAAGGCAGGGAGCACTGGCTTTTTGGCCCCATTCACAGACCTGGGGTCCCTGGCTGAGTCTCAATGTATAAATCATGGGCTGAAGGCTGACTGAGAAGAGATCCCCTCAGGGTCAGAGGCATATGACAACAGCCTGTGTGGGGAGCACTGGGCCTTGAGACTGGTGGAGAGGGCTCTGGGTGTGACCCTTCCAGACCTCAGTTTCTTCTGTGTAGCTGAGTGCCAGGGTCCATTCTCTAAGACTCCTTTCCAGGCTCCCCCAGTGATTCCATGGTGCTCCTAGGCCTCTGGCTTCTGGGGCAGCTAGACTGGATAGTTGGGACTTCTGAGGGTCTGACAGTGCAGGCTTTGAGGTCCAGGCAGAGTAAGAGGGCAGTAATCCCTGCTGCTGGAGGTGCTGGGGCTGGAGATCCCACCAACCTTCTATATCAAAGGCAGCCACTCCAAGAAGACCAGACTGTGACCTCCAGCACAAACTAAGGGACCAGGTATTAGCTGGGGCAGAAGGGATCAAATCCTCTTCCTGTGTCCTGAATGTGAACAATGATCACCAATATAGTCTCTCAATCTTTCCCACAGCCCCAAATATATAGGCTCCAGCACATAGTAAGGCTGGGATTCAGAGAAAGGAAGTTATTTGCTCAGGGTCACACAGCATGTCTGAGGTAGGTTTGGATAAGAGGCCAGGAGATGACAGCTATGGTTGAGAATTGGTGCCATGGGCCAGACAAACTGTAGTTATTGTCTCAATTAATATCCAAACCCATTCTGCAGGTGAGAGATTGTTGTTATCATTCCTTTTAGAGGAGAAATCTGAGGCCCACAGAGGGGGAGTGAATTACCCAAAGTCAAGAGCTGATGAGGGCTGAGCTGAATGCAGCTCTTTCCCTTCTTTCCCCTCTTTCCCCTGTACAGTCTCCTCTGGGAACAACAACATCCTGGGTTCCTACAGGCCCTTTGCTGCCATCCTGCCATTCCTCCCCCTGGCCACTCAGTAGAGGGATGCCCACTGGGTCTGTAGCCCTGACTCTGCAACCCTGACTCTGCTGATGTCTGCTCTTGGGGCTCCTTCTGCACCTCTGACTGGGGTTAGGCTTTGGAATGTTGGAGAGAGAGTCCTTCATGTAAGCATGTCTAGTTCCTAACAGAGGGCAGTGCTCCATATAAGAGTACCCTTGTGTGAGCATCGGCAGATCCCTTCCTCTTCTGGCTTCATTTCTTTTTCTTTCTTTTTCTTTTTCTTTTCTTTCTCTCTTTCTTTTCCTTCCTTCCTTCCTTCCTTCCTTCCTTCCTTCCTTCCTTCCTTCCTTCCTTCCTTCCTTCCTGCCATGCTGGGGACCCAATCCAGGGCCTTGTGCATGTGAGGCAAGATTCTACCAGCTGAGCTATATCCCAGTCCTTGGCCTCATTTCTTCAGATGGGAGACCCTGGGCTGGAATGTCAGGACACCAGTAGTTCATTCTGCCTCACTCTTTGGGATTTAACTTCTTTCAGCCTCAGTTTTCCTACCTGTGGAATGGGATGATGATCCTTGATATCAGCCTCACAAAATCTGTGAGTACTAAGCCCAATAATTAGTGTCCTTGTGTTTAAAAATGTAATAGGAAGGGGGAAGTCAGCTCAATAATATCTCAATATTGGATCTGCTTTTTGAAATGGCAGATCTGATAAGAGATAAGTTCTGCAGGGCTTCTACTTGTCCCCCTGGGCCCTGCCCCTGTACTTCTGCTTATTCAAAGCCTCTCCCCTTGCTTGTGGCCTATTCTACTCATCTGCTCCCAGAATTCTTATGCACCCTGTGAGGCCTCACCCTGGGCCTGCATCCCAGCATCCTCTCCTAGTTCCCTCTCTCTGCCAGTGGTTACTTCCTGTGTTTGATTCTCCCTCCTTCCCAGGGTGAGGCCCTAAACCTCCTTCCTCCCTTTGTCCCCTGATCTGGCAGAGTCCTGGAAACATACCAGGGCTTAGCCATGTGGCACAGAACCCAAGGATTTTCTGGTTGATGAACATATGGCAGTCCAGGAAACAGGAGTCTGGGGTCTTCAAGGTGGAGGGACCGGGGTGCTTCAGTGGGGCCTGTGTGTGCTGGCCTTAGCCATGAAGGAAGTGCTTTTGCTCATGCTGACCTCCTCACCTT
Source organism: Marmota monax (assembly GCF_021218885.2). Lineage (NCBI taxonomy): Eukaryota > Metazoa > Chordata > Mammalia > Rodentia > Sciuridae > Marmota > Marmota monax. The sequence continues at coordinate 2,939,283 of NW_026694573.1, read as the reverse complement.
CACCCATAGGATGCCCTGTATCACAGAGCTAGAGTCATCAGAAGCCCTGTGTCTATACTGGGGACAGAGTAGCTGATGATCAGGATGACTCCCAGGGTATCTACCAGGCATGTTTCCACACAGACCACCCCTTATGATGAATGATCCCTATTCCTATGGCCTTATAAGTACTCGGACTTAGTGATAGGGCTTTCCTGATTCTCATCTCAAGTCAATGGTCACTGAATGTCCACTGTGCCAGCTGATTTCTTTAAATTTTTTTTATAGTTGTAGATGGACAGTATGTATGTATGTATGTATGTATTTATTTATTTAATGTGGTGCTATGGATCAAACCCAGTCCCTTAAATGTGCTAGGCAAGCACTCTGCCACTGAGCTATGACCCAGCCCATACCAGCTGATTTCTGGGCCCTAACAACTTTAGGTTTTTAATCTAGAAGAAGGGGAAAAAGTACAAGGAACCTTGTCTGAATTCTCTGTCCCTAGGCCATGGTTCCTGGGATAAGAGTGGAAGTATACTACAGGGATCAGGAGGTGAAAATGGGGACAGGCCTGGTATTCTGCAGGACATGTGTGTGCTGTCCTGGCCTTTTCCCAGGGAGTTTCACAGTCACCTTCAACAGTCATTCCTGGAGTCCTTACTGATCCTTAGTTCTGGGTCCTGAGAAGACCATGGGTTCCCCTTTTCCTGGACTCCTAACCCCAAGCTCCATGGTTCTTCCCTTGGGAAAGCTCTCCCTGTCCTTCATTAAGATATTGCTGAGAATTCCTGGAACTAGAGGGAGCAACTGGGTATAGAGAGCAGATATTGGGCTGAAAGAGGCACTTGCCAAAAACTGACCCTCCCAGAGGTAGGGGAGAGCAAGAGCCCTGGACCAGGTCTTGTGTGGCATCTCCAGGAAGAGGGATCCCCCTCTTCCTGGAGACTCCACACAAGGTCTGGACCCTTTCATGGTCCCTTCCCCACGTGTCTCAACCTTGATTTTTTTTTTTAAATCTAGAAGTAGGGTAAAAAGTACAAGGAACCTTGTCTGAAGTCCCTGTCCCTAGGTTATGGTTCCTGGGGCAGGTGTCCTAGGTCCTGTGGGCCCTGAGCAATCCATGGAGAAAGCTGGATAGAGCAGGGGTCCATCTGGTATCGATTGAGGGTAGCCAGCACCTGAGTTAGCAATGAGATTGGGACTTGAGTCTCTTCTGTAGCTTTGATCAGGTCAGTCAGGGTCTCTGGGCCATCATTTCTCTACCATGTGACGAGGATTCTCATAGGTTCTTCCTTCAAGGGTGGTTTGGCAGTGAAGTAGGTCTGGAGAGAACTTGTTGGGGACCATAGGAAGGAAATGCCTCAGAGCTGTGCCCGAAAGCAGCCCCTTCTGCATGACTCCCAAAGCAGAAAAGGCCATGGGAGACCGGGGAGGATGGCAGGGTTGAGCCTGGGCTGGAAGGCCCCAATGGTAGCCCAAACCAGAGACTGTACAGGACACATGGAGGGAGAGGAATAGGGAAGAAGGCTCTCCAAATACCCAGAGAACTGAGAATGGAGCTAAGGTAAGCTGAATGAGGGACTCCAAAGACTGTGCTTCCTAACCCCACAAACTGGGAATGTGTTATATTGTGTGAGCACAAGAATCTTGCAGAAAGGATGATGTTAAGAAGCCTGAGAGATAGCTCCAGATTATCTGGGTGGTCTCAAGGCAGGGTATTTACAAGGGAAAGAGGGAGATGGGAGGTCAGAGTGAGAGAAGATGTGGGGATGAAAGCAAAGGAGAGAAAAAGGGAGAGACAGACTTAAAGGGCAGAAACAGAGATTTGTAGATGTTGCATTACCAACTTTGAAGTTGGAGGAAAGAGCCAGGAGATAGATATCTGGGGTCACTAAGGTGGCCCAGGAATGCAGTGTCCTCTAAGAATTGGAAAAGGCCAGGAAATGGATTCTTTTCCAGAGCCTCTGGAAGGAGCCCAGCCCTGCTGACACGTTGGTTTTAATCCCCACCCCACCCCAAATACATTCTGACCTCCAGACCTATGAGAGAATAAATGCATATTAGTTTAAGCCACTATATTTGAGGTGATATGTTTCAGTAGCCACAGGAGACTCTGATAGGAGCTGATGGGGAGACATCTTGTACCCTCACAGCCCCCACTCATGATGACACAGACCTGACCCTTGGTCTTGAGACCCACTGCCTCTAACTCCCATGGTACAGTGAAGGGGCTGAAGCCCAGGGACTGCAGGAGGGGCTGGGATGGGGCTGGGTATAGTTGTCTCCTTCATTGTCAGGGAGTGTTTGGAGCTCTAGATCCTGCTAGTCAGCCTCACAGAGAAAATATCAGTAAAGGACCTAGTTTTCCTGCTGACATTCACCATTGAATGAAGTGTTTCCAATGAATATTGCTTTCTCCACCAAAGGAAGCTAACAGGTGACCTTCTGTGCCACAGAGTTTAGAGAATCACCATGTCCTGAGGCCACTGGTTGGTCACCTGTGTGTGTGAGAGAGAGCCCAGGTCCCCTGAGTGCTGAAGCCTCAGGTAAAAATGTCCTTACTTCTAATTGTACAAGACACCCTCTCTCAGTGTCAAAACATAAATTCCCTCCAGCAAAGACTTTGTTTAGCCTCATAGAAATTATGAGGCACCTATTTCCTTCCTCACACTGGTTCCCTGGGAGTTAGGAGCTTATCTTTGGCAAGTGTCCTAAAGTTCTTGTGGGCTTTTTGTGTGGCAGTTTCTTCCCAGCTTCTTCTGATTTCTCTTTTAGCTCTGAACCTACCACTGGATAAGAAATTGAAGAATTTAAGAGCTTGTGAAGTCAACAGCACTAAATGTTCTTAATTCCATGGACTATCAGGAGTGATGGGGAGGGATTGGGGGTGGGCAGGAGCTGAGCAGGATGGAGAAGAAGAGGGGATTCCTGTGGGTTGGCCCACAGCAGGGTTTCCAGGCTGAGGAAGAAAGGACATGGAGTAGGTTAGACTGGCCCAAAAAGGGTGGGGAGAAAAAGTATCTCAGGAAGTCCTAGCCATGGATGACTGTCCAGGAAGGACCAGGGATTAGGGGGGTCCTGTACTGGGAGGAGGAAGGGGAGTGATCAGTCAGGATTCTCTAGAGAAACAGAATACACACAACACACACACACACACACAAATATAAAAAGGAGATTTATTAGATTGGTTTATACCATCAGAGGCTAGTCCCAATGGCCGTCTACATACTGGAGAGCCAGAGAAACCAGTAGCTGCTCAGTTTAAGAAGCTGGAGTCTCAGAACAAGAGGGACTAATGATGCAACCCAAGGCTGAAGGCCTGGAAGCTCCGTGGAGAGCCACTGGTGCAAGTGCACATTGAAGGGCTGAAGAAGCTGTTGTCTGATGTCCGTGGGTGATGGCAGCAGCAAAAGACGCTCCGGTGCAAGAATTCAACTTGTACCTGCTCCTTCTTCCACTTTTCCTCTGGGTCTCCAACCTATTGGGTAGAGCCACCCCCTCAGTTTGCTGTCCTATGTACAAACTATCTCTGGAAACACCCTCAAAGACACACCCAGGAGTGCAGTTTGTTAATTTCTTGGACATCTCAATCCAATCAATTTGATGATCAAGATTAACCATTACAAGCACATATGTATTCAGAACTTCATTGGAAGCATTCTATTTATTAGTATCTTTCTTTTGAAAATATGAATTTTCTTATATTAGAAATGCTTCAGAAATATTTTTATGATACTGATGTCTTTATTTTTCATAATAATAATAATAATAATAATAATAATAATAATAAAACTTCATTGAGTGTTAACTTTCACGCCAGATTCTATTTTTCACAAACATTTTGAAGGTTTCTGTAAGATGCTTTATGATGGTTGTGTCACACTGCTTTGTCCCACTCTTTCTCATGGATATTTGGACTATTTCTAGTTTTTTTTCTATCATTATTAATGTTGAACTAAATATTTTGTTTGTAAGTCTTTGGTTATGGCTTTGATTATTTCCTGCTCTACCAGGAAAAATTCCTAGCAGTGGAATTATGGAATTATATACTTTAGATAAACACTCTCTTTTAATGACTTGCTGCCTCTTCTAAGTTGGTTGTACATTTAAATGCCTACAGACAGTCCACAAGTGTCCATTCCTCTCTGGTATTGTCACTCATCAATTTCATAGGAATTTTGGCTCCTGGTCACCATGTGGAACTATGCCTCTTGCCATCCCTAGTGCTGGGGTCCCCATCTTCAAATCTGGCCTCACACCTTTTGAAAAACGTTTTTTCAAAATGAAGCCTGACTCTTAACAGGCCCCTATTTAGATTTCTCTAAAGTATGCCTCTGGACTGCAGGACCAATGCTTGGAAACTTTGTGGTCTTCTGGCCCCACCCCGTGTGCTTCTTGTTATCCTTGGGACACACCCTTCCCTCTCCACTGCCTGCTACTGCCTCTGCTAGGTGCCCCCAGCACCAGCCAGTGCCCATTCATCTGTGAGATCCACATGGATATACCGCCCATAAAGGGAGCATTCTTCCTTTCCCTTCATTGCTCCTAAAATAGCCATGGGTTTCTCTCCATCACTGGACAGACCCCCTTGGATCAGATCTACCCTCTTTGTGTCCCCAGGTTTGCCCCCAATAAATGTTTATAAACAAGTCAGTGAGTGTATGTACTTGAGGGAGACCAAGACAAGCCCTTGATCCCCTCTCAGTTTGCTTTGCAGAACACCCCTTCTCTTGGATCATCACAGAACAGGGCTGGGGGTATAGCTTGGTGGTAGAACAGTGCTCAGCATGGGCCAAGTCCTGAGTTAAATCCCCACTGCCCTTACCCCCACAAAATACAGAACATGCTCATGGAGCCCTGCTGTCCCTAAACACTAGCCACTGGTCCTTATTGTCTATATCTTCCCCCTGGAAGACCCTGGATGATCTGAAGCAAAGAATGACAAAGAATTTGCCTGGGAACTTAACCAAGGTTCTAAGTCTTTCAGAATCCTTATAATTGGGGACTGTCTTTGTAGATCCTTGGTGGCGGCAACCCCTACCTTAGCTCTTTACCAGGAAATCAGGTTAGAGTCCTTTCTCCCTCTGTAGATGTATCAGAATTACCTACCCAGCAAAGATTTTCTAGCTCCTTCTGATGAGTTAATGGAGACAGAGAGCGAGGATTTCTTGCCTAAGACACCTAGCAACTTGGTGTAAAGACTGTGTCCTGGGACTTGACCAGGACCAGTAAGGGACCTAGGAAGACCAGTCCTTTTGGACATGGTGTGGAGCAAGCCTGGAACTGGAGGTTAGGATTTTGGGAAATTTCAGTTCTTTAACTTCAAACTCTCTACCTGGCTGCTTGGAGTACAAGCTGAAGGAGAGAATCCACTAGGGGGCAGAAGAGACCAACAGTAGGAAAGCCTGAACTGGAAAGTGCTGGAGCTCTTCAGCAGGGAGAGTGGGGATTAGGATGCAGGAGCAGAACTCTGATTCCACATTCCTGCTGTGTTAAATTTCTGTCCGTTTAGCAAACACTAGAGAAAATAAACTTATACAGAGAGGTTTATTTTGGCTCACAACTTTGGAGACTTTAGTCCATGATTGGTTGGCTTTGTTGCTTTGGGCCTGTGGTGGTGGATTTGATGAAACTGAAACCTCCTGCTTATTCAGACTTGGAGGTGACTGTTCCCAGCAAATAGAACTCTTTGCTGAGTCCCCTTCGGGGACTGTCATGAAAGAAGTATGGGAAATTCCAAGACCTGGGTCAGTGGCTGACCCCTCTGAATCTGATTTTAAGTAATTAGACCCCTTCAAGGGTTTTCTATCATTTGATTTTAAAAAATGAGTTTCTTAGGGCTGGGGTTGTGGCTCAAGCAGTAGCACATTCGCCTGGCATTCATGCGGCCTGGGTTCGATCCTCAGCACCACATACAAACAAAGATGTTGTGTCCGCCGAGAATTAAAAAATAAATATTAAGAAGTTCTCTCTCTCTCTCTCTCTCTCCTCTCAAAAAAAAAATGAGTTTCTTAAGGTCAGAAGAGGCCTCCCCATTTCATAGCAGGTGACCCCAAAGGGTCAGTTGCTCAGGAGAACAAAGACTAATGGTGTCGAATCCAGCTGTCCTGAAATCAGATTCTGCTTTCTCTGGGAGCACAGTGTATGTGTGTGTGTGTGTGTGTGTGTGTGTGTTGGGGAGGGGGAGCATGAGGATTAGGCTGGGCTGCAAAGGTTGTCCACAAGCAGCTTTCTGCCACCCCCATCACCAGGGACCCAGTTTAGCCCGCAGATAGTGGTGAAGGTCAGCAAGTCAAATTAATCTAGGATTTGTGATTGTTATAGGCAAAGAAGAATATTGACCTGAAATATGCCAGTTCTGATTATTATTAGCACCTCACTGTTACTGTTCTTATATTGTTTTCATGGGATTTCACTGAAGTTACCAAGGTTTGTTTTTTTAAATAACAATTAAAACAAAATCTCTCAAACTGTCAATGCAAAGAAAAAGGAGTCAGAACATAAAAAAATTTTCAATAAGTTGACAATGTGTATTTCTTATTCACTTCTAAGAGAAGTTTAAGCTTATTTACACCCACATGTATAAGACAATGACTATCATACAACAAATCACCCTACCGGGATGAAAAATAAAGACAAGTTGGTTCTAAGAAATGCTCTATATTATACCTAGTATCTCAATGCATTTGGCAAATAAAAACATTTCAAAATATTCTTAAATTATGTTTATTCAGTGAGAAACTACCATCTGATTTGGACAAGTTTTCTCTTCCTAAGTAATTTGATTGAAGGCACACCCTCACAGCATGCATTTATCATTAGCATTAGCATTTTTCACATGACTTAATACCATGTTTCCTTTTCCCACATGGAATATTACCCAACCGAAGTCCCCAAAAGGAACCACCATATATTTATTACAAAGAGAGAAAAGAAAACTGTATTTCAATTTCTGCTTTCCAATATGATGGTTTAACTAAAACAAAACAGAATTTAATCAAATATGAAATAAAAAATGAAAATCAGTTTATGCATACATCATGACCATGATCATTAACACCGTCATAAAATGAGGGGAGAAAAGAGAGAAGCATCTGATTCTTCTTATGAAACTTCTATATGACTTCAAATTTTATTTCAAAAAGATTATTTCTTTAGAAGGCATTCTCCTGCCTGTGATGTATGAATATTGGGTGTCTTCTCAGGCCATCCCTGGGCAAGCAGATGAAAGCAAGTGTATGTGAAATGGAAACGGTACCCCTCCCAGGCTCCTGGTGTACACACACAGGAGGCGTTTTGATTTCTAATCTTGGCTCAGATAAGAAAGAACAAAAGGGAAGAGTTACATTCCTTGGGGGGGGGGCGATGCAGCCTATTTGAGGACATATCAGTCCATTCAAGTACTCAGACTTAGTCCTCCTAGCTTGCAGAGTTTTCAGTACCCTGAAAATCTCCCTCCAAGATTCCTCTCCTCCACGGTCTTCTGAGTGTAGTTATTGTATCCACAAACAAATAATGTCACACATTAGAGGATTTGGAGCTTCCCAAGGAACAACCAGGTCTGGTTATGTTTAGATTTAAGACATCTATGACAGATCTTCTCAGCAACCACTTTCTAACTTTGGGAGCCAAATATGCCTGAATTCCCAGCATCCAGATTTCAGTGGATGGAAATCATATCAAAAAAGCAAAGTCCCAGAAGCTAGAGAGGTAAAAAGAAAACAAAGATGGGGGTGGATCTCCTAAAAATCAAAGGAAGATCAGTAGAAGAAAGGGACCAAGGGGTGGGAGGTAGGGAGAGAAGGGGTAAATGCTGGGGAATGATATTGTCCAAAATTATATTGTTATATTGTGTGTATGTATGAATATGTAAAAATCCCATCAATATGTACAACTATAATGAACCAATAAAAAACTGAGAGGAAAAATAAAACAAAGACCTAGCAGCCTGATTGGACCATCTCTAAAGCTCTGGCACATTCTCCATACCTCTACACCACTAACAGATCCTATAAAGTATTAAAAGAAATTAATTTGACATGGCCAGTTTATCTGTACAAAAAAATCTTGCTTTATAAAAATACTCTCTGAAGTTAAAAAAAAAAAAATCATGTAAACACTGCCTCCAATTCACTGGGAAAAACTTTAAGCCTTTTTGTCTCATATTTCCAATAGTTCGCAATTTTAATTGTTCAGCATTCTTGAAGGTATCAATCTGTTTTCTTCTTATTAACAGAATTCACAGTCTACAACTGCCTTTAAATATGACCTTGTGGTTTGATTGGCAGAAAAATATTATCAGAAGACTTATGATGTGCAAAAAAAGTACATTGACTTGTATAAAGTGATGGTTGGTTTCAACTGCCAACATAACTAAGGGTGGCACTGTGTACTGAGTGGCAGCCCCAGTAATTAAGTCATGGTTTTAATCAGCTTTCTTGCTGCTGTAACTAAAAGACCTGACAAGAACAATTTAAGAGAAGGAAAAGTTTATTTTGGGCTCACTGTTCCAAGGTCTCAATCTATAGTCTCAGTCAGCTACATTCCTTGAGCCTTGGGAAGAGGCAAAACATCATGGCCGAAGAGTGTGGTAGAGGGAAGCTAACATGATGATCAGGAAGGAGAGAGAGGGATAGGGAGAGAGAGAGAGAGAGAGGGAGGGAGGGAGGGAGGGAGGGAGAGGGAGGGGGGGGAGGGAGAGGGAGAGAGAGAGAGAGAGAGAGAGAGAGAGAGAGAGAGAGAGAGAGAAAGAGAGAGAGAGACTGACTCTGATTCCACTTGCCAGATACAAAATATATACCCCCCCAAGCATGCCCCCAGTGATCCCTCTTCCAGTCATCCCAGCATGCCATCAGTTACCACTCAGTTAATCTCCATCAGGGGATTAAGTCACTGATTGGTTACGGCTCTCATAACCCAATCACTTCACCTATGAATGTTGTTGCATTGTCTCACACATAAGCTTTTGGGGGACACCTAATATCTAAATCATAACAGTTATAAACAACCTTGAGAATGTTTGAAGAAAAGATGCAATATCTGTAGTTGTTTCTTACCCCCTAGCTGCTACTAAGATAAAGATGCCAGTTAAGAGGGTAAAGTAGTATCCACAGTAATACAGGCAATACCCATCTTTATAGCAGCACAATTCACAATACACAAACTATGAACCAGCCCAGCTGTCCATGAACACATGGATAAAGAAAGTGTGAGATACACACACACACACACACACACACACACACACACACATAGAGTTTTATTCAGCCATAAAGAAAAGTGAAATTATAAGACTTAGAGGCAGTGTTTACATGATTTTTTTTTTACTTCAGGGAATATTTTTATAAAGCAAGACTTGTAATTTGCAGGAAAATGAATAGAACAAGAGACCATGAGGTTAATGAAATAAGTCAAACTCAGAAGGTCAAGGAATGAATGTTTTCTGTCACATGTGGAAGCTAGAGAGGAAAAAGGAAAAGAAAGGTGGGGGTGGATCTCATGAAAATCAAAGGGTGTTCAGTAGAGGAAAGGGACCAAGGGGTGGGAAGTGGGGAGTGAAGTGGGAAATGCTGGGGAGCAATACTGGCCAAATTATATTGTTATATTGTGTGCATGAATGAATATGTAACAACAAATTCCACCACTATGTACAAGTATAGTGCACAGATAAAATTAAGGTAGAAAAAAAAATGTAAAGTAGAATAAAGGATAGACACCATGCCACAGGTAGAATAAAGGAAGAGCATCGTAGGGTACCATGGAACCTACTCATAACATATGTACTTTAGCCAAGACACTGTTTGAATATTTCAATTCTTTAAGTACATTTTGAAACTTATGGCTGTCTCAGTTCTCCAGATGTTCAGGTATAGAAAGTAGATCCCATTAGAACTTTTGATTCTTATCTACTCCACTGAAGCCAGAGCCAGAGTTGTTCACTGCATCAGCCAGTGTTCATGCAAAAAAATACTTGGGCTTTGAGGTGTGCACAATGACATATAAGTAGCAGAGTTGAGTCAGAAATTGTGCTTTATGGACAAACCAGTCATCAGCAAGGCAATTAACAACTGGGAAGGACTTCATGAGTGTCAAAAACAAAATGAGAGACGCCAACATAATGCATAGCTCCAGTGGGAAAAGGCTCTGGTAAGCTGTGGAAACATTTGTGCTTCCAGTTCACTTCTAGAAACTTCATGTGCAAATGTCTCCTTTCAGTGAAGACTATGTAATCCTTGAAATTGTTACAAGGATCAGCTATGACACTCATGAGATTGAGAAGGCAGTTTAAATATTCCAGAAGAGAGAGTTTCGCTTTTATAGGAACTTGATATTGCTTAGCAGAGAGGTCTTCATCTCTTTGACACAATGGAAAGTCAAGATTGTGGTCTTCTGAGTGACAATCATCAGAGGCCTGGAAAAATACATAGTGAGAACTCCATAGTGAAAGATGTATATTTTGTCTGGGTGTGGTGTCACATGCCTGCAATCCCAGCAGCTGGGGAGGCTGAGGCAGGAGGATTGCAAGTTCAAAGTCAGCCTCAGCAACTTAGTGAAGCCCTATCTCAAAAAATAAAAAGGGCTGGGGATGTGGCTCAATGTTTATTTTGTTTATTTTTTTTTTAATTTTTTTTATTGGTTGTTCAAAACATTATAAAGCTCTTGACATATCATATTTCATACATTAGATTCAAGTTGGTTATGAACTCCCAATTTTACCCCAAATACAGATTGCAGAATCACATCGGTTACACATCCACATTTTTACATAATGCCCTATTAGTAACTGTTGTATTCTGCTACCTTTCCTATCCTCTACCATCCCCCCTCCCTCCCCTCCCATCTTCTCTCTCTACCCCATCCACTGTAATTCATATCTCTCCTTGTTTATTTTCCCATTCCCCTCACAACCTCTTATATGTAATTTTGTATAACAATGAGGGTCTCCCTCCATTACCATGCAATTTCCCTTTTCTCTCCCTTTCCATCCCACCTCATGTATCTGTTTAATGTTAATCTTTTCTTCCTGCTCTTCCTCCCTGCTCTGTTCTTAGTTGCTCTCATTATATCAAAGAAGACATTTGGTATTTGTTTTTTAGGGATTGGCTAGCTTCACTAAGCATAATCTGCTCTAGTGCCATCCATTTCCCTGCAAATTCTATGATTTTGTCATTTTTTAGTGCTGCGTAATACTCCATGGTGTATAAATGCCACATTTTTTTTATCCATTCATCTATTGAAGGGCATCTGGGTTGGTTCCACAGTCTAGCAATTGTGAATTGTGCTGCTATGAACATCGATGTAGCAGTATCCCTGTAGTACGCTCTTTTAAGGTCTTCAGGGAAAAGTCCAAGAAGGGCAATAGCTGGGTCAAATGGTGGTTCCATTCCCAGCTTTCCCAGGAGTCTCCATACTGTTTTCCAGATTGGCCGCACCAGTTTGCAGTCCCACCAGCAATGTACAAGAGTACCCTTTTCCCCACATCCTCTCCAGCACTTGTTGTTGTTTGACTTCATAATGGCTGCCAATCTTACTGGAGTGAGATGGTATCTTAGGGTGGTTTTGATTTGCATTTCTCTGACTGCTAGAGATGGTGAGCATTTTTTCATGTACTTGTTGATTGATTGTATGTCCTCCTCTGAGAAGTGTCTGTTCAGGTCTTTGGCCCATTTGTTGATTGGGTTATTTGTTTTCTTATTGTTTAATTTTTTGAGTTCTTTGTATACTCTGGATATTAGGGCTCTATCTGAAGTGTGAGGAGTAAAAATTTGTTCCCATGATGTAGGCTCCCTATTTACCTCTTTTATTGTTTCTCTTGCTGAGAGAAAACTTTTCAGTTTAAGTAAGTCCCATTTGTTGATTTTTGTTATCAACTTTTGTGCTATGGGTGTCCTATTAAGGAATTTGGAGCCCGACCCTACAATATGTAGATCGGAGCCAACTTTTTCTTCTATCAGACGCAGAGTCTCTGATTTGATATCTAGCTCCTTGATCCACTTTGAGTTAACTTTTGTGCATGGCGAGAGGAGGGGATTCAGTTTCATTTTGTTGCATATGGATTTCCAGTTTTCCCAGCACCATTTGTTGAAGATGCTATCCTCCCTCCATTGCATGCTTTTAGCTCCTTTATCAAATATAAGATAGTTGTAGCTTTGTTGATTAGTCTCTGTGTCCTCTATTCTGTACCATTGGTCCACCCTCCTGTTTTGGTACCAGTACCATGCTGTTTTTGTTACTATTGCTCTGTAATATAGTTTTAAGTCTGGTATCGCTATACCGCCTGATTCACACTTCCTGCTTAGAATTGCTTTTGCTATTCTGGGTCTTTTATTTTTCCATATGAATTTCATGATTGCTTTATCCATTTCTACAAGAAATGCCGTTGGGATTTTGATTGGCATTGCATTAAACCTATAGAGAACTTTTGGTAATATCGCCATTTTGATGATGTTAGTTCTGCCTATCCATGAACAGGGTATATTTTTCCATCTTCTAAGATCTTCTTCTACTTCTCTTTTTAGGGTTTTGTAGTTTTCATTATATAAATCTTTCACCTCTTTTGTTAGGTTGATTCCCAAGTATTTTATTTTTTTTGAGGATATTGTGAATGGAGTGTTTTTCCTCATTTCCGTTTCAGAAGTTTTGTCGCTGATATACAGAAATGCCTGTGATTTATGCGTGTTGATTTTATATCCTGCCACTTTGCTGAATTCATTTATTAGTTCTAGTAGTTTTTTTGTAGACCCTTTTGGGTCTTCTAGGTATAGAATCATGTCATCTGCAAATAGTGATAATTTAAGTTCTTCCTTTCCTATTTTTATGCCTTTAATTTCTTTCGTCTGTCTAATTGCTCTGGCCAGTGTTTCGAGAACTATATTGAATAGAAGTGGTGATAGAGGGCATCCCTGTCTTGTTCCAGATTTTAGGGGGAATGCCTTCAATTTTTCTCCATTGAGAATGATGCTAGCCTGAGGCTTAGCATAGATAGCTTTTACAATGTCGAGGTAAGTTCCTGTTATCCCTAGTTTTTCTAATGTTTTGAACATAAAGGGATGCTGTACTTTGTCGAATGCTTTTTCTGCGTCTATTGAGATGATCATATGGTTCTTATTTTTAAGTCTATTGATGTGGTGAATAACATTTATTGATTTCCGTATATTGAACCATCCTTGCATCCCAGGGATGAATCCTACTTGATCATGGTGCACAATTTTTTTGATGTGCCTTTGTATCCGATTCGCCAGAATTTTATTGAGGATTTTTGCATCTATGTTCATCAGAGATATTGGTCTGTAGTTTTCTTTCTTTGAGGTGTCTTTGTCTGGTTTCGGAATCAGGGTGATGTTGGCCTCATAGAATGAATTTGGCAGAGCTCCTTCTTTTTCTATTTCCTGAAATAACTTGAAAAGTATTGGTATTAATTCTTCCTTAAAGGTTTTGTAAAACTCCGCTGTATACCCATCCGGTCCTGGGCTTTTCTTGGTTGGAAGTCTTTTGATTGCTTCTTCTATTTCATCTATTGTTATTGGTCTGTTTAAGTTGTGAGTATCCTCCTGACTCAGTCTGGGCAAATCATATGACTTAAGGAATTTATCAATGTCTTCACTATCTTCTATTTTATTGGAATATAGGTTTTCAAAATAATTTCTAATTGTCTTCTGTATTTCTGTAGTGTCTGTTGTGATATTGCCTTTTTCATCCCGTATGTTAGTGATTTGAGTTCTCTCTCTTCTTCTCTTCGTTAGCATGGCTAAGGGTCTGTCGATCTTATTTATTTTTTCAAAGAACCAACTTTTAGTTTTGTTAATTTTTTCAATAGTTTCTTTTGTTTCAATTTCATTGATTTCCGCTCTGATTTTAATTATTTCTTGCCTTCTGCTATATTTGCTGTTGTTTTGCTCTTCCTTTTCTAGGGCTTTGCGATGAAGTGTGAGCTCATTTATTTGTTGGTTTTTCCTTTTTTTGAGGAATGACCTCCAAGCGATGAATTTCCCTCTTAAAACTGCTTTCATTGTGTCCCATAGATTCTGATATGTTGTGTCTGTATTTTCATTTATCTCTAAGAATTTTTTGATTTCTTCCTTTATGTCTTCTGTAACCCATTGATCATTCAGTAACATATTGTTCATTTTCCATGTGATGTAGGATTTTTCCTTCCGTCTTTTATCATTGATTTCCAGTTTCATTCCATTATGATCAGATAAAATGCATGGTATTATCTCCACCCCTGTATATTTACTGAGGGTTGCCCTATGGCATAATATATGGTCTATTTTTGAGGAGGATCCATGTGCTGCTGAGAAAAAAGTATATCCACTTGATGATGGTTGATATATTCTATATATGTCAGTTAAGTCTAGGTTGTTGATTGTGATATTGAGTTCTATAGTTTCTTTATTCAGCTTTTGTTTGGAGGATCTGTCCAATTGTGAGAGAGGTGTGTTGAAGTCACTCATAATTATTGTGTTGTGGTCTATTTGATTTTTGAACTTGAGGAGAATTTGTTTTATGAACGTCACAGCACCATTATTTGGTGCATAAATATTGATAATTGTTATGTCTTGTTGGTGAATGGTTCCTTTTAACAGTATATAATGTCCTTCCTTATCCCTTTTGATTAATTTAGTCTTGAAGTCAATTTTATTCGATATGAGGATGGCCACCCCTGCTTGCTTACGAGGACCGTGTGCATGGTATATTTTTTCCCAACCTTTCACCTTCAGCCTGTGTATGTCTTTTCCAATCAGATGTGTCTCCTGGAGGCAGCATATTGTTGGATTTGTTTTTTTAATCCATGTTACCAGCCTATGTCGCTTTATTGGAGAGTTTAAGCCATTAATGTTTAGAGTTACTATTGATATATGGTTTGTACTTCCTGCCATGTTTGATTATTTATCTTCTTTTTTTTTTTTAATTTAGTTTGTTTCTCCATGGTTAGCTTTCCCCCTGCCCTCTGTCTTTATAGAGGCACTTCCCACTGATGGTTTTGGTTATTGTTTTTCATTTCTTCCTCGTGTAGTGTTTTGCTCAAGATGCTTTGCAATGCTGGTTTTCTGGCTGCAAATTCTTTTAGCTTTTGTTTATCATGAAAGATTTTTATTTCGTTATCGTACCTGAAGCTTAATTTTGCTGGATACAGAATTCTTGGTTGGCATCCATTGTCTTTCAGTGTTTGAAATACGTTGTTCCAGGATCTTCTCGCTTTCAGCGTCTGTGATGAAAAATCCGTTGTTAACCTTATTGGTTTACCCCTGAATGTAATCTGCCTCCTTTCTCTTGTAGCTTTTAGTATTTTCTCTTTGTTCTGTATATTGGATATCTTCATAACAATGTGTCTTGGCGTTGGTCTACTGTGATTTTGTGTGCTCGGTGTCCTGTATGCATCTACAATTTGTATATCCGTTTCCTTTTTTATTTCTGGAAAGTTTTCTGTAATTATTTCATTCAGCAGGTTACTCATTCCCTTGGTTTGAATCTCTGTACCTTCTTCTATCCCGATGACTCGTAGGTTTGGTTTCTTTATGTTATCCCATATCTCTTGGATGTTTTTCTCGTGGTTTTTAACCAGCCTTTCTGAGTTGGCTAGGCTCTTTTCAAGATGATATACTTTGTCTTCATTATCTGATGTTCTGGCTTCTACTTGCTCCACTCTGTTAGTGATACTCTCAATTGAGTTTTTAATTTGGTTTATCGTTTCCTTCATTTCTAGAATTATTGTTTGGTTTTTTTTTATAATCTCAATCTCCTGATAAAGATGCTTAACTTCTTCTTTTATCTGTCTATGTAATTCATTTTCAAAGTGTTCTTTCACTGTTTGGATTTGCTGTCTCGTATCTTCTTTAAGGTTCCATTCCATCTGTCTAAGGTATTCCTTGAGTTCTTTATATGACCATTTTTCTGCTGACTCTAGGTCCTCCTGAATATTTAGGCTGTCCTTCATTGTTTGTACTCCTTTTCTTCCTTGCTTTTTTATGCTGCTCATGTTACTTCTTGTTCTGTTTGACTGCTGAGTTACTGTTTACTCTTATAGATTTATTTGATGCTTGAGAGGAAAGATATTAGAAGGGAAGGGAAGAAGTCACTAAAGAGAATGAGAGTAGGCAGGTAGAATTCAAGGAAGGGGGAATAAGAAGATTGAAAAGAAATGAAAAGACAAAAGAAACAAGAATAACAAAGATTAGATAATAAAGAAAGAAAGAAAAGACGAGAAAAAAAATTTTAACAAAAATAATAGTGATAATAAAAAATGAAAATTAAAATTAAAAAAAATAATAATAATAAAATAAAAAAAATTAAAAAAAATAGAAACATTGAAAAAAAATTAAAGAACAACAACAAATAAAAATTGAAAATGAAAGAAAAAGAAGAAAAAAAAAGAAAAAGAAAAAAAAATGATAATAATAATAATAATAAATGCAGTCCTAGAGTTCTATTAACTTCTCTTCCAGTAGGTGGAGCTGTGCCCACTGGGCCAAGCTTCTCCTCTCAATAGGTGGGAACCATTCACTGTGCAGCAGCTCTTTCTCCTAGACTGGGCGGGTCTCCAATCCTGAGTGTCTAGGGCCTTGTCTTGTGTTTCCTCAAGCCAGGCCGTGCTCACCTGTGGCGCTCACCACAATACTGGCTACACGCCAGGTCTGCTGCTCCTGGGAGCCCTGTTTTCATGAACACCTGGGCTCACTCTCCCTGTTTGCCTCCCTCAGACCCTAAGTTTGTAGAGCTTGGGGCTGAGATCCCCCAGCAAATTTGCTTGCCCTCCTGTAGCCACGCCCCCGGTAGCTGGTGCAAGAGACCTCAGTTGTCAGCACTGGTGGGAGCGGTAGCCGGGAGTTCCGCGCCGCGAGTCCCGCGCCACTCCTGATTCCCTCGGTCTGGTTATTGCGTTCACAGGAGAGCTGGGAGTGGCCCTTAAGGTTTCCCCGCTGTGTGGAGAGAGATGGCTAGGGGATTACACACCTGTCGCGCTGGTTTCAATGCAGTTATCTCCTCTGCCCGTGACGCCATTTCTCTGCCATGGTGATATCCCATGCAAATAGTGACCGTTTGTTCCCTTTGCCGGATGACCAATGCAACGGGTGGGTCCTGACTGTCTCTCCCAATCCCCGTTTCAGTCCTGTGGCCACTGCCTATGAAGGCTCGGTTGGCTTTTACCTCTGTAAGTTCCTAAGGGCCGGCCAATTATTTCAGCGGGATCGTTAGTGCTGAGTCACACGAAGCAGGCGAACCGGAGCTTAATTGCCTCCGATTCGGGCTCTGTGTGTGTGTTCTGAGGGGCCCAGCCTGTACACCCCAGATCCACGTCAGCTCAGCATTGCCTAGTGATCCTGAGCAAACAGCATTTAGACAGTTTACGGCTCCCTATGCCCGCGCAGTTGAAGATGTCAGAGACTTGATCTCTCTGCGCCTGCCACCATGTTACATCTCCTCAGTAATATTCATGTTGCCCTTACAGCTTCCTGGTATAAGCAAGTTCTTGGGATTATACAAACTGCTGCTTCTGTTTCCAGTCCAGATTTCTAGAAATGAAACTCTGGGCCGCGCTGACGAGCGTCCGCGCTTGTCTGCGACCGTAGCAGAGCCGCCCTGGCCTCCGCAGCTCTTCAGCCCGGTGCCAGGCCCCTGGGGCCCAAGCGGCTGCCGCCGCGGCTCTCCGTCCCCCTCCTCCAGAGCACGGGTCCCCTGGCAGGGGGGTGCAGAACGACCCCAGAGCAGGCTCTGCCCGAAGGTGCAGCGGCGAACAGGCCACAGAGACGCTCGAGGCTGCAGTCCAGCCTTCGGAGGACAGGGCTCGGCACGCAGCCCAGCTCCAACCTCTAGGTGAGGCTGCCGGACAGTGTATACAGAGCCATCAAGACAGCAAGCAGAAAGCAAATGGCGGCTCCCGCGGAGTGGATTTTCGGCACAGAAACCACAGCCCCGCCAGTAATCCCAATCCACAAACTCTCCCTGTATAAAAAATATTCAAAAAAAAAAAAAAAAAAGGCGGGGCGCACTGAGCTTTCTTTGCCTCGGGTACTTACAATCCACTGCTGATTACACATTCAGCTTCTCCGCCCGGAGCGAAGCGGAAGAGGAAGCAGATGGAGCAAAGCGCCCGCGGCTCTGAGCAGCCAAGCGTCTCTTTTTCGATTTCTTTGTTCTTCCTGCTCCTTGGCAAAGTGGTCCACTACAGATTAACGGTGAAAGGAGCTTTAACAGACTGTGCGAAATCTCTATTAAAGCCGCTGCTTTGAGCACCAGCTCAGCACTTCAGCAACCCCTGTACGCAGCGGCCATCTTCCCCAACCTTCGTGGCTCAATGTTTAAATGCCCCTGGGTTTAATCCCCAGTACCAAAAAAGAAAAAAAAAAAGCCAAAGACAAAGGGTCACATATCATATGATTCCATTTCACTGATATGACATGTTGTAATATCCCTTTGCCACAAAAAAATGTATATCTGGTCCAATGGGATGCTCACTGAGTGGGAGCAGACAGATGGAGGGGCCCTTCTGTCATCCTGCATCTTCTGGAGGTGGCTTCCAAGACCCCAGTCCATGCCACCTTTCTTGGTGTCCTCCAACCTGGGTGCTTGTGAATACCTATTCAGAGAGGCATGCAGTTGCTGCCTGCCTTGTGGGGGACTGAGTGAGAGACAGGGGATGGCAACTGCCACAAACCATCTGAGCACAAACTTGGTGTTGGCATGGTGGCCACTGGCCATGGGAAGCTGGGCTATTCTTTAAATTTCTGTATTTTATCTTATAAGGATTTGTTCAATTATCTCACAATGCAAATTAATTTTTAAAGCACTTATAGAAATAAATTATTTTAACATTTAGTACTCAAGTTTTCCTATCTGTATTCTCCCTCTCTTTTTTTTTTTCATTACCCAATAACGATGTTTTAGGATTACCTTTCTTCACCTGGCTTTTACATGCTCCCACACATACCGAACAGCTTTCTGGGACAGATGACCATGAATTTGTTTGAGTTTATTTATCTGTAAAATACAGTTTTTACATCTCAATATTTTAAAAGTGGTTCTCTGAAGTAACCCTAGTTTGAATCCAAGTTCCACTGAACTCATAAAATTCATTTTCAGTATGTCTAGGTATGTGGATTAAAATGGTGAGGGCATCAAGCAGGGGGAGCCAGTGAAAAGCAGTCAGGAAGAGAATTTATTATAATCAAGAGTTAAAAATGGAGGAACTTGGGCTGGGGTTGTGGCTCAAGTGGTAGAGTGCTCATGTAGCATGCATGAGGCACTGGTTTCGGTCCTCAGCACTGCATAAAAATAAAATGAAGATATTATGTCCACCCAAAACTAAAAAATATTCTTTAAAAAATGGAGGGGCTTTGATGGGGCAAAGGTGAGGGAGGGGTAGGGAGGGTTCATGGTGGCAGGAAAGATGGTGGAATGAGATGGACATCTTTACTCTAGGTACATGTATGACTGCACATATGGTACGATGCTACATTGTGTACAACCGGAGAGATGAAAAGTTGTGCTTCAATTGCATACAATGAACTAAAACACATTCTGCTGTTATATATACCCAATTAAAATAAACAAATTAAAAAAGAGTTAGTTACAATAGGTCAGTAAAACAGAACAGAGGTTCTTTAGAATCACATCTAAAGGGACAATTGATTTTCAAGAAAGGTACAAAGGTAACCTAAAACCTCTACCAGAAGACTTCTAGAACTCAGATATGAATTTAGCAAAGTAGCAGGACATAAGATTAACAGTCATAAATCAATCATATTCCTATATTCCTATATTCTGATATTCCTAACTGCTGAAAAAGAAATTAGGAAAACTATCCCATTCATAGTAGCCTTAAAAATACTTGGGAATCAATCTAACAAAAGAGGTGAAGGATCTCTAAAATGGAAATTATGGAACACTATAGAGGAAAATTGAAGACGACCTTGGAAGATGGAAAGATCTCCCATGTTTTTGAATAGGCAGAATTAACATAATCAAAATGGCCATACTACCAAAAGCACTATACAGATTTAATGCAATTCCTTTAAAAATTCCAATTATATTCTTCACAGAACTAGAAAAAGCAGTTTTGAAATTAATTTGGAAAACTAACAAGAGACTTAGAATAGCCAAAGCAATTCTTAGTCAGAAAAGTGAAGGAGGAGGCATCAAAATACCAGAGCTAGAATAACAAAACCAGAATAGTATTGGCACCAAGACAGGCATGATGATTAATGGAATAGAAAAGAGGACACAGAGACAAACCCACATAAATAGTTATCTCACACAAAGGTGCCATAAACATATACTGGAGAAAATACAGCCTCTTTAATAAATGGTGCTGGGAAAACTAGAAATCCATATGTAACAGAATGAAATTGAACCCCTATCTCTCGTCCTGCACAAAACTCAAAGTGGATCAAAGATCTAGGAAGTAGATCAGAAACCCTGCAACTTCAAGAAGAAAATGTAGGCCCAACTCTCCAACATGTTGGCATAGGAACTGACTTACTTAATAAGATTCCTAAAGCACAAGAAATAAAAAATCATGAAGTGGGATGGTATCAAATTAAAAAGCTCTGCATATCAAAGAAAATGAGAGGATCAAGGCAGAGCCTACAGAATGGGAGATTTTTGGCCACCTCCTCCTCAGTTAGGGTATTAATGCCCAGAATACACAAAGAACTCAAAAAACCTTAACACCAAAACCCAAATAATCCAATCAATAAATGAGAAAAGGACTTAGACCCTTCTCAAAAGAAGAAATACAAATGGTCAGCAAATACCACTTGAAAAAATTTAACATCTCTAGCAATTAGGGAAATGCAAATCAAAACTACTCTGAGATTTCATCTCATTTCAGTCAGAATGACAATCTATCAAGAATACAAATAATAATTGGGCTGGGGTTGTGGCTCAATGATAGAGCATTTGCCTACCATGTGTGAGGCACTGGGTTCGATCTTCAGCACCACATAAAAATAAATAAGTAAAATAAAGGTATTGTGTCCATCTACAACTAACAAAATATTAAAAAATTACAAATAATAATAAATGTTAGTGAGGATTTGGGGGAAAAAGGTTAATGTTAGGAGGCCATCTTGAAGAAGAAAAAGTTCTGGGTTAGGAGTTGTGGGAGATGAGAAACGGGAGGTACTGAAGCTCTGACTAAATGATTAGGAGCTTTGTTCTCATTAGGTGGAATCCCCAAATTTGGGTCTGAATCTAAAGGGAGGAAGAGACAAGAAGAGACAAAGAGAGACAAAGAGAGGGAGTATGTGTATTATTCTCCTATCATCATTTGGTGTGGTGGAAGGTAGAGGGTCAGACATGACTGGGAGCCCAGCAGCCTAGTCTTTCAAGTCAGTTGTGGTAGAAATTTCTGGGAATTGTGAAGTGTAAGTGGGTAGGGGCAGGGAGTCTGCGGTGCTGCAGCAGGTGGGGAAAATGAGAGGCAGGATTAGTTGTCGTGTAGTCTGCTGTGGTCTGTTTTACCCTCCAAGGTCTCCATTTTAACTTCCAAGATTTTGCTCTTCTTTTGACACTGACTGTTATTAGCAGAGTTCCTAATTCTTCCTCAATAGCAAGACCAGGAAAGTTAGAAGGTTGGGTCAGCTCACCTAGACCCCACAGATGTGGCATTAGCAGAAGTAATGGAAGCCATACCATCATTGGCATGGACAATTTCTTCTGCCGGGCTTATGACTAGCAGCTGTGGGTAGAGAACAGATGCCTGATGTACTAGATGAAGACTTTTCACCCTGCATATCCTTCCTTGACCCTTGGAGCTTGGAGAGCTAGGCAGATGATCTGCATTCAGGACTTCTTTGACCAACTTCTCTGGCATCACAGGGCAGTCTGGGGTTGGGTCAGAGAGCACTGTTTTATATGCTTCAGGTTGTCTCAGAGTCAGGACATATCCAGCAGGGCTGTGTGAGTTGGGGACATCATGGCTACAGAGAAGCTGCTTATGGAAGACACCAAGTCTATAGGATCACCTCACTGGGATGAGGTAGATTGGGATTTTGCTAATTCCTCATTGCAAAATCCTACAGGTTTCTCTCTTCCTGATCTTCCTCTTATTCCTTTGCCATCCACTTTTTCTTTTCTCTCTCTCTCTCTTTCTACTCCTTCCTTAGTCTTCTCTAGAGCTCTCAACCGTGTTTCCTCTGGGAACTGAATGTCATGGGATCCACTTCCTGGTCTACTTGTCAGGTAGTGCAGGCAGAGAGTAGTAGTACCAGTCTGTTTATTACTCTGTATTCAAGACCTATGATAAAACAATGGAGTGAGATCCAGGAGATGAGGGTCTTGTCCCTCATCTACATTTCCTTTTCTTTGTTTTGACAAAGTCATAGTAGACGACTCAAAATAATATCTATGGATTCATCTTGATGTGACTGTAGCCATCTAAAGTCATAGCCACCATTGCCAGTCCCGGAATAAACTCTAGTCTGGTTTTCCTACATGATTTTCCAACATGGTACAAATAGACGAAACCATTAGAATGACATATGGAACTTTACAACAGGACTCTTGAGCCAGGAACATGCCTGACTTGGGTATTAGCTTATTCTAAAACAGGTACATTTTGGTGAAGATGAAGCCATTTTTATCCTGACCAATATATACACTCTTCCTTCTCAACCAAATGCAGGGATCCATTTAGTCTTGCTGTTGCATAGAATCACATTTCTTTCAGTAAGCTCCCAACAGATTGTATTCTGTGCAAATATAAAACAGGCTGCTTCTCTTTCTTTTAGTGTCATGGCACCTTCAGCTTGGTTCTTGTACACTAGGGATGGGTTGTTCCAGAAAAACATCCAGATCGGTTGCAGTGATAGTTTAGATATCATTGGTATTCTAAAACAAATTAAGACAATTACTTTTGAAGTTGTACAACCTTTGTACCTATTTTTTTAGGGTGTCCTCCATTTTATAGGTGACAAGATGAACACACACAGCATGAGATGACTTGATCAGAGGCTCAAAAGTAGATGGAAATAAAACAAAAATCCCCTTTTCTTCTTCAGTTCACTTAGCTAACACAGGCTGGAGAATATTGAGCTGGGACATAGATTATAACTTTGTGTAGTTCCCCCCCACACACACCCTTTTTTGGAAATGGGGTCTAGTTATGTTTCCCAGGTTGACTTTGAACTCCTGGGCTCAAGTGATCCTCTTGCCTCAGCCTCCTGAACAGCTGGGACTAAAGGTGTATATCACCATGCTCAGCTCTATAATGTATCATAAAGGAAGCAATTCTTATAGGACCTTCAAATAGTATCAAGAAGTATTGAAATTTTTAAGAGACCAACTTGTGAAATTTACAGCTCCATTTTCATGTTGTTCCAGTTGTATGACTGCCAGATAATCATCTGAACTTATGGATGCCTCCCTCTCTGAATTAAAATTCTGAAATGAGGATTATCAATGGCTCTACTCATGCAGGGGACCTATAGAAGATGAGTTTGAGAAGGAAAAGGAGAGCATTAAAAATGAAGCATCTTTATCTGAAGTCCATAATTGTCTGAAAATTCATTCTAGTTTATCTGTTTATTCTAGTTTATTAGTTTTATTCTAGTTTATTAGTTTTTGGACCAGGAGTTTTTTTTGTTTTGTTTTGTTTTTTGCTTTGCTTTCTCGGGTCTTTTCCATCGCATACCATTCATCCACAGTCTATGATACAATTGATGGTTTAAACCCTGGAACATAAGAGATACAGAATCAGAGAGAAAAAAAAATATATATATATATATAGCCCTGAAGCTTCTCATGAAAACATAAAATGATTTTCAGCCTCAATTTTTCAGTTTCTTTGATTCATACCGATTCAATTTTCATATTGAGAATAGTGCATTTATGATTTGGTTTCAAGTAAGATGTAAACACACATTATTCTCTTTCCATATCAATTCAGATAAAAAAGAAAATCTTCCCAGAATGCATGAAACAGCTGTGTGTAATTTGAAATGTAAATCATAGAAGGGAAGGTAGGAGGGCTGGGGAACACTTGCCTAGGATGCATGAAGTCCTGGGTTCAATCCCCAGAACTTCAGGAAGAAGAAGAAGAAGGAGAAGGAGAAGGAGAAAGAGGAGGAGGGGGAGGGAGAGCAGAGAGGCGAGCACAGGTAGGAAGACAGGGGTTTTAAGTGTCCCTGATTCAGAGGTGAATTTTCTGTTTCTTCTTTGGTCTCCCCTGTTGGGGACTCCACACAGCCCTGGGATGGAAAAGGGCACCACAGGAGACAGGAAAATCTCCTTGCTCAGGGTTGCATCATGAGAAAGGTGACTCCTGACGCTCAAAGTAGGATTGAGAAAATGTGTTTCCCTTTCCTTTTGTTGTTTTCTACAATCCATTTTAAACACACCAGACTCTAGAATACTCTCTAGCACTGACAACAGTCACAGTGGAGGTAGGAAGGACCTTATTTTTTGGA
The DNA here is from genome assembly GCF_021218885.2 of Marmota monax. Taxonomy (NCBI): domain Eukaryota; kingdom Metazoa; phylum Chordata; class Mammalia; order Rodentia; family Sciuridae; genus Marmota; species Marmota monax. The sequence continues at coordinate 2,914,894 of NW_026694573.1, read as the reverse complement.
TGTAGGAGCATATTGTCAAGAGGATGGCACAAAAATTCCCTTTCCCCTCTGTGTCTTTCTGGTACTCCCCTGGTACTTACATGTGCATAGGAACAGGTGTGCATAGCAAGAAATGTACCCATTTTTTTTGAGCAGAGGGGAAAAAAGTAGAACACAAGAGGAAGAAAGAACCAAGGAGATTGTATAGAGCGATGTGGTTGGGAAAGCAATGTCCCCCAGATTACCTTTAACTTTCTGCATTTACCTCCGTACTGCACACATATTATTCTGATACTAAAAAAGATAGGAAAACTGAAAATAGGGTTAAGGGATAGATCACTGACCAGTTCTCAGATGGGAAACTGCATGGTACATAGGACAGATGCTGCTAGAACTGAGAAGCTTTTGTTAATTAAATAGGCATAGAAACCATCATCCACTCATGGCAGGCTTGAATTTGCATCCTGAATTTGATTTGGTAGATTGTCTGTTAAGACAGAACTATGCAAACAGAATTTTAAATAAGATGCAGAATTTTATAAAATAATATTGCCTAAGTCCAGGACAGAATCCAAAAATATGGACATACAGAGGATCCAGAAAACCTCAGTGGTCATGTGAAAGACAGTCAGAAGATGACAGAGGTGTTGGATCTCTCTGACAAAGCTTTCAGGGCAGTGATTATAAAAATCATCCCAGAAATAAGGACAAACCCTGTTGAAGTGTATTGAAAGCTAGAAATTATAGTAAGGAAATGAAAGCTTAAAGAAGAACTGAGTAGAATGATAAAGGAAAACTCTCCAAGGAGGCATGGACTGAAGATTAGATATGAGTGGCAGATGAGTGGTCTTGCAATATAAACGAATCAAGGTTAAATAAGGAAGGGAAAGACAAATGAGAAAAAAAGAATCCTCTTCAAAAACAGAAGAAAATTATCACTACCCTGTGGGATAATCATATGACCTATTATATATACAGTGAGTGCCCTCAAGGAGAAGACATGTTGGTAGAAATAACAGCAAAATCTTCAGTTTGTTAAGGACAAATAAATCTGTAGATTCAAAAAGCTCAAGGAATGTCAGCAAAGGCATATGGAGAGAATCACATGAAGGCTCATCAAATGCAAAGCTTGGTGAAAACCTCTAGCATCCTATTGTGCTTCAGCAATTATTCAATGACTAATAAAATGTTAGCTACAGAAATTTGCTCCCTGAAGATTCTATCAGAAATTTTTTTTCTTTCTCATTCTGCCCCACTGTTCACAACACAAACCCGTCTCAAGACACCATCTCATTCTTCCACAGGGGAGCTGAATTCTGGTGATGGTATCAGAAGTGACTTGTTTATTCATGGCCCAAAAAACTTCAGGAAAGATGCACCTAGGGGCATTCATTTATTATGCTGACTGAATGGGTGTGAATACATACCTACATATTGCTCATTCCTGAATCCCCATTCAAACTGGACAATTCAGTTTAAGTAAATTTTAAGCATTTAAAAAACATTCACAAACAAGGATTCCAGGAACAGAAGAATGGAGAGCCACACAGATTTGAAGCTGGGATCAGATTGACAGGTGGTAATGTACTTAGACCTGAGAAAGCCAAATTTTCAGTGTGCAGTCAGAGCCATCCTGAGATGTCTGCAATTCTCAGTGTCTGTGGGTTGGAGGAGATGGGTGTGTGGAAAATGGAAAAATAGAACAAGTGGAGATGATTGAAAAGCAAATTGGTCTCCATACTTCCCTGTACATGGCTCTACCCTTCTTTATTCTCTGCAGAAGGTAAAGCACAGATCTGTGTAAGGGAGAGTCCAGGCAGAGCTGGCACTGAAGTATCAGAAGGAGAACCCTATGTGCCTCACAAATGCTGAGTGCTGTGATCACCTCCCTCTAAGGATCACCCCCATTCAGAGTCTTCCGCCAGGGGAAGCTGACTTGCCAAGGCATTGTCAGCAGGAACATTTTATAATCCTGAGAATATAATGCCTAGGTGAGATCCAGATTCTTGACTATACTTCCTCATTTCTGCTACTCTTGCTGGAAGTTTCCTGTTTTCCCTTTATGCCCAAATCCCCATCATCCAGAATTTTCATCTAACTTCTTCCCATCAAGGGAACTGTTCTCAGACCTACTTGCAGAGACCTTGCTGGGTTAAGGAGCAGAGAATATGGGGAACATGATCCCTTCTGACAAGATTCCTGCAGGATTCCTATTATCTGGCATACAACTCAGAAAACTTTGGTGACCGGCCAAGAAAAGACCTTATCTGTTTCCAGATTCTTGCCTGCTTGGGATTAAGAGATATAGGAATATATGGCCATGTTTGCCATTATACCTATTCATTGGATTGTAAATACTTATTTCATGATGCATCAAGACACAATAACAAAATTAAAAAATTAAAGTGAAATATACCTAAATTATTTTCCTTTTCTTAATGATAAAGAACAGGGACTCAGAATAAAAGTAAAAGGAGAGCTGGGGTTGTGGCTTAGTGGTAGAGAGCTTGCCTGACATGTGTGAGGCACTGGGTTCGATTCTCAGCACCACATAAAAATAAATGAATAAAATAAAGTTATAATCCCTGGCTGTAACAGAAACTCTGATGTCCTGGGAAACCTGATTTTATCCCCACCACAATCATCACTAGAGAGGTTGCTCTACTCAAAGTGTAGTCTTCCACCCAGCTACTTAAGCATCATTGGGGAGCATGTAAATTCTCATGTCCCATCCCACCTACTGAATCAAACTCTCTGGGAGTAGAACTCAACAATCTGTTTTTAAATAAGATTCCAAGGTGATTCTTATGGGCATTAAAGATCAAAAATATTAAATTGCATAAAGCATTCTACTGTCATATATAACTAATTAAAACAAATAAAAACTTAAAAAATAAAGGTCTATCAACAACTAAAAAACTTTTGAAAAGAAAAAATAAATAAAAGTGAAATAGATATAATTTTCTTTAAAAAAATAGAGTGAAAGGAGCACCTTCGTGGGTTTTCTTGTAGATGATGGAAAAAAGTTTTGCAGAATATGAGAATAAAGAAATGGAAAACACAAAGATGGAGCCAGTGAAAAGACACTGTCATTCTCACACTGCTCTGATTAGGCTGAGGTCAAAGCCTGTTTGAACTCTCATTTTTGCCCCTCTACCAGCCCAGAAAGCAGGTGGCAATGAAAGAAAGATAACCTTGAAAGTGGAATCCTGGGTGGTTCAAATAATGAAACAAGAATGTGGTCTTGGCTTTTTGCTGAGGAATTCTCTAATGAGAATGGAAATTGCCCTCAGTGCTGATCCCTGATGATATTGAAACATAAAACACTGGCAGGTATTTTGAAACTTCAAACATTTTAAATTATCTTAGTTGAATGTAACCATTTTAATTTAAAATTTCAAACATTTTAAATTATCTTAGTTGAATGTAACCATTTCTCATGTTTTTAAAAAATTAATAAAATATGTATAATTATTTGAGAAAGCACAGGGAAATGTTTATGAATTTTGAGTCTCAACTTACACAAAATGCAATGTGTAATGGTAATGCCAGAAATGTTATATAGAAGTGAACATGAAGATTTAAATCATGGCTATTTTATTGCTAACACTGGAAAGTTCTGGCAAGCTGGTAAATGTTGATCATTGTTCTGAGTCCTCTGGGACCCATACCAGCTAATAAAAGAATTCCTGAAGATAAAATTGGATGTACACACACACACACACACACACACACACTTATGTATCTATTGATGGTGTTCAACTTACAATGGTTTTCTGTAGGAGTTTTTGACTTTATTACGGTGCAAAAGCAGTACATATTCAGCAGAAACCATACTTAAGTTTGGAATTTTGCTAGCAAGATGTGACTTGAAACTCTCTTTTGATACTGGGAAGTGGAGCTCTCTGTCAGCCCAGCAATCATGAGAGTAAACACCCAATACTCTATACTGTACTGTGTTGATAAGCTATAATGCTCAGTAAGCTATGTATGTATGCATTAGCACTTATATGTTCAAATTCTGATGGGTTTATCAGAACACAACCCCACTGTAGGATTCAAAATGGCAAATTAGAGAAAGTCACTTTCCTGGTTGCTCCATGGTATGAAACCAAGAAATCAGACATGCAGCTTCTCTGCAAGGTGAGAAGGAGAGAATTTACTGGGGATTAATTCTGGACATTCAAAGCAGATTGGGGACACAGGAGAATGGATATAACATAATAAAGAAGAAATCCCCAGTGCCCCCAAAATCCTCCCTGTGCAAAGATAGTGGAGGGATACATTAATTAAAGGGATCTGCATTTTAAGAAGGTCTGAGGCATTCCTGGGTATGGAGAGATCAGAGATCAGAGACTAACCTGATAGGTGTATGCACAATAGACTGCCCAACTAACCTAAAGGGTGTCCTGCAGAATATCTCTCTTTTAAAATTTTTTTTTGTTGTTGTATATAGACAGAATGCCTTTATTTTATTTGTTTATTTTTATGTGATGCTGAGGATTGAACCCAGTGCCTCACACATCTAGGCAAGCGCTCTGCCACTGAGCCACAACCCTAGCCCCACAATATCTCTTTATCCTGGCTGCTGGGGAGAACAGAGGAAGAAACCGTTTTGCAGTTGCAGTGCAGAGGGCTAACAGATGGGGGAACCAAATCCTGGCAACTGTGCCTATCTTGAAATAGAGTGTGCCTACGTGACCAGGAGAAGATCAAACATGGTGAGGGGTTTTTACAGGGGAATACTCATGGGGAAACCTATTTGGTTTCCCATACCCTCTACTCTGGCTGCTTGAAAGATGGTTTGGGAGAGATGCCCCTGACCAGGAATTCAAAAGGGCTGGTGTCTCGAGGGGCAAAATTTTTGTGATTCATGCAGTAGAGGGCGAGAAATAAAGAATGTTCATGCACTTCTGCCCCTTTCAATGGTTTAATCACTCAAATTGCTCAACACAATTTCACTCTATAGGTTCCTAATCAAGAAAACAACAATCCTTAATGCTAGGCACTGCAATAGACATAATCAATTCACAGCAAACAATTCTAGATTAATTCTAAGCACTGCAAACATACTTAATCATGAAAGGCTAATGACATTCCCTCTGCATGCTAAGTTCAAAAGTCTTAAGCCTTACGTCCAGCAAATTCACACTCACTCAGACAGCGGTGATCATGTCCCGAACCAAGGCAGGCTTCTACTGGTGTGGAGTGGACAAAAGGTTGGAGAGAGGGTTATATGGAGAAGTTGTGGCTCTCACCAGGGTCCGATAAGGTGGTAGAGTTTGAGGGGACTGAGAATCACATAGAGGATCAGGAAAATGATGACAAGTGATGGGATGTCAGTTCAGGCCCTCCGGCTCCAGTGCATCCTTGTTTCAGCTGGCTGAATCCCTATTCATTAGCTCTATTATTTATACTAAATTTTGGGGCTTTTGACCACCCCCCCCCCCTTTCAATCCTTATCAGCTACCACTGGATTTCTCCATGACATCATTTACCCTGGGGTCAGAAGCATCTGGTCTGGTGGTTTCCACACTGATCTTCTCACCTTTCCCTCTTATCAGGCGAGGACAGCCTGCCAGAGGCTTCACTCTGTTTATCAGGGTGAGGGAAAGTGACTTGTTTATGTCTGAGGGCCATACTGGAGGGCTCCATTAGGTGTGCCTACTGAGACTGCAGGTTTTAAACTGGAGTTTTAAAAATGGAGTTGCTTAGGCTCAGGCCTAAGGCCATTCTCACAGCTGGGGAGGAATTGACTGAGTTCAGAGATAATCTGAGATTCCAGAAAACGTGGAGTTCACAAGTGACTGAGGGAAACAAGGATTGGCTTCTCCACTGCATAAGGGAAAACCAGGGGTTTTCCAGGAGACAGTCTCCCCGCATTGTCCAGCAACTGTTTGGCCTGGGAGGTGTACTGATTTAAAAATTTCAGACCAATCACCATTCAAGGAAGAACCTGGATCCTACCTAAGCCTAAACCCTTCCCCCAGGAGCCCCACCTACAGGATTTCCCTCCACACTCCAGCAACCCCACCTAACATAGCTGAGAAAGGCCGAGAATATTTTGAACTCCAGAAACAATTTCTTAATGTTTCCTTGATCCCATTTCCCCCCTTTTCTTTTCTTTTTCTCTATGTTTAATTGTGACCTGAATGGTTCATGGACACTTACACATATTCATATCTGTTTCTTTTTTTCTCATTCCTAGCATTTTTTGAAGGCAGTTATTTTTCATGGATCAGTATTTTGAGGACTGAGATATTTGAGTAGTATATATCAGTTTTGTTCTTGTACTCTTTTATTTTTATGAAATTTTTATTTTATGCATTTTTCTCTCTCACTCATCTGTTTCTCTTTTCTTCTGCTAACAGCCAAGCTCTATGATCTTTTATGCTACCTTTACTTTTTTAATATTTATTTATTTAGTTGTAGTTGGACACAATACCTTTACTTTATTTATTTTTATGTGGTGCTGAGGATCGAACCCAGGGTCTTGGCACGTGCTAGGTTGAGTGCTGTACCGCTGAGCCACAACCCCAGTCCCTCTGCCTTTGCTTTTTACTTCTATTTTCTCTCCTCCTTCCTCACAATTATCAGATCCTACATCACTTCTTTTCTATCCCTATTCATCATTTAAAATTGTAAACCTTATGTAAATTTGCTGTTTTTACCATGGCCAATAACTGATCATTTAATTTATGTTTATTGTGATAATTAATGTTACAGAGACCAAAGCAGGAACCATTTGGTTTAATGCTGCAAGTTGTTTTCATTGGTTCTTTTTATTATTTGTCTCCCTCTAAATGGTGAGGTACTGTAAAACTTCAGGGATACTATAGGTCCACAGGGTAGAAACTATTCCCTCGAAACTATATTGTTAGATGGGTAGACACACAAACAACATGAAAAAGCAAGGGAAAAAATCACCCCAAATAAACCAAAATAATTCAATAGCAGAATCCATCTATACCAGAGTGGAAGAAATATCAGAGAAGGAATTTAGAATTATCATAGTTAAACTGATCTGTGAGGCAAAAAGATGATGTAAGGAGTGAAATCACAGAGAAAATACAGGAAGTGAAAGATTACTTCAGTAAAGATATAGAGACTCTGAAAAAAAAAAAAAAAAAAACCAAGCAGAAATCCTTGAAGTGAAGGAATCAATCAACCAAATTAAAAATTCAATGGAAAACATGGAAGAACAAATCAACACCACAAGTAGTAGAAGATATGAAATAATTAAAATCAGAGCTGAAGCCAAGGAAACTGAAACAAACAAACAAACGAACAACAACAACAACAAAAAACCACAAAGAAACAAAAAGCCAAGCTTCCAAAAAAAAAAAAATCAGATTTCTAACATTTGTGATGAAAAAGTAAACATCACCATGGATACCACTAAACCACAAATGACAGAAACTATTTTGAAAATCCATAGTCCAACAAAATAGAAAATCGTGAATATGACCCACCCATATTGAATCAGGAAGACAGAAAATTTAAACATCAATACACTAATTTAAACAATTTTGATGCTGCTCTACATTCAGTCTCCAGAAATTCATTAAAATCACCATGGAAATGTTTGCAGGAGGTACTTGCTCCAGTGACTTCTGCTTCAGTTAAGCTGACTTAAACTGTGAGAAACATCTACTCAAGTCCTTTTCCATATTCCATTTAGTTGCTTTAATTTTCTTGAGTTGTAGTGGTTCTTTATATATTAATTCCCCATAATGCATGATTTGAAAATATTTGCTATCATTTTATAGATTTTTTCTCTTTCTTGAATATGTTATTTATGCTGAAAATGTCTTTTAATTTTAATGAAAGCCAATTTACCTGTTATTCTTTTTGTTTGCTCTTACTTTTGATGCCTTATCAAATAATCCAAGGTCACAAAGACTTAGCCCTCTTCTTCTTTTTTTTTTTTTTTTTTTTTAATCAGCATCTTCTATTTTAGCTCCTGTACTTAAGCTTTTGATCTATTTGGAGTTAATTTTTATATATAGTATGTAGTAGAGGTCTAACTTCACTCTTTTGCATGTGATAATTAAGTTGTTTTAGTAGCATTTGTAGAAGGGACTATTGTACAGACAGTAGAACTTTTTGTAGACTTGTTAAAAACCTTGTTGTCCAGAGATGAGTTAATTTAGCTCTCAAATCACATATCTATCCCATTGCTCTCTATGTCTATTTTATGCAAGTACCACACTGGATTAACACAGCTCTGATAGTAAATGCTAAAATTGGAAAATTTGAGTTCTCCAAATATGCTATTTTTTCAAGATAAATTTGTCCATTTATATTCCTTTCAATTTCATGCTAATTTCTAGAATTATTTCTCTACAAAAAGAGTGTCAGAATTTTGATATGCATTGCATGACACTGTAGAACAGTTTTTGTGATATTGCCATCGTATTGATATTCTTTTGATTCATGAACATACAGATATTAAAATTTATTGGTGTGGTCTTTTTTTATTCAATGATAACTTCTAGAAGTGTATCCATCTTTCCTTCCCTAATTAAATTTATCCCACCATATGCTATTATTTTAGATGTTATTTTGTGAATAACAAATTTGTCTTAAATTCATTTTTCTGTATTGGTATTGAAACACCCAGGAAAAAGCAACTTTTGCATTAATATTAAGCCTTACATTTTTGCAGGATTTGATTATTAGTTCTGAGACTTTTTATGGAATTTTTGATATATGGGATCATGTCCTTTATGAATAGAGATAATCTGATTTTTTTCACTTACGCTTGAATGCTTTTACTGTGGTTCTTTTCTGATTGATCCAGCTAGAATTTCAAGTCCAGTGATAAATAGCAATAATAAAAGTGTATATCTTTGTCTTACTGCTGATTATGTGGAAGGTTTTTAGCTTTTTTTTTTTTTAAATACCTTTGTTTTATTTATTTATTTTTTTATATGGTGCTGAGGATTGAACCCAGTGCCTCACTCATATGAGGTGAATGCTCAACCTCTGAGCTACAACCCTAGCCCGGTTTTTAGCTTTTAGTGCTGTTAAAATATAGACTTATATAATATTATATATGCTTCACCAGAAAAAAAAAATTGTAAAAGCCAAAAAGAATACATAATAAATGAAGTAGAAAATATAGATTCTTTGTAAAATTTAAAGAGAAAGTGGGGAGTTACCTCAGCCCCAAAATGGATAGGAAGAGTTATAAGACGCTGACATTCAACTAGAACCTATTTGTAAATGGACTCTTTTAGATTAAGTTGCAGTTAGCTGGGTAAACTGAGGCTCTGTTCATTCCTGTTCCACTGCTTTTTGAACCTTCCTTCATTAAGGTACACAATTCAGCAGAAACTCAGTCTATTGTTAACCAACTACCTCTCTGTACCAGGAAAGTTTCCTGAATCATTCTTTAGAAATGTGAATGTACTCAAACAGTTCTTCTATGTACCTCTATATCCCATGGAAGTCTGATGGAAGATCTAACAAGGGACAAAGTAAAGGAGGAGTCACAATTTAGTGGAAGGTAAGGCTGCCTTTTCTTTTTTTTAAGGTTGCCTTTTCTGACATAGACTTTTTTGTTTCTTTTTTAATTAACTTCAGCCATGAATATCTGATCATTATAGATGACATACACAATTTTATATGCTGAAGAATGTCAACTGAAAGCATATTATCAAATGATACCCAACTCAAGATGGCATTCATGTGTGATAGCATTAGTTATAGACTGTATGGTAGTTAAGAATTTCCCTAAACAATACCTTTTCTGAATGAACAGGAAATTTTGTACATGGAGTTGAGAAATCTTCCATGCCATTTTGTGCTTTTTGTGCAAGTGCCCTCTGGGCTTTATTTTGTGACCATTTCCTGGATCACTGTTTCACATTCAGCTTTCTCATGTCACCACAGTGACAAAAGTCCTGTGTAAACAGGAAATGGCATGATGTGATCCTCATAGTGTCCTCTCTCTAATACTAGGGGCAAATAAAAACCATATATATTCCCAACTTACTCCCTTACTAAGGTAATATCTAAGTGCTGAGAAAGGTTGGAGTTTCTTGCTTGTTTTCTCAAGAAAGGCACCCTGATTCCAGATTTCTGCGGAAAAGAGGACTGGGAGTTTTTATATCATTTTGCATGTATGGATTTGTGTGCAGGAGGTTTTGGATGTACCTATATGTGAGTACATGTGTAGTGACTGTGAATGTGTTTGTGTGTATGTGTTTGTGTGTGTTTCCCCAGAAAATATGTTCCTACACATACAGCACAATATAAGTGGCAATTTAAAAAATCCACACCTCTGTACACATCATAGAAATCAATTCACTTAATGCTCACCACAGCATAATCTGACGGTTTCTTTAATATCATCATTTCTTAGATGGAGATGATGCAGTGACCCCTGCAAGGTCAAGAGATCCTGTAAGAGGAAAAGGCAAATGAGAAGCCAGGCACTGGAGCCCGTGCTGAGACTCTGGGCTACAGAACTGTATTTATCACTCAGTGTGGGATAACTAGTCACCATGCCAGGGAGTTCTAGCACATGTGTGTACCCTTGGGGGGATTATAGTATTCAGATATCCCTAACACTCTCCATCATCATAACGTGGCCTCAGTGTTCACATAACACTGGTGGAGATGGGTACATTTAACAGCAGACAAGGGACAATGACAAATCGTAATTCAAAATACAGTGTGGCTGTTAGCTTGGTGCCCACCCACCTTGTTGAAAAAAATTTTTTTTTCTAGCTGAATTAAAGCACCAACATTCACCAAATGCTGAACTCTACCATGAATTGTCCCACAGGGGGCTAGTGTGAGCACTGGTAGCCACTGACACAACAGATATGCACATGTTGTGTAGAAAAAGAAGACAGGAAAGGAAAAATATCACATTGTTAGTAGTGGTTATTATTATTTTTTTTTTTAGAGAGAGAGAGAGAGAATTTTTTTTAATATTTATTTTTTAGTTTTCAGTGGACACAACATCTTTTTTTATTGGTTGCTCAAAACATTACAATGATCTTGACATATCATATATCATACATTTGATTCAAATGGGGTATGAATTCTTATTTTTCCTACGTGTACAGATTGCAGGATCACATTGATTATATAGCCACGTTTATACATACTGCTATACTAGTGTCTGTTGTATTCTGCTGCCTTTCCTATCTCCTTCCTATCCCCCCTCCCCTCCACTCCCCTCCCCTCCCATCTTCTCTCTCTACCCCATCTACTGTAACTCATTTCTCTCTCTTTTTTCCCCTTCCCCTCACATCCTCTTATATGTAATTTTGTATAACAATGAGGGTCTCCTTCCATCTTCCGTGCAATTCCCCTTCTTTCTCCCATTCCCTCCCACCTCTCGTCCCTGTTTAATGGTAATCTTTTTCTCATGCTCTTCCTCCCTGCTCTGTTTTGAGTCGCCCTCCTTATATCAAAGAAGACATTCGGCATTTGTTTTTTAGGGATTGGCTAACTTCACTTAGCATAATCTGCTCTAATGCCACCCATTTCCCTGCAAATGCCATGATTTCGTTATTTTTTAGTGCTGTGTAATATTCCATGACACAACATCTTTATTTTATTTTTATGTGGTGCTGAGGATCGAACCCAGCGCTCCGTGCATGCCAGGCGAGCGCACTACCACTTGAGCCACATTCCCAGCCCCAATAGTGGTTATTTTTAAATGGTAGGATTTCAGTAATGTCAAATCTTCTTTTAAGTTAGCTTTATAAAAATGATCAACTTACAAATAAATTCCATGTCAAGCAAATGCTTCTGAATAGTTCATGAGCGGCACTATCAATATAAAGTCAATCACTCTGTGTCCTCTTGTTTCCACTAAGGAGTCAGTGGAGTCACCTGCAAGTGACTCCACTAACTCCTTTCAGTGGGGAGAACCCACTGAAAGAAACTGAGAAACAAAAAAGAAACTGAGAAAGCAACACTTCTATTTCAGATGAAGACAAGTGTTCTTCTGAAATAGAAGTGTTGCTTTCTCAATTTCTTTCTATTGCAATTAAATTAAAATATGAAAATCTGAACATGTATAGTTTACATGATATATTCAGTTTCCTTGCTAGGAGAAATTCCATTGGAAAATCTGTTACCAACTGACACCTCAATCAAGATACCACTGAAAAATGACAACATCTGTACAAGCTGAATAGCAGCAAGCCCTTTCATCAACAGCATTTTTCCTCCTTGGAGAAGATTTTTTTTTAATTGCCAACCACAGTCGACTTGACACATACATTCCATGTAAAGATGCAGGAGATATACTCTTTCGTTTCCTCAACTTGACCACTCTTTTCTAATATCAACAAGGGAACAGAAGGCCTGTGCACACAGGGAACAGCATGGCATGATCCTCATTGTGATTCTTTCACTGTAATTGCAGGTAGACACAAGATAGACGAAGAAAGGTATGTACTGTGAAGTCACTTACTTGGCAATAAATCATTTAGATGATGAGATAGATGAAACTGTCTTTGTGGCTTTAGTGTGTAGAGCTACCCAGATTCCAGCTTCCTTCTGTGGATGGGGATTGTGGAAGTTGTGGTAGAAATTAATTGTTCAGATAAAGAACCATAGTCATTCTCTGTAGTCCTGGGAGTGAGGATATGTGCATGGGAGTGGGGTGTGTCTATGTGTGAATCCATGTGGTTTGATTCTGATGATGCCTGTGACTGAGGTTTTGTGTCTTTCTTTCTGAAAGATATTTGTTCCCTTAGCTGCCAGTGTCAATGTTCTCAATCAAAAATGCTGTCACTGTTGGAACGTGAATATATAGAGAAGAAAATGAATCAAATTATAAACTTTATATGTATATTGATTGCTACATATACTTGAATGGACATGGGCAAATATCCCATCAACTCCCAAGACTGTTCACAAGGCCCTAAATGGACAAAGCTGGTTCCTAGTCTCTGTTGTTGGATTAGTAACATATTATCATAAATCTTACCTATCAGCCTCATCCACATGGCATTTGATTGGTCATTCAGTCTTGACACTTTTCTCACTCACTTTCCTGTGAAAGGCCTTACAATTCATTCCCAGAATCCATCTTAGTATGGTGTTCTGGGTAGTGTTCCTTTGCAGTGAGTCCCTAGTATAGCTGTTCATGTGCCACATCCAGTAATGGCAGGAAAATGAGGTTGGAAGAGAATGAGGAAGAAAGTTCACTGCAATTTTCTCCATGTAGATCTCATATTTACCTTCAGATAATGCTGACAGGACTAGGCAATGCCATATGCATGTGAAATCTGTCTCCTATCACTTATCCTGGTCATGGTTTCTATATACTGTCCAGAAACACTGTAAACTGAACAGAGAAACAAGAGTTTTGCTGGAAGGACTGAGCATCAGGGTGAGCATGTGTCTTCCTTTTTAAGAGGCTCAGGGAGAAGACATCCATTTAAGTAAGAAAGAAACCAATGCAGCCTTGGGACAGGAGAATCTCCATAATATGCCTGTTGAACATACAAGTTGAAATAGTTCTTTGTTGCTTCTGTAGGCCTTTGTGTGGAAACAAGACAAGGTAGTTATTTTAAAACAACAACAACAACAACAACAAAAACATAAAATGACCCAATTTTTTATGGGAGTTCACCTCTACAACATGTTTTCTGTGTCAATACATTTTATTTTAATAAACTTTGATCACACTGTGGGTGAGAATATTTCCCCCACAGAACAGCATGCCACTTGTTTAACCCAGAAACTATGTGCTTGAGACAAGATTGTCCTAAAAAGCTTAAATCTCCAGGTCACAGTTTCCCAAGAGTTCTGAAGGAGACTCAGCTATGTGAATTTGGAGGTAAAACTCAAAAGTGGCTCCAGGAATTCATGGAGAGCTGTTAAGTAGGCTCCATGAAGAACAGCAGGGCAAAGCCCTGGGATGGCACTTGGGATGGAACAAGAGTTAGGGAGCAGGAGAAAGACAGTAGGGCAAAGCCACAGGATGGGAGGTAGATTTCAATGTTGCAGATCAACATCATCAACTGAGCAAGTTAAGGATGTTTAGGCTCCTTATGAGTGGGAATGAACAAGTGACATGCTCACTGTCTAGCTCTCTCCTAATATCCTGGAATTTTTTCTCACTCTAGTCAAAAAGGCAATCATCAAGAATACAATAATAATAAGTGCTGAGGATGTAGAGGAAAAGGTACATTGTTGGTGGCACTGCAAATTAGTAGAACCACTGTTGAAAGCAGTATTGAGGCTCCTCTAAAAATTAGGAATGGAATCACCATAGGACCCTGCTATCTCTCTTTAAAATTTTTTTTAATATTTATTTTTTAGTTGTAGTTGGACACAATATCTTTTATTTATTTATTTATTTATATGTGGTGCTAAGGATTGAACCCAGGGCCTTGCATGTGCTAGGCAAACACTCTACTGCTGAGCCACAACCCACAGCCCTAGGACCCTACTATCTCATTCCTTGGTATTTATCTAAAAAACTAAAATCAGCACACTGTAGTGTTACAGCCACATCAATGTACAAACATTGCTCATTCACAATGCCAAGTTATGGAACCAGCCCGCAATAAAGAATAAAATTATGGCATGGAGAACATCATGTGAAGTAAATAAGCCAGATACAGAGTCAAAAGTCAAATGTTTCATATGAATGGGGTGGCTAGATCAAATAAGGCATACAAGGGTGGGCAAATAGAAGAGAGCTGTGGAGCAAAGAAAGTGGATTGATGGGTGAAGGAGGAAAGGAGAGGAACAGTGAAATATGCTAGGTACATAAGTACATATATGACTACATAATAGTGAATTTCATTTTTTATCTATCTATTTAGCATTAATTTAAAAAATTATAAGTAAATAGAAGAGAGACCATTAGAGTAGAGAAAAGGGAACAGAAAGAGGGAGGAGGGGAGACAAAGAGGACATACTTGTGACTATATTGGAGTAAATTATATTCCATACTTGTATGATTGTATCAAGATGAACTCCATTATTATGTATAACTGTAATGTACCAATAAGAATGTAAAGGTCAGGCGAGCATCGGAGGAAGAGACCACCAAGAGACTGTCTCATGCAACAGCAAAGGGTTTATTGGGGGTCCAGCATGCTGGGGCTCAGAGCTCACTTGAATAGAGCAAAGAGCCCTGAGAACAGCTTAAGCAGAGCTTATATACTTTCCTTGGAGAGGGCAGGGAGGGAAGTTACATTCTGCAGTTTGGCAGTTGGGGACAGCCCACTCTGGGAACAAGATTAGCAAACAGTTCTTAAGATTTCAACAGTGTTTTGTTAAGCATACAGAAAAACGGAATGACAAGTACCTATTTTATTAACCTTTCAAGAAAAAGGAAAGAAACTGAGATCTCTGAGTGAGATGTCCTGGGCTTGATGAGTACAGAATTTTTGCTATTTTGGGGATGCTGGGAGAATGTAATGACCAGGGACAGTGCCATCTGACCAAAGGTGTGGACATATGGTGATGGGAGGAATCAGAGACTAGTGGCTCTCTCATGGAGGGTCTTGGGGTGAGGTGACAAAAGGTAAGTAAGACTGTCCCTTGCCCCTGAAGGAGCTGGGGAGAGATGAGAGGTTGTGAGCCTGGGTTTGGGTGAGAAACATTACTATCAGGAAGACTCATGATCAGAGTGGACACAGCCATTACCTATTCTCAGCCAGGCCTTGGTGCAGCTGTTCTGTCAGTGGGCAGATCAGCAGGTAGCAGATGTAGGGATATGCCAACTTCCTCCATTGAACCATCAAAGCACCAGCCCAGCAGGAAACATTTAATTGGCATTAATCACTCACCCACTGTTGGACAGTTGAAGGAACATTGATTTTTGGCACAGCCATAAAGTGGCAGTTGATTTGGAATGTCCTAAGTTCTGAGCCAGTTTGAGAGCCAGGGAGACCACTGGTCATTTGGAGTGGTTAACTGCTTATCAGGAGGGCTCGAGGAGAGGCAGCTGACAGTAAGAAGATGCTAAGGAGGATGGTCAGAAGGTTGGGCTTTTTGTTGACCTTCATATGGGTTTTATTTCATTTAGGCCAGAAATTAAACAATAGGTGCAAAATAAATTAAGTTTAGGTCAGGAATGAAAAGGTAGGGGTTGTAACTTGAACTAATTTTTTTTGGTGGGGTGGGGCTCAGGTACTTATTTCAGGGTACCAGTATTCTTGAGGAAATCTTGGCATAGGAGAATTTTAGAAAGAGTGGAAAGAGTTCTTGGTTTAGGGCTCCAGGGCATCATCTAGAGGACTCAGGTGTTCAGGAATCTCTGTCCCCAGGGAAGTAACTACATTTTTTGTCTCATATCCATCAGGCATCTGTATTGGCTTTAAATTTCAATTCCTTGAATTGTAAGATGTGGATGTCAGCCCCTGTTCTGCCCATTCTGTGGTGCTGATGTGGGGATCTTGGGAAGTAATGATATTTTCCTTGAGCTGCAAAGCATCAAATCATGCAAAGGAAGGAGAGTTTATGTCTCTTCTTAAATAATTGTTATCTTTACAACATAACATAGGCCATATTAACATCTACATCCCCAAACAGAAGATTGAGGTATAGTGGGGTGTAGATGCCTTTCACAGGTATAGCTTCTAAGTAGAATTTTATTCTAGGCTATGAGGCCCAGCCCCTGTGCACTGAGTAAATCTTCTCCACCTTTCTTTATGATCTCATCACAATAAAGGCATTCTCTTTATAATCATTCAGTGAGGTTTTTAGTGTGCACCATCCTGAAAGATATTCCTGAACTCCAGCTCTCACTCAGATGGCTTTGATGTATGCACAGTGAAAAGGGAGATCAAAAATTTGAACTGAGAACACTCAAAATTCTCTCTTTTATTTTGAAATATAACATTGCATTATTGTGAACTATAGTCATTATACAATAAAACATAAGAAATTATTCCTAATATCTAATTGTGACATGAAACACATTCACCAACATATTCCCAGTCTCTGGTAGCTACTCTTTTCAACTTCTGAGATCAACATTTTTAGATTCTACATATGAGTGAGATTATTTTACTTAACATAATGTCCTTTAGGTACAACCTTGTTTTTGTAAAGGACAGGACTGGTCTCACCACAAAGTAACTTAATGACTATCATTGTACATTGCATACATGTATAAAAATGTCACAGTGGACTCAGAGAAATGTACATGTTTTATGTGTACATTCAAAAAAGTTGGAACTATGAAAAAATTACTAATTATCAATGGTTTTCTGCCAGTGAGATGTCAACATCAGTCTCTTACAATACATTTCCCAGGTTCTTGCCTCCCCATGCTCCTCAGAGGTCAAGATAATCTACTGCCAACCCCACACAGTGGGTCACAAGTATCTGCCTTTGTCTGGACAATAGGGTGCACCCTGCAGAAGAATCAAATGAAGGTACTGTGCAAATTCAATCATTTCCTAAATTCAAGAATAATGAATATAGGTTTATTCAGTGTCCCATATTTAAGAGAAAACTTTAAAAGTACTATGCAGAATTCTTGCATTTTCTGTATGAAAATTTTAATTCATTAAGCCAATCAGGAGTTCTACAAGTACTCAGTAAAGATATATTTATATCTTAAAATTTGGTTCATTTGTAAAGACAAACAACATCTTAATGCAATATTTAAACATGTAGCCAAATTTTGAAAATTAGCTGCTATAGATCTCTTCCTGAAATAATGTCACCAGATTTTTTTAAAAAATAGGATTTATTTGAAACAGTTTTAGGTTGACATACAAACTGAACAGACAGTATATAAAGTTCTCAACCCTACCCCGGTTTCCTTTTTTAAAAAAATGCTTTTAGTTGTGCATTATAATTATGCATAATAGTTAGATTTGGTTTCCTTTTTTTAAACAACTTGCCATAGTGTTATTTATTTGTTTATTTACTGCAAGGACTGAACAAATATTAGTAAATTATTCTTAACTACAGTCCAGAGTTTCATTATGATTCACTTAGTGTTACACAGTTCTATGGATTTGGATAAATGCATAATGTCATACATGCTAGTTACATATAATTAATTTTCCTGTCATGAACATTCCCTTAACTTCACTTATAAACCCCTCTCTTCTTTGCCCAGCATTTTTTCTGTCTAGTTTTTTCCCCAAGAATTTCTGATAGTTTGAGTCATAGAGTATTCAGCTTTTTTCAGAATGACTTATTTCATTTTTTCAGTACACAATTAAGATTTTAAAATCTCTATAACTTTGTAACTGAAGGATTTTATTACTGAATAAAATTTCACTAGATACATGTAGTAGAATTCGTTGGTGCATTCACCTGTTACAGGGAATCTCATTTGCTTGTAGTTTGTGCAACTATAATTAAAGCTGCCATAAACATTCTTGTGCCCCCAACCCTTTTTATTTTTATTTTGAGACAGGGTCTCATTAAGTTCCTTACAACCTTGATAAGTTGCTGAGGCTGGCTTTGCATTTGCAATTCTTTTGCTTCAGCCTCCTGAGTTGCTCGGATGACAGATGTAAATATCAACAGCAGGCCCTGTGTATGTTTTTGTGTGCATATATTTCTAAATTTTATATGAATGAACAGAATAATGGATTTCACTGTGGCATGTTTGTACATGAATATAACATACTTTGATCTATTCATCCCTTGACCCCCAGTTACCACCCTTACCCTCTCCTTCTCCCTTCTGTGAGACCCTTCCATTTGTCTAATAGTCTCCCTTCTATTTTGATGGACAAAGGTTTTTAATTTAATGGGCAAATACCTAAGATTATGATTACTAACTTGAATGATAAGATTATATATTTTTTTGTAGGAACTTGGCAGGCTTCAGAAGAGAATCCATCTGGGTCTGGTGCTTTCTTTTATGAAATGTTATTAGTTGATGATTCAAGTTCCTTAATAGATATTCGATGGTTCAAATTGTCTTTTTCCTTGAGTGAGTTTTTGGTTGTTTTTGCTATTGAAGAATTGGCCCATTTCATCAAAACTATCAAATTTGTGGGCAGAGAGTTGTTAAAAATATTGCTTCATTTTCCTTCTTCTATTGTTTATGGACTCACTAGTGATATCTTTTCTTTAATTTAATACTATTGGTTTATTGTGTATTTTCCCTTTTTATGTGGGTATACTGGCTAGAGTTTTATAGAGTTTTTGGATTATTTTAAAGACCTAGATTTTAGGTATTCTGATTTTAGATATTGATATTCTTTTTCCCTTACTATTTCCCAAAATAATTGTTATTTTTTCTTCTGTTTTATATTACAGTGATTTCCCTCTCTGTTTTTGTAAGATGGGAACTTATTGATTTTAGGTCTATTGATTTTCTATAATATTGTATACGGTGGTATAGATTTCCCTCTGAGCACTGTTTTAACTGCATTCAACAGAGTTTTACAAAGGTATGTTTTAATTTAATTTTGTTCAAAATACTTAAAAATTTTCATATAGGCTTTTCTTTGACCCATGAGTTTTGTACATTATGTTGTGTAATCTCCAAATATTTGGGGAGTTCTCTAGTTCTCTTTCTGTTGTTGAATTCTAATTTTGTTCCAGAAGCATATTTTATATTTTCCCACTCTATTTTGTTTTTCAAAATATTTAGTGAATCTACTCAAATGAATGAAGCTTACATGATATAATAGTGAAAAATATTAGAAATATATACATAATAAAAAATGAATATAAATTAGTCAACTCCATGGACACTTCCAGTTAATCATTCATTCAAACCCAAATTCACCTTTTTCTTTATAGAGATAGCATACATACATGACATGAACATTCTGGCTAAAAAAAAATCAGAGCTTCTAACAACATTCTCAAGTTTTAAAAATAGCACGGAAAATATTTCCGCAACAGTATTCTACATAAATGTAAGTCCCTGATTTACTTTCATGATTTTATCATGCCAGAAACATGGTTTGTTTTAATTTTTTAGTTTAAAAAAATTTTTTGGTACTGGGTATTGAACCCAGGGCTACCATTGAGCTATATCTCTAGCTCTTTTTATTATTTATTTTGAGATAAAGTGGCCCTAAGTTGCTGAGGCTGGCCTTGGACTTCCTACCTCAGCCTCCTGAGTGGCTGGGATTATAGAATCCATGGTGTCTGGGAGATTTTTATTTAAAAAAAAGATATTGGTGTCATAACACATTAGCTTATTAATAATTAAGGCACTTGCATACACTATATCTGAGTGTGGACAAAAGTTTTTAATATTGGTTATTTACTATTATGTTTTAAACTTTGAAAGTCTATTCAACAAAAGAAAATAGCACTACACATTCAAGTTTTTTTTATAAAATACAATAAAAATTAATGATTGGTCTTTGTGGTTCCTAGTAATAAGTCATGTCTTATTTTTTCACATAGTATAAATTATATTTTTAAGCAGGACTACATTAAGACCCAGTAATTCTTAAACAATTTTACCAGAAAACCACATAAATCCCAAATGTAGCAAAGGTGAACAATCTTTGTAGTGCACTTTCATATCATTGAAGTTGAAGCTGCTCCTTTTGGATATTTTTCCACTGGATGTGAAATAGATTGTTAGGTTTTCATTAGAGGTCTTATTATGTGAATTTTTAAAAAAATTTGATTTGTTATATATGACAACAGAATGCATTACAATTCATATTTCACATACAGAGCACAATTTTTCATATCTCTGGTTGTACAAAAGTAGTCACATCCTTCGTGTCTTCTTCGTGTCTTAATGATGACCATCACATTCCACCATATTTGTTACCCCTATGCCCCCTCCCTTACCCTCCCTCCCCTTTCCCCCTTTGCCCTATCTAGAGTTTATTTAATTCGCCCCCCCACAGTATATTATAGATCATCATCCTTAAATCAGAGAAATCATTTTGATTTTTTGAGATTGGCTAACTTCACTTTGCATTATATTTTCCAGCTTCATCCATTTACCTGAAAATGCCATGATTTTATTCTCTTTTAATGCTGAATAATATTCCATGTGTATACATACCACATTTTCTTTATTCATTCATCTACTGAAGGGCATCTAGGTTGGTTCCACAGTTTAGCTATTATGAATTGTTCTGCTATAAACATTGATGTGGCTGCGTCCCTGTAGTATTCTATTTTTAAGAGTTTTGGGTATAGACTGAGGAGAGGGATTGCTGGGTCAAATGGTGGTTCCATTCCAAGTTTTCCAAGGAATCTCCATACTGCTTTCCATATTGGCTGCACCAACTTGCAGTCCCACCAGCAATTTGTGAGTGTGCCTCTTTACCCACATGCTCACCAACAATTATTGTTGTTTTTATTCTTAATAGCTGACATTCTGACTGGAGCAAGATGAAATCTTAGAGTAGTTTTGATTTGCATTTCTCTAATTGCTAGAGATGTTGAACATTTTTTCATATATTTGCTGATTGATTGTATATCCTCTTTTGAGAAGTGTCTGTTCAGTTCCTTGGCTCATTTATTGATTGGGTTATTTTTTGGGTTTTTTTTAATAGAGTTCTTTATATATTCTAGAGATTAGTGCTCTATTTGATGTGCGTGTGGTAAGAATTTGTTCCCAGTTAGTAGGCTCTCTATTCATCTCACTGATTGTTTCTTTTGCTGAGAAGAAGCTTTTTTAGTCTGAATCCATCCCATTTATTGATTCTTGATATTAATTCTTGCACTATAGGAGTCTTATTGAGGAAGTTGGGACCTAAACTCACATGATGGAGATCTGGACCTACTTTTTCTTCTAATAGACACAGTGTCTCTAGGTTCTTGATTCACTTTGAATTTTGTGCATGGTGAGAGACAGGGGTTTAATTTCATTTTGTTGCATATGAATTTCCAATTTCCCAGCACCATTTGTTGAAGAGGCTATCTTTTATCCAATGTATGTTTTTGTTACCTTTGTCAAATACAGCACCCCTTCATGTTCAAAAAACTAGAAAAACAGGGATAACAGGAACATATCTCAACATCGTAAAAACTATCTATGCTAAGCCCCAGGCCAACATCATTCTAAATGGAGAAACATTGAAAATATTCCCTCTAAAAACTGGAACAAGACAGGGATACCCTCTTTCAACACTTCTTTTTAACATAGTTCTTGAAACACTGGCCAGAGCAATGAGAGAGACAAAAAAAAATTAAAGGGCTACAGACAGGTAAAGAAGAACTCAAATTAGCACTATTTGCCGATGATATGATTCTATACTTAGAAGTCCCAAAAAGTTCCACCAGAAAACTTCTAGAACTAGTAAATGAATTCAGCAACGTAGCAGGATACAGAATCAACACCCATAAATTAAAGGCATTTCTGTATATCAGTGACAAATCCTCTGAAAGGGAAACAAGGACAACTACCCCTTTTACAAGAGCATTAAAAAAACTTGGAAATCAACTTAATGAAGAAGGTGAAAGACCTCTACAATGAAACTACAGAATGCTAGAGAAAAAAGTTAAAGAAGATCTTACAAGATGGAAAGATCTCCCTTGTTCTTGGATAGGCAGAATTAATATTGTCAAAATGACCAAACTACCAAAAGCACTATACAGATTTAATGCAATTCCAATCAAAATTCCAATAATATTGCTCACAGAAATAGAAAAATCAGTCATTAAATTCATCTGGAAAAATAAGAGACCCAGAATAGCTAAAGCAACCCTTAGCAAGAAGAGTAAAGCAGGTGGCTCACTATACCAGAACTTAAACTATACTACAGAGCAATAGTAACAAAAACTGCATGGTATTGGCACCAAAACAGACTTGTAGACCAATGGTACAGAATAGAGGATACAGAGACTAACCCACATAATTATGGTTGTTGAGTGAATTTTTAATAGAAAAAATGCTTCAGTTCTTCCTCAGTTCTCAGAAGAGGCCTATTTTTGGAAATCATAATCCAGGATGTTTTGAATAACCAAATGCTCTTTAGTAAATAAAATCTCTCAATGCAACTGTAATAAATAAGCATCTACATCCTTAGCTATATTACCAGTATATCCTGGAACTAAAGTAAGATGGTTTTCTTGTTCCCACAAACCACTTACTTGTTATTTTAAAATTTTAAAATCTGTATATTTTCATCACTTTTTTGTTTTGGATGACCACCACCTTTTTATTACAGCTTAAGGCCAGTGTAAACCACTATCACATATTCTTCAAATTTGCTGTTAAGTAATGACTTTACAAGAGGCAACAAGTCTACTCAGCAGCCAAGTGAGATATTATTTTTATTCCTGTGAATTATTAGTGAGTACAGGCAGGCAGTCTACCACAATTCTAAGATCTTCTATTCTTACTAAATAAGCTACAAGTTCACTTATACTTCTCTTTGTCCAGAAAGTTAAAGCTACATTCAATCTCAAACTCCTGCTAAACAAAGCTTGGGCCATTGTTTCATGATCCAGAGAAACCTCAGGAAAAAAACCCACTGTATTTAGATGATGAGTTTTCCTGTCTGTGAAGAACCAGAATCACTGGAGTTAACCAAATATGTATGATCATCATGGCATAATTTTGCAGTCAGGTAGCCTGCACAAGCCAGTTCATTTTCTTTATTTGCCATGTAGCAGTTCCCATTTATCTAGAGAGCTGTTTTTTTACTATAACAAGGATTTGGGAAAGGATGTTGCATTCAACTGTTGTATTTATAAAAGCAGCCAACTGTTTTAGAGATTTCTTAACATGCTTCATGTTTTTATTAGTGAAATTAGAGATCTTTTTTCTAGGAAGATCTTTCTTCAATGGAATGATCCTCAATATTATTACAAAAGTTTCATTTTTTAACATTGTGCACTTCAGATGTCATAATCTCTTAAATTCTGGCACCTCACACCAGCACTGGTGCTGGCAAACCACCCACTGGACCGCCTAGAGCATCCGTTAGCTGCAGGGCCAGGCCCCACTCAGAGCCATTCAAACTCCCATTCTTTTTGTTTTCTTATGTCAAGGTATGTTTGATGGCCCTGTTGTCCATCTTGAGAAATGTTTCCTGTGACCTTGAGAAGAACTTATATTGTCTAATTGTTGAAGTGGCAATTGTACAAGTACCAATTAGGTCTGGTTGAATGATAGTGCTTTTTGAAGTTTTTAAAAAAATAATTTTCAGTTGTAGATGGACATAATGCTTTTATTTTATTTATTTATTTTTATGTGGTTCTGAGAATCGAACCCAGTGTTTCACACGTGCTAGGCAAGTGCTCTGCCACTGAGCTACAGCCCCAGCCCCTTTTCTTAGTTTTATTGGGGGTACTTCTATGACAAGGTACTAAACTCTTTGGCTTGAAATAACTGATTATATATATATATATATATATATATATATAAAATCAGTTATATATATATATATATATATATATATATATATAAAATAAATCAGTTTTTTTAAAGAAATAAACTGTTTCACAGTTCTGAATGCTGAAAGTCCATAATCAGTGTAGACATGTATCAAATCTATAGGGCAGATTTTTCCTTGTTTTTTTTTCCCTCCCCTCTACCTTTGGCCACTTTTTGAGAATTTTAATATTTATTTTTTAGTCATCGGCGGATACAACATCTTTGTTTTGTATGTGGTGCTGAGGATCGAACCTGGGCCGCACGCATGCCAGGCGAGCGCGCTACCGCTTGAGCCACATCCCCAGCCCCTACCTTTGGCCACTTTGCTGGCTTTCCAGGTTTGCAACTTCAACACTTTACTCTGCCTCCACCAGTGCCTGGCATTCCCTTTTCATGGATTTGTTTCCTTTCCTTATAAAAGCATCAGCCAAATGGATAAGAGGTCCACCCCAATTCAGGGTGACCTCACCTTAACTGATTTCATCTGTAATGACTGTAATTCCAAAAAAGGTCATGTTGTGAGACTTTTTTTTTTTATTGTCAGGGACATAATTTGACCCATAACAGAGTTGTTCAGTACATGATGACCTTGTTTATGCTATTCCTGCTGGATCCTTTAGGTACTGATAAAGGGGTGTTTAACTCTTCCACTATGATACTGTATTAATATACTTCTCATTGTGATTCCATCCATTTTGGTCTCAAGAATTTTGATGCTTTGTTGTTAGGTGCATACAAAAAAAGACTCTCTTGACTTCTTTGAGAATCAATCTCTCTATCATTAGGTAATGCCTCTATTTTCCCTAATCATTTTCTTGTCCTGAGGACTGTTTTAAGTCCAATATTAAGTCTTTTAAATTTACGAGCACACATGCTTTAACATTTATTTAGTTAGTCTTTAGTTTCTTTCAGTAACAATTTCTGGTTTTAAGTGTACCAAACTTTCCTTCCCTATTTAAATTTATTGCTACATGTATTTTTTATTTTAGATGTGTTTATAAATGAAATTACTTTTTAAAATGTCTTTTTTTGTGTTGGTAATTACTGGTGCAGGCAGACAAAATGTTTCTTTTGATCTTCTGACTTGCAACTTTGCAGGTTTCGTTCATCAATTTTTGGGAACTTTCTTGGGCAGTCTTTGAGATTTTTAATGTGTGGGATCATGTCCTCTGGGAGAAGAGATAATCTAATTTCTTCCCTTCAAACTTGATACCTTTAATATTTTTCTCATCTAATTGCTGTAACTAGAATTTCAAGTCCAGTGATAAATAGCCATAGTAAAAGTAGACATCTTTGACCTGTTGCTGATTTTGTGGAAGGTTTTCAGCCTTTTAAAAAATATATGTTTTTTTTTTAGTTGCAGATGGATATAATACATTTCTAATTTTTTAAGATGTTGATGGACCTTTATTTTATTCATTTATTTATATGGGGTGCTGAGAATCGAACCCAGTGCCTAACACATGCTAGGCCAGTGTTCTACCAATGAGCCCCAGCCCCAGACCTATAATACTTTTATTTATTTATTTTTATGTGGTGCTGAGGATCGAACCCATATGCCTTATATATGCAAGGCAAGCGCTCTACCAATGAGCTTCAACCTGAGTCCAGTTTTCAGCTTTTAATACTACCAAAATAAACACTTGCCAATGATTAAACTCATTAATATTACATATATTTCACCACAAAGACTAGAAGTGAAACAGAATACATGATAAATGCAATAGCAGTAGGTGATGGATCTGTTAAAGTCAAATAATTCGGCAAAATTTAAAGTGAAAATCAGGGGAGATGTCTGGGCTTCAAGATGGGGATGAAAGAGTGAAAAGCTACTGATACTCAATCATACAGTGCATTTTATTATGAATCCATTCGTAAATGGACTGTTTCAGGTGTATTTGGTTAGACTTAGCTAGAAAGCCAAGGTTTTGTTATTTCCCCTTTCTATTCCTTTTAAAAATTTTGGTTTGATTCTTTTTAGCTATACATTAGGATTGGAAATTAATTTGCTCTAATTCAGTCCCCAGTATTTCCCCTCTCCCTTCCTCTCTACTCTACTGATCTTTCTCCTATTTACTTTTTGTTCCTATATCCAATGAGGAGTACATTCCAGCAGAAACTCAGTCTGTATTTTCAATCACTTATCTGTCTATGCCAAAAAAGATCCCCAAATCATTCTTTAGCAACTCCTATGTACTGAAAATTATCCTGAATTCTCCTAGATTCCCCAGTGGTGCTGATGTAAGAGCTCACAAGTTTCCAGGCAGAGGGTAAAGTTCTATCTATCAGCAAGGAAATGATGTCTTTCTTTGTTTGACATCATACATGCTCCCCCGCCCCCTTTGCTTTCTTTTTTAATCAGCTTCAGACATGAACATCTGACCAAGTACTTTATAGATATCTACACAATTCCCTTTGCCAAGGAATGTCAAGTGCAAGTCTCTTGCCAACGGATACCTGACTCCAGATTGTATTCATGTATGACAGCATCAGTTACAAATTGGAGGATAGTGAGAATTTCTCTTTATAATACATTTTCTGGCTATTAAGGTATTTTATATGTATCAACCAAAATGGACTTGAGAAATCTTCCATGTAAAGACGATGGCCTTGGTGCATATGCCCTCTAGGCTTTACTTTTTGACCATTTCCTGGATCTCTGTTTCCCATCTAGTTTTCCCATGTCATCATGGTAAACAAAGTCCTGTGCAAGCAGGATGTGGCATGATGTGATGCTCAAAGTGTCCTTCTTTCTTTAATTGTAGGTGGACTCAGGAGCAAATGAAAACTGTATGTATTCTCAACTCACTTACTTGCTGAGGGAAAGTTGAAGTGCTGAAAAAGTTTCAACTTTCTTGCCTGTTTCTGTCTACAAAGCCATCCTGATTCCAGATTCCTGTTGGAAAAGAGTACTGGGGGTTTGGTGAAAGAAACTGATAGTCCAGTGAAGACTTATGACCATCTATTACAGCCCCCAGGTGGAGCTCTATTATTTTTGTGGTTTTTGGCATGACCAATAGGAGGTATTAACCAGTGAGTCTGTGTATAGTGGGTGGGAATGTGTTCACTTGTGTGCATTTCCCCAGAAGATATGTTCCCACGTTCACAGCACAACACAAATGGCAATTTTCTAAAAATAGAAATCCCACATCCCTGCACACTTAATATAAATCAATTTATTCAGCCATCTCCCCAGCAGAATCTGAAAGTTAGTTTAATGTCACCAATTCTTAGATGGACATGATTTAGGGATGAGTGATCAGACTCTTGACCCTGTAAGTAGAATAGGCACATGTGAACCCAGGCACTGGTCCCAGTGGTGATACTCTGGGCTACAAAATTGTATTCATAATTCAGCTATGGAATAACTTAAGTCACCAGGCTAGGGAGTTCAGCACATCTGTTTGGCTCTGGAAGGATTGTATTTACAGAGGTCCCAAACATTGTCAATCATTATGTGATCCCTATAGTCGAGTAACCTAGAGTGCATTAGGTACATTTAACATCAGACTTTGGTACTGACAATAATGCAAAGGACACATAGCCCACCATTTACCAGGGTTCTGGTAAATTCACATATTTTGACAGGTGTGAGGCACCTAGTAGGATAGTCAAGGTTCACACCTGCTAGTGCTGGGGTTCTTGCTGTCTGTGAACAAGAATCAAGAAGTTATTCTGTAGTATTTAATAATATGACTACCACTAGCTTTAGAAATGCTCAACCTCATTAGTACACAAAATCAAGGGATAGTGACAAATAAGAACTAAACTACAACTTAGATGTTAGCCTTGGTTTATCACCCTTGTTGCAAATCTCCCTTCCAGCTGGGTTAGGGTGTCAGCACTCACCACTGCTGAACTCCATCATGAACTGACCCACTATTCCAGGACTAGTGTGAGTGTGAGCAGCAAGTGACACAGTGGATATGCATCTTGTGTAGAAAAGGCAGAAAGGGCCACGTATGGTATATACACCTCTAATCCCATCTGCTCTGGAGGTTGAGGCAGGACTGACCACAATTTTGAGGCCAGTCTGGGCAACCTAGTGATAACCACTCTCAAGAGTGCTAGGGGTGTAGCTTAGTGCTAGAGTGCTTGCCTAGCATGCAAAAGGCCTTGGGTTTGATCCCAAATAATGGAAAGAAAGGAAGGAAAAAGATTTAGGGAGGGATCAGTAGTGGTTATTTTTAAATGGTAAGATTTTAATGTTTTAAAATCTTTAGTGACAAATTATTTTTTATAAAAATTAGAAAGTAAATGTAGTAGAATATTTTGTCTATAATTGAATCCAGTCTGCCAAACAATGTTGCTATTAATAAAGTAAAAAACCTTTTAAAGAGACAATATTCATAGTAGCAGCATTTGTGCATCCAGGGGTAAAATGTGATCTTGGAAGATATCAAGAAGATTATGACCATTTAGCTCTGCATCTGAATGGGCAAGAAGAGGCCTGGGACTCAATTATTGAAACACAGCATGGACTTTAGTGTTTATTTCCTTTTTAGACTATTTCACATCAATTAGTTTGATTTTGGCTTGAAAGCCAAAGGCTCTGTTTCTCATCTCTTTCCTGCTCCATTCCTTTGACTTTCACGCTTGCCGTGCATCCATATCAAGTAATGCCCCTCAATAATTCATGAGCAGAAACAACCAGATACTGACAATTACTCTTTGTCTTCTTAGTTTCCTCTGAGGACTTGTTGGAATCACTTGCAAGTGACAGCAACGACAAGGAGGACCCACTGAATGTCCTGGTAAGGTCTCATTGTCTTCGTTTGAAATGGAAGTATTGTCTTCTTGGTTTCTTTCTACTGAAAATCTGAAGATGCATAGTTTAGATAATATATACAGTTTCCTTGGTGAAGAGTCTATTAGCAACTGATACCAGATTCAAGACAATTTTTAAAAATCACATGATCATTTTAAAGTGTATAGTTGAAAGCATTTTCCTCAGCAACTCCCTGGAAAATAATTTTGTAATTTCCAACCACAAGAGACTTTAGATATACGTCACCCGGGAAGATGTGATGTCCTGGCGAAAGTAGGTTTGATCTGTCCTTGCCTTTGGGTTCTTCTGACTTGACCTGCTTTCCATCTGTTTTCCTAATGTCACAAAATGAAGAAGAGAATCAGGATGGACTGTCAACATTAGTGATCCTTTCTCTGTAATTACAGGTGGATGCAAGAGGAACTGAAAATGGTATGCACTGTGGAATCACTCACTTGCTGATGAATTGTCTAGATGATGAGGAAGGTGGAACTGTCTTGCTAACTTTCATGTGGAGAGCCGCCCTGATTCCAACTGTCTGCCATGGATAAGGACTGGGGTATGGTGGTAGGAACTGATTTTCCAGTTGAACTGATGGCCATTCTTCATTTCCTCTGAAAGCAACTTGTTCCCTTTAGGTGGTATGAGGATATGTGTTCAGGGAAGCAGTGTGTCTGTGTGTGCATTTGTGTGATATTATTCTGATTGTGCCTGTGTGTGGGTTTTTGTGTGTTTTACTAAATATTTATTCCCTTAGTCACCAGTGTGAATGTTCTCAATAAAAATGCTATCTTTATTGCAGCATGATTATAAATAGATATAAATTAATCAAATTATACACTCTAAATGTGTGCAATTTACTGCATGTCAAGTATACCTCAATTAACATGGAAAATATCACATCAAAACCCAGGACAATGTTCCCAGGATACAAAGGGGACAAAGATGTGTTTCATAATCCCTGTTAATGAGCTAGTAGCAACTTCATTTTATAATGAATCACCTGTCAGCAGGCCTCTATACTTGTTCTTGGCATTTGATTAGTCATAATTCTTTATTCTTGACAATTTTTTTTATACATAACCCTTTTCTCAAAAAGACCTTAGAATTAATTTATCCAACCCAGTTTGAACATGGAGTGCTGGGCAGGGTATTTCCTTTGTAATGAAACCCTGATACAACCACAGTTCTAGTAGAAATCTAACAGAAAGAGCCTGAAGGCAGAGTTGGGGAAATTCACTCCAAATTTCTCCATGGAGGTCTAATAATTGATAATGTTACTAAGAGTAGCACATGCCTTTTGTATGTGAAAAATCTGTCTCCCCTCATTTACTCTGGTCATGGTTTTGTTGCACTAGACAGAAATACTGTAAAATGTATGGTGAAAAAGAGGTTTGCTTGAGGTACTGAGCATCAGGTTGAGCTTCCTTTCTAGAATGACTAAGGGGAAGTCATTCACTGCAAGGTGGAGAGAGATGAATGCAGCCAAGGAAAAGAATCTCCATCATATCTCCTTGGTTGTTTCTGAGATCTTTACAATGAAACAAGGTCAACATAGTTCTAAGACTAAATGAATATAAAATAAGCCAAGCAATGATTTGAGTTTACTTTGGCAACATTTTTTTTGTGGAAAATATTGAATTTTAATAAAATTTGATCACCCTATAGGTGTGAATATTTTCCCCATAAAAACAAGATGAGGGTAATTTTGTCTCAAGTCCATGGTTTCTGAGGGTAACTAAGTGAAATTTGTAAATATTAGAGTCTTATATATTTACAAATTTCTAATATTTACAAATTTCACTTAGTTACCCTCAGACTCTAATATTTACAAATTTCACTTAGTTACCCTCAGAAACCATGGACTTGAGACAAAATTATCCTAGAAATCTTGAATTTCTAGGTGATAGCTCACTAATAATTCTGCTGTGTGTGATTAGAGATAGAAACCAGTGTTACCACCCCTTGGGCTCCATGAATTTATGGAGAGCTGTCCAGTGGATTCCATGAGAGAGAGAAGAAGGGCAGAGCATAGTATAGACCTTATGAAGGACAATAGTTACCAGGCTGGAGGAAGACATAAAGGAATCCATCTCCTGGGATGAAGGTGGATGCCAAGGTTGCAGGTCTACAGAATCAGGCTAATATCATTATCTGAGCAAGTCATACAATTAGGCCCTTCCTGAGTGGGAATGAGCAAGATGTTACTCTTACATGTGACATAAGCATTGCACAATTGTCTCTTAAAAGCCAGGAGAGAGAAGCCTTCTTCATGTGCATGTCTTTTCTATCTCCCTGTGTGATAGTAATGACTATAATGATGACAGTTATACCCACAGAAAATAGTGAGAGTTAGAGAAAAAGAGTCAGGTGCCCACATCTCTGGTCCAAACTGGCAGGAATTAAGTTTATAGCGATGGACTTCAGGGTTGGTCCTAAGACTGAAATTCCATATGCTGGGACAGAAGTCCACCTTTTATTGCTTCTCAAAGTTTTCAGACAATCAGTTCTCATGGAGAGAGTGCTGGCTAAGGATTGTCTGGCCCAGAAAACATATTTAAACTGTGTTTGGTCAGTGCAGTTGTAGCACATTCTAATGGCAGTGTGGGGGTGGGATTCATGGGCTCTACTATAAGGTAGCTGCTTCCTTGTATGGTTCAGAGGACATCAATTTGAAAGTGTCTCTGACATATCCTAAAATTGCCAGCCTTAGATTCTGTCTATGTCCTCCTTTCATGGGTAGGGGGTCTTGGCCCTGGGCAGTCACTACATGGGCAGGACCCATATACTCTTCATTCCTTCTCATTCCTGAGCTTAGTCCTGGTCAGCTTGTCTTAGTTCCATGAGTATCTGATTAAAATACCCTGGGCTAGGATCTTCCTCAGGTGGGAAAAGTCTCCTCTTTAATTCTTCTGTCCTGTTGTGCCCCACCCCAAGGCAGGTGGATGTTCAGGCTCTGACCCAGGCTCAGGAGGATAAAGGTAGGCTCCTGAAGACAACATTGTTTCCCCTGCCTCTTAGCTCTTACTGGGCTCATCACTTCCGGATAGGTTTTCCTGGGCACTATTGGGAATCCACATGGGCCTGGACTTTAGCCTCATTGTTTTAGCATCTCCAGGAACTCATAAAATACTGGCCCTTGTGCATGTTCTCGGAGTGCACTTGTTAATGAATAATTGGATCAGGCTAGCAAACTACTCTGAAAGGGAATGCCAAGGGAAGGGAGGTTTTGTCTTCCCCATCTTTGGACTTTAGGTCATTGCCATTCAATGTATAAGTCCTCCATGGTTGCTACCTATATTTAATTTAATTTAACTAAATGAAATCAAACATTTGGAACCTCAAGAGAATATTCCAACCTCTTGTGGGCAGTTGCTTTCTGAGCCTGGCCTGGGGTCTGTCCATTGAACTCATGAATCTCAATGCATATGCAGCAAAGTTGAAAATTCAGGTTTGTATGTTTGGAAGTTAGAATCATAATGGGTTAGTGGAAGTGAGAAGTTGAAAGATAATTTATTCAGCTCCTCTATTTCCCTTGAAGGTTTGCAACTGATTGCAATGTCTTGATGAAGGCCTCCAAGTCTGTAGAGCCCAGAGCGCAACTTACCACCCAGAGGAAAGAGCTGTGAGATGTTATGTGAGCCTGCATATCCTCAACTGGTATAGGGAGCACCAAGTTCAAATAACTCATTGTTTATATTTGTGTTTCTAAAGATTTGCTTGTAGAGAATATCAGTGACTCCATAATGAAAAGGAAGACTCTCCAGGTATGTAACAATACTATAGGTTGGACCCAATCAGAGCCAGTATTTGGGAACAATTGGTTTACACTTGTTGCTTTGGAGCCAGGGGAAGGGGGCATGAAATCACAAACAATGAAAAAACAAAAAGGAAAAATAAGAAAAAAAATATGATATATTTATTTTACCATTTAATGACATAGTAGTAAGAAACTTTGTGTTCATGGGTTTTGTTACACAGCATTGTGTTTGTGACTACATTTATTGTCCTAGTGTCCCAGGAAATGGATACCCATTCCATAACTTCTCCTACTCCTGTCAGGCCAAACCTCCCATAGCTGCTTTAACTAGGAGAGGCTGTAAGAACTGGTAGATCCAACATGTGCATGAATTCTGAGGGTGCTACTCATTGTGTCATTTGTGAAATGCCACCAAGTTGTACAACCTCTCATTCTCTGGTAACCAGCTATGCCTGCCCAACCCACTAAAGCCATCAGGGAGCATGGCCAGTGAATCACTAGGTATGGGGAGACATTGGAAAGCTGTCCTGACCTTGTGTGGTTCAAGCCTCCTGGAAGAATGTGGGATGGAGAGTGGCTCCTGCTCATGCAGGAAGGACAGCCCTCTTGGTTCAGCTTTGAGTGCTATAGGCACTTAGCAAGTCGTGGTATCTGGGATCACTACAGGACCCAAGAACAGGTGGGATTTCATCATGCCTCTGGGGACCTCATCTTCTATGGAGCCTTGTGGGGGCCTGGGTTCACTTCATGGCACTATTTCTCTGAGGTTTGAAGGGTTTTGGATATAGAGATGAATGGTAAAAATTTTTGTACGTTTGTCAAATTTGAACAAAGCAAGCACCTGAAGCAATGCAATGCATTGCTCATATGAGTGAGTTAAAAGAGCCAGATCATAAGTTGTTTACCTTGATTTTATGTATTTTCTGATTTTATAATTTAATAACAAATATAATAAATTTTATCACTCTTTAAAAAAGTATTGTCCTCAGTAACCATTTTCCCACGGGAACATTTTGAAATAATGAGATATATATTAAACCACAGCAAAGGATATTTAAAAAAAACAAGTTTGATGAGGGTGTAAATAAGAAATTTTACAGTGTTAGGGGAAAATAATAAAGAATTCCAGGAATTAATAAAGAATTCCATGTGGGTCACGTGATGTATCCTGGGATTTCATGGATGTAGGGACATAGTTTCGCCTTCCCCCTGAGTTATCAGATCTCTTGCTCCTCAGGTGGCCCAGGTGTTTGGGACTAGTTTTTTCCATTCCAGGGTCATAGAAACTACTCTTTCCTCTGCCTCAAGTTCACTGTCCATGGGAGCAGCCCCTGAAGGCTGTATACACAGGTGTATGCACAGGAGAATTTCCTCCTGAAGGACAGTTGTAGACATTGGGCCCACAGACAATACCCTCAGCAGAGGACAGCAAACAGGTCTCAGTGCTCCCTGACCTGAACCCCTGGGAAGGTCAGATCCCAGGGTCACGTTTCAGGGCCTGAGAAGCGTTCTATTCCTGTATTCCTCCCCCGCAGTGAGACCCTACTTTTTCTCTGTGTCTCCCCGTGACCTTGTACCTGTTTCTGTTTTGCAGATTCCTGTATGGACACCTGGCGGCTGGGAGGATCTGGAGCTTCCTGAGTAATGGGAAGCACGAATGAAGCATTAAGGTCAAAGTACAGGAGCAATTTCCTGCTTGTTCTCTCCATAGTTTAAATTAGATGCAGTTTATTTTAACTTGTATAGTCTAAATGTTAATTTTGAAAATGAGTGCAATATTTAATATTGATGTTTTATGCTAAATAACAGACACTTGCTACCAATTGATTTTAAAGATTTTTTCCATAAAATAAAAATGTATCATAGAAAAACACCTCTGTATAAGCAGTGTTTTACTTTTTGCAAATCATCAATCATACTTGGCCACAGTGCTACCAAACTGCTTGAACACGGGCACTATTGGAATAGGTTCCATGTTCCCTAAAATATCATTTTTTCATATTTCTCAAATGCCTGACTCATGGCTTTTTAATTTTTTTTTGCATTCACTCCTACAGGTAAAGCATCCATATTAAACACCGGTAAAAGTTTACATAATCACATTACTCCATTTTGGCAAAGTTTGTGTTCTCAACTCGCTGCCACCCACAATCATATTGGGGTCTTCATTGCTCTAGAATTCTACCTCAGTGTCTCTTTTCTGAGATACTCCTGGTCCCAGGACTGTCCTGGTTTTAGCACTGTAAGATCCATATCCTGGAGAAACCTCTTGGTCTAGGGCAAACAGGAACATTCTCCTGCTGTACCATGAAGCATGGAGTTGGGAGTTGGGTAGGTTCTTTGTCTTGCAATCAAAGAATGAAATTGATAGACAGCAATGGGTAAAAGCAAAGTTTAAGAATGTATTAAAGCAAAACAAAGCAAATCTCACCTAGAAGGGGAACCAAGAGGGTTGCCAGTGATTGGCTATTGTCTAGGAGTTTATATGGATTTATATGTTTAAGGAAGTCAGCCCCCAGCCCAATCTTGAGTAAGGAACTAAGTGTCCAGGAGGCATTCATACAGAATTTAGTCCAATCAAAACATAGATCAGGCATTTTTCTTTCTTTGGAGTGGCTGTGAACTCCAGGTCAGTATGTCCTGATTTAAAAATAACCTTTTTTGCAAAATTTTCAGCAAAAAGCTGCTGCTGAGCTGGGCATGGTGGCACACATATGTAATCCCAGTGGCTCGGGAGGCTGAGCCAGGAGGATGAGAGTTCGAGGCTAGCTTCAGCAATTTAGCAAGGCCCTAAGCAATTTATTAAGAACCTGACTCAAAATAAAAGAATAAAAGGGGCACAATACATGGGATGTGACTCAGTGGTAAAGCACCTCTGGTATCAATTTCTAGTACTGAGGGAAAAAAAATCTACAGCTTCTGGTAGTGCTCTACTGCCCTGGAAGTTGCCTGGGGACCCATTTCCTATCTGCCTAGTCTTATCTCTCCCACCTGATTCACTGGTAACAACTGTCACAAGCCAGGTCTCCTGTGAACAGGGACTAAGGCCAAGATGAGCACATAGAGGTTTATCATGGAGTGCTTTTGGCATCAACCCAGTGCAAGGGAAGAGAGGGTACAGGATTAGGGGAAAAGGTCATGTGGTGTGACACTTCCGGCTCTCCCTGGGAAGTCACCAAGTTAGATGTGGATGTGTGTGGGCCTGAGAAAAGGATAAAGCAGAAAGAGAGTTAGAGTAGGGATGGAGCTACAGATTGACCCCTGTGTAGAGAGCAGGGACAAAAATGGGGTTTGGGGATCAAGAGTCTCAGAAGGCAGAGCAGCACTGAAAATAATCCTGGCCTCCACAGAGAACTGTGGAGCAAAGGTGACATTAAAGGGCTCCCAAGCCATCAGAGTTCATGATGACCTCAAGAACCATGGCAAGCTCAGTTTCTGCCCAGGACACAGCTGGAAAGCGGAGGCAGATCCTTAGGACACCCACAATTGGAGGCTGTGGGTGATGCCCACAGCAAACCTGGGGCAGGTTCCTCAGGCAGGGAGGTCTGAGGGGCTCAGCCTGCTACAGCTCCACCCCTCCTGTTGCACTGTGGCTCCATCTCAGCCAATGTGGGAACCGCATCCACCAGGGTTCCACCTCCACCTCCACCTCTGGGATGGTTATTCAGGGAGCTCCCACAGTACAGCAAGGGGACATGGACTATATATCCCAGTGTCCAACAATCACTAGCTGTAGCTAATGTCCGAAAGGAGGGTGTGACATGGGAAGGGGACAGTGCAGAGGGAAGATCCCTCCAGGGGAAAGCTGAAGGTGACTGCTGACTGCTGGCTGTGGGGCAAAGCCCTTCAATCCTAAAGGAGGATCTGGGCCCAAGAGCATAGCATCCATGTCATTGACTCTTCAACAAGTGGGAAATTCACTTCCCTCAGCCAAAGTGCTGGGAATGAAAAGCCCTAGGGAAGATGAAACATAAAAAGCATTTCCAACATAATATATGATACATTTGAAAACTTTGAGCTTATGAGACTCTGGTCCATTGGGGAAAGGCCTCAGGAATTGGGAGGAATGGACTTCAGTTATGTGTCTTTCCTTCTGGGCACCTTTCAAATTCTGCATATCATCAGAGGATTAAAAACAACAATAAAATACCTGTGAGTCAAAAAAAAAAAAAAGGATAAGTGTTTGAATTGATCCACCAATTACCCTCATCTGATTATTACATATTGTATACATGTATTGAAAAATCACACTGTACTCCATAAATATGTACCATTATTATGTGTCAGTAAAACACAAAATCTCTCATTGCAAATCTTGTGTCTTATACTTAAAATTATTAAGGAATGGGAGCAAAGAAATATCTCCAATTAAAGAAAGAAAGAAACTCTAAGCTTAAACAAATGCATGAATAATTATTTTTGTGAGAACAACAACAAAAATTAAAAAGTCTGTGTGTAAACAATCATGTCAGATGCCCACCAGATGGATGATGTGCACTGGACTGGGGACCAGGCCTCATCACCTGGGGTATAATGAGAGAATAATTTCCCTTAAAAAGCTAGAAGGCACTGGCTGCTTCCAATAAGAAGGTTCCAGGTGCTTCCTCCAAGAAGCAAACAAAAGGTTTCTCCTCTGCAATTAGCAGGTGATACTTGCCTCCAGACACCCCATGAAGCAGGTATGACCATTTAATTTGTTCTAGAAGAACCTGCCCATTCAACCAATCAATAGATATAAGCTGCTGGTTTGTTGCAAATTAGGAGACAAACATGATAATTCTCACAGATATAACTTGTCATTTATAAAACCAAAGTGAATATACTGGAGAATATTAAAAAACAATTTCCTACACACGCAAGGTTTATCAAGGTGAGAGGGCAATAGCACTAAGGAGGCCAAGTGCAGCACAAATGAAAAGGGTATAATACATAGACAGGATGTCCAAAATGTCTGATATCAGGTATATTAAATTCCTACTGCTGCTGTAATAAATTACCACAAATTAAGGGGCTTAGAATAACAGCAATTTATTTTATTATAGTCCTGGGAGCCTGAAATCCAAAATGAGGTTTAAGGGTTGGAATTTTGGTATCTACAGTGTTGGTTCCTTTTGGAGGTTCCAGGACAGAATCACTTCCATGTCTTCAACAGCTATATGGGATGTTGCTGGCATTCCTTGGGTTGTAGCTACATTATCCAAACTCTGTCCTCAAGGCTTCTTTTAGCTTTCCTTTTGTTGGTTTGGTTTTTTTGTGGTGCTGGAGAGTGAACCCAGGGCCTTGGGCATGCAAGGCAAACACTTCAACAACTGAGCTACATCCCCAGCCCTTTGCTTCCTTTTTATAGAGGCAACCATGATTCCATTTAGGACCCACTGAATAACCCAGGACAATGTCTCCATTTCAAGGTCCTTAATCACATCTGCAAAGTATTTTTAGCCATATAAGGTAACAATCACAGATCCTAGGAAGATCCTGATGATGACCTGTTAAATTCTGTGCATTCTTATCTCTGCAAAGATACCAGACTCAGTCCTGAGTGGAGTTAGTTACAAAAACAAAGGAGAATCAGTATCTGATTCCACATGGGCGAGGAGAGGCCTCTGCAGGTTGTTTCCTATGAAACAGCTGCTGTTCGAAGAGGAGGAAATGAGAAGTAATAAGTGCCATTTGATGAGTGTAGATTCAGATTGTGGGATAAAGTTGAAGACACAAGAGCCGAGTATACAAGACTTCAGAAGGATAATCCTGGTTTTGTTCAGAAGATCCACAACAGACTGGACATAAGAGTCATGACATATGCACCGACATCTCCCTTTTCTCATCTAGTACCATTAAGGTCGGAATGTTTGAGTTCCCTCTTCCCCCAGTTCCAGTGCTACAGGATCCCTCTGGCCTTCACTGCAGCCCTATTCTCCCCCGCCCCACCACTCATTTTCTTCCTGTTCTCAAACTGGACAGGCACTTTGCTACCTCAGCCTGTGTGCAGTCTGTGTCCATGCCTTGAATTCGGTCCCTTCCAGCTCCTACAGCTACTTGCTGCTTAGGCCTCAGAAAGTAATAGCTAGGCAACCCCGCCAGTTCATCCGTCTTTGTAACTTTCCATCCAGCCTGTTTGTTTTCTCAGAGATTTAGTGACACCTTGACACTTTACAGGACTTTTGTGTGTGTGTGTGTGTGTGTGTGTGTGTGTGTGTG
Source organism: Marmota monax (assembly GCF_021218885.2). Lineage (NCBI taxonomy): Eukaryota > Metazoa > Chordata > Mammalia > Rodentia > Sciuridae > Marmota > Marmota monax. The sequence continues at coordinate 2,875,912 of NW_026694573.1, read as the reverse complement.
ATTGAACTCAGGGCCTCCTGTATGCTAGGCAAGTGCTCTGACATTGAGATACATCCCAGGCCCACAATTTGTCACTTAAAATAATGGTCAGTGTGTGTGTGTGTGTGTGTGTGTGTGTGTATGTTTCTTTTTCTCCTTGTTTCATTGTATCCACAGCCCTCAAGGACAATGTCAAAGGGAGAAGAGTATGAGAGGCTCCATTTGCATGTGAAAATGGAAGATTTTTATTAGTCCCATTCTGTGCAGCAAACCCAAGTCCAATGGGGAACAATACCAAGACTTCATTTGAATGTACCTATTACACTATTCCTCCACTCATTCATTCCTTCAACTGTGTAGCTGGGAACCTCAGGTTCCCCTAGTTCACAGGCTTTGAGATGTTTGGTCAATAGCAGGACAGATACAGGAAATACAGCAACCCTAGTATACTGCCTATTTCTCTTGCACACTAGGGTCACCATGGCCTGGGCACAGAGATTTAGGATCACTTAGAAAACAGGGACACAGTCCCAGACTCCATTCCCCCACCACCTTTAAAAAAAATACAGTTTGTGTAGGCTGAGTATTCCCCAGGCATGAGTGAAGAAGTTGAATTCAAAAGACCCAAAGAGATCACTGTCTCCCATTGGAATGAGCTTGAATGTGGCTTCCACTTTGGTGGCAACCCCTCCCCCACTTCTTCATCTAACAAAGATCCTCCACATCTCTCCAGAAGCCTAACTCTGCCTCCCCTACCCACAAAAGCGACTGGGAGGAAGTAAGTGTCAAAAGCTGACAGGCTTTGCAAGCCATCCCAGAGATTCCAGGCCTCCATCTGGCTCCACACAATTCCCCATAGTGGTCAAGGGGCACAGGTGCAGTCTGGAAATCCACAGCCCTTCACGACTGGCTCCCCATCCTGATTTACCAACAGGTATTTCCTGTTGGGGATCAAAAGCCCTGAATTTGGGAAATGTCAGAAGCCCTTAAGTCCTCTGAAGGGCTCTGTAGGGGAGCAGCACTAAGGGAGGTGGTAGAGCTAAAGGAAACCATGGGAACCTCTGAAAAAGCCCTGGAAATCCAAACCCGCTGGGAATACTGAGGAAAGCATGCTCTAGCGAGGATAAGTGAACTGAATCCAGGTGGGGGTTACTCAGGTCAGGGTTACATAAACGGGTGCAGAGAGAAGGTTGCATGGGACTTACAAAGGGCAGTGGTATCTTTCTAGAGAAACAAGTGGGTGGAGCTGGGAGATGAGAGGCACCCCTGCACCCTGAATACCATGGAGGGAAGGGGTTGCCCCCATAAGTATCCACCCTGGGATGGATTCAGGTCAGGACCTCACTCTTCCCATCCCAGGTTCCCCTGTCTCACCCGACACCCTTCCTCCCTCTCTTTTGACCTCCTCCCCCCACCATATACCCTCACCTTCACCCTCCTATCCCTACACCCTGCCTTCACCTCCTTGCTTCTCTCTTTGCTTCACCCTCATTCTTCTATCTGCACCCACCCCATCTTCCACTTACCTCCACTAATCTCCCCTTCACCATACCGTCCCCATCCCTGCCCCTCCTACCTTCACCCCACTTCATTGCCATCTCCTGCCTTCACTCTCCTACTTGAACCCGATCCCCTTCGCCTCTCCTCCATTCTCCTGCTTGGGGCTCCACTCCCACCTACACACCTGTACTCTGTTTAATGTTTTGAGGATGATAATGAATAGGAGTGGTGAGAGTGGACAGCCTTGTCTTGTTCCTGATTTTAGAGGAAATGCTTTTAGTTTTTCTCCATTTAGTATGATGTTGGCTTTAGATATGTCATAAATGGCCTTTATGATGTTGAGGTAAGTTCCTTTGATCCCTAGCTTCTGCAGCATTTTTAACATGAATGGGTGTTGGATTTTATCAAAGGCCTTTTCTGCATCTGTTGAGATGATTATGTGATTTTTTTTCTTAATTCTGTTTAAGTGTTGAATTGCATGTATTGATTTGCATATGTTGAACCAACCTTGTGTCCCAGGAATGAAACCCACTTGGTCATGGAACATTATCTTTTTGAGGTGTTTTTAAATGTGGTTCGCTAATATTTTATTAAGGATTTTTGTACCTACATTCATCAGGGATATTGGTTTGCAGTTTTTTTTTCCTGGAACATCTTTATCTGGTTTTAGTATCAGGGCTATAAAAATATTGGGGGGACTGGGGTTGTAGCTCAGTGGTAGAGGGCTTGCCTAGCGTGTGTAAGGTACTGGATTGGATTTTCAGTGCCATATATAAATTAAGGTCCATCTACAATTTAAAAAAAAATATTTGGGAGTTCCCTCCCTTTCAATTTCATGGAACAATTTCAGAAACACTGGTGTTAGTTCTTCTAAAAGGTCCGGTAGAACCCTATCAGAATCCTGGAGGCTTTCTTCTGGAAGGATTTTAATTGCTCTTTCAATTGCGTTACTTGATATTGTTTTTCTATCTTCCTTATTCAATTTAGGTAAGTTATATGTGTTTATAAATTTGTCAATGTCTTCCAGATTTTCCAGTTTATTGGAGTATAAATTTTCAAAATGAGTTCTGGGAATCCTCTGGATTTCAGATGGTTCTATGGTGATATCTCCTTTTTCATCTCTTAGCTAACAAGATTTGGGTCTTCTCTTTCTTTTGTTTAGTTTGGCTAAGTGTTTGTTAATCTTATTTATCTTTTCAAAGAATCAACTCTTCATTATATTGATCTTGTATATTATTTCCATATTCTCAATTTCACTGAATTTGGCTCTGATTTTAATTATTTCTTATTTTCTACTGGTTTGGGGGTTAGTTTGTTATTTTCCTAAAGGCCTTGAGGTGAAGCATAAGCTCATTTATTTGGGATCTCTCTAATTTTTTAATGTAGGTCCTCAGTGCTATAAATTTTCTTTAGAACGGCTTTCATACTGTCCTAGAGATTTTGATGTGTTGTGTTCTTGTTTGTTTCTAAGAATTCCTTGGTTTATTTTCTCATTTCTTCTTTGATGCATTCTTCATTTAAGAGACTATTGTTCAAACTCCATGTGTTTTTGTGGTTTCTATTATTTTTCTTGCTATTGATTTCTAGCTTCATTCTATTGTGATCTGATAGTATGCATGGGATTATATGAACTTTTTTAGTATTTTCTAAGATTTGCTTTGTGGCCTAGAATATGATCTGTTTTGGAAAAAGTTCCATGCATAGTGAGAAGAGGGTAAATTCAGCTGTTTGGGGGTAAATATTCCATAGATGTCTGCTAAGTCTCTTTATAGTGTTGTTTAGGTTGGAGATATCTTTATTAAGACTTTATGTTTCAATGATCTATCTATTGGTGATAAGGGTGTATTGATATTCCCCAGTATTGCTGTGTTTGGGTCTTTGAGGGATGTAATGTCATAGAGGCTTTTTCCCTGTGTAATCAAGTCCTGCCTCAGCTTCTATGGAGTGCTCTCTCCTTGCCCAGCATTTTGCGGAGGCTGTCTGTGGCGCTTCTTCCCTGCCTGGACTCTTGCAGTTGGTTTAAAGGGCGACTAGTTACTTGTGTCCTCTACAAAATGGCTGCAGAATATTGCACTGCTTTGTATTCTCGAGTTTTAACCTGCTTGGTCTGGTTCTAGAACACTGTTGCCCCTATTATGTTTTAATATGGTCTATTTTCTTCTTGGGGAAATAACCCCAAGTCCTTGTTCTCTATCAGGTGGGGCATGGACAGTTAAGGATATTCAGCATCAGGGCAGTCCAGAGGTTCACAGGGCAGATGGCAGGTGACTGGACAAGGCACACATAGGGCAGGGATCATATTAAGAAAGCAATAAATAAGATGAAGCATTATTTTTGTGTGTGTGAACAATTAGCACAAAAGCAATTAGTATTTCAGCCAGCCTCTGAAATCCATGAAGACAGTAGTTCATAATCATATCAGTGAAAAATAGACTGAGTTTATCAGTGTAGGAGGTTGGGAAAATTTGTAGGTGTAGGAGATAAGGCTCAAATTAACTCAGGACAAACTTGCAACTCTAGACTCCTTTGTGATCATCATTATTAGGCGTGCTCACCCAAGAACCCTTCCTTTAGAATCTCCAGCTTTACTTACTTTTGGTAGGGCTGACACATGTGTTCATTTCAAATTACATTAACAACAATAACAACAAAATTGTTGTTTTTCCTTTTAAGTGTCCATGTAGGACTGTGCTTAGCTTATATTCTCCTTTCAGGTGTATAAGACCAGGTGTGATTTCATGCCTGAAGTGTTTCCCAGTCCAGGGGAAGTAATTGTGGATTTGCTTACCCTAAGCTGCTTTCCCTACTGACTCTGTTGCCATTAAAATCAGTCTACCTGTCTAACACACAGCTTTCCCCAAGTCAATTTTTAAAAAATTTTAATCCACCAGCCATGCTATCTCCTTTGTCTGCATTACCCATCTCCTTCATTGGGGCCCAAGAGGGTGCTTCTCTAAATTCTGATTTCTTTCATTCAAATTTCTGGATTTGTGCATCTTTATAATTTTAATTTGTTAACAGTTCAGTATTAAGTTTCAGTGAGTTCCCTTAGTTACCCACCTTGCTGTCTTCTCATTTTGTGAGTCCAGGGCTGAGGGTGCTGGGAGATGCTTCTTTCCTCTAATCCACCATCTTCCTTCAACAAATTATTTTAAATTTCTTACAATGATATAAACATAAGCAGAAATCAGTGTTTTAGGTTAAGGCAAAACTACATTTTAGAGGCAAGAGCAATGCCTAATCCTGCTCTTTCATATGGAAAGGAAAACTCTCCATGTAGAGTGAGCCTGTCTGATCTTATAGAGACCTTGGCTGAGGTTCCTGACTCATCAGGCCCAGAGCTGTTCAGGGATCTGTCTGATCCAACTCAGGGAGATGCAGAGCATTTACTCCAATGCAAGCCTCTGAGTCCCTTCCATGACTCTCAGAAGGTCTTATAAGACTTTCTGTGCTCACCTTCCCCTGCAGCTTCAAGTTTAAAATTACAGTGGAAGAGTGAAATCTGATTATATTACTGGGATTCAATACTTGGATATTCTGAGTCAGGACAGTCTGAACCTATTACAGTGCCCAAAACATTGGGCTGGTCCAGAGATATCCCTGTTTTTGGCTATTGTGGCAATACATGGATGAGGAATCAGGACTTTTGCATGCTGTGGGAAGAGATTGAGTAGCAGGACCCAGTCTTGCTGGAAGATATCTGAATCTCTCCTCCTTTCATGGTACAAAAACAGCATTGATCATCTCCCATTCCTCATCCATCTATCTGCAGTTTTTTTTTTTTTTTTTTTTTTTAGTAGAGACAAGTCCTCAGCCAATATCTATCCTGTAACAGCATTGATTTGAGAAAGGGGCCTGTGGCTGATTCTGGAGCCATCTGTTGAACCTTACAGGAAAATATGTATTGGGACATATTATACTTGGATCCTGTTTCTGAGAAACTGATGTGACTCCATTTTTGAAATACCAGCTTCTACCTCAAGGCCTGTCCAAAGGGAGGGGGCATGACCCTTGTCCTTGGAAAAACCCACAGAGGCTCCTAGGCACATAGCCACCCTGCTGAGTTGTTTGTCTGCAAATAACAGGAGAGATCTGCAGCGCCAGGTGTCCCTGACTCAGTTATGCTAGTTCCTGGAAAGACCAAAGAATGGGGCCTAATGCCTGACGGTGACCCATAGCAACCCCCTAGCAACCACCAATCAGCGTGAGACAGGGAAAATACCTGAAATGCTAGGTGACCCTCCCAGTAGTTTCAGTGATTGATAACTTGATTAGGAAACCCTGCAGTTTAGCATATACATTCTTGCAACCCCTCATGGCCTAAACCAATCAGTTCAAACTATCCACCACTTGCACTAACCAATCACCCCTACCTGACTTGTTCCCGCCAATGAATGTGCTAATCAATGTTAAGAGTTGTGGTTTGATTTTCCTGTGGTGTAAAATGATTTGCTGTGACGCTTAGAGTATCCCCCCAAACCTATAAATCCTCATTGAACTAAGGGCCAGGACTCACTCCTCAGACCGCTGCATCGGAAATGGTTGTGATTCCAGGCTCGAGCTTGCAATAAAGCCTCTTGTGTGATTGCATTGGATTTGGCTTCTGGAGGTCTATTGGGGGTCCCACGAATCTGGCATTACTTTTCCTTGTATCTTCAGAGATATCCAAGGGCAAGCAGTGCCAGGGCTTCAGAAAGGCCAGCCTAAGCCACAGCAACTATAAGGAAAGGCCAAACAGGGCAGGATATGACAAGGAGAAAAAGACTGGGAAAGCTCCTGAGGGCATTCACAGTACTCAAGGCATGGAATTGAAAAAGGCAAGGCCAGGCAAATTCTCTGTAGCTGAGTCAGACCATTACAAAGGCCACTGACAATAGCTAGCCAAGGAATGGAAAGGTAAAGCCAGGCCAGGCTAGTCCAGGCTATGGAAATTCAATTATCCAGATAATGGATAGCTAGGCCAAGGCAAAGCAATTCAAAATAACCAGCCAAGGGATGGTAAGTCAAGGCCAAGCCAGTTCAAGGGTAATACAAAATAACCATTCTAGGCAAGGCAGTAAGGCCAGGCCAGGCCAAAGGCAATTCACAATAGCCAGCCCAGGACAGGCAGCAAGGCGAGACCACAAGAAGAGGTGATGAGGCCATTCTAGGCCCAAAGCAGTTCACAGTAGTCAGCCAAAGGAGGGTAAGGCAAGGTAAGCCCAGGCTAGGTAAAGGTGATTCACAATAGACAGCCAAGGGATGGCAAAGAAAGGCCAGGCCAGACCAAAGTCAATTAACAATAGCCAGCCAGGGGATGGCAGGGCAAGACAAGGCCAGACCAGGTCAGGCAAAGGCAGTTCACAGTAGCCAGCTGAGAAGTGGCCAATCCAGGCCAGGCTTGGCCAGGCCAGATCAAAAGCAATTCACAACACCAAATTAAGGGATGGCAAAGATAGGCCAGGCTAGGTCAGAGGCAGTTCAAAGTAGCCAGTCAAGGGATGGCCTAAAAAGGCCAGGCCAGGCCAGGTCAGCTCAGGTCAGGTCATAGGTCAGGTCAAAGGCAATGCACAATAGCCAGATGAGAGATGGCATAACAAGGCAAGACCAGACCTGCCGCAGTCTGGCTGGGCACAATCAGGAGCCACTTGTCAAAAGAAACTAACTTTATTTTTAGAACCACACATGCCAAACAAAACAGCCTCTCAGGAAAAACCCTCAGAGCCTCAACTGCCACCACCGGCTTTCCACAAGCCTCTCTCTCCCACACAAGCTTCTCTCTACCTCCCACAATCCTCCTGCTCTTGAGGCCGATTGGCTGGGTCACGTGGGCGGAGCCAAAAAAGTCCCCCAATGAGCAGCTCCGTGGTCTGAAAGGGCAGGGAAACAGCCCAATGAGCATCACCGCAGAGGAGCCAATCAGCTAGATGTTGCTGGGGCCGAGGAGCCAATCAGCTAGATGTTGCTGGGGCCGCTGTGAGCCAATCATCAGCCGGCAGCTGGAAGTCTGCTGGCAGCTGGAAGTTTGTTGGGGCCCCTTCGGCTGTGGCTCTCAACATAGACCACAAGCAATTCACAATAGCTAGGCCAGGACAGAACAAAGACAATTCACAATGAAAAACCCAGACCATGCCAGGCCAGGCTGTGCCAGGCCAGGCAAAGGCAATTCACAGTACCCATTCAATGACTGGCAATGCAAGGCCAGATCAAGCAAGGCAAAAGGCAATTCACAATAGTCAGCCAAGGTAGCACAAGGCCAGGCCAGGCCATGATAGGTCAGGCCAGAGGAAGTTAAATCAGCCAGACAAGGGATGTCAAGGACAGGCCAGGACAGGCTAGCACAAAGGCTATTCATAGTAGCCATCCAAGGGAGGGCGAGGCGAGGCAAGGCCAGGTCAGACCAGGATAGACCAGTCAGTTCATAAGAGCCAGTGAAGGATGGACACACGACCACTGTAACTCCACATCATGTAGTTGAAAATGGGAAGTTATAATCCTTGTATGTGTGGTATATAAAAGTATATCCTACTGTCATGCATAACTAAAAAGAAAAAAGAAAAAAACACCCTACATATGAAAACCAAATAATATTTTTTCCACTAAGAATAATACTACAAACACTGTAAAGTAAAATGGTTACATGGAAAAAAAAAAGTGAAGGGATGACAAAACAAGGTCAGGCCAGGCCAGGCCAAAGGCAATGCACCACAACCAGGTAAGTGATGTCAAGGCCAGTCCAGTGCAGCCAGGCCATCACGGAAGGCAGTTTACAGTAGGGAAGGCGATTCACCATAGCCAAAAACATGGAATTATCCTAATGTGCTGCCGCAGTCTGTCTGGGCACAATCAGGAGCCACTTGTCAAAAGAAAGTAACTTTATTTTTAGAACCACACACGACAAACAAAATAGTCTCTCAGGAAAAACCCTCAGAGCCTCAACTGCCACCACCGGCTTTCCCCAAGCCTCTCTCTCCCCCACAAGCTTCTCCCCACCTCCCACAATCCTCCTGCTCTTGAGGCCGATTGGCTGGGTCACGTGGGCGGAGCCAAAAAAGTCCCCCAATGAGCAGCTCCGTGGTCTGAAAGGGCAGGGAAACAGTCCAATGAGCATCACCGCAGAGGAGCCAATCAGCTAGATGTTGCTGGGGCCGAGGAGCCAATCAGCTAGATGTTGCTGGGGCCGCTGTGAGCCAATCATCAGCCAGCAGCTGGAAGTTTGCTGGCAGCTGGAAGTTTGCTGGGGCCCCTTTGGCTGTGGCTCTCAACATCTCCCCCTCTCTGTTTAAACAACAAGCATGTGGCTTAGGGACCGTGCCTGTTAGGCAGTCCAATTCAACATATGGTCCTTACCCGTCATCGGATGAACTGACCTCTAGGCGTCAGCCTCCTGTCTTAGGTTGGTACCACTGCAATTGGATCATACCCGTCACTGACTACCGGTCCAGCATACAGCCATACTTGTGGATAGGCCTTTGCACCAGTGGGGGGGTGAGGTTCTTTGCCTCACCTCTGTTGGCCCCCAAATTTTAGACCATCACTAGTAGAGGAGGATGCAAAATGCCATGACATTAAGCCAATTGAGGGCTCCTTTGAAAAATTGTACCACCGGTGACATCATCAGCAAAAATACCCCAACACTACCACAAGTCACTGCACCAACAGATAGTTCACAATGCATACAGGTGAGCTCACAGTGTGTCCAGGCAAGTTCTGCAAGCAGTTCAGTGATGGCTATTGTAGAAGCTGTAGATTGGTTTTATCTTTGACTTCACCAGCACTGGGATGAAGATAGGAATTCTGGCAATAATGGCTAAAGAAAAAATTATGTAACATTACAGAAGGCACTAAAAGAAAACAATTTTCTTAACAATTTACATTGTCTTCACCGGCACTGGGATGAAGATAGGAATTCTGGCAATAATGGCTAAAGAAAAAATTATGTAACATTACAGAAGGCACTAAAAGAAAATAATTTTCTTAACAATTTACATTGTCTTTAAGAGAATTATTAAATATAATGAAAAGGAAAGGTGAAAGTAAACAAACAGATCTGTTAACCTTCTTTTTTGTTTACATATTAAAACAATCCTCAACAGTTGTTTACCCAATTTAAATTAAACCATATAAATCACGTGAAAAAAAAATATTTGGATCCATTTTATCATGAGCGCTCATCATATATGATATATGGACATACGTACATTCAAACATATAACACAAAACACAAGTGTGCACACATAATATAATACATACAACACATAACATTATAGTAAAGGCCTTATAACTTTTTACAGGTGAAATCTCCATTGCAATGCTAAAAAACTCTATAGTCAAAAAATAGAACTGATCAGCAAAACATTAACCTAGGTCTGTATGAGCTCAAAAAACAAAATAGAACTTCATGATATGGCAAAGGGCAATAATAAAATAGATATTGAAAAAAGCATCCTGGTTCTGTTGCAGATGTAAGAATAGCCAAACTGGAGTTTTGGATATCAGTTGTTATGGATTTGAGCCAAATCATCTTCTTTTTGGTCTGTAGAAATCGCTTTAGTTAATCTTTCTGGAATCCAAATCGGCTGCTGTTCTCCCTGTGGAAACACATAAACAGACCCCCGACTCCAGACAATCACTGGGTCAGGACCTTGGTTAATCTCTCTGGAATCCAAATCGGCTGCTGTTCTCCCTGTGGAAACACACAAACAGACCCCCGACTCCAGACAATTACTGGGTCAGGACCTTTCCATTGTCCTGTTAGAATATCCTTCCAAAGTACCTTGGGCTTATGTACATTTTTTGGACACATATGCCTTTCTGCAGCACTAAGTCCTGATGAATCCAAATTTAAAAAGTTTAGAGTAAAAAGGGTTATTTTAAGTTTATCTTTGTTGAGAGCCACAGCCAAAGGGGCCCCAGCAAACTTCCATGGCATGGATCTTACCCGTGACAAAATGTGTTCCATGGTCAAAAAATGGCAGACGATGATCGAGGCTCATGTTGATGTCAAGACTACAGATGGTTATTTGCTGCGTCTATTCTGTGTTGGTTTTACTAAAAAACGCAACAATCAGATACGGAAGACTTCCTACGCTCAGCACCAGCAGGTTCGCCAAATCCGGAAGAAGATGATGGAAATCATGACCCGGGAAGTGCAGACAAATGACTTAAAAGAAGTTGTCAATAAACTGATTCCAGACAGCATTGGGAAAGACATAGAGAAGGCTTGCCAATCAATTTATCCTCTTCATGATGTCTTTGTTAGAAAAGTAAAAATGCTGAAGAAGCCCAAGTTTGAATTGGGAAAACTCATGGAGCTTCATGGTGAAGGTAGTAGTTCTGGAAAAGCTACAGGAGATGAGACAGGTGCTAAAGTTGAACGAGCTGATGGATATGAACCACCAGTTCAAGAATCTGTTTAAAATTCAAATTTTTAATAGTGACCAATAAAAAGTCCTATTTGTGAAAAAAAAAAAAAAGAAAAAACTAAAGATGTTATAGCTCATTGCTTACAAAATTTTGCCACTGTGGGTGTTCCAAAACAGTTAAAAACAGATAATGCCCCTGGTTATACTTCTACCTCTTTTAAACAATTTTGCTCAACATTTGGCATTACTCATATAACAGGAATCCCATACAACCCACAGGGACAAGGCATAGTTGAAAGAGCTCATCAAACTATTAAAATGTACTTATTAAAGCAAAAAGAAGGAATTGGGAAGGGGTATATATTCCCCAAAGATAAACTTAAAATAACCCTTTTTACTCTAAACTTTTTAAATTTGGATTCATCAGGACTTAGTGCTGCAGAAAGGCATATGTGTCCAAAAAATGTACATAAGCCCAAGGTACTTTGGAAGGATATTCTAACAGGACAATGGAAAGGTCCTGACCCAGTAATTGTCTGGAGTCGGGGGTCTGTTTGTGTGTTTCCACAGGGAGAACAGCAGCCGATTTAGATGCCAGAGACATTAATGAACAAGGGCAAATTGTGGCAGCTGCAGTAAAACAGGCTTTAGATGCCAGGCCAAGAACATGCTACAATTGTGAACAAACAGGACATTTTAAAAGGAATTGCCCCATTGGAGGAGGGTTTAACAAAACTAGGTATCAAAGGAGTAGAATACCACGTATTTGCCCACGATGCCGTAGAGGGAGACATTGGGCTAATGAATGCCGTTCTCAAACCACCATAGAGGGTACTCCATTATCAAAAAACGAACAAGGACCAGGTGTTTATCCACGATATCTTGGAGAAAGGCATCGGGCTCCATTGCCAAAAAACGGACAGGGGGGCCCAATGCTCCGGGGCCCAAAACCACAAATATACGGAGCACTGGAGGAACCCAGCAACCCCATCAGGGTAGTGCCCAGGACACATTGTCCATCAGATCCTTCATCAGACAAACCAGAGGGAGCGCAGGGTTGGACATCTGCGCCTCCGCCAGAGCAGTACTAACTCCAGAGATGGGAGTTCAAATCATTCCCACAGGGGTGAAAGGACCTCTTCCCAAAGGAACAGTAGGCTTATTATTGGGACGCAGCTCTTCTACTCTAAAAGGACTTATGATAAGTCCTGGGGTAATTGATCCCGATTATGAAGGTGAAATAAAAATTATAGCCAGTTCTCCAAAGGGTATATCAGTAATTTCACCAGGAGATAGAATAGCACAGTTACTAATAATACCCAGCCTACATGATAAATTTTCCAGTCGTACTGTAGAAAGAGGTTCCAAGGGATTAGGCTCCACAGGTGTAGATTGGGCTATGCTTTCTTTAAATTTAGATTCTCGCCCCATGCTAAAACTAAATATTCAAGGACATGAATTTAATGGGCTACTGGATACAGGTGCAGACCTTAGCATCATCTCTCGTCAAGAATGGCCAAAACATTGGCCATTACAACAAGCCACTCAAACGCTTCGAGGCCTAGGAGTGGCGACTAATCCCCATAGAAGTGCAATGGTATTAGATTGGAAGGATCCTGAAGGATGTGAAGGAACTATACAGCCATATGTATTGGATCATCTTCCCGTAAATTTATGGGGACGAGATGTCCTAGATCAATTAGGTTTGACATTAACAAATAACATCAACCAAAATGCACCCACTATTATGACTAGACAAGGTTTTAGGAAAGGAAAAAGATTAGAAAAACAAGAACAAGGTATAGCAGCACCAATACAAATAGATCAAGGAACAGACAGACATGGGTTGGATTTTCAGAAAGGGCCACTGAGACAATAAAAATTACTTGGAAATCAGAAAGACCAGTATGGGTTCCTCAGTGGCCCCTGACTAAAGAAAAGATACAAGCAGCCCATGACCTGGTCAAACAACAATTAGCAGAAGGACATATACAACCTTCTGTATCTCCCCATAATACTCCCATTTTTGTCATCAAAAAGAAATCTGGTAAATGGAGATTATTGCAAGATTTAAGAGCCATTAATAATGAGATGGTTATTATGGGACCTGCTCAATCAGGGATTCCTCAGTTGTCTGCTTTGCCAAAAACCTGGTATGTTTTAGTTATAGATATTAAAGATTGTTTTTTTTCAATTCCAATTCATCCTGAGGATAGTCCACGTTTTGCATTTACTATCCCTGCACTGAATCATGAAGGTCCTGATCAGAGATATGAATGGAAAGTACTCCCTCAAGGGATGGCTAACAGCCCAACTATGTGTCAAATTTATGTTAACAAAGTAATCCAGCCACTTAGAAATCAAAATCCTGAACTACAAATATTTCACTATATGGATGATGTATTATTAGCACACAAAGATAAAAACACATTGCTAGAATGTTATGCCACACATACAAACTTATTAAAAAATTATAATCTAGAGATAGCAATAGATAAAGTACAATTAAATTTTCCAATTAATTATTTAGGAGTTCTATTATCCTCAACCATGGTCCGTCCACCAAAAATTCAAATACGAGTAGATCAACTCAAATCACTTAATGACTTTCAAAAGTTATTAGGAGACATAAATTGGATAAGGCCTTATTTAGGTATACCAACAGGAGAGTTGGGACCTTTATTTGATATCCTAAAAGGTCCATCAGATCCAAATTCACCCCGAATGTTAACGCCTGAAGCAAGAAAGGCATTAAAAATCATTGAAACATATATGGAAAATATGCATTTGGATAGAATTGATATAAGTTTGCCTTTATTATTTATTGTACTACCAACAAAAAATATTCCTACAGGAGTATTTTGGCAAGAAGGTCCATTATTATGGATACATTTATCTTATTCTCCTAACACTATTCTTACTAGGTATCCTGAGGCTGTAGGACAATTAATACTCAAAGGAATAAAAGCAGCAAAGGGAGTGTTTGGAATTTCTCCCAATAAAATTATTACTCCATATACTATGAATCAAATTGATGAGTTAGCTAATGAGTTAAATACTTGGGCAATAATCATGTGCAAATCTAATGTTTCATTTGATAACCACTTACCATCTAATCCTTTATTGTCTTTTTGGTCATTGCATCCTGTAATTTTTCCAAAAATGACAAGAAAAACACCTATCATGAATGCTCCAAATATATTCACTGATGGGTCAAATAATGGTACAGCAGCAGTCGTTACCCCTGATCAAACTTTTACATTTTTAGTACCCAAACAATCAGCTCAAAAGGTAGAGCTTAATGCAGTTTTACAAGCTTTTGTGATGTTTAAAGATTCTGTATTTAATTTATTTTCTGATAGTCAGTATGTAGTTAATGCTATAGTATCTCTTGAAGATGCTGGTAGGATTTCCCCTTCTTCTACTGTTTTCTCTTTGCTTTCCACTATACAAAGTCTAATCTGGGACAGAAAAGATCCATTCTTTATAGGACATATCAGGGCACATACAGGATTGCCTGGAGCCCTTAGTTTGGGCAATGATTTAGCAGATAAAACTACACATGACATACATATTTTCTCTACACTAGAAGAAGCTATAAATTTTCATAAAAAGTTCCATGTCAATGCTAATACTTTACAAAAGCGTTTTAAAATAACTAAGGAACAAGCTAGACAAATAATAAAACAATGTCAAAATTGTGTGACCTTTTTACCACAAGTTAATCTTGGAGTCAATCCTAGAGGATTGATACCTAACCATATTTGGCAGATGGACGTCACACACTTGCCAGAATTTGGAAAATTAAAATATTTGCATGTTACAGTTGATACTTCTTCTGGATTTTTGATGGGCTCCCTTCATGCCGGAGAAAAAACTAAAGATGTTATAGCTCATTGCTTACAAAATTTTGCCACTGTGGGTGTTCCAAAACAGTTAAAAACAGATAATGCCCCTGGTTATACTTCTACCTCTTTTAAACAATTTTGCTCAACATTTGGCATTACTCATATAACAGGAATCCCATACAATCCACAGGGACAAGGCATAGTTGAAAGAGCTCATCAAACTATTAAAATGTACTTATTAAAGCAAAAAGAAGGAATTGGGAAGGGGTATATATTCCCCAAAGATAAACTTAAAATAACCCTTTTTACTCTAAACTTTTTAAATTTGGATTCATCAGGACTTAGTGCTGCAGAAAGGCATATGTGTCCAAAAAATGTACATAAGCCCAAGGTACTTTGGAAGGATATTCTAACAGGACAATGGAAAGGTCCTGACCCAGTAATTGTCTGGAGTCGGGGGTCTGTTTGTGTGTTTCCACAGGGAGAACAGCAGCCGATTTGGATTCCAGAGAGATTAACCAAGGTCCTGACCCAGTGATTGTCTGGAGTCGGGGGTCTGTTTATGTGTTTCCACAGGGAGAACAGCAGCCGATTTGGATTCCAGAAAGATTAACTAAAGCGATTTCTACAGACCAAAAAGAAGATGATTTGGCTCAAATCCATAACAACTGATATCCAAAACTCCAGTTTGGCTATTCTTACATCTGCAACAGAACCAGGATGCTTTTTTCAATATCTATTTTATTATTGCCCTTTGCCATATCATGAAGTTCTATTTTGTTTTTTGAGCTCATACAGACCTAGGTTAATGTTTTGCTGATCAGTTCTATTTTTTGACTATAGAGTTTTTTAGCATTGCAATGGAGATTTCACCTGTAAAAAGTTATAAGGCCTTTACTATAATGTTATGTGTTGTATGTATTATATTATGTGTGCACACTTGTGTTTTGTGTTATATGTTTGAATGTACGTATGTCCATATATCATATATGATGAGCGCTCATGATAAAATGGATCCAAATATTTTTTTTTCACGTGATTTATATGGTTTAATTTAAATTGGGTAAACAACTGTTGAGGATTGTTTTAATATGTAAACAAAAAAGAAGGTTAACAGATCTGTTTGTTTACTTTCACCTTTCCTTTTCATTATATTTAATAATTCTCTTAAAGACAATGTAAATTGTTAAGAAAATTATTTTCTTTTAGTGCCTTCTGTAATGTTACAAAATTTTTTCTTTAGCCATTATTGCCAGAATTCCTATCTTCATCCCAGTGCCGGTGAAGACAATGCAAATTGTTAAGAAAATTGTTTTCTTTTAGTGCCTTCTGTAATGTTACATAATTTTTTCTTTAGCCATTATTGCCAGAATTCCTATCTTCATCCCAGTGCTGGTGAAGTCAAAGATAAAACCAATCTACAGCTTCTACAATAGCCATCACTGAACTGCTTGCAGAACTTGCCTGGACACACTGTGAGCTCACCTGTATGCATTGTGAACTATCTGTTGGTGCAGTGACTTGTGGTAGTGTTGGGGTATTTTTGCTGATGATGTCACCGGTGGTACAATTTTTCAAAGGAGCCCTCAATTGGCTTAATGTCATGGCATTTTGCATCCTCCTCTACTAGTGATGGTCTAAAATTTGGGGGCCAACAGAGGTGAGGCAAAGAACCTCACCCCCCCACAGGTGCAAAGGCCTATCCACAAGTATGGCTGTATGCTGGACCGGTAGTCAGTGACGGGTATGATCCAATTGCAGTGGTACCAACCTAAGACAGGAGGCTGACGCCTAGAGGTCAGTTCATCCGATGACGGGTAAGGACCATATGTTGAATTGGACTGCCTAACAGGCACGGTCCCTAAGCCACATGCTTGTTGTTTAAACAGAGAGGGGGAGATGTTGAGAGCCACAGCCAAAGGGGCCCCAGCAAACTTCCAGCTGCCAGCAAACTTCCAGCTGCTGGCTGATGATTGGCTCACAGCGGCCCCAGCAACATCTAGCTGATTGGCTCCTCGGCCCCAGCAACATCTAGCTGATTGGCTCCTCTGCGGTGATGCTCATTGGACTGTTTCCCTGCCCTTTCAGACCACGGAGCTGCTCATTGGGGGACTTTTTTGGCTCCGCCCACGTGACCCAGCCAATCGGCCTCAAGAGCAGGAGGATTGTGGGAGGTGGGGAGAAGCTTGTGGGGGAGAGAGAGGCTTGGGGAAAGCCGGTGGTGGCAGTTGAGGCTCTGAGGGTTTTTCCTGAGAGACTATTTTGTTTGTCGTGTGTGGTTCTAAAAATAAAGTTACTTTCTTTTGACAAGTGGCTCCTGATTGTGCCCAGACAGACTGCGGCAATGTGCGTCAGTGGATGAACTGATTAAAAAAATGTACATACACTCGGTGACATAGTTTTCTGCCTTTAAAACGTTGAAATTCTGTCATCTGCAAAAACCTAGTTGAATCTAGAGAACATTAAGTAAAACAAGTTAGGAACAGAAAAACAAATGCCATATGATTTCAATCACATGTGGAAACTGAAAAATTGATCTCAGAAGTAGAGGAGATTAATGTTCTTCCCTAGAGGCTGGTCAGGGAAGAGGGTAGGAGACAGAATGGTGAGAGGTTGGCCAACAGGTACTATGTTAAAGTTAGATAGGAAGAGTAAATCCTGGTGTCCTGTCACCCAGTATGATGCATGTAATTAACAGAGACATTTTGTAGACCTCGAAACAGCTCCAAGAGAGAAAATCTTTACCACATGCACCTCCAATAAAGCATTAATCTCTAGGATATATAAAGAACTCAAAAAACAACACCAAAAAAAAGACACCCCACAAATAACCCAGTCAATAAATGGGCTAAGGAACTGAACATACAAATACTTCACAGAAGAAGAAAGTCAATTGATCAACAAATACATGAAAAAGTGTTCAACATCTCTAGCAATTAGAGAAATGCAAATCAAAACTACTCTAAGATTTCATCTCACTCCTGTCAGAATGGCAATCATCAAGAATACAAGCAACAATAAATATTGGTGAGGATGTGGTGAAAAAGGTACACTCATACATTGCTGGTAAGACTGAAAATTGGTATAACCACTATGGAAAGCAGTATGGAGATTCCTCAGGAAATTGGGAATGGAACCACCATTTGACCCAGCTATCCCACTCAGCATACTATAGTGATGCAGTCACATCAATGTTTATAGTAGCTTAATTTACAATAGCTAGACTATGGAACCATTCTAGGTGTCCCTCAATAGATGAATGGATAAAGAAAATGTGGTATATATACTCAATGGAATATTACTCAGCTTTAAAATATGAAATTATGGCTTTTTCCAGTTAATGGTTGGAGTTGGAGAATATCCTGCTAAGCGAAATAAGCCAATCTCACAAAACCAAAGTCCAAATGTTTTCTCTAATATGCAGATGCTAATTCACAATAAGGTGGGTGGCCTTTGATTAGGCAGAGGGAAGTAATGGGAGGGGAGGGAAGGGGATGTGGGGATAGGAAAGATAGTAAATGAAACAGACATTATTACTTTATGTATATATGTGACTACATGACCAATATGATTCTGCAACGTTGACACTCAGAAAAATGAGAAATTATTACCCCCCCCCCAAAAAAAAAAAACAGCTCTAAGAGAGGATTTGATGATTTCCTACAAAGTGCTGATACATGTTTCAGGTGATAAATATGCTGTGTAACCTGATTTGATAACTGTACAATGTATACGTGAATTAAAAACATCTCATTGTACCCCCTAAATTTGTAAAAATGTTATGTGTCAGCTATCCTTTTCCTAGGGGAGGCATGACCTCTGTTCTCACAGGGCTTCAAGTCTAGCAAACAAAGTGTTCACTCTGCACCTTACACACAAATACATTAGCACTCAGAAGTGTATTCATTGTGTTGAAAGGAAGGGGCAGGGAGCCGTGAGGTATAGAAGCCACACATCCTGATGTGGTTGTTACCCAATAGAGTAAGACTTAATGTCAATATTACTTTCTGTTATCCTATGACCTTTTTGTAAACTTCCCTGTGTGTTCACTTGTCAGTCAACTCATTGTGGCTGAGGAGACTGTACCTTATTTTGGGGCCTGTGCCACAAGGCAATATGGTGTGTACCACACATTAAGTGAGGCAATTCAATTCTGCTACTGAGTACAGAAAATTCCTGATTTACAATGATCTGACTGATTTTTTAATTTATGATGGTGTGATAGCATACCAATCATCACAGTCATTCTGTTTTCCACTTTTTGGTTCATTATTCCATAAATTACATGAAATATCCAATACTTCACAGAAAATAGGTTTAGTGTTAGATGATTCTGCCCAACAGTAGGCTTAATGTAAGTGGTCTGAGTACTTTTTTTTGGTACTGGGGATTGAACTCAGCTCTCATGCATGCTAAGCAAGCACCCTATTACTGAGCTACCTCCTCAGACCTTATTTAAAATTTTATTTTGAGACAAAGCTTTGCTGCTTCAGAGGGCCAGATATTAAGCACAGTCTACTGCCCATCTCATGCAGTGGGTCAGAAAAATCCACATCTGTGTATAACAGGGTGCACCCTGCAGAAGAGTAAAATGAAGGTACTGTGGAAAGTCCATTAATAACTCATTCATAAATAATGATTCCAGGTTATTCAGTGCCCCATGTCTAAGAAAAAATACTAAAAGTGCTATATCATAATCTTATTTCATGTGTGTAAATTTAAATTTATTAAGTCAATCATTGGTGGTAAAACTACAGAAGGGAAGATCTATTTACAGCTTAAAGTTTGGTTTACTTGTAATGGTAAACAATATCTAAAGCTAATTCTTGGTCATTCAGCTGATTATTGAATGTTAGTTGAAACAGATCTCTTCCTGAAACAGTAGCATCAGATTTTAAAAAAAATAATGCAATTTTTTGGAAGGGTTTTTAGGTTAACATACAAATTAAATAGATAGTACAGAAAGTTCTCACATTCCCGCCTCATGGCCCAATTTATTTTTTAGTTTATATCAGTACACTAATATTTGTCTTTAGGAAAAACCCTTAAATAACTTCAACTGATTGTGCTAATTGTATCCAACTTAATGACTCACCAACTTTTTGAGATTTACCCTCCACAAACCTTGTGCAGCTTACTTAAGACACTCTGTAACCTGTTTACCATACAGAATACTTTCTCATCAAGAAACATTTCTCTTTCCTTTTAATTTTTTATATTAAAATATATTTTCTTACTTAAACCTTTTATCTCTTTTTTTTAGTTGCTGACCCTCTTAAATTTACATTTGAAATGATCCTTATGAAATTTCTGAATTCAGACATATTACTCTATTTTTATAAGATGAGTTATTTTATGCTTTTTGCAGTACTTTTATTGAAGCAAAGCTGAAACTTTTGGACTCTGTATATATAGAATTATGTGTTAAAATTTTTCACTCTTAGTAACCTTGCTTTAGTGAAGACCAGAAACAAAGCAGTCTCAAACTCCCTTTTTAAATTTACCAATTTATAAAAACACATTTAATCTCAAATATATATTACCTAATGGACTTCAAGAAGTGAAGAGTGCTTGAATTTATATTTAGCAGTCAATGTTTTAGTATGTTAACTTTGCATATTAATCAAATGTCTTCTTTAATAAACATATTTATGAAAATTAATCCTATTATGTTAAAATTTACCCAGTTCTGACTTTCATTTCCCAAGAAAACCAAAATATAAGACAAGTGTAGTTAACATTATAGGCATATTTTTTCCTGCTAAAGAAGAGTCATAGAAACCATGGAATTATACTTTAAACATTTTATAGAAACCAACACTATTGATTGCCTGATCACCTAGAAAAATATGTGGGTTAGTAGTTTTAAAGACATCTTTACTCTTATCTGTGTAACCAATTTAATTGATTGTTTTGGGGGGTATTAGAGATTGAATTCAGGGGCACTTGACCACTGAGCCACATCCCCAGCCCTATTTTGTATTTTATTTACAGACATGGTCTCACTGAGTTGCTAAGCACCTTGCCTTTGATGAGGCTGGCTTTGAACTCGTGATCCTCCTATCTCGGCCTCCCAAGCCGCTGCAATGACAGGCATGTGCCACTGCGCCTGGCTTAAATTGAACTTTTTTTTTTATTGGTTGCTCAAAACATTACAATGATCTTGACATATCATATTTCATACATTTGATTCAAGTGGGGTAAGAATTCTTATTTATACCACGTGTACAGATTGCAGGATCACGTTGGTTATACATCCACGTTTATACATACTGCCATACTAGTCTCTGTTGTATTCTGCTGCCTTTCCTATCCCCTTCTAAATTGAACTTTTTGATTAAGTGTTTAAGTCACATGAACTAAAAGTTATTTGGATCCACTCTCTTTTTCATTATTTAACTTAATTTATGAGTAGTCTTTTTATCTATATGTTGATTTGCGCATGTACATGATATAGACACAAGCACATATATAGGCACATGGTATAAAACACACAGGTGGACATACATACATAAAACAGACAGGAAACATAGATCTTATAGCTTATTAGTAGACACCGGATCTTCATAAGTAGGAGACAAGAGCTACAGGTGTTTATTAACGTCTCTATTAGATTTAACCCTTAAGAAATTAAAATAGACCCTGTCACAGATTGTTACAGTATGACCCAGACTTGAAAGGGGCGTTTGGAGTTGAGAACATTAGGAATAGAGCCTTGTCAGTATGGTGGATGCTGAAATCAAAGGTTAAGCTGGCCACTCCTCCTTCACTTCTTGTGCAATCAAGACTACTGGGAAATGATCAGGCTTCCTTTTTGCCTCTTAGGGGCAGTTTTATCCCAGTTCCTATCTATCTGGTGGGCAGTGCTCCCTACACTGGTCCCTGTACCCCACCAGGTTCCTTTGTGCTCCCTGGTGTCTTACCCCAACATGCGGGAAGGGCTAGTCCCCTATAAATCAATTGGTTCACTGGCCCCAGACAAGGTCATCTTTTCCTGGTGTCCCAAGGGCCCATTCCTTAGTGATAAGGGAGGTGAAATCACTGTCTCTGCATCCTGGGTGAGCCCTGAAGTAATGTTGCAGGATGCTTGCATAGAGACAGAGCACTAGGGCCTTCCACAGGAAGCAGTGTTTGTTAGTGCCATTATTGGTGAGCAGGTTCTTATCTAAAGGCTGAGCACCCAGCACTGGAGGCATAGTCTTGCATACCTTGTTAGTCCCTCTTTTTCATGCTAGCTCTTTGTCTCCCATATAAAGTAATACACGTTCTGTTTGGACCTTCTATTTCTGTAGTTAGAGTTGCAATAGTGTAACAACAGAGTTGTTGAATGTGCACATTGATATTATTGGTGCCAACAGTATCTTTCCTGTGTTCTGAGAGAGTCCCTACCACAAAGGTACTGAGAGTTAGTCTACATTGGCCCAGTATCCTGCCAAGGTAAGGCCTTGCCTTTCTTTGCCTGAGATAGAGAGGTCATTTTTAAGTTTTGTTCCTTTTCAGTCTGCTTGAGATATGAAAATCTGGCCATGAATGTCATAGATTACCTAAACATTTTCCTTTATGAAGATTGTCAACTTATTGTCAACAATAAGTCTTTATTCAACTGACCTCATTCCAGATGGCACTCTTAAAAGGCACAATCAGGTACAGACTATGTAGCCCTGGGAATTTTCTTGTAGAAATTTCCTGGTTTCTAAAGAATTGGGTATGTGGCAACCAAACTGGGCTTGGGAAATTTTTCATACAAAGCCTGTGAATTTTCGCAAGTGCCTTCTATGCTTTATTTTGGGGCTATTGCCTGGAGCACTGTTTACCATCTGTTTTTCTCATGTGACCATTTTGAACAAAATATTGTATGTATTGTATGAAATATCACACTTATTCTAATTTTCTCTCCCTCCCATTCATTGAGGAGAAGTTGACAAAAAATTGTTGTATATTAACATGCTTATTGTTACATGACATTTCTTGTAGTTGTATTGTAGTGGCACCCCCTCCTCCACAGAAAATCTTAACTAAGCTTCTCCAGAAATCTTCACCATAATTGATTTTAGGACTATCAGCAAAAGAGTCTCTACAAAAGAGTTCAATGTAGGTAAACTTCCTATTTTCCTGTTGCTCTATTTTACCTGGCCGGTGGCCTGGGAGAAATCAGCACTCCAGGTGCTAAACCCCCCTTTACTAGTTTTTCAAAAACATTTATCCAGTATAGTAGTTTGTAAAAGTGTGTTTAAAAATGCAAAATGTGATAATAAAAAAAACAAATTCTTTAACAAGTCCTCTGGCCTTAAGCTGTAGCTTCACAAAGATGTCTCCATTTCAAAGATAAGAGAAGTTACCAATTGGGCTTCATGGTACTAGCTGGCAGGGGGAGGAAAGAAAGGGGAAGAGAAGCTCTCCCCTTCTCAGGGGTGGTCCTTGAAGGGTTAACTTGCCCAAAGCAGTCAAAGAAAAAGCTGCTTTTATTTGAACTTCTGCTGACTGTGAACTTCAAAGTTCTGAAACTACCTGAACTTGGGGTTCAGGGGATTAATTGATTACAGTGAAAGCTGTGCCCTCAGAACCTGGCTGCAGCCAAATAAAACTGTTTTCTTTTATTTTTGGTGCCTTGCCTCATCTGTTCCCTACAACAGTATAAGCATGCTTGTATGTATAGCAGCTATTGGACCCCATAGTCTGGATTGTGCATTCACTGAAAGCTCTATGACTCTCAGTCTCCATGGTTATGTGATTATGTGTTTGTTTTCCCCAGTTCTAAATTCTATCTGTGCTGAGGTTTTTCAGACTTTTAACAGGTGGAAAACTACTTTCTTTCATTTCCATAGTGTTTAGCTATGGGGAACTTGAATTGTTGCAGAAAAGGTATGTTAGTATTAGCCATTGAATGATCTCCCTTTAAATGGACTATTTAATTATTCTCAAAATATTTAATATAAATGTGTTTCCTTTCTGTTATGCTATATTTATTAGTTCTTCATTGTTATATTTTATTCCTGAAGTCATAGTTTAGATTCTTATGTAAAGCACTTTGCTTTTAAACATTTCCTCAATTATATGCACCCATTAAGTTCCCCCTAATTAGGTATACAGGCATTCTCTGAGGTCAATATGACAATCTTTTGTAATGCAGGTCTCAGTGTAATTGGAGTTTATATATATACAGTTATAAATTTCAGAAATTTAGAATGAATTTGAATGGTGGGTTGTTTTGAGGGATCCCACACTGTGAGGTAGGTCTTTGTTTTTAACATGCAGTCCCTGTCTTCTTTTTCCCAAAAGGTTTATTTTATTTAGTATATAGGAGATATGTCCTTTCAATTTAGGTAATACATCCTGAGAATGAGCACCGATTTGTGTCAGTGAACTGAACACATATTCAATTTTATGTTTTGTGGGTTATCCAGTATACCAGAGATATTAATTATAGGTAATTTCTCAGCCCTTTTACTTTATAAAGCTCAGCATACAGCAACTTTCCCACAGGTGAGAAGTCAGCATTTGAGTATACAAAAGTAAAACAATAATGTAAATGGGTAAAACATAGTAATTTGCTCTCAGAAGTACATAAGGTAGATACATGTGATGACGAACATGAATTATATAGACTTAATTGTATATATCTACATATAGAGCTATAGCTTTCAAAAGATATGTTGAATGTTAATGCTCTTGTTATACATTATGATAAGTCTCCTGTGACTTGACCCCTATCTAAATTTAGTGGCATTTGTATTTATAGGAATAAATAACATACAATGATATTTTTATTTTTCACAGGGTTAGGGTAATAGCATTTTTTTTGGTATTGGGAATTTAAACACAGAATCTCATTAATTTGATGAGGCCAGCCTCATTTCTGATGTTCCTGCCTCAGCCTCTTGAGTTTTTGAGATATTATAGGCTTGTGCCATTGGACAGAGCAAGATAATAAACTTTTTAATGAATGCTGCTGCTTCACCTAGTCTAGTGTCCGATAAGAACAGAATGATCAGGAATATTCTAGAACACAATGGAGAACAATGCTGCCTTTCTGTGGAACAGACACAGAGGGTTCACTTAGGGAGAAAAGGGCAGCATGTTAAAAAAAATTCTCTTTGATTATTGAAAACCTAAGTCTGGGTGAAATCTAATGTCTGCTTTCAGGCTAAGCAGGCACATATTATAGAAAGAACAATGGCCTACAAATTTGGAATCCAGCGTTTTAATGAGTGTCTGAGTCATGTTAAGCTGTGAACATTTCCACAAGAATTAACCTCCTGAGAATTTAGACTGAATACACTACATCCATTAAATTATCCAACCCTTATCCCAGATGTATGTCCTGCTTTATTAACTATCTCCATTCTCTGCGGGGAGAAGAGGAGACACAGAAGTGAATATACCCAAGTCCATGTTCTCCTAAGCAAAAGAACCAAACTGAGAACCCAGTTGTGTGGCTCCCAGTTCTTTTTTTTTCCTATTTAATGGGAACATTTTTTTTATTATTTTTTAATCTTTCAAGCAACAGGTTATGCAGAAAAGAAATTGAAGAAACAGGAGACAATATTTATTGCATTCTAAGACACCATCCTTAATGCTTTAAATATTTAATTTAATTTTAATCATTCTAACAATACAAGATATGAATTATGGGGGAACTGTGTTTCTGACAAAAACATTGATTCAGGGAGATTTTGTACCAAACTCATACGTTGAATAAGCGGAACGTGGATTTGAACACACTTATGTTTGATTTTGAGTCCATTCTTGTTAGTATAATGCTAATAATGTGTCTACACCATTCCACTATTAAGCATCTGTTAAACACTTACTACGTTCCAGGCAAAGTGCTTAACGCTGAAGATGCCAAAGGGAAACAAGGTGATGTTTCTGTGGCTGACAGAGTGGATGGTAAGGCCAATGGTATCTCTGTATTACGTTATATAAAGGCCTGACTGCCCTGCCATGCTTTCCACCAGCTTAATGCTTCGACCCACAAAAGTCCAGCCCATTTTAATTATGGCTACTAATATTGTCAAAATAGATGAAACAGATCTTTATGAAGTGTAAGAGAGCAGTTGTTTTTTACACCCAATACTTAATAGCAAGGCAGTATGTTAGAGTGGCTTATATCTCCTGTTTTGGAATTAATAGGATTTGGTGTGGCTCCCAATTTGGATGCTTTAAAATACTCACCTGTGCTCACTACTCAGCTGTGAGATCGTTAGTTACTATTCAAGGGACTTAAGTCCTTTCTAGACATTCATGTGTATAAATGTCAAGAAATATCCAGACTTATAGAAATCATCCCACACATTATCCCACATTATACAGTAGTGTCAAGGTCACATACAACATGGCAGGTATTAATGCAGTAATATTACGCGTTTCATCATGGTCATTATGTGGAAAGCACATAGAAAGCCCCAGTACTTTTAGTCAACAGAGTCTGAGTTAGGACACACTATTTGACATAACCTATTATTTGACGTAACTCCATTAGTTCTGGGTCACTCCTCAGCACCACTTGCAAAGCTGAAAAAAAGTAGGGAGATCTTTCAGGGATATTTGGTGCCATTATTAAAGGTGAACCTTAGAAGTGCTGAAGCTCTGGCTCCAAACCTGGGGACAGTAACAGGTTGTCCTGGAGTATTACCCTTTTTGCCGCTCTCTTGCAGAGCTGGGTTTGAGAGCCTTAGTGTTCCATGGGGCTACATCCCCATTAAGCCTTATTGCGCTATTGGATGGCTGGTTTGGAAATAAAATATCCTCCTCACACAATGTACTCAAGCACATGGCATAGACAGGGAAGTCTGGAAGGTAAAAAGCATGATTTCTGGTGGTTATTTTTAAAATGTAATAATGTCACTCGGTAATATTTTCCACTCTTTAAGAATATATTCTTTTAAAGGATAAATAAACGAATATGGCTATATCTTGGACATGATGTAAATCCATTTCTCTAATAAGATACGTCCTATTATCAAGGGGAGAATGCTGTAATGAAGGATAAATGCAGATCAGCCTATGTGAACCTCTGGGGTTAGTGTAGACTTGCTAGATGTCAAGAAAGTAGTGACAATTGTACTGGGCTTCCATATGGTCAGAAGCAGTGGTAGGAATCTGTACAATCATCAGATTAATTTTAATGTTTATCCATTTGAGGATGATTTGTTTCATATTGTTTTAGGTTGCCATTATCTGGAAAGTCAAAGACTCTATTTCTCATTTGCTTCCTGATACTCTCTCTTTGTCTTCATTTTTCCACCAAGGAAATCAATTATATCCATTAAGTCTAGTCCTTTGTACATATTAATTAAAATTCCCTAAGTAGTTAATGATCAACACCACAAATGACCTAACTAAAATTCCCTAAGTAGTTAATGATCAGCACCACAAATGACGTAACGGTTACTCTCTGTACTTTTAGACTTCCCAGTGGATGAGCATCCAAAGAGGAAAACGACCTCATGCATTCAAGTAAGATAGTCTTTCTTTACCAGAGACAGAAATATTACTTTTGTGGTTTCTTTAATTATTTAAAATCAAAATCAGATTGTCCTTTATAACACTTGTTAAAGTGGTTTACTTAGTGGGGGCGCGGGGAGGAGGAGAAGCAGTCTTAAGAACTAATCCATGATTCAGGAAGGCATACAAAATTGGCAGTGTCAGATTGCTCACTATATGCTAGGGGAAATTTCTTTCTGAAACAAGTCTTTCTTTTTGTTTAAGAGTTTTGTAATTTTCACTCAGAAGTTGACTTGATAGATATATCATCCATGAAAAGTTTGTTGTTTTTCATGTGTCCTCTGCTCTTGATTGTGAGGACTTCTGAGGCTTAGATGTGGTTTGAGTGTGTTCCCTGAAGATTCAGGTGATGCAAACTTCATATACAGGGTGTAACAGTGTTGAGGTGGTAGAACAATTCAGACTAGCTTTCCGAAGGGATGAATGATAATCCTGAAAGATGAATTAGTTATCACAATAAAGTTTTTTATTTAAAGCAAAGCCACCTTACACTCTCAGACCTCCTTTTAAGTGGCTGATTCCCTTTTGGTTCATCTGCCATGTTGCAATAGAGCCAACTAAATTGGGCTGCCCGATACTGGACTTGACATCAACAAGACTGAGAAATAAATAAAACTTCTTTTTAAACTACAAAGTGATATAACAGACTAACAGTACATAACAGACTAATTCAGGACCTTTGACTTTATCACTCTTTTTCTGTACACTCTTTTTAGTGTACTTTCTTTATCTAGATTCACTAGTAGAACCAAAGATTTATGCAAACAGAATTCATCATGATGTGGGCCTCACAGCATTTTCTTTTCTCTCATGCAGGCAGCCTCAAAAAAGTGGAATAATGGTATGTATTCTGCAATCACTCTCTATCTGAAGACATAAGTCAGATCAGAAATGTATAAATACTGTCTGGCTTTTGTCAGGAGCACTTCCGTGATCTGAACCACCTGGTAGGAATGAGAATTTGAAGTTTCATAAAAGGAAGCAACTTTACATGAACAAACACCCTAGCCATGTGTCTGGAGTCCCTGGAATCAGTTTTGTTCCCTTTAGATGGCATGGGTTTGTGTGCATCAAGATTTGTCTCTGTATTTCCCCTTGACAAACACCCCAATTGCCCAACACAATCACCAGTGGCAAATTTCTCAACTAAAAGATCAAGAGTACATACTTTACCCCGTGAACTAGTTCAAACCTCATTACAGTTCTGTGTGGAAGATTTGATTGTTCACTGTACCCCTCTACAGATGAATACACCAAGGAACAGAGATAAATGATTAAGCTCACTAGCTACTAAGTGGAAGAGGCAAGATGTATACTCAGACATACTGTCACTATGGCCGGGTGACAGTATTTCAAAGATGGTGCTTTAGACTAGAACCTCAAATTATCCCTCTGTCAAGGATCACTACTCATTTATGTTAGAGAATTGTAAATAATCCACCATGTGATTGCCTCAATGGTCACAATCCCAAGATAGCATCTATGTATCTGTCTGCAGACATTAGCATAAGCACCAGTGTGAAAAGAGAGAAAAAGCTCACACTTTTCTGGTCAGATCATAGAATCTGAAGATGGTAGTCATTATGTAGGGCAATGTGTTGGATATATGCCATAGTTGGGTCTCTCCTAAAAGCATTACTCAAGTTCTAGTAAGAACTGGTGAAATGTTTTAGTGTACTGGACAGCGTTACCATAATGAGCCCAAAGAGCTATCTAGGAATAGCGTCTAATAAGAACTCAAATTATCACTTGTTTATTAGCCAGGTTTCATCATTCTTGTTACACCAGCTTTTGAAAGTGCATTAGAGGTTCTGTGCTCAGAGAGTGCTTCCCTCTCATCAATAGAGTATCTCCATATTGGTTTGTAAGTGCAAGCATAGGGAGCCAGTACACTAGATGAATTTATACATATATTAAAGAAAAGTATGGCCAGGTGTCAGTATTTCTAAAATGTCCATAATGGTCAGTTTTTAGCTATGGAGGGGTTTTCTTAAAAGGTGATAGATCTGTGTTAACTACCTCTGCAGTGTCTGTGGCTGGAAGAGAGATGTTCATGGAATAGAAACTGTACTCTCAAGGAAGGGATGAACAGAGAAGGTACACTTTCAGTACTACTGTGGACACTGCCTTTCCTTAGCCAGACTTAGTCCAGGCCGCACAAATAACTTGATATGAGATCAGTGATCACTAAGAAAGTGGTGGTTACAGATGCAGTTATTAAACATTCAAAACTCCAGTGAAAATGGTTATATTTCCAGATAGTTCACATGACATCTCCCCCAGGATTTGTCAGTCGAAGGGAGATTTATGCTTTGCAGAACCATCACATGACAGTGGATTTGGAATAGTGTGGATTGAATCGTGTCAAAAGATCAGCAGAGACTGGTCTCAGTGAAGACACCAGGTCATTAGAAGGACTTAGGGAGAGGGGCAGCTGACAGCGTGAAAACGGTGGTGAAGGTCACACAGTTGCAATGCCTACAGTACCTTGGAGGACTTTCTTAGGAGGAAACTTTCAATTCATTGAATCAGAGAGTGAAAGAGGAAAAGGAGTTGCTTGTGATTTGGAATCTGCTCTTACCTCAAGCATCTCAGAATCAATTTTGTCCTCTCACAAAACCTTGAAGTGTGAAGATTCCAGAAAGAGAGTGAGCAGAGTTCTTAGAACACAGGGCATGATTTAGAGGTCTCAGTTGTTTGGGAATTTCTGTTTCCAGGGAACCAGATGTATTTGTTGTCCCAGATTCATCCCTCAACAGTGTTATGATTCTGCAAATAACTTAACATCTATAAATATTAATACCTTCAAATTAAAAATTGGATGTTCAGCACCTGATCTTTCCACCCCTCTGGAGATATCATTTAACCTTCATGTGTACATAAAGAATGAAGAGTAAATATCCACCCATACACCTTCTCTGGACTCAACCTCTGCCATCCGTCTCATTCCTTTTGGCATTCAATGAACATTATAAAGTACTTCTGAAGTATGGGTCCTTTTTCTTGAGGTTTTACCTTCACTCAGTTATTTTTAGTCTTATAACACATATATGCAGGCCATATGGAAAATTTCATCCATAGAGCAAAGAACTGAGAACAGGGATTTCATAATCTTCTGCAAGTTCCATATGGGCATAGGCCATCAGGCACCAGCCCTCAAACTCTCAATCACTTTACTTTTCTGAGGTTTATATTGTTGTATGTACATAAAGACATTGCCCTCACAATCCAATAGTATGTGTGTTAAGTGCACATTGAACTCCATGGTCTTCTGGAAGCTCCTGTCTGACTCAGGTGGCTCTGCTTGAAAGCCAGTAAATTAAGGAACCAAAAGTTTAAATGCAGAATGGGTTGTTAGTAATTCTGTGCTCTGATGCTCATATATCTCTTTCCGTATTATGAATGCATTTCTCAGTACGTTCTGCGATGAAGCACTTGAGGAAGAATTGCATCAAGACTGAGGCAGGCATGGTTTTTTTTCCCCAGGATATACAACAAGAATTTGACTCAGCTGAAGGTATGGTGGAAATTCAACAATTAGGTTGAATCAGGAATAATAGCTGTAGATTACTCGTTGTCCCTTATGTAAGAGAAAACTCTGAAGAGGTTCAACAGTATTTTCTTAATACGTGAAAATTTCAATTTACGGAGTCAATTGGCAGTGTCTCAATATCAAAATTTAAAAATGCATTTAGATATCAAGCAGGGTTATCATAGAAATACAGACAGTATGTTTAGCTAGTATCTAGATGTCACCAAATCCTTGAAATTTAGCAAATGAGATTTTCTCCATGAAAATATTATACCAGATTATTTATTTGAAATTATTAGACTTCTTTAATATAGAAGAGATTTGAGTTTTATAAAAATATTGACTAAATTAATACATAAAGTTCCCAAGCGTACCTCTTCTCATACAAGTGCCACATCATTGTCCCCATTAATAGCATCTTTCATTAATTTTTGATACATTTGTTCATCAACAAAAGTTACTAGATTATTTGTATGCTAATTGTTTTCACTCATTTATCTTCTTTTTAAAATTGGTTCTTTTTATTATACATGATAGTAGAATCCATTTTGACATAAAAAAGCATGGACTATATCTTGTTCTTATTCAGTCCACAGTACCTCTTCTACCCCTTCCTTCGCCTCATCCCTGACTCTCTTCACCCAATTGATCTTTCTACAATTTACCCATAGTTTTTTGATCTTTGTACCATTTACCCATAGTTTTTTTTTAAAGAGAGAGAGAGAGAGAGAAAGAGAGAGAGAGAGAGAGAGAGAATTTTTTTTATTGTTGGCTGTTCAAAACATTACATAGTTCTTGATATATCATATTTCACACTTTGATTCAAGTGGGTTATGAGCTCCCATTTTTACCCCATATACAGATTGCAGAATTACATCAGTTACACATCCATTGATTTACATATTGCCATACTAGTGTCTGTTGTGTTCTGCTGCCTTTCCTATCCTCTACTATCCCCCCTCCCCTCCCCTCCCCTCCCCTCCCCTCTTCTCTCTCTGCCCCCTCTACTGGCATTCATTTGTCCCCCTTGTATTAGTTTTCCCTTTCCCCTCACTTCCTCTTGTATGTACTTTTGTATAACTCTGAGGATCTCCTTCCATTTCCATGCAATTTCCCTTCTCTCTCCCTTTCCCTCCCCTCTCATCCCTGTTTAATGTTAATCTTCTTCTCATGCTCTTCGACCCTACTCTGTTCTTAGTTACTCTCCTTATATCAAAGAAGACATTTGGCATTTGTTTTTTAGGGATTGGCTAGCTTCACTTAGCATAATCTGCTCTAATGCCATCCATTTCCCTGTAAATTCTATGATTTTGTCATTTTTAATGCAGAGTAATACTCCATTGTGTATAAATGCCACATTTTTTTTATCCATTCATCTATTGAAGGGCATCTAGGTTGGTTCCACAGTCTTGCTATTGTGAATTGTGCTGCTATGAACATCGATGTAGCAGTGTCCCTGTAGCATGCTCTTTTTAGGTCTTTAGGGAATAGACCGAGAAGGGGAATAGCTGGATCAAATGGTGGCTCCATTCCCAGCTTTCCAAGAAATCTCCATACTGCTTTCCAAATTGGCTGCATCAATTTGCAGTCCCACCAGCAATGTACAAGTGTACCCTTTTCCCCACATCCTCGCCAGCACTTGTTGTTGTTTGACTTCATAATGGCTGCCAATCTAACTGGAGTGAGATGGTATCTTAGGGTGGTTTTGATTTGCATTTCTCTGACTGCTAGAGATGGTGAGCATTTTTTCATGTACTTGTTGATTGATTGTATGTCCTCCTCTGAGAAGTGTCTGTTCAGGCCCTTGGCCCATTTGTTGATTGGGTTGTTTGTTCTCTTATTGTCTAATTTTTTGAGTTCTTTGTATACTCTGGATATTAGGGCTCTATCTGAAGTGTGAGGAGTAAAGATTTGTTCCCAGGATGTAGGCTCTCTATTTACCTCTCTTATTGTTTCTTTTGCTGAGAAAAAACTTTTTAGTTTGAGTAAGTCCCATTTGTTGATTCTAGTTATTATCTTTTGTGCTATGGGTGTCCTATTGAGGAATTTGGAGCCCAACCCCACAGTATGTAGATCGTAGCCAACTTTTTCTTCTATCAGACGGCGTGTCTCTGATTTGATATCAAGCTCCTTGATCCATTTTGAATTAACTTTTGTGCATGGTGAGAGAAAGGGATTCAGTTTCATTTTGTTGCATATGGATTTCCAGTTTTCCCAGCACCATTTGTTGAAGATGCTATCCTTCCTCCATTGCATGCTTTTAGCCCCTTTATCAAATATAAGGTAGTTGTAGTTTTGTGGATTGGTTTCTGTGTCCTCTATTCTGTACCATTGGTCCACCCGCCTGTTTTGGTACCAGTACCATGCTGTTTTTGTTACTATTGCTCTGTAGTATAGTTTGAAGTCTGGTATCGCTATACCACCTGATTCACACTTCCTGCTTAGCATTGTTTTTGCTACTCTGGGTCTTTTATTTTTCATATGAATTTTATGATTGCTTTCTCTATTTCTACAGGAAATGCCGTTGGGATTTTGATTGGCATTGCATTAAACCTATAGAGAACTTTTGGTAATATCGCCATTTTGATGATGTTAGTTCTGCCTATCCATGAACAGGGTATATTTTTCCATCTTCTAAGATCTTCTTCTATTTCTCTCTTTAGGGTTCTGTAGTTTTCATTGTATAAGTCTTTCACCTCTTTTGTTAGGCTGATTCCCAAGTATTTTATTTTTTTTGAAGATATTGTGAATGGAGTGGTTGTCCTCATTTCCATTTCAGAGGATTTGTCGCTGATATACAGGAATGCCTTTGATTTATGCATGTTGATTTTATATCCTGCCACTTTGCTGAATTCATTTATTAGCTCTAATAGTTTCTTTGTAGAGCCTTTTGGGTCTGCTAGGTATAGAATCATGTCATCTGCAAATAGTGATAATTTAAGTTCTTCTTTTCCTATTTTGATGCCTTTAATTTCTTTCGTCTGTCTAATTGCTCTGGCCAGTGTTTCGAGAACTATGTTGAACAGAAGTGGTGAGAGAGGGCATCCCTGTCTTGTTCCAGATTTTAGAGGGAATGCCTTCAGTTTTTCTCCATTCAGAATGATGCTAGCCTGAGGCTTAGCATAGATTGCTTTTACAATATTGAGGTATGTTCCTGTTATCCCTAGTTTTTCTAGAGTTTTGAACATAAAGGGATGCTGTACTTTGTCGAATGCTTTTTCCGCATCTATCGAGATGATCATATGGTTCTTATTTTTAAGTCTATTGATGTGGTGAATAACATTTATTGATTTCCGTATATTGAACCAGCCTTGCATCCCAGGGATGAATCCTACTTGATCATGGTGAACAATTTTTTTGATATGTTTTTGTATCCGATTCGCCAGAATTTTATTGAGGATTTTTGAATCTAGGTTCATTAGAGATATTGGTCTGTAGTTTTCTTTCTTTGAAGTGTCTTTGTCTGGTTTAGGTATCAGGGTGATGTTGGCCTCGTAGAATGAATTTGGAAGTTCTCCCTCTTTTTCTATTTCCCGAAGTAGCTTGAAAAGTATTGGTATTAGTTCCTCTTTAAAGGTTTTGTAAAACTCTGCTGTATACCCATCCGGTCCTGGGCTTTTCTTAGTTGGTAGTCTTTTGATGGTTTCTTCTATTTCCTCAATTGATATTGGTCTGTTTAGGTTGTCTATATCCTCCTGACTCAATCTGGGCAGATCATATGACTTAAGAAATTTATCGATGCCTTCACTATCTTCTAATTTATTGGAGTATAAGGATTCAAAATAATTTTTGATTATCTTCTGTATATCTGAGGTGTCTGTTGTGATATTGCCTTTTTCATCCCGTATGCTAGTAATTTGAATTCTCTCTCTTCTCTTCGCTAGCATGGCTAAGGGTCTGTCGATTTTGTTTATTTTTTCAAAGAACCAACTTTTAGTTTTGTCAATTTTTTCAATTGTTTCTTTTGTTTCGATTTCATTAATTTCAGCTCTGATTTTAATTATTTCTTGCCTTCTACTTCTTTTGCTGTTGTTTTGCTCTTCTTTTTCAAGGATTTTGAGATGAAGTATGAGATCATTTATTTGTTGGTTTTTTCTTTTTTTAAGGAATGAACTCCAAGCAATGAATTTTCCTCTTAGAACTGCTTTCAATGTGTCCCATAGATTCCGATATGTTGTGTCTGTGTTTTCATTTATCTCTAAGAATTTTTTAATTTCCTCCTTGATGTCTTCTATAACCCATTGATCATTCAGTAACCTATTGTTCATTCTCCAATTGATGTATGCTTTTTCCTTCCTTCTTTTATCGTTGATTTTCAGTTTCATTCCATTATGATCAGATAAGATGCATGGTATTATCTCTACTCCTTTATATTGTCTAAGAGTTGCCCTGTGACATAATATATGATCTATTTTTGAGAAGGATCCATGTGCTGCTGAGAAAAAAGTGTAACTGCTTGATGTTGGGTGGTATACTCTATATATGTCAATTAGGTCTAGGTTATTAATAGTGTTATTGAGTTCTATAGTTTCCTTATTCAACTTTTGTTTGGAAGATCTGTCCAGTGGCGAGAGAGGTGTGTTGAAGTCTCCCATGATTATTGTATGGTGGTCTATTAGACTCTTGAACTGGAGAAGAGTTTGTTTGATGAACATAGCTGCACCATTGTTTGGGGCATATATATTTATGATTGTTATGTCTTGTTGGTGTATGGTTCCCTTAAGCGGTATGTAGTGTCCCTCTTTATCCCTTTTGATTAACTTTGGCTTGAAATCTATTTTATTTGATATGAGTATGGACACTCCTGCTTGTTTCCGAAGTCCATGTGAGTGATATGATTTTTCCCAACCTTTCACCTTCAGCCTATGTATGTCTTTTCCTATCAAATGCGTCTCCTGTAGGCAGCATATTGTTGCGTCTTGTTTTGTGATCCATTCTACTAGCCTGTGTCTCTTGATTGGTGAGTTTAAGCCATTAACATTTAGGGTTATTATTGAGATATGGGTTGTTCTTCCAGCCATATTTGTTTATTTATGTTACTAAACATGGTTTGTTTTCCTCTTTGATTATTTTTCCCCCCTTTACTGTCCTACCTCCCACTGTTGGTTTTCATTGTTATTTTCCATTTCCTCTTCCTGTAATGTTTTGCCAAGGATGTTTTGAAGAGATGGTTTTCTAGCTGCAAATTCTTTAAACTTTTGTTTATCGTGGAAGGTTTTAATTTCATCTTCCATCCTGAAGCTTAATTTCGCTGGAAACACAATTCTTGGTTGGAACCCATTTTCTTTCAGTGTTTGAAATATGTTATTCCAGGAACTTCTAGCTTTCAGAGTCTGTGTTGAAAGATCAGCTGTTATCCTGATTGGCTTACCCCTAAATGTGATCTGCTTCCTTTCTCTTGTAGCTTTTAAAATTCTCTCCTTATTCTGTATGTTGGGCATCTTCATTATAATGTGTCTAGGTGTGGGTCTCTTATGATTTTGCACATTCGGCGTCCTGTAGGCTTCTAGGATTTGGGATTCTGTCTCATTCTTCAAGTCTGGGAAGTTTTCTTGTATTATTTCATTGAATAGAGTGATCATTCCTTTGGTTTGAAACTCTGTCCCTTCCTGTATCCCAATGACTCTTAAATTTGGTCTCTTGATGTTATCCCATATTTCTTGGATGTTCTGCTCATGGTTTCTTAACAGTCTTGCTGAGCTGTCTATGTTCTTTTCAAGTTGAAATACTTTATCTTCATTGTCTGATGTTCTATCTTCTAAGTGTTCTACTCTGCTGGTAGTATTCTCAATTGAGTTTTTAAGTTGGTTTATTGCTTCCTGCATTTCTAGGATTTCTGTTTGTTTGTTTTTTATAACCTCTATCTCCCTGTATAGTTGATCTTTTGCTTCTTGGATTTGTTTATGTAATTCATTGTTGAAGTGATCTTTCATTGTCTGATTTTGCTGTCTGATGTCTTCCTTGAGACTCCAGATCATCTGAAGCATGTATATCCTGAATTCTTTATCTGACATTCCATCTGCTGCAGCTATTACCTCTTCTAACGTTGAGTTGACCTGCATTGCTTGTGGTCCTTTCTTTCCTTGTCTCTTCATACTGTTCGCGTTCCTTTCTACTTGGTGAAACTGTTGTGCTATTGAATTTTCCCCCTATATATTTATATTGGTCTTGTATAGTTGCAAAGTCTCCCTCGCAGGCTCCGGCGGCGGCTCTGCCCCTCCTCCAATTGGGGCAATGTGCCTACCATGCCGGCAGGCCACTGGGCCTGCTCTGCCGGTCGGTAGCAGGTCCGCCTACCTTGCAGGCGCGGGCGGCGGATCTGTCCCTCTGCGGGCTGCTAGGCTTGTTCTGTCGGTGGTCGCAGTTCTGCCTACTTTGCAGGTGCAGGCAGCGGCACTGCCCCTCTGCAGGCCTCTGGGGCTGTTCTGCCAGTGGGTCGCAGGTCCGCCTACCTTGCAGGCGCGGGGGGCGGGGCGGCTCTACCCTTCCTCAGGCCACTGGGCCTGTTCTGTCTGTCGGTTGCAGGTCTGGCCTGTTCTGATGGTGGTCACAGTTCTGTCTACCTTGCAGGCGCGGGGGGAGGGGGCGGCTCTGCCTCTCAGCAGGCCGCTGCTCCTCTTCTGCCGGTGGGTTGCAGGCCCGCCTACCTTGCAGGAGTGATTGGAAGCTCTGCCCCTCCACGGGCCACTGGGCCTTTTCTGTCGGTGGTCACAGTTCCGCCTACCCGGCAGGCGCGGAGAGTGGGGGGCGGCTCTGCCCCTCAGCAGGCCGCTGGGCCTGCTCTGTTGGTGGTCACAGTTCCCTCTACCTTGCCTGCGCAGGGGGAGGGGGCGGCTCTGCCTCTCAGCAGGCCGCTGCTCCTCTTCTGCTGGTGGGTCGCAGGCCCGCCTACCTTGCAGGAGTGATTGGAAGCTCTGTCCCGCCGCGGGCCACTGGGCCTTTTCTGACAGTGGTCACAGTTCCGCCTACCTGGCAGGCGCGGGGGGTGGGGGGCGGCTCTGCCCCTCAGCAGGCCGCTGGGCCTGCTCTGTGGGTGGTCACAGTTCTGTCTACCTTGCCGGCGCAGGGGGAGGGGGCGGCTCTGCCTCTCAGCAGGCCGCTGCTCCTCTTCTAGAGAATTTTTTTTTTTAATATTTTTTTTTTAGTTTTCGGCGGACACAACATCTTTGTATGCGGTGCTGAGGATCGAAACCGGGCCGCACGCATGCCAGGCGAGAGCGTGCTACCGCTTGAGCCACATCCCCAGCCCCAACCGATAGTTTTTTTTAAGTTAATTTCTTGTGGATGTACACAATGGTGACATTCACTGTGGTATGTTCATTTATGTACATAGGAAAATTATGTACAGATTCATTCTACTGTCTTTCCTCTCCCCATCACACTCCCCTTCCTTCATCCTTCTTTGTCTGATCCACTAAATTTCAGGTTTCCCCTGCTTCCTTTATTGTGAGTTAGCTCCCACATAGCAGAGAAAACATTCGACCTTTGTTTTTTTTTGGAACTGGCTTATTTTACTTAGCATGATACTCTCCAGATCCATCCATGCACTGGCACATGCCATAAAGTCATTCTTTAATTTGATGCCATCCCATTTATTATGATTAATATTCCATTGTGTATATATATGCCATTTTTTGTCCATTCATTTGTTGAAGGGCCCCTTGGTTGTTGACTCCATAGCTTAGGTATTGTGCATTGTGTTGCTATAAATATTGATGTGGCTGCGTCACTGTAGTATGATTATTTTTAAAAATCCTTTGGATATATACAAAGGAGTGAGACAACTAGGTCAAATGGTGGTTCCATCCTTAGTTTTTTGATGAATGTCTATACTGCTTTCAGAGTG
Source organism: Marmota monax (assembly GCF_021218885.2). Lineage (NCBI taxonomy): Eukaryota > Metazoa > Chordata > Mammalia > Rodentia > Sciuridae > Marmota > Marmota monax. The sequence continues at coordinate 2,837,356 of NW_026694573.1, read as the reverse complement.
GTTGCACCAATTTGCAGTCCCACCAACAATGTATGAGTATACCTTTTCCCCACATACTAGCCAACATTTGTTATTACTTGTATTCTTGATGATTGCCATTCTGACTAGAGTGAGATGGAATCTCAATTTAGTTTTAATTTGCATTTCTCTAATTGATAGTGATATATTGAACATTTTTATCATACAATTGTTGACTATATTTCCTCTTCTGTGAAGTGTCTGTTCAGTTCCTTTGCCCATTTACTGATTGAATTATTTGTATTTTTGTTAAGATTTTGAGTTCATTGTATATCCTGGATATTAACGCTCTATCTGAAGAGCAGGTGTCAAGATTTCTCCCATTCTATAGGTTCTCTCTTCACACTCTTGATTATTTCCTTTAATGTAAGAAGTTTTTAAATTTGATGCCATCCCATTTATTAATTTTTGATTTTATTTCTTGTGCTTTAAGAGTCTTATTTAGGAAGTTGGTTCCCAAGCAGACATGTTGGAGTGTTGGGCCTACATTTTCTTCTAGTATGTGCAGAGTTTCTGGTCTAATTTCTAATTTTTCTTCTAGGTCTTCTATCCATTTTGAGGTCATATTTGTATAGGATGAGAGATAGGGGTTAAATTTCATTCTATTGTATATGGATTTCCAGTTTTGCCAGGACCATTTTTTGAAGAGGCTATCTTTTTTTTTTAATGTATATTTTTCCACCTTTGTCAACTATGAGATAACTATCTTTACGTGGTTTGTCTCTGTGTCTTCTATTCTATTCCAATGGTCTTCATGTTTATTTTCGTGGACTAAGATAGGGTCTATTTTAGAGAAGGATCCATGTGCTGCTGAGAAAAAAGTATATTCAGTCATTGATGGATGAAATAGTCTATATTTATAGTCTGTTAAGTCTAAATTATTAATTGTATTTTTTAGTTCTATAGCTTCTTTATTTAGTTATTGTTTGGAGGATCTGTCCAGTGGTGAGAGAGTCTTGTTAAAAATCACCCAGTATTATGTGTTGTGGTCTCTTTGATTCTTGAAATTGAGAAGGATTTGTTTGATGTACATAGATGTGCCCTTGTTTGGGGCATAAATATTTATGATTGTTGTTTCTTCTTGTTGTATGATTGTCTTAAGCAGTACAAAATGACATTCTTTTTCTCTTCTGATTAATTTTTGGCTTGAAGTCCACTTTATCTGACATGAGAATAGAAACTACTGCTTGTTCACAAGATTCATGTAAATGGTGTGTTTTTTTTTCCTGTCCTTTCACCTTTGGTCTATGCATATATATCTCTATGAGGTGAGTCTTTTGGACACAGCATATTGTTGGATCTTGTTTTTTAATGCAGTCTACCAACCTGTCTTTTGATTGAAGTGTTTAGACCATTTACTTGAATGTTATTATTGAGAGATGACTTTTATTTCATGTAATTTTGATTTATTTCTAGTGTTTAAATTGAATTTGATTCTCCTTTGATTGACAGTTTTTCTGTTGTAATTCCCTCTGCTGGTTTTTAATTTTATTTTTCATTTCTTCTTCATGAAAGGTTTTACTGAGTATGTTTTGTAGTGCAGGCTTTCTAGTTGTGAATTGCTTTAACTTTAATTTGTCACAAAAGGTTTTTATTTCAACTTCACTTCTGAATCTTAATTTTGCTGAGTACAGTATTCTTGGATGGCATTAACTTTCTTTCAGAGCTTTGTATGTATTATTCTGAGACCTCCTAGCTTTGAAATCTGGGTTGAGAAATCAGTTGAGAGCCAGATTGGTTTACCTCTAAATGAGACCAGTCATTTTTCACTAGTAGGTTTTAAAATTTTATCCTTGTTCTGTATGTTAGGCATTTTCACAATAATATGTCTTATAGTGGATCTGTTGTAATTTTGTGTATTTGGTGACCTGTTCATCTTCCATATTTGAGTTTCCATTTTATTTTTAATATTTAGAAAAATTTCTGAATTATTTCACTGAAAGGTTTATGCATTCCTTTAATTTGTATTTCAGAGCCTTCATCTATACCAATGAATCTTCAATTTGGCCTTTTAATGTTATCTCAGATTTCTTGAATATTCTGTTCATGATCTCTTACCTTTTTTCTATGCTGAGCTTTATTTTCAAGATTATATACTTTGTCTTTGAGGCCTGAAGATCTGTCTTCCAAGTGGTATAGTCTACTGGTAATGCTTTCCAATGAATTCTTAATTTGGATTATTGATTCCTTCATATTGAGTACTTCAAATTTGTTCTTTTCAGAATCTTTATCCTCCTTATTGAAGTGATCTTTTGCTTTTTGTATTTTTCTCTCTGCTTTCACTCCTTACATCATCTTTTACCTCATAAATCAGTTTAACTATGAATTTTCTAAATGCCTTCTCTGATGTTTCCTCTAATGTGGTGTAAATTGAGCTTGTTGTTTAGGCATTTTATGAGTTCTTTGAGAAAGTTTGTTCCCTTGCTTTTTCATATTGTTTGTTTGTCTCCCATCTATCTGAATGGATCTGAAGCAGCAGAGTTTATACCCTATTGATTAGTAGTATTCTTGTAGGTTTCCAGTACTTCACAAATTTGGGGTAGCCAAATAATAAGAACAACCTATACAAACAATATATAGCATTAAACTAAGTACTTGGTTTCTATTATGGCATATACAATATTAATTGGCATAATAAGCAGAAATGGTAGGATCTGCAGTTGCTGTAAGTAAAACCAGTAAGTATTCATGTGTTAGGTCTTGCATAAAATCAAGCAAGAGGTGTTACCTATGACCCTCACTGTATTAATTATTACTATAGCATTAGTGGTGGGGTCTGGTGTTATACAAACCAATTAGTCTATATATTATAAGAGAAGTTAAGAACAGAGTTAATTAAGAGGAAAGAAGAGATAGGTGGGTAGAAAAGGGTTTGCAATTTCAAAAGGTGAACTGGAGAAATGCAAAAGCAACATAGGATGTGATGTTTATGAGGGGGGAACAGAAAACATAGAAATATAAAAGAGTGAAAGAATGACAGAATTGGGCTATTAGTAGGCTGCCTCTCCAATCATAGGATTTTCTACTCTAAAACTGACCATAGTACTTCTCAACTTTTTCCAACCTAGTGATGTAATTCTGATGTTCCTGAAAGCAGCTTAACTCTAATTTTGTCCCTTTTTCTTGTTTAATGTACCCAAAATTTCAGAGTCTAAGACACTCTGACTGCCCAATATTGAGTTTTAGTGAAGACCTTCTCTCTCTTGTCTCGCAGAGAAGCACATTCCTGCTGCTTGAATCTCGGGTCACTGAGCTACAAGAAACACTGATTTCCTGTAGTCCACCTTCTTCTTTTTTCTTCATACTCTTTTGAACACCATTGGATTGTAATCCATGAGAATTTATCCTCAAGAGTTTTATTATGTGGCCTTCAGTAGTAATCATAACTTCAATTGTTTCATGTATTTTAAAACAGTATTTATCTGAGATTCAAAACAAGCACTATGAATGATGGTATTCTACTACCATTGAAGATTAACTCTTTTTTCTTGACTTCCCCTCAGCAGAAACTCATGAGTTCAATTTCTCATGCCTTTCCTTCTCCTCATTGTCTACTTCCTCTGAGCAGGATGCTCCTGCAATAATTCAATCTGTGCTTTTTACAGCCAAACGTTGCAATTCTCCTTTTCCCTCTAAGTCTTAGCAGAGGGAAAAGGAGAGTAAATCATCAGCAACACCACCAGTGAATGATAGTGACACTCTGTCCTTCTAGATATTCAGGAAGAGCAAGAGCAAGAGCAAGAGTTGTCTACAAGGGAGGATGACAAGGAATCATACCTTACTGAGGTAAGATGAACTTAATGGCTTTTAGTATAAATATTGCTTTCTGAATTTCCTGTTTTTCAGTTAAATACAGCTGTTAAAACAGGAAAATGAACATTATCCTTATTAGATTCTGTTTTGTGAAGTGGTGGAAAAATAGACCCTTCTTGACAAATATTGGTTGCAAAAGCACATTTGCAAATCACAGCATCAGTTTATAAATTTTGTGCTAGGTGTGCTTTTCCTTGCAAGAAATGTCTCTTTTTTGGATTAAGCATTTTATAATTGATTACAAACAGATTTGAGGTACAACCTGTGGGAAAAAACTCGTGTGCCTTCCAAAGGTGTACCCTTATTGCTGTTTTGGGGAACCCTTGACTTTTTCCAGTGTTTCTCAAGTGCTTTCAATATTAAGAGAATAAAAACTGTATGCTCACAGCATGACATAGTGCTCACAATGCTTTCACTTCTGTAATTGCAGGAGTTCTCAGAACAACTTGATGATAGTAAGTATTCTGAAATTTCTTGGCGAGGAAAACAATCTTGCTTTGAAGACACGTGTGATATCCTTACCAGCTTCTCTTTGAAGAGTCACCCTAATTCTGGGTTTCTGGAGGAAATGAGGATAGTCAAAGAAAAACCTAATTGAGAAAAAAAACCTAAAGCCAGGTTTCTCTACCTCTTGGAGAATGGTGCTAACCTTAGATTTATGTGGGGTTGTGTCCTTGATGATTGGGGTGCCTACTGTGGTTCTGTGACGTGTGATTGTGAATATCTTTGACTCCATGTATTATTTCCCACTAAGAGAGTGCAGTTATTTGCTCCTTTCAACTTCCTAAAAATTAAAACTCCTCATGAACACAAACATTGCACACCCTTTATGTATATGAACTCAAGCCTCATGGAAGTTACTCATATACTATGGGGTTAATTTCCAGAACATATAAACAACAAAAAAAAAAACCTTAATATCAAAAACCAAACTAATCAACAAATATGCAGAAGTTTTAAATAAACATTTCTCAATACAAGAAACACAAATAGACAACAAATATATGAAAAAAGGTTTAATACCATTAATAATCAGGGAAATGCAAATCAAAATTACAATGAGATTTCATCTCATTTCAGTTAAAATGAATGGCAATTATCAAGAACAAATAACAATAATTTCTGTTGAGAATGTAGGAGAAAAGGTATATTTATGCATTGTTGGTGGGACTGCAAATTAGTACAACCCACTCAGAAAGCAGTAGGGAGATTTCTACAAAGACTAGGGATGGAAACACCTTATGACTTTGTTATCCCAATCCTGGGTATTTACACAGAAAACCTAAAGTCAGCATAATAGAGTGAGACATGCATACCAATGTTATAAGCACACTATCCATAATAGCCAAGTAACGGAAGCAGCATAGGGACTCATTAACAGGTGAATGGATAAAGATAATGTGGTACATATATGCCATAAAATTTTACTCAGCCCTAAAGAAGAATGAAATTATGTCATTTTCTGGTAATCATGGGAACTTGAGAAAATCATACTAAATGATTTAAGCCAGACTCAGTCAAGTTTCAATTTTTTTCTCATATGCAGAAACAGCAGAGAAATAGGAATAAAAAAGGGGGTTCTTGTGAAAATAAAAAAGGAGAACTGTGAAGTTGAGGAAGGGAATTGAGGGGGGGAGGAAAGTAGGGTGGGAAAAGGAAACAGAACAAAATAGATTAAATCATGCTAGGTGCATGTATGCATCCATGAAAATGAATTCCTCTTTTGTGTATAATTATAATACACAAATTTAGGAAATAATAAATGAAAAGCAGACCTGGAAATGAGAGGATGAGGATCAGGAGGAGGGAGGAGGGGGATGGAAAGGGAAAGGATTGGAGGAAATTTTACGTGAGCACAATATGTTATATGCATTTATGATTGTGCTAAAATGAACTCCACAGTTTTATATAACATTAATGCACCAAAATCAAACAAATAAAAAATCCCTACAAAATGTGGGTGGAATGAAGGGATCCTTACAGTGATTCATGCTGTGCATTTTAGTACTGTTTTAGATTATTTGGGCTATTTATGATGCCTTTTGCTACAAGGCCAATGCCTCTGTGTCTCATTTGTTTCCTGTTCCTGTTTTTTCCCAAACTCCTTCCACCCAGATGCTTGTTATCCATGAACATCCCTACACTCCACCCCTGTGTCTATACCAAGAAAGCTCCCCAAGTGATCCATAATTACCAATAACGAAACACACTAGCAATTACTCTGTTTCATCCTAGATTTCCCTGAAGACCTGGTTGAGATGCCCTCACTGCAAAGAGTAAGACCACATTTTGTGTCTCATATAGAAATGTAGTTCTATTTTCAATCAAATTTAGATACCAGAATCTTACCATGTACCTTATCTTTGAAAAAACATAATGTCATTGGTTGGGTAGAGTTGAATGGGAATCTACAACCAACTGACACTTGACCCCAGAGTTACAAACTGCATCTTTTTATAAAATGTATAGTAGAAGCTTTTCCTTATGCACCAGTTTTACTCCTTGGATTGAGGATTGTGAATACAAAATCTAAATGGACTTGAGAGGTATGCTCTGCAAGAAGGGCTCTTTCTTGGTATCCTCTACCATAGTTTTTGGGGTCTATGAACTTTCGCTACACTATATTCCTTATCTGTTTTTTTTTTAAGTCATCAAGAGTAAAACTGATCTGTGTAAAGAGTACTACATGGTGCCAGGCGTGGTGGTGCATGTTTGTAATCCCAAGGGCTGGGAGGCTGAGGCAGGAGGATTGAGAGTTCAAAACCAGCCTTAGCAACTTAGTAAGGCCCTAAACAACTAAGTAAGACCGTCTCTAAATAAAATATAAAAAAGGGCTAGGGATGTGGCTCAGTGGTGAAGTGCCCCTGGGTTCAATTCCCAGTTTCCCCCCCTGCTCTGTCTCCCCAAAAGTACAGCATTGTCTGATCCTTATAGTGTTTTCTTTTCTCTAATTGCAGATTTCTCCTATTATCAACAAAGGTATGTATTCTGAAATCACTCTGTTGCTGAGAAAATACCTGACTGATTTTAGTCTAGGGAATCTTGATTCTGGGTTTCTGCTGGGAGGGAGGATTGAGGGGGTTCAGCGAGACAAAATGATTTTCATGAATATGGAGCTGTGACCATGGAGGCTCCTGGGGAACCCTGTGAACCACAGGGAAGACTAGGTAAATCTTGTGTGAGCCAAAGTGGCTTCACCTGATACAGGGAGGAATGGGCAAGTCACTCTTTATGTCGACTTTCCTCTAGTTGCCTCTGCCGAGGAATGGGAGATTGAAAGCATTAGCAGTGACTGGGAGGACTATGATGAAGGTAGGTAAACCACATTCCAGGTAGGTTGAAATGGAAGAGTGTCTTAGGAATAGTCAGGTTATACCTTTTGCCGAGGAGGCTGAGGCAAGAAGGGAGAAAAAAGAAAATATGTTTGAAAGTGAGTCTTGTTCTTTTGATTAATGGCTTAATGGTAACAAGTTCTGTGTCTGTGAGTTTTAAATGTACTTCATTTCTTGCTGATATTTAAAGAGCTTTCCCAGAACACATGCTCTTTCTTGCCTCTGGCACTTCTAAACAGCAAAGCTTTGGGTGGTGATTATTAGTGCACTCCTTGGGGATTGTGGAGAGGTTGTGAGTTTTGAGAGGACTGTTTGAGTTTTGAGTATTGATGGAGGGAATCTTGTGGGACCCAATTCTCTCACAGGCACATCCTTAAAACTACTGTGGGGCATAGATGTAGATGGAATAGGATTTTTTTCCTTCTGAACTTTGAGGACTCAGTAGTGCCTTCGTGTTCTCTCCTTACTGTTTATTTCTTGTGTGAAGGGCACTCCCAGGGGTGAATGACATAAGGAATATTTGGTCTGGGATCATTGCAAAACCATCATTGTCCTGGGAAGAAGGGCATGACCTGGAGCACATTTCCAGCCTCAGCTTCTCACCTAAACACAAACTCTGGGATGATGTTTTTCCTCCTCAGTTCCCTGATTTTTCAGAAGACCAAGAATTTCTCCTTAAATAAATAGTTCTGAACTCTTTACTCTCTTCCAAAATCAGTCTTTAGAGTATGATTTCTGTCTTTATATCGAGGAATTCCATTTTGGACTGGATTATTCTCAGATCACCATTAAATGTTCAGGAAACTCCATGTTATAATGTGTAGACAGGCACAGAACTTGACCAGTGTGACAGATGACACTTTTTTTCTTTGGAGGACCATCATCACTGGCCCGTTGACCAGTATCACCAGTCTCCCAGTAATCTTGCTCCAGAGCTCCACGCCTCAGCCCGAGCACCCTCAGTCATGTCCAGGAACGGACACTAGAGAGACCTCTGTTAGTTGAAGGGTAAGTGAATCTTGGTTTCTTTCTGAATTGAACCCATAAAGAAGCAGATATAGGCATGAACTGGAGCCTTGGTGACACGGGTCTAGGGAAACAGCCTGGTTTGGTGATGCACACCTCTAATCTCTATGATTCGGGCAGCTGAGGCAGGAAGATCACAAGTTCAATGCCATCCTCAGCAACTTAGTAAGATCCTGTCTTACCCCCTACCCACCCCAACACACACCCAAGAAATAATACTGTTCTACTTTAGACAGGGGAGTGTAGGGAGGGGAAGGAAGGGGGTATAGGGATGGAAGGGATAGTAGAGTGAATCAGGTATTAATACCCTGTATTCATATATGATTACATGACTGGTGCAATTATACATCATGTACAACCAGCAGGTTGAGAAGTTATGCTCCACTTACGTATGATGTGTCAAAATGCATTCTACTGTCATGTGTAACTAATTTGAACAAATAAAAAAAATAGTGTTCTAGATTTGAGGGAAGGACAATGGGGGAATATTTAATTCAACTTCATATATTTCAAATATAAACTTGGGGTCATTCATATCTGTTTTTTTTAAAGGTTGTTTTTTTCATCATTACAAATGGCAGTGAATGTCTCTTATTTCTTGTTCTCTTTACACTCTCCAACCAGGATGACATTTTCGTAACAGTCTTAGTGTTTTGATAGGGTCAAAATTTTCCACCCTATTTTTAAATTATAGTGCATTATCTCTAGAAGTCTCCATGTATCTTGAATGAAAAGTGGTATTGGATTAAGTCATCTACTCATAACTATAAATTTTGCCACTAAAAATTTTGTTAGGAATGTAGATATGATTCAGGCCAAGAGGCTATGTAGACAGTTATGTCAAACCAGGGAGCCCTGAGGGCAGTGGGATGGAAAGGAACAAGCAAAAATGATGGGGTGGCATTTTCTCATTTTTCCACTTCATAATTTTCAAATAGATAACTCTGTGAGCATTGTGCTAAAACTTTTCATAGTTTGACATATGAAGTTGTCAAAGGGTTGTAAAGTAAATGCTTTTAAAGATTTAATGGTATAATTCAGTCAGAGTCTACTGTACAAATGCTTGTTTTCCACCCTTTGCTGAACTACTACCATATCTCTGTTTCAGAGAATTGAAGACTTTTTATGGTCATCCTGGTAAATTTTGTTTTTAGTATTCACCTAAGACACTGGATATTGTGCAGGTAAAGGTGAAAACGTCATTCTTCCTGGACTTCATGAGTCTTCTAAGTTTTCACTTAACCAGTTTTTAACCAATTGTTTCACACTGCAGGTCTATCATAATAGGAAAATATACATATTAGCATGTTTTCGAATTCACTGAGCACGGAAACTATTTCAACTTCAAATTAAGTAACAACAACTTTCCTCAAGCTAGATTGAGAAAAGAGCAGTCAGTTTTATCACAACAAAAATTGCCCTTTACCTGGCACATAGCTCAGCAACGACAGATGAGGAAATAAGCAACCCCTGAGGAAAGCCCATTATACCAGTTTGTTTGGATAAGTTAATATGGTAAAGTAAAAGTCTTTTTTGTTATTTTTACTATTTGTTGGAGTTTTAACTGTTTGTTTCATAAAATTCTCTTCAAGTATGATTTATGACACAGTAGCAAATTTTAAAAATAAAATGTACCTGACTTGAGTATGAAGAAGAATAGAAGCTCAGAATAAAAGTAAAATTAGAGATAATTTCCATTAGAAAAAAATAAGCAAGAATAAAGGATGAATGAAATATGCTCTTATGGTTTCTTTTGTAGGCAATGGGAACAAAGTCGTCCAGAATGGATGAACAGAGCACAGGGGAAGACAAAGATAGAGCCAAGCAAGGACTTCATTACTTTCACACTGCTCTGATGAGGCTGAGGTCAAAGCCTGTACTATTCTTCTTTCCCCTGCAGCACAGCCTGGGCATGTCCAGGCAGCAGGTGGGAAAGAAGAAAAGATAAGCCTGAAGGTGGACTCCTTGGGAGAATTAAAGAGTGAGGCAAGAATGTCGCCTTGGTTCTTTATTGAGGAATCCCTAGAGGGAATGCAAATTGCCCTGAGGGCCAATTACCTGATGGCATTCAAGAGTAAAACACTGGTAGGTGTTTTGAAATATGGAAACATTGAACTTTTTAATGGTTGAACAAAACCATGTTCTTGTGGTTTTTTTAAAAAAAATAATAAAAATGTATATAGTTTAATTATTTCAGAAAGCACAGGATGTTCATGCAATTCCAATCTCCACATTCACAAGAACCCAGTGGATTGGTACTGCCAAAAATGTCATATGAGAGTGAGCATGTAAAATTTAAGACATTTTAATTTAATTGCTAACACTGGGAAAATTCTGGGCAAACTCATATTGATCACTGCCCTAGATCCTCTGGGGCCAGCACTCAGTTGGAAAAAGTTCCCAAAGATACACACACACACACACACACATACACATATGCATTTGTATATCAGTCCATGCTCTTCTGTGGTAAGCCATTCTTATAGACCGTGGCCGCCATTAGAAAATGGCGCCGGCTTCCACTGTGGCCTGTGGTAAACAACTCCTTTTATGGAGAGTTGGCGCGCAATCCCTGACCACCCTATGAGAAAGATCCACGTGGCGGCTTAAGATTGGTATGCGGGAGGCTTTATTAGGCTATGCTTGGGCGCTCGGCGGGGGGTCGCTAGAAGATGATACTTGAATCAAGGCCTGAATAAACTGCTGAAAGAAGAATCCTGTGTCGTGTGTTCCCTTGCCGGCGAGGGGTCGCGACACTTGGTGGCCCGCACGGGGAAGAATATTCCTTGAACCCAGGATCCAGAACTTTCAGCAGTCAGGGTGGTGCACCGGTAAGTTCCCAGGTAAGTGGGAATCCGATAGCAAATAGCGGGACGCTCCTCTGTAAACAAAGAGAGAGCGGGGCAAAAATAATAGAATAGGACGCTCCTCTGTAAATTAAGAGAGAGCAGGACTTTTGTACTTTCACTTTCTTTATAGCTCTGAAAACATTATGGGCGCTACTTCTTCAAGCCCAATTTTGTTGGCCCTAGATGGGTTGCTACGTTCAAAAGGACTTAAGTTAAAGCAGAGTACTTTGCAAATGTTTTTGAGAGAAGCTGATATAGCGGCTCCTTGGTTTGCCTTTTCAGGGAGTCTTACGATTCCTAGCTGGGACAAATTAGGGAAAGATCTAGATTTCGCTCGTGAGCAAGGCGCCTTAGAGGGTGGTGTTATACCACTTTGGAAGTTAGTTAGAGGATGTATAACAGATGGTAAATGCCAAGAAGCTGTGAGTGAGGGTCAAGCTGTTCTTGAGCAACTGCATGAGGAAAAATCTGAAGGATCACATAGTGAAGTGGCAGAGAGTATTAAGAGTAAGAGTAGTGAGAAGGCAAAAGAGCCTGAAAATAAAAATAGGAGAAGGCTCTACCCAGACTTGACCGAATTAAAAACGCCTGAGAACACAAGCGACTCAGAGAGTTCTGAGGACCTTGATATATTGCTACAACAACTACGCAAGATAAAAATGAAGAAGAAGAAAAAGGAGATACAGGGCATGCAGGCCTACTGTAAGAAGGGGAAGGGATCTAATATCGGTCAACAAAACTCTGAGGAGGAGGAGGTAGAATATCTAGAAGAAGATATGGTGCCGGTTGCCCCACCCCCGTATGTGGGGGGGAGCCAAGGTTCCGGGAGATCTTTTCATGCACAAGTTTGGAGGACAGTTAATACAGATATGGGACTTGCATACCCTGTATTTCAGGATAATAACAGGGGAAGATATCATGAGCCTTTAGACTTTAAGATAATTAAAACCTTGGCAGAATCTGTCCGCACTTATGGCATAGATGCCGCTTTCACTCTCACTCAGGTGGAGGGACTTACTAGATTTTGCATGACTCCTTCAGATTGGGCTAGTCTAGTCCGCGCTTGTGTTTCCCCAGGGAAATACTTGGATTGGAGAGCATTTATGCTAGAGGGTGCAGTAGAGCAAGCTGCCCAAAATCATGCAGCGGGACGCCCTGCCTGGGATAAGGATATGCTTTTGGGACAAGGCAGGTTTGCTAATCAACAAACAGGATACCCCCCTGAGGTATATGAACAGATTAATAACATTTGTATCCGTGCATGGAAATCACTCCCAAATAGAGGAGAAGTGTCTGGTAATTTGACAAAAATTATACAAGGCCCCACAGAACCTTTCTCAGACTTTGTTGCTAGGATGGTGGACGCCGCAGGAAAAATCTTTGGTGACCCTGATAGAGCAATGCCCTTGATTAAACAACTTGTCTTTCAGCAATGTACTAAAGAATGTAAAGCAGCTATTACTCTTTATAAAAACAAAGGCATAGAGGCCTGGATGAAAGTCTGTAGAGAAATAGGTGGGCCGTTAACTAATGCAGGCCTTGCTGCTGCTGTTCTTCAATTATCACATAAATCCAGCCCTGTTGCCGGAAAGTGTTTTGGGTGCGGTCAAGGAGGACATTTTAAACGAGAATGTCCTAACAAGAAGGGAACATCCAAAATTGAGCCCGCCTCTGTTAGCCGTCCACTGGGCTTATGCCCCAGATGTAAAAAGGGAAAGCATTGGGCTAATGAGTGTAGGTCCGTCAGAGATATACATGGTCAACCTTTAAAAGATAGAAACATGTCAAAAAACGGCCGGGGGGGCCCCCCAACCCCAGGGCCCACAAATATATGGGGCAATGGAAAATGGGACAATGGAAACCGAGTCATGGCCGTCCCTGCGCCATCCCAAGAATCGCGGAGAGCCACTGTAGGTGCCGCGGGACTGGACCTCTGCTCCACCGCCAGACTCGTATTAACACCTAAAATGGGAGTCCAACTGGTGGAGACTGAATTTAAAGGACCTTTACCACCTGGCACTGTGGGTTTGTTAATTGGGCGTGCTTCCTCTGTCCTACAAGGCCTTCATGTTTTCCCTGGGATTATTAATCCGGACACGGTGGGAACAGTAAAGGTTATGGTGGAGGCTCCAAAAGGCATTGTGTCCATTTCCCCAGGAGATCAGATTGCCCAATTGCTAATTCTACCCAGTTTACATACCCGCTTTCCTGCTGATTCCTTTTTGAGGACAAGTGATGAGATTGGAACCACCGGAGGGAATTGCGTTTACTTGTCCTTAGATATGAATGACCGTCCTACTTTAAAGTTAACTATAGAAGGCAAATTAATTTTAGGATTACTAGATACTGGGGCAGATCGTAGCATAATTGCTTTAAAGGACTGGTCAAAGGGGTGGCCGGTGCAGCTCTCAGATCAATCACTAAGAGGTTTGGGATACGCTCAAGCTCGACAAGTCAGCTGCAGGCATTTATCATGGAAAGATTCTGAAGGACGTTCTGGCACTTTTCAACCATATGTGCTCGATCTCCCAATCTCTCTATGGGGACGTGATCTTATGAAGGACATGGGGTTTCAACTTAGTAATGAATATTCAACAGTTGCCCAAAAGATAATGCAGGACATGGGGTATAGACCAGGTCTTGGATTAGGAAAAAATTTGCAAGGACGTAGACATCCCTTAGAACCTCAACAAAAACTTAATAGACATGGGCTGGGTTTTTCCTAGGGGCCGCTGAGGATCAGGTGCCCATTACCTGGAATACAGGGGAGCCGGTGTGGGTTCCTCAGTGGCCACTCCCCTCTGAAAAATTGACTGCAGCTTGTGCTTTAGTACAAGAACAATTAAAGTTGGGACATATAAAGCCCTCCACTTCTCCATGGAATACACCCATATTTATTATTAAAAAGAAGTCTGGAAAATGGCGGTTGTTACATGATCTACGGGCCATTAATGCTCAAATGCAGCTCATGGGACCCATTCAGAGAGGTTTGCCTTTGCTTTCAACAATTCCAAAAAATTGGCCAGTGATATGTATAGACATTAAAGATTGTTTCTTTTCCATTCCATTGCATCCTCAGGACTCCGAGCGTTTTGCTTTTACTCTGCCTTCCTGTAATCATGAGGAGCCTGATCAAAGGTTTGAATGGGTGGTTTTGCCTCAAGGCATGGCCAATAGTCCTACAATGTGTCAAATGTTTGTAGGAGCGGCCATTGTTCCACTCAGACAAAAGTATCCATTGTTAAAGTGTATACATTATATGGATGATATATTGCTGGCAGCCAAAACCAAATCTATGTTGGAAGCAGCTTACACTGATTTGGTACATTTATTGCAATCAAAGGGCTTGCTTATTTCACCTGATAAAGTACAAACAGGAGATTCTATTGATTATCTTGGTGCTAGTATCTCTTGTAAAACTATTACACCCCAAAAGGTGACTCTCAGGACTGATAATTTACATACCTTAAATGATTTCCAAAAACTATTGGGTGACATAAATTGGATTAGGGGTTATTTACATATTCCCAATGCTGAATTAAAACCCTTGTATGAAATTCTTAAAGGTGATTCAGACCTTTCTTCCCCTCGATATCTTACTGAGGAAGCCAGGTTAGCGCTGCTGGAAGTGGAGGAGGCTATACAACATGCTAGCCTTTGCAGGCGTCAAGAGGATAAGCCTCTTCAATTATGTGTGCTCACCACTGTACGGCAACCCACTGGAGTTTTGTGGCAAGATGGTCCTTTATTGTGGATACATCCACGTATATCCCCTGCAAAATCTCTTGAGTATTATCCTGATGCAGTTGCTTCCTTAGCTATGTTAGGGATACAACAAAGTATACAATTTTTTGGTTTTCCTCCAACGTCTGTGATTGTCCCTTATACGTGTCAACAAATTCAAGTTTTGTGTGCTAACCTGGATAATTGGGCTATATTGCGATGCTCTTTTCCAGGAGAGATAGATAATCACTATCCTTCACATCCTCTTATAACATTTGTTAAGGAACATCCTATCATTTTTCCTAAAATCACTTCTTCTACGCCTATCCCAGGAGCTGCAAATATCTTTACAGATGGATCCAAAACTGGTATTGGAGCCTATGTGGTAAATGATCAACCTCCTATCCAACATCAGTTTGCTCCTGGCAATCCACAATGGGTGGAGTTACAAATTGTCATAAAAGTCTTTGAACAATGTCCGTTTCCTTTTAACTTAATCTCAGATTCTATTTATGTAGTTCAAGCTTTAAAGGTGTTGGAAGCAGTGGGTCCCATACACACTTCAGGAGTAATGTCTTCCCTTTTTCTCCATCTTCAAACACTGATTTGGAATCGCTCTGCCTGATTTTACCCTTTACATATTCGAGCTCACACAGGTTTACCGGGTGCTCTTTCTGCTGGCAATGCCCAAGCTGACCTTGCTACTTGTCCTTCTTGGATGTTCCTCGTTTCCTCCTTAGACCAAGCTAGAAACTTTCACAGTAAATTTCATGTTAATGCACGAGCACTTCAAAAGCGCTTTACTATCTCCCGTGCTGATGCTCGCCAAATTGTCTTAGATTGCCCTAATTGTGTCATTTTGCATCATCCTCCTTCTGTGGGCGTAAATCCTCGTGGTTTGCTGCCTTTAACAATATGGCAAATGGATGTCACTCATGTCCCTGACTTTGGCAAGCTTAAGTATGTCCATGTGTCTGTGGATACTTGTTCTGGCATTATCCATGCTTCCGCTTTGTCTGGTGAAAAGGCTGGAAATGCTATCACGCATTGCTTGGAAGCCTGGGCAGCATGGGGTTTACCACAGACCATTAAAACAGACAATGGTCCAGCGTATACTGGACGACAATTTTCTTCCTTTTGCAGCCAGATGGGTATCCAGCTTGTCCATGGTTTACCTTATAATCCACAAGGTCAGGGTATTGTAGAGCGTGCTCATAAGACTTTAAAAGAGATGTTAATAAAACAAAAAGGGGGAATTGGCTTAGGCCACACCCCGAAAGAGCACCTCTCCCTGGCTCTATTCACTATTAATTTTTTGAATCTGGACATCCAAGGGCGCTCTGCTGCGACTAGGCACTGTTCGCCCTCTGCCCCAAACTTTGGGCACGTTAAGTGGAAAGATGTACTTTCTGGACAATGGTATGGGCCTGATCCCGTGCTGGCATGGGCACGAGGTTCCGTCTGTGTTTTTCCACAGGACCGGATGGAGCCGGTGTGGATTCCAGAACACCTGACAAGAAGAGTCCCGACATCAATCAACCAACAACAGGAGGCGCTACAACAATCTCATGATGAGGACCATCACTCTGCTGAGTGCCCTGGTTCTAATGCTGACATTGATGGTACAGGGGACATCAATGCAGTGGTGGGCGGTAGCTCGAACGTGGCCAATGCCGATGCCGGTTCATAGCAATTCTAGTGTTCTCCCCACTCTTTTTTCTACTTCATGTGAGATGTCTGCTCCTTGTGTTTCCCCTAGAGGGGACCAAGATCGATCCTTCAATCTCTCCAGCATCAATCTCACAGGAGTTTTTTGCTTCAGTTTTTCCAAGGGTGATTGCATCCATTTAAAACTTAAGAACTTGACTAATTGGGAGGACCCATTGCAGTACAGTCGGATCTCGCAGGGAGTTTTGGTTGCAGCGCTCCTACAAATTAGCTCAGGGAAAAACCAGGGCTCAGGAAACTTGACAAATACTTCTGAGCTTAATATTACCACTCTGGCCATTACTTCCCAGGTGTTAATTCCGTTGTCTCCTTCTAATCAGACCTCTAATGCCACTCATTTTAAGGCTTCTCCTTATTGCACCCCTGAGTATGGCTTCCCCCCAAAATTCACGCCTTGTCAAGATCACTCTTGGGAGAAACATCAGGTGGCTAAATGTTTCTCTCTTTCCCCCTCTCTCAAAAGATATTTGTATAATTCTTCCAGCAATGCTTCCTCTGTAGGAACAGGTTGGTCCTGGTTTCAATGGTTGATTTCCAATGAAAAGGGAGCCACAGCTGATATTTCCGCTTTGGCTCAATTACGAGGAGTCCAAAGTTGGCTGTTTAATGTTTCTGGCAGTACCCAAGACTCGGAGCGAGGTAGGAGGCTTAAAATTTCTGCAAACAATTCACAATTAAGTAATGCTACGTTACCCTCCGCAGCAGTCTGTCTCCAATCTCCGTTCCTGTTTCTTTTGGCTAATGATACATCACAGGGGATGCTTAATTGTTCTAATGTTACCTGCTATTTGTCTGAGTGTTGGAATGGCTCCTGGACTATGGCAGTGATTATGAAAATTCCAACCTTTGTCCCGATCCTGGTTACTGCAGATCCAGAATCTTTTCCTATTGTTGAACTGATTAGAACCCGTAGAGATTTTGGAATTATGGCAGCTATAGTGACAGCTGTGGCGGTATCTGCTGCTGCAGCAGTTACAGCTGGAGTAGCCATGGCCAGCCAGGTACAAACTGCTGCCACTATTAATGAGGTTATTCAACAAACATCCACCATACTTGAATCTCAAAGTAGAATTAATCAACACATTTTATCTGGGATTCTGGCTGCTAATCAAAGGATAGATCTGCTTCAAGCTCAAGTTGAGGAATTGTCCTAGTACATTTAGGTTGTGTTGATCAACGTGCACATTTATGTATAACCTCTGTCAGATTTAATGATTCCAGGAATGCCTCCCGCATCATCGGGGAGTATCTATCCGGAACCTGGTCCATGGAAGCAGAAAACTTGATCCAGTCTCAACTAACTCAGATTGCTGTTTTGAACAGTACCCGTGTCGAACCAGTGACTTTGGGTCAATTCACCAGTTGGCTATCCTCTGCTTTTTCCTTCTTTAAGGAATGGGTGGGAGTGGGCATTTTTGGTGCTATGTGTTGCTTCGGTGTTGTGCTTTGTTTGTGGCTTCTCTGTCGCCTTAAAACTCGCCATGCGCAAGAGAAGGCTATGATCGTACAGGCTCTTGCGGCCTTGGAAAATGGCATTTCTCCACAAATCTGGCTTGCACATCTTAAACAGTGATTTCTGGGCATGGCCATTGCACCCCAAGTTAGTTTCACATTGCACTGGGATTGGCATGTCCTCTTCTTTATTCTCTCCCAGTGCTGAATAGCCTTTGCACTCTGCAGGTCTTGTTACCATTGCACGCAGATGGGTTTCAGGACTGGTCTTTCTTCTTGGCTACAGACTCTTTACCTTCCTCTGGGGCTTGGGGATTGTGTTGCCAACTTAAATTTTGTCATTATTACCAGGCTACCTCTGTTATCCTACTTCTCGCCGTCGTCACGATGCAGGATGTGAGGCAAAGCACTGCACTTGAGTGATCCCTCAACGGACCTCAAGGAAAGCATGTCCTATTGCATGCGGGTTTGACGTCCATGTCCCGCCCTACGAAAAAAGGCGTCGGCTGATATGGGATCAGGTCTGGGGAAGGCGCCTCCTTAGGACTGAACCATACATTGCAGCCACTTCTGCACAGTGGGATAGGACCTCTACTTTCGCCTGCATTGTTTTATAAAATAGAAGGGGGAACTGTGGTAAGCCATTCTTATAGACCGTGGCCGCCATTAGAAGATGGCGCCGGCTTCCACTGTGGCCTGTGGTAAACAACTCCTTTTATGGAGAGTTGGCGCGCAATCCCTGACCACCCTATGAGAAAGATCCACGTGGCGGCTTAAGATTGGTATGCGGGAGGCTTTATTAGGCTATGCTTGGGCGCTCGGCGGGGGGTCGCTAGAAGATGATACTTGAATCAAGGCCTGAATAAACTGCTGAAAGAAGAATCCTGTGTCGTGTGTTCCCTTGCCGGCGAGGGGTCGCGACACTCTTCAACTTCCAATAATTTTATTTTATGATTGTATAATGGTGCAAAACAGTACATGTTCATTAAAAATCATACTTTGAAATTTTTCTGTTTTCTCAGGCTAGAAAGATGGGATTTGAAATTCTTGTGATTCTGGTGAGTTTCATTACGGTGCAGTTCTGTCAGCCCAGAATTCATGAGGATCAACGCCTAATGCTCTACATTGTGCTGTTTTGCTATGCTGTATGTTCAGTTGGTTATATGTATTAAACATATTTCAATTTATGATATTGTAAATTTGAATTTTTTTCAGCCATCATAATTCAAGGAACATTTTTTTTGTATATGTAATTAGTGATTCATTATAATTCGTGGCTCTTTGTGGAAATCAAATCACAGGTCCCTAAGGAATGGGGATAAACAACTGATCCTTGGTTTTATGTAACAACAGAGTCATTGAGGTAAGAGCCCTCACCATCCAGGGGGCAGTCCACATGCAGATCTCCTTCCAGGACAGGAGTTCATTGATCTGAGGGGAGGGCAGAGCTACATGAGACAGACTACACCCATGTTCTCCCATGCTCAGTTTTCTACACAATGGGACAAGAAATGAGAGACACTGAAAAAGAACCTGCAGTTTCCCCTCTGTCTCTTTCCTTTTGTAACATCATTAAACATTACTCAGTTGCTCTTTCCTTCCCCCTGACTAGAGCATTGTGGACATGAGTGGGTTAAGACAAGATCATTGATGTAAATGAAGCAAGACAGGTTTGCATCATAGGAGGCATTTACAATGAGGATTTCCCTGGAACTGTTTAAATGGCACCTGTGGGCATTGGCTTAACCCTCTGTTTTCCAAGGAACTTTGGAGAATTTCACATCTACTGAGCCCACATCTCTAAGAGCAGAGGAAGGTGTCATTGCCTAAAAATTTAAACTGAATTCTCAGGACCTTGTTTAAGGAAGCACCCTCTGCACAGAGCTGAGGAAGCAATATTCAGAGTAAGGAGCAGACTGTGAGTTCAGAGCAGGTTTGGGTCTCACTTCTCTATGTACATGAATCACTGTGGAAAGTGCTGTGGCTTGACTATGAGCAGCAGTGGCAATTAGACTTCTCAGATGCTCAGGGAGCCTGGGTTGTCAGACTTGGATCCAGAGAATCAAGAATTTTTTTAAAAAACTCCTTGAAAGCAGAATGTGACTTGGATACTTTATGTTTCCATTCATAAGCCTTGCTGAGTTACTTTTCAAACAGCTATACAACACACCCAGGGAGGTTTCTAGTTTTGTTCCTCTACTTTTATTTGGAAAATAAGCCCTAGAGAGTTCCTTCCAGCAAGTTGTTTCAATTTAACATATTTGGTTCTAGTCAGTGAAGGATTCTTGAGGCCTGTTTCTGACTCTAAATCAGAAGTTTAGGTGGTGGGTGCCTGAAACCTGTTGGTACCAGAAGATATTATATATATACCTCTCAATGTCACTGATGTTTATAGTACAGGGCACAGGGGGCTGGTACTGTCCAGTGCCTGAGGGTCCTGGATGCTGAGGGAGGCTGAATTAGGATAGAATAGGCTTAGGACCCTGAAAAAGGAAAAACATCAATGCAGGCCCAAGTGAAACTAGGTAGGAGGAGACAAAGTATCATCACACATGTTCCCTTCTCTGGAGGCAACATCTAATTCCTGATTGAGGGGGGTGAAGAGAAGCAGGGCCCAGGCCATGGTAGAAAGGCCCCAAGAGCAATGCTTCCTGAGACCCTAGTGCTCAAACTTAATTTCCTGCCCTGCCTCTACTCAACTCTGCTCTGAATTGCACTGGATTCTAGATGGTTCTGCATCACTGGACAACAGGGTTCAGCTGAGGAGAGAAAAGTTCTCTGAGCATATTTTCTGACTCAGAGCACAATGAGCCTGTTACTATTCCTAGGAAAAGATGCTAGATCATAGATATCCCCGTCCTTCCTTTTGAAACCCTTTATACTGGTTTTATACTATAACATCCCAGGGCTTCCCCTTTCCTGGTAGTGAGATAAGGGTAAGGACAGCACCCCAGAATGTCATGGAGAATCCAGTCACTCTTCTTCCTAGATACCAAAGACTGTACTTTTACTTCTCCTCCCTCAACCCTTCCAAGTCACTGTTAGGATGTCACTTCTTGCTTGGCTCTGAAATTAGGTCTCTACAGCAGCACAAGTCAGGGTATTCAAACAAAGGGGGTGTGTGTGTGGCCCTATACTGGGATTTCTACAAAAAAAATTTTGCTGGCACAGACTTGGAACACATGAGCATCTGCGTCCCCCTTTACAGGGAATCAGGAGAAGGCAGGAACACTGGATATTGCATCAGGAAGGACAGACCAGAGCAAAAAAACTTCCCAATGTGCATCCCTTCCTTCCCCAGGTGGCCTTACATGGAGTATCCCAAGGCCCAGGGAGGCCAGCATACTGGGAGCTGGGAATTGCATGGTTTTGTACATCTGTTTCTGGCACCCTGTTTGCAGTATTTTTGCACAATCCCTGCTGCTTTGGTCACATCTGGTTATGGACAAGCATGATCATAATAGAATAGTCTCCAATGGTACTGGAGATGCATGGTTCTCATTTAGGCCCCTGGAGGTCAGTAGAGGCTGTTCTTCCTTCATGCCTAAGAGTGGAGCTCTGCAGAGAAATCTTCATATCCAGAACTGCAAAGAAAGAGTCTACCAGAGTTCCCAGATTTACCTCTGTGAGTTCCTGCCACAACAAAAAACATCACAAGCTCATGCAACTCCACTTGAGGTTTCTGTTGCTGCACAGAAAGTTCCAGCCTTATCACACTGCAGGCTGTTCTGCAGCTTGTCCACAAAAGTAAACAAGGATTGTGCCTTGTTTGGATATGCAGTCTCCCCCAAAATCTCACGTTTGAGACAATGCAAGGAAGTTTAGAGATGAAATGATTGGGTTTGGAAACCTTAATCCAATTGATGCATTAATCCCCTTGAATTCATAAACTGGGTGGTACTGTAGACAGGTAGGGTGTTGCTGGGTGAGGAAAGTTATGGTGGTGTCTCTTTCGGGTATATATTTCATCCCTGGTGGGTGGTGCTCACTCTCTCTGCTCCCTGGTGGCTGTGTCCTGAGCTGCTTTCTTTCTCCGCACTCCCATGTCATGATATTCTGCCCCATCTTGGGCCAACAGCAATGAAATTGACCATCTGTGAACTGACACCTCCAAAATGTGAGCCCCAGATAAAACCCTTCCTTCCGTACATTGTTCTTGTGAGATCTTTTGGTCACAGCAGTGAAATAGCTGACTAAAACAACTTCTCTGGCATCAGAGGTTTCCCAGAGGAACACCCAGTGTGAGAGGGTGGCAGACATATAACCAAGAATTGCACACCTACCCCTAAGAATTCTAGACTCCAAGATTGCAAGATTCCTTTGCAAGGACCCTCTGCTGTAGCCACTTCCTCCCAAACTGGGTTTTCATGTCACTGCTCAATATCTAGACCTGGAGAAACAAGTGGTACATGAACACTGTATTCAAAGATTAGTCTCAGGTCATCTGAGACTGAAATGCAGCCTTCCTGCTGTCTCTTGCTGCTTAGTATAAGAACTGTTCCTCCTCTTGATGTTCCTCCAGCACCCATCTGGAATGTGCAACACAGGAGGTGCAGGAGGAGGCAGGACTATTTGGGCCCAAGGTCCCCCTAAGATTTGTCCAAGTGGCCACCTTTGTGCACTGTGTGTTTGGGAGGGAGCATGACTCATGGCACATACTCTTCTCCTCCCCCAGCGCCACTTCTAGGCCCCTCTTCACATTCACTATTCTCAGACACAGTCACCTTGCTGACTTCTGCTTCCTTCCCATTATCAAGGACAGCCAGAGAGATGACCTGTCCCTTGACCCCAAATTCTAGTCCTAGGATCCAGGTAAGGACTGCTTCATAAGACCAACTCCTGCCTTGACTGCTCCTGTGGCAGAAGTGGGGCTTTCCACCCTTTTATGTCAAAGCCCATCTGGAGGGCCCTCTAATTAGGGATGACCCAGGTCTTTTGTATCCCAAAGCAACAAAGAGGTGCCACTTTGCCCTCCCTGATACTCTTAGCACCTCCCAAATGTTGTTCCTCACCTTAATGTGTGTGGATTCTCCTATCTCAGAGTCCCACTCATACATCAGAGCCTAGTGCCTTCCCTCTCCACTATTCTCCCAATCACTACCTCTGTCCTCAATCCTAGCCCCTCAGTCAACACATCTGAATTCTTGGCTCCTTAGCTTATGTCTTACTTGGGGGTCAACACCCTGAACAGCTCACCCCTTCTCAGTTTCTCCTCCTGGAGTCTTCCTCTGGCACAATCCCTGCTGCTTTGGTCATTGGGAGCATTCCCCGCACTATCTGGGCCCTTCTTATGCCCCACACCCCTCCTGGTCATCATGGCCTAAGTCATGGACACTTCTGCCCTGGCTTCCAGGAGGTTGTTCTGCTCCACTCAAATGAAACTTTCCATTAACTCTGGATTCACCTCCCAACCCATATTTGTGGCCACAGATGGGAAGGAGCATGGAATCGCAATATTTAACAGCTCTCTTCAATGTGTGAATATGACAGCTCCAACCCTGGATCCCAGCTACTAGTCAATGTAAGATAAGGCAAGGGAAGACTTGGCCTTGCATGGATTGGCTTCCCTTGATAGTGAAGCCATGGTTAGGTAAGGCAAGACAAGGAGAGGATGGCTTGGCTTGACCTCCCCTCAATAACAAAGCAATTGCAAGGCAAAGCAAAGCTGGACTTGTCTTTGTTTTCCCTTAATAGCCAAGCCATGGAAAGGAAAGGGAAGGCAAGACAAAACAAGGTAAGGGTTGGCCTAGCTTGGATTCCTCTTGATAACCTGTCGTGACCCCTCGCCGGCAAGGGAAAACACGACACAGGATTCTTCTTTCAGCAGTTTATTCAGGCCTTGATTCATGTATAATCTTCTAGTGACCCCCCGCCGAGCGCCCAAGCACAGCCTAATAAAGCTTCCCGCATACCAATCCTAAGCTGCCACGTGGATCTCTCTCATAGGGTGATAAGGGATTGTGCGCCAAACTCTCCATATTAGGAGTTGTTTATCACAGGCCACAGTGGAAGCCGGCGCCATCTTCTAATGGCGGCCACGGTCTATTAGAACGGCTCACCACAGTTCCCCCTTCTATTTTATAAAACAATGCAGGCGAAAGTAGAGGTCCTATCCCACTGTGCAGAAGTGGCTGCAATGTATGGTTCAGTCCTAAGGAGGCGCCTTCCCCAGACCTGATCCCATATCAGCCGACGCCTTTTTTCGTAGGGCGGGACATGGACGTCAAACCCGCATGCAATAGGACATGCTTTCCTTGAGGTCCGTTGAGGGATCACTCAAGTGCAGTGCTTTGCCTCGCATCCTGCATCGTGACGACGGCGAGAAGTAGGATAACACAGGTAGCCTGGTAATAATGACAAAATTTAAGTTGGCAACACAATCCCCAAGCCCCAGAGGAAGGTAAAGAGTCTGTAGCCAAGAAGAAAGACCAGTCCTGAAACCCATCTGCGTGCAATGGTAACAAGACCTGCAGAGTGCAAAGGCTATTCAGCACTGGGAGAAAATAAGGAAGAGGACATGCCAATCCCAGTGCAATGTGAAACTAACTTGGGGTGCAATGGCCATGCCCTGAAATCACTGTTTAAGATGTGCAAGCCAGATTTGTGGAGAAATGCCATTTTCTAAGGCCGCAAGAGCCTGTACGATCATCGCCTTCTCTTGCGCATGGCAAGTTTTAAGGCGACAGAGAAGCCACAAACAAAGCACAACACCGAAGCAACACATAGCACCAAAAATGCCCACTCCCACCCATTCCTTAAAGAAGGAAAAGGCAGAGGATAGCCAACTGGTGAACTGACCCAAAGTCACTGGTTCGACACGGGTGCTATTCAAAACAGCAATCTGAGTTAGTTGAGACTGGATCAAGTTTTCTGCTTCCATGGACCAGGATCCGGATAGATACTCTCCGATGATGCGGGAGGCATTTCTGGAATCATTAAATCTGACAGAGGTTATACATAAATGTGCACATTGATCAATACAACCCAAATGTACTAGAACAGACAATTCCTCAACTTGAGCTTGAAGCAGATCTATCCTTTGATTAGCAGCCAGAATCCCAGATAAAATGTGTTGATTAATTCTACTTTGAGATTCAAGTATGGTGGATGTTTGTTGAATAACCTCATTAATAGTGGCAGCAGTTTGTACTTGGCTGGCCATGGCTACTCCAGCTGTAACCGCTGCAGCAGCAGACACTGCCACAGCTGTCACTATAGCTGCCGTAATTCCAAAATCTCTACGGGTTCTAATCAGTTCAACAATAGGAAATGACTCTGGATCCGCAGTAACCGGGATCGGGACAAAAGTTGGAATTTTCATAACCACTGCCGTAGTCCAGGAGCCATTCCAACACTCAGACAAATAACAGGTAATATTAGAACAATCAAGCATCCCCTGTGATGTATCATTAGCCGAAAGATTAGCCAAAAGAAACAGGAACGGAGATTGGAGACAGACTGCTGCGGAGGGCAACGTAGCATTAAACAATTGTGAATTGTGTGAAGTAATTTTAAGTCTCCTACCTCGCTCCGAGTCTTGGGTACTGCCAGAAACATTAAACAGCCAACTTTGGACTCCTAATATTTCCCTGGGGAAACACAAGCGCGGACTAGACTAGCCCAATCTGAGGGAGTCATGCAAAATCTAGTAAGTCCCTCCACCTGAGTGAGAGTGAAAGCGGCATCTATGCCATAAGTGGGGACAGATTCTGCCAAGGTTTTAACTATCTTAAAGTCTAAAGGCTCATGATATCTTCCCCTGTTATTGTCCTGAAATACAGGGTATGCAAGTCCCATATCTATATTAACTGTCCTCCAAACTTGTGCATGAAAAGATCTCCCGGAACCTTGGCTCCCCCCCACATACGGAGGTGGGGCAATCGGCACCATATCTTCTTCTAGAGATTCTACCTCCTCCTCCTCAGAGTTTTGTTGACCGATGTTAACTCCCTTCCCCTTCTTACAGTAGGCCTGCGTGCTCTGTGTCTCCTTTTTCTTCTTTTTCATTTTTATCTTACGTAGTTGTTGTAACAATATATCAAGGTCCTCAGAACTCTCTGAGTCGCTTGTGTTCTCAGGCATTTTTAATTCGGTCAAGTCTGGGTAGAGCCTTCTCCTATTTTTATCTTCAGGCTCTTTTGCCTTCTCACTACTGTTACTTTTGATACTCTCTGCCACTTCACTATGTGATCCTTCAGATTTTTCCTCATGCAGTTGCTCAAGAATAGCTTGACCCTCACTCACAGCTTCTTGGCATTTACCATCTGTTATACATCCTCTAACTAACTTCCAAAGTGGTATAACGCCACCCTCTAAGGTGCCTTGCTCACGAGCGAAATCTAGATCTTTCCCTAATTTGTCCCAGCTAGGAATCGTAAGACTCCCTGAAAAGGCAAACCAAGGAGCCGCTATATCAACCTCTCTCAAAAACATCTGCAAAGTGCTCTGCTTTACTTTAAGTCCTTTTGAACATAGCAACCCATCTAGGGCCAACAAAATTGGGCTTGAAGAGGTAGCTCCCATAATGTTTTTAGAACTATAAAGAAAGTGAAAGTACAAAAATCCCTGCTCTCTTCCTTTTACAGGGGAGCGTCCCTTTTTATGAATTTCCCGCTCTCTTCCTTTTACAGGGGAGCGTCCTGCTATTAGCTTGCGGATTCCCACTTTACCTGGGAACTTACCGGTGCACCACCCTGACTGCTGAAAGTTCTGGATCCTGGGTTCGAGGAATATAATTCCCCGTCCGGGCCACCAATTGTCGCGACCCCTCGCCGGCAAGGGAAAACACGACACAGGATTCTTCTTTCAGCAGTTTATTCAGGCCTTGATTCATGTATAATCTTCTAGTGACCCCCCGCCGAGCGCCCAAGCACAGCCTAATAAAGCCTCCCGCATACCAATCCTAAGCTGCCACGTGGATCTCTCTCATAGGGTGATAAGGGATTGCGCGCCAAACTCTCCATATTAGGAGTTGTTTATCACAGGCCACAGTGGAAGCTGGCGCCATCTTCTAATGGCGGCCACGGTCTATTAGAACGGCTCACCACAATAACCAAGCTAAGGCTCACGAGCGAAATGACAGCCCATGACAGCCAAAGCATGTCAAGTGAAGGCAAGTGAAGGTAAAGCTTGACCTAGCTTGGCTTGGCTTCCCCTTGATAGCCAAACCATAGTAAAAATGTTTAGGCTAGGCAAGGCAAGACAAGAATGACCTTGCCCTCAATAGCCAAACCATGGCAAAGAGAAGCAAGCCAAATTCATAGCAAGGCAAGATAAGGCAAGGTAAGGATTACCTTATTTTTGGCTTAACTTCTTATCAATAGCCATGCCATGGCAAGGTAGGTCAAGGTAAGGCAAAGGTGAACAAAGCAAGGCATTTCAGACAGTATTGTAATCACTGTGACAAAAATAACTGATAAGAATAACATAGAATAAGTTTATTTTGTCTCAAGGTTACAAAGGTTCAGTCCCTGCTGGGCAGAATCTACAGCTCTGGGCCTCAGATGAGACAGAGCATCATGGTAGAAGGGTGTGGCAGAGGAAAGCAGCTGATAGAACTAGGAATCAGACAGCTATTATTATCAGGGACAATATGTAAACCCCAAAGTTACACCCTCAATGACCTACTTCTGGTCATACTCTACCAGACTACAGTTACTGCCCAGTTAATCCATCAGTGGATCAATACACTAATTAGGTCACACCTCTCGTAATCTAATCATTTCACTTCTGAAAATGATTGATTGTGGAATATATTTATATAAACCATAACATTCCATTCCTGACTCCTGATCAATGAACAATGACCCACTGTACAGTGAAAAATACATTTATTCCATTTTCAAGAGTCCCTGTAGTCTTAACAGTTCCAGCATTACCCAAAATCCAAGTTCAAAATCTCATCTGAGACTCAAGGAAAACCCTTGGGTGTTACCCCTGTAAAGATAAAAATAAGTTACATATATCCATTATACAATGGCACAGAGTAAATATTTCCATTACAAAAAAAATGACATAGGGGCATATAATGGAGGGATGGAGCCAAATCCAGCTGGTCAAATAAATCCTGTAGCTTCACATCCAGCATCTGGGGACCATGGCCCTGTGATGTTCTCTCCAAAAGGCTTGTGTAGCTTTGCCTCTATGACCTTTCTGGTTGTAGCCCACATGACATCTCTCTTGGATTGTCTCTGCTCCATTCTTGCTCTTTCCTAGGCATACATTCCATATTACTGGTATCTCTTTATCTTGGTAGGTTTCCACAGTAGCTGCAGCTTCCTTCTCATGTCTTCAGGCATCACCCATTCAGAGGCAGCCTGCAGTGTTTCTGACCCTGCTATGCTTGGCCTGGACTCCCAAGCCTTCCTTTAAAATGTTAGCAGAAACCTTTATAACCCCCTAACTCTAGCATCCTGAATTCCTGCAGAACCAACAGCAAGTGACTGATGCCAAGGTCTGACACTATCTTAAGTAGTAGACAAGCCTCCTGGGACATGGCTATAGAAGACTTTTGCTGGCAGCATACTCACTCGGTAGTCTAATCTGGGACAGAAAAGATCCATTCTTTATAGGACATATCAGGGCACATACAGGATTGCCTGGAGCCCTTAGTTTGGGCAATGATTTAGCAGATAAAACTACACATGACATACATATTTTCTCTACACTAGAAGAAGCTATAAATTTTCATTAAAAGTTCCATGTCAATGCTAATACTTTACAAAAGCACTTTAAAATAACTAAGGAACAAGCTAGACAAATAATAAAACAATGTCAAAATTGTGTGACCTTTTTACCACAAGTTAATCTTGGAGTCAATCCTAGAGGATTGATACCTAACCATATTTGGCAGATGGACGTCACACACTTGCCAGAATTTGGAAAATTAAAATATTTGCATGTTACAGTTGATACTTCTTCTGGATTTTTGATGGGCTCCCTTCATGCCGGAGAAAAAACTAAAGATGTTATAGCTCATTGCTTACAAAATTTTGCCACTGTGGGTGTTCCAAAACAGTTAAAAACAGATAATGCCCCTGGTTATACTTCTACCTCTTTTAAACAATTTTGCTCAACATTTGGCATTACTCATATAACAGGAATCCCATACAATCCACAGGGACAAGGCATAGTTGAAAGAGCTCATCAAACTATTAAAATGTACTTATTAAAGCAAAAAGAAGGAATTGGGAAGGGGTATATATTCCCCAAAGATAAACTTAAAATAACCCTTTTTACTCTAAACTTTTTAAATTTGGATTCATCAGGACTTAGTGCTGCAGAAAGGCATATGTGTCCAAAAAATGTACATAAGCCCAAGGTACTTTGGAAGGATATTCTAACAGGACAATGGAAAGGTCCTGACCCAGTAATTGTCTGGAGTCGGGGGTCTGTTTGTGTGTTTCCACAGGGAGAACAGCAGCTGATTTGGATTCCAGAGAGATTAACCAAGGTCCTGACCCAGTGATTGTCTGGAGTCGGGGGTCTGTTTATGTGTTTCCACAGGGAGAACAGCAGCCGATTTGGATTCCAGAAAGATTAACTAAAGCGATTTCTACAGACCAAAAAGAAGATGATTTGGCTCAAATCCATAACAACTGATATCCAAAACTCCAGTTTGGCTATTCTTACATCTGCAACAGAACCAGGATGCTTTTTTCAATATCTATTTTATTATTGCCCTTTGCCATATCATGAAGTTCTATTTTGTTTTTTGAGCTCATACAGACCTAGGTTAATGTTTTGCTGATCAGTTCTATTTTTTGACTATACAGTTTTTAAGCATTGCAATGGAGATTTCACCTGTAAAAAGTTATAAGGCCTTTACTATAATGTTATGTGTTGTATGTATTATATTATGTGTGCACACTTGTGTTTTGTGTTATATGTTTGAATGTACGTATGTCCATATATCATATATGATGAGCGCTCATGATAAAATGGATCCAAATATTTTTTTTCACGTGATTTATATGGTTTAATTTAAATTGGGTAAACAACTGTTGAAGATTGTTTTAATATGTAAACAAAAAAGAAGGTTAACAGATCTGTTTGTTTACTTTCACCTTTCCTTTTCATTATGTTTAATAATTCTCTTAAAGATAATGTAAATTGTTAAGAAAATTGTTTTCTTTTAGTGCCTTCTGGAATGTTACATAATTTTTTCTTTAGCCATTATTGCCAGAATTCCTATCTTCATCCCAGTGCTGGTGAAGTGAAAGATAAAACCAATCTACAGCTTCTACAATAGCCATCACTGAACTGCTTGCAGAACTTGCCTGGACACATTGTGAGCTCACCTGTATGCATTGTGAACTATCTGTTGGTACAGCGAATTGTGGTAGTGCTGGAGTATTTTTGCTGATGGTGTCACCGGTGGTACAATTTTTCAAAGGAGCCCTCAATTGGCTTAATGTCATGGCATTTTGCATCCTCCTCTACTAGTGATGGTCTAAAATTTGGGGGCCAACAGAGGTGAGGCAAAGAACCTCACCCCCCCACAGGTGCAAAGGCCTATCCACAAGTATGGCTGTATGCTGGACCGGTAGTCAGTGACGGGTATGATCCAATTGCAGTGGTACCAACCTAAGACAGGAGGCTGACGCCTAGAGGTCAGTTCATCCGATGACGGGTAAGGACCATATGTTGAATTGGACTGCCTAACAGGCACGGTCCCTAAGCCACATGCTTGTTGTTTAAACAGAGAGGGGGAGATGTTGAGAGCCACAGCCAAAGGGGCCCCAGCAAACTTCCAGCTGCCAGCAAACTTCCAGCTGCTGGCTGATGATTGGCTCACAGCGGCCCCAGCAACATCTAGCTGATTGGCTCCTCGGCCCCAGCAACATCTAGCTGACTGGCTCCTCTGCGGTGATGCTCATTGGACTGTTTCCCTGCCCTTTCAGACCACGGAGCTGCTCATTGGGGGACTTTTTTGGCTCCTGTGCTAACTTCAGCTTTGTCAATCTGGGAATGAAGAAATTCTAAAAGATCGCTAGGTTTAAACTAAAACACCTGGCTTATGAGCAAGCGAATCGTTGGTGCAGAGATATCATTAGACCATGGAAACATGAAGATTTAAAAACATATATTAAATTATGTAGAGACATTAATGAACAAGAGCAAGTCGTGGCAGCTGCAGTAAAACAGGCTTTAGATGCCAGAGACATTAATGAACAAGGGCAAATTGTGGCAGCTGCAGTAAAACAGGCTTTAGATGCCAGGCCAAGAACATGCTACAATTGTGAACAAACAGGACATTTTAAAAGGAATTGCCCCATTGGAGGAGGGTTTAACAAAACTAGGTATCATAGGAGTAGAATACCAGGTATTTGCCCACGGTGCCGTAGAGGGAGACATTGGGCTAATGAATGCCGTTCTCAAACCACCATAGAGGGTACTCCATTATCAAAAAATGAACAAGGACCAGGTGTTTATCCACGATATTGTGGAGAAAGGCATCGGGCTCCATTGCCAAAAAATGGACAGGGGGGCCCAATGCTCCGGGGCCCAAAACCACAAATATACGGAGCACTGGAGGAACCCAGCAACCCCATCAGGGTAGTGCCCAGGACACATTGTCCATCAGATCCCTCATCAGACAAACCAGAGGGAGCGCAGGGTTGGACATCTGCGCCTCCGCCAGAGCAGTACTAACTCCAGAGATGGGAGTTCAAATCATTCCCACAGGGGTGAAAGGACCTCTTCCCAAAGGAACAGTAGGCTTATTATTGGGACTCAGCTCTTCTACTCTAAAAGGACTTATGATAAGTCCTGGGGTAATTGATCCCGATTATGAAGGTGAAATAAAAATTATAGCCAGTTCTCCAAAGGGTATATCAGTAATTTCACCAGGAGATAGAATAGCACAGTTACTAATAATACCCAGCCTACATGATAAATTTTCCAGTCGTACTGTAGAAAGAGGTTCCAAGGGATTAGGCTCCACAGGTGTAGATTGGGCTATGCTTTCTTTAAATTTAGATTCTCGCCCCATGCTAAAACTAAATATTCAAGGACATGAATTTAATGGGCTACTGGATACAGGTGCAGACCTTAGCATCATCTCTCGTCAAGAATGGCCAAAACATTGGCCATTACAACAAGCCACTCAAACGCTTCGAGGCCTAGGAGTGGCGACTAATCCCCATAGAAGTGCAATGGTATTAGATTGGAAGGATCCTGAAGGATGTGAAGGAACTATACAGCCATATGTATTGGATCATCTTCCCGTAAATTTATGGGGACGAGATGTCCTAGATCAATTAGGTTTGACATTAACAAATAACATCAACCAAAATACACCCACTATTATGACTAGACAAGGTTTTAGGAAAGGAAAAAGATTAGAAAAACAAGAACAAGGTATAACAGCACCAATTTTTCCATGCTGGAAAAATTTGGAGCTGACATTAACAAAGCTCTTCTTGCCAAGAGAAAAAGATTAGAAATGTATACCAAGGCTTCTTTCAAAACCAGTAACCAGAAAATTGAACATGTTTGGCTGGGCACAATCAGGAGCAACTTGTCAAAAGAAACTAACTTTATTTTTAGAACCACACACGCCAAACAAAATAGCCTCTCAGGAAAAACCCTCAGAGCCTCAACTGCCACCACCAGCTTTCCACAAGCCTCTCTCTCCCACACAAGCTTCTCTCAACCTCCCACAATCCTCCTGCTCTTGAGGCCGATTGGCTGGGTCACGTGGGCGGAGCCAAAAAAGTCCCCCAATGAGCAGCTCCGTGGTCTGAAAGGGCAGGGAAACAGTCCAATGAGCATCACCGCAGAGGAGCCAATCAGCTAGATGTTGCTGGGGCCGCTGTGAGCCAATCATCAGCCAGCAGCCTCTGAGTGCCTACACAGCTGGTCACAGTGGAACAACTTCCTAGGAAACCCCATGAAAACAGCGTGCCCCATAGTCTCTTCTCAAAGTAATTTTTACTTTTATACCCTTGAGCCTGAGATGGGTATGGTCTTGTTTCTCGGTAAAAGTACTTAGCATTTCTTTAGTGGCTATAATATCTTTAATAGCCACACCATTAGTTCCAGTTTTACTTGCACTGGTTTTTGGCCAAACAGAAAGGTTTTTAAAATCTTCTGCTCTGCTTTCTGCTCCAGATTATCACAGTAAACTTGAATAAAAGCTGCCATCAATATTCATGCCACCACCTGAATATTGTGCTGCCTTGAAATTTCCTTTACCAGATCAACTAGTTCATCACCTTTAAATTCAGCCTCACAGAAAGTCTTAGGATATGGGTAAAGTGCAGACAATTTCTGTTCCAGAATGTAACACATATTATCTCTAGTTCAGTTCCTAATAGAGTCCTCCTTTTCTTCTGAGCCCTCATGAGCCCAGTCTTTATTGTCCACAGTTCCATCAGCATTCTGGTCTGAGTTCCCATCAGAATCACTCATTAAGCTCTGTTAACAACATTGTAAATCTTTTCCAGATTATATCTCCAAAGTTTTCAAAAGTCCTTCAAATGGTCAGATTAGTCATATCAACAATCCAACTTCCCAGTACCAATTTTGGTCAGCTTCTTTGTCACTGTGTCCAAAAGACCTGATAAGAACAATGTATAATAAGAACAGTTCACTTAGGGGTACATTTTTGCACTGAAACCTAAAGATGTTTTAAAAAATAGTGCTTTGTCATTACTTTATTGACTCATGTGTTTGTACGTTTTTGTATGTTAATTTATGAATGATTTTTTTTTCATTAAAAAATACATACTCAAGAACCAAAAAAAAAAAAAAAAGAACAGTTCACTTTGGTTCACAATTTCAGAGGTTCTGTCCATGTTTGGCAGACTCCATAGCTCTGGGCCTGAGATGAGTCAGAACATTATGGTGGAAGGGTGTGGTGAAGGAAAGCAGCTCAAGACATGGCAATGAGGAAGCAGAGAGAGCTATTCTTATCAGGGACAAATTATTCACAACTCCAGTGACCTACTTCTTCCAGCCATATCTTACCATTTTATAGTTACTGCCCAATTAATACTGTGGATTAATCCATGGGTTAGATCATACTTCTCATAATCTAATTATGTCATCTCTGAAAGTGAGTTTTTGTGGGACACCTTTATCTCACCCATAACAGAAGACTTGGCTTGGTTTGGCTCCCCATACACAGCCAAGTTGTGGCTGAGAAAGAGAAGGCAAGAGAAGAAAAGACAAGAAAAGGCTCTTCCTCCATTGCTAAGCCATAGCAAAGGAAGGCGTGGCAAGGTGAAACTTCCCCTTTATTGATAAGCCATGGCCATGCCAGGCAAGGCCAAGCCAGGCCAATCAAGGCATGGTTAAGCTTGACTTGGTTTCCCTTTACATCCAAGTCAAAGTGAGTCGAGGCGGGCTTGGCTTGGATTGGCTTCACTTTGAAAGCCATGCCATGGCAAGGCAAGGGAAAGCAAGTCAAAGGCATGACCATGGTGTTTTTAGTCAGCTTTTCTATTGCTGTGACCAAGAGACCTGACAAGAACAATTAGAGGAAGGAAAGTTTATTCTTTGGCTCATGGCTTCAGAAGTTTCAAGTCTATAGATGAACAATTCCATTCCTCAGGGCTTGAGGTAAGGCAGAACACGATGGCAGAGAGTGGGGTAGAGAAAAGCAGGTCAGGACATGGCCACCAAGAATCAGAGACAGATTCCTAGAAATAGAAAAAGCTGTCATGGAATTCATTTGGAAAAATAAGAGACCCAGAATAGCCAAAGCAATCCTTAGTGAGAAAAAGTGAAGCAGGAGGCATCCCTATAGCAGACCTTAAACTACACTACAGAGCAATAATACCAAAAACCACATGGTATTGGTAACCAAAATAGACTTGTAGACTATGGTACAGAATAGAAGACACAGAGACAAACCCACATAAATACAGTTATCTCATATTAGACAAAAGCACCAAAAACATACATTGGAGAAAAGATAGCCTCTTCAATAAATGGTGCTGGCAAAACTGGAAATCCATATGTAGCAAAGTGAAATTAAACTCCTATCTCTCAACCTGCACAAAATTCAACTCAAAGTGGATCAAGGACTTAGGCATTAGACCTGAGTCCTTGTACCTGTTAGAAGAAAAAGTAGGCCCAAATCTCCATCATGTCAGGTTAGGAACTGAATTCCTCAACAAGAAACTTAAAGCATAAGAAGTAAAATCAAGAATCAATAAATGGGATCGTATCAAACTAAAACGCTTCTTCACAGCAAAGGAAACAATCAATAATGTGAAGAGAGAGCCTACAGAATGGGAGGAAATCTTTACTGTATGCAACTCAGATAGAGCATTAATATACAGGCTATACAAATAATTAAAAAAAACTTAACACCGTTTTCCAATAACCCAATCAATAAATGGGCAAAGAAACTGAACAGACACTTCACAGAAGAAGAAATATGAGCAGTCAACAAATATATGGAAAAATGTTCAACATCTCTAGCAATTAGAGAAATGCAAAATTAAAACTACATGGAGATTTTATATGACTTCAGTCCGAATGGCAATCATCAAGAATACAAGTAACAATACATGTTGGCGAGGATATGGGAAAAAAAGGTACATTCATACATTGTTGGCGAGACTTCAAATTAGTGCACCCATTCTGGAAAGCAGTACAGAGATTCCTTAGAAAACTTGGAATAGAATCACTTTTTGACCGAGTTATACCACTCCTCAGTATATACCCAAAGGACTTTAAATCAGCATACTACAGAGACACTGCCACATCAATGTTAATAGCAGCTCAATTTATAACAGCTAAGCTATGGAACCAACCTAGGTGTCCTTCAACAGATTAATGGATAAAGAAAGTGTGGTATACATACACATTGGATTGTTACTTAGTCACAAGGAAGAATGAAATTATGACAATGGATGGTACTGGAGACTATCATGCTAAGTGAAATAAGCCAATCCCCCCAAACCAAAGGCTGAATGTTGTCTGTGTTATGTCGATACTAACACACAATAGTAGGGGGAAGAAGAGAAGTTCATTGGATTAGACAAAGGGGAATGAAGGGAAGGGTGGGGAAATGGGAATAGGAAAGGCAGTAGAATGAATTGGACATAAATTTCCTACATTCATATATGAATACATTATCTGTGTAACTCTATATCATGTACAACCACAAGAATGGGAAATTATACTCCATGCCTGTATAGTATGCCAAAATACACTCTACTATCATGTATATATAAACAAAAAACAAATTTAAAAAAAGGGAAGAAAAAAGAATCAGATAAAGAAAGACTCCACCATTCAGAAACAAAATATATACCCCTAAGGCACACTCCAATGACCTAACTTCCTCCAGCTATACCCTATCTGCTCTGAGTTACCACTCAGTTAATTCCTATCAGGGAATTAATTATTAACTGGTTGGGTTAAGGTTCCCATACCCCAGTCATTTTTCCTTTGAATGTTCTTGCATTGTCTTACACATGAGCTTTTGGGAGACACAAAATATCTAAGCCTCAACACCATGGCAAGGTAAAACAAGACAAGGATAAACAGGGAAATGTAAGGCTAGAATTGGCTTGGCTTCCCTTTGATAGCCAGGGAATGGCAAGTCAAAGCAAGGCAAGGCTAGTCTGGTGTAGGCTAGGCAATGCAAGCAAGGAGACTTTGCTGACATTCCCCTCAATAGTCTAATCACGGCAAAGCAAGTCAAGTGATGGTAATGCAAGATAAAACAAATGAAATCAAAGCAAGATTTGACTTGGCTGGACTTCCCATCAATAGTAAAGCCATGGCAAATCAAGGTAAACCAAGGCAATTCAGGCAAACCAAGTCTTGGTTTTGGCTTGGTTTTCCCCTCAATAGTCAACCTATAGCAAGATAAGGATAGGCATGGCAAGGCAAAGGTACACTTGGTCTGGCTTGGTTTTTACTTCTCCTCAATATTCAAGACATGAGAAGCCATCTCAAGTCTAGGTTAAACAATGCAAGGCAAGGCTGACTTTGTTTGGCCTGACTTGCCATGCAGCAAAAGGCTAGACAAGGCAAGGCAAGGATGGTTTGACTTCCATTCCCTTTTGTAGCCAAACCATTGCAAGACAAGGGAAGTCAAGGCATGGCAAGGCAAGGCAAATCAAGTCTTCGCTTGCCTTGACTTCTCATTAATAACCCAGTCGTGGAAAGTCAAGGGAAGGCAAGGGAAGTAAAGGTAAGGCTTAGTTAGTCTTATCTTGGTTTCCCCTTGAGAACTAAGGAATGGCAAGACAAAGAAAGGTAAGGAAAGGGAAAACAAGTGTTGGCTTTGGCTTCTCATTGACAGTCAAAACATGGCATCATAAGGCAAGACAAGGCATGAAAAGGACAGGCAGAGCATGGTTTGTCTTGACTTCTCAATAGTCAAGCTCTGGAAAGGCATGGGAATACAAGGTAGGCAGGGATGGCTTGTCTTGTCTTCAACACAATAGCACAATAATGCCAGGCCCAGGCAAAAAGGACTGGGCTTTACTTTCCCTCATTAGTCTTGTGCTTCCCCCAATAGCCAAGCCACAGTAAGGCAAAGGAAGGCAAGTCAAGTTCAGGCAGGGCAGGGAATAGCAGAAAAGAGCAGGGAAGGCCTGGCAGGACAAGGCAGGAAGGCCAGGGCAGGGCAGAGTAAGCCCTGTTAGAACAGGCTTCCCCTCAATAAGCAATCCATGGCAAGGCAAAGCAAGGTTGGTTGGCTTGATTTCCACCTGATAGATGAGCAATGGCAAGGCCAGGCAGGACAAGTAAATGTTGGGCACAGCAGTGAATGTAAATGCAAAGGAGGGAGAGGGCAAATTAATGTGGCACAGGGCAGGAAAGGCTAGGCTAGGCCAGAGCTGGGCTTCTCCTCAATTGCCAACCTGTGGAAATACAAGGCAAGGCAAGGAAACAGGAAGCAAGGCTTGGATTTGCCTTGCCTTCTCATTGATGGCCCAAAGCATGGCAAAGTAAGGCAACACGAGGTATGATGAGGACAGGAACAGCTTGACTTGGCTTGGCTTCTCAATAGTAAAGCCACGGAAAGGCATGGGGAGCCAAGGCAGGCACAGATGACTTGACTTTCCTTCAACCCAATAACAAAGTCTTGCCAAAGCAAGGCAAGAATAACTGGGCTTGCGTTCCCTCCACAGTAATCTATGGCAAGACAAGACAAGGAAGGCTGGATTTCACTTCCCTTTGTAGGTCAATCCTTGGCAAGAGAAGACAAGATTGGGTTGGTTTGCTTTCCCTCAAACCATGGCACAGTGAGGCGTAGCTGAGCTCCACTTCCCCCTCAATAGTCAATTCTTGTCAAAACAAGACAAAGATATCTTGGGTCACTTTCCTGATGTAAGCCAAGCCAGGCAAGGCAGAGGAAGTCAAATCAAGTCAAGGTAGTACTGGGCAGTGCAGAGCAGAGCAGTGTTGGGTGGGGTCAGACAGGGCATAGCAGAACAATGCAGGGCTTCTCCTGGATCGCTGAACTGTGGCAAGGTAAGTAAAGGCAAGAAAAGAGGAGGAGGGACTTGGCTTGCCTTGACTTCTCATTGATATCCAAAATATGACAACATCTGGTAAGACGAGGCATTAAAAAGAAGGGCACAGCTTGACTTGGCTTTTCCTCAACAGTCAAACCATGGCAAGATATGGGAAACCAAGGAAGGAAAAATGGCTTGGTTTGCAGTCAACCCAATAGCAAAGTCTTGCAAGGCAAGACAAGAATGAATGGGTTTGCCTTTCCCTCCATGGTCAATGTATGGCAAGGGATGTCAAAGATGGCAGGGCTTCACTTTCCTTCAAAAAGCAGGACTTCATAAGGCAAAGCAGGGATGAAATGTCTTGCATGATCCCTGATAGACAAATAATGGAAAGGCTTAGGAAGGTAAGACAAGGCAAGGCAGGGTAGGGCATGTAGGGCATGCCTTAGGGGTATATAGTTTGTCTCCGAATAGTGGAGTCTTTGTATATCCTATAGATTAATGTACAACCACAAGAATGGGAAATTATACTCCTTGTCTGTATAATATATCAAAATACACTCTATTCTCATGTGCACAGGGACAGGCAGGACAGGGCAGGGCAAGGCAGAGCAGGGCAAAGCTTGTCCTCTATTGCCAAGCTGTGGCAAGGCACATCAAGAAAAGGAAAAGGAAATCAAATCTTGTTTTGCTTGGCTTCTCATTGAAAGCCAAAATATAACAACGTAAGGCAAGAGAAGGCATGAAGAGGAAAGGCACATCTTGGTTTGGCTTAACTTATTTTTGGTAGTTAAGCAGTGGTAAGGCATGGGAAATCAAGCAAGGCAAGAGTGGCACATGCCTGTAATCTCAGGTAGGAGGATCACAAGTTCAAAGCCTGCCTCAGTAACTAGTGAGACCCTAAGCAACTTAGTGACACCTCATGTCAAAATAAAAAAGTGAAAATGGGCTGGGTATGTAGCTGAGTGGATAAGTGCCCCTGGGCTCAATCCCTGTTACCCACCCATCCCCCCAAAAAATGTAGGTCAGGAAGAGGGCAAGTTAATGCAGGGCAGGTAAAACTAGTGCAGGTCTTTGACTGCCAAGTTGTAGCAAGGCAAGTCAAGACAAGGGAAGGGAAGAAAAGACTTGGCTCGCTTGGGCTTCTCATAGACAGCTAAAATATGGAAATATAAGGCAAGACAAAGCATGAAGAAAATAGGCCCAGCTTGGCTTGACTTGGCTACACTTGGCTACTTTGTGACAGTCAAGCTATCATACGGCATGAAAAAAAAAGGAAGGCAAGGATGGCTTGGCTTTTCTTCAACCCATTAACAAGGTCACATGAAGGTAAGGCAAGAATGGCTGGGCTTCCCTTCCCCTCAATAGGCAATTCATGGCAAGACAAAGATGGTTAGCTTGACTTTCCCCAATAACCAAGCCATGACAAGGCAAGGAATGCCAGTCCAGTTAAGGCAGAGCAGGGCAGTCAGAACAGGACAGAACAGGGCATGAAAAGGCAGGGGAAGACAAGAAGTACAGTTCAGGTCAAGGTAAGGCATGTTTGTCCTGGCTTCTCCTCAACAGGGAATCCATAACAATGCAAGGCTAGGTTGGTTGGCTTACCTCCCCACTAATAGACAAGTCACAGGAAGGTAAGGCATGACAAGCAGGGCTGGGTAGGGACAGGGCATGTTGATGCAGAGCAGGGCAGGGAAGGGCAGTAAAAATTCAGGATCTGAAAGGCAAATGCCACATGATTTCAATGTGGAAACTAAAAAAAATGGATCTCATAGAAGCAGATGATACAAAAGTCCTTGCTAGCAGCTGGAGAGGTCAGAGGACAGAGAAAAATGAATTGAATTTGGTCAAGAAGTCCAAAGTTAAATAGGAAGAATATTTCCTGGAGTTCTATGCTAGAGTAGTGACTGAAATTATCATAAATATTTGTAGACTTCAAAATAACTGTAAGAAAGTATTGAATGATTCACTAAAACAAGTGATAAGTGTTTGAGATCATGAATATGCTGTCTATCCTGATTTGGAAATTGTACAATGTATACATTAATTAAAATATCTCATTGTCTCCTTAAATTTATAAAAAAAAATGTGTTTGCTTTCTTTTTCTTGAAAGAGGCATGACCTCTCACAGGACTTCAAGGCTAGATGGTTAAATGTTCACTGTGCACCTAGCACCCAGATTCATCATGTTGAGAGGAAAGTTATACTGAGGTGGATGTGGAGGAAATTGCTCCCCAATAGAGCAAGACTCAATGTCAATATTATGTTCTATTATCCCATCACCCATTATGTAAACTTCCCTGTGTATTCCCTTGTCAATCAACTCATTGTTGCTGAGGAGACTGTGGAACTCACTTTTACCTTACTTGCACCTATATTGCAAGATAATATGTCCTGTGTTACACAGTGGGTGAGGCATTTCTGCTACTGAGTACAGATGATCATTGATTTATAAACATCCACTTGATTTTTGAATTTATTGATGGTCTGGTTGTATACTCATACAACTAGTCTATATATCCCAATTTGGGTATATTTTTCCATAAATTTCATCAAACATTCACTATTTCATATAAATTAGGTTGAGTGTTAGATTATTTTGTTCACAACATAATTAACAATGTTAATTGTTTGGAGATTTTTAAAAAATTGTTAATTTGTTTTAATTAGTTACACATGACAGTATAATGACCTTGACATATCATACATTTGATTAGATGGTATATAATTTCTCATTTTTCTGAGTGTACAGGTTGCAGAATCACATTGATCATGCAGTCATGTATATACATACAGCAATAATAATGTCTATTTTATTCTGCTGAACTTCCTTTCCCCCCTCCCCTCCCCTCCCCTGCCATCACTTCTCTCTACCTAATCTAAGGTGACACTATACTTTTTTTTCTCACATCTTCATACATGTATTTTGTATAAGAATGAGGGTCTCCTTCCATCTTTCATGCAATTCTCCTTCTCCCTCCCTTTCCCTCCCACCTCTCTTCCCTATCTAGAGGTAATCTTATCTCATGCTCTTCCTCCCTACCTC
The DNA here is from genome assembly GCF_021218885.2 of Marmota monax. Taxonomy (NCBI): domain Eukaryota; kingdom Metazoa; phylum Chordata; class Mammalia; order Rodentia; family Sciuridae; genus Marmota; species Marmota monax. Next base: position 2,795,937 of record NW_026694573.1, on the reverse strand, counting down.
ATTTTGAGTCAACCCCTTATATCAGAGAAGACATTAGGCATTTGTTTTTTGAAGATTAGCTAACTCCATTTAGCATAATCTGCTCTAATGCCATCCATTTTCCCTGCAAATGCCATGATCTTGTTATTTTTTAGTGCTGAGTAATATTCCATTGTGTATAAATGCCACATTTTTTTAATCCATTCATCCATTGAAGGGCAACTAGGTTGGTTCCACAGTCTAGCTATTGTGAATTGTGCTGCTATAAACATTGATGTGGCTGTGTCCCTGTAGTGTGCTGTTTTTAGGTCCTTTGGGTATAGACCGAGAAGAGGGATAACTGGGTCAAATGGTGGTACAATTCCCAGTTTTCCAAGGAATCTCCATACTGCTTTCCAAGTTGGCTGCACCAGTTTGCAGTCCCACCAGCAATGTATGAGTGTGCCTTTTCCCCCACATCCTCGCCAGCACTTGTTGTTGTTTGACTTCATAATGGCTGCCATTCTTACTGGAGTGAGGTGGTATCTTAGAGTAGTTTTAATTTGCATTTCTCTGATTGCTAGAGATGATGAGCATTTTTTCGTGTATTTGTTGATTGACTGTTTATCCTCTTCTGAGAAGTGTCTGTTCAGGTCCTTGGCCCATTTGTTGATTTGGGTTACTTGTTTTTTTGGTGTTTAGCTTTTTGAGTTCTTTGTATACCCTAGATGTATACCCTGATGTTTGAGGGGTAAAAATTTGTTCCCAGGATGTAGGCTCCCTATTCACCTCATATATTATTTATCTTGCTGAGAAAAAAACTTTTTAGTTTGAATCCATACCATTTGTTGATTCTTGGTTTTAATTCTTGTGCTATAGGGGTCTTATTAAGGAAATTGGGGCCTAATCCCACATGATGGAAATTAGGGCCAACTTTCTTTTCTATTAGATGCAGAGTCTCTGGTTTGATTCCTAGATCCTTGATCCATTTTGAGTTAAGTTTTGTGCATGGTGTGAGATAGGGATTCAATTTCATTTTGTTGCATATGGATTTCCAGTTTTCCCAGCACCATTTGCTGAAGATGCTATTCTTTCTCCATTGCATGCTTTTAGCACTTTGTCTAATATAAGGTAGTTGTAATTTTGTAGATTGGTTTCTGTGTCCTCTATTCTGTACCATTGGTCTACCAGCCTGTTTGGGTGTCAGTACCATGCTGTTTTTGTTACTATTGCTCTGTAGTATAGTTTAAGATCTGGTATAGCAATACCACCTTTTCACTCTTCCTGCTTAGAAATGCTTTAGCTATTCTGGGTATCTTATTTTTCCAGATGAATTTCATAATTTCTTTTTCTATTTCTGTGAGGAATGCCATTGGGATTTTGATTGGAATCGCATTGAACCTGTAAAGTGCTTTTGGTAATATGGCCATTTTAATAATATTAATTCTGCCTATCCATGAGCAAGGTATATCTTTCCATCTTCTAAGGTCTTCTTCTATTTCTCTTTTTAGGGTTCTATAGTTTTCATTGTATAGATCTTTCACCTCTTTTGTTAAGTTAATTCCCAAGTATTTTATTTTTTTTGAGGATATTGTGAATGGGGTAGTTTTCCCCATTTCCATTTCAGAGAATTTGTCACTGATATACAGGAATGCCTTTGATTTATGGGTGTTGATTTTATATCCTGCCACTTTGCTGAATTAATTTACTAGTTCTAGAAGTTTCTTGTAGAGCCTTTTTGGTCTTCTAGGTATAGAATCCTGTCATCAGCAAATAGTGCTAGTTTAAGTTCTTCTTTTCCTATAGTTATTCCTTTAATTTCTTTAGTCTAATTGCTCTGGCCAGTGCTTCCAGAACTGTTGCAATAATTCACGTGCAGGTCAGCATGGGAAAAGAAAGAAGCAGAGCAAGCAAAGCAGCAGCAGAAAAAAAGTCCTTTATTGTGTACAAGCAATCTTTTTATAGTATTGTGAACAAAGAAGGCAGCCTTCCAACATCAATAAATCGGGTCTTTCAGCTAATTAAACATAGCACACAAAAGTTTTACTTTCTAATCAGAAGTGACCTGCTTCTCATGGCTAATCTACTCTTGGCCCAGAGTATGCTGAGCTCTGCTCTTTGTTAAGAAGAGGTAATAAAATTTTTCTCAGCGCCCTCCTAGCCCACTTGGCAGAATATCCCGTTTGCAGGCAAGTCCTCCTAAGGACAGCAGACATCTCGTTTTCAAGCATGTCCGCTGTTACCTTATCTAAACCTTGAAGGACTCTCTCGTTTGTGAGCAGGCCCTCCCAAGGACAGCAGACACCTCGTTTTCAAGCATGTCCACTGTTACCTATCTATATACCTTGATAGAATATCCCGTTTGCAGGCAGACTCCATCAAGGACAGTAATAGTAATGCAGTCACATCTGATTCTCTACACAGAACTATGTTGAATAGAAGTGGCGAGAGAGGGCATCCCTGTCTTGTTCCAGATTTTAGAGGGAATGCCTTCAATTTTTCTCCATTTAGAATGATGCTGGCTTGAGGCTTAGTATAGATAGCTTTTACAATGTTGAAGTAAGTTCCTGTTATCCCTAGTTTTTCTAGTGTTTTGAACATAAAGGGGTGCTGTATTTTGTTGAATGCTTTTTCTGCATCTATCAAGATGATTCTTATCAATAGGCTTAAGTCTATTGATATGGTGAATTATACTTATTGATTTCCGTATGTTGAAAAAACCTTGCATCCTGGGGATGAATCCCACTTGATCATGGTGCATGATCTTTTTGATATGTTTTTGTATTTGATTTGCCAGAATTTTATTGAGGATTTTTGCATCTATATTCATTAGAGATATTGGTCTGAAGTTTTCTTTCTTTGAAGTGTCTTTGTCTGGTTTTGGAATCAGGGTGATATTGGCCTCATAGAATGAATTTGGAAGTACTCCCTCTTTTTCTATTTCTATATGAAAAAATATTTCCTGAAATAGATTGAGGTGTACTGCTATTAGATCTTCTTTAAAGGTTTTGTAAAACTCTGCTGTATACCCATCCAGTCCTGGGATTTTCTTGGTTGGTAATCTTTTGATGGCTTCTTTATTTCCTCACTTGATATTGGTCTGTTTAAGTTGTGTATATCTTCCTGACTCAATCTGGGCAGATCATATGATTTAAGGAATTTATCGATGCCTTCATTATCTTCTATTTTATTGGAATATAAGGTTTCAAAATAATTTCTAATTATCTTCTGTATTTCTGTATTGTCTGTTGTGATATTGCCTTTTTCATCCTGTATGCTAGTAATTTGAGTTCTCTCTCTCTTCTTCTCTTCATTCGCATGGCTAAGGGTCTGTCAATCTTATTTATTTTTTCAAAGAACCAACTTTTAGTTTTGTCAATTTTTTCAATTGTTTCTTTTGTTTCAATTTCATTGATTTCAGCTCTGATTTTAATTATTTCTTGTCTTCTACTACATTTGCTGCTGATTTGTTCTTCTTTTTCTAGGGCTTTTAGATGTAGTGTGAGGTCATTTATTTGTTCACTTTTTCTTCCTTTAAGGAATGAAATCCATGCAATGAATTTTCCTCTTAGTACTGCTTTTATAGTATCCCAGAGATTTCGATATGTTGTGTCTGTGTTTTCCTCTTTGATTAGTTTTTCCCTTTACTGTACTACCTCCCATTGTTGATTTTCATTGTTATTTTTCATTTCCTCTTCATGTAATGTTTTGCCAAGGATGATTTACAACACTGGTTTTCTAGCTGCAAATTCTTTTTACTTTTGTTTATTGTGGAAGGTTTTTATTTCATCATCATACCTGAAGCTTAGTTTTGCTGGATATAAGATTCTTGGTTGGAACCCATTGACTTCAACATTTGAAATACGTTATTCCAGGATCTTCTAGCTTTCAGAGTCTTGTGTTGAAAAATCAGCTGTTAACCTAATTGGTTTACCCCTAAATGTAATCTGCCTCCTTTCTCTTGTGGCTTTTAAAATTCTCTCCTTGTTCTGTATGTTGGCATTTTTATTATAATGTGTCTTGGTGTGGATATCTTGTGGTTTTGTACACTCAGCCTCCTGTAGGCTTTTAGGATTTGAATTTCCATTTCATTCTTCATGTCTGGAAAGTTTTCTAAAATTATTTCATTGAACAGATTGCTAATTCCTTTGGTTTGGACCTCTATACCTTCCTCTATCCCAATAACTCTTAAATTTGATCTCTTTGTGTTATCCCAAATTTCTTGGATGTTCTGCTCATGGTTTCTTATCAGCCTTTCTGAGCTGTCTAGACTCTTTTTGAGATGATATACTTTGTTTTCATTGTCAGGTGTTCTGACTTCTAATCGTTCTACTCTGCTGGTGATACTCTCATTTGAGATTTTAATTTGGTTTATAATTTCCTTCATTTCCAAAATTTCTGCTTTTTTTTTTGTATAACCTCTATCTCCTGTAGAGTTGACCTTTTGCTTCTTGGATTTGTTTATATAATTCATTGTCAAAGTGTTCTTTCATTGTCTGCATTTGCTATATAAGGTCTTCCTTGAGACTCCAGATCATCTCAGCAGTAGATCTTGAAATCTTTATCTGAGATATATATATATATATATATATATATATATATATTTTTTTTTTTTTTTTGCTGTAGCTATTAACTCCTCTATTGTTGAGTTGTCCTGCATTTTTTGTGTTCCCTTTTTCCTTGTTTGTTTTCATGTTGCTCACATTTTTTCTTTACAACTCTGTGTGACTGCTGTGTTGTTATTTTTCTCCTATAGATTTGTATTGCTTTTGTATAGTTCCAATATCTCTCCTTTGGGTTGGGAGACAATGTCTAGAGATTTTGGATTCAATTATAATTTAAAATAAATTCATTTGCTTCATAAAAGGCATCAGATTCTGGTGGCATAAAGAGAACTGAGGGTCTGGCATAGGACTTTATGTTTAGGAGGAAAGATGTGAGGGTTTGGGGGTTAATATACCTTAGCTACTTTGAAGGAGAGCTCTAATGAAGGGGGCTATTAACAGGAGAATAGGCAGGAGGTATTTGGGGTAGCTAAATACTTGGGAAGACAATAAGAAGCAAAGAAAAATTCACCTACTTGCATTTAGTAAATTACAAGTTGTAGAAATAGTAATGCTTGAGAGGTTGGGACAGGAAGAGAAGGAGGAAGAAAAGTAAAAAGAAGAAAAAAGGCAGGGAAGAGACAGAGACAATGAATGAAAAAATAAAGAGGAAAAGAGGGGGAAAAGATAAAAAGAAGAAAGGAAAGAAGGAAAAAGAAAGAAAAAATGCACTCTTAGAATTGTTTTCTTCTCTTCCAGTAGGTGGCGTTGTGCATTTCAAGTTGAGTCTCTGCCCTCAGGGTGGAGGAAGCAATCCGTATAGGGGGTGGCTCTCCCTTCCCTGCAGGGTGCCTCTCCAATCCTGATCTCTTTGGGTTGTTCCCGGTCTCTATCCCCCTCTCTTCTCCTGCCCACCAGGCCCCAATTCCTGGGATTCTTCTCCACAGCCCTGGGTTCACTCTGGGCATGCGGTGCCCTGGCTGCCCGGAACTCCTGATCAACTGAGCGCTACCTCTGTGTTGGGTAGTCACCAAGTCACCAAGTCAGCTGTGAAGAGAGGGAGTTGGAAACCAGGAACCTGTTCTGTCTTATTCCCTCTAATAGCCCCACCCACTGAGAGCTGGTGAGAAAGGTTTTTGGTTATCACAGCTGGGGCAGATCAGGCACCTTTTCAGTTTCGCTCAGCTCTGATATTCACACCCACTGAGAGCTGGTGAGAAAGTTTTTGAGTTGTCACAGCTGGATAGAGAGGGGGCTGGGGGTCACACACCTGTTCTGCCGCCAATCTCACTGCCTGTTACATCCACCCAAAGCTGATGAGGTAGATTTTCCAAGATGGCGACCTCCCGTTTCTGTGCCAGTGTGTTCCATGAGGTGGAGGGGGCTGGGCTATTTCTCCACTAAGTCCAGTCTTGGGTCCTCAATCCAGTGCCCCGTGGAGACGCAGGTTGCAGTCTGGAGCACTCTAATATTAAAGGATCTGTAACTCTGTGTCTCTACGCTGCCAGAACTCCACAGCACTCAGGTCTGCCCCTCTCCGGTGGGTTCCCCAGCTGCACTGCTGGCTGGGTTCCGTTCATGGAGCGACTCGGATTTTCTCGAGTTCTGGACTGCGGTTGTAACCAACCGCTGTTTAAAATACTATCACAGGCTCCATGAAGCTTAAATTCGTGAATGGGGGCTCCTGTAAGGGAGAGGGTCTGACCACTCACCCAGAGTCATGCCAGTAAGGACTTCTCCTTTACTCCGCCATCTTGGAACCCCGAGAATTTTTTTTTTTTTTTTGTATGGGATTGAACTCAGCTCTTCTACATGCAAGGTTAGCATTCTGCCACCAGGGTATACTCCCAGCCTTTTAAAAAATTCTATTTGTTTGGAGTGGGGGTACTATGGATTAATCTCAGGGGCACTTGTCCACTGAGCCACATACCCAGTCCATTTTTGTATTTTATTTAGAGACAGGGTCTCACTGAGTTGCTTAGTGCCTTGCTTTTGCTGAGGCTGGCTTTGAACTCACAATTCTCCTGCCTCAGCCTCCCAAACCACTGGGACACAAGATTTCACTAAGTTGCCTAGGCTGGCAATGTGAAGAAATTGCAATCCTCCTGCCTCAATCTCCTGAATATCTGGGGTTATAGGTTCTAAGAACTTTTAAGATAGGTTAGGCTAAGCCATGATGTCCAGTAGGTTAGGGGGATAAAAATGCATTTATGACTTAACAATATGTTAAGTCTGACTTGTGATAGATTTACAGGGGTGTCATCCTATTGTAAGTGGATGAGTACATAGAGTTTGAAACAGGCATATGCCCTCCCTTCCTGTTAACTGAAGTTGACACTATTATATGCTTGTCACTGAAAGATGTTGTGGCATTCATGTTACACAATGTCAAGTTATGTCTGACAAAGGCTTGAACCTCTCTATGCCTCACTTGAGCCATTCACCTGGGCAGCACTCACCAAAAATTCAGAGCTCTGGACATCCTGACTGTGCTCCTGCCAGTAAACCCAGACCTGTTGGAAATCTCATTTAGACCCTAAGCTTCCATTGAAGATTGGTAAGTGAAACTGCCTCCAGATGACCCCAGGCACTTGAGGTTGAGTCAGTCCAGTCTTTGAGACTGCTCCACAGCCCTAGAGATCACCAAGAAGAAATGAGCCTTTATCCTCTAGTTTGACTGAACATCTATCCCTATGAACCAGGAGCCAAGTAAAACTGACATTTTGTAACACTCTGTTGGACAGTTGGTTTTTTTTTTTTTTTTTTTTAGTGAAAATGCCATGAAAAGAGCAGCAAGAATAGCATACTTGTAGAAAGTTTAATAGGTATGAAAGAGTGTACATTGAAATTGTCTTTCATTTTCTCTTGTACACCTTGCCAAGATCTGCCTCTGCAAGTAACAACAGTTAAACCTCTGCCTAATCTTCCACATTTACTAATTGAATTTCCATATAGAGCTTACCATGTGACAGCCATTTTCCAAAGGTTTTTGTCTGTATTTAATCACTTATTTTTCATTTCCTGTGGACACTCAAGGGGCAACAGTAAGAAAAGTTCTCTGCTGCATTCTGATTGTCCTCTGCAAATGCAAGTCTGACTGATCTTCTTGCTTTTTAAACAATTTTCCTCCACTGGATGACTACGTTGTTCCCTCATTAAAATTCTCAAATTCATTTTCACTTTCTTCTATATTTTGGTTTCAGAGATGTGAAACTCTCTTCAGGTGATTTTGAAATTTTAACCACTGTTTTATTTCTCTCTCCCTCTCTGTCTCTTTGTACACACACACACACACACACACACACACACTGATGTTTGGGATTACCTATAATTCACCATTTGGAAAAGCAGGAATTTTATGTTTGCATCAATGCACTGGCAAAGATACATGAACTCTTTAATTTTTTGGAGTTTTTGTTTCACATTTTTATAGGTGCCTTATAGTTGTACATAATGGTGGAATTTGTTATTATATATTCATACATGCACACAATATCACAATATAATTTAACCAATATTGATCTCCAGAACTTTACCCACTCCTTCCCTACTTTTTACCCTGGTACCTTTCCTCTATTCTACTGATCTCCCTTTGATTTCCATTAAATCTCTTCTCACTTTTCTTTTCCTTTTTCCTCTTTAACTTCCTCATATGAGAGAAAACATACTTACCTTCTGGGTTTTTTGACCTATTTCTTTTAACACAATGGTCTCTAGTTCCAAACATTTTAATTCTTTTTAAAATTTAATTTGATTTTAATTTTTGTTGATTCTTTTTTTTGTTTTTTGTTTTGGTATTTTCCATTGTAGTCAAATACCTTTATAGTGCATATATATAACTTACATGCTTTTTACTTTTACATACTCATGATAAAATTATTACATAGACATTGCAGTGTTTTCCCAAATGAATCTTCATTTTAATCAAACCTACAGTGTATTTATAGAAATTAACATATCTGGCAAAGCCACAGACTTGTATCAAGCAGCATCAATTCTGTAATATTAAAAAAGTAAATAAATTCAAAATTTAGAAGCAGCAGCCTCATTAGCAACCATGCTTCTGGAGAAGGACCCACAAACATGCTGCTTACCCAGGAGCTATGATGCTACACACCTCCAAAGACTTTGCACTAAAAATGTGCTTGTATCACACAATTAGAGAACTTCATGGAGGAAAATATCATATAAATGCATTTTTTTCTTTTTAAGGAGAATGCAATAAAAATATGTTAATGGTAGCTTCACATATCCAATATTCTTCTATCTAATATTTTAAACCAAAGTTGTAGAACCCTACAGGTTTTCATAAAGAACTCTTTTCACAGCACAGCTGTAGTACTCTTTAAAATGCAAAAATGTTCTTTTGTGCTATATCCTTACAAACAAACGTAATATACATAAAAATGAAAAGTTCAGATTCTGCACCAAGCATTTTCAGTCTTGCTTTTTGATATAAACGTGGATATAGTCAAATTTGCAAAGCATTCACTTAATAGTTTAGTTGAAGCAAACTTAAAAGGGATATGGGTTTTCAGCAAAGGTGAGACCTTTAGTAACTTCAATAGTTGGAACTCAGAAGTTCAGCTAAAATCCCTATTAGTGAGGATGAATGGAGCCACAAGTGTCCAGACATAAAAGAGGAGGCACACCCAGCTGGAGCTGATCTTAACCCACACAGCAGGCCACTTGCTGGACACACTCTGGAATTTGGCATCAGGGCTATACCAGCTATTCAGTGTCATCATGATGTACAAGGAAGCCAAACAGAGGATCAAGTGGAAAAACAAGTAGCTGTACTGAACTTCCTCTCTCTCGTTGTTCACAGGCCACCAAGGCTGTCCATCTTATTCATCACTGGCTCCACTGGCAGCTGTATCATCAAGGATCACGCTGTCACTCCCTGAGTGGGGTCAGCTTGTTCACTTGGCTATTGCTGGAAGTGCGAATGCTAGAATACAAAAGACAGAAAACCAAGACTGTAAGCCCTAGAAGATTTTCTACATCCAGAAAGTGCGTCTTCTTTGATGGTAGAGCAGAGATAGGAACTACAGCAGTGGAGTTTGCAGGAGCCATGGTTGGTGAAGCTATGTGTGTAATGGTTCTCAGCACAGTTGCAGGAACCACCAGGTTCATTTGTCATGGCTGACCAGGGAGGTACAGGTGTAGAGCATGATGACAGAGGACTATAGGAGACCTGAACGAGGCTGATGTTCCTGAATTTTGGGGTGGATGGATATAATGGAAACTACAACACAGAGAATCAGATTAATATTGATGAAGAATTTGTTTTCTGTGCAGCCATCTGGTTTAGTGTAGTATGTGTGGAATAACCCAACAATGACGATTGGCAGGATATAAAACAAGGTTGTAACAGAGAGTAAAGTGGCATATCAGACCTTTGGGTTTCTTTCTTCCATACGACTCACCCATAATTCATTCCAAGAGTTAGCTAGGTCTACCAAGAGCACCAGCTGGATGAGGTCATGAGCAAAGCAGCTCCCACCTTACCAACAACAAACCAGGCCGAGGTGAAGTACCCCCAGGGATGTAGAAAGATCCAATCGTGATACCAACAATGGCAGCGATTTTGAATTAAAAAACTCAGTGTGTACTGCTGCTCTGGGAGCTTTACTTACTTTTATTTTTAAACATGAGCAAAAAGAAGAACCCCGCCCCTCAAAAATGGCTAAGATAAAGTTGATCTGACACATAGCTTTATAACAAACCAGCACATCCCAATCTTTATCTGCCTTTATATCAGCCATCTTGATTTTAAATCACCCTTCACAGAAACCGGGAATCTTCGTCATCTGAGTTTCTGTCCCTTCTTTCAGCATGATACAGGGCACAGCAGTTCCCAGGAGGAGAATAAAAGCATAGATGAGCCGAGTCACAGTGGAATTCTTAATGTTGGAGCAGCAACTACACAGCAAGCATGGTGCACCACTGCAGAGTCAGGGGACCTGCAGCAAGGAACAACATGGGCAGCCTGAGATCTCCTTCAGTGATCTGGAGTCCGTGTCATCTCTGCCACTTTCCCTCAGCAAGTTACATAACCTAGTTATATTTCTCCATTCAGCTGGCAAGAGAGAAGATGCCCAGCACAGCCCCCATGGTGACGGGACAGTAACAGTCAGCTGAAGCATAGTCCCAGAAACTGGATGGTATCTCGGGCCCGAAATACGGCCCATCCCCTCCCAAAACTCACATTGCTTCATTCTTTTGTTGGTTCCTTTTTAGTGATACATGACAATAGATCCATTTTGATATGATTATAGAAGCCTGGAATATATCTTATTTGAATTCAGATTCCAGTATCTCTCCCTCCCCTTCTCTTTCCCTCCCTCTGCTCCCTTCGATTTATTGATCTTTCTGCCATTGACCCAAATTTTTTTTTCAAAAATTAATTTCTTGTGGATGTACACAATGGTGAGATGATCTATTCATCCATCAGTGAATATCTAGGCTGGTTCCATAGTTTGGTTATTGTGAATTGTTCTGCCATAAACATGGTTATGCATGTGTCACTGTAGTAGGATGACTTTAATTCTTTAGGATAAATACTGAAGAGGAGTAGAGCAGGGTCCTATGGTGGTTCCATGCCTAGTCTTTTGAGGAACCTACATATTGATTTCCATAGTGGTCATATGAATTTACAATCCCACCAATAGCATAAACGTGTTCCTTTTTCTCCACATCCTCTCCAGCATTTATTATTTTTTGTATTTTTGATGACTGCCATTCTGACTGGTGTCAGATGAAATTTCAGGATGATTTTGAATCTCATTTCTCTAATTGCTAATAATGTTGAATTTTTAAATTTATTTGTTGGCTATTTGTAATTATTTTGAGAAGTGTCTGCTTAATTCATTTGCCCATTTGTTAATTGGGTAACTTGATTTTTGTGGAGTAAAGTGTTTTGAGTTCTTTATATATTCTAGGTATTAATCCTCTGCCAGAAGAGTAACTAGCAAAGATTTTCTCCCATTCTCACTAAAACAACTATCATGTATAACCAAATAAATAAGAAAATGCATTATGTATTTCAATAGCATTCTCTGTAAAGGTATTTTATGCCAGTATTTAAGTTTTGATCCACAATTTTGTATTTTATTATTATTATTATTGTTACATATGCAAATCAACAAATATAATACACCATGTAAACTGAGGTAAGGACAAGAATCCCATGATCTCTCAATAGATGCAGGAAAAGAATTTGACAAAGTAAAGCATTCATGTTTAAAACACTAGAGAAACTAGGGATAGAAGGAACTTACCTCAGCATCTAGGGCTGTATATGGCAAAGCCAAGGCCAACATCATACTGAATAGAGAAAAACTGAAAGCATTTCTTGTAAAAACAGGAACAAGACAAAGATTTCCACTCTCATCACTCTTATCCAACATAGTCTTTGAAACTCTAGCCAGAGCAATTAGGAAAGAGAAGGAAATTGAAGGGATACAAATGGGGGAAAAACTGGGGTTTCATCTAATTTGAAAAGTTATCCTTTGCTATGGTCAGGCAGCTAGAATATTCTGGACAAAAATTCTGCCCTTTTAGGAGTCAATAGAGTTGTATTTGGGCAGAAACAGGCAATATTTTTAACTTTTCTCTGATTCTTGTGAACCTGAGTCTGGGTGAAATGATAGTGGCTACTTTCAGGCCAAGCTGGCATATGTTAGAAAGGACAATGGCCTAGGAATTTGGAACCCAAAGCTTTAATGAATGTCGGAGTCATGTTAAGCTATGAAATCTGAGGCAGGATATTTCACCGTTAATTAACCTTCCTGAGCATTTATGCTGCATAAATTAAATCCTTTAAATTATTCAGCCCTCGTCATAGACATATATCCTTGTTTACTGACTATCCCTGATATTTGGGTGGAATAAAAAAGAGGCACAGAATGAATGTGCCCAAGCTCATATGCTCTTACATAAAAGAGTCAAGATGGGAACCCAGACATGTGGCCCCCCAATGGTGAGGTTTTAAATTACTGACCTGTGGGATCATTAGTCACCATTCGGGGACTTCCGTCATCTGTGTAAATAAATGTCTGGAATTATCTGAGCCTATAGAAATTCTATACATTATTCCACATTATAAGGTAGAATCAGAGGTCACATACCTCAAGGCAAGTATTACTTCATTTATATCATGGATTTCATCATAGCCATTATATAGAGAGCACAGTGTTTTTATTCAGTTCGCAGATTCTGAGAGTTGGAATATACAATTTGGGACAATCAAACAGTCAGTGCTGGGTCACTCCTCAGCACCAGCCCCAAAGCTAACAAGAAGTAGATAGATTATTTTAGTGGTAAGTGATGGCATTATGACCCCTAGAATTGCTGAGACCCTGAAAGCTATATACTGTGACACCTGAGACAGTGACAGATAAGAACTGAGAGCACCACTTGAATTTTAGACTGGTTTATCACCTGCCTTGGATCTGTCAGAGCTGGGTTAAAGAGCCTCAGTGCTCAACAAAGGCCAGATCTCCATTATGCACTATCTCACTGTTGATTTATTGGTTTACACATTTGTCAGTGGCCTCCTCACACAATGGATTAAAAACACATGACAGAGAAGAGTCCAAGAGGAAAAATATGTGATTTATTTCCTGGTAGTTATTTAAAAATGTATTAACAATATTTCTCACTCTTCACCAATTGTCATAGCAGTGGGTTGGTGGATACAGTTATATGTTATGCTTGATATGAAATCCATTTCCTACTAAAATGTATACACTGATGAGGACAAAAATCCAGTCTAATGAGTGATAAAGGAAGAATCAACATATGTGAAGATGTGGAGGTTGAAATAGTCTTGGTAGATGTCAAGAAAGTAGTGGAAATTTTAATGAGCTTCCAAATGGTCTGAAGAAGTGATAAGACTATTGTTTAATCATCATATTTTTGTGTTTACCTAGTTTTAGATGGATTATTACATATTTTCTTTAGGTTGCCATTGCCTGAAAAGCCAAAGACCGTTTCCTTATTTCCCTCCTGCTGTTCTATTTGCCTTCCTCTTTCCATCAAGAAAGATGGTCCAGCAGCAGCTCAATCCATCATTGCATCTAGTCCATATTAAGCAAAAAGTCACTGGATTAGTGACCCGCACCACAAATGAGCTGACAGTTATTCTATGTCCTTCTAGTGTTCCCAAAGGGTAAGTGTTGGAAGAGGGAAGTAAAGTCTTGGTACATTCAAGTAAGATAGTCTAAGATATAAATATTACTTTTGCAGTTACTTTATTTTTTAAAGTTGATATAAGATATGGTGAAAAAAACCTGATCATATCCATTATAGGTGTTAAGAGTATTTGACTTAGGAAGAGGTTGACATGCAATTTTACCAAATAATCCCTCATTGAATAAGGCATAGAAAATTGGCAGTGTCAGGTTGTACACTGTTAGGGACCTTTTCTTCTGAAACTTCCTATTAGGAAAATTACAAAGCACTTCCTATTAGGACTAAGTGCTTTGTAATTTTTCAATCAGAAATTGATTTGACAGATATTTCATACATAAAAAAACTTGTATTTTCTCCTTCAATGTCTTCTGTCCTTGCCTGTGGGGACTTCTATGTTTACATACGATTTGAGTATGTTCTCCAAAGATTCAAGTTATGGAAACTTCATACTCCCAGTGCTGAGTTAGTGAAATCATTAAGATGTGAGACCTAGTATAAGTATTCAGGATATGGGGTTACCCTTCCATATCAGAAAGGATCAGTGATAGTCTTGTAGAGTGAGTTAATTCTCTCAAGCTATTCCACACTCCTGGACATTTCTCCCTGTAGTTGATTGCCTTTTGGCTCTTCTATTATGTTATAATGCAATCAGAAGAATCCTCACTGGGGTCAAAACAGTCAGGGCTGCCTGATTCTGGACTTTGAATCAGAAAAAAGCCTGTAAAATAAGACAGCTTTAAAAAGAACCCAGTCGCAGGTATTTTGTGATAGCAACACATTACAGACAAGTGTATGATCTTTGACTTGATCACTCTTTCCAGTCGTGCTTGCCAAGAAAGACCAGGAGAACCAAAGATATGTACAAACAGAACTCTGCATGATCTGGGCCTATAGTGTTCCTTCTTTCATGCAGGTGGCCTCAAGGAAGTGGTGAAATGGTGCATATTCTGGAATCACTCACTGTCTGAAGACACAATTCAGATAAGGAATGTGGAAACACTGGCTGGCTTTTTTCTGCAGAACCTCTATGACCTAAACTACCTGCTGGGGAGAGTGAATATTGGGAGTTAGTACAGAAAGTGATTTTTCTAAGTAACAAACTCTGCCATTGTCTGTAGTCCCTGGAATCAGTTGTTTTTCCTTTCCTTGGGTTTGTGTGCAACTGGGTATGCATCTGTGGTGTGTGTTTTCCCTAAATAAATATTCCAACTGCCCAGCACAATTTCCAGTGACATAAAGTACCTACTTTACTTACATGAACTAGTTCAAACCTCATCATAAGTTCCATGTGGTATATTTGTTCACTACACTATTCCACAGCTGAATACACCAAGGCACAGAAATAAATGATGAAGCCCACTAGCTACTAAGTGGAAGAACCAAGATGTGTACTCAGGCATTTGGTCCAAAGACGATGCTCTAAACTAGAACCTCAAGTTATCACCCTGTCAAGGGATTACTAGTCATCATACAAGAGTTTCAGCACCCCATTTATCTGCCTGGAATAACTCAAGTCTACAGAAATACCCAACCCCATCCATCATGTGATAGCCTCAGGGGTTACAGTCTCCAAATAGCATTTATGCATCTGTCTGCAGTCACCAGGATAAAAAAGGCAGAGAGAGAGAAAGCTCACAAGTTTCTAATCAAATCATAGATTCTGAAGATGGGAGACATTACACTGAACAAGCTGGTGAATGTATATTATAGTTGGGTCTGTTCTAAACACCTGACTCAAACTTCATTAAGAATTTGACAATATTCTCATCATGAGTCACAGGATATATATATATATCTTCTAAAAGCTCAAATTACCACTTGGTATTAGCCTATGGTCCATAATTCTTGTTGTAATACCCTTCGAGATTTTGAGTTAGTGTCTCCAGGCTCCAAGAGTGCTTCCTTTTACTAATGGACTATCTCAATGTTAGTTGGTAAAATGCAAGCATAAGAAGCCAATAACACTCAATGAGTTTATACATGTGTCATTACTTATAAAATTCCAGTAATTCTCAGGATTTAGCTATTGAGGGGTTTGTTAAGATGAGATGGTACTTTGTTGACTGCCCCTGAAGGGTCTATGAGTTTGCAGAATAGAAAATCGGTACTGTTAAGGAAGACACGAGCAAGGAAGGCACACACTAGTACATTCCATACATTTTCTTAGCTGGGCTTGGCCTAGGCTGCACAGATGCCTGCTGAGATCAGCAGTCACTAAGACAGCAGTGGTCAGAGACACAGTTAATTAGACAACAAAAACACCAACCTACATGACCAATTTTCCCCCCAGACAGTCCTCATTGACAGCTTATTCAGGATTGATCTATTGGAGGAATGTTTATTATTTGCAGAACCACTATGTGACATTTGTTTTGGAATGACTTGGACTGTGAGTTATGCTGGTAGACAAGCTGACACTGGGCTCAGTGTGGTCACGTGACCATCAGAAACACTCAGTGAAAAGCAGTGAATACAGTGTGGAGAAAGGTCACACATTCGTACTTCCCAGGGACCCTCAGAGAACTTCTCCTTGGAGGAAACAACTGTTTGGAGTCAGGGACTGAAAGGTGGAGGAAAAAAAGATGGTTTGTGATGTGGGGCCTGTTCTTACCTCAGGCATCTCCTCCAGAGAATCAAGTTTGTCCTCCCACAAAACCTTGAGGTATGAAGATTCAAGAAACAAGAGTAGGGGGAGTTCTCGGATCACAGTTCCAGAGGATGATTTAGAGGTCTCAGTTGTTAGGGAATCTCTGTCTCCAGGGAACCAGATAAATTTCCCCTCCCAGACTCGTCTCTCAACAGTGTTATGATTCTGCTAATGATTTAACATCTCTAAATATCAATACCATCAATTGAAAAACAGTAGGTACAGCACCTGATCTGCCTATCTCACTGGAGAGGATCTGTGCATTCTTCATGAGTTTGAAGTATCCTGTAAAGAATAAAAAGTAAACAACCATTCTCCACTACCCTGAAGCCATCTGTATACATTTTGTGGGCTCAACCTCTGCCATCTGCCTCATTCCTTCTGGCATTTAATGAACATTATGAAGTACTTTTTTTTTCTCATTTCAGAATATCTATTCTCAGCCTTCATGTTCATGTCTATATTAAAATAATCATATTACTTTTCTTCATGGTTTGTGGAATATTAAATGAGCAAATACATTATAAAGTACTTCTGAAGTATGAGTCTTTTTTTCCCTTTAGGTTTTACCTTCATTTAATTACTTTTAGCCTCATAACATGGTGCTAATGTGTAGGCCATATGGAAATTTTAATATCATAATCCAAAGGGCTGAGAATAGAGGGATATTTCCAAGTTCACCAGTACAGTCTCACGCAGAGTAGCTATTCAACCCTAAAAATCTGTGCTTCACTAATCTCTTTCCCTTTGTCCAGAAGCCCCGGAAAACTCTTAAAATTTTCATTGCACCTACAGTTTTGTCTTTTCCGAAGAGTCATATAGTTGGAATCATAGATCATGTAGATTTTTTACACCGGCCTTTTTCACTAATCAGAATATATTTCAGTTTCTTTTGAATTTTTGTCATGGCTCAGTTTGTCATGTCTTTCCTTCTCATTGTATCTCAATTTCCACTAAAGAGGGTGCTATAGCAGTAATTCAATGTATGCTTTTTAGAGAACAACCATACACACTATCCTGATGTCTAAGCTGAGCAGAGCTCTCTGAGTAGATAAATCATGAGCAATGCCACCAATGATTGACAGTGACTCTGGGCTCTCTTGGTGCTCAAAAAGAGCAAGAGAAGGTGCTGTCTGGAAGGGAGGAAGACGAGTTGCCATTAAAGGCTAGGGAAGGTGACATTTCTTTGCCTGAGAAAGAAATGGTGCTTTCTTGAATTTCTGTCTTTTGAGTTCAGCTATTTTAGAATGTGATAATTTTTTTATAGATATTGATTTTGGTGGAAAATAGACCCTTATCAAACCGATGTCTGGTGATAAAGGACATTTGCAAAGGGCAGCATCATTTAAAACTCTATACAAGATGTCCTCTTCCTTGGAAGCAATTTCTACTCCTTGGATTATGTATTTTGTGATTTATAACCTAAATGTAGCCGAGATACATCCTCTGGGAAAAGCTCATGTATTTTCCAAAGATGTTCTCTATCCTTGTTTTAGGAGCCTTTGACTTTAGCAGTTTTCCTCATGTCCCTTTAGTACTCATTAGCAAAAACTATGAGCACACAAGTCACAGTCCTCATATTGTTTTCATTTTGTAATTGCAGATGGTCTGAGAAACTAAAGTACCAAAAGGAGTTATCCAAGCTTCTAATAATTTATTTGTGAAGAAGTCATTGCATCGACCCAGGCATGTGAACAAAGGCTGTTGCTCTCCACTACCAAAACATAAACTTATGACTCAATCATGAAGTCATTTACCACAGTACAGGGAGTTCAGTGTTTCTGTATGTGTCTTAAAGTACTCCACCCAACAGAGTTCACAGATACTGTCCCTCAATATATTGTTGCCTTGGTTCTCTCATAAATCAGGGCAGTAATAAGATCTTTCCCAACAGACTTTGGGATAGCAATTGGTGTGAACAGCATAAATATATCCTGTTTTTGGTCAGTTCACAGATCCTCAGAGGTACAAGGAACTACATAAGACACTATAGCTTACCTTTGTAAGTTCTGTAGTTGTTTCCTAGAAGCTGGCCTAAAACTTAGAAAAATAGCAAAATATTTTCACATACTTGATATTGTAACCACCAAGAACAATAAAATGCTCAAAATATACCCATAAAAGACTTGAGGAGTGACAAAGACTTAAGTACATGTTTTTAAATAACCTGGCTGCCATCATCGCTTTGCAACTCTCTTGTACACCTGGGTAAAGAACATTAGACTTTAACCTTCGCCTTTCATCCACGACAAACTGTCACTGTTGACTGGTGAGGGTGATCTGTATAGCCATCAACCCAATGGAAACAAATACATGACATACAAACTGAAGAATGGAGGGAAACCTATGGTTAGATTATTTTAGATGATAGGATATCAATATTTTCAAATCTTCTGTAAATCTATTTTGATCCATTATTAGTGAATAAATACTATAAAAATTTTTGCCTAGAATTGATTCCTAGACTCCAATAAAAATTTGCTTTAAATGAAACCTATATAAAGATATATAAAGTAGCAACATATGAGAATTCAATGGTCTTGGTGTGTGTAAAGAAAGTGATGGTAATTTTGTGTGTGTGTGTGTGTGTGTGTAGTGCTGGGGATTGAACCCAGGGCCTTGTGCATGCAAGGCAAGCACTCTACCAACTGAGCTATATCTCTAGCCCAGATGGTAGCAATTTAATGGAATTCAAAATAGACAGAAGCAATGATGGGACTCTGTCACTGAGTCATAGAATACAGTTTAGGACCTTGTATAATTGATCATTTCACATCACAGTACGTGGATTTCAGATGAAAAACCAAGAACTGTTCATTTTGTTTCTGTTACTCATTGTTGATCTTTCTTCCACAGAAGAGGATAGCCCATATTAATCTGACCAAAGTTTTAATATAGTTTGTTACCAGCTAGGTGATCAAAAACAAGCATGTCTGCTTACCTGACTCCTGTTTCTCCCTAAGTTTTCAATAACATATTTTATTCACTGTATGCTATCTTTGGTGGAGACAAGAAATTAGGCATGGTCTCAATTTTCACAGCTAAAATAGAATATATATGGTACAAACAAAAAACTGAGGACTTAAAAATATGTGTCACTGCATAGAAATCAAGTGGAAAAGACTTTACATTGAAACTTTCACCAAAAATTGTTTATCTCTTAGTTCCATTTAAAAATGTTTCCTCCTTTCTGAAGAGAAAGTAAATTTAAACTGTAAAGTTATTCCCAATCTAGCCCTTTGGGCCAGGTCTCTTAGGTTCACTGGAGTAGGTACAGAAGGCTCTGTGAGCTTCAGCTCTGTGAACGTGTGAATAGAGCCAGATCTCAAGGGCAGCATCTTCAGGGAGAGAGACATAAATACTCCTGGCTGTCCCATGCACAAGGAAACAAAGTATTGTATGTACATAATGGTGAGAGAAGGGCTAACTTAAGGTAAAAATAGTTGACTATTATGAAACAAATATTTTAATAATTTCAAATCTTCTGGATGTGGTTATCTTTATGACAAGAAATTTGCAATAAATGCAAGAGACTGGAGAATATTTCATGGATAAAACCGGCTTTTAATCAATTAGAAAAGCCTATGGAACAGATGAGATAATCTTCTAGAAGCATGATTTGATCCTTGTACACTGAAATGGCCCTGGAAATGTTAGCAATTTGAATTAGTTCAAAATATGTGGGAGGGGATGGTCTCTTATGTTGGACAGTTCCTATGAATGTAACATCTTGCCTGTATTAAACTGAGCAACTACCAAGTGCAAAAAACTGGCTAGAATTTGTGGGACCCTAACATTAAGTAGACAGTATTTGCTTATGTTTTGTCTTATACAAATATATTTTATTTAAAAATTTTCAATATTTTAAAACAAAAAAGGTGGGAGGAATGATTTTACTCTTCCAATGAATCACAGTATACTTTTATTTTTTGGGAATCCAAGCATGCTTAACCACTGAGCCACATCCCCAGACCTTTTTGAGACAGGCTCTCACTAGGTTGCTTGCAGTCTTGCTAAGTTGCTGAGGCTGGCTTCAAACCTGCAATCCTCCTGCCATAGCCTCCTGAGCCACTGGGATTATAGGCATGTATCACCAACGTGGCACAATGTATATTTTAGTATCATTTTAGATAAGATTATTCTGTGCTGTTAATATTTTTGCTACAAAGGCCAAGGCTTCTGTGTCTCATTTCTTTCCTTATCCCTCCTTGTTCCCATTCTTATTCCATCCAGGAGGGTAGCCCAGCAGCAACTCACTCCATGCTTGTTAACTATGAACCATACACTCCAGCCTTGTGTCCACATCATGCAAGTTCCCTGTGCAACTCATAATCACCAATCACCAACATACTGACAGTTACTCTAGTTCCTCCTAGTGGAGAACCCAGCATTGGACAATGTAATACCATTTTTCTGTGTCTTGTATTAAAATATAGTTCTATTTTGACCAAATTTAGATGTCAAAAATCTGACAATGCACATTACTTGAAATACATAATTTGCTTGGTTGAGTGGACTTGAATGAGAACTTTATTCATTATAAACTGTGTGGTAGGAGCTTTCCCTCAGCACCCATTTTCCTTCTTGGATTGAGAATTGTGAAATGAACAATCTAAAGGGACTTGAAAGGAAAAAGATTTTGCCTTTTCTACTGGCGTCTTCTGCCATAGTTTTTGGGGTATATAACCTCTGATTCAACCACTGTTCCTTGTCTGTTTCCTAAGTCATTAAGAGTACACAGACCTGTATAAAGTGTACAACATGGTCTCATCCTCACAGTGTTTTATTTTCTATAATTATATCTATCAATCCAAAAGGCATGTATTCTGAAATCATGCTCTTGCTAAGAAAATTCCTATCTGGCTTTAGTCTAGAGAAGCCTGTGTTTTGATTCATAATTACCAATCACCAACAGACGGACAGTTACTCTGTTTCCCCTCTGAAGTCCTGGTAGAGATCTCATCACTGGACAGTGTAAGAATGCCTTTCCAAGTTTCTTTTAGAAAGATCACTCTGTATTTTCAATTTAGATATAGAAATTTGACTACATACATTATCCATGAAAGAAATTTCTTTGATGGGATGGAATGGGAATCTTTGATAGCTGACTTTCTAGGACAATGTCACCACATCCATTTACCAACTATAAGGGAAAGGTGTTTTTCTCAGTAACAATTTTCCTCCTTAGATCAAGGATTTTGAAAATGGCAATCCAAATGGACTTGAGAGGTACACTCTGTGGGGAAAAGTTCTTTTTCCCTGGAGTCCACATACTTATAGGGTATGTGACTATTGATTCAATGAGTTCCTTCTCTCATTTTCTAAGTCATTAAGAGAAAAACAGAACCATGTAAAGTGTTCATCATGGTCTTATCCTTACAGTGTGGGCTTTTATATATTGCAGGTGTCATTCATTAATGCAAATGGTATGTTCTAAAATCATTCACTTGCTGGGGAAGTAATTTGCTGGATTTAATCTATAAAATACCAATTCTGGGTCCTGCTGTGAGTTTTGGAGATTCAGCAATAAAAAATGATTTTTACAAGTATAGAACTCTCACCATGGAGGCTTCTGGGAAATCCGGTGAACCAGAGGAAAGAATAGGATGATCTTATGTGAACCAGCATGGTACAGGGAGGAATGGGTGTGCCACGCTATTGACTTTTCTCCAGATGTGTGTGTGGGGAGAAGGAATGGATTCTAGACAGTGTCAGCAGTGACTGGGAATAACTGGGTGCAGGTAGATGGCAGTGTTCCAAGTAGGATGCAATGGAAGAGAGTCCCAGAAGCATTCTTGGAAGACTGGGGGAAGTGGGAAGAAATCAGAAAGAAAAAGGAAATATGTATGGAGGTTTGTCTTGTTCTTTTCAAAAATTAATGGCATATAATGGTAATGAGAGCTAGAGAGGGTGTTGAATATACTATGTTATTGCTTTGTTATTTAAAGATCTTTCCAGAAGACCTGCTCTTTCCCTCTTCTGCCACTGCCAAACATCAAAGCCTTTGGTTGTGATTATTAATACTGCCTGGGCATTGTACAGAGGGATTGGGTTAAGTTTGGGGTATTGATAGTGAGGGAGGGAATCTGGAGGGACCCAACCCTGTCACAGGCACATACTTGAACCTGGGGATAGAGTTCTTTCAGTGTGGGCCATAGATGTAGGAGAAATAGAACTTTCAGGACTCAGTAGCACTTTTGTGTTTCTGTCCTCACTATTTACACCTGACTTAAAGGGCACCCCCAGGGGGTGGATAATAGAAAGTGCATTCAGTTTGGGTTTACTACAAAAGCTCCATGTCCTGGAAAGAGAGAGGAGAAGCATGATATTGGAAACATTCCCAGCCTCTGTTTCTTACCCTAATCACAAACCCCAGGATGGGGCTTCTTCCTCCCAGTCCTCTAATTTTTCAGAAAACCATGGTTTATTCCTTAAAGATAGGTCCTGTACTCTTTCCTCTTCCAAAATTGAGCTTTCGTAGATGATTTCTATATGTGTACTAAGGCCTTCAGTTCTAGATTGGATTATTCTCAGACCACCACCAAATGTTCAGGAAACTCCATGTGATCAAGCATGTAGATAAGGAAGCGGACCTGCATGGTTCTTGGCGGCACAGACAGAGGTGGTGCAGAACACAGAGGCTTTGCTTGTGGGTCACCAGACTGTGCTCTGGCCACAGCACAAGGTCACCCCAGCAGCCCCTACCTCACCAAACACCCGATGCAGGAAACAGACGGAATTCATCTTGGAAAAGCTTACTCGCCATCTATCGGTGGGTGTCGCTACCAGCTCTGTTCTGTGGCTGATCAGATACCAACTCCCCCACCCCCAGTTGTGTTTCCAACTCCCCCACCCCCAGTTGTGATAACTCAAAATTTTTATCACAAGCTTTTGAGGGGTGTAGCTACAAACGCGGAACAGCAACTGTACAGGCACCTGGTTTCCAACTCAGAGACTAAGAGTAGGGAGGCTCCAGGTAGAAGCTCAAGCCCTCTCACACTGGCTACCTTCACCACCCTGAATGCAGAGACTCAAGCTAGGAACAGACAATGCCACCTAATGCAGGAAAAGAAAATAAGAGTTCTGAGAGGTTTTTTTTTTCTTTTCTCTGTCTTCTCATCCATTCTCCTCTACACTTCCCCCTCTGGTCCTCACAACCTCAACATATGTGAAACCAAGAACTTTGCATGAAATAGGACATTAAGAACTGAATCACCAGAATAATATAGAGGAATTGCATATGCCCCACACTTCCCCCCCACCTTTTTATTTTCTTTCTCTTTTTCTTTCTTTCCTTGTTATTTTTTTCTTTCTCCCTCTATCCCACTTTCAACCTCCTAACTTTTACTATTTATACTTAGGGTAATTTTCTAAATACAGATAGGAGTTTGAATTTATACATTCTTCCATAAATTACCCCCTGTCTATTCATTAGAGTTCTCCTACAAAGTTGCTAAGTTAACCCCATACCCTCACTCCATTCCCCCTTAACATAACACCCTATGCCTGAACCTCAGTTCTCTATACACCACCAGAAATGGTATGCCTTTTATGAAACTAATGACTATATTCTAAATAATAATTGAAGCCAACATATCTAGACAGAGTCTAAATATAAATATATTAATAATGAAAACTTGCTCATAGATGATGTATTTTTTGATATTGGGAATTGTTAACATTGTCTTTCTCCACAAAAGAGAGATTTTGGAACTATACAAGAGCAATAAAAATAAATAGGGAAAAACATTAACACAACAGTCACAGAGCTAGAAAGAAACATGAGCAGCATGGAAAAAAAAACAAGGACGGACCACAAACAATGCAGGACAATTCAACATTAGAAGAGATAACATCACAGCAGAAAGAATGTCAGATAAAGATTTCAGGATATACGTGGTTCAGGTGATCTGGAGTCTCAAGGAAGAAATTAGACAGCAAATTCAGACAATAAAAGATCACATTGACAATGAATTACATAAACAAATCCAAGAAGCAAAAGATCAACTCTACAGGGAGATAGAGGTTATACAAAAAAAAAAAAAAACAGAAATCCTGGAAATGAAGGAAATAATAAACCAAATTAAAAACTCAAATGAGAGTATCACCAGCAGAGTAGAACACTTAGAAGACAGAACATCAGACAACGAAGACAAAGTATATTATCTTGAAAAGAGTATATACTGCACAGCAAGACTGATAAGAAATCATGAGCAGGACATCCAAGAAATATGGGATAGCATAAAGAGACCAAATTTAAGAGTTATTGGGATAGAGGAAGGTATAGAGGTCAAAACCAAAGGAATGAGCAATCTATTCAATGAAATAATATTAGAAAACTTTCCATACATGAAGAATGAAACAGAAATCCAAATCCTAGAAGCCTACAGGATGCCAAATGTACAAAATCATGAGATTCACACCAAGACACATTATAATGAAGATGCCCAACATACAGAACAAGGAGATAATTTTAAAAGCCACAAGAGAAAGGAAGCAGATTACATTTAGGGTAAACCAATTAGGTTAACAGCTGATCTTTTAACACAGACTCTGAAAGCTAGAAGATCCTGGAACAACATATTTCAAACACTGAAAGATAATGGGTTCCAACTAAGAATCTTGTATCCAGCAAAATTAAGCTTTGGGTTTGAAGATGAAATAAAAACCTTCACAATAAACAAAAGTTAAAAGAATTTGCAGCTAGAAAATGGGTGCTTCAAAACATCCTTGGCAAAACATTTCATGAAGAGGAAACAAAAAATAATAATGAAAACCAACAGTGGGAGGTAGTACAATAAAAGAAAAACTAATCAAAGAGGAAAAGCAAGTCAAGTTAAATAACAAAAATAAACAAATATGGCTGGAAATACAAACCATATCTCAATAGTAACCCTAAATGTTAATGGCTTAAACTCACTAATCAAAAGACATCAGCTAGTAGACTGATTTAAAAAAAGATACAACAATATGCTGCCTACAGGAGACTCATCTGATAGGAAAAGACATACACAGACTGAAGGTGAAAGGTTGGGAAAAATCATAGCACTCACATGGACCTCGGAAGCAAGCAAGGGTGTCCATACTCATATCAAGTAAAGTAGACTTCAAAGTTAATCAAAAGGGATAAAGAAGGACACTACATACTGCTCAAGGGAACCTACACCAAGACATATCATTAATATATATGCCCCAAACAATGGTGCAGCTATGTTCATCAAACAAACTCTTCTCAAGTTCAAGAGTCAAATTGAGCACAGCACAATAATCTTGTGTGATTTTAACACACCTCTCTCACCACTGGATAGATCTTCCAAACAAAAGTTGAATAAAGAAACTATAGAACTCAATAACACAATTAATAACTTAGACGTAATTGACATATATAGAATATATCAGCCAACATCAAGTGGACACACTTTTTTCTCAGCAGCACATGGATCCTTCTCAAAAATAGACCATATATTATGTCACAGGGCAACTCTTAGCAAATACAAAGGAGTAGAGTTACGACCATGCATTTTATCCAATTATAATGGAATGAAATTGGAAATCAATGATAAAATAAGGAAGAAAAATTCGAACATCACATGGAGAATGAACAATATGATGCTGAGTGAACAATGGATTACAGAAGACACCAAGGAGGAAATTAAAAAATTCTTACAGGTAAATGAAAACACAGACACAACATATCGAAATCTCTGGGACACTATAAAAGCAGTACTAAGAGGAAAATTCATTGCATGGATTTCATTCCTTAAAAGAAGAAAGAGCCAACAAATAAATGACCTCTCCTTACATCTCAAAGCCCTAGAAAAAGAACAAATCAGGAGCAAATGCAGTAGAAGGCAAGAAATAATTAAAATTAGAGAGGAAATCAATGAAATAGAAACAAAAGAAACAATTGAAAAAATTGACAAAACTAAAAGTTGGTTCTTTGAAAAAAATAAGTTTGACAGACCTTTAGCCATGCTAATGAAGAGAAGAAGAGAGAAGACCCAAATTACTAGCATACAGGATAAAAAAAGGCAGTATCATAACAGACACTACAGAAATACAGAAGATAATTAGAAATTATTTTGAAACATTATACTCTAATAAAATAGAAGATAGTGAAGGCATCGATAAATTCCTTAAGTCATATAATCTGCCCAGATTAAGTCAGGAAGATACACAACTTAAATAGACCAATATCAAGTGAGGAAATAGAAGAAGCCATCAAAAGATTACCAACCAAGAAAAGCCCAGGACCAGACAGATATATAGCCAAGCTTTACAAGACTTTTAAAGAAGAACTAATACCAATACTCTCCAATCTATTCTAGAAAGTAGAAAAAGAGGGAGTACTTCCAAATTCATTCAATGAGGCCAATATCACCCTGATTCCAAAACCAGACAAAGACACCTCAAGAAAGAAAACTTCAGACCAATATCTCTCATGAACATAGACACAAAAATCCTCAATAAAATTCTGGCAAATCAAATACAAAAACATATCAAAAAGATCGTGCACCATGATCAAGTGGGATTCATCCCAGGACGTAAGGTTGGTTCAACATATGGAAATCAATAAATTTAATTCATTACATCAATAGAATTAAAGATTAAGAACCATATGATCATCTTTATAGATGCAGAAAAAGCATTTGACAAAATACAGCATCCCTTTATGTTCAAAACACTAGAAAAACTAGGGATAACAGGAACTTACCTCAATATTGTAAAAGCTGTCTACACTAAGCCTCAGGCCAGCATCATTCTTTTTCAGAGAGAGAGAGAGAGAGAGAGAGAGAGAAGAGAGAGAGAGAGAGAGAGAGAGAGAGAGAGAGAGAGAGAGAGAGAGAGAGAGAGAGAGAGAGAGAGAGAGAATTTAATATTTATTTATTAGTTTTTTGGCGGACACAACATCTTTGTATGTGGTGCTGAGGATCGAACCCGGCCGCACACATGCCAGGCAAGCGCGCTACTGCTTGAGCCACATCCCCAGCCCCTAGCATCATTCTAAATGGAGAAAAACTGAAGGCATTACCTCTAAAATCTGGAACAAGAAAGGGATGCCCTCTCTCACAATTACTATTCAACATGGTTCTTGAAACACTGGCCAGAGCAATTAGATAGACAAAAGAAATTAAAGGAATAACTACAGGAAAAGAAGAACTTAAACTAGCACTATTTGCTGATGATATGATTATATGCCTAGAAGACCCAAAAACCTCTACCAAGAAACTTCTAGAACTAGTAAATGAATTCAGCAAAGTGGCAGATATGAAATCAACACCCATAAATCAAAGGCATTTCTGTATATCAGTGACAAATTCTCTGAAAAAGAAATGAGAAAAACTACCCCATTCATAATATCCTCAAAAAAAAAAAAACTTGGGAATCAACTAAACAATGAGGTGAAAGATCTTTGCAATGAAAACTATAGAAACCTAAAGAGAGAAATAGAAGAAGACCTTAGAAGATGGAAAGATCTATCTTGCTCTTGGATAGCCAGAATTAATATTATCAAAATGTCCATACTACCAAAAGCACTATACAGGTTTAATGCAATTCCAATAAAAATCCCAATGGCATTCCTCATAGAAATAGAAAAAGCAATCATGAAATTCATCTGGAAAAATAAGAGACCCAGAACAGCTAAAGCAATCCTTAGAAGAAAGAGTGAAACAGGTGGCATTGCTATACCAGACCTTAAACTATATTACAGAGCAATAGTAACAAAAACAGCATGGTACTGGCACCAAAACAGGCTGATAGATCAATGGTACAGAGTAGAGGGCATAGAGACTAACCCACAAAATTACAACTACCTTATATTAGACAAAGGTGCCAAAACCATGCAGTGGAGAAAGGATAGCATCTTCAACAAATGGTGTTGGGAAAACTGGAAATCCATATGCAACAAAATGAAATTGAATCCCTTTCTCTCACCATGCACAAAAGTTAACTCAAAATGGATCAAGGATCTGGGGATTAAACCAGAGACCCTGCATCTAATAGAAGAAAAAGTAGGCCTTAATCTCCATCACAAGGGGCTAGGCCCCAACTTCCTTAATAAGACCCCTGTAACACAAGAATTAAAACCAAGAATCAACAAATGGTATGGATTCAAACTAAAAAGTTTTTTCTCAGCAAAAGAAATAATATGTGAGGTGAATAGGGAGCCTACATCCTGGGAACAAATTTTTACCCCTCACATATCAGATAGAGCTCTAATCTCTAGGGTATATAAAGAGCTCAACAAGTTAAGCACCAAAACAAACAAACAAAAAAACCCAGATAATCCTATCAATAAATGGACCAAAGACCTGAACTGAAGAAGGATATACAATCTCAGAAGATGATATACAATCAATCAACAAAATACGAAAAAATGCTCATCATCTCTAGCAATCAGAGAAATGCAAATTAAAACTACACTAAGATACCATCTCACTCCATTCAGAGTGGCAGCCATTATGAAGACAAACAACAACAAGTGCTGGTGAGGATGTGGGGGAAAAGGTACACTCAATGCACTGCTGGTGGGACTGCAAATTGGTGCAGCCAATTTGGAAAGCAGTATGTAGATTCCTTGGAAAGCTGGGAATTGAACTACCATTTGTCCCAGCTATTCCTCTTCTCAGACTATACCCAAAGGACCTAAAAACAGCATACTACAGGGACACAGTCACATCAATGTTTATAGCAGCACAATTCACAACAGCTAAACTGTGGAGCCAACCTAGATGTCCTTCAGTGATGGCATTCGAGAAGATTATGCTAAGTGAAGTTAGCCAATCTCCCCCCCCCAAAAAAAAAACCACAAATTCTGAGTGTCTTCTCTAAGGGGGGACTTATATCAGACTTATATCATCTATAAAATGGGGTTGGGAGGGAGAGCAAGGGAGGAAGATTACCTCTAGATAGGAATAGGGGTGGAAGAGAAAGGGAGGGAGAAGGGGAATAGCATGGATGGTGGAAGGAGACCCTCATCATTATACAAAATACATGTATGAAGATGTGAATTTGGTGTCAACATACCTTATATACAATCAGAGATATGATAAATTGTGGTATAAAGGTGTATTAAGAATTTCAATGCAAATAATAATAATAATAATAATAATAATAAAGCTCATGCATAATGGCAAAAAAAGCATGTATATAGACACAGAAGTCGACCAGTGTTACAGAGGACTTTTACCTTTTTGATACTTTTATCTCTGGAGGACTCTCTTCCCTGTTCCATTGTTCATATCACCCAGCCTCCCAATCTTCTGGCTCCAGAACTCCATTCTATCAGAGTGAGTTCCCTTTTCACCAAAAACCTGTATAGCAAATTCAAGAGAAGAAACTAAAGAGTGTGCCATACAATTGGAAGGTAAGTGAACCCTGGTTTCTTCCTGACATGAATCTATAAAGTGCAGACATAGAAGTAAACTGGAGCCTCCACAGCATGGTTTCAGTGAAATAAATCAGAGCTAGGTGTTGTGTCAAACACCTGTAAACTCCCAATGTCTTGGGAGCTCGAGGTAGGAGAGTCACAAGTTGGAGACCAGCCTCAGCAACTTAGTGAGACCATGTCTAAAAAAATAAATAAATTAGTCAATAAATAAAAATAAAAAAGGCTGGGGCTGTAACTCAGTAGTAAAATGTCTCTAGGTTCAATTCCTAGAACCAAAACCAAAAGAAATAAATCTCTTCTAGAGTTGGGGGAAAGAGAACAGAGAATACTTAATTCAACTTTATATATGTTCATGTACAAAAAAAATGGGATAGTTTTCCTAGTTTCTCTTTCAGAGGATTTGTCACTGATGTACAGAAATGCTTTTGATTTTTGAGTGTTGATTTTATATCCTGATACTTTATTAGTTCTAGAAGTTTTCTGATGGAATTTTTTGTACCTTCTAGGTATAGAATCATATTTTCAGCAAATAGTGACAGTTTTGAGTTTTTCTTTTCCTATCCATCCATATCTCTGTAATTTCTTTCATTTGTCTAATTGCTCTGGCTAGAGTTTCAAGAACTATGTTAAATGGAAGTGGTGAAAGATGGCATCCCTGACTTAGTTTTTAGAGGTAATGTTTTCAATTTTTAATGTTTTTCAATTTTTCTTCATTTAGAATGATGTTGGCCTGGGGCTTAGCATAGATAGCTTTTACAATATTTAGATACGTTCCTGTCATCCCTAGTTTTTCTAGTGTTTTGAACATGAAGTGGTGCTGTATTTTGTCAAATGCTTTTTCTGCATCTATTGATATGATCATATGATTTTTATCTTTAAGTCTATTGATGTGATAAATTACATTTATTGATTTCCGTATGTTGACCCAAACTTGCATCCCTGGGATGAATCCCACTTGATCATGGTGCACTATCTTTTTAATATATTTTTGTATTTGATTTGCTGGAATTTTATTGAGAATTTCTGCATCTATGTTCATAACAGATATTGATCTGAAGTTTTCTTTTTTTGGTGTGTCTAACTAGGAAAGCAACCCCATTTACAATAGCCTCAAAAATACTTGCTAATCAACTTAAGTGAAAGACCTATATGATAAAAACTAAAGAATGCTAAAGAAAGAAATTAAAAGGAGACCTTAGAAGATGGAAAGATCTCCCTTGTTCTTGGATAGGCAGAATTAATATTGTCAAAATGACCATACTACCAAAAACATTATGCAAGTTTAATGCACTTCCAATCAAAACCCCAGTTACATTCCTCTTATAAATAGAAAAACCAGTAATGAAATTAATCTTAAAAAATAAAATACCTAAGTGAAGCAGGTGGCATCACTAAACCAGAACTTAAAACTAACTACAGAGCAATAGTAACAAAAACAGCATGGTATTGGTACAAAATAGACTTGTTGACCAAGTACAGAATAGAGGGCACAGAGAAAAACCCACATAAATACATTTATCTCATACTAGACAAAGGTGCCAAAAACATATATTGGAGAAAAGATAGCCTCTTCTACAAATGGCACTGGGAAAACTGGAAATCCATATGTGACAAAATGAAATTAAGCCCCTGTATCTCACCACGCACAAAACTCAACTCAAAGTGGATCAAGGACCTAGGAATTAAACCAGAGACTCTGCACCTAATAGAAGAAAAAGTAGGCCCAAATCTTCATCATGTTGGATTAGGTCCCTATTTCCCTAATAAGACTCCTATAGCACAAGAAATAAAATCAAGAATCAATAGATGGAATGAATTCAAACTAAAAAGCTTCTTCTCAGCAAAAGAAACAATCAGCGACGTTAAGAGAAAGCCTGGAGCTTGGGAGAAAATTTTTACCACATGCCCATCAGATAGAGAACTAATCTCTAGGATATATAAAGAACTCAAAAATCTTAACACCAAAACTCCCAAATAACCCAATCAATAAATGGGCAAAGGAACTGAAAAGACACATCTCAGAAGAAGATATACAATCAAGCAATAAAAATATGAAAAAGTGTTCAATACCTCTAGCAATTAGAAAAATGCAAATCAAAACTACTCTTAGGATTTCATCTCACTCCAATCAGAATGGCAGCTATTAAAAATGCAAACAATACGTGTTGGTGAGAATGTGGGAGAAAAGGTACACTCATACATTGCTGGTGGGACTGCAAATTGGTGCAGCAAATATGAAAAGCATAATGGAGATTCCTTGGAAAACTGGAAATGGAACCACCAATTGATCCAGCTATCCCACTCCTCAGTTTATACCCAAAGAACTTAAAAACCGCATACTACAGGGACACAGCCACATCAAGGTTTATAGACAATAGCTAAATTGTGGAACCAACTTAGATGCCCTTCAGTAGATGAATGGGTAAAGAAAATGAGGTATTTATACACAATGGATTATTATTCAGCATTAAAAGAGAATAAAATCATGGCATTTTCAGGTAAATGGATGGAGCTCGAGAATATTCTGTTAAGTGAAGTAAGCCAATCCCAAAAATAGAATGCCAAATGTTTTCTCTGATATGTGGATGCTGATCCATAATGGGGGTCGGAGGAGCATGGAAGGAATAGACAAATTTTAGGTAGGTCAAAGGGGAGGGAGGGAAAGTGAGGAAGAATGGGTAAGGAAAGATGGTGGAATGAGATGAACATTATTACCCTAAGTACAGTATGAAGACATGGATGGTGTGACTCTACTTTGTGTACAATCAGAGACATAAATAATTGTGCTGTATATGTGTACTATGAATTAAAATCCATTCTGCTGTCATGTTTAACAAATTAGATTAAAGAATAAATAAGTTTTAAAAAATGATTATTTCCCCATAGTTACAAATGCTACTGAATATCTCTTACTTCTTGGCTCTCTTCCCATACTCCACCATGATTGACATGTCCATAACAGCCTTAATCAGTGTTTTTGTAGAATTTAAATTTTCCACCCTACTCTCACTGGAATGCATTGACCCAGAGGTCTCCATGTATATCATTGTCTTTAGAGGTCTCCATGTATATCATGAAAAATAGTATTGGATTAAGTCATCCACTCATCACTATAAATTTTGCCAACTGCATTTGTTGGCAATGTGGACATGACAGGAAAGTACAGGCTCCGAGGAGATTCAGGCCAAGAGGCTTCTTAGACATTTCAGACCAGGCAACCCTGTGGGAAGTACGGTGGAAGGGAACAAGCAAAAATGATGTGTGGTATTTTCTCATTTTTCTACTTCATAATTTTCAAAAGACATTCTGTGAGAATTGTGCTAAGACTTCCAAGGATGACACAATGTTAAAGGGCTGTAAATGGTTTTAAAGATTAAATGGTATAATTCTGTCATAGTCTACTGCCCAAGTGCTTTTTTTCCCCTTTGCAGACCTACCACATCTCTGGTTCATGGGAACACAGAGGACTTATGACTTTTTATGGAGCTGATAAATATCAATGATCTACTTCTTGCTAATGTGTACATTGTATTCGATTTTTGAATTATTAATCAAAAGTAGACATTTTAACTAATTTTGTGATAACTGTCTAATCAGGTACGTGATTATCAATCATAGGCAAGTTGATAATCACTAACGTGTTCAATTGAGGTCTAGAAGCTAAATTTTTGAGGGGAAATCAATAAATAATCCACAAGAACAAATGGAAGAACTAAAGCATAATAGAGATACCTAAATTCTTTTGTTTCTTTCCAGATTATTTAACATATTATTGTCATCAGCACTGTATGGGTCTTCCTAAGACAGTATCTCTAAATTATGTGCAATTATTTGCATTTGGGAATCCAATTGCAGCTGTCTTCCTGTTTGCCCTCTTTTTCATAAGAGTTAATTAACATGTAGATAAATTAGGAATTTATTTTAATATCAAAGGAAGAGAAATGTTTTGATTTTCACTGAGGTAGCAGCTACTTTCAATTCCTAATGTTAACTCAAATATGTACAGACATATTATATTTTTAAGATCCAAAGTATGAACCTGTCACACTGCTGAAGAACATTTGAAGTCAGATTTTCTGAATCCAATCTGTGCTATGATACTTAACAGAATTGTGATTTTTAGCAAGTCACTTGACTTTCTATAACATCATGATAATGATGGTACCCTTCTCTTGTGGTTGCTAAAAAGATTAAAGTACTTTGAAAAAGCCCTAAAAATACTAGTCAGGACTCAAGGCATATCAGGTGCATTTTCACATATAAGGAATTTTTATTATTATAATTTGCAGATGCTGAATATGTACAGAGAAGTTAATATTTTCATGCCTTCACATGCTTATATGTGGGATCATTAATATTCTGATGCAGATTCATATAAAATTTAGTTGTAGTTGGACAATGTGGTGCTGAGGATCAAACCCAGTGCCTTGCAAATGCTATGTGAGTGCTCTAATGCTGAACTACAACCCCAGCCCCTGACTCAGGTTCTTTTGACACACAAGCTTATATTCCTTTCCCACCTCTATGCAATACTGTTTTCCTTAAACATCACATCTTGAAAAGGGATCCAGGGACGTATGTACCCACTCCTATCAGTTTCTGAGGGGAAAACAAATGCTTTCAATAGAGAAAAACTTTACTATAAAAACTAATATTTTTATCAGTTATATTGTACATATTTCTGTTTGTTCTAAAATGAAAAAATACTTTTAAAAATATCTATAAGCTGGGTGTTATGGTGTATGCCTGTAATTCCAGTGGCTTGGGAGGTTGAGGCAGGAGAGTCACGAGTTCAAAGCCAGTCTCAGCAAAAGCAAGATGCTAAGCAACTTAGTGAGACTCTGTCTCTAAATAAAATACAAAAAAAAAATAGGCTAGGGATGTGGCTCAGTGGTCAAGTACCCCTAAGTTTAATCTCTGGTACCCCCTCCAAAAAAACCATTTTTCTTATTTGCCTACCAAGTCAACTGATTCCAGATTATATCTATTCATTCATCTGCCTATCCATTAGTCTGTGCATCCACCCATCATCCACTCCTATAACTGTAATGCTCAATACTGAGCTGATCCTAGTCATATAGTATGTGTTCAACTAATCAACCTTGATTGGTTGTGATTTAAGCATCTACTTCCAACTTCTTGAACAATTTAATTCTTGCTATTCTGTACAATACACCCTCCTCTTCATTCTTTTTATACAAATTTCTTAATTTTGCCTACATGTATCAAGCTTTTACTTCCACATCAAGAAAAAAAAATGTAAGGAATTATAATAGAGAGAGACCCAGACTGGGTGTAGAGGCAGGGAAGGTAGCAGAGTGGCTCCTTGTCCAAGTGGTCATGTTTATTTATATTAATAGGTTATATTAGGTCATTAGTACCATAACCATATCATTGTTTATTTAGAGTATCAGCAAGGTTGCTTATTTTGTAGTTACATTTTATAGTTACAATATGTAATGCAGGAGTTTTGTGTCCATTGTCTGAAGTTATTATTAGGCAGAGCAGCTCCAGGAGCACTGGGGCTTGGTGAAACATTGTAGTTCAAGTTCTTCTATTCCCAGGAGCTATGCATCAGCAATCAAGGTCGAGGCTTGATGAGGCTATAACACAGAGGCATCTCAGGATATTGCCATACCAGCTAGACATTGCACATATATGAGCTATATTATTAGATCCTAAGAGATTACAGGGCAGTCAAAGGGTGGGAAACAGGGTGCCTGTTACCCCTGGGAGTTTTCTCACCAGGGAAACACTTCCCTGTACATTTCCATGGTCAGAATCCCTATATCTCTTCCCCTTTTTTGTTTTTTTTTAATGGCCTTTTTGATGAGTAATATTTGTTTTTGCTTAAGTGTTGATGGGGGTAAAAAATAGGGTAAACATTGGCAACAGCAAGCTTAACATAATAATCTCAATATTAATAACATATACCTATGAATAATTGTTTAACCCAAGTAAAGTTGGGTAACCATGAAGTTAGCCAATCCGATAAGTCTAAACCTCCATCATCTTGTTGGACCTTATCAATAATCTTTAAAGTAATCTAACTCCTTTGAAATAGAATTACTGTTATCACTTAAGTTAAAGCAACACATATTAAGTTCCTGACATTCTTTATGATGTAGTAATAATAACCTCTTGAGAAGAGATGAAAATCATTTTTATTAGTGATTGAGCATTTTGATGATAAAATTTATGGGATTTTATAGTATCTGAAAATAAAGGACAAAGGGATTTTATAGTTTTATCTGCATGAGGGCTACCTTTTATTTAAGGTCCAGGAATCTTGGTGTGGCTGTGTATATGAGAGAGGAAAATAGGAGAACTATGATGCTATAAAAGAGTTTAAAGGGTTAAAAAGAGAGAGTAAGTTGGAATCCAACTGAGGGCATAACAGCTATAAAAATATGAGGAACAAGTTTAGTTATATATTGAGAATCTGTATTAATGTTTAAAGTAGTAGAAAATAGTCTCAGTGTCAGGACACTGGGAGTTAACTTAGTTTGTTGTGGAGAGATTTGAGGTAGGGTATAATAGTTTATTTATCATTTTTAAGAACAGATTTTTTTGTATATCTTTATTTGTATATACTTTTAATCTATAAGAGGAATGGCAGAAATTAAGGAAGAAGGGAAATGTATAACCTGATATAACAGAGAATTGTCCAACCTGAAGTATGTGAAAATCAACTGGTGTTAAAAAATTTGTTTATACTTGATAGTAGAGGGAGAACTGTAAATATTGGAGATATATAAAGTTTTTAAATAAGTAAGGTATAAAACATGAATGTCCATGTCTGTGAAAGATAAAATTTTAGTATGACCATTAGTAATTAATAGAGTACACATGACAGTAAAAGGCAAAACATCATAGCCTGAAAAATGAGGACAATATAATTATTTTAATATACATATATAATTTTTTATTATAATTATTAACTACTGTTGTAAAAGAATAAGGTGTTTTAATAAAAACTATCAATGACAATGGCACATTAGATATTGAAAGTTGATTTATCATTATGGTTGATAATCCTTGTAAATTTTTTGTAAAGCCTGTTTTAAAGAAGGAGTTAAATAAAGAAAGGAGGAACTGTCCTGTTTTTTTAACAACTAGAAAAAATGAGAGATCAGTTTGGCATTAGCTGTAATTTGTAATTTATGTATTTAAGAAAATATATTTATGAAGATTAATTTTTATGTTAAATTTAATTTATTTATTTTAATTGTAACAAAAACATTAAAAATATGATTAACAGTATTAATCATTCCTTTTTTGTTGAAGAAAAATTTTAGAAGTAATGGATAATATATTTGGTTACCTAGAAAAACCCATAAATTAGAACGTTAAAGATATTTATATTTTTATTTGATTATTTGAATTGAATTAAATTATTTGGATCCATTTAATTATTTAAATTTTTATTTATGAGTGCTCATTTGTCTAAATTTCAATTTTGATATCAAGTATATAATATATAGATATAAGACAGGCCTGTACAATTAGAAATGTCAGGTATAGAAAATCTTAACACATATCACGGACACTGTAAGAGTTTTAGGTTAGCTGGCATTTTTGTCCTTGATACTTATCAGACTCATTTTTAATATAACCATATTTATATCCTCCTAAGGATTTATTAAAAGAAATTTGGGAAACTGGGGTTATAGCTCAGCAGTAGGGCACTTGCCTCGCACTGTGAGGTACTGGGTTCAATCCTCAGCACCACATAAAAAATAAAGATATTGTGTCCATCTTTTTTAAAAAAATCATTTTAAAAAAGAAATTTTTGAATGTATTTGACAGTTAACTCTGGAGTACTTGGCCTTTGGATAAAGATAGAATGTGAAAACCTTTATAGTTAGATAAAGCAAGACTGATCAGAAAAATACATTAACTTACATAGAATACTTAAAAATTTACATTGTTGCAATATTAACTTTTTTATCAGGCCAGAGTGTACTTTTAGCTCAGATAAGAGCCAGTTGGAAGCCTGTGAAATTTTTAAGAAGAAAAAATTTTTAAAAAAGAAAGCTTGTCTATTTAGAATGTTTCTACTTTTGTCTTTAGGGAGGAACTAGTCAAGAAAGCCAGCTCAACACAGATGAGATAGCCAGCCAAGAAGTTTGGATGTAACTGAGATTTTTTTTTTTTGTCTTAACTGGTTTTTTAATAAGCCTAGTAAATCTTGTAGGTCCTGTAATTTACATTTTAAATATAAGGCTAGGAAAGTTAGAGATCCAGTAGAAATTAAAAGGTAAGTAAAACTATTGTAACTATTTTTTTCTTTTTTTTTAAAGTAAGATAATTCTCTTAAAGCATGGTGTTATAGTTTACATACTTTGTGGAGAGTTCTCTCTTTTTTTTTTAAATCTTGTAACAGTTTTCACATATGGTTGAATACAAATAATGATTTGTTGCGGATTGGAAAAGATAGAGCATGGTAGCCACAGGGAGTTTTTGGTCATTTGTTTATTTTTGTTTCCTTTGTCCCAAACCGGGGTGGCCTCTTGAGGCCATGTAAAAGCCATACCATTAAAGTACTTATTACCCATGACATTAGTATTTGTATCCAATAACCCTGTAATTGACTGTTCATTTAAACAGAGAATTAATCTAGGCCTACTTATAGTAACTGATAAACATGTTATAATGACAATAGAGTTAAACCTTGTATTTTTCCTTTCATTTAAAGGTTATAACTCTTCAAATACAGCAAAAGGTAACTGTTCATATTTAGGTTGGTTATCAGAATTTACCTTAATAGGACAGACAAGTTAGTTATGAGATTCCCCCTTCTCTACAGTTTGTGCCAAACAATTAACTGGGATTTAGTTAGGGGTGGGGTGGCTGCCATAGCTTGCCACAAAGGCAATGGCAGTGAATTAGAGGAGTCACATGTGTGGGAGGCTCAGGACAGGGCAGAGAGCGTTGTTGTCAAGGCTCTGTTGCCACTGCAGGAGGAGCGGCAGGGAATTTAAAGGGGCCGCATAGCAAGGCACAGAAGAAGAGCAGGCAGGTTGAAAAATAAAGGTTTTATCAATTGCATCTCTACAAAGACACCAACTTTGCAACACAGAAATGGGGGCATGTGGGTCTTCATGGAGCATCTTATCTACCTCTTTCCAATCTTTTGACCACAATGAGCCACTTTCTGGGTATCAAGGACAAGATGAATTTATTTCTGTCAGCAAGGTGGTAAGGTCAGTGTTGCTTACAGTATGTCCAGCCTTGCAAAGTAATAAAGCAAGCTCTGCCCGATGACTTCATTGAGCATCCACAAGAGAATTTCCCAGTTACTGATAAGGGATAGGTACCAGCCAATGAAAGACATATCAAAAGCCTACTCCAGGCATAACTATTTTTCCCCCATTATCTGTCAACATCTGGAAGGGTCTCTATGAGGGCAGCTTTTGTTGTGCCAAACTCTCTGTGGAGTAAGTGGCTGGGTCGGGAGAAAAGTCTTTTTGTGCCCCATGTTGGGCGCCAGTTGTAAGGAATAATAATAAAGAGAGACAGAGATAGGGTGCAGAAGCAGGGAAGGTAGCAGAGTGGCTCCTTGTCCAAACGGCCATGCTTATTTATGCCAACAGGTTACATTAGGTCATTAGTACCATAATCACATTATTGTTTAGAGTTATCAGTAAGGTTGCTTATTTTGCAGTTACATTTTACAGTTACAATATATAATGTTAGGAGCTTTGTGTAGTTCTCAACAAAGTCCATTGTCTGAAGTTACTGTTAGGCCGGCAGCTCCAGGAGCACAGGAGCTTGGTGAAACATTGTAGTTGTCTAGCAAACAAGTTCTTCTATTCCCAGGAGCTATGTGTCTGCAATCAAGGTCGAGGCTTGATGAGGCTGCAACACAGAAGCATCTCAGGGCATTGCCATACCAGCTAGACATTGCACATACATAAGCTATATTATTAGATCCTAAGAGAGATTACAGGACATTCAAAGGGTGGGAAACAGGGTGCCTGTTACCCCTGGGAGTTTTCTCACCAGGGGAATGCTTCCCTGTACATTTCCAAGGTCAGAAATTCTATTTTAAAAAGGCTAGTATTTTTTTTAATTTTTTTATTAGTTGCTCAAAACATTACAATGAAAAAGGCTAGTATTTTAAAACTTTATTCTAGCCTCTGTTACTTCATAAAAGATTCTCCAAAAACCATGTCCATGGCTGTGTTTACCTAATATTTTAAAAACCACTGATAAAGTTTAGTACTTCAGGACATGTGATGAACTACAGAATAATTGTTTAGTTTTGAGTCTTCAAATTGGAGGATGGATCAATACCTTCTACTTCTTTGGGTTGTTTATATCAGAGCTCCCAAGTAAAACTGGAACAGTTTTCTTTCCTTAGGTTTAATCTTATTTATTGGTTCTTTTTAGTTATATATTACAAGAGAATCTGTTTCAATAAAATTATATGTGCATGGAATATATCTTAGATTCTGATTAGGACCCCAGTCTTGTGGTTGTATGTGATGGTGCATTTACTGTGATATATATATATATATATATAATCTCCCTTTCTTCATTCCCCTTTGTCCAATCCATTGAACTTCTACTCTTCCCCTCTCTCCCTTATTGTGGATTAGTTTCCACATATCAGAGAGAACATTCTAGGCGTAATCTTTGAGGTTGATATTAACCTTATAGAATTGGATTATAGCCCTTTTTATTTATTGAAGCATTAAAGTAAGATTGGAATGATAACTCACCAAAATTTGGTATTTAGGGAAAACGTCATTGCCCTGTGTGTCTGCATGCTCACTTATGCATTCTTGTGTGCAAAGCAGAGGCAGGGAAAGTGCTTCTTAGCTACTGATTAAATGTATGTACTAGTTATTTAAATTAAAGATTGCCATTTCTTCATGAATTGCTTTTGGAAAGTTATGTTTTCTACTATTTTGTGCATTTTGTTTGTAATATCTATTTACTGTCTTTATCTCTACTGCCTTTAGAGATAACTCTTCAATTTTCAATATAAATATTTAGGATTTCTTGAAAAAAAACTCACTAAAGTCTTGCCCTACTCTTCTCAAAGAATGAACTTTTTATTGTTATTTTTCTCTACTAATATAACTTATCATTACACAAATTTCCCATTTATTCTTTTATTCACATCATTTCAATTTTATTCTGTTTTTTTTTTCCTAAGAATTTT
Organism: Marmota monax; assembly: GCF_021218885.2. Classification (NCBI taxonomy): domain Eukaryota; kingdom Metazoa; phylum Chordata; class Mammalia; order Rodentia; family Sciuridae; genus Marmota; species Marmota monax. Next base: position 2,755,024 of record NW_026694573.1, on the reverse strand, counting down.
CCCATTTCCTTCATTATCAGTCTTTCCGCTTTTAAGAACCAATTAAAAAAAAAGCCCTGGGGTAAAAAGTTCTCAGCACATTTCCATGACTAAAAGAAGGTTGGTGCATCTGGAGTGTATAAATTTTTTTTTAAATGGCACTTATGTTGTATATACCTACAGGGTATCCTATGATGTTTTGATACAACATGGGTATACATTTTTTCTCAGTGCAATGGATTTTGTTGTATCTCCTAACTTATATTTTGACCAATTTTTATTACTAATGTTGTCAAATCTTCAATGCCATTTTTGTGCACATTGACTTTAAGAAATCTGCTCTAAATTTTCTTAGTGCTGTCACAATAGATTTTGTACATAATTCTTTTCATATTCTTTTTGACAGATTCATATTCTTTGGAACAGATTTTGTGATGCAAGATTGTTAAGTCACATGGTTACTGCCTCTGCAACTTTATTAGATATTGCCAAATTACTCTCCATGGTGTGAAAATCATACTTTCCTAGTAATCATGTATGCACCATAAAACAACATAGATGAGATTTTTGTTTTTGCCACTAGTAGATGACAACTGGTTTCTCAATACAGTTTCAATTTGAGAAATTTTTTTGAATAAATTTAAGATCATTTAGTCTTTTTATTCTTTGAACTGCTCATATTTCTAGCATGAATAATTGGGATTGCTGGTAGTCTTAAAATTCCTTATTTTCAGAGATTTGCTAGATATGTTGTATATTTTTGAAACTTTGATTAATATAAAAATGTTCTGTTTGTTATTTATCTTTATTACTTTGTTTATTGAACTTTATGACAAAGTTTTTCTTTTTATATGAAAATATTCCTCTTTACATTCTCAGGAATTATTTTCTTAGAAACAACTGTAATAACCCTCTATAGTAATCTGTGTTACATTGACAAGGAACCACCACTATCAGTTAAAATAAGAGTCTTATTGCCCATGTATTGTTAACTGTTTCTTTCAGGTAATATTGTGGGATCATACAGATGTCTGTCCTAAGATGGCTTAAGGATTTTTTTTTTTTTGCACATTCTAAAATCAAGTTTCCAAATTAACAGAGATGATGCAGCCCTGAGCAAGAAGTTAAGGATGCCCCTGAGAAACCCTGAAGGACAATGGGAAGATCCAAAACTACCCTCCCCACTGATTTAGTCATCATTCACAAGTATTTTGTCCGAGCTCTTACCTGAGTACTAAGAATATTTAAGAAAAGAATAATTTTATTGTCCCTTTATCATTTTTTTCAAAAGCTGTTAGTAATTTTTAATTAGATGACTGGTTTATGAACCCAAATTTTACTTTTATTATTTTTTGGTCATTCAAGAAAGGGAGAGTTCATAAGGTCCCTAACAAGGGCATGTAAACTAGGAGCACTGAGTTCCCAATGTTTTTCTGACAGAGATGAGACTGTCTGTGACACAACAGTGAGCATAGGGCCCTCCAATGTCAGGCTCCTCCCTCATTGTATATGCCTATTCTCTCCTCATAGATGCATCTCACCAACAGGCCAAAGAGTGCATACTTCCCTAGGGTCCGGGTGACAGCTAAAGGATAACACTCAGAGCTCAACTCTCCAACCAAGTATTGAGCTTTCCTAACTGCTCCTATGGGCATTTCCCTGGGTAAGATTTCCCCCTCATCCTTGCCTCTGGTTCTGGGGCACAAGGACCTCACAAGGGCTCAGCTGCCTAGAGCCTGCTCACTATGTGTACAGTGTTCTCTTGGCTGTCTGATGGCATACAGCTGTCCATGTCCCTAGATCTACTTGAAGGCCATGATGCAAGCATCCAGTGACTTTGCATCCAGTGGTTTGTCAAAGAATCTCCAAGACAATATTTTAGGATTCTGCAGACCCTGTGGTGGTGGTCCCTATGTTCATCTACATCCCTTGCTATCAGAGGAAGTTGGTGATGTCTGCCTGATAATCCTAAGATGTTTTGCAGCTCAGCCAGTGTAATGAGCAAATTGACTTCATCTTTGTTATGGGAGCAGATAGTCTCCCTTTGCAACCTGTAACACCTGTGTGCCCAAGGCCCCTACATATGGAAAATTGTGTTCAAAGCCCTTGGAGAAAGTGAGAAAGGGATAGCAGAGGAGGAGGAAGACCCCACAGCCATGGAGAAACGCAGTCATCAGAGCAGGGGCCTCCAGTGGTAACCTGAAGGTCTTGGTTCATATTTAGGGCTCTGGTGGTCGGTGGAGGTCTCTATGTTCAGACATGAGGTTCTACAGAGAAAATTCCATGCCAGAGCTCTGAAGTCAGACATAATAAGAAACACAAACTTGGGATGAGGTTGTGGCTCAATGGTAGAGCACTTCCCTCACATGTATGAGGCACTAGGTTCAATCTCAGCACCACTTAAAATAATAAAAGGTAATATATCCATAAAAAAGAAACACAAACCTCATGTGTGAGTTCCTGTGCCTAGTGAACTCCATCAAGAGCTCACACAGCTCCAGTCAACGTTTCCCAGCACTGCAGGAGAGAGATATGGCCTCATTCCAGTCTGTACTGTCCCTTAGGTCTTCCAAGAAAGTGATCAAAGAGTGCCCGTAGTCTTCCTCTTCAACTTTAGAGGTTTCCCAGAGGAATAACTAAAGTGAGAAGGTGGCAGACCCAACAATAGGACACACAGTAATCTCGAAAAATTGCACACCTACACCTGACAGTTCTGTGCTCTAAGAAGGCAACATTCCTCTCCACTATCACATAGGAGAAGGAACCCTATGATGCTGCCACAATTCCCCAGAATTTATCTGTCACTGCACAAGACCTAGATTAGAAGCCTGCTCCATCACATCAACAGTGTATTGAAGGGTATTGAGACCTAGGCCATTTGGGACTACAGAAACATGCAACCTTCCTGCTGTTTCCCACTGCCTACCACAGGAACTTCTCTGCCTCCTGCCCCTCCAGTGCCCAGCACAAATGCACAGCAGAGGAGGTGCAGAAGAAAGTAGGATTCCCCAGGCCCAGGGGCCTCCTGGAATCTGCTGCAGTGGCTACCACTGTGCACCCTGTGTCTGGGAGCAAGAACACCTTTGAGCCTACTCTTCTCCTCCATGGAACCCTTTCCAGGCCCATGCTCATATTCCCTACCCTCAACCCAGCCCACTTTGCTGACCCCTGCTCCCTCCCCATTTTCAGGAAGAGGCATATCTGACCCGTTCCCCAGGCCCCAAGCCCCTGCAACCTGCTCTGTCGTGCATCAAGCAAGGAATCCATCATAAGACCAATTCCTGTCCTGACTGCTTATTCAACTCTAAGGCCTTTCCCCACTATATGTCCAAACCCACACACTCCAGGGCTTCTGCCATAGTAGCTGCAAATGCCAAAACTACCTTCTGCACTAATCTTAGCAACTCCAGAATGCAGCTCTTCACCCCAATGTGTGTAGACTTTCCTGTCTCCTAGCTTTCTAACTGTTGTATCTGCCATTCCAGCCCCTCAGACAGCACATCTTCTGGATTGGTTTCCAGCCAATGGGCCAGTAGTGTCTTACTTTTTATCACCTCCATGTACACCATTCTCCCTTAAGCAGCCTCTCCTCCTTAGGCCTCCAGATGACTCCAGTGGGAACTTCTTCCTCTCTGCCAAGCACTTCTGATGTCCCAAATGGCAGCCCAGCTTCAGTCATGGACATCTCCTGAAATTCTGCTGTCCCACCTCAATTTTGAAATTCCCCTTTAGCCCTGGAGCCATCACCCAACCCATATTTGGGGACTCTGATAGATACCAGTAAGGAATTGCCATATTTGATAGCTCTCCCCAGCTTAGTGACCTAGCAGACCTAGCCTGACCCCAATCTCTACCCCTTTCCTGCCGTGTTGGTAGCACAACACATCATTACTACCCACAGATAAATACCTTGAGCACCCATAGCAGCACCCAGCCCAGCACTGCTGTCGCCTGGGCTTTATTCCCCACTGGCACATCTACTGCCTCTAGATCTGCAGTGCCACTCACATATCCAGTGATATGACCTGCATTTGGCCCAACCATTGGTGACCCTGCTCAATATCTGACAAAACAAGCTCATCCCTCTCTAGGATGGCAGTCTCAGGAGCACCAGTGGACTTTGGGAGGAGACAATTAACCCCAGATATGATCTTTGGTTGAGTGAATATCTTTTCTGAAAAGAAACAGACCCCGAGTACCACATCTCAGGATGGGGAAAATGGGCCTGAATACCTGCATCACCTTAGTGAGAGTGCCCCAGTGATGACCATGAGACCCAATACTAAAAGCAAACCATGTTTGGAGGCACTGTCTCAATTTTAGTCCAGTCCCTCCCTGGTGGCCTGCCTGTGCAGAAACCCTTAATTTCAATTCAGGGGACCAATACCCCTGTATATAAGGCTGCCTCTGGTTGCACATCAATGAGGTTCTTGAATCCCAATAATCCTGCTTCTTGGAAGGGCAAAGAGAGGAGGATCCTAGTCTATAAGGTCCCTCTGACACATGTACAGGGTTCATGGACATGGACACTTAACTGCTGGGTCATCCATATAAGTCATCCTCCTTTGGGTCAGGACCCACTCCCTTGGGGTCCCAGAGGTGGGTGCTGTCCTAAGCGAAGAACATCCTGGAGAAGTAGTCAGTGTTTACATTCTCTCAGGTTGGACCCATATAAGCCCTAACTTCTGTGATTCTGGAGCAAATTGGAGGCTTGGAGACAGAACATTCTATTCCCATCTACTTCCCTGCATCTTTTCCCTCTTTTTGTTTCTTAATGTAGTGATTTCTGTTTTGACTTTTTTATTTTTAATGAGTCTTAGGTCAACTAGCAACATATGCATCTCATCCAAAGAGTATGGGTCTGGCATCAAAGCTCCTGGGCTAGGAAGAACAAGGAAAGAAAACTCATTTCTTCTCTGTAATCAAGGAGAATGTTCACTTTAGAATGCAACAATTTTGAAAGATTTGCCTCATTCTGCTGATAAAAAGCAGAAGCATATCCCAAGTACATATCCTTCATTTTCTCTTCCCTTTTCTAAAAATATGGATGCAAGAGAATAACAAACCAAACAACTTCCAGTTTATAGTCCAAGACATCTGAAATTGGAGCCAGCACCCCCATTCTCATAACAAGAAAGCTGAACCAATTGATAATCAACTACTTAGCTGTATCTATCAGAGAACTGAGATCACAAGACAAACCTGGGCTTCAAAAATTGGAGAGAGAGGCAGATACCAAAGGTACACATCCTAACTAAGCAGAGGCCTCTGCTGGAGCCTGTGTGAAGGGCTCAAACTGTAAATTGAGTTTCTGGAGACTAAACATGGACAAGTTTAAGAGGTAAAACTCCAAAAGTGGGAGGGTGGAGGGGACAGTCATGGTGTTTTACCTCTAACAGCACCCCCCACACACACACATTTCAGGGTGAGGATCAGAGAAAAATTTCTTCATTCTTCCCTTAGGCCACTCAAAAGTAGCTAGCCGTACTGTAATTCACCCAGAGCATTCTGTTCTCTTTCACAAAAGTCTACCCTAAAAGGAAACTCTTTTACCAGAGCCTGTCCATCTTAGGTTCTACCAGAGCTTCACCTGTCTGAGGAAAGGACATTATCCAGTTCTAGCTGCCTCCAGCCTTCATGTGGGGGAAGGGAAATAGCCAGCTCCAGCGCCCTCTGGCACGCTTTATCTAATGGGTGGGAAAAATAGCCAAGTTAGCTTCCTTTACCATAAATAAATTGCAAAAGATCTAAGGTGGATGGAGGAAAGCAAGGTTAGGGATGGGTGAGGGGGGAAGTGCTGGGGACTGAATTAGAACAAATTACAATCCATGGTTTTGTGATTATGTCAAAAATCTATCCTAATGTCTTAAAACAGAAAAGCAAATAAAGGATAAAAATTTAGCCAAGAAGAACTTGTGAAGTTCAAAGCCTAGGGATGTAAGACCATAAATGATCTTAGCCTCATACACCTATTGCTTGCAGCAAATAGTAAACACAGTCTAACTCCTAGCAAGAACCTCACACTAAAGGCCAATTTACCTCAATTTTCTTTATACCACATACATCATGGCTGGCTTCCAATAGCAAGAAAATGGACCAGGAATATTAAAAGGTGAAAAACAAAATTTGAAGAAACATAGCATACATCAGAGGCTGACTCAGATATGATAGATTTTGGAATGGTCAGACTAGAAATTTAAAATAACTGATAGGTATGCGAAGGGCTTTAATGGAAGAATTGGCAAACATGCATATTCACAGAGAGATCTCACAGTTTGAAGAGACAGCAGGTCTTATAACCAGGCTCAGACATGGGAGAGATATTGGACTTAAGAGAGCAACAATTTAAAATTACTATTAATAAATATTTTAACATGCCTGAACTAATGTAATAATGTAAACAGGGAGAGAGAAACAGAGTAGCAGGGCTAGAAATAAAAACCACTAGCGTAAATGGAGAATGCCTTATATGGGATCCTCAATGGACTGGATAATGTGTAAGAAAGGAATCTGTTAGTCTGAAGATATTATCAAACTTAATCACAAGAGGGAAAAATGACTAAAGAGAACAACTAACGTGTAAGATGAGTGAGACATTTACAAAAGGTGCAACATCTTTGTGAAGGCAATACCAGAAGGAGAAAAAAGGAGCAGAAGTATGTGAGATGATAATAGACGGTAACTTTTCTTTGAGATACACCAAACCACAGATCCAGGAATCTCAGAATACATCCAGTAGGATAAATACCAAGCCAATGACAGCTCAACATATCATATTCAAACTTCAAAATGTCAGAGACAAAGGGAAAACCCTGAAAGAATGCAGAAGAGAAACCTCATTTATAGAGGAACTAGAACACAAATTATACTGGACTTCTTTTCAGAAACCATTCAACCAAGAAGAAGAGAATAGAGGAAAATGTTGAAAAGAAAAACATATCCTATCATCCTACCATTGAAATGATTCTTCCAAGGCAAGAGAGAAATAAACCTGGCTTTCAAGAAATGTTAAAAATTCTTTTTTTTTAACTGACTGCATTTTCATTTTTTATTGATTTAAAAAAATAAATGACAGTGGAATGCATTACAATACCTATTGCATGTACACAGCACAATTTTTCCATATCTCTCATTGTGTATAAAGTATGTTGACACCCATTCATGTCTTCATACATGTACTTTGGATAATGATGTCCATCACATGTCCACTATCCTTGCTAATCCCCTGTCCCCTCCTTTTCCTCCCACCCCTCTGTCCTATTTCTTCATAGAGAAGAAAAATTATGTAGGTTAGAAACTTGGGTCTACATAAAGAAAGGAAGAGTGTTAGATAAGGAATACATAAGGATAAAATGTTTACTTTTTTATAAGAGACATCATCCTGTTCAAAATAATAACAGAAAAAATGCATTTTGTGATGATAGTTTCAGGGTAAGTGAAATGTATGACATCAATTTTATAAGGGATAGGAGAGAGGCATTTACCATACTCTCTTATAAGTCAACTGCACTGTGAAGCAGTATAGTATTAATTGAAAGTGAACTTGGTTGTACATTCATATTATGAACTCTAGTTAGAGAAGAATTTGGGAAAATTATGAATTATATAATTTGTATGCTAAAAGAAGATAGAAAGTGGAATCACATAAAATGCTCAGTAAAACCAGAGAAGGCCAAAATACAAAGGGGAAAGGTGAGAAAAACAAAAGAACAGGAGCAATGCATAGAAACTATTTTAAATATGGTAAATATTAATCCCAACTATATCAACAATCACTTCATTTTTAAATAAAGTAGTATTCCTTATAGGAAATTATATGTGAAAATATATTTGCAATTTCTAAGTTCATATTGTTATTACCCTTTTACACTTTGTAAGTCATAAAAGTCACCCTTTCCTTGATGTAAAGAGAAGATCTAGAAGATTTCTAAAATCCTTTCCAGTTCTTAGATTTTGTGGTTTACCTATCAATAAATGTCCACAATAGCTTTCAAAACTCAGCTTATAATCCACAATAAGGGAGGACCAGAGAAAAATAGAGGTACTTTGGATTAGACAGAGGAGACTGAAGGCAAGGGAGGGGAGTATGAGGATAGGAAGGATAATAGAATGAATTGGATATTATGACTATGTGCATATATGATTACAGGACCAGTGTAATCCTACATCATGTACAACCAAAGAATGAGAAGTCATACTTCATTTGTGTGTTGTGTATCAAAATGCATCCTATTGTCATATATAATTATTGAGAACAAATTTAAAAACTCAGCTTAAAAACCAGTTTTCTCAAGTTTTTATCTCTACATAGCTTTCTGCCAGTCTGAGCCTGTTATCAACATTTGTCAATATCAAGTACACATGTATTGTAGCTAATGATTTAGCTATTTATTTTGATAAGTGGATCTTGAAGAACATATCTGTTTTTTAATTACATCTTTAAATATGAGTGGTCTAAATATCCCAATTAAGATACAAAGACAATTAGCCTGAACAAACAATAGTAATAACAGGCCCAACAATATATTGTATGCCAAAAGAAACCCTAAGTATAAAAACATAGGTTTAAAAGAAACCCTAAGTATAAAAACATAGGTTAAAGGTAAAAAGGATGGAAAAGACATGCCTGCCTTGCTAACCCAAATCAAAAGCAACTATATTAATTTCAGACAAAGCAGACATCACTATAAGGAAAATTGTCAGTTATAAGGGACTCATTACATAATGTTAAAGGGCCTATTATATAGGAATTTATCACAATCTTCAACACATATAGACCTAACAATTGAGCATTGGATATGTGAGGCAAAAATGATAAAATAACAAAGAGAAATAGACAAATTCATTATTAGATTTGGAGACCTTTACACTGCCCTTTTAGTAATTGTTGATGCCACACGCAGAAAAGCAGTAAGAATACAGTTGGACTCAACAGTATTACCAATCGCTTGGATCTAACATTTTTAGAGTACTGTATTCAGCAACAGAAGAATATACATTTTTCTCAAGCCCACATAAAACATATCTATAACTTCTGGGGCAAAAGAACCTCCCCAACTCCCACAGTCCCAACAAATTTATAACATTAGAAATGTATAGAATATGTTCTCAGATGAAAATGGACTACTTCTTATGGTGCTAGGGATCAAACTCAGGGCCTCATGCATGCAAACACTCTGACTGAACTGCACCCCATACCTCAAAATGGACTTTGAAGAGAACTAAAAGAGAAACGTAGCTGGAAAATCCCTAATATTTTCAGATTAAACAACACATTAAAAACACATGGATCAAAAGGAGACCTTAAGAGAATTAAAAAATATTTTCCACCAAATGAAATGAATATACAACATATCAAAATGTGAAAAAGGATCAGAATAGTTGTCAGAAGGGAAATTTATAACATTGAGTGCATATATTAGGAAAGAAAAACAATCTGAATTATGGGGTAAAAATGGGAGTTCATAACCCACTTGAATCAAAGTGTGAAATACGATATATCAAGAAATTTGTAATGTTTTGAACAACCAACAATAAAAAATTAAATAAAAAAAAAGAAAAACAATCTGAAATCTTAAGGCATCTACCTTAGGAAACTAGTTCAAAAGACCAAGGGAGAACCTGGAATGCCTTTTATTACTAGACTTGAAAGGCACAGTCACCCTCACCATGTTCTATTCACCATATAGGCCAGCCATGTGGCCATTGGCATCTCTCACTGGATCCTTGGGATCCACCCTCACGGGTTTCTTTCTCTGCAAAACATTTTCCACCCCAAACTTTGGGTTCTGTCCCTAGTTTAGCACTGTCTATAGAACGTCCTGTGGTGATGGAAATGCCCTATGTCTATGCTATCCAGTAGGGTAGACACATGGAGATAATGAGACCTTGAAATGAGGCGCGTGTGGCTGAGGAACTGAATTTTGATTTGATTTATCTTTCACAGCAGCACTCTAGAGGGAGATGCTGACCACTCCCCATGGAGTTGAAACCCCTTCATAGGCTTCCTAGCACCCTCAGGATCAAGTCCAACCTCCTACAATGACCTACAAGGCTCAGTATCACTCCAACTCGACTCTCTACCTGTTCCACTGCCTGCTTGGAGTTTGTGGAAACCAGAGAGCTCTGCCTAACCCACAGGCCTTTATAGCAGCTTCTCCCCCCACCCAAAACATTCTTTCTCCAACTCCTCATACCAAACCCACCCACTTCTTCACCTCATTCTTAGACCCCTAAATTAGGGGTCCCTGCTGTTGGACTTCTATGAACAGGTCTCTCCTCCCTGTGGTTTGGGAAATTTGGGTCTGATGCTAAACTGCCCACCAGGGATGTTCCCCAATGACTCCCAAGGGTAATGCAGGAAGGAGACCCCAGAGAGCTGAGGGGTGGTGACCCACAAGAAAGACCCAGCCAGACAGGTCTAGGGAGGGGCATGCCCAATTTCTACCACCCTCATTCACTTATGATCACAGTTTTCAGATCAATAAAATGGTAATAACAAACAGTAGCATTGCTAGGAAAGTTACTAAGCAAATTAGGTACTACAAAACTATAAGGAGCAATTAATTTGAGATTTAAAAATTAGGTAATTGCAGTTTGAGTGGAAGGGGAAGGGTTTGCATAGACCTGATGCTCTCATTATTATCCCATAGGCGAAGCTCTCCTCCCATAAAAATGGCTTTTTTCTCTTTTAGGGGGGGAAGATTAACGTCCATTCAGAGCAGAGTTGAGGTAAGGGAGGATCCGAGAGCCAGGAATTCACCAGAAGGCACTGGAAATTGGGTGGCAGTTCCTAAAATGTAACTCTGCAGATGTTCTGTGATTAACTGTGTCTGGAACCTGTCTGGGTGTATTAGAGGGGAGAGAGGTCCCCAAAGTGGTCATTTTTTTTTTTTTTTGGTGGGGGATATTATACCTTCCTGCTATCTAACGTTGGGATTGATTAGTTCTCTGAGGGGCAATTTGAGGCTGAGACACCACCTTAAGGGGTTTAAAAGAGAGTATGCACCTGCAGGCCTGCAAGCACTCAAGCCTGCTGTCAGAACCCTCCCTTCCTCCGGGAAGCAGGAGGGCACCAGGAGCTGCAAGAAGAGTTTTCATATCAGGAGCTGCAGGAAGAGTTTGCTGGGAGGAGCTAATATGCAGTATGCACAAGATGGAACTTGCTGTGGAGATTTCAGGTCAATACGTGGGACCTGGTATGGTCTCAGGGGTCCCAGGGAAGAAAACTTGTGGGGTCCACATGGGGCCTGACTGCAAAGAGAGAACCATGATTCAGCAGAATGCTTTTCAGGTGGGATTGTGAGAAGAAAGGCCTGCCCTGTCCCCTGGGGTTCTGGGCACCTTCCCCATACCCATACCCATACCCATCTGCCAGTACCGGTGAAGTTTTTGCCAACTGGAACCATTGGTAGAGGAGGAATGGGATCATGTCACTTCCTCTTTGCTCTAGTCAGGGGACACAACTGAACTCCCCAAACCACAGAAAGGCACCATGCTTCCTTGGTCTGGCCACTGTCTGATCCTTCCTTTGATAAACAGATCTGGGAATGAGAAGAAGACCCTTTCTCCCACCATTGTGGGCTTTGAAGAACAAGTGGCTTCACCTCTCTGAGCCTCAGTTTCCTCATGTGTAAAATGGAGATAACAACAATACTACTTCTTTTAAAAATGTTTCCAGGATTTAATCACTAAACCAGTAAAGCACTTGACACCAAATAGGCCCTCAGCAAGTAAAATGCTTAGTACCCAATAGACTCTCAGCAAAGGGGGTTGTTGCTGATGAAGCTTCCTATCCATCCCACCCCTCAGCACACAGGAGACCTCTGCCTGGTCTTTCCTGAAGCCATGCCCTGCTGGTTGTTTTGGTGTTGGGCAAGGAGAATGGCTAAGGCACCCCTGGAACCAGCAAGATATAGGCTCTGTGACCTTTGACAAGTCACAATCTTTTTATGGGCCCCTGTCTCCCTATCTTTGGAATATGGGTGCTATATTGCAACTACACTCAGTACAGTAATGACTGGTACATTTATGGAGCACTTACAGTGTGCTACACACTTCTTGTGCTTCCAAACAACCCTGTGGGATTACCAGTGTTATCAATGGACTCATTGAACAGGAAGCATTGCTCAGAAAAGTGGAGTGACATATCCACCATCATATGGACAGAAGCAGGGTCAAAGGCTTGAATTCTGGCTCTTCTTTCTGAGCAGCATTGGTTTTCTTGGGGTAATGGGCCAACTTTGGTTTTCACTCCCTATCCAGCCTTCCTCCCCTCCTGCCAGTCTCCATCAGAAGGAACTTTTCTGGAGGAGTAGCTGTGACTGGCCTCCACCAATCTCAGCAGAAAACCTTCATTATTTCTATCTAGTAAGAAAATGAGACAGAAAACACTTGAAACCCATCTTAGGCTGAGGAGGGCATTGCAGGATGCAGGGATTGTGGCTGGAGCGAGCACTGCTCTGTATGGACACCTTCTGAGATGTCTAAACAGATGGGAATACTTCCTATTCTGTTGCTTCTCCAATCACTGTGACATGTCAGACACTTTCCTTTGTGGAAGTTGGTGAGAGTCAGAGACACACACTGGATAGATTTAGGTCAGGCAAGACACAGAGAGGCTCCCAAAACTGTTCCTCCTTGGTGCCAGAACAGGGACCATTTTCAATTTTTTACCTGTCCTGGAAGTCAATTGCCAACAGGCGGCACAAACTAAAGGGCAGGGTGAGCTCAGCACACTGCAGGAGGTTAATCTCACAGTCCAGATGGTCCTTGCTTCCCCTGTGTCTCTGACTTGTCTTAGAATCATCATTCCCAAACTCTGTGTCTCCTACTCCTGGACAGAGGGATCTTGACCCTGGTGGGTCACTTCCAGGGCAGGCTCTTTGTCCTCCTGATCTCTGAGTTGAGGCCGGGGAAGCCTATCTTGGGCAACCTGAACATCTGATGAATACCCTCCTGTGGTGGGATCTTGCTCAGTTGCGGGAAGATTCCATCCTCACCTTGTCCAGCATGTTGGATACCACACTCATCCAGATACCTATCCAGGCTCTGATTCAGAGTCAAGAGCAGGAGGGTGGGCTCCTGAAGACAGCACTGAGTAAGTACCCCCACCTCTCACTCCTCTGAGGGTGTCTAGACAGGGATTTTCAGGCCCTGCTCATTGCCTCTGTTTACATTTGGCCCTGCTGGGACTCTGTCTGGGCCTGGATGTTGACCTCATTGTTTTAGTGTCTCCAGGGATCACAGGGTATCTGACCCTTCTTCATGATCCCAGGGCCCACCTATATAAATTGGATCAGGACAGCAGTCTCCTCTATAAGGGAACATCTGGGGACATAGGTCAAGTCTTTCTCAGCTTTGGATTCAAGGTCTGCACTATCCAGTTTGGCAGCCACTACACAAGTGTAATGTTTGTAATTTTATTAAACAATCAGTTCTTAAATAAATTTAGATATCTATTCCCTTGGCCACACTAGCCACGTTTCAAGTGCCCCCCCCTTGGAGTTATAAATGCCATTGGTTACTGTTTTTTGACAATGCAGAGAGCATATTCCCATTTTTGTACTCTCTTGGATCTCTGACATAAATCTACCCTGGGGTCTGTTCACTGAATTCATCCAACAAGATGTGAGCCCACCTCAGTCGGATATTTCAGAGTGATAAGATTGAAGTTGAGAACTGTAATTCTTGTAGGGAAGTGATGAGTTCAAAGGTGATTCCTATGGCTTCTCTTCCTCATATATAAAGGTTTGTAATTGTTTGCAATATCTTGTTGAAGGTCTTCTGACTCCACAGATACAGGGAGAGTGTGAGAACCCAGGGGAGTGAGAAGGGATGTGTGAGCCACCGTGACCTCATCTGGTATAGGAAGGAGTAGAGTGCCACTCTCCCATGACTTATTGTTTATATTTGTTTTTTTGACAAATGGGCTCCTGCAGTACATGATGCCAACAATTAAAACACTCCAGGAAGGGCCCAATGGAAGCAGGTGGTTGGAACAATCAGGTTGTACCTGCTGCTTCAAGGAAGCAGGGTATGAAATCAGAAAGAAAAAGGAAATGTGTAGAAAACAGATATTTTCTTTTCATAATTCAATACCCTAATAGTAGGAATCACTGTGCCTCTGAGCTCTGAGTGTTCTGAGGCGTGTAAACATCTTTTCTTGCTCAAGATATTTTACAGAAGACTGGGTCTTTCCTGCCCTTATCAGAGAAACCATAAGCCTTGGGTTATTTTGGTAGTACCTCTTGGGAATTGTGCGCCAGATATTTTGAATTAGGTTTTGGGTGTTGACCAAAAAGAAAGGAATCCGGTCAGACCAGACTCTCCTTCAGGTAAAATTTGATTCTGGTTATAAAGTTCCTCTGGTGAGTGCCAGGTGGTGAGAAGTTGATCCTCCCCCTCTGCATGTTCAGTACTTGAAACTGCACCTTCTTGTTCTGTTCTCACTGTCCATTCCTGGATTACAGGTCACTGCCATAGCTGCATAGGTCCAAGAATAATTCCTTTGAGATTACTCAGTGTGCCTCGGCATCCTAGAGAATGGAGGTGGGAGCTGTGGAATATCACCTTGGCTCTTATCAGCCTCCACACCTCACCCAAGCCTGATGCTTAAGTTTGCTTTTATTTGTGAGGTCTGTGTCTAGCAGCTCCTGGAGCCCCTCCATAGCCAGGAAAGAACGCTGTAGGATGTGTGAAAAGTGGATGCTGGGCTTCCTGCAAACTGTCCCTCCTAGTTCCACTGGCTTCCTCTCCTGGATTTGAGCAGGCCTAGGTTGGCACTTCTAGGCAGCAGGACCAGGAAGTCACTGTTCCTTTCAGACATTGCCCCAGCCAGACACTGCTACTGTGCTCCTACGGTCCAGACAGGACCCTACCTGATTCCTATTTTCTGGCCTATTAGGTATCCTTCCTTCTCAGTCCATCCATATCTTGGTGCAAATCCTGGCAGGTTCCAACTCCTTTTCTCACTGGCAGACTAAAGGGATTTGGACAAGTCATGTTACCTCTCAACTTGTGTTTCACAATCTCTATGTAAAAGTGTATGGGGTTAGCGTAGGATTCAATATTTCCCAAGTACCTAAGTAATTCTAGGCATGAAATAAGCCACTTGATATGTGGAGTTGGTTGTTATTACCCCCAACAGGACCTACACAGCCTCAGGCCCAAGGCAAATGTTCTTGAAGAAGAGATTGATTTCTTATTGTATAGGAGGCTCTCTTCCATATTTCCTCCCAGGTTCTGACATTGGAGAGCAGTATGACTGGTGGAGATCAACAAGGAGAAAGGAAATGGGCATAACTCAGGAGAAAGAAAGCAGGCAGTGAAGGAAACAGGAGAGGGAGGAAAGTCAGTGGCATGCACAGAACATCATGGAGACAGTGACTGCTTTTTGGATGATCAGGATGAAAAGAGGCATCTCTTTGCTGCTCACAGTAATGGAATTAAAAGTCTGGGTAAGTGTGTAGATCAGAGACCCACTCTCTCATTGCAGAAGCCAAGTGATCCAGGTCATGGGAGAGACTTGTAAAGATGAGGAAAGAGGCCTGAGGTCAGGTGACTCAGTCCCAGCAGCTGCTGGCATGGGCCCAAGTTTTCTTCTCAACTTAACTTTCACTGCTTCCTTTTCCATGGCCACCCATCACTACTGCTGATACTGGGGGCACTCAGAAGACTACTTTGTGCACAGTGGAGACCTCAAAAAGAGAAAAAATACTGCACATAATTTATTTCCTCTTTAATATCCTTTTTATCATTTCTTATTGTGATTTATGAGCTCCCCATTTCCTCTTTCCATCTTTAATGATTCTCATCCTGAAGGACCTGGTCTCTTCCAGGCAGTTGAGATCCAATCCTCCTTTCTTTCTTAGCATTGCCCTCATTTCTGACCCAGGCTGCACCAATGATCCATACTGAACAAGTAGGGAGCTAAGCTGGCCCAGCGTGGCAGCCCTGCAGGTACGTGAAAGATTCTGGCATTCAAAAGAGCTGGACCCCATCCTCTTGGAGGAGAGCCCAGAAAACTCTGATTCTGGTCTGGGCAGAACCCCACATACAGGGTTTTCCTGAACTTGGTAATTCTGGACATGCACAATTATTTTCTTCCTTCCATATGTCAAGAAATTCCCTTTATCTGGAGTCCATACAGAGCAGCAAGGATTTCAATGGATACCAAAAAAAAAAAAAAAAAAAAGGAAGAATGATGTGTGAAGGAGATAGATGCAAGGTAAGGCCAATGAGTACAGTGGTCTCCAGGGACTGCCAAACCTTGTTTTTGATATATCATAAAACCCAGCAAAACTGGGGAGAACACTGGGTGCCTGCTATGTGTAAGCACACAAGTAAAGAGGATAATAAAAATCCATGCAAGAAAAAAATGCCCTGAGAACATATCCCAAGGATTGAATATCCATCCCAGAAGCTTTTAAGGAAGCCCCACCCCAATGATGCCTTAATTTGGAGGATAGGGATGTAAGTGGCCAGAGGGCCATGGCATATGCAGTGAAGCTGACACTGCATGTCTTTTTAAAGAGTGCTTCCATATTTCAATGTCTTGCTCTGCAGGACTCAACCTTAAACTACTAACTTTCTTAAACTCAGCAGGAAGTTTAGTGCTGATGTCCTTTGCCATTGGGAGTGGTGAACATCGTGGGATGGCCTTGATCACCTTCTCTTTAGGACTTCTGGGTAAAATCACAAGATGGAGAGAGGTACAACCCATGCAGTGAATTCTCCAGCACTGGATGGCACTGGACACACACACACACAATTATTTTCTTCTTCCAGGTGTCAAGAAATTGATATGAAATGGAAGAGCATTGAGTGAGGAGGGGATAGATGGAAGGTAAGGCCAATAAATGCATCCTTTACTGCTGGTTGTGGTGACACAAATTGTGGGTAACTTTCACCACCTTTTCCTCAGGACTCCTGGGAAGAGCGTGAGGCAACCCAGACTCCTCTCATGCAGGCAGGACAGCCCACCTAGCCCAGCGTGGCAGCCCTGCCATACTTAATAGATCCTGGCATTCAGTGGGGCACATTACAGGACCAAAGACCAGCTTTGATTTGCCTAAGCCTGGGGGGCTTCTCAGCAATTACGGAGCAGTGTGGGGACCTGGTGTGATCTTATGGCAATGTATCTCAAGCTGAGGTTCATATAGCCTTTTTGTTTATGTTTGAAAATCACACAAAGCACATATATGCAAAAAAAATCAAACAATTCAATGCAAGTCTAATATGGGGAGGTATATTTCAAGGTAGGTTACAAGTTACTTATGTTCTTTTTATTCTCCATGTTGGGAACTAAATAAAAGAAATATAATTAGATTTGTTAAGATTTTTAAAGAGGCAATGTTTTCTGTATCTTTTTCATACTGTAATACATTAGAACTTAAATTTATGCTTCATTGCCACGGCATAATGCTTTTCTTTGAATTGAAAGGTGTAGGCAATATTTTGTGGTGGTATAAAGAAGGATTATTTGCAGAAAAAAGAAAGAGCTACAAGTAGCTGTCCATATTTAACATGTATCTCATGACAGACCATACAGAGGTAGTGGTGGAGGAGCAACGTTATCTACTGTACCATCTTACCTTCAGATCCTCAGGGCATCCAGATGTATATGGCTGGATCATTCCATCCCAAGATTATAGAAAACCCCCTCTCCTCTGCCTCAGAGTCACTATGTGGTGGAGCTGCCCTGGTGTATGCTTTAGAGAATTTACACCTAAGTAACATTCATAGACACTCTTTGCCCAAAGACCTCCCCTAAGAAGAAGTCAGTACAGACCTCAGTGCCTCCCGACCTGAACCCTGAAGAGGTCAGGGTCTAAGGTCACCTTCCAGGGCCTGAGGAACCTTCTGTTCCTGTACACCCTCCCCAGTAAGCCCCTTCTCCCTCCTCTTTGTGTGTCCCTTAAGCACCCCACACCTGAGAATGTATTGCAAATTGCTGTATTGACACCTAGGAGGAAAGGGACATACCATCCTGGGTTTCCGAGGATCTGGAGCTTCCTGAGTAATGGCAAGCTCAAATCAAGGCTTGACGTCAAAGGACAGGAGCTGCCTTGGTGTTTGTCCTAGCCATAATTTAAACTGGTGATAGTTTATTTTGAATTGTATGGATTTAGAATTAATTTCAGATTTACCTTTTTTATTTGAGTAGGAGCCAAATTATCCACTGTTATTTATTTTTATATTTATCTATAATAAGACGCATATAGGGGAAAACAGCCTAAACAAAGATAGAACTTAATGAACCTTTATCAGTTATTTGTGTGGTCATTGTGTTCCCCTCTGCAACATCACATGCACTCCAAGAAGTTTTTCCTGGTGTCTTTGCCCTGTCCCAGACTTCAGTAGCAGAAAGCTTCCTGAGCTTCTGCTAGAGTCCCCTGCTGTGCACCTGAGAGAGGTGCTCATCGTGCCAGTTGTATGCAGTACACATACTCAATTGTGTGAAGTGTAATTGTGTGTGCTCAGAATATACATGAAGTCACTGATTTCACTCTATAACCAAATAATGTAGGCATTATTATTGTTTCCATTCATGGGAAACTACTACTGGTGCTATAGCCAGCTCTGTATGTTTGAGGGTTGGCAAAAAATGGGTTTATAAGGAGCCAGATTTCATATGGCTTCACATTTGTGTAATACACAACACGTAAACTAAGCATCAACTGAAAAATCAGAATATAAACAAAATTTGAAGTCTAGATAGCTACCTCTAAATTCTACCAAATATTTCAGGTAGAAATACTGCCAATCTCCTACATGCTTTTCCAGAGTGTAGATGTGGAGGGAACACTGCCATATGGCCTTCCTCAGATCAGGAGAATGTTGATGCAACCACAGACACTACAGGAAAGAATTACAGACTAAGTGCTCCTGAAGGTATTCGGTCAAAGTCTGACACCAATCATCAGCAATGTAGATTCAGAGATTTTTAGAAAGAAACTGGAACTTCAGGTGGGAGTAGTTTCCATGAGGATGATGAGGACAGAATCCCTGTTTTCTGAGTATTTCTGGGAAGCTGGGAAAGAGGGACAGAGTTACTGGTTCACTGGAGAAGACATTTGGTGACAGAGGGAAGCAAGGCCTGGGTTATCCTCAAGGAGGAGTAAAGAGTGGTGATCACAGGCAGTGGCTATGGAGTGGGGGGTACCTCTAAGAGGAGAGAAAACTCTGTCCCCTGGCCCTGCAGGATCTAGACAGGATAGGAGTTCTTGAGGCTGAGTTTTGGTGAGCAAGAAGGTGCACATTTAGAATGGGTGCAGCCACTGCCCATTCTCAGCCAGTCCTTTGTCCTCCTGCTCAGTCAGTTGCTCAGGTCAGTAGTCAGCAGACATGGGTACATGCCAGTTTCCTCCACTAAACCACTGAAACACCAGCCCCGGAGGCCACTCTGCCCCCAATATTTAGTTCACATAGGGCTGATCAGTTTAATTCAAGCTAATTCATTATGGTCATACCATGTGGATAGGCAAAAGATCAGGGTTCTGAGCCGCTTGGGAGCCAAGCTGACCAGTGGTCCCTCAGGTGGTCCACCTGACCTCCAGGAAGTTCACTCGGGGCAACGGATACGTAAAGATGCTAAAGTAGGAGGGACTTAGAGTGAACTCTCCTCGTCCCTTAAGGGGCTTTCTCTCAGAAAAATGGCACAGCTTTGGGGAAGGGATTGAAACGTGGAGGAAGGAGGCTAGTCAGCTACATGCCCTTCTCTTTGCTCAAGTGCCTCCTAAGGGGCACCCACTAACCCCTCTCAGTAACCTTGGGAAAAAATGGGGAAATAAAGTGAGGGAAGCCCTTGGTTCTGGGGTCTAGAGCATGATCTAAAGGACTCGGGTTCAGGGATCTCTGTCCCCCTTAGGTCCATCACCCCCTCAGTGTGTGACTCTGAACAAGTCACTTTACCAACCCAAAAGTATGGGGAAGGGCCCCTGCTCTAGCTACCTCACAGGGCTAATGTGGGGTCACAGGAGATAACAGACACTCCATCAACTATAAAGCAGCATACCCACGTGAAGGCTGGAAAGTAACCTTCTGTCTTCCATGACTTGTAGCCATCAATGTTACCTGGCTAAAGGAAACCATCACCACTGATTCATGAAGACATTTAATATTTGAACACTATGTACACTCACAAAGCACAAGTCATTTTTCTTCAGGGTTTATCTGTATTGGCTTTTGTTAAGCTTTAAAACAGATATAAATAGGCCCTATCAACATTTCCATCTCAGAAAGCAGGAAACCAAGGACAGATAGGTAAAGTCCCTTTTGCAGGTTCATGTGACATAAATGGAATATGACTCTAGGCCACCAGGCTTTTAGTCCCTGTTTCCTTCCTGTCTGTACAGTTGTAACTCCTGCATACAGCCCCTTGGATAGTTAAACTCCCCCCTATACACACACATTGCAAGATTTCTCTTCCTAACCCAAATTTTGATTCAAAATTTGGCCCTCCAAGGAAGCTGGGGAACAAGAGAACAGAAGTGGAATCTTGGAAAAGATAATTTGATATTTTCCCATGGCCTCCTTTCACCAATGTGTCAACAGTTGTCTGTTTTAAATGTATTTGCCAGGATCATGTCTCAAGGGTACAAAAGAGAAAAAAAAACCATTCAAACATAGAATACACCGGAAAAAGCATCCGCAGTCAAGGAAATCTACTGCCCATGCCCAAAAGAGGTTATGCAGCATCAAATTGGGCATCTGGTCAAACACCAGGGAAGAGTCATAAATACCATTCCCTCTAACTTCTCCACTGAGGCTTTACAAAGGAAACCATTTAGGAGCTGCCCCAGCAATGGCGGCAGTTTGCACATTTGGGATTGAGATTTTGTGAGGAGGTAACAAGCAGGAATGTGCATATTTGGAGCAGTGTAGTCACTGCTTGTTCTCATCCAGGCCTGCAGCCAGGCAGCTCAGTCAGTTGGTCAGATGTCTAGTTAACAAGACACTGGGAGCCTTTAGACTTTTACTGAACCATGTAAGCACCAGTCCAGCAGGCCTCCTCCCCAGTACATCAGTCTGAACTGCTCCTCTCCCAGGTTTGAGCCGTTAAGGCAAAGCTAATTTATGCAACTGTCATGTAGTCAGTTGGTTTGGAATGTTCTGAGTTCTGAGTTAGTTGGGAGTTAAACAGATCCCTGGTCCTTCTGAGTGGTCAACTTTTTCCTTCTGGCATACTGGAATTTAGATACGTGCTACCAAAGTGACATCAAATAACCAGCCCTTCTCAAAAGTGTGATCACAACTCACTTCTGGAGGAATTTAGTGTGCCTATGTGACTCAGTTGGGAAGGATTTTTTTTTGGAACCTTGTGCCTGTTTCCTCTGGACTTCGTTTCATGAACGTTTTTTATTTGTGTATATTACTTAGTGTGCTTAATTACTGTAAGAGATCATAGCCACATCCATGACTATAGGCTGAGTCCAGTAAGTTCCTCTAGAAAAATCACTGAACTTGGGAATATTCTTGGGACCTCCAAAGACATGTTGATATATAAGGGAAAATGCAACCAATAGATACTGACCCTAAAGAAGTACAGATATATGACTTTCTACAATGACTATATCTGATATTGTAAATATATTCAAAGAATTAAAGGTAACTATTTCTAATGATCTAAAAACTAGTAAGAGAATTATGTTTCATCAAGTAGAGAATAACAACAAAATTATAAAATATAAGAGAGGACCACAGAATTTCTGGAGTTGAAAAGTTCAAGAAGAGAGGAACTCACCAGAGGGGTTATGCTGTTTCCTAAAGTCACCATAACAAATTCACCTGGGTGACTTAAAACAGTAAAAATTAATTTGATTGCTGTTCTGGAGGATAGAAATTTAAAGTTATCAGCTATAAGCTCTATTTGAAAGTGTTAGGGAATTCTCATGCTTTGCCTCAGCTCATGGTGGTTACTGAAAATCCTTGGTTTTCCTTGGCTTTCAGTGGCATCACGGCTATCTCTGCCTCTGCCATTCCATGGTCCTCTTCCCTCTGTGTCTATGCATACACATTTTCCTGTTCTTATAAGAACAGCAGTAATTGGATTAGGGTCCCCTCAATACAGAATGATCTCATCTTAATTTATTACATCTGCAAAGACCCTAGTTCCAAATAAAGACACATTCACAGGTATGAGAGTTAGGGCTTGAGTACTGCAGTAAACACAATTCAACTTACAACAGGGCTGAATGGCATATCCGACAGGCAGAAGACAGAATCAGTAAACTTGAGATTATCCCATCTAGCATATAGTAAAGATTACTAGAGAGTCATAGAACTGTGAGACACAATCAAGCATTCCAGCATAGGCATAGAGGCCTGGAAAGGAAAGAAAGTTTCAGAAAGAATAGTCAAAAATATATGAGCCCAAAACTACACAAATATTATGAGGAAAAAAAATAATCAAAACATGCAAGAAGTTCAATGAACTCCAAAAAGGATAAACTCACATCATAATAAATTGAAGACCAAAGAATCATGAAAGCAGCAAAAGCGGATTATCATGTATAAAGGACCATTGATAAGATTTACAATAGAATGAACATAATTTTTAAAATATAACCAATGATATAGACCAATTAGGGTTCTTCATATATTGCTTGTGCAGATATAAAAATGAAATTTTCAGGACTGGAGTTGTGACTCAGGGCTAGAGTGCTCGCCTAGCAAGTGTGAGGTCCTGGGTTCAATCCTCAGCACCGCATAAAAAATAAATAAAATAAAGGTATTGTATCCAACTACAATTTAAAAAATAAAAAAATTTTCAAAAAAATGGAATTTGCAAGTTCCTCAGAAAGTTACATACAGTCAGTCCAACAACTCATATACCCAGGAAGAAGTAAAAATCATGTTCACATATACATGAGTGTTCATGGTGACCCTGTTCATAATAGTAAATATGCAGAACTATCCCATTGGTTCACAAAATGATAAATGGAAAACTAAAATGTGGTACATCCACACAATTGATATTATTCACCCATAAAATGATGAAGAATGACTCATACTACAACATGGATGAGCCTTGATTAGATTTTGCTTACTGGAAGAAGTCAGATGTAAAAACAATAGATTATATAGCTTATTTACAATAAGTGTCCAGAATAGGAAAATCCATAGAGACAAAAACTAGATTAAGATGTTGCTGGGGCCAGGACACATGCAGAGAATGTTGACTGATAATGAGAATAGGGTTTCTTTTTTAGGATCATGAAAAGTGTATGACATAGTACATTTTTTTTTCAGATAGTAGAGATGACTGTAAAACCTGAATATACTAAAAACCACTGAATTGTAAGCTTTTCCAATGAATTTTTAAATATAATATAAAAATAATATGGTTAAAATCATTTGCAATGTTTGTCTCTAAATATTGTGCCAATCAACTACAATCTTTACTCTAGAATCAATGACTAAATACCACAGTGGAGTAGATAGATGAGCTATTTGAGGATGAGCCCTGTCATTTGTTTAAAAGCCCCTTCTAGTGCTGCTGAAAGACAGCAGGGTCAGGCAAGTTCCCTAAGGATCTTCCCCATGTATCTTTTGTTTGAATCAATCACAGTCATCCTTCTGCATCTGCCAAGTTCTACATCTTAGAGGTAGTGAAGAGGGAAGGAAGGTGGAGTTTGGAGGAACTCATTGCTCTGTGGAAAACTGGGTTTGTAGCTTCTCCACTGTTATCTTCCCCTTTTCTATTTCTTTCATCCCACCAATGCAGACTTGTTTGATTTTTTTTTCTTCATAGCTGTCATCTGAAATTAAATCAGTTTTGGGCGATTCTGGAAGGCAAATGAGGGCAGTTGTGGTGACTCGATTTTTTTCAAAACTTATAATTTTGAAATCATTTGTAGATTTACATACTTTTGTAATAATGCAGAGTGATTCTATACATACCTACCTCCTCTTTTTTCTCTCTATAGTGATATATAACATAATTAAGGTATAATATCACAGCCAGAAAACTAACCACAATACAATCTTTCAACTTTGTTCAGATTTTACCAGTTTTACAAGTACTGTTGTGCATGTTTGGGGGGGGGTTGTTTCTATGAAATACATCCATCAGCCCAATAATACATGATGCTGGTAGTAAATGGTATATTAAACGGACAAAAGAATGAGATATACTTATTTGCATTGATAATGGGGCACAAAACAAGATATTTTGCCAAATAAAGACAGATGCATAACACTGTGCCTGGTATGTACCATCTGAATTTGAAAGTATCAATGCCACCCCTAGTTCATAGACCAAGAGAATTGAAAATATATATATTTATGCACAAACTTGTACATGGATCTTCACAGCAATATTGTTCATAATAATCAAAATGTAGAATATAGGTATCCTTCCATCAATAGATGTGTGCATAAACAAAATGTGGCATATTCATATAGATACGCAATAAAAAAATATTTTTTAAGAGAGAGAGAGATGTCTTCTAAAACCCATTGATCATTCAGTAACCTATTGTTCATTCTCCAAGTGATGTATGCTTTTTCCTTCCTTCTTTTATCGTTGATTTTCGGTTTCATTCCATTATGATCAGATAAGATGCATGGTATTATCTCTACTCCTTTATATTGTCTAAGAGTTGCCCTGTGACATAATATATGATCTATTTTTGAGAAGGATCCATGTGCTGCTGAGAAAAAAGTGTAACTGCTTGATGTTGGGTGGTATACTCTATATATGTCAATTAGGTCTAGGTTATTAACAGTGTTATTGAGTTCTATAGTTTCCTTATTCAACTTTTGTTTGGAAGATCTTTCCAGTGGCGAGAGAGGTGTATTGAAGTCTCCCATGATTATGGTATGGTGGTCTATTAGACTCTTGAACTTGAGAAGAGTTTGTTTGACGAACATAGCTGCACCATTGTTTGGGGCATAAATATTTATGATTGTTATGTCTTGTTGGTGTATGGTTCCCTTAAGCAGTATGTAGTGTCCCTCTTTATCCCTTTTGATTAACTTTGGCTTGAAATCTATTTTATTTGATATGAGTATGGACACTCCTGCTTGTTTCCGAAGTCCATATGAGTGATATGATTTTTCCCAACCTTTCACCTTCAGCCTATGTAAGGAAATTAAAAAATTCTTAGAGATAAATGAAAACATAGACACAACATATCGGAATCTATGGGACACATTGAAAGCAGTTCTAAGAGGAAAATTCATTGCTTGGAGTTCATTCCTTAAAAAAAGAAAAAACCAACAAATAAATGATCTCATACTTCATCTCAAAATCCTTGAAAAAGAAGAGCAAAACAACAGCAAAAGAAGTAGAAGGCAAGAAATAATTAAAATCAGACCTGAAATTAATGAAATCAAAACAAAAGAAACAATTGAAAAAATTGACAAAACTAAAAGTTGGTTCTTTGAAAAAATAAACAAAATCGACAGACCCTTAGCCATGCTAGTGAAGAGAAGAAGAGAGAGAACTCAAATTACTAGCATACGGGATGAAAAAGGCAATATCACAACAGACACTTCAGAAATACAGAAGATAATCAAAAACTATTTTGAATCCTTATACTCCAATAAATTAGAAGATAGTGAAGGCATAGATAAATTTCTGAAGTCATATGATCTGCCCAGATTGAGTCAGGAGGATATAGAAAACCTAAACAGACCAATATCAATTGAGGAAATAGAAGAAACCATCAAAAGACTACCAACTAAGAAAAGCCCAGGACCGGATGGGTATACAGCAGAGTTTTACAAAACCTTTAAAGAGGAACTAATACCAATACTTTTCAAGCTACTTCAGGAAATAGAAAAGGAGGGAGAACTTCCAAATTCATTCTATGAGGCCAACATCACCCTGATACCTAAACCAGACAAAGACACTTCAAAGAAAGAAAACTACAGACCAATATCTCTAATGAACCTAGATGCAAAAATCCTCAATAAAATTCTGGCGAATCGGATACAAAAACATATCAAAAAAATTGTACACCATGATCAAGTAGGATTCATCCCTGGGATGCAAGGCTGGTTCAATATACGGAAATCAATAAATGTTTTTTTTTTTAATTTTTTTTATTGGTTGTTCAAAACATTATAAAGCTCTTGACATATCATATTTCATACATTAGATTCCAGTTGGTTATGAACTCCCAATTTTACCCCAAATACAGATTGCAGAATCACATCGGTTACACATCCACATTTTTACATAATGCCCTATTAGTAACTGTTGTATTCTGCTACCTTTCCTATCCTCTACCATCCCCCCTCCCTCCCCTCCCATCTTCTCTCTCTACCCCATCCACTGTAATTCATATCTTTCCTTGTTTATTTTCCCATTCCCCTCACAACCTCTTATATGTAATTTTGTATAACAATGAGGGTCTCCCTCCATTACCATGCAATTTCCCTTTTCTCTCCCTTTCCATCCCACCTCATGTATCTGTTTAATGTTAATCTTTTCTTCCTGCTCTTCCTCCCTGCTCTGTTCTTAGTTGCTCTCATTATATCAAAGAAGACATTTGGTATTTGTTTTTTAGGGATTGGCTAGCTTCACTAAGCATAATCTGCTCTAGTGCCATCCATTTCCCTGCAAATTCTATGATTTTGTCATTTTTTAGTGCTGCGTAATACTCCATGGTGTATAAATGCCACATTTTTTTTATCCATTCATCTATTGAAGGGCATCTGGGTTGGTTCCACAGTCTAGCAATTGTGAATTGTGCTGCTATGAACATCGATGTAGCAGTATCCCTGTAGTACGCTCTTTTAAGGTCTTCTGGGAAAAGTCCAAGAAGGGCAATAGCTGGGTCAAATGGTGGTTCCATTCCCAGCTTTCCCAGGAGTCTCCATACTGTTTTCCAGATTGGCCGCACCAGTTTGCAGTCCCACCAGCAATGTACAAGAGTACCCTTTTCCCCACATCCTCTCCAGCACTTGTTGTTGTTTGACTTCATAATGGCTGCCAATCTTACTGGAGTGAGATGGTATCTTAGGGTGGTTTTGATTTGCATTTCTCTGACTGCTAGAGATGGTGAGCATTTTTTCATGTACTTGTTGATTGATTGTATGTCCTCCTCTGAGAAGTGTCTGTTCAGGTCTTTGGCCCATTTGTTGATTGGGTTATTTGTTTTCTTATTGTTTAATTTTTTGAGTTCTTTGTATACTCTGGATATTAGGGCTCTATCTGAAGTGTGAGGAGTAAAAATTTGTTCCCATGATGTAGGCTCCCTATTTACCTCTTTTATTGTTTCTCTTGCTGAGAGAAAACTTTTCAGTTTAAGTAAGTCCCATTTGTTGATTTTTGTTATCAACTTTTGTGCTATGGGTGTCCTATTAAGGAATTTGGAGCCCGACCCTACAATATGTAGATCGGAGCCAACTTTTTCTTCTATCAGACGCAGAGTCTCTGATTTGATATCTAGCTCCTTGATCCACTTTGAGTTAACTTTTGTGCATGGCGAGAGGAGGGGATTCAGTTTCATTTTGTTGCATATGGATTTCCAGTTTTCCCAGCACCATTTGTTGAAGATGCTATCCTCCCTCCATTGCATGCTTTTAGCTCCTTTATCAAATATAAGATAGTTGTAGCTTTGTGGATTAGTCTCTGTGTCCTCTATTCTGTACCATTGGTCCACCCTCCTGTTTTGGTACCAGTACCATGCTGTTTTTGTTACTATTGCTCTGTAGTATAGTTTGAAGTCTGGTATCGCTATACCGCCTGATTCGCACTTCCTGCTTAGAATTGCTTTTGCTATTCTGGGTCTTTTATTTTTCCATATGAATTTCATGATTGCTTTATCCATTTCTACAAGAAATGCCGTTGGGATTTTGATTGGCATTGCATTAAACCTATAGAGAACTTTTGGTAATATCGCCATTTTGATGATGTTAGTTCTGCCTATCCATGAACAGGGTATATTTTTCCATCTTCTAAGATCTTCTTCTACTTCTCTTTTTAGGGTTTTGTAGTTTTCATTATATAAATCTTTCACCTCTTTTGTTAGGTTGATTCCCAAGTATTTTATTTTTTTTGAGGATATTGTGAATGGAGTGTTTTTCCTCATTTCCGTTTCAGAAGTTTTGTCGCTGATATACAGAAATGCCTTTGATTTATGCGTGTTGATTTTATATCCTGCCACTTTGCTGAATTCATTTATTAGTTCTAGTAGTTTTTTTGTAGACCCTTTTGGGTCTTCTAGGTATAGAATCATGTCATCTGCAAATAGTGATAATTTAAGTTCTCCCTTTCCTATTTTTATGCCTTTAATTTCTTTCGTCTGTCTAATTGCTCTGGCCAGTGTTTCGAGAACTATATTGAATAGAAGTGGTGATAGAGGGCATCCCTGTCTTGTTCCAGATTTTAGGGGGAATGCCTTCAATTTTTCTCCATTGAGAATGATGCTAGCCTGAGGCTTAGCATAGATAGCTTTTACAATGTCGAGGTAAGTTCCTGTTATCCCTAGTTTTTCTAATGTTTTGAACATAAAGGGATGCTGTACTTTGTCGAATGCTTTTTCTGCGTCTATTGAGATGATCATATGGTTCTTATCTTTAAGTCTATTGATGTGGTGAATAACATTTATTGATTTCCGTATATTGAACCATCCTTGCATCCCAGGGATGAATCCTACTTGATCATGGTGCACAATTTTTTTGATGTGCCTTTGTATCCGATTCGCCAGAATTTTATTGAGGATTTTTGCATCTATGTTCATCAGAGATATTGGTCTGTAGTTTTCTTTCTTTGAGGTGTCTTTGTCTGGTTTCGGAATCAGGGTGATGTTGGCCTCATAGAATGAATTTGGCAGAGCTCCTTCTTTTTCTATTTCCTGAAATAACTTGAAAAGTATTGGTATTAATTCTTCCTTAAAGGTTTTGTAAAACTCCACTGTATACCCATCCGGTCCTGGGCTTTTCTTGGTTGGAAGTCTTTTGATTGCTTCTTCTATTTCATCTATTGTTATTGGTCTGTTTAAGTTGTGAGTATCCTCCTGACTCAGTCTGGGCAAATCATATGACTTAAGGAATTTATCAATGTCTTCACTATCTTCTATTTTATTGGAATATAGGTTTTCAAAATAATTTCTAATTGTCTTCTGTATTTCTGTAGTGTCTGTTGTGATATTGCCTTTTTCATCCCGTATGTTAGTGATTTGAGTTGTCTCTCTCTTCTTCTCTTCGTTACCATGGCTAAGGGTCTGTCGATCTTATTTATTTTTTCAAAGAACCAACTTTTAGTTTTGTTAATTTTTTCAATAGTTTCTTTTGTTTCAATTTCATTGATTTCCGCTCTGATTTTAATTATTTCTTGCCTTCTGCTACATTTGCTGTTGTTTTGCTCTTCCTTTTCTAGGGCTTTGAGATGAAGTGTGAGCTCATTTATTTGTTGGTTTTTCCTTTTTTGAGGAATGACCTCCAAGCGATGAATTTCCCTCTTAAAACTGCTTTCATTGTGTCCCATAGATTCCGATATGTTGTGTCTGTATTTTCATTTATCTCTAAGAATTTTTTGATTTCTTCCTTTATGTCTTCTGTAACCCATTGATCATTCAGTAACATATTGTTCATTTTCCATGTGATGTAGGATTTTTCCTTCCATCTTTTATCATTGATTTCCAGTTTCATTCCAATATGATCAGATAAAATGCATGGTATTATCTCCACCCCTGTATATTTACTGAGGGTTGCCCTATGGCATAATATATGGTCTATTTTTGAGGAGGATCCATGTGCTGCTGAGAAAAAAGTATATCCACTTGATGATGGTTGATATATTCTATATATGTCAGTTAAGTCTAGGTTGTTGATTGTGATATTGAGTTCTATAGTTTCTTTATTCAGCTTTTGTTTGGAGGATCTGTCCAATTGTGAGAGAGGTGTGTTGAAGTCACCCATAATTATTGTGTTGTGGTCTATTTGATTCTTGAACTTGAGGAGAATTTGTTTTATGAACGTCGCAGCACCATTATTTGGTGCATAAATATTGATAATTGTTATGTCTTGTTGGTGAATGGTTCCTTTTAACAGTATATAATGTCCTTCCTTATCCCTTTTGATTAATTTAGTCTTGAAGTCAATTTTATTCGATATGAGGATGGCCACCCCTGCTTGCTTACGAGGACCGTGTGCATGGTATATTTTTTCCCAACCTTTCACCTTCAGCCTGTGTATGTCTTTTCCAATCAGATGTGTCTCCTGGAGGCAGCATATTGTTGGATTTGTTTTTTTAATCCATGTTACCAGCCTATGTCGCTTTATTGGAGAGTTTAAGCCATTAATGTTTAGAGTTACTATTGATATATGGTTTGTACTTCCAGCCATGTTTGATTATTTATCTTCTTTTTTTTTTTTTAATTTAGTTTGTTTCTCCATGGTTAGCTTTCCCCCCGCCCTCTGTCTTTATAGAGGCACTTCCTACTGATGGTTTTGGTTATTGTTTTTCATTTCTTCCTCGTGTAGTGTTTTGCTCAAGATGCTTTGCAATGCTGGTTTTCTGGCTGCAAATTCTTTTAGCTTTTGTTTATCATGAAAGATTTTTATTTCGTTATCGTACCTGAAGCTTAATTTTGCTGGATACAGAATTCTTGGTTGGCATCCATTGTCTTTCAGTGTTTGAAATACATTGTTCCAGGATCTTCTCGCTTTCAGCGTCTGTGATGAAAAATCCGTTGTTAACCTTATTGGTTTACCCCTGAATGTAATCTGCCTCCTTTCTCTTGTAGCTTTTAGTATTTTCTCTTTGTTCTGTATATTGGATATCTTCATAACAATGTGTCTTGGCGTTGGTCTACTGTGATTTTGTGTGCTCGGTGTCCTGTATGCATCTACAATTTGTATATCCGTTTCCTTTTTTATTTCTGGAAAGTTTTCTGTAATTATTTCTTTCAGCAGGTTACTCATTCCCTTGGTTTGAATCTCTGTACCTTCTTCTATCCCGATGACTCGTAGGTTTGGTTTCTTTATGTTATCCCATATCTCTTGGATGTTTTTCTCGTGATTTTTTACCAGCCTTTCTGAGTTGGCTAGGCTCTTTTCAAGATGATATATTTTGTCTTCATTATCTGATGTTCTGGCTTCTACTTGCTCCACTCTGTTAGTGATACTCTCAATTGAGTTTTTAATTTGGTTTATCGTTTCCTTCATTTCTAGAATTATTGTTTGGTTTTTTTTTATAATCTCAATCTCCTGATAAAGATGCTTAACTTCTTCTTTTATCTGTCTATGTAATTCATTTTCAAAGTGTTCTTTCACTGTTTGGATTTGCTGTCTCGTATCTTCTTTAAGGTTCCATTCCATGTGTCTAAGGTATTCCTTGAGTTCTTTATATGACCATTTTTCTGCTGACTCTAGGTCCTCCTGAATATTTAGGCTGTCCTTCATTGTTTGTACTCCTTTTCTTCCTTGCTTTTTTATGCTGCTCATGTTACTTCTTGTTCTGTTTGACTGCTGAGTTACTGTTTACTCTTATAGATTTATTTGATGCTTGAGAGGAAAGATATTAGAAGGGAAGGGAAGAAGTCACTAAAGAGAATGAGAGTAGGCAGGTAGAATTCAAGGAAGGGGGAATAAGAAGATTGAAAAGAAATGAAAAGACAAAAGAAACAAGAATAACAAAGATTAGATAATAAAGAAAGAAAGAAAAGATGAACAAAAAATTTTAACAAAAATAATAGTGATAATAAAAAATGAAAATTAAAATTAAAATAATAATAATAATAATAAAATAAAAAAATTAAAAAATAGAAACATTGAAAAAAAAATTAAAGAACAACAACAAATAAAAATTGAAAATGAAATAAAAAGAAGAAAAAAAAAGAAAAAAAAAAGAAAAAAAAATGATAATAATAATAATAATAAATGCAGTCCTAGAGTTCTATTAACTTCTCTTCCAGTAGGTGGAGCTGTGCCCACTGGGCCAAGCTTCTCCTCTCAATAGGTGGGAACCATTCACTGTGCAGCAGCTCTTTCTCCTAGACTGGGCGGGTCTCCAATCCTGAGTGTCTAGGGCCTTGTCTTGTGTTTCCTCAAGCCAGGCTGTGCTCACCTGTGGCGCTCACCACAATACTGGCTACACGCCAGGTCTGCTGCTCCTGGGAGCCCTGTTTTCATGAACACCTGGGCTCACTCTCCCTGTTTGCCTCCCTCAGACCCTAAGTTTGTAGAGCTTGGGGCTGAGATCCCCCAGCGAATTTGCTTGCCCTCCTGTAGCCACGCCCCCAGTAGCTGGTGCAAGAGACCTCAGTTGTCAGCACTGGTGGGAGCGGTAGCCGGGAGTTCCGCGCCGCGAGTCCCGCGCCACTCCTGATTCCCTCGGTCTGGTTATTGCGTTCACAGGAGAGCTGGGAGTGGCCCTTAAGGTTTCCCCGCTGTGTGGAGAGAGATGGCTAGGGGATTACACACCTGTCGCGCTGGTTTCAATGCAGTTATCTCCTCCGCCCGTGACGCCATTTCTCTGCCATGGTGATATCCCATGCAAATGGTGACCGTTCGTTCCCTTTGCCGGATGACCAATGCAACGGGTGGGTCCTGACTGTCTCTCCCAATCCCCGTTTCAGTCCTGTGGCCACTGCCTATGAAGGCTCGGTTGGCTTTTACCTCTGTAAGTTCCTAAGGGCCGGCCAATTATTTCAGCGGGATCGTTACTGCTGAGTCACACGAAGCAGGCGAACCGGAGCTTAATTGCCTCCGATTCGGGCTCTGTGTGTGTGTTCTGAGGGGCCCAGCCTGTACACCCCAGATCCACGTCAGCTCAGCATTGCCTAGTGATCCTGAGCAAACAGCATTTAGACAGTTTACGGCTCCCTATGCCCGCGCAGTTGAAGATGTCAGAGACTTGATCTCTCTGTGCCTGCCACCATGTTACATCTCCTCAGTAATATTCATGTTGCCCTTACAGCTTCCTGGTATAAGCAAGTTCTTGGGATTATACAAACTGCTGCTTCTGTTTCCAGACCAGATTTCTAGAAATGAAACTCTGGGCCGCACTGACGAGCGTCCGCGCTTGTCTGCGACCGTAGCAGAGCCGCCCTGGCCTCCGCAGCTCTTCAGCCCGGTGCCAGGCCCCAGGGGCCCAAGCGGCTGCCGCCGCGGCTCTCCGTCCCCCTCCTCCGGAGCACGGGTCCCCTGGCAGGGGGGTGCAGAACGACCCCAGAGCAGGCTCTGCCCGAAGGTGCAGCAGCGAACAGGCCACAGAGACGCTCGAGGCTGCAGTCCAGCCTTCGGAGGACAGGGCTCGGCACGCAGCCCAGCTCCAACCTCTAGGTCTGGCTGCCGGACAGTGTATACAGAGCCATCAAGACAGCAAGCAGAAAGCAAATGGCGGCTCCCGCGGAGTGGATTTTCGGCACAGAAACCACAGCCCCGCCAGCAATCCCAATCCACAAACTCTCCCTGTATAAAAAATATTCAAAAAAAAAAGAGAAAAAAAAAAAAAAAGGCGGGGCGCACTGAGCTTTCTTTGCCTCGGGTACTTACAATCCACTGCTGATTACACATTCAGCTTCTCCGCCCGGAGCGAAGCGAAAGAGGAAGCAGATGGGAGCAAAGCGCCCGCGGCTCTGAGCAGCCAAGCGTCTCTTTTTCGATTTCTTTGTTCTTCCCGCTCCTTGGCAAAGTGGTCCACTACAGATTAACGGTGAAAGGAGCTTTAACAGACTGTGCGAAATCTCTATTAAAGCCGCTGCTTTGAGCACCACGCTCAGCACTTCAGCAACCCCCGTACGCAGCGGCCATCTTCTTCCGGAAATCAATAAATGTTATTCACCACATCAATAGACTTAAAAATAAGAACCATATGATCATCTCGATAGATGCGGAAAAAGCATTCGACAAAGTACAGCATCCCTTTATGTACAAAACTCTAGAAAAACTAGGGATAACAGGAACATACCTCAATATTGTAAAAGCAATCTATGCTAAGCCTCAGGCTAGCATCATTCTGAATGGAGAAAAACTGAAGGCATTCCCTCTAAAATCTGGAACAAGACAGGGATGCCCTCTCTCTCCACTTCTGTTCAACATAGTTCTCGAAACACTGGCCAGAGCAATTAGACAGACGAAAGAAATTAAAGGCATCAAAATAGGAAAAGAAGAACTTAAATTATCACTATTTGCAGATGATATGATTCTATACCTAGCAGACCCACAAGGCTCCACAAAGAAACTATTAGAGCTAATAAATGAATTCAGCAAAGTGGCAGGATATAAAATCAACACGCATAAATCAAAGGCATTCCTGTATATCAGCGACAAATCCTCTGAAATGGAAATGAGGACAACCACTCCATTCACAATATCTTCAAAAAAAATAAAATACTTGGGAATCAACCTAACAAAAGAGGTGAAAGACTTATACAATGAAAACTACAGAACCCTAAAGAGAGAAATAGAAGAAGATCTCAGAAGATGGAAAAATATACCCTGTTCATGGATAGGCAGAACTAACATCATCAAAATGGCGATATTGCCAAAAGTTCTCTATAGGTTTAATGCAATGCCAATCAAAATCCCAACGGCATTTCTTGTAGAAATAGAGAAGGCAATCATGAAATTCATATGGAAAAATAAAAGACCCAGAATAGCAAAAACAATGCTAAGCAGGAAGTGTGAATCAGGCGGTATAGCGATACCAGACTTCAAACTATACTACAGAGCAATAGTAACAAAAACAGCATGGTACTGGTACCAAAACAGGTGGGTGGACCAATGGTACAGAATAGAGGACACAGAAACCAATCCACAAAACTACAACTATCTTAGATTTGATAAAGGGGCTAAAAGCATGCAATGGAGAAAGGATAGCATCTTCAACAAATGGTGCTGGGAAAACTGGAAATCCATATGCAACAAAATGAAATTGAATCCCTTTCTCTCACCATGCACAAAAGTGAATTCAAAATGGATCAAGGAGCTTGATATCAAATCAGAGACGCGCCATCTGATAGAAGAAAAAGTTGGCTATGATCTACAGTCGGTGGGGTCGGGCTCCAAATTCCTCAATAGGACACCCATAGCACAAAAGTTAATAACTAGAATCAACAAATGGGACTTACTCAAACTAAAAAGTTTTTTCTCAGCAAAAGAAACAATAAGAGAGGTAAATAGGGAGCCTACACCCTGGGAACAAATCTTTACTCCTCACACTTCAGATAGAGCCCTAATATCCAGAGTATACAAAGAACTCAAAAAATTAGACAATAAGAGAACAAACAACCCAATCAACAAATGGGCCAAGGACCTGAACAGACACTTCTCAGAGGAGGACATACAGTCAATCAACAAGTACATGAAAAAATGCTCACCATCTCTAGCAGTCAGAGAAATGCAAATCAAAACCACCCTAAGATACCATCTCACTCCAGTAAGATTGGCAGCCATTATGAAGTCAAACAACAACAAGTGCTGGCGAGGATGTGGGGAAAAGGGTACACTTGTTCACTGCTGGTGGGACTGCAGATTGGTGCAGCCAATTTGGAAAGCAGTATGGAGACTTCTTGGAAAGCTGGGAATGGAGCCACCATTTGACTCAGCTATTCCCCTTCTTGGTCTATTCCCTAAAGACCTAAAAAGAGCATGCTACAGGGACACTGCTACATCGATGTTCATAGCAGCACAATTCACAATAGCAAGACTGTGGAACCAACCTAGATGCCCTTCAATAGATGAATGGATAAAAAAAATGTGGCATTTATACACAATGGAGTATTACTCTGCATTAAAAAATGACAAAATCATAGAATTTACAGGGAAATGGATGGCATTAGAGCAGATTATGCTAAGTGAAGCTAGCCAATCCCTAAAAAACAAATGCCAAATGTCTTCTTTGATATAAGGAGACTAACTAAGATCAGAGTAGGGACGAAGAGCAGGAGAAGAAGATTAACATTTAACAGGGATGAGAGGTGGGAGGGAAAGGGAGAGAGAAGGGAAATTGCATGGTAATGGAAGGAGACCCTCAGGGTTATACAGTGGAGGGGGTAGAGAGAGAGGAGGGGAGGGGAGGGGAGAGGTGGGGAGGGGGAGGGTGGAGGATGGGAAAGGCAGCGGAGCACAACAGACACTAGTATGGCAATATGTAAATCAATGGATGTGTAACTGATGTGATTCTGCAATCTGTGTATGGGGTGAAGGTGGGAGTTCATAACCCACTTGAATCAAAGTGTGGAATATGATATGTCAAGAAATTTGTAATGTTTTGGACAACCCACAATAAAAAATTAAAAAAAAAAAGATTATATTCCACATAATACAGGTGAACAGAAGACTATATATGTTTAAATTTCTTCAAGTTACTTTCCCTATTACTTATAAGTGCCAATGTAAGTTTGTATTTATATTGACAAAAGGAACATGTATCTTTCAAAGACATTAAAGGGGACAAAAGCTTTTAAGGGCTTCTTATGACTCAAGGGGACACAAGCTTTGAGGGGCTTCTTATGAACTGAGATTAAAATTCTGTGATCATTTCAAAGTGGTCATTACACCTGTTCCTGGATGTTATGCTCCGACCACAACAGGCATTCTGCTATGAAAATTTCCATCTTTTATCCTATTTTGCTTTTGACTTTTTTTTCTCCAAAATATTCTCAGCTCCACTTAAAATATATTAGTGAACAAGTATGAAACAGTGTGATCTTGTATAAAGTATTTACAATCTGATTCATCTATAAAATATATAGCATAAAATGTTTGTAGAAGTATTTACTTAGTTACTTTTTCTCCTCATTTCATAAATTAAGCTTGTTACAGAATGGTCTCTGAAAATCACCTATTATGTGGAACCAACCCAGATGCCCTTCAATAGATGAATGGATAAAAAAATGTGGCATTTATACACCATGGAGTATTACGCAGCACTAAAAAATGACAAAATCATAGAATTTGCAGGGAAATGGATGGCACTAGAGCAGATTATGCTTAGTGAAGCTAGCCAATCCCTAAAAAACAAATACCAAATGTCTTCTTTGATATAATGAGAGCAACTAAGAACAGAGCAGGGAGGAAGAGCAGGAAGAAAAGATTAACATTAAACAGATACATGAGGTGGGATGGAAAGGGAGAGAAAAGGGAAATTGCATGGTAATGGAGGGAGACCCTCATTGTTATACAAAATTACACATAAGAGGTTGTGAGGGGAATGGGAAAATAAACAAGGAGAGATATGAATTACAGTGGATGGGGTAGAGAGAGAAGATGGGAGGGGAGGGAGGGGGGATGGTAGAGGATAGGAAAGGTAGCAGAATACAACAGTTACTAATAGGGCATTATGTAAAAATGTGGATGTGTAACCGATGTGATTCTGCAATCTGTATTTGGGGTAAAATTGGGAGTTCATAACCAACTTGAATCTAATGTATGAAATATGATATGTCAAGAGCTTTATAATGTTTTGAACAACCAATAAAAAAATTAAAAAAAAATGTAAAAGTTCGATCTGGGGTAAAAAAAAAAAAAGAAAAAGAAAATCACCTATTAAACAAAGATTTAAGGCAACGATGCAAAGACATAAGATTTGAGCCAGTGATTCAAAGACTTGAGAAGGAAAATCATTGGATTGTTAGTTTTCTTTTTCAAAAATTTCCTGCAATCTGTATATGGGGTAAAAATGGGAGCTCATAACCCACTTGAATCAAAGGTTGAAATATGATATATCAAGAAGTATGTAATGTTTTGAATAACCAACAATAAAAAATTAAAAAAAAAATTCCTGCATCTTGAAACATGAAACATATGTTTCTCAACAAAATGAATTAAAATTCTTGTTGATTGGGGAGATATATATCTGGTAAGAGAACTGAAACTATTCCTAGAGTGAATGATACCAGTTTGAGCTTTTGCTATCTCAAAACACTCCACTTTTATTTTTGGATCACTTGGTTTTATATGTTTCCAATGCCAAATACAGTGTCTAGTTCAAAGTAAGAACTCAAAGGTGAAAATATCATAATTTAAATTGTCCTTGTTAATACAATTCTGATTTTACTTCTAATTACTAAAAATGAAGTACCGAGATCATCTCTTTATTCATATGTATATTTTACAATAATAAATCATGTTCTCCAAAATAAAAATAAAAGAGAGAGAGAGAGAGAGAGAGAGAGAGAGAGAGAGAGAAAGAGAGAGAGAGGGAGAGGGAGAGAAGGAGAGAGAGAATTTTTTAATATTTATTTTTTAGTTATTGGCAGACACAACAACATCTTTGTTTGTATGTGGTGCTGAGGATCGAACCCGGGCCGCACGCATGCCAGGCGAGCGCGCTACCACTTGAGCCACATCCCCAGCCCAAAAATATATTTTTTGATAAAATGGATTACTGACATGTGCTACAATATAAATGAACATTTAAAACATATTCTAAGTGAAAGTCACAAATGGCCACTTAATATATGATTACATTTGTGTGAAATTCCAGAATGGGCATATTCATAGAGAATGAGAATAGGTGGTTACTTTGGGTCAGGAGGGTTGAAAAAATAGATGTAAGCTAAATGGGAAGGTGTTTCTAAAAAATTCTATTCCTTTACATAAATGCCCACACTATTTTGTGGTGAGCCGCTTCTGCCGTTTCTGCAGACTATGGTCGCCATTACAAGATGGCGCTGGCTCTGCTGTGGTCTGTGACAAACAACTCCTTATTTGGGAGAGTTGGCGCGTGGTTTTTCACCACCCTATGAGAAAGCTCCACGTGGCAGCTTCGCATTGGGGCTTGAGATGCTTTATTAAGGCTGGGAGGGGCATCCGGGGGAGAGAAGAAGAAATATCAAGGGCCTGAATAAACTGCTGAAAGAAGATTCCTGAGTTGCGTCTTCCTTGCGGGCAAGGGGTCGCGACAAGTGGTGCCGAAACCCGGGAACCAGAACTTTCAGCAGTCAGGGGTGGTGCACCGGTTAGTCCCAGGTAAGTGGGATCCGCGACCAAAGCGGGGTTAGTCCCAATAAGTGGGATCCGCGATCAAAGCGGGGTTAGTCCCAGGTAAGTGGGATCCGCGACCAAAGCGGACAGCTCCTCTGTAAAGAAAGAGAGAGCATTACATTTTATTGCAGCTGCACTGTGTACTTTCGCTTTTGTTTTCTGTGTTTCTTTTGTTGTGTCATTTCGCTTTTGTTTTTTGTGCTCCTTTTGTTGTTGTGTCATGGGTGCCGCATCTTCAAGTCCGCTTCTCCTGGCCCTAGATGGCCTGTTACGTTCCAAGGGCCTGGAAGTGAAACATAGTACTTTACAGAGATTTTTACAGAAGATAGATATCGCTGCACCGTGGTTTGCATTTTCGGGCAGCCTTACTGTACCTAGTTGGGATAAATTAGGCAAAGATCTTGACTTTGCTTCTGAGCAGGGCATATTAGAGGGTGGGGTGATACCCCTTTTGAAAATGGTCCGTAGTTGCCTTACAGATGGCAGATGTCAGGAAGCACTTACTAAAGGACAGGAAGTTATAGAGCAATTACATGAGGAGAAATCGGAGACGGCAGGAAGTGAGGTGCCTCAGGAGGATGGGAGTGTGCGGAGCGTGAAACAGGGGAGGAGACGATTGTATCCAGATCTCAGTACGCTGCGCACACCCCCATGTGAAAGTGGGTCAGAGGAAGAGGAGGATGAGGAGGAAGAGCTCGGGAGGCTGTCTCATCAGCTAGAGAGTTTAGCTATAGGAGAAGGGAACAGAAATAAACAGGGGCTCAAGAAAAGCGATCCCCCGGATCCACCGCCGTATGGTGGGGGTGTTTCGGGGAGAGCTTTCCATGCCCAAGCATGGAGGGCTGTTAACACTGAGATGGGTCTTGCTTATCCAGTTTTTCAGGATGACAATAGGGGAAGATTCCATGAACCCTTAGATTTTAAAATTGTGAAGACCCTGGCAGAGTCTGTGCGCACTTATGGCGTAGTTGCCACTTTCACTCTCACTCAGGTGGAGGGACTTACTAGATTTTGCATGACTCCCTCAGATTGGGCTAGTCTAGTCCGTGCTTGTGTTTCCCCAGGGAAATATTAGGAGTCCAAAGTTGGCTGTTTAATGTTTCTGGCAGTACCCAAGACTCGGAGCGAGGTAGGAGACTTAAAATTACTTCACACAATTCACAATTGTTTAATGCTACATTACCCTCAGCAGCAGTCTGTCTCCAATCTCCATTCCTGTTTCTTTTGGCTAATGATACGTCACAGGGGATGCTTAATTGTTCTAATATTACCTGTTATTTGTCTGAGTGTTGGAATGGCTCCTGGACTATGGCAGTGATTATGAAAATTCCAACCTTTGTCCCGATCCCAGTTACTGCAGATCCAGAATCCTTTCCTATTGTTGAACTGATTAGAGCCCGTAAAGATTTTGGAATTACGGCAGCTATAGTGACAGCTGTGGCGGTATCTGCTGCTGCAGCAGTTACAGCTGGAGTAGCCATGGCCAGCCAAGTACAAACTGCTGCCACTATTAATCAGGTTGTTCAACAAACTTCCACCATACTTGAATCCCAAAATACAATTAATCAACATATTTTGTCAGGGATTTTAGCTGCCAACCAAAGAATAGATTTACTCCAAGCTCAGGTAGAAGAATTGGCTGACTTGGTGCTTTTGGGTTGTGTTGACCAACGTGCACATTTATGCATAACCTCTGTCAGATTTAATGATCCCAGGAATGCCTCCCGCATCATTGGCGAATATTTGGCCGGAAATTGGTCCATGGCAGCGGAAGACATGATCCAGTCTCAACTAACCCAGATATCTGTCTTGAACAGTACTCGTGTCGATCCTGTGACTTTGGGTCAATTCACCGATTGGATATCTTCTGCTTTTTCCTTCTTCAAAGAATGGGTGGGGGTAGGCATTTTTGGTGCAATGTGTTGCTTCGGTATGTTCCTCTGTTTGTGGTTTCTCTGTCGCCTTAAGGCCCGCAGTGCTCACGATAAGGCTATGATCATACAAGGTCTTGCTGCTTTAGAAAATGGCAACTCACCTCAAGTCTGGCTTGCGCATCTTAAACAGTAAACCTTTGACATGGTCATTACACCCCAAGTTATTATAACATTGCACTGGGATCGACATGACTTTCCTTGTTATTCTCTTAGTGTTGGAAAGCCCTTGCACTCTGCCGGTATTACTGCCATTGCACGCAGATGGGTTTCCACACTAGTGCTTTTCTATCGCCTTAAAGTCCGTGCCTTTCTTTCAGGGTGCTGTCAACTTGTTTGTCGTTATAAACAGCCACAGTTCAGCCTCAGCTATCCCCCTTCGTCCACCATTGTCACGATACAGGATGCAAGGCAAGGCACTGCACTTGAGTGATCCTTGACGTGGACCTCAAGGAGAGCATGTCCTATTGCATGCGGGTTTGACGTCCACGCCCCGCCCCACGAAAAAAGGCGTCGGCTGATATGGCCTCAGATCTGGGGAAGGGCCCTCCTTAGGACTGAGCCATACTATGCAGCCACTTCTGCACAGTGGGATAGGACCTCTACTCTCGCCTGTATTGTTTTAAGAAAACAGAAAGGGGGAACTGTGGTGAGCCGCTTCTGCCGTTTCTGCAGACTATGGTCGCCATTACAAGATGGCGCTGGCTCTGCTGTGGTCTGTGACAAACAACTCCTTATTTGGGAGAGTTGGCGCGTGGTTTTTCACCACCCTATGAGAAAGCTCCACGTGGCAGCTTCGCATTGGGGCTTGAGATGCTTTATTAAGGCTGGGAGGGGCATCCGGGGGAGAGAAGAAGAAATATCAAGGGCCTGAATAAACTGCTGAAAGAAGATTCCTGAGTTGCGTCTTCCTTGCGGGCAAGGGGTCGCGACACTATTTTATGTTGTTATTTTCACAAATTACATCTCTATACAATGTATACCCAATAAAAATATTCTAAGACTTACTGTAGCAATGGATATACAACTTTGTGAGCATGCTAAAAATCATTGAATGGTGCCTTTTAAATGGATGAATTACATCTCAGTAAAGTTGTTTTTAAAATTGTTTGTGTAGCTTTTGTATTCTTAGTTGTCTCCAGAAGGGTACAGTAATTACTACTTGCAATTGCAGAATAATTTCTACTTATGGCGATGTGCTTCTCTTTGGTATCAAGATAATTTGGGTCTCAGAGAAAAGAAGTGTTCCCTCCTATTAAAAATTTTTGGGAGAGTTTGAGAAGTATTGGGTTAATTATCCTTTAAATGTTTGACCAAATTCATCATTGAAGTCGTCTGAACTTGTGGTTTTCTTTATTGGAATGTTTTGTATTACTTATTTTTTTTAAGTTTTTTGATATTTTATTTGGTAACACACAAACATGCACATTTTAAAATGCTAAATGTGGTCTTCATGACCTGCATAAGAAACTTGAGAAAAGCAAACTTCTGGGTAAACAGAGAGGCTATATATTCCTTAAATGTGTTCTTTTCATAGACAAAAAGCCACAACAATAAAAACACAAAGTGGAAAACCACACACAATAAAAGCAATGAACTAATTATGGATAAAAGAAATAGCTACATGGAAAAACTATATTTTGATAATAATTCTGTGTTTTCAAGATGGTATAACTGATTTGGGGTGAGCACCATTCCGGCAGCAGTCCAGCAGCGGTCAAAAAATATCAACTTCAAGTTGCAAATGTTCTCACGAGATAGAAAGAATGAATTAAGAAGTTGTAATAAATCTACAATATATATCCCCCAACAATGGGACAATCCTGAATCACTAGGGACATGTGCTGCAGACACAGAAGTCACTGTATATATAGGTATTATTCATACCACTCTAGATAATGCACTTTCTGTAAGTTCATATAGGATTGATTGAGAGAGCATAGAAGAGTAATTTGTTTCCACTTTTCTTCCTATATTCATCAAAATTCGTGCCTGACATCATCTTGAACAGTGAAATATTTTCAATAACCATGTATTGTTTCATTGAAAATATGCTTAATTATATTAAATATTAAGAATAGGAAAAATGCATTATCAAATAAATATTTATATTACATAGCTATTTGCATATCCTTTATGACAATTAAATTAAATTTTATTCATTATTTTTATGCTTCACAATTAGTTTTAAATATATTAAAGTTCAGAAAACTTGAGCTCAGGAAACAACAAAAAATATTTTCTTCAAGTTATTTAGTATGGAATATTTGACAACTTTATATTTAAGTAATTGTATTGTATTTTTATTTATATCTATTATTTCATTCCATTTTTATTTAATCAGATATAAACTTACAATAGAGATAACTTGGACTTAACTATTTTATTTATTTTTCACATATTTTTATATATTTCTCTAATAAATAAGTGATGTAATTATGTTTTGATACATCAAAAAATGTATATTTTATTTTATTTTTTATTTTTTTTAAATTTTTTATTGTTGGTTGTTCAAAACATTACAAATTTCTTGATATATCATATTTCACACTTTGATTCAAGTGGGTTATGAACTCCCATTTTTACCCCATATACAGATTGCAGAATTACATCAGTTACACATCCATCGATTTACATATTGCCATACTAGTGTCTGTTGTGTTCTGCTGCCTTTCCTATCCTCTACTATCCCCCCTCCCCTCCCCTCCCTCCCCTCTTCTCTCTCTACCCCCTCTACTGTCATTCATTTCTCCCGCTTGTATTATTTTTCCCTTTCCCCTCACTTCCTCTTGTATGTACTTTTGTATAACCCTGAGGGTCTCCTTCCATTTCCATGCAATTTCCCCTTCTCTCTCCCTTTCCCTCCCACCTCTCATCCCTGTTTAATGTTAATCTTCTTCTCCTGCTCTTCGTCCCTACTCTGTTCTTAGTTACTCTCCTTATATCAAAGAAGACATTGGGCATTTGTTTTTTAGGGATTGGCTAGCTTCACTTAGCATAATCTGCTCTAATGCCATCCATTTCCCTGTAAATTCTATGATTTTGTCATTTTTTAATGAAGAGTAATACTCCATTGTGTATAAATGCCACATTTTTTTTTTATCCATTCGTCTATTGAAGGGCATCTAGGTTGGTTCCACAGTCTTGCTATTGTGAATTGTGCTGCTATGAACATCAATGTAGCAGTGTCCCTGTAGCATGCTCTTTTTAGGTCTTTAGGGAATAGACCAAGAAGGGGAATAGCTGAGTCAAATGGTGGCTCCATTCCCAGCTTTCCAAGAAGTCTCCATACTGCTTTCCAAATTGGCTGCACCAATCTGCAGTCCCACCAGCAATGAACAAGTGTACCCTTTTCCCCACATCCTCGCCAGCACTTGTTGTTGTTTGACTTCATAATGGCTGCCAATCTTACTGGAGTGAGATGGTATCTTAGGGTGGTTTTGATTTGCATTTCTCTGACAGCTAGAGATGGTGAGCATTTTTTCATGTACTTGTTGATTGACTGTATGTCCTCCTCTGAGAAGTGTCTGTTCAGGTCCTTGGCCCATTTGTTGATTGGGTTGTTTGTTCTCTTATTGTCTAATTTTTTGAGTTCTTTGTATACTCTGGATATTAGGGCTCTATCTGAAGTGTGAGGAGTAAAGATTTGTTCCCAGGGTGTAGGCTCCCTATTTACCTCTCTTATTGTTTCTTTTGCTGAGAAAAAACTTTTTAGTTTGAGTAAGTCCCATTTGTTGATTCTAGTTATTAACTTTTGTGCTATGGGTGTCCTATTGAGGAATTTGGAGCCCGACCCCACCGACTGTAGATCGCAGCCAACTTTTTCTTCTATCAGATGGCGTGTCTCTGATTTGATATCAAGCTCCTTGATCCATTTTGAATTCACTTTTGTGCATGGAGAGAGAAAGGGATTCAGTTTCATTTTGTTGCATATGAATTTCCAGTTTGCCCAGCACCATTTGTTGAAGATGCTATCCTTCCTCCATTGCATGCTTTTAGCTCCTTTATCAAATCTAAGATAGTTGTAGTTTTGTGGATTGGTTTCTGTGTCCTCTATTCTGTACCATTGGTCCACCTGCCTGTTTTGGTACCAGTACCATGCTGTTTTTGTTACTATTGCTCTGTAGTATAGTTTGAAGTCTGGTATCGCTATACCGCCTGATTCACACTTCCTGCTTAGCATTGTTTTTGC
Source organism: Marmota monax (assembly GCF_021218885.2). Classification (NCBI taxonomy): domain Eukaryota; kingdom Metazoa; phylum Chordata; class Mammalia; order Rodentia; family Sciuridae; genus Marmota; species Marmota monax. The sequence goes on along the minus strand of NW_026694573.1, from coordinate 2,710,030 downwards.
TATTCTGGGTCTTTTATTTTTCCATATGAATTTCATGATTGCCTTCTCTATTTCTACAAGAAATGCCGTTGGGATTTTGATTGGCATTGCATTAAACCTATAGAGAACTTTTGGTAATATCGTCATTTTGATGATGTTAGTTCTGCCTATCCATGAACAGGGTATATTTTTCCATCTTCTGAGATCTTCTTCTATTTCTCTCTTTAGGGTTCTGTAGTTTTCATTGTATAAGTCTTTCACCTCTTTTGTTAGGTTGATTCCCAAGTATTTTTTTTTTTTGAAGATATTTTGAATGGAGTGGTTGTCCTCATTTCCATTTCAGAGGATTTGTCGCTGATATACAGGAATGCCTTTGATTTATGCGTGTTGATTTTATATCCTGCCACTTTGCTGAATTCATTTATTAGCTCTAATAGTTTCTTTGTAGAGCCTTTTGGGTCTGCTAGGTATAGAATCATGTCACCTGCAAATAGTGATAATTTAAGTTCTTCTTTTCCTATTTTTATGCCTTTAATTTCTTTCGTCTGTCTAATTGCTCTGGCCAGTGTTTCGAGAACTATGTTGAACAGAAGTGGAGAGAGAGAGGGCATCCCTGTCTTGTTCCAGATTTTAGAGGGAATGCCTTCAATTCTTCTCCATTCAGAATGATGCTAGCCTGAGGCTTAGCATAAATTGCTTTTACAATATTGAGGTATGTTCCTGTTATCCCTAGTTTTTCTAGAGTTTTGAACATAAAGGGATGCTGTACTTTGTCGAATGCTTTTTCCGCATCTATAGAGATGATCATATGGTTCTTATCTTTAAGTCTATTGATGTGGTGAATAACATTTATTGATTTCCGTATATTGAACCATCCTTGCATCCCAGGGATGAATCCCACTTGATCATGGTGCACAATTTTTTTGATGTGCCTTTGTATCCGATTCGCCAGAATTTTATTGAGGATTTTTGCATCTAGGTTCATCGGAGATATTGGCCTGCAGTTTTCTTTCTTTGAGGTGTCTTTGTCTAGTTTCAGGATCAGGGTGATGTTGGCCTCATAGAATGAATTTGGAAGAGCTCCTTCTTTTTCTATTTCTTGAAATAGCTTGAAAAGTATTGGTATTAATTCTTCTTTGAAGGTTTTGTAAAACTCTGCTGTATATCCATCCGGTCCTGGGCTTTTCTTGGTTGGTAGTCTTTTGATTGCTTCTTCTATTTAATCCATTGATATTGGTCTGTTCAAATTGTGTGTATCCTCCTGACTCAGTCTGGGCAAATCATATGACTTAAGCAATTTATCGATGTCTTCACTATCTACTATTTTATTGGAATATAGGTTTTCAAAATAATTTCTAATTGTCTTCTGTATTTCTGTAGCATCTTTGTGATATTGCCTTTTTCATCCTGTATGTTAGTAATTGAGTTCTCTCTCTTCTTCTCTTCATTAGCATGGCTAAGGGTCTGTGGATCTTATTTATTTTTCCGAAGAACCAACTTTTAGTTTTGTTAATTTTTTCAGTAGTTTCTTTTGTTTCAATTTCATTGATTTCCGCTCTGATTTTAATTATTTCTTGCCTTCTGCTACATTTGCTGTTGTTTTGCTCTTCCTTTTCTAGGGCTTTGAAATGAAGTGTGAGCTCATTTATTTGTTGGTTTTTCCTTTTTTTGAGGAATGACCTCTAGGCGATGAATTTCCCTCTTAAAACTGCTTTCATTGTGTCCCATAGATTCCGATATGTTGTGTCTGTATTTTCATTTATCTCTAAGAATTTTTTTTGATTTCCTCCTTTATGTGTTCTGTAACCCATTGATCATTCAGTAACATATTGTTCATTTTCCATGTGATGTAGGATTTTAACTTTCTTCTTTTATCATTGATTTCCAGTTTCATTCCATTATGATCAGATAAAATGCATGGTATTATCTCCACCCCTTTATATTTACTGAGGGTTGCCCTATGGCATAGTATATGGTCTATTTTTGAGAAGGATCCATGTGCTGCTGAGAAAAAAGTATATTCACTTGATGATGGTTGATATATTCTATATATGTCAGTTAAGTCTAGGTTATTGATTGTGATATTGAGTTCTATAGATTCTTTATTCAACTTTTGTTTGGAGGATCTGTCCCATGGTGAGAGAGGTGTGTTGAAGTCACCCATAATTATTGTGTTGTGGTCTATTTGATTCTTGAACTTGAGGAGAATTTGTTTTATGAACATCATGGCACCATTATTTGGTGCATAAATATTGATAATTGTTATGTCTTGCTGGTGAATGATTCCTTTTAACAGTATATAATGTCCTTCCTTATCCCTTTTGATTAACTTAGTCTTGAAGTCAATTTTATTCGATATGAGGATGGCCACCCCTGCTTGCTTACGAGGACTGTGTGTGTGGTATATTTTTTCCCAACCTTTCACCTTCAGCCTTTGTATGTCTTTTCCAATCAGATGTGTCTCCTGGAGGCAGCATATTGTTGGATTTGTTTTTTAATCCATGTTACCATCCTTTGTAGCTTTATTGGAGAGTTTAAGCCATTAACATTTAGAGTTACTATTGATATATGGTTTGTACTTCCTGCCATGTTTGATTATTTATCTTTTTTTTCTAATTTAGTTTGTTTTTCCATGATTAGCTTTCCCCCCGCCCTCTGTCTTTACAGAGGCACTTCCCACTGATGGTTTTGGTTATTGCTTTTCATTTCTTCCTCGTGTAGTGTTTTGCTCAAGACGCTTTGCAATGCTGGTTTTCTGGCTGCAAATTCTTTTAGCTTTTGTTTATCATGAAAGATTTTTATTTCATTGTCGTACCTGAAGCTTAATTTTGCTGGATACAGAATTCTTGGTTGGCATCCATTGTCTTTCAGTGTTTGAAAAACGTTGTTCCAGGATCTTCTTGCTTTCAGCGTCTGTGATGAAAAATCCATTGTTAACCTTATTGGTTTACCCCTGAATGTAATCTGCCTCCTTTCTCTTGTAGCTTTTAATATTTTCTCTTTGTTTTGTATATTGGATATCTTCATAACAATGTGTCTTGGCGTTGGTTGATTTTGTGTTCTTGGTGTCCTGTATGCATCTACAATTTGTATATCCGTTTCCTTTTTTATTTCTGGAAAGTTTTCTGTAATTATTTCATTCAGCAGGTTACTCATTCCCTTGGTTTGAATCTCTGTACCTTCCTCTATCCCGATGACTCGTAAGTTTGGTTTTTTTATATTATCCCATATCTCTTGGATGTTTTTCTCGTGATTTTTTACCAGCCTTTCTGAGTTGGCTAGACTCTTTTCACGATGATATATTTTGTCTTCATTATCTGACATTCTGGCTTCTACTTGCTCCATTCTGTTAGTGATACTCTCAATTGAGTTTTTAATTTGGTTTATCGTTTCCTTCATTTCTAGAATTATTGTTTGGTTTTTTTTATAATCTCAATCTCCTGATAAAGATGCTTAACTTCTTCTTTTATCTGTTTATGTAATTCACTTTCAATGTGTTCTTTCACTGTTTGGATTTGCTGTCTCGTATCCTCTTTAAGGTTCCATTCCATCTGTCTAAGGTATTCCTTGAGATCTTTATATGACCATTTTTCTAATGACTCTAGATCCTCCTGAATATTTAGGCTGTCCTTCATTGTTTGTACTCCTTTTCTTCCTTGCTTTTTTATGCTGCTCATGTTACTTCTTGTTCTATTTGACTGCTGAGTTACTGTTTATTCTTATAAATTTATTTGATGCTTGGGAGGAAGTATATTAGAAAGGAAGGGAAGAAGTCACTAAAGAGAATTAGAGTAGGCAGGTAGAATTCAAGGAAGGGGGAATAAGAAAATTGAAAAGAAATGAAAAGCAAAATAAAAAAATAGAAAATAAAGAAAGAAAGAAAAAAAAATTTTTAAATAATTAAGATAATAAAAAAATGAAAATTAAAATTTAAAGAAATAATACTAATAATAATAAAATAAAAACATTAAAAAAAGTTAAAGAACAACAACACCAACAAAAAAATGAAAATGAAAGAAAAAGAAAAAAAATAATAATAAATGCAGTCATAGAGTTCGATTAACTTCTCTTCCAGTAGGTGGAGCTGTGCCCACTGGGCCAAGCTTCTCCTCTCAATAGGAGGGAACCATTCACTGTGCAGCAGCTCTTCATCCCAGACTGGGCGGGTCTCCAATCCTGAGTGCCTAGGGCCTTCTCTTGTGTTTCCTCAAGCCAGGCCCCGCTCACCTGTGACGCTTACCACAATACTGGTTACACGCCAGGTCTGCCGCTCCTGGGAGCCCTGTTTTCATGAACGCCTGGGCACACTCTCCCTGTTTGCCTCATTCAAATCCTAAGTTTGTAGAGCTTGGGGGTGAGAACCCCAAGCGAATTTGCTTGCCCTCCAGTAGCCACGCCCCTGGTAGCTTGTGCAAGAGACCTCAGTTGTCGGCACTGGTGGGAGTGGTAGCCGGGAGTTCCGCGCCGCGAGTCCCGCGCCACTCCTGATTCCCTCAGTCTGGCTATGGAGCTCACAGGAGAGCTGGGAGGGGCTCTTAAGGTTTCCCCGCTGTGTGGAGAGAGATGGCTAGGGGATTACACACCTGTCGCGCTGGTTTCAATGAAGTTATCTCCTCTGCCTGTGAATAAGGTGGTATCCCGTTCGCCATGTGGGCGGGGCTGTTCGCAGTGCGGGATGGGTGGGCCTGTTCCCAGAGTCGGGGGGGGGGCGGGAGCTGTTCACCCGAGGAGGGGGGTCGTTTGCGCCTCGTGGCCGAGACAAACTGACACTTCCAATAAACTTACTAATTCCCGGCAGGTCTCCTTTCAGCGGAATTTTGCTAGAAGTTTCTCAGCAGGTAGCATGTAGGTGTATTAATGGGTCTCTCTGATCCCGTTACTGTGGAGGTATTGAAAGTGCTGCCTCCTCGCCGGCCGCCATGTTGGGTCTGCATAGATTGAGTCAGGAGGATATACACAACTTAAACAGACCAATATCAATTGAGGAAATAGAAGAAGACATTAAAAGACTACCAATCAAGAAAAGACCAGGACTGGATGGATATACAGCAGAGTTTTACAAAACCTTTAAAGAAGAACTAATACCAATACCTTTCAAGCTATTTCAGGAAATTGAAAAAGAGGGAGTACTTCCAAATACTTTCTATGAGGCCAACATCACCCTGATTCCTAAACCAGACAAAGACACTTTAAAGAAAGAAAACTACAGACCAATATCTCTAATGAATATAGATGCAAAAATCCTCAATAAAATTCTGGCAAATCGGATACAAAAACATATAAAAAAGATCGTGCACCATGATCAAGTAGGATTCATCCCTGGGATGCAAGGCTGGTTCAATATACAGAAATCAATAAATGTAATTCACCACTCAATAGACTTAAAGATAAGAACCATATGATCCTCTAAATAGATGCAGAAAAAGCAATCAACAAAATACAGCATCCCTTTATGTTCAAAACACTAGAAAAACTAGGGATAACAGGAACTTACCTCAACATTGTAAAAGCTATTTATGCTAAGCCTCAGGCCAGCATCATTCTAAATGGAGAAAAATTGAAGGCATTCCCTCTAAAATCTGGAACAAGACAGGGATGCCCTCTCTCACCACTTCTATTCAAGATAGTTCTTGAAACACTGGCCAGAGCAATTAGACAGATGAAAGAAATTAAAGGCATAAAGATAGGAAAAGAACTTAAATTAGCACTATTTGCAGGTGACATGATCCTATACCTAGAAGGCCCAAAAGGATATACCAAGAAACTTCTAAAACTAGTAAATATATTCAGCAAAGTGGCAGGATATAAAATTAACATGCATAAATGAAAGTCATTCCTGTATATAAGTGACAAATTCTGTGAAATGGAAATGAGGACAACTACCTCATTCAAAATATCCTCAAAAAAATAAAATAAAATACTTGGGAATCAACCTAACAAAAGAGGTGAAAGATCTATACAATGAACACTACAGAACCCTAAAGAGAGAAATAGAAGAAGACCTTAGAAGATGGAAAGATATACCTTGCTCATGGATAGGCAGAAATAATATTATTAAAATGGCCATATTACCAAAAGCACTTTACAGGTTCAATGCGATTCCAATCAAAATCCCAATGGCATTCCTCACAGAAATAGAAAACGCAATTATGAAATTCATCTGGAAAAATAAGATACACAGAATAGCTAGAGCATTTCTAAGCAGGAAGAGTGAAAAGGTGGTATCGCTATACCAGATTTTAAACTATACTACAGAGCAATAGTAACAAAAACAGCATGGTACTGACACCCAAACAGGCTGGTAGACCAATGGTACAGAATAGAGGACACAGAAACCAATCTACAAAATTACAACTACCTTATATTAAAAGCATGCAATGCAATGGAGAAAGGATAGCATCTTCAACAATTGGTGCTGGGAGAACTGGAAATCCATATGCAACAAAATGAAATTGAATCCCTTTCTCTCACCATCACAAAAGTTAACTCAAAATGGTTCAAGGAGCTAGGAATCAAACCAGAGATTCTGCATCTAATAGAAGAAAAAGTTGGCCCTAATCTCCATCTCATAGGGTTGGGCTCCAAATTCCTTAATAGGACACCTATAGCACAAGAGTTAAAATCAAGAATCAACAAATGGGACGTATTTAAACTAAAAAGTTTTTTTTTTTCTCAGCAAGAGAAATAATATGTGAGATGAATAGGGAGCCTTCATCCTGGGAACAAATTTTTACCCCTCACACTTTAGATAGAGCTCTAATCTCTAGGGTATACAAAGAACTCAAAAAGTTAAAGAACAAAAAAGTAAATAACCCAATCAACAAATGGGCCAAGGACCTGAACAGACACTTCTCAAAGGAGGATATACAATTAATCAACAAATACATGAAAAAATGCTCACCATCTCTAGCAATCAGAGAAATGCAAATTAAAACCACTCTAAGATACCATCTCACTCCAGTAAGAATGGCAGCCATTATGAAGTCAAACAATAACAAGGGCTGGTGAGGATGTGGGGGAAAAGGTACACTTGTACATTGCTGGTGGGACTGAAAATTGGTGTAGCCAATTTGGAAAGCAGTATGGAGATTCCTTGGAAATCTGGGAATGGAACACCATTTGACCCAGCTATTCCCCTTCTCAGACTATACCCAAAAGACCTAAAAAGTGCATACTACAGGGACACAGCCACATCAATGTTTATAGCAGCACAATTCACAATAGCTAGACTGTGGAACCAACCTAGATGCCCTTCAATAGATGAATGGATAAAAAATGTGGCATTTATACACAATGGAATATTAAGTAGCACTAAAAAAATAACAAGATCATGGCATTTGCAGGGAAATGGATGGCATTAGAGCAGATTATGCTAAGTGAAGTTAGCCAATCCCTAAAAAACAAATGCCAAATGTCTTCTTTAATATAATGAGAGCAACTAAGAACAGAGCAGGGAGGAAGAGCATGAAAAGAAGATTACTACTAAAAAGGGAAGAGAGGTGAGAGAGAATGGGAGGGAGAAGAGGAATTGCACGGAAGATGGAAGGAGACCCTCATCGTTATACAAAATACATGTATGATGATGTGAAGGGGGAAAAAAGAGAAATGTGCCACATTAGATTGGGTAGAGAGAGGTGATGGGAAGGGAGGGGAGGGGAGGAGAGGGGGGATAGGAAGGGCAGCAGAATAAAATAGTCACTAGAATTGCTGTATGTATATACGTGGCTGTATAACCAATGTGATTCTGCAACCTGTACACATGGAAAAATTAGAATTCATACTCCATTTGATTCAAATGTATGATATGTTAAGATCATTGTATTGTCATGAGCAACTAATAAAAAAAGAAATAAAATACTTGGCAATTAATGAAATGAAAGAGGTGAAAGACCTCTATAGAGAAAATTATAAAATATATGTGTGCTACCTGTGCCCAACTGTTTTGTTTCTAAAATTCATCTGGAAGGATAAGAGAACCAAAATAGTCAAAGCAATTCTAGCAATAAGAGAGCCAGAGATACCACAAGGTGACAGATTAGAGAAAATTTTTATTTTTCATTCCTTGGTGACCTGGGATTCAAGCAGCAGGAATACTGCTTCTCTGCAAGAAAGAGGGATTTTGCTAAAATTCAATATTGGACACTCAAAGTGACTTAGAAACTTAGAATGTCAGGGTACATTAAACAAGGAAAAGGGAAAACATTGTAGTTAGTGAGAACTAGCACAGGAGAGAATCCACTGAGAAATACAATCAACAATTTCACAGTGGAAAATCCTGAAATCAGAGGGGCAGCCTGTCCTGGGCTGATCCAGAGGCTGTACTGCACAATATATGATACACGAAAGATGTCTCATGTTTACAAATTGTCCACAGAGAACCAAAGTAGGAGATACCTTGAAGCAACTGTGCTGTGTTGGCTGGTGATTTGGGACCCCAGATCCAGGCTATCTGAGCTGGGTCTGATACACATTCCTGGCAGGCACCTGCTGCATGTCCTAGACTGTACCAAACAAACCAAGAGCTAAACGGACATAGATGGAGAGTATTTTATGAAAGGTAATACAAGTCAGAGAAGCCAAAGAGAATCTGGTTTCCTCCCCCACTTTGAGTCTGGTGGCTCACAGGATCAGCAAAAGTGGGTCAGGAATTTGAACACTCAGGGACTAAGACCAGGAAAGGTAGGGTCCATGGATAGCAGAAGGGGCAAAGGATTGGCTCCCTTATCTCACAAATGGAACCCAGAGGAAATTCCTGGGGTACAGGCTCCCAGTGTAGATTGGCAACTGTCAAGCCCTATAGGTGTGTTGATTTAATATCTCCATATTGGCTGCACCAATTGAAGCAAAAACTTCTTAATAAAATACTAGTAAATTGCATACAAAACATATTAAGAAGATAGTGCACCATGATAAGTGGGTTTCATCTCAGAGACACAAGTTTGGTTTAACATATGAAAGTTTAAAAATGCAATTAACCACAATAAGCAGACATAGACAAGAATCACATTATTATCTCAATATATAGAAATAGAAAGCATTTGACCAAATTCAGCATCCATTCATGTTCAAAACACAATAAAAACTAGGGACAATAGGAACATACTGCAACAGTGTAAAAGCCAAGGCCCACATTATTCTAAATGGAGAAAAAAATGAAACCATTCCCTCTAAAAACAGGAAGAAGACTGGGATGCTGTCTTTTACCACTTCTATTCAACATAGTTGTTAAAAGTCTAGAAAAAGCAATTAGGCAAAAGAAAGACATTAAAGGTATATGAATAGGAAAACAAGAACTCAAACTTCCCTTATTTGCAGACAACAGGATCCTATATTTAAAAGACTCAAAAAATTCCATCAAAAAACTTCTAAAACTCAAATTCCACAAAGTAGCAAGGTATAAAACTAATAGCCATAAATCAATTTCATTCTCATACACTACTGATCAGCTGAAAGAGAAATTAAGAAAACTATTCCATTCACAATAGCCTCAAAAAATAGAAATAAAATACTTGGTAATCAGTATAACAAAATAGCTGTTAAGGTCCTCTACAGTGAAAACTACAACTAAAGAAAGAAATTGAAGACCTTAGAAGATCTTTATAGATCTCCTATGTTCTTGGACAGGAAGAATTAATATTGTTAAAATGGCCATATTACCAAAAATGCTAACAGATTTAATGCAATTCTCATTAAAATTCCAATGATGTTCTTCACAGAAATAGAAAAATCAGTCATGAAATTCATTTGGAAAAATAAGAGGTCCAGGAGAGACAAAGCAATCTTTTTCAAGAAAAGTGAAGCAGGAGACATCACAATACCAGACCTTAAATTATACTACAGAGCGATAGTAACAAAAATGACATGGTATTGGCACCAAAATAGACATGTGGATCAATGATACAGAAGAAAAAGAGACAAACTTACATAATACAGTTTTCTCATACTAGACCAAAATGCCAAAAACATATATATTGGAGAAAAGATAGTCTCTTCAACAAATGGTGCTGGGAAAACTGAAAATCCACATAAAGTAGAATAAAATTTAACCCGTCTCTCATCCTTCACAAAACTCAACTCAAAGTGGATCAAAAATCTAGAATTAGACCAGAAACCCTTCAACTTCTAGAAGAAAATGTAGGCCTAACACTCCAACACGTTGGCTCCGGAAATGACTTCCTTGAAAAGACCTCTAAAATACAACAAATTAAAAAAAATCAACAAATGGTTGGGCATCAAATTAGAAATTTTCTTCACAGCAAAGGAAACAATCAAGAGCATGATGATAAAGCCTATAGAATGGGAGAAACTCTTTGCCACTTGCACCTAAGATAGGGCATCAATATCCCAGGATATAAAAAGAACTGAAAAAAAAATTAATACCAAAAAATACAAATAACTCAAACAATTAATTGGCAAAAGAACTGAACAGACACTTCACAGAAGAAATATGAGTGAGCATATGAAAAAATGTTCAACATCTCTAGCAATTAGAGAAATGCAAATTTAAACTACAATGAGATTTCATCTCACTCCAGTCAGAATGGCAATTATCAAGAATACAAGTAACAATTTTGGCAAGTATATGGGGGAAAAGTACACTCATGCATTGCTGGGGGGATTGCAAATTGGTGCAACCACTCTGGAAGGCACTATGGAGATTCCTCAACAAACTAGGAATGGAACTACCATTTGACCCGATTATACAATTTAAAGTGCAAGAAAAAAAAAACAAAAATCAATAAATAGGATAGCATCCTATTAAAAAAACATTCTGTATATTAAAGGAAAAAATAAGAGCATAAAGAGAGACCCTACAGAATAGGTAAAGTCTTTGCTTTGTGCTCCTCAAGGCATTAATATTCAGAATACATATAAAGAACTCCAAAAACATATTCAATTAATAAATGGGCATAAAACTTAAAAAGATGCTTTCCAAAGAATTGAAATGACCAATAAATATATGAAAAAAATTTTTCAGCATCTCTAGGAACCAGGGGAATACAAATCAAAATGATGTTGAGATTTTTAACTCACTCCAGTCAGAATGGCAATTATCAAGAATATAGTAAGTGTTGGTGGACATGTGGGGGAAATGTTACACTCATACATTGTTGGTGGGACTGTAAACTGGTGTAACTTCTGTGGAAGGCAATATGGAGATTCCTTCAAAAACTAGGAATGGAACCACCATGTGACTCAGCTATCCTACTCCTTGGTATATATCCAAAAATCTAATATCGGCATACTATAGGGATACAGTCCCATCAATGTTTATAGCCGTCCAATTCAAAATGGCCAAATTATAAAAACAGCTTAGATGCCTGTCAACAGATGAATGGATAAAAAACATGTGATGTATACATATACCATGGAGTTTGGTCAGCCATAAAGAAAAATAAAACTATGGGATTTCCTGATAAATCAATGGAACAGAAACACATTATGCTAAGTGAAATAAACCAGACCCAGAAAGTCAAAGGTCAAATGGTCTCTCTGATATGAGGAAAATAGACCAAAACAAGAGGAAAAGGGTGTGGAATCCCATGAGAATAGAAGAGAGATTAGTAGAATAAAGGAAGGGGGGCTGGGGATGTGGCTCAAGCGGTAGCGCGCTCACCTGGCATGTGTGGGGTGTTGGGTTCGATCCTCAGCACCACATAAAAATAAAATAAAAGATGTTGTGTCCACTGAAAACTAAAAAATAAATATTAAAAAATTCTCTCTCTGGCTGTGTCTCTCTCTGTTTAAAAAAAAAAAGGAAGGGGACTCTGGGGAAGGGAGAAGGGATGGTAAAAGGGAGGAATTGTGAAAGGAAATTGACCAAAGAATACAATATACATATTTGAGTATATTGCAGTGAATTTTACTGTATAGATACGTATGTGTATCTGTAAGGCAGTATTTTTAAAAATTATAAATAGAAGGAATACCAGTAGAGTAGAAGAAAGGGAAAAGGGGAAGAGAGGAAGAGAGGAAAAGAAGAAGTGCTGGGGACTGGATTCAAGCAAATTATATTCCATGCTTTTATAATCATGTCAAAATGAATCCTGTTATATACAACTAAAAAGAACTAATAAAAAATGAATACTTGAAACCCATTCTAGTTAAAGCCTCATATCAGGGCTTTGCTACAAGGCCTAAATTTGGTATCCATATTATCCAATAATCTGCCACCCCCTGGCATCCTCCTAACTGTGAGTCCTGGGGGCCTGAATGCTGTCAGTGGCCTTCTTCCCATCATCCACTAGAATGATGATTAATCCAGCTGGTATTTTCCATTCAAAGTTCACAAGTTATGTACATATGGTAGTAGGATCCCCTGGCTCGACTGTAATATTCTTAAATATTTAGTCAATATTTTTTTAAAAAATGTAGGCAAATTCCTAAATTCTTTGGGGGAAGTGCAGCCCAACAGTATTAGAGGGTTGTTTGTAATTTTCTAAATTGTAGATGAACATAATACCTTTATTTTATTTATTTATTTTTATGTGGTGTCTCACACGTGCTAGGTAAGTGCTCTGCCACGGAGCTACAACCCCAGCCCCTAGAGGATTGTTTGAGTTCTATCCACTCAAAGGCAAAAATTGCAATTCACTTTTTAGTAGAATGTAAATGAAGGCATATTTTCAATCAAGAATAGTCCCCAGAAATGGACCCTAAAAATAAATAAATAAGTCAAGGGCAGTAAACCATCTGCTTTCTGCAGGCAAGGCATTCAGAAGAGTATAAGAGTATAGGCACTATAGGATGAATGTCTTGGATAATTTTATTAAAGCCCAACAAATCCTTAACAAAGTGATATTCCTCAAAACACATTTCTTTACAGGTAGAATATCATCATCACAAAGTGACTGAAAAGGCTGCATCAGGTGGCACTTTACACATTGAATTCCTTCAAATCACATGTGCCATAAGAGGCACTATTTTAAGCAATGTGGTGGTACACCTCCTTTTAAGAGGATTATAATAGGCAGGTATGTTTAGTTTTACCTTAAGTCCCATCAGCCCACTCTGCTTGATTAACATGCTGATAGATTTCAGGGCATGTTGATCCACCCTCAGATAGCTTCTTCTTCATCAACATCAGCTAAAGATTATTAGTGCCTGCTCAGGTATCACTTGTACCCTTGTATTCTATCCTATTTGTGAATAAGGTTACTTGAGCATCTAGTTTGAATAGTAGTTCCTACCTAGGAGTGGAACCAGACTTTCTGGTACAGAGTTAAGTTCAGATCTCCTGAGCTGCATTCCAGAAGCTGCAGGAAAGCCTAGTTCTGGGGATTTATAGATGTTCCTGTAATAGATATAATTCAATTAGTTTTTTGGTCAGTGGGATGTTAGGACTGAATATGTAGCTCCAGTATTAGTTAGGAAGTCTACAGGTTTATTCCTGTCAATTGTACCCAGGGTTCCTGTAGGGAGATAGTGATTGAAGATGAACAGGTCATGGGAGCCCCCAGGTCTCTTCAGTCTTCAGTGAAGTAATCATTGACATCCATTAGCTGACCCTTTGGCTCTTTACTGAGCTGGTTCTTTTAAGAGTTTGGGGCAGTTTTTCATCCAATGCCATTTTTATTATGGTACATGTATTGTACATGTATTCTTTAATAATGTCCTTTTTCCTTCTCATGTAAAGTCCCCTAGCTTTAGATTACCATCCTTGAATGTTTTAGATGACAATGGTGACCCATCCTGGTCATTATAGGCCTTGTATGCTAAGTCCACTACCTGGGAGGGGTTCATGACCATTGCTCCTTCAATTTTTTTGAAATTTGCACCTGTCAGGAGTGCTTTGTCCAATAAAGGTCAAAATATTGACCATATATATTTTCTCAGGGCCTTCTGGGTCTAAGTTGGTATATTGTCTATATATGTCTGATATACTTTTTTTTAATCCAGGTGAGGGGTCTTTGGTGTTCCCTATTGTAGCATTTTGTTTAAATTCTTTGGCTTGGATACCTCCCACCTGAGTCCTCTCAGGATCCCCTTACAGTAGTGGTCCAGTCAGATCCTATTTTCTTTTTCATTTGGATTCTAATTTTGTTCCTCAAGTGGTTTTTCCTGCTAGATCCAGATTATTTTGGGTGCCAGCCTGATGGAAACTCTGTACTCCTCATTAGCCTTATTTCAGATATTTCTCATCAGCAGTTAATATTATATTAAGTAAAGCCTGTTTAAGGGCCCAAGTGGGGTGGTGGGTAGCAATGATGTTAGAAAATAGTTCCAGCAACTTTTGAGAGTCATTATGGTAAGGTGGGGGTAGAGCTTTTCTAGATTAATAGATCAGAAGTTGAAAATGGGGTGTAGGTCTAGAAATAGCCAGTTGACTGAGCTTGGGCATTTATCTCTCCCCCTCTCATGGGGTACTATCTTAGTGGGAATTGCCCTGCTCTGTTTGGGTAGATGCCTTGTCCAAATTGAGTGTCCTGATGGGTTTTAAAAGGGGAGACATTTCAGACTCATCATCATATTGAGAAGGGGGTATTTCCTCTGATGCTCCAGTGGCTCCATTGACTGCAGGGAGAGCCAGCTGAAGTCCAGCTAAGATAAGTGGAGTACCTGTTAGAAATGGGAAGCTTCCAGGTTTATAGAGATTACCATCATTCTGTCTTACCCTTTGACATTATCTGGCTGAAGCCTCTGTTTTGGTGCCCAAGGTCTTTGCACAATGAGTTTAGACCCTTCTTTAGAGAAGTATTAATTATGTAAAAATATTAAATAAAGGTTGAACTTATGACATTTTATCCAATTTCCTTGATCTTTGACAAAACAATTCTAGTTGCAAAATAATAATTTAGTGACCCATTCAAAGGTCATCTTTTCTTTGAGTCTAACATTATATATGGGCTTTGCTGTGTTACAGTAGTAAGTCATCTTTTTCTTGGCCATAGGTTCATAACTATAAGCATAGCAGGGAGCTAAATTTCCCCTAATAGTATCCCCTATAGTTACATAGTACAACAGCTATCTCCCAAACACTCTGGTTCCTTTTTGTAACATATCTTTTTTCAATATTTGGTACCACAAATCTGTGAATTTCAAGTTTCCCCATTAAATGGCTTAGGGCCAAATATCTCAACAGAGCTCAAACAACAAAGAAATGAGAAAAATCAAGGCCAAGAACCTCTCTTTTTAAAAATTTTTTTAATTCTGATTTGTTATATATGACAACAGAATGCATTACAATTCATGTTACTTATATAGAGCACATTTTTTTCATATCTCTGGTTATATACAAAGTACATTCACACCATTCATGTCTTTATACATTACTTTGGATAATTATGTCCATCACATTCCACCATCATTTCTAACCCCATTCCCCCTCCCTTCCCCTCCTACCCCTTTGCCCTATCTAGAGTTTGTCTATTCCTCCCATGCTCCTCCTCGCTACCCCACTATGAAACAGCTTGATGATTGTTATTTTAATGAATCATAATAATAGCCATTATTTATCAGGTGGGTTAATATGTGCCCAATACTGTTAAAACACTTCATGAACTATATTTCTTTTTAAAGTCATGTTTGTTGAGATCTAATTTGTATATGGTACAATTTTCCCTATTTAGTTCTATAGTTATATGAATTTTGATAACACAAATATAAAAAATGACAACATATAAATATGGATATATAGTACTACAGTGAAGGTACAGAATATGCTACCTTGTTCTCCTTTACTTTTTTTAAGCAAATAGAGAAATTAATTTTAATATATTTTCATTTTACCCAGTGGATTACCAACATAATTTGCAAAGAAAATAATTGTAAGATATTTCATGTTCTTTTTCTTTGTCCTAGCAATATTTTGGAATGTAATGACTATTTAACACATAGCCCACCTCAATTCAGACTAGACACATTTCAAAAACTCAGTAGCCTCATGTAACTAATGGCTGCCATATTGGCTCCTTTCTCCATATTTCACCTTTTGGTGAGATATCTGCTGTAAGCTTGGACATTTAGCTCTCCCCCTCTCATGGAGTACCCCCCTTGTTATGTGGTTTCTTGTTGAGTTCCATCAGAAAGGGATACCAAAGAGATGAACTTAATAGTAGAGCGAGATGTTTTATTCTTTCCTATAAGACTCTATTAAGACTATGAGTGCTTTATACATTACATGCTTTTGGTGGGAATAACTTCAGCTAGGTTACCTTCTCCTACAAGATTTTTTTTTTCATAATGGCTCTCTCTTCTTTCATCTCCTACCTCTCCAAGTTTATGGAAGGAAAGGTGCTTCGCAAAATTTGTTAATTTCTCTCAACCTTGCTCTTACCTTTATAAATATCTTATAAAACAATTTTTCTCTCTGATTGATCTTTTTCATCCTTGAATATTGAATAATGGATTTTTAATTATAAGAGACTAAAATATAACTCATCTCATATCACAGGCAATTATATATTAAAATATATAATTTTCATTATATATTAAAATATAACATAAAATACTAAAACTTTTAAAGAAAATATTTGTGTAACTTTGTGAAGAGAAATGGAAAACAAAAAAAATACAAAATAAACAAACCTGAAAAATTATGATATTGTAGTTAATTTTTTATGGGTAAAAATTTATCCAAAATGGTTGAAAGAGACATAAATTATATTACCAGTCATTTTTGTTTATTTTTGGTATTTAGCTTGACTTGGTTTATACTTTGGTTGGCTTTTCCTTTATTGTAGTTCTTCCCTTTGCCAATTTTCATTGTTGTTTTTCATTTCCTCCTCATGGAATATTTTGCCAAGAATGTTCTGTAGTGCAGGCTTTTGCTGTAAATTCTTTTAGCTTTTGTTTGTCATGGAAGTTTATTTCATTGTCAAATTTGAAGCTTAATTTTGCTGGATATAAGATTCTTGGTTGGCATCCATTATCTTTTAGAGCTTGGTATATGTTGTTCCAGGATCTCCTAGTCTGGATTGAAAAATCTGCTGAGATCCAAATTGGTCTCCTTATGGGTGATCTGATTTTTCTCTTTTGTTACCTTTAAAATTCTATCCTTATTCTGTATGCTAGGCATTTTCATTATAATATGTCTTGATGTAGATCTGTTGTAATTTTATATATTCGGTGTATTTGATTTTCCATTTCATTATGCATGCTTGGGAAATTTTCTGCTATTATTTCATTGATGAGATTGTGCATTCCTTAGGTTTGAATCTCTGAACCCTCCTCTATCCCAATAAATCTTAAATTTGGTCTTTTGATGGTATCCCATAATTCTTGGATATTCTGTTCATGGTTCCTTACTATCTTTACTGTGAGGTAAACTTTATTTTCAAGATTGTATATTTTGTCTTCATTGTCTGAGGTCCTGACTTCCAAGTGATCTAGTCTGTTGGTGATGCTATCTATTGAGTTTTTAATTGGCTTACTGTTTCTTTCATTTCAAGGATCTGGTTTTTTTCAGTATCTCTATCTCTTTCTTCTTTGTTGGTGTGATTGATGGTTGCCTGTATTTTTCTCTTATCTCTTTGTTGGAGTGATTGATTTTTGCCTGTATCTGCTCACTTATGTTGTTCTTTAATTCCCAAATCATTTTAGTTATGTATATTCTGAACTCCTTCTCTGACATTTCAACTACTTCACTATGGATTCTATTGTTATAGTATCTTGGTTTGTTTGGGGAACTTTCCTCCCTTGTTTTTTTATGATGTCTATGTGTCTTCCTCTCTTGCAGTGTAGATCCAAGGTATTACAACTTCTGCCCTATTGTCTTTATAGTGTCCCTATAGGTTACCAATACCTTGCTTTTAAGGGAGAGATCAATATTACTGCACTCAATGTACCCAATGTACAGCCATATATCAGTTAGCTTCTATTTTTACATTTACAGTTTTATAATATAATCAGAAATGATGAGTTCAGTTATCTTCTACCTTATAGTCAATAGGTTTGCATAATGGCTTACAGTTTCTAATGGCAGAAGGGGGACTGGGTGGTTGGCTGAGATGTTTATGAGGTAGGATGTGAGAATATGGAGGTATTAGATTATATGACAAGTGAGAGGGGAATCATAAGAATTTGGCTGTTAATAGGAGAAACAAGAATTAGGCAACCCCCAGGCAAGACCCCCTGTTACCTCAGCAACAGGATAACTGTTAGCACCCGTAGTAGAGAAACTTCTGGTGCAGCCGGGTCCATAGGGACCTTGGTGATGTCTTACTAGGTCCTTATTCTTGTCCCTTGATAAAAGCAGCTATATCCCAGTTTCATGGTGGTGGCAGCTTCAAGCCTATATGTACCCTGATGTTGGGCTGTGGAGCCACGCTTTGGTGAATAAGGAACCCCAGTGCGGGTGGCTCACCGCATTATCTCCAGGTGCTGGGTGGGCCTCTCCTCCAGATCTTCGGTGTGGTGGGCAGGACTCTCCTCTGGATCTCTGGACCTCCAGTGTGGCAGGTGGGCCTCTCCTCTGGATCTCCAAGCCATGGACCAAGACCCTCTTTTTATAGTTGTAAGGATTCTGATCCCTAAGCCCAAATAAGATCACAGCTTCATGCTACCAACATTGAGGGAAAATCTTCAGGAAAGTAGGTGGGGATTGAATGAGTCCCTGACCTTCCAGTTTGCCTCAGGATCACAAAGATAAAGGAAATACCTCTAAATTCACATCTAAATGAGTTTTCATGAGATCCAACATGGGACAAGTGGATACTCTCTCAGGGTAGCCTTTGCCTCTTGGACAGGAGTGGGTCCTGACCTGGAGAAGGGTGGTCTGGTAGCTGTCACAGAAGTTTTGTGTCCAGAAGATCCCTAAACAATTGATAAAGGAAGTTTCAAAGCAAGTTTCCTCCTAACTGTCCCCTCTTGAAAAGCAGAGCTTCCAGAGTTAGACTGGTATGGATGTGCACCTAGATATAGCCTTGCTTGCAGTGAGTGGTTCTGGTCCCACTCTAAGTTGAAATTGGGTGTTTCTTCTTGGTCAGGCCTTTGGGCATGTGACTAAATGTAGGGATACCAGTGGCTCCAAGCACAGGATTGCGCTTAGTGCTATGTCCCATAGTCACCACAAAGGGGCTCTGGCTAGGGGGCCACATGTGTTCAGGCCCAAGTTTTCCCCTTAGCAATGTTTGGTGCTTGGAGTCCCTCTTCTTTCTGAAGAGATGTTCAGTGCCCCAGAGTTGGATATCAGATATGGGGCAACTACCTCCTCACAGAGCCCGCTGATGCTGCTGACACTACCAACCCCGAAGAGGCCAGGCTTCTGTTGGCTGATGAAGGGCAGGGATGCCTAGTTTGGGACCAAAAACTGGTAGTCAAACACTGGTGGCAGCGGGACAGATACCAGACCTGTGGGTGGCAGCTGCAATGGCAGAGGCAGTGTGTATACCAGGGGAGAATACAACCCAGCTGACAGCAAAGACTGGCTGGGTACTGGCACAGGTGCTCAACGTGGTGTTTTGACTGTGTTGGGCTGTGTGAGGTTGACTGGCCTGGAGTAAAGGTTGGGGCTGGTGCTGGAGCTGGAGCTAGAGCTGGAACTGCTACATCTTCATACTGGAGAGAAGTGGGAAAGGCAGAGGTTTCATTCTGCTGCTCATCAGGGGCCCCAAACATGGGCTTGGATGGTAACTCCAAGATTAACAGGACACTTCACAGATGGGGTAGGGCAGCAGAAACTCAGTGCCAGCAGGCCGGAGGTGTCCAAGTTTGAAGCTGTGCCCACACTGCAGAATGGCAAAAAGGCCAGGGCAGAGGACAGTAAATTCCCCTGGAGCTAGCAGAAAGCCTCAATAGAAGAGGTTGGAAAGGGAAGTGGTGCCCATGAGGGTGACACACAAGTCAGCCACTGGCTATGAAGCCAAGCCCGTTAATGTGCTTGCTGAGAGGCTAGAATTGAGGGTAAAGTCAGGAATTGGAAGGCTGGGGAAGAAGGTATTGCTAGAGTCTAGAAAGGGAGAGGGCTCTGGAAGGAGACAGGAGTGTCCACACACTTTGGAGTTGGGGACTCTTTGTGGAAGTACTGGAATACAAAGGGGCAGGATCCTTCCAACTCAGAGTTAGCCCACACATGTAGGGAGCAACAGCTGCCCCAGCTGAAGGATCAGGCAAAGCTCGACGTGGTCTTTGATACTATCCTTGCCTGGATCAGGGGAAGGAGCAGGTGTTAACAAAGCGACTGAGGCAGAGGCCCGGGAGTTTAAAGAGGGTCCTGGAAGGGGTTCTGAGGAGGAGAGAAGGGTGGATAAGCCACACTTCCTGCAAGACACAGGATACAGAGAGGTTGACACTGCAGCAGATTCTAGAAGGGCACCTGCACCCAGGAAGCCCTCACCCTCCTGCACTTCCTCTGCTGTGCATTCATGCTGGACCCTTGAGGGGCAGCAGCCAGAGGAGTGGTCCATGAGGCAGTCACAAATAGAGAGTAGGAAAGCTGTGTGGTGCTGCAAACCCAGATGGCCTCACTCCTCAGTATGCTGTTGATGTTCTAGAGTGCTCCTTTCTTCTTACGGTCGAGGTTTTCAGCAGTGACTGGAAAACCCAGTTCCATAAGTGGTGGTAGCTTCAGAAGGTCCTACATGGCAGCAGATAAATCTTATATTTTCACAGCCTACAACTATCCAGTGTGGGTATGTGGTTCCTCAATGCTACTGTGTGTCCTGTTGTTGCATCTGCCACCTTCTCACACCAGGCTTTCTTCCTGGGAACATCTGAGGCCAGGAGGGAGATGGAGAACTTTTCTTTTTCTCTTTTTTTGAATACCTGAGGGACAGCCTGGAGTGTGGTCAACCTGGACCCTTCCTCTTTAGCAGTGGGACATCTCAAGTGCAGCTGTATGAACATGGTGCTTTATTGGGGGTAGGAGCTCACATGTAAAATCAGACAGGTTTTATTCTTCTTAGATGTATTTGGAGATCTCAGCATGGAGGTTTCTCTGAAGAGCCTCCGGCCTGGGCATGAAGGAAGACAGGCTTTCAAGGACCACCAGGAACTTAAATGCAGTTTGTACACCCCCAGGGCCATTGTAGCCCCTTTTCTGATGGTCAGGTTCCTCCATGACTACCAGATCTTTCTCCTGCTCAGCCATCCATTTCCCACTCTCTCCCAGGGCTCTGACCACACTTCTTCCTGTGCAAGGTCTTGGGCACACCAGTGTGTTGCAGGCTAAATGTCATGACTTTCCTGTTCCTGTGCCAAACAGGAAGTCAGTTTGCTGAGTACACAGTCTGAGTTGCAGAATATCTTGAAATTTCCAGCAGGTAGCAGCCTCTCCCTCAGAAAAAGAGGCCTGCAGATTCTATTAAGGATGGCTATAAAGGAACACAGGATCTGTAGGATCATGGAGGAACATCTTGGAGATGCTTTTACAAACTGCCTCTACACAGTCATTGGATACTTGCAGGATGGCCTGCAAAGTTGATATGTGGCACAGGCACTCGTTGAGCATGGTGAGCAGACTCCAGAGACTTGAGCCCTTCTGGCAGGTCTTTGCTAATCAAGTCCTGGGACAGTGGTGAGGGGCAAAGCTTGCCCAGGGAACTAACCATAGGAGCAGTTGAGGGAAAGTCCAATTCTTGATTTTGAGAGATGAGTGCTAAGTGTTCTTCTTTAGCTGCTAACTAGGTCTAAGGCCCAGGCACTATTGGTCCTGTTGCTAGGACACAGCTTTGGAAGTTATGAATGAAGAATGGGCACATGTGCACAAAGTGAGCAACTGAGGGAACTTGGAACAGTTTTGCAGGGAGGAGTCATGCATGCAAGGTATATGGGTGTACACAAAATGCAGGAGCAGGAGGTACAAGGGATTGGCATGTGCCAAGGCTGTGGATCTGACCCCTGGGATCCAGTGAGGTCTCCCAAACTCCTCTGAAGGATTGAGAGTGTACGATTTGAGGGTGATGAGCTATTGCAACTACAGTAATCACTTTGACCTATGTCCAGTCTTCAGAGCTGGAGGGTGCAGTCGGTGATGGTCCCCACTGAGAAAAGGGATAATTGTTGTAGAGCAGGGTTCTTGACTAAACAACTCCTTCCTAAAATGGAAGCTTTGGTATCAGCCCTTTTGTGCCCTCCTGCCTTTACATTGGGAACACTGGAAGGGACCGCTGCTGAGAACAGAAGTGAAGGCACCACCTAGAGCCTAATGGAGTGGCAGCTGGAGTGTGGAATAGGGAAGTCTAGAAAGGACTTCATGCTGGTTGCAGTGGTGCTCAGCAACTCAGGAGGCTGAATCAGGAGGATTGCAAATTTGAGGCTAGCCTCAGCAACTTAGGGAGGCTAAGTTGCTTACAGCCTCAAAATAAAAAATAAAGGGCTAGAGATGTGGCTCAGTGGTTAAGTGATGCTGAGCTAAATCCCTGGTACCAAAAACAAAACAAAACAAGGACATCTTACCCCATGGCCCACACTCCTATTCCTAAGTATTTAACCAATGCTGTATGTCCTTAAAATTTTGTTAAGAGGGTAGATATCATGTCAAGTCTTCTTACCACAATTAAAAATAACATTAGGTGATTTCTGCTGACCACAAATGACTTAAGAATATATAAGTGAAGAAGTAATACATTGAATAAATATCAAACTCCATTATCAGGTAATTTCCAAAAATGAAAACTAGAATTGTTTGACAATAAAAAGAATGAGTATCTCACTAAATGTGTAATCTGAAAAATAAATGTATTTACAAATTTACATGAGAGAAAATATTTTATATTTATTTCTGTTTAATATGGTCATGCTGCATTAATGTAGTGCTTTTCTATGAATATCAGCATAACCTGATTTGTAATTTTCCATATTTTTATAAAATTTTATAACTAAAGACATTATTTGTTGTTTTAAAGAAAGCACAAAATGAATTTTGATTATAATCTTCCACTAATTCTTATTTGGCCTTATTTTAAGCATTGAGTTCCCTGACTCAAGGAACAGAATAGTAGAAAAATGAACATTATGAGTGACATTGGAAGCAGTGATTAAGTACAGCAAGAGATATCCTTGCAAAATTACTATCAGACCCAGGAACCTCTCCAAGGCTGCTTATGGTAGAAAACTGTATCAGCACATTCCAGTCTTAAAAAATACAACACTCATCCATATGGATGGATAAAGTCTTTAGAAAAACTAGGCTTACATTTTGCAAAATTAGTCCTTAGCAAGTTTGAGAAAAGCAGAAAGAAATGTTGAATTAAGTAAATATGTATAATGTCTGTCCCTGCTCCTGATTTAGAAATAACTTAATGAAGATGTGTCCTCACTGCTATTGCTTGTTTAACAAATAATGTCTTCAATGCCATATATTCTTTTTTCTATGCATTTTACATTCTGTTCAAACCAGTTTGAAAGAATTATCCTAGGAATGCCTTAACTTCTGGAAATAGAAGTAATTCATTGAACTAATGAGAAAGGGTAAAGTGGACATTTTCTATCACAAAGACTCCACCTGAGGTATATATCAATAAAATCCGAATGGTGAACTCAAGGTATCAGAATTTGTGGTAGCAGAAATGACATGTCTTCTGAA
Source organism: Marmota monax (assembly GCF_021218885.2). Classification (NCBI taxonomy): domain Eukaryota; kingdom Metazoa; phylum Chordata; class Mammalia; order Rodentia; family Sciuridae; genus Marmota; species Marmota monax. Next base: position 2,686,587 of record NW_026694573.1, on the reverse strand, counting down.
GCAGCACACTTAAATCAATAAGTTACCACTATCCTTCAGATTTACAGAACAATTACAGGCAGTCCCTAAATTTATGATGGTTCAACACTAGAATTTATCCCTTCACAATGGTATAAAAGCAATATTTCTTTAGTAGAAACTGTATACTTCAAATTTTGAATTTTGGTCTTCACTTAGGCTAATATGCTAATATTCATTCATGATATTGATCAGGAGAGTGAACTGCAGCTTCTAGTCATGAGGTAAAACAAAATAGTATGCTCCGTAGGTTGGGTATTAAATGCATTTTCCACTTATGATGCTTTTTACTTATGAATTTAACCTCATGATAAGTCAAGGAGAATCTATACTTTTCAAAAGCATTTTTTTTTAATTTTCTCCCACTTATAGTTCATAGAGAAACCCAGGTTCAAGAGGAGACAGAAGCTCAGATAGATGAAGTGACCCTTTCCCCAAGTCCCACAGTTCCCTGGAATTTGAACCTCAGGATCCCAAGTGTTCACCTTCACCACCTTCAGCATGTTGACCTCGTGATGCTGATTCGGAAAAACAACAACAAAAACAACAACAACAAACCCCACCATCACACTTGACTCTCTGCCAGGTGTCCTGCTCTTCCTCCTTCTAGAACCCCTGGGGCTGAAGGTTATGCTCCAGGAAGGTGTCTAGCCTGTCCCCAGGAATCTTGTCCAGGTCATCAGAAGATTCCAACTCTGCAGAACCAGTCTTCTCCTTAGAATAACTCCTCTCTCCTGCTCAGTTTTGTAAGAGGTACCTTTCATCATGCTAAATAGCTGGTACTAGGACACTTTTTAATTCTGCACAGAGCTGCACAGAGGGAAGGGGAGAGTACAAGGTGAGGGACCCTATCCAGTAGCACATTGATCCTTCCTCTTGGACTGACTTTAGCTCAGTAGTCATCCTCCTTCCAAATCCACAGTGGTGTATTTGGAATGGTAACTTAAGTTTGCATATTAAACTCCCACCTTCACCACCCTCCTTTTTTGGGATATTGGGATCAAACCCAGGGTATCATAAATGCCATGTAAGCACTCTACCATTCAAATGCACCCCAGTTCCTCCTTTGTAAAATTGCTAATGAAATTTCATTTTGTTGCATATGGATTTCCAGTTTTCCCAGCACCATTTGTTAAAGAGGCTATCTTTTCTCCAGTGCATGTTTTTGGCACCTTTGTTTAATATAAGATAACTGTACTTTTGTGGTTAGTCTCTGTGTCCTCTATTTGGTACTATTGGTCTACCAGCCTGTTTTGGTGCCAATACCATGCTGTTTTTGTTACTATTGCTCTGTAGTATACTTTACGTTCCGGTATAATGATGCCACCTGCTTCTCTCTTCCTGCTAAGGATTGCTTCAGCTATTCTGGTCTCTTATTTTTCAAGATGAATTCCTCTATTTCTATGAGGAATGCCATTGGGAGTTTGATCGGAATTGCATTAAATCTGTATAGTGCTTTTGGTAGTATGGTCGTTTTGATAATATTAATTCTGCCTATCCAAGAGCAAGATAGATCTTTCCATTTTCTAAGGTCTTATTTGATTTATTTCTTTATCATGGCATTTGCAGATAAATGGATGCAGTTGGAGAAGATAATTCTAAGTGAAGTTATCCAATCCCCAAAAACAAATGGTGAATGTTTCCTCTGATATAAGGTGACTGACTCATATTGGGGTAGGGAGAGGAAGCATGGGAGGAAAGATGAACTCTAGATAGGGCATAGGGGTGGGAGGGGAAGGGAGGGGACAGGGGGTTAGCAATGATGGTGGAATGTGATGGACACCATTATCCAAAGTACATATATGAAGACATGAATTGGTGTGAACATACTTTTATATACAGAGATATGAAAAATTGTGTTCTATATGTGTGATAAGAATTGTGATGCATTCCATTGTCATGTATTTAAAAAATAAAAGCAATTAAAAATTGCCAATGAAATATGGATCAGGTGTCCCACGGGGCTTCCCAGGCTGGGAATTCTCCAGAGTATCCTGGAAATAGCATTCCTTCTTTTCCCACTTCCTGGTGCACGAAGAGGTAACCTGGATCCCATATGAGAACTGAATCATGCCTGCCCTTAAGAAATTGATCACCTAAGATGAACATCAAGGATCGAGTTTGAGATTGAATGAGTTTTTTATTTTCTAAGTGCAAAGACATATTATGCATCATTAATTGCTTATTTTTATTATATGAACAAATTGCACTAAGTGCTAATTTGCAAAATGGAGAAATTTTTTAAAAATCTATAATCCCAACACCAAGAGACTCTAACCATTGACATTTGGACACATCTCTTCCCAGTTTTGTTTCCTGGGTGATTTTTTTCCCCTCTCTTCTCTATTTTCCCATAGGAAGTGGGGGGAGGAGCCTCATATGTGAGTATTTTAAAAAACCTTTCATGAATGGCAGTTCTCTCAAGAACTTCATTTTAAAGAGCAAAGTGCTGTTTTGGGAAGAGGTATTGATATTAGATCTCGGTGTGCATTTTAGAGACCTAATGAGGTAGCTCTATGAAAGCACTGCTACACAGGTTTAATGGTAAATTAAATAGGAATGTGAACTTGCATATATGGATGACATTGAACTCAAGGGTTTTTATAATCATTTAATTTGAAAAAGAGAAAACTTACTTTGATATTTTGTTATTAATAAATGTTCCTACAGAATGAATTAAAAAGTGTCCTAGCATCACATGAAATGTTTTGCTAGGATCTGTCATGAATTTTCAGATTCTTAAAGGCCTGCTTTCTCCATTTAATGGAGAAGATGCTGAGCCCTGTAAAACTAGCCTAGAGGACTCAAAATTACTTTAGACAGCATCACTTCCCAGCACTATGAGAGCATTGATCATTGCTGTGCATTGAAATGTTTTTTGGAAACTAAAAATGGAAAAGAACAATACTCAAATGTTGTTTTATATAACATATAATTGCTGCTGAATTTGTTCATTTTTTCCATAGTATTAATTTCCCAGTGAGACCAGAAATTGTTGGTGTTGTCCTGATCATTTAAACAAGAATCATATACCTAAAGTATTTATTTGCTTATTATTTAGTGCTATGCCTGCCCAATTTCTTTGGATCTGGGACACTTATCCTGCTTTCCTTATTTTTTCATGACCTTAACACTTTTAAAGGGTACTGCTCAGGTAGTTTGTAGAATGCGCCTGAATTTGGCTTTATCTGTTGTTTTTCTCATTAGTATACTGGAGTTATTGACTATTGGAAAGAATAGAACAAAGGTGAAGTGCCTTGTCTCTTCCCATCACATTATATCAGAGGATATGTGTTATGGTTTGGATATTAGGTATCCCCCAAAAGCTTGTGTGTGAGACAATGTAAGAGGGTTTAAAGGTCAACTGATTGGATTATGAGAGTCTTAACCTAATCGGTACATTGATCCTCTAACTGGGATTAATTGAGTGGTGACTGTAGGTAAGTAGGGTATGGTTGGAGGAGGTGAATCATTGGGGGCATGACTTTGGGGTGTGTATTTTGTGAGCTGAGTTTAGTTTTTCTCTGCTTCCTTGTGCCATATTCTCAGCTTATTTCCTCCACACACTTCTGCCATGATGTTATGCCTCACCTGAGGTCCTGAGGTATAGAGCTGGCTGTCTGAGGACTAAGACCTCTGAAATCATGAGCCTCCAAACAACCTTTTCCTCCTCTAACTGTTCTTGTCAGGTCTTTTGGTTGCAGCAGTGAAAACACTGACTAAAACAGTATTTGAGATCCATATGATGTCACTGGTGACATTTACCTTCATTTCTTTGTTCAGGTCATGTGTTCCAGGCTGCTCCGTTGTACTCTTCATGCTTCTGTTCTTTGGAAGCATGTTTTAAGTCTAGCCAACCCTTTGGTGGACAGGGAGGGTTAAGGTCCCATCTTCTGAAGGAAAGAGCCTATTGTTGGAATCCTATTGGAATTCTGGGATAAAATTTTGTCTCCTATCCCTCACTTTTGGCTTATTTATTCATTTATGAAGTCATGCTTACTTTCTTATTTTATACTTCATTTATAATACAATGTTGTTACTAAGAAATCTTTATGAATAATAAAATGTATGCTTTTAAGCATCACAGCAACTCTTGAAGTTGATACAATTATGCCCACAGTGAGGACATAGACAGCCATGTGCGGAGGCAAAATTTGAATCCTTTCATCATGAAAAACCTGCCCCATCTCATATATTAGTCTGTTTTCTGTTGTTGTGATGAAATACCTGAATCTAGGCAGTGTTTAAAGAAAGAGATTATTTAGCTCACAGTTTTGAAAGTTCAATGGCATGGTGTTGGCATCAGCTCAGCTCTGGTGAGGACTTTATGGTTATGGCATTGCAATGATAGGAACATGTGTGGAAGGGAGAGATTACATGGGGAAACAAAAAGCCAGAGAGTGGACATGTGTCAGTCTTGCTCTTGTAACAACTCTTCTGTAAGAACTACCCATGTATCCATGAGAACTATCTTAAACTCTTCTGAGGTTGATAGCTCAAATGACCTAAAAAGCTCTGAGTATTTTCCACCTCTTTAAAGATTCTGCCACCTCCCAACATTGCCAAACTGAGAATTAAGATTCCAACACATTAATGTTTGGGGGACACACTCAAACAAAATTCCAGCTAGAGTTTCTCACTTGGAACAATTTCTCTTTGCTGAATGAACAAACAATCTTTTTTTCTCTCCATGAAGTTCAGTATATCAAACCCTATTCAGATATTTCTGCTGAAAAAAAAAACTGTGTATGGATGTTTGGTTAAGAAAAATCATTTATCTCTCAGTTCCATAGATTCAGTATCATGGAAACAGCATCCACTTGGGTCTGGTGGGGGCCTTTCAGCTGCATCACAATATGAGGGATGACTCTTACTAGAAGCACATGCAAGAGGAAGAGATCACACTGTAAGACTGGAAGCCAGAGAGACTTGGGGGTCCGGCCAGATTTTATGGGATCTAACTGGGGTCCAGGGAAGAATACCCTGTTCTGAGAGTGACATCTCCAATGACCTAACCATCTTCCACTAAACCCCACCTCTTAAAAGTTTTCACCATCTCAAGAACACCATACTTGGGACCCAAACTTTGAAAGTGTGAGTTTTAGGGACACACTCAAACCATATACAACCATGGTAGTCATCATTCCTTTTCCATCTGACTACTATTTCATTGTTCACATTTTGTCTATTAATTGCTATGGAAAAAGGGAAAACTTTACTTCCCCCTAATACCACATTACAATATTCAAATAATGTTTTAAAAAACACAAGACATACAAAGTGAGAAGAACTATCACACATTTGAAATAAATTCACAGAAATCATTCCTCAGAAAGTCCAAACACTTGAATCACTAGACAAAAACTGTTAGGCAAACATCTGTATTAAATATGTTCAAATGTTAAAGAAAAATATGGCAAAATAACAATTTAGGAAAACCATGCATTGACTATATAGAACAAGCAACCAAGAGATTATAAAGGAACTAAAATGAAATCCAGTAACTGAATAACTTGAAGTGGAGAGTCCACTGGATGCGTCTGACAGATTATTTTGCAGGCAAAAGGAGGAATCTAGGAACTTGAAGATAGAACAATTGGGATTATAGATTCTGAGGAACAGAAAGAGTGTGAAGAAAAGTGAACAAAGCCTAAGGACTATGTGAAGGAGATTATGCAAAACAAGGACATTAAGGGAGTTTCAACTACAAGGAAAAAAGTGTTAAAGAGATAGAAAATGTATTTTTAAAAATAATGGTTAAAATGCACACAATTTGATGAAAGACATGAACTTATAAATCCAAGGAGATTGAACCATAGACTCAGACTGAGCCACATTATAATCAAACTTCAAGAGAAAATAAGAAATGTGAAAGAAGCAAGACAGAAGTGACCCCTCACATTCAAGAAATCCCAGAAAGGGCAGAATTAAGCCCTTTCATATCATTACTTACTTTAAATGTCAAACAGTTTCTCACATGAAGCCAACAGACCAAAACACAGTGGGATGACATATTTTTATTTGTTCTTTTTAGTTATATAATGACAGTAGAATACATTTTGACATTTATATAAGCAATGGAGTACATCTTATTCTAATTATAAAGTTGGATGGTATATTTAAAGTGCTGAATGGGAAAAAAAAGCCCAACAACTGTAACCAAGAATTATATATCCAGGAAAACTGTCCTAAAAATATGTAAGAAATTAAGACATTTTCACATTTTTAACAAGCCATGAGAATCTTATCATGAAACTTGTGACCTATAAGAAATGCATCAGGTTAGAATGAGTCACTAGAAAGTAACTCAAAGCTTTGTGAAAAAATAAAGACACTTGGTAAAGACAAATACCTGTGACAAGTATAAAGGGAGTATTATCATATTTTTGGTTTATAACTCTGGTGTGGCTTGGATCTGGATTGTCCCCTAAAGGCTCATTGTTGAAGGCTTGGTCCTCACTGCAAGCAATGTTCAGAGGTGGGGCTTATGGGAAATGATTAGATTGTGAAGATTCTGACCACATTAGTGGATTAATTGGTCCACTGATAGCTGAATGGAGGTGGTGGAAACTGTAGGCAGGTGGGGGGCTTTGTTGGAGGAAATATGTCACTAGAATCATGCCCTTGGGGACTATATCTTGTCCCTGACCCCTTCCTTGCCTTCTCTCTCTCTCTCTCTCCCCGCCCCCCACCCCACCCCATTTTCTGGCTACCATGAGTTGAGTAGCTTAAGTAGCTTTCCTCCACCCTAACCATTGAAGTTCAAACTTACCTTAGGCCCAGAGCAAAGGAACTGTCCAAACATGGACTGAAACTAGGGGCTAAAATAACTTCTCTATGTTATTTCTCTCAGGTGTTCGTGACAGCAATGAAATGTTGATTGACACAGAACTACATAATTTATGTTCTATATGACTTAAAAGACAAATTCGTAAAAATAATTACAAATCAATGTTATTAGTGTTGTATAGAGATGTAATTTGTGAAGAGAACAACATTATAGTGTGGACATTTATGTACAGGAGTAGAATTTTTGTACACATTGGATGTTAATTTCATATCAATTCAAGATAGATTTAGATTTAGAATGTTTAATGTAATCCTCATATATACATAGAAAGAAAAGGAAGGGTTTCAAAACGTCTCACAATAAAATATCAACTGAACACAAAGGAGGCAGAATAGGGAAATAGGGGCAAAATGTCATAATGCATCCAAAATTAGCAAAGTGGCAGAACTAAGCCCTGTTACATCAGTAATTACTTTAAATGTCAATGCTTTAAATTTTTCAATGAAAAATTAGGATTAAAACATGATCCAATTATATACTGTCTACAGGAGACTAACTTTAAATCCAAAGACACAAGGTTAAAAGTAAGAGGATGGAAAAACTATACTCAATGCAAATAATTATCAAAATAAAGGTGGGATGGCTTTAATAGCATAAACATTAGACTTTAACTCCAAAAACCACAAAAAGACCAGAAAAAAAGTTTGATTCATCAAGATGTAAAAATTATAAACATACTTTAACTAAAAACAGAAGCAAATAAATAAAAATACTGAGAGAGTAATGAGGGATTACAGTTCTGCAATAATTGTGGGAGACTTCAATATATCTCTTTTAATATTAGAAATCTTCTAGACAGAAGATCCATAAGGAAGTATAGGGCTTAAATACCACCACAGCAGTAAGACATAACAGGTATACAAATAAACAGTAGAATAAACATTCTTCATTTATGCACTTGGAACAGTCTCTAAGATAGAATAAAGTTATAAACTATAAAAAGGAACTAAAATGAAGTAGAAAATAGATCATATGTTAGGCCACAAAACAAGTTTCAATGAATTTAAAAATGTTTGAAATCATATAAAGTATCTTTTCTGAACACAATGGATTGAAGATAGAGGTCAATAGCAGACTTAAAACTGGGAAGTTCACAGATATATAGACATAAAATAGCACTATAAATCACTGGGTAAAAAATTCACAGTGGGAATTAGAAAATACTTTGAGTGAATGATACATATAATCTACCAAAATTTATAAGATGAAGTAGCTGTAAATGCTAATATTAAAAAAGATCTCAAATTATTAATGTAATTTCTTAAGAACCAAGAAGAAAAAAAAAACAGGATATCAGAGGAAAGTTCATTAGAAGGATAAAATGGAGACACAGAAAATAGAAAATATAGGAGTTAAAACAACAACAAAAAAAACATTAATTCTTTGTAAATATCAACAAAATTGGCAAAACTTTATGTAAATTAAGTAAAAATGTTAGCATGAAGACTCAAATTAGTAAAATTCAAAGTCAAAGTGTGTACATTTGAAATATCCACAGATCCCAAACCCGGAATGAACCACACGAGACACTGGCTGCAAAAAGCAGGAGGCGTTTATTCTCACACAGGCGCCTGCGGGTGCACAGCAAAACCTCAGCCGGAGCTTCGGTGAACTGGCACACCGGGCTTTGGGGTATAGATCTTTTATAGGGAACAGGTGGGTTAGGTCTTAGCTTAGCACAGCAACAGCCTTCCTATTGGTCCCTCTGAATTCAGCAGTTGAGTCACCTAGGGGGGTAAACTTGTTTTCCCACTTTAGTTCTCAGAAAAACCATAAAATTGCATCCTGTCCTTTTAGTTCCTGTTTTTACCCTGTTTGCTCAAGTTTGGCCCTTCCGGGGTTATCTATATGGAACATCTTGTGGTAACATTGTGCGAGACTTGAAGTGCTACGTGCAGCTGGTGGGGTTTTGACATGGGGGTTGGGTAAGGGAACATCTTGCAGCTTCAGGGCACAGGGGTTAGTTTTCCTAATGTTGGGCCTGGGGCCTTGGGGTCCTTCACATTACCTTATAGAAACATAAAGGATTATAAGAGGATAGTATGAACAATTGTTTATCAACAATTTATGTCAATAATTTAGGTAACAAATGATTGGGAAAAGTTTTCCAGAAACATACAAGGGAATGACATTGATTCAAAAAGAAATAGAAAAATCTGAATTGATTTATACCATTAACTAAGTAATACAGATTCAAGAAGATGGCGGCGAGGGGAGTGCATTGCCCCCGTGTGCCGTGTCACTGTGTGGGAGTATGACGAGTCAGGACTGCTAAAGGCTATCTTGTTAGGAATTTCCAGCAATAGTGGGGTGCTCCGGAACCTGGAGGAAGGATTTCCATCGCACGAGGATCGGCTACGGGGACTCAAATGCGAGAGATTTGTTGCACGGAGGGTAACACTGCTTATTCAGCAAATCGCCCCGCGGCTAGAGTCTGCAGCGCGCGCTGGGAAACGAGGAGACAGCGGCGCAGGGATACAGCGCTGCAGTTTCTGCCAGCCGTGCAAGCGCCGTACTCAGTGCTGAATTCTGGGTTCGAGGCGGGGGAAGGAAGTGGTCCATCTCGGTTCTCCACACCGGTCAGACCACAGAGGAGACCAGCAGCCACCATATTGGAGAGCTGACGTCACCATCCCTGTTTTCGACTGACCGCAGCTCATTCAGCCATAGAACAGGTAATTTCAGGCTGCCATTCGCCTGCGGCTTGCAGACAGATTACTCAGGCTCAGTGCCTGAGTGCTTCTTGGAGCCTGCTCTTATCAGAGCATACACCGAGCACGGAGCGGCCGAGTTCCGGCTCCCGGAGCTGCCCTGGCCCAGGGCTAAGGAGCCTGCGGAAACTGCTTCTTGGTCCGGGTCCTGCTGAGGACCGGTCAGGAATCACCCGTTGCTTTGGTTACCCGGCAAAGGGAACGAAATGCTGCCATTCGCATAGGATACCAACATGGCAGAGATCTGATGTCATCAGAAAGCGGCGGAGGATAGAACTTCATCAATACCAGCGGCGATAGAAACAGTTGGTTTCCTGGTAGGGAGGGTGAGGCACAGACACCCGAGTCTCTCTCGATTTGTCGTCGAGCTAGAGGGGAGGAGCCGGGCCGCCACCCGTGCCCGGAGCAGGTCCAGCGGCTCGCCGGCGTGGTGGTCGTGAGACCCCAATTGGAGAGGGGGCAGAGCGGAGCCGCCACCCGCGCCCGCAAGGTGGGCAGACCTGTGACCCAGTGGTACACGAGCATGGTAGGAGGGGCAGGGCAGAGCTGCCGCCCATGCCTGCAAGGTAAGCAGACCTGCGACAGACTGGTGGGTCAGGCCCAGCGGCCTGCCAGCGTGGTACACACGTCACCCCAACTGGAGTAGGGGCAGAGCAGAGCCTTCGCCCGCGCCCGGATCAGGCCCCGCCGGTGTGGTGGTCACGTGACCCCAATTGGAGTGGGGGCGGAGCGGAACCGCCACCCGTGCCCGCAGGGTGAGCAGACCTGCGACCAACCTGCAGATCAGGCCCAGCCAAACTAACCTAAAGAAAGAAAAAGAACCAAATTAACAAAATTGAATATGTAAAATAAGACAGCACCACAGATACTGCTAAAATTCAGAGGGTCATGAGAAAGTATTATGAAAACTATAATCTGATAAACTAGAAAATCTTGAAGATATTGATTGATACATTCCTGGAGTCATGTGATCTACCCAAATGGAACCTTGAGGATATAGAAAATTAATCAAACCCTTATCAAGTAATGAAATGGAAATAGCTATTGAAAGCCTTTCAATAAAGGAAAGCCCAGAACCAGATGGAGTCTCAGCTGAATTCTACCAGATGTTTAAATAAGGATTAATGTCAATGGTTCTCAAATTATTCCACAAAATAGAAAAGGAGCACTGCCAAGTTCATTCTATGATGACATTCTATGAAGACAGTATCTCCTTGATACCAAAACCAGACAAAGACACATCCAGAAAAAAAACCTTCAGACCAATATTCCTGATAAACATAAAAGAAAAATTTTGAATGTGACAAAACACATTCAAAAACACATTCATAAGATAATACACCATAATCAAGTGGGTTTCATCCCAGGGGTGCAAGGTTGATTTGAAAAACACAAATCAATAAATGTAATCCCCAATATAAAGAGAGTTAAGGACAGAAATCACATTATCATCTCAATCGATGCAGGAAAAAAAACATGTGACAAGCTTGAGCTATAGGGCTCTAGGTCTACAACTAAGCCCAGAGTGTCAGTGTCCCAAACTCAAGCCCACACTTGGGGTCTTACATTATCAGGGATCTGTCCAATTACTGTGTCAGACTGCTAAGGATAGTTAACAGAGAGTCCCCTGCTCTAGCTTACAGAGACTTTTAGGAAAATGGAAATACCCAGTTAACTAAGAAGATCTCTACCTAACAGAAGATTTCTACCCTCTGGGACATATTGAAAGGAATCAATAATGATGGTAGACCCAATTTCACTCCTGTGAATTTGCTAAGAGTTGCCCTGTGGCATAATATATGCTCTATTTTTGAGAAGGATCCATGTTCTGCTGAGAACAAAGTGTATCCTCTTGATATTGGTTGATATATTCTATATATGTCAATTAAGTCTAAGTTATTAACTGTGTTATTGAGCATAGAATCCACAAAAGCAATCCACAGTGCCCATTGCTCCAGGAGGCCAAGACATTATGTCTCCTCCACTGCCTACCCCAAAATGGAGCTGGGCAGTGTCCATTGCCTGATACACCTTACTCTCATATCTCCTCCATACAACCTTCCACCTGGACTCACCTCCTGGCTCCCTGTGTGGTTTAAAAGACAATCCTTGGAACTAAGCCTCCCTGATAGAGATTCCCTGAGAGGCAGTAGAGTAGGAAGCCCAGTGGGAAGAAGGAACTGCCATCTCCCTTGAAGGCACACAGAGTGACTTATCTTCCTTCTTCCTGAAGCAGACCAGAGCATTCTCCCCACACTCATAGGACCTGCCCGTGGGCCCCTGACCAGTCTTTTGGGGTCACTCTCTTCCTCTCATTCCTTCACTGACTTAGATTGCAAAAAAGAGAAAGGAAAAACATCAGTAAACATTGTTTTAATCTCAGGCATAATTCTAGAGCAATGTAGATCTGAGTGGAACTTTGAGAGGGAAGAGAAGTAAGACATAGGCAGATTCCTTATTCTTCTCTCTTGCCCCTCAAATTCTGCCCTAGACATATGAATGTAAATTTTTTCCTACAATTTCTGAGTTAGGTTTTAAAGTCTGGAGACAATTACAGTGGGTCATAAATGTATAGAATTTTATACATTTTTTCTAGATATTACAACTTATTGGACTATAAGTTTTCAAAGGAGTCCCTAATGATTCTCTGGATTCCAGGGGTGTCTGTTTTAACATCTCCATTTTTATCTTTAGTTTTATTAGGTACTTGATATATTTCTTTTTATTAGTTTGGCAAAGTGTTTATCAATCTTGTCTATATTTTCAAAGAACAAACTCTTTTTTTTTGAGAGAGAGAGAATTTTTTAATTTTTTTTTTAGTTTTCAGTGGACACAACATTTTTATTTTTATGTGGTGCTGAGGATCGAACCTAGCACCCCACACATACCAGCTGAGTGCGCTACCGCTTAAGCCACATCCCCAGCCCAGAACAAACTCTTTTTTATTGTTTTTTCTCTATCATTAATTTCAGGTCTTGTCTCTTTTTTCTTTCTTTCTACTGGCTTTGGGAATGAGTTTATTCTTGTTTCTTTTTTTTTTTTTTTGTATACTTCAAGATTCATTATTAGCTTATTTATTTAGGATTTTTTAAAATGTGGGTATCCATAGCTACAAACTCTCTTCTTACGACTGCCTCTTTGCATCCCAGAGATTTTGCTGTAATTCTCCAAAATTGAACCAAGAGGATATAAAACGCTAAATAGACCATTAATAAGTAATGAGATTGAAACAGTAATGTAAAGCCTTAAAACAAAGAAGAGCCAAGACCAGATGAATTCACAGCTAAATTCTACCAAACTTTTTAAAAATAACTAATGCTAACATTCCTAAAAATATTTCATGAAATAGAAATAGGGATATAGTGGTGGGGCTGTGCCTAAGCAGTAGTGCACTTGCCTCACATGTGTGAGGCACTGGGTTCGATTCTCAGCACTGCATATAAATAAATAAACTAAATAAAGGTTTATCAATGACTAAAAACAATTTTTTTAAATAGGGATAATAGTTCCAAACTCTAGGAAAGAAAAGAACAAAAAAATGACCTTGATAAATATAGATGCAAACACTCTCTAAAAACTATTAGAAAAATGAATTCCACAACACATTAAGAAGATTGTACATCATGATCAAATTGGTTCCATTTCAGAAATACAAGGATGGATGCAAACCAATAGACACAATACAACATATAAATGCAAAAAATACCAAATTCACATGATCATCTCAATAGATACCCAAAAAACCTTCAACAAAATTCAACACCCATTCATAATAAAAACCTGAAGAAACCAGGAATAAAAGGAACTTACCTTAACATCATAAAGTCTCTATATGAAAAGCCAAAACACAACATCATAGTGAAGGAGGAAAAACTAAAAGCATTTCTGCTGAAATTAGGAATAAGGCAAGGATGTCCACTTTTGCCATTCCTTTTCATAGTTTTTTTTTTTTATTTATTTATTTCAGTACTGGAGACTGAACCCAGAGCATGAACATGCTAGGCAAGTGCTCTACCACTGAACTATATCTCCAGCATTTCAACATAGTTTTTGAAACTTTATCCAGCGCAACTAAGAAAGAAAAGGAAATAAAATGGATACAAATAGGAAAGAAAATGGTGAGGAAGTCAAATTGTCGCTGCTTGCAGATGAGATAGTCCTATACTTGGATTAACACCAGTAGATTTCAAGAGCTGATCAAAATTCAGCAAAGAAGCAGGCTACAAAATAGAAAAAGCAATAAACTTTTCCATATACTAATAATGAATCTTCTTAGAAATAAGAAAAACAATTCTACTAACATTAGCTTCACAAAATAAACAATGAAATACTTAGGAATAAATCTAACCAAAGAGGTGAAAGATTTCCACAAGGAAAATTACAAAACACTGAAAAAAGAATTTGAGGAAGACAACAGAAGAGAAAATAACTTCCCATGTTCATGGATAGGAGGAACTAATATTGCTAAAATGGCCATATCATCAAAAGCAATATACAGAATGAATGAAATCCCCATTAAAATACCAATGAAATTCTCCTCAGATCTAGGGGAAAATCCTAAAATTTTTTGGCTAAAATATTCTGAGAGTATAAATTCGGGAAGATGGCCGCTGCGTACGGGGGTTGCTGAAGTGCTGAGCGTGGTGCTCAAAGCAGCGGCTTTAATAGAGATTTTGCACAGTCTGTTAGAGCTCCTTTCACCATTAATCTGTAGCGGAGCACTTTGCCAAGGAGCAGGAAGAACAAAGAAATCGAAAAAGAGACTCTTGGCTGCTCAGAGCCATGGGCGCTTTGCTCCCATCTGCTTCCTCTTTCGCTTCGCTCCGGGCGGAGAAGCTGAATGTGTAATCAGCAGTGGATTGTAAGTACCCGAGGCAAAGAAAGCTCAGTGCGCCCCGCCTTTTTTTTTTTTTTTTTTGAATATTTTTTATACAGGGAGAGTTTGTGGATTGGGATTGTTGGCGGGGCTGTGGTTTCTGTGCCGAAAATCCACTCCACGGGAGCCGCCATTTGCTTTCTGCTTGCTGTCTTGATGGCTCTGTATTCACTGTCCGGCAGCCGCACCTAGAGGTTGGAGCTGGGCTGCGTGCCGAGCCCTGTCCTCCGAAGGCTGGACTGCAGCCTCGAGCGTCTCGGTGGCCTGTTCGCCGCTGCACCTTCGGGCAGAGCCTGCTCTGGGGTCGTTCTGCACCCCCCTGCCAGGGGACCCGTGCTCCAGAGGAGGGGGACGGAGAGCCGCGGCTTCAGCCTCTTGGGCCCCTGGGGCCGGGCACCGGGCTGAAGAGCTGCGGAGGCCAGGGCGGCTCTGCTACGGTCGCAGACAAGCGCGGCGCTCGTGAGCGCAGCCCAGAGATGGAGGCGACGGCGGCAGGGTTTCATTTCTAGAAATCTGGACTGGAAACAGAAGCAGCAGTTTGTATAATCCCAAGAACTTGCTTATACCAGGAAGCTGTAAGGGCAACATGAATATCATTGAGGAGATGTAACATGGTGGCAGGCGCAGAGAGATCAAGTCTCTGACATCTTCAACTGCGCGGGCATAGGGAACCGTAAACTGTCTAAATGCTGTTTGCTCAGGATCACTAGGCAATGCTGAGCTGACGTGGATCTGGGGTGTACAGGCTGGGCCCCCTCAGAACACACACACAGAGCCCGAATCGGAGGCAATTAAGCTCCGGTTCGCCTGCTTCGTATGACTCAGCACTAACGATCCCGCTGAAATAATTGGCCGGCCCTTAGGAACTTACAGAGGTAAAAGCCAACCGAGCCTTCATAGGCAGTGGCCACAGGACTGAAACGGGGATTGGGAGAGACAGTCAGGACCCACCAGTTGCATTGGTCACCCGGCAAAGGGAACAAACGGTCACCATTTGCATGGGATACCACCATGGCAGAGAAATGGCGTCACGGGTGGAGGAGATAACTGCATTGAAACCAGCGCGACAGGTGTGTAATCCCCTAGTCATCTCTCTCCACACAGCAGGGAAAACTTAAGGGCCACTCCCAGCTCTCCTGTGAACGCAATAACCAGACCGAGGGAATCAGGAGTGGCGCGGGACTCGCGGCGCGGAACTCCCGGCTACTGCTCCCACCAGTGCTGACAACTGAGGTCTCTTGCACCAGCTACCGGGGGCATGGCTATAGGAGGGCAAGCAAATTCGCTGGGGGATCTCAGCCCCAAGCTCTACAAACTTAGGGTCTGAGGGAGGCAAACAGGGAGAGTGAGCCCAGGTGTTCATGAAAACAGGGCTCCCAGGAGCAGCAGACCTGGCGTGTAGCCAGTATTGTGGTGAGCGCCACAGGTGAGCACAGCCTGGCTTGAGGAAACACAAGACAAGGCCCTAGACACTCAGGATTGGAGACCCGCCCAGTCTAGGAGAAAGAGCTGCTGCACAGTGAATGGTTCCCACCTATTGAGAGGAGAAGCTTGGCCCAGTGGGCACAGCTCCACCTACTGGAAGAGAAGTTAATAGAACTCTAGGACTGCATTTATTATTATTATTATTATCATTTTTTTTTCTTTTCTTTTTCTTTTTTTTTCTTCTTTTTCTTTCATTTTCAATTTTTATTTGTTGTTGTTCTTTAACTTTTTTTCAATGTTTCTATTTTTTTTTAATTTTTTTATTTTATTATTATTATTTTTTTTAATTTTAATTTTCATTTTTTATTATCACTATTATTTTTGTTAAAAATTTTTTTTGTCTTATCTTTCTTTATTATCTAATCTTTGTTATTCTTGTTTCTTTTGTCTTTTCATTTCTTTTCAATTTTCTTATTCCCCCTTCCTTGAATTCTACCTGCCTACTCTCATTCTCTTTAGTGACTTCTTCCCTTCCCTTCTAATATCTTTCCTCTAAAGCATCAAATAAATCTATAAGAGTAAACAGTAACTCAGCAGTCAAACAGAACAAGAAGTAACATGAGCAGCATAAAAAAGCAAGGAAGAAAAGGAGTACAAACAATGAAGGACAGCCTAAATATTCAGGAGGACCTAGAGTCAGCAGAAAAATGGTCATATAAAGAACTCAAGGAATACCTTAGACAAATGGAATGGAACCTTAAAGAAGATACGAGACAGCAAATCCAAACAGTGAAAGAACACTTTGAAAATGAATTACATAGACAGATAAAAGAAGAAGTTAAGCATCTTTAACAGGAGATTGAGATTATAAAAAAAAACAAACAATAATTCTAGAAATGAAGGAAACGATAAACCAAATTAAAAACTCAATTGAGAGTATCACCAACAGAGTGGAGCAAGTAGAATCCAGAACATCAGATAATGAAGACAAAATATATCATCTTGAAAAGAGCCTAGCCAACTCAGAAAGGCTGGTTAAAAACCACGAGAAAAACATCCAAGAGATATGGGATAACATAAAGAAACCAAACCTACAAGTCATCGGGATAGAAGAAGGTACAGAGATTCAAACCAAGGGAATGAGTAACCTGCTGAAAGAAATAATTACAGAAAACTTTCCAGAAATAAAAAAGTAAACGGAGAAAAATGGCGGCGCCCGAGTCAGGCGTGGCACATGTTTCTGCGGAGAGCACCTCTCGAGGCGGGATGATGTCATTTCTCCTCCTCTGGTGAAAGCCAAGCCTCTTTGCCCACCATGAGCATCACCCCAGAGGTCAAGAGTCGTGGGATGAAGTTTGCTGAGGAGCAGCTGCTAAAGCATGGATGGACTCAAGGCAAAGGACTAGGCCGGAAGGAAAATGGCATCACCCAGGCCATCAAGGTGACTCTGAAGCAAGATACTCATGGGGTGGGACATGATCCTGCCAAGGAGTTCACAAACCACTGGTGGAATGAGCTTTTCAACAAGACTGCAGCCAACTTGGTAGTAGAAACTGGGCAGGACGGAGTGCAGATAAGACGCCTTTCCAAGGAGACCACTCATAATCGTCCCAAGCCTAACATGCTGTATCAGAAGTTTGTGAAGACAGCCATGCTGACTTCAGGTGGAGAGAAGCCAGACAGAAACTTGGAGAGCAGCAGTGATGACGACAGCCAGGGGCCCAGACCCCCAAAGATCCTGACTGATGAGATGCTGCTCCAGGCCTGCGAGGGGCGAACAGCACACAAGGCTGCGCGTCTTGGGATCACAATGAAGGCCAAGCTTGCTCGGCTAGAGGCCCAGGAGCAGGCCTTCCTGGCTCATCTTAAAGGCCAGGTCTCTGAGGCCTCTCAGCCACAGTCTGAAAGCCAGCCTCCCAACCCCCACAAAAAGAAAAGGAAACAGAAAGAGCCTAGAGCAACTGAGCAGAGTGTGGATGAGGAGCACCCAGAACACACTGAGCACAGCACCAGGAAAAGCAAAAAGAAGAAAAGACGACATCAAGAAGAAGAGGTCTCAGATGAGAGAGGGAGTGGAGAGGACGAGGCCGCGGGGCCCAGTGGGCTCGAAGAACCCGGGAGCAGAGAGCAAGCCCGTCAGTCTCTTAAGAAAAGGAAGAAGAAGAGGAGGCAGCACCGTGAAGGGGAGGAGGGAGAGGAAGAGACGGGGGTGTTGGGTGGAGAAGGAAGAGGGAAGGATCCTGCAAGTGGTGTCGGGAGAAAGGAGGTGACGAGCAGAGCGCACAGGGGCCCCTGCCGCAGAGACAAGAAAAAGAAAAAGCAGCAGTGGCATGAGGAGGACTTGAGCGTGGCTGATGGGGATGGGGAGGAGACTGCTCCCGAGGGTGCAGCCAGGGAAGCAGGAAGCTCGCCCTGCGGTAACAGAAGCAAGAAGAAGAGACAGCAGTGCAGGAAAGAGGAGGAGGTCTCGGAGGTAAGCTGTGAGGGTGACAATGACAGGACTGAGGAAATAGAGAACAGAGGTAAGAAGAGGAGGCGGCAACAACTCAGGGAGGAGAGAAGGCGAGTCAGCACTGACCAGAGCACCACAAAGAAGAAACAGAAGAAGAGAGACTGAAGGCCTCTCAAGCTGGAGTCAGTTCCTTTTCAGTTGTAGCCTCCGAGACCATGGTCAGCATCCTACAGGAGGAACCCCTCCCAAAGAGGAAACTGAGCTCAGGGACAACAGTCTCCTGCTGGAGACAAGTGCTGCGTCTTAGTCAAGGGAGTGGACATGGTCTCTCCTACTCTCCCTGCAGCCTCCAACCCAGAGACATGAACTCAAGTGCCTCCTGGAGCCAGGCAGCTAAGGAACAAGGTAGACAGGGGCAGTGGGAACAGGAATATAGACAGGCGCATCCCTACCAAAATACGCCAAAATGCAGACTTATAGGAAAGGTCTTGGCTTTTAAATATCATGAAGGCTAAGAAAAACACAAATTTGGGGTTATGGGCTATATTCAGCTCATAGGTTGCTTGTTTCTAACACTATACCAATTGACTATAAATAAATATGAACTTGAGCTCCCAAAAAAAAAAAAAAAAGTAAACGGATATACAAATTGTAGATGCATACAGGACACCGAGCACACAAAATCACAGTAGACCAACGCCAAGACACATTGTTATGAAGATATCCAATATACAGAACAAAGAGAAAATACTAAAAGCTACAAGAGAAAGGAGGCAGATTACATTCAGGGGTAAACCAATAAGGTTAACAACGGATTTTTCATCACAGACACTGAAAGCGAGAAGATCCTGGAACAACGTATTTCAAACACTGAAAGACAATGGATGCCAACCAAGAATTCTGTATCCAGCAAAATTAAGCTTCAGGTACGATAACGAAATAAAAATCTTTCATGATAAACAAAAGCTAAAAGAATTTGCAGCCAGAAAACCAGCATTGCAAAGCATCTTGAGCAAAACACTACAAGAGGAAGAAATGAAAAACAATAACCAAAACCATCAGTGGGAAGTGCCTCTATAAAGACAGAGGGCGGGGGGAAAGCTAACCATGGAGAAACAAACTAAATTAAAAAAAAAAAAAAGAAGAAGATAAATAATCAAACATGGCTGGAAGTACAAACCATATATCAATAGTAACTCTAAACATTAATGGCTTAAACTCTCCAATAAAGCGACATAGGCTGGTAACATGGATTAAAAAAACAAATCCAACAATATGCTGCCTCCAGGAGACACATCTGATTGGAAAAGACATACACAGGCTGAAGGTGAAAGGTTGGGAAAAAATATACCACGCACACGGTCCTCGTAAACAAGCAGGGGTGGCCATCCTCATATCAAATAAAATTGACTTCAAGACTAAATTAATCAAAAGGGATAAGGAAGGACATTATATACTGTTAAAAAGGAACCATTCACCAACAAGACATAACAATTATCAATATTTATGCACCAAATAATGGTGCTGCGATGTTCATAAAACAAATTCTCCTCAAGTTCAAGAATCAAATAGACCACAACACAATAATTATGGGTGACTTCAACACACCTCTCTCACAATTGGACAGATCCTCCAAACAAAAGCTGAATAAAGAAACTATAGAACTCAATATCACAATCAACAACCTAGACTTAACTGACATATATAGAATATATCAACCATCATCAAGTGGATATACTTTTTTCTCAGCAGCACATGGATCCTCCTCAAAAATAGACCATATATTATGCCATAGGGCAACCCTCAGTAAATATACAGGGGTGGAGATAATACCATGCATTTTATCTGATCATAATGGAATGAAACTGGAAATCAATGGTAAAAGAAGGAAGGAAAAATCCTACATCACATGGAAAATGAACAATATGTTACTGAATGATCAATGGGTTACAGAAGACATAAAGGAGGAAATCAAAAAATTCTTAGAGATAAATGAAAATACAGACACAACATATCGGAATCTATGGGACACAATGAAAGCAGTTTTAAGAGGGAAATTCATCGCTTGGAGGTCATTCCTCAAAAAAAGGAAAAACCAACAAATAAATGAGCTCACACTTCATCTCAAAGCCCTAGAAAAGGAAGAGCAAAACAACAGCAAATGTAGCAGAAGGCAAGAAATAATTAAAATCAGAGCAGAAATCAACGAAATTGAAACAAAAGAAACTATTGAAAAAATTAACAAAACTAAAAGTTGGTTCTTTGAAAAAATAAATAAGATCGACAGACCTTTAGCCATGGTAACGAAGAGAAGAAGAGAGAGAGAACTCAAATCACTAACATACGGGATGAAAAATGCAATATCACAACAGACACTACAGAAATACAGAAGACAATTAGAAATTATTTTGAAAACCTATATTCCAATAAAATAGAAGATAGTGAAGACATCGATAAATTCCTTAAGTCATATGATTTGCCCAGACTCAGTCAGGAGGATACTCACAACTTAAACAGACCAATAACAATAGATGAAACAGAAGAAGCAATCAAAAGACTTCCAACCAAGAAAAGCCCAGGACCGGATGGGTATACAGTGGAGTTTTACAAAACCTTTAAGGAAGAATTAATACCAATACTTTTCAAGTTATTTCAGGAAATAGAAAAAGAAGGAGCTCTGCCAAATTCATTCTATGAGGCCAACATCACCCTGATTCCGAAACCAGACAAAGACACCTCAAAGAAAGAAAACTACAGACCAATATCTCTGATGAACCTAGATGCAAAAATCCTCAATAAAATTCTGGCGAATCGGATACAAAGGCACATCAAAAAAATTGTGCACCATGATCAAGTAGGATTCATCCCTGGGATGCAAGGATGGTTCAATATACGGAAATCAATAAATGTTATTCACCACATCAATAGACTTAAAGATAAGAACCATATGATCATCTCAATAGACGCATAAAAAGCATTCGACAAAGTACAGCATCCCTTTATGTTCAAAACATTAGAAAAACTAGGGATAACAGGAACTTACCTCGACATTGTAAAAGCTATCTATGCTAAGCCTCAGGCTAGCATCATTCTCAATGGAGAAAAATTGAAGGCATTCCCCCTAAAATCTGGAACAAGACAGGGATGCCCTCTATCACCACTTGTATTCAATATAGTTCTCGAAACACTGGCCAGAGCAATTAGACAGACGAAAGAAATTAAAGGCATAAAAATAGGAAAGGGAGAACTTAAATTATCACTATTTGCAGATGACATGATTCTATACCTAGAAGACCCAAAAGGGTCTACAAAAAAACTAGAACTAATAAATGAATTCAGCGAAGTGGCAGGATATAAAATCAACACGCATAAATCAAAGGCATTTCTGTATATCAGCGACAAAACTTCTGAAACGGAAATGAGGAAAAACACTCCATTCACAATATCCTCAAAAAAAATAAAATACTTGGGAATCAACCTAACAAAAGAGGTGAAAGATTTATATAATGAAAACTACAAAACCCTAAAAAGAGAAGTAGAAGAAGATCTTAGAAGATGGAAAAATATACCCTGTTCATGGATAGGCAGAACTAACATCATCAAAATGGCGATATTACCAAAAGTTCTCTATAGGTTTAATGCAATGCCAATCAAAATCCCAACGGCATTTCTTGTAGAAATGGATAAAGCAATCATGAAATTCATATGGAAAAATAAAAGACCCAGAATAGCAAAAGCAATTCTAAGCAGGAAGTGCGAATCAGGCGGTATAGTGATACCAGACTTAAAACTATATTACAGAGCAATAGTAACAAAAACACCATGGTACTGGTACCAAAACAGGCGGGTGGACCAATGGTACAGAATAGAGGACACAGAGACTAATCCACAAAGCTACAACTATCTTATATTTGATAAAGGAGCTAAAAGCATGCAATGGAGGAAGGATAGCATCTTCAACAAATGGTGCTGGGAAAACTGGAAATCCATATACAACAAAATGAAACTGAATCCCCTCCTCTCGCCATGCACAAAAGTTAACTCAAAGTGGATCAAGGAGCTAGATATCAAATCAGAGACTCTGCGTCTGATAGAAGAAACAGTTGGCTCCGATCTACATATTGTAGGGTCGGGCTCCAAATTCCTTAATAGGACACCCATAGCACAAAATTTGATAACAAAAATCAATAAATGGGACTTACTTAAACTGAAAAGTTTTCTCTCAGCAAGAGAAACAATAAAAGAGGTAAATAGGGAGCCTACATCATGGGAACAAATTTTTACTCCTCACACTTCAGATAGAGCCCTAATATCCAGAGTATACAAAGAACTCAAAAAATTAAACAATAAGAAAACAAATAACCCAATCAACAAATGGGCCAAAGACCTGAACAGACACTTCTCAGAGGAGGACATACAATCAATCAACAAGTACATGAAAAAATGCTCACCATCTCTAGCAGTCAGAGAAATGCAAATCAAAACCACCCTAAGATACCATCTCACTCCAGTAAGATTGGCAGCCATTATGAAGTCAAACAACAACAAGTGCTGGAGAGGATGTGGGGAAAAGGGTACTCTTGTACATTGCTGGTGGGACTGCAAACTGGTGTGGCCAATCTGGAAAGCAGTATAGAGATTCCTGGGAAAGCTGGGAATGGAACCACCATTTGACCCAGCTATTGCCCTTCTTGGACTTTTCCCTGAAGACCTTAAAAGAGCATACTACAGGGATACTGCTACATCAATGTTCATAGCAGCACAATTCACAATTGCTAGACTGTGGAACCAACCCAGATGCCCTTCAATAGATGAATGGATAAAAAAGAAATGTGGCATTTATACACCATGGAGTATTACGCAGCACTAAAAAATGACAAAATCATAGAATTTGCAGGGAAATGGATGGCACTAGAGCAGATTATGCTTAGTGAAGCTAGCCAATCCCTAAAAAACAAATACCAAATGTCTTCTTTGATATAATGAGAGCAACTAAGAACAGAGCAGGGAGGAAGAGCAGGAAGAAAAGATTAACATTAAACAGATACATGAGGTGGGATGGAAAGGGAGAGAAAAGGGAAATTGCATGGTAATGGAGGGAGACCCTCATTGTTATACAAAATTACATATAAGAGGTTGTGAGGGGAATGGGAAAATAAACAAGGAGAGATATGAATTACAGTGGATGGGGTAGAGAGAGAAGATAGGAGGGGAGGGAGGGGGGATGGTAGAGGATAAGAAAGGTAGCAGAATACAACAGTTACTAATAGGGCATTATGTAAAAATGTGGATGTGTAACCGATGTGATTCTGCAATCTGTATTTGGGGTAAAATTGGGAGTTCATAACCAACTTGAATCTAATGTATGAAATATGATATGTCAAGAGCTTTATAATGTTTTGAACAACCAATTAAAAAAAAATAAAAAATAAAAAAAATAAATAAATAAAAGTATAAATTCCTAGAGATTGAATTGTTGGCACATTCTGAATTGTGACAGATATCGAAATGTGATAGATATCAAAATGCCCTCAAAATGACTGTACTAATTCTCATGAACAATGTATAAGAATACTTATTTCTCTTTCTCGTTGACAATAAAAAGGAATGCTAATGCTAAAAAAAAAATAAAATAAAATAAAATATTCTGAGCAAAATTAGTAAAGCTGAAGGCATCAAAAGCCCAGACTTCACGGTTTGGCATTGGCTTACAAATGAATCAGCTATCTGACTCATTTGAAACCATTGGAATGGAATAGAAGACAGAGATGAAGACACACAATTATTGATTTGAATCAGAAGTCTTTGATATATTTTGAGTCTTGAAGGGTGAAAGATTGTGATCTAATTTTAATCTTTTTATATGCATCTCCAGTTTTCCCAACACCATTTATTTAAAAGGCTGTATTTTTAGGGGCTGGGGTTGTGGCTCAGCAGTAGAGCACTTACCTAGCATGTGAGAGGTCCTGAGTTCAATCCTCAGCACCACATAAAAATAAATAAAACAAAGGTATTGTGTCCAACTACAACTAAAATATATATATATTTTTAAATAGGGCTGTCTTTTTAATGGAATGAAATAGAAGGCACAGAGACAAACCTACACTGTTACAGTGATCTGATTCTTGACAAAGGTGCCAAAACTTTATGTTGAAGACAGGTTTTTTAAGCAAATGGTATTTGGAAAACTGGATATTCCATATATACAGATTACAACTAGATCCCTATCTCTTAACCTTCACAACAATCAACTCAAAATGGATCAAAGACCTAGGATTAAGATTTTAAAATAATCTTCACAACTGCTAGAAGAGAACATATGGGCTTAGGCAGCAACTGCTTCTCAAGAATCAATAAATGGGATAGCATCAAATTCCAAAGCTTCTGCACAGCCAAGGAAACAACAAAGAGAGAAACTACAGAATGGGAGAGAATCTCTGTCAGCAACAGAGAATTAATGTCTAGAATATATAAAGAACTAAAAAAATTCAACACCAAACAACAATAACCTAGTCAGTAAATGTGCAAATGAACTAAACAATCATCTCAAAAGACATAGTACAAGTAGCCAATGGAAAATTGTTCAAAATCTCTAGGGTAGAGGCTGGAGATGTGGCTCAAGCGGTAGCGCGCTCGCCTGGCATGCGAGAGGCCCGGGTTCGATCCTCAGCACCACATACAAACAAAGATGTTGTGTCTGCCGAAAAAATAAATATTAAAATTCTCTCTCTCTCTCTCTCTTTAAAAAAAAATCTCTAGGGTAAAACAAATCAAAACTACACTGAAGTTTCATTTGAATTCAATAATACTAATAATAAATGCTGATGAGGATGTGCAGGAAAGAAGACAAATTAGTATAGCCACTATAGAAATCAGTGTGAATGCTTCTCAAAAGACAAGGAATGGTACCATCACATGAACCAGCTGCTGCATCTACTCTTTGATATTTACCCCAAAGAACTGTGGTCAGCATAGTTTAGAGATACATGCATACCTGTGTTTATAGTAGCACAATTCACAGTAGCCAAGTCATGTAACCAGCCTAGAAATTCATCAACAAATAAATGAATAAGAAAACTGTTACATATACACAATGGAGTATTTTTATTGGTATTTTTTAGTTATACATGAGAGTAGAATCCATTTTGATATAATTATACAAGTGTGAAATTACATCTAATTAGTATTCTAATTAGGACTCCAGTCTTGTAGATGTGCACAATAGTAAGATTCACTGTGATATATTCTTATATGTGTGTGTGTGTGTGTGTGTATATATTCAGCCATCAAGAACAACAAAATAATGTCATTTGCAGGAAAATTAGGAGTGAAGAGCATCAAGTTAAGAAAACAAGCCAGATTCAAAGTCAAGGGTCATGTGTTTCCCTCATATGTGGAAGCTAGGAGAAAGAAGGGGGTAAGTGGATCTCATGAAAATATAAGAGAGATTATAACATGGAGGAAGGGGTTTAAGGGGAGGGAGCAGTTGAAAGCAAGTACTGGGGGTTCGAATTGATCAAATTATGTTTTGTGCATGTATGTAGAGGTCACAATAAAACTCAACATTCTGCATAATTATTATGCTCCAAGTTAAAAAAAAAAAAGTTCGGAAGAAAACAGTTTGGGGCCAATGCCTAGAATTGAAGACCCCCTGCTATGCAGGAATCTCAGCTCCAAGTCACACCCCTGGCAGAGCTATAGTGAAGAGAGGAAGGTGAAAGGAGTCCAGGCTGGAGGAACACCAGTGGCCTGAGCCCTCCTAGTGGAGCCCCAAAGCCCCAACCCTCCTCACCACCCTCCACACCCTGTGCAGAGACAGTACTTCTTGCAAAACTGTTCTCCACTGGGCTTTGCATGATCTCTCTGAACACAGTATGAACCTGCCCCTCTGAGCTGTTGCTGGGAAAGAGAACATGGAGAAGGGTGTGACCTAGACACTCCCAGAAACTCAGAGGGACAGAGGCTGGGACAGAGAGTACTAGAGACAGGACTGACATGACTGCTGTGCAGTTTTTCCCAAGACCCTTAGACACAACCCCAGGCCTCTGCTGCCCCAGGCCCCAGCTTCTGCCACATCATCTTCTCTTAACCTCAGCCCTATAATCCTCCCTCAGCGTGGAGTCTGTTATATTGCACTCTATTTACCATATCTACTCCACACCTGTCCTCTGATTTCCTTGAAAGATCACCACTTACCAACATCCATTTCCTTATTTTATATAATCTTGGGAACTCATCTTCCCTAAACATGTCTCTAGAAGAAGCCCACGTGGCAGGAAGTTGAGCCTGTTGATATAATTGCTCTCCCTGGACCTCCCCCGGCTGTTTCTCTCTTGCTTCTATTTTACGCCAGCTCTGGACCAAGTCAGAGCCACACCTTCCAGAATACTGGGCCTAAATTTCTTCATCAGAATTTCACTGTCACCATCAGTTCCTGAGGAGCCCACATTGGAGATTTGCCCAGAAAGATAATAGTGAATTCTTTTATAATCCACCCCCCACAAAATAACCTCTTACATATCAAATAATTACACCTCATCCCCATCTCCCAGTTCCTGATAGCCAGTGGAGAGTGGAGGGATTAGTACATTGAATATGGCAGAAGAACCTGGAGTTCCAGGAAGCAACAGAGTCTCTCTCTCCTGGAAGGTTGATGGTCCATGACTCAGCTTGCAGGGTCAGATTGGAAAACCAGCTCACTATATGGATCACCAGGGACTTTCTTTGGTATCATGAGTTTTGTTTTGTTTGCTTTTAGTGTATGTGTGACTTCAGAAAACAAACAAAATTGGAAATATTGTTGCAAAATTGGGAGGACAACCCTTGTGACCCAGAAGCTGTTTCCATGTATAGTCGTATATGCAAGTTAAATTAGAGTCATGTTTCAGTAGTCTGAACAGAGTAAGGATTTTGTATCATTTCGCCATCTGTGTCCCCATGAGGAATACTGTTGTGCCAGATTACGCAGTAACAATAGGCCTCCACCCTAGGTTGGAGCGCAGAGATGAGCATAACCTTCACTGTCCAAGGCATCTTTTGATTTAGAAAAGTGTCTGGGGACCATAGAGCTCTGATACTTTGATCAGAGTATGTATGGAGTTCAGGGGATACAGAGGAAGACTCCACTGGAAGCAGAGTTCCACTGGAACCTGTATCCATCACTGATAGACATGCTCAAGTGCATATTTATCACTGATCCCACTGCTCAGGGTATTGATGAATATCACAGATACTCTGGAAGATACAGAGAGAGGCAGTTGAGTCATCAGAGACTGGGAGAGAGAATCTGCACACACAGACATGCATGGGTGACCAGGTAGGGGAAAAGGTAAAATTTCCCCAGCACAGGAAACAATGGCTGATACAAGCTGGTTGGCTTTCAAGCAGCCTGGAAACTTGTTCCTCCCTGGAGGAGAGAGAGAGAAGCAGTAGAAAGCAGGGAATCTGGACCGTGGTGAACACAGCCTCCTGATCCTCACAGGCCAGGTCCTCTTCCCCACCATCACCATCACTCTGCTGGAGGAAGAGCTGCTGTTTATGAAAATATGTTTCTAGCATGAATGCCCCAGCTACACCCTGAGCTCTGGTGTTGGAGCTCAGTTTATACTGCAGACTGAGCAGGAAGAAGGTTTACTTTCCCCTCTCGGGAGAGTCCTGGGAGGAAGCACCTGTTGAGGTAAGACAAAAATTCTTACACAATGGACACTAACAGACCAGAGTGGACACACCTGGGTTCCAATCAGTGAGCACAGGGCCTGAGGTGAGGGCTCCTTTGACTGAATGTTCCTTACAGCTGTGTAGGGACCACAGGACACTCCCATGGTGCCCCCTGCTGGTCAAAGGACACAAGCCTCCCCATGGCACAGAGACTTGAGAGCCTCGCTTGTTTCTGCAGTTCTTCAGGTCACTTTGTCTCTGTTCATAATACATGGTCTGATTCCCAAATACTGGATTTTCAGTATTATGATTTTCAGTATTATGATTATGCAATTTCTCTCTCCCATTAAGAATCCTGATCTATGGAAGGTGAATATATAGCTACCTAAGGTGTTTTCACCTGCAGAGTACATTCCAGAGTTGTCCTGGAGCCATTGAGGGTCCACTGAGAATAAATTACACACACACTCCTCCATGGAGGACATGAGAGGGGACACAGTCCAGTCATGTAGCACATTAAAGGTAGAAAACTTGAAGAATCTGTTCATCCCTCATTGCACACTAATGGCACCTATTCCAAACAATCCAGATGAGCACCTTTCAACAGGGCTACAGCATCTGAGGCTTTGAGGCTGATCCCAGTATCCCTGTGGCAAAGTCCTATGTCATCCTCAACTGTCACCTTCTTCTGCATTATTCTAAGGAACATGGATGAGGAACACCAACACATGCTAGTCCAGCCTCCTCCTACAGGCTACTTCTCCACTAATGCCCAAATAAGGTCTCCAGGAAAGGGATGGAGTTTCCCACTTCCAGGACGTCAAGTCCTCTTCCTATCATCTGACCAGCTCCTTTTGTGCTTTCTCTGGTTCTTCTGAGTAATGCAGGAGGGCTGTGGAAGGTATCTGTGACTTTCCAAATGTTATTAAAAAAAATCTTGCTGTAATTTTTTTAATTAAATTGTGTTTTTTTAAGATTTATACCTACACATTTATAATTTTGTGAGATTGTAACTAGCATTGAAATTGTCATGTTTTTATTTCAATGTCCATATTTTTATAGCTAGTAAATTATGTATATTTATCTTGTACACTAGAAATTCACTTAACTTACTTATTGATTATACGAGTATTTTTCTACTGCTGCTGCTACTGCTATTTTAAAATGCCAAGGGATTTTCTATGGAGACATTTATGTCCTCTGCAAAAAGGCACAAATGTGGCAATATGTAAATCAATGGATGTGTAACTGATGTGATTCTGCAATCTGTATACGGGGTAAAAATGGGAGTTCATAACCCACTTGAATCAAAGTGTGAAATATGATATATCAAGAACTATGTAATGTTTTGAACAACCAACAATAAAAATTTAAAAAAAAATAAATTGAAGGAGAAAGACTGAATTTAGTTTTCTGAGTTAAAGAATGATGACTGTCCACTACCATTAATTTGCTTTTGTGCATTGCTTTGGAATTGTTTGAGTTTGAATTCAAAGTAAATAAGTTTTGGTTTTAAAAAAGGAGGGTTAGAATTGAAAATGTGTCCATTTTTCAATGTCAAAGATTGATGAAAAGGAAGTTTAAAATTTTATCAGCACAAACCCAAGGAGAAAAAGAGAAAGGATGCTTATGTGTACGGGTCTTTCTGTACCAATGAAAATGCTGTGGAACTAGGTAATGGTGACAGTGGTGCACCTCTGGGAACCATGGAATTGTACTTTTTAAAGGACAATTGTTACTGTATCTGAATAATGTTTGAATTTTAAAAATCAAACATTTATTAGTAATAAAAACTTAACACTATAGAAAATCAAATGAAATTGATTAGAAAATTCTTCTATTGATCTGTAAAAATAAAAACAAAAGTTTTAATTCTTAAAAAAAAGGCACAAATGCATTCATGATCCTAAGAGCAATGCATTAAGTTTAATTAGCTGTAGGTTTTTTCAGATGAATTTTTATCAAGTTGAGGAAATTCATCACTATTTTTAACTTGCTCAGAGGTTTGCTTGTTTTCTGGTTGCTTAGCTTGTTGGTCTTTTAATGGTGAATGATTGCTGAATTCTGTCAGACATTTTAAGCATAGCTGCATAAGATCATGAGATTTTTTAAACCTGTTAATATATAACATTGTTTTATTTTCAAATATTTAAACAGGCTTTCTTTCATCCAATAAACCACAACTGGCCATACTATAAAATTTCCTTTATCCATTTTTAATACAATTTGATAAAAATTTAATGGATTTTTATGTCTCAAACCCTGAAAGATATTGGTCTGTATTTTTATGTGTACTGGTTGTGTCTGCTTTGTGTATAATGGTAATAATAACTTTACAAAAGAAGCTTGGGTGTGTTCCTCTTTGCTGATCTGAGGGGGTTTTCTAGAATTAGTTAAATCATGATAGGGGACTCCAGGGGAAAAAACTACACCTAGAAATTTACCTAGTGGTAAATTACAAATTCTATATTTTAATACTTAAGGTATTCAAATTCAATCTATAATATTTCAAATAGAGTAAGTCGTGGTCATTTTGGTTCTTTAATATCTGTCTATTTTAATTCCCATACCTTTCATTCTGGGTTTGCTTTCTATATATTTCTAGGGAATTTCATCAATGTTAACACTATGGCATGAACTATGCAGCAAAATTTCAATAACGTACAAAATAATGCTCATAAACAGCTTCAACCCCATTTCCTGTCAGTTACTATTGTCACAGGTTTACATGCATATACATGGTGTGTTCAATAACAGTTTTAATAATTGGGGGTTTTGTTACATCAATGTCTTCAATTACATAGACAACAAATGTAGCACCAGCTTTTACAATTGTGATGAATTTGCCCTTACCAGAGATATTTCCGTCGTTAACCAGCTTGGAGTTCCTTCAGTTCAACCTGAAGGATTCCCTTCGTGCAGAGACCATCTAGTGGTGACCAGCTCCCTCGACTCTTGTTTATCTGGTCTATGGTTTGAAAGTGTGTGTCCTTCCAAAATTTCTGTTGAAACTTCAATCTCATTGCAATAGTATTGAGAAATGAGGTCTTCAGGAAATCGTTAGGCCATTGGGTTTCAAATTTTTGGATGGGCTGTATGCCCTTAGTATACACAAGGCCAGATCCAGTTCCCAGCACTATGCACGCATGTATGTGTACACACACACACACACACACACACACACACACACACTCTTACTAAGCTGGGCATGGACATTTATAATCCATGCTACTCACATGAGGCAGAAGGATCATAAGTATGAGGCCAGTCTGGGCAAGTTAGTGAGACTTTGCCTCAAAATTAAAAAGCTAGGGATGTAGGTCAGTGGTAGAGCACTTACCTAGCACCTGTGAGACCTGGGTTCAGTTGCCAGTATTACACACAAAACCATAAAGCAAGATTAAAGAAAGAAAGGAAGGAAGAGGCTTGATGAAATGAGTTTAATCCTTCTGTACATTCTACCATGTGAGGGCAGAAAAAGAAGTTATCCTGATCTCCTAGCACCTCCATCTTGGACTTGCCAGGCTCCAGAATAACAAGAAATCGATTTCTGTTGCTAGTAAATTACCCAGTCTAAGGTATTTTGTTACAAAAGCACAGAGAGACTGAGGCTTCTTGGAATGCCTCCATTTCTCCCACCTTCAGGAAGGACACTTTGGCTAGCCAGAAGACTCTTGGCTGACAGGTTTTGTCCATCACTTTGAATATATGAACCTATTGGATTTTGAGTTCCAGTTTGAGTGGTTAGTTGGGAGTTTTTTGTTTATTTTGTTTTTGGTACTGAGGACTGAACCCAGAGGCCCTCTACCACAAATATATCCCCAGCCCTTTCATTTTTTAGAAATATAAGTTGCTGAGGCTGGCCTTGAACTTGTAATTTATGATTCTCTAGATTGACCCCTGGAGTTGCTGGGGTTACAGGAATATGCCCCCCCACACCTGGCTTGGATTACAGAGTTTCTGATAAAAAATCTGATGGGATCTTATGGGAAATAATGATCAAATCTTCATTCCTCTAAGCCCCATAAATAATAGTATGTCCTACAGTGTCTTAAGCCTGTTGTCACAGTATCACGATGTGAATGAAGTGCTATCATCCTTTTGACACCAATCTTCTGAACTGGGAGTAAAATGAATTGAATATACTGTGATCTTTAAAAGCTCAAAGTTTACAAATTTTCCAAACTTGAAATGAAAAGGCCACTGATGTGCATGTGTGTGTGCATGCAAACACACACACACACACACACATACACACTATTTAAGTGGAAAACATCCTGGAGGCCAAAAAAAGAGACCACCACCGTGGGTTAGGCCCAGCAGTAACTGGGCCATTTCTTGCTCTGACCTCACCAAGGAGCCAGTGTGAGGGAATTTCAAACACCACCTATATAAGGCCCTGGCACTTAAGCACAGAGAGCTCGTGGTTGGTTGTTTCCTGTAGGACTCCCAGTTAGTTAGCTCATTTGGTGGTTTGGTTGTTGATTTTTTTTATTTTGATTTTGGTTTTTAGGTTTGAGGGGGTTTTTTTGGGGGGGACTTGATTTTTTATTTTGATATTATATGTTTTGGGTATTTTAGGGTATTTTTTTTCTTTTTCCTTCCTTTTTTCTTTTTAGCTAGCATCCATAGTTGGTGTTGCTCTTTACGATGTGTAGTAAGGGTAGTGAGTGTAGTGGAGGGGATGACTGTGTGGCAAGGCCTCTCAGCCAGTTCCTCCTTTGAGGATACCTTCATGTGCCATTATAGGGTCCTGAGGGACACTGGGTAGGGATACTTTGCCCAAGTGAAACGGGATCACCATATGCTCACTGAGACAGAGGTGGACGCAAAAGTCTTGCCAAAGGTAGAGCAGAATTTCCCCTTTATTATATCTGAACCTTCTATAATGAAGGCTGTGGGACACCCAAATGTGATCAAACTATTTCATGTTATTGAAACCACTGAAAACATCTACCTTGTGATGGAGCATGCAAGTGGGAGACAGCTACTGCCCACATCCCAGAGGTCGTTGGCATACAGGAGAAGGAATGTTCAGGCAGATCCCATATGCCATTTGCTACTGCCACAAGAAGGGCATCGCTCACAGAGATCTGAAGCTGGAGAACATCCTAGTGGATGTTGGAGGAAACATCAAAATCGTTGACTTCGGACTGGACAACAGGTTCATGGCTGAGCAGAAGCTGGATGCAATCTGCGGCACTCTCCCGTACTGTGCCCTAGAACTCTACCAGTGGGAAGGATATGACAGCCCCACAGTGGACATCTGGAGCCTGGGTATTGTTCTGTTCTTCATGGTCATAGGGTGCCCCCCCCCATTTAATGGGATCACCTTTTTGCAGCTGAAGGAGCAGATCCTGCATGCAAGGTACAGCATTCCCTCTCCTGCTTCCACTGAAGTGCAAAGCGTCATCAGTCAATTACTAACCATCCACCCCAGGAGGGGCCCACTGTAGACCAAAGCATGGGGCACCTGTGGCTGAGCCAGGGTGGCAAGTATGCATGGATTCTTTCTAAGGAGTCATTCCCCAACCACCAGAACCCCATAATAATGAAGATCATGTTTGTCAAGAGTTATGACCTGTACGATGCCTCGGTATCTTTGGTAAACAGAAAATTTGATGAGGCAATGGCTACATATCTGATGCAGCACCAGATAACACTGGAGGCAAGCTGCACATTCCAAGTTAAGCCTGCACATCTGATGGTGGGGCCTTACTCAGTCCCCACAAATCCTTCCACCTTTACTCCCCACTCAAAGAGGAATGCCAGTGAACCTGCCCTTCACATCTTCCCCTCCTTGCCCTCTGAGCCTCTCAACTGGCTGAAGAGGACAAGCAATCAGGGCAGAAGGATGGCATAAGGGCCAGCCTGCCTGCCATTCTCACTTCAGCCTGCAGGTAAGAACCCCCACTCCCAGAATAGCCCCCAGCATGCCCCTGTAACCCCTCCCAACCAGCTTCTGGATGAGTAGCAGTGGGTGGGAGGCAGAGAGCAGCAAGTCATCCTGGGACAAATCGTCAGAAGAAACTTCTGTCTCCACCTGGCAACCCCACGGTGGGCCTGCAGACTGTAACCCTGACTGCAGCCAGGGCTAGAAGGAGGTGACTAGGATTGCCACCCATATTCTGCTAATATGTTGCTGCATACCATGTTGCTGCATGATGGCCGGATTCAGAAACAAAGTGGCTTCAATGAAAGTGAACAGCTGAGACGCAGACAAAACCAAGTAGGTAGAGCAAGACAGCATTTTATTGTATACACGTTTTTTAAAAAATTTTTATGTGATTTTATTAATATCATTTTCAATTTTCAACTGAAAAATCACGGTATATGTTTATGGTATAAAGTAATATTTAGATAAATCTATACAGTGTGGAATGATTAACCCATGCTAATTAACATATCTATCATCTCAGAAAGACAGATCACCTCAGAAAGGCAGGAGGCAGGTGTCCAAACTTCTGAGAACTTCTCCACACAGATTCCAGTCATAAGGCATGTGGAGCCACCTGGAATTTTTTATGGGAGCCTCTCTACCCTTATCTGGGAGAGACACCAGGGACTGTTTTTTTTCCCTTCCCTTCTCTTCTCTGTCCTTTCTCCCATATTTCTGGAATAACAGAGATGATTCTTAATGAAATTTCTCTTTCTCACAAATCTTAAAATAAAATTGAAGCTCCTGGGGGAAAATGGTCTGTTTGTCAAAGTAGTTGAAGTTACTTATAGGCTTCCTTTGTCATTCTTTAAAGGTTTGCAATGTCTGTAGTAGTTATCACCCATTTTATTTTTGATATGAGTAATCCATTTTGCTTTGCAACACACCAAGGATCCTTTTTAGAGATCCAAGAATTTGACTGGTATTGTCAGAGAATGAATGTATATTTTCAATCTCACTGATTTCTAGTCTTACATACTGTATGTCCAGTTTTACAATAGCTCTTTGTTTATTTTTCTTCTCACTTGCCAGGTTTTCTGTTTGTTCTGTGATGCTAGGGGTCAAACCAGGGGCCTCTGAATGCTAGGCAAGGGCTCTACCACCGAGCTACTCCCCCAGCCCTCCTTTCTAGGTTCTTGGAATAAGACCTTATTTATTTGCAATATTTTTTCATAGTTACTTTATGCATTTATGGCAATGAGGTTCATTCTCAGTGCTGCTTTATCCATGTTCCATGAAACTTCAATTGAATAATTATATGGCCCTGGCAGTGGGACAGTCATTTTTCTAAGAGCTATCCTTTTTGTTCCCATTTAGTCTGCATTTACTATGATAAGCCCAGGTAACAGGAAGGAACATTCACTGCTCACTCCATTGTTCCCCAAATGAGGATTTTGAGCTGCTTCTTCATCACTGTTTTTAGTGGCTTCTAATCAGAAGGATACATTTTCTAAACCTTTATCTTCTCCTTCAATTTGCCATCTAGACACAGTGAATCTGTTTTCTAGTTCTGATGTATTTTGTATGTACACATTTACAAATAAATATATGTGTATATAAAATACAATGTAACAAAAATAAGGGTATATATTCATATAAATACATGCATTTTCTCATGCTGGAGACCATTAATGCTTTCCGTGTGAAGACACTTTTACACCTACCCAGGTATTGCCTCAGTTGAGTAATCAGTAGAGAAAATATGGCACCACCTATACTAAAGCAGTATAAATGGGTCATGAAGTTTTTAGAATGCAGTTTTATAGGTCATGAATGAGCTATTTTATTTATTTGTTCTAGACATTGGGAAGGAATTAGTAATGATGGTGTTATGGTTTGGATCTAGGAATATCCCCCAAAAGCTCACGTGTTAAGCAATGCAGCAATGTTCATGGGTGAGAAGACTGGATTATGAGAGTTGTAACCTCATCAGTGGATTCACCCATTTGATGTGTTAATAATTTGAATGGACGACTGGGTGGTAATCATAGACAGGTGGGCATGGGTAGAGAAGTTACATCACTAGGGGCATGCTCCTAGGATCATCTCTCTCTCTCTCTCTCCTCTCTTTCCTTCTCTTCTCTCTACTTCATGGCTGCTACGAGCTGATCAGTTTTCTTCTGCCATGCCCTTCCTACCATGATGTTCTGCCTTACCTCAGGCCCAGAGTAATGGAGTCAACTGACCATAAGCTGAGACCTCTGAAACCATGAACCAAAAATAAACTTTTGTTTATTAAGATGGTCTTGTCAGACATTTTTGTCATGAAAAGCTAATTACCACATAAGGATGTTTGTATCTGCTTTCATACCATGAAGAGTGCTTATTATAGTTTAAATATGACCTAAAAAATTCATTTTAGGGCAAGTTGAATTCCTTTTTTAAGGATTTTTTTCTTTTTTTAGTTATATATGACAATAGGATGTATTTTGACAGAATATACATACATAGAGTATAACTTACTCTATTTAGGATCCCTTTTAATAGCTTGTGTTCATAAGCAGATGATAAGATACGTGGGAGCAGACAACCAATCAAACTTGGTCAGTGCTCGATTACTTCTCAACATCTGCTCCAAAGTTGAGAAGAAATGTAAATACTCTAGTGATGGAATTATAAGTATGACCCTGAGAAGTGCTGAAACTCTGTGTGCTACACACTCTGGGACACTGACAGATAAAAACTCAGAGACAACTTTATTATTAGCTTTGTTAATCACTCTCTGAAATTCTTGCATTGGGCAGGGGCACCAGATCCCCATTATGCCCCATCTCACTGTTGATTGCTGTTCACACAGAAAGCCTCCTCACACAATGAATACAAGCACATAGCAGAGAAAAGAAAGGCTAAAAGGAAAAATATATGATTTGTGACAGTTACTTTAAAGTATAAAATTGTCTGTACTTTTCACTGCCTATTATTTTATCTTATAGGAAAGGCTTAGTGGATAAATATGGCTACATTTTAAATCTTAAATCCATTCCCTACTAAAATGTGTACATTCTGAAGGGGAAAATCCTATATAAGAAATAGGTGAATTCTAGATATGGAAGAGGGGTGGGAGAGCATGTGAGATGTTGTCTAACAGAAAAGCCCAGTAGAGACTAGGGACCCAGGGTTTTTATTAGACACTTGTTTTAGTCTATACTATGAATGTGGCTGCAATTTTTTAAGCCAACCTTAGAATTTTTGAGTAGAGGATGAGACTAGGACAGGTTAAAATGCCACAAAGCTTACTGATCTGAAATTCATTTTTCCTGGAATAAATGTTCCCTGTATTTGGGAAGCTTTGGTTAAATTTACAGAATTCAGAATTACCTGAGAGACATTGTGGAGGACAGAATTTGGGGCAGTCTTTATTCCTTCATGCCCCAATGTTATACCCTAAGCCATATACTTTTGAATACTGTTGAATCATAATCCATAACAGTTTATCCTTGAGAGTTTTATTATATGCCATTTGGCATATATTATATTGGAGTATTTCATGGGTTTTAGAACATCATTTATCTGAGCTTCAAAGCAAGTACTATGAGTGATGGGACTCAAGTACTTTTTAAAAATTGATCATCTATTGTTGCCTTTTATTGGCATCAGCAGAACACCAAGGCTCAGTTTCTCATGTCTTTCCTTCTCCTTATGCTGCCTCAATTTTCACTCAACATTTCCTTTCAAATTGAGTTGAATTTCCACTCAGCTAAAACAGGTATGGCATCCTTACTGGCTTCTCTATGAAAAGCCCCCTGATTCTGGGTTTCTGAAGGGAACAAGGATAGAGGAAATGTTGACTTGATTTTGTGGGTAAAATTATAGGCATGTTTCAAGTTCTGTAAATAGTTTGCTCACCTTAGATTTATTTCAGGTTGTGTATTTGAGGATTGGTGGTGTCTTTGTCATTATGTACAGTGTTATGTGATTGTAAACATAACTATATGAGAGAGAGATTGAGTATTTTCTCAAGAGACATCTCCCACCTGTGAGAAAAACTGGCTCCAGTCAACTTCCTAAAAGTTAAAATTCATCATAAAAACATACTTTACAAACATTAATTCATCCAGTCTTCAATGTTGTTGAACCTCAAGTTTTGGTTATCCCCAGTGCTCAGCTGGAGAAACCAAATTACCAAAATTAATGATCCAATTCTTCTAATATGTTTGTGGAAACATCGATGCAAGGACCCTCATATTGTGGGCAGATCCTGTTGCTCTCAACTACCAGAAATTGAATTTATAACTCAGTTGTAAAGTCATTCAACACTGTGCAGGGAGTTTAGTGATTATTTTTGTGTCTTGAAGTTCTATACCCTACAGAGTTCACAGATTCTATCCTTTAAAATAATGTTTCCTCAGTTCTCTCGGAAATCAGGGTGGTAATATGAAGGCTTTCCCACAGACTTTGGCTTGGTCATTCATGTAAAAAGCACAAGTATACCCTGGTGTTTCTGATCAGTTCACAGATCCTCAGAGGTACAAGGGACTATGTAAGACCATACGGCCCATGTTTGTAAGTTCTGTAGTCAAGTCCTAGAAGCTAATCCAAAACATGCAAAAATTGGTGAAATATTTTGAACACATGATAATGTAATAACCAAAAGCAATAAATGCTCAAATTCTGCTAGTTGATTATTCTCCTGATCATAAGGAGGAAATAAGGTATGTGGACACAATGGTGTAAGGACAATCTTAAGGTAGAAATAGTCAACCATTATTTGTAGTATTTTCATTTTTTAAAATTTTCTGTATTTAGTTATCTTCCTGACAATAATTAATGTTGAATGCAATAGAATGTAGTTACCATAATAGAGTCTGTTTCACAGAGAAAAATGTGCCTTTAATCAATTAGTAAATCCTATAAACACAGATGAAACAATGATCTAGCAGCGTTAATTTAGCTCTGATAAACTGAAATGGTCTTGGAAATGTTAAGATATTAGTAATTTGGATGAGTTCAAAACATTTGGGAGGAATGATGGATTCTTCCATTGACTCAGTGTGCATTTTAATACCATTTTAGATTGACTATTTTGTGCTGTTTATAATGCCTTTGCTATAAGGCCAAGGCCTCTGTGTCTCCTTTCTTTCTGTTCCTCTTTGTTCCCATCCTTCTTCCACCCAGAATGGTGGCCTAGCAGCAACTTACTTTGCTTGTTAACCATGAACCTCCATACACTCCAGCCCTGTGTCCACACACATGAAATCTCCCTTAGCAACTCATAATTGCCAATCACCAACATACTGACAGTTACTCTGTTTCCTCCTAGATTCCCCTGAGGACCTGATGGAGATCCCATCACTGGACAATGTAAGGCCACTTTTCGATATCATATAGAAATGTAGCTCTATTTTTGATCAAATTTAGACATCAAAATCTGACTGTGGTCAGATGTTACTTGAAATACATAATTTGCTTAGTTGGGTGAAGTTGAATGGGAATCTCCTACCAACTGGTACCTGACCCTGTAGGACAAAGTCAGCTCATCCAGTGTGTACCATATGGTAGAAGGTTTTCCCTCACCACTCATTTTCCTTTCTGGATTGGGGATTGTGAAACAGATCATCTAAATGGACTTCAGAGTTATGTTCTGCAGGAAAACACTCTTGCATTTTCCTCTGGTTATCCTCTGCCATAGTTTATGGGGTATGTGACCTTTGAATCAACTATTGTTCTTTGTTTTCCTAAGTCATCAAGAGTAAACAGATCTGTGTAAAGTGTACAGCATGGTCTGATCCTCACAGTGTTTTATTTTCTAAAGTTACAGATGCCATCTATTAAGCCTAGTGGTAGGTATTCTGAAATAACTCACTTGTTGAGAAAATACCTAACTACCTTTTGTCTAGAGAAGGCTAACTCTGTTTTCCTGCTGGGAAGGAGGATTGGGGGGTTCAGTGAGACAAAATGATTTTTATAAGAACTATGGCTTTGCACGATCTTGGGAAAACCTGTGAATCAGAGGAAAGGCTAAGATAATCTTGTGCAAGCTAGCATGGCTTTACCCAGTACGGGGAGGAAAGGGGAAGCCACTCTCTCTATTGACTTTCCTCCAGATGTGTGTGCTGAGGAGGAGTAGGTTCTAGAGAGTATCAGCAGTGACTATGAAGAATTTGGTACAAGACAGTGACAGCACTTCAGGTAGGATGCAATGAGAGAGACTCCCAGGAAGACTCAGGTTTTATGTTCTTCTTGGAAGGCTGAGGGAAGGGGAAAGAAATCAGAAAGAAAAAGGAAATATGCATAGAAGTTTGTATTGTCCTTTTCATAGTTTAATGACATCATGGTAACAAGTGATGTTTATGTGAGTTTTGAGTGTGCTATTTCTCTTATATAACGACAATCTTTCCAGAACATGTTCTTTCCTGACTCTGACACCGTCAAACATCAAAACCTTTGCTCATAATTATTAGCACTCCTTGAAACTGTGCAGAGGTTTGGGGTTGAGTTTGGGGAATTGGCTGTGATAGAGGGAATCTGAAGGCACCAATTCCTTCCCAGATACATATTTGAATTTAGAGACAGAGTTCTTATAGAATGGGCCATAGATGTAGGAGAAAGTTATCTTCTTCCCATGAACTTTAGGGACTCATAGCAGCACTTTTGTGTTTCTCTTCTCACTGTTAATTCCTGATTGAAAAAGAACTCCCAAGGGTGGATGACAGAAAGAATATTTGCTCTGAACTCACTGAAAAAGCTCCATTTTCCTGGAAAAAGAGAGGAGAAGCCTAATGTCAGCAAATTTCTAGCCTCCACTCTTCACTCTAATTACAAACTCTGGAATGAGGCTTCTACCTCCCCAGTTCTCCAATTTTTCAAAAAGTCAAGAGTTCTTCCTAAAAGAAAGATGTTCTTTCCTCTCTTCCAAAAATAGTCTTTTGTTGATGATTTGTATCTGTTTATTGAGGACTTCAGTTCTAGACTGGATTTTTCTCACATCACCACTAAATTTCAGGAAACCATGCATGATGATAAAATGTATAGGTAGGCAAAGAAGTTGGCCAGTGCTACAGAAGACAATTTTATCTTTTGAGACCCTCATCAGAGGCCATTGAACAGCATCACCTGCCTCCCAATCTTCTGGCTGCAGAGCTCCACAGCCATCTATGCTCCATCAGCCTGAGCACCCTCTTCACCTTGAATCTGTACAGTAAGGACCAGGTGCAGACATTTGAGAGATCTCAGTACAGATGGGGGAAAAGTGAACCTTGGTATC
The DNA here is from genome assembly GCF_021218885.2 of Marmota monax. NCBI lineage: Eukaryota > Metazoa > Chordata > Mammalia > Rodentia > Sciuridae > Marmota > Marmota monax. The sequence continues at coordinate 2,645,456 of NW_026694573.1, read as the reverse complement.
TTCTGAAATGTACTTACAAAGGTGCAGGCATAGAAATGTACCAAAGCCTCCTCTGTGTGGTTCCAGTGAAATAAATCACAGTATTGTAGAGTTGAGGGAAGGACAGCAGAGAATGTTACTTCAACTTTACATCAGATATAAAAATCTGAGGTCTGTTTTATTATATAAGTGCTTATATAAGTGTTTACTTTTTACTAACATATTCATCTACATAGAAAATGGAATGTTCTCTCTCCTTTCTTGCTGTCTTCACACTCCCCACCCAGAATGACACATTCATAACAGTCTTAACCAGTGTTTTCTTATAAAATTTCCACCCTACTCTGCTACTATAATTATAATGCATTATCTCTAGAGCGCTCTGTGTGTATCATATGAAAGATTTATCAGATGAAGCCATTCACTAAAAGAAAAAAAATGCCATCTGCATTTGTTAAGAATTTGAACAACATAGGAAAGTATAGGCTCAGAAGAGATTTAGGCCAAGAGGTTGCTTCCAGAGTTCTGTCAGACCAGGGAGCCATGAGGGGAGCTGGAGGGGAGGGAACAAGCAGAAATATACATGGCATTTTCTCATTTCAAATAGACATTCTGTTAGCTTTGTGCTAAAACTTGGTTTGACACATTAAAGGTAAAATCGTGTCATAGCCTACTGCCCAAATGCTTGTCCCCCACTTTACTGAACAACCGTTCCAGGTAAACACAGGATTGATGACTTTTTATGGACATCCTAGTGAATTCCATTTTTATTATTCACAATCCTGTGCAGTTGCAAAGGTGAAAAGATCATTCTCCTTGGACTTCATAAGTTTCTTTTTAAAATTTACCACTTGCCAGCATTTTTATTAGTTCATTATCATCAAACGTAATCATTGGATTAATTTTGACATGTTTCATAAATGTCAATGTTTCATAAATGTATATATCTCACTAGATCTTGCTCTATTTCAATCCCCAGGACATTCCTTTTCCATTTATTCCTCCCTCCCCGATTTCTTTCCTATACTCTACCGGCCTTCATTCCATTTATTTTTTGTTTTTTCTTTAATTGGCACATATAGTTATACATAAAAATGGAATTCTTCGTGATATATTCATACATGCACATAGCAACATTTTGTCAATTTAATTCCGCAGTTCCTCCCTTTGCCTATCCCTCCCCCTCCCTTTTACTTGATTCCTTTCCTCTATTCTATTTTTCCTTTTACTTTTTAAGCTCTCCACTTTTTCTATTCCATATTTCTCATTTTAACCAATTCTTTCAAACTGCAGAGTTTTATTTATAGTAGGAAAGTACACAGATCATTTTCCGCTTTGCTGAGGATGGACACTATTTTAATCCCAACCTAGGTAACCCCACTTAATTTTCTTTGAGCTATGGGAAAAAAGGAAGTCTGTTTTATTATATAATTGCTTATATAAGTGTTTACTTCTTACTAACATATTCATCCCATACATTTTATTTTAGAATGATTAACCAAGATTAGACATTTGAATAAATTTTGTGATAATCACTTAATCAGGCATATGATTATTGATTATAGATATTTAATAACTGATAATCATTAACCTGTTTATTATGAGACTTTTGAGGATAAACAATAATAACAAGAATGAATGAAAAAACAAAATAGAGGTGATTATAATCTTTTTGTTTCTTTCCAAGTTATTTAACATTCTATTAATTGTCATCAGCACTTTAGGACAATATCTCTAGATGAATTGCGTACAAAAATTTGCAATTGGGCATCCAGTTGCAACTGTCTCCCTGTTTGCCACCTTTTATAAGAATCTCATAACAGGTATGTAAATTGAGAACTTATTTCAAGACATAATTTTCCCATTTTATATATAGGAAAACAACACAGTGAATCCCACCATCATGTACATCCATAAGAATGGTGTCCTAACTAGAATAAGATATTCCATGCTTATATAATTATTTAAAAATAGATTCTGCTGTCATGTATAACTAAAAACAACCAATAAATAAAACATTTAAACTTAAAAAAATAAAATCTTTCTGAAGACTGAAAAAAATTATTTCAACATCAAAGTAAGAAAATGTTTAATGTTTATTTCACTGGGATAACACAATACCCCTCTTTTACCTTGTAATGCTCACTCAAAAAAGCACATACATTATATTCTATCATAATAGTGCAAGTATTTCTTGGAAATAAAACATATCTACATGTCATACTGCTAAAGAGCACAGATTTTTGAAGTCAGATGTCTGGATCCAATCTGTACTATGATACTTTATAGAAGTGTGATCTTAAGGAAATCACTAGACTCTTTATAGCATGAAATGACTGATGGTCTCCCCCTCTTTTAAGGTTGCTGAGGGGATTCAAAGTGCCTTGAAGAAGTACTAAAACACATTCCACTATCCTTGCTAACCCCTTCTAAAATACATGTATGAAGACATGAATTGGTGTCAACATACTTTATAAACAACCAGAGATATGAAAAACTGTGCTGTATATGTTTAATAATAATTGTAATGCATTTCGCTGTCATTTATTTTTTTAAAAATCAATTTAAATTTTTTTTAAAAAACAAAATAAAACATTAAAATTAAAGAAATTTTTTTAAAAAGAAGTACTAAAACACTAGTCAGAGTTCTAAATATGTCAGTTGCAGTTTTCACATATAACATAAGGAAGTTATACTTTGCAGAACAGGTACAAAGATGTTAATATTTTCATATCTTGCCACCTGCTACATAATACTATTATTTGGGATCACTGACATTCTGACTCAGGCCTTTTTCCACACAAGTTCATGTTCCTTCCAGATTTCTATGCAATGCTGTTTTCCTTAAGCATCATATCTTGAAAGAAGGAACATAGGACACATATCCCCACCCTTATAAACTTCTGAGAGAAACTAAATGCTTCCAACTGACAAAAACTTAACAGAACTTTCAAAACTATTCTCCCTTATGGAAATTACACAATGCATCAGTTTTGCTTGTTCTACAGTGAATAACATTTAAAAATATATATATAATTAAAATATATGGAAACCCAGACACTTGGATCAGGGTGGATAGGGTTTATTAATCTCCTGTAACTAGTGCAATGCCATTTGAGGGCCGTGGAGAGCAACAGCCAACTACCAAACATTCGTGTGTTAGCAGCCTTCCTAGAGATTAGTGCTCTATCTGATGTGCATGTAGTACCATTAAGCTCTTGGTACTTCCTATTGAGAAAACAGGAAAGGTAGTAATTATGGCTTATTTTTTCTAAAATTTATTCCTTTGTTGTCATTGGAGGCCCCTGTTGGAGGCCATCGTGTGATCATTGAGTTTGTGTATGGAGAAGGGATGGTTTGGCTGTCGGCGACTACAGATCATCTATGGAGTCCACTGTCTCTACTTTGCCAGGATATATTTCTTCCCACCCTCCCTCCTCTCTTCCCTCCATCACTTTTCTCAATCCACACTGGTCTTCCTTGGAATTCCCCTGGTAACCAAACATGTTCTGAATGAACCTGTAATGAATGCTCGGATTTGAAGCTGCAACTTGAGGACAAGTCTGAGGCTAAAAGAGTCATAGCAGCACGGATCTATAGAACCAGAAGAAAAGAGAGCTTGCAAAATGTATGAAGAGCTATAAAAGTTACTACTCAATGAACTGAATATAATAATGAAGAGACTAAGAACTGTTATAATGAGTGCAGCCAGGTTATAGTGTAAATAAACAGATTCCTTAACATTTATGAAATTATAAGTTCAGAAATAGATGGTTTGCTCATATTATTTTAGAGGTTTGAATAATGGTTAGAATATTTAAAACAGAAAATGTGAAAAATATTTACTTATTGTTTGTATTCTTAATAGCTGCCATTCTGACTGGAGTGAGATGAAATTAAGAGTGGTTTTGATTTGCATTTCTCTAATTGCTAGAGATGTTGAACATTTTTTCATATATTTGTTGATTGATTATATATCACCTCTGAGAAGTGTCTTTCAGTTCCTTGGCCATTTATTGATTGGATTATTTGTGGGGTTTTGGGTGTTGAGATTTTTTAGTTCTTTATATATCTTAGAGATTCATGCTTTATCTGATGTGCATGTAGTAAAAATTTGTTCCCATTCTGTAGGCTTTCTATTCACTGATTAGTTGCTGAGGAACTTTTAAGTTTGAATCCATCCCATTTATTAATTCTTGATTTTATTTCTTGTGCTAATCTGACATGATGAAGATTTGGGCCTACTTTTTCTTCTATTAGGTGTAGGGTCTCTGGTTTAATTCCTAGATCCTTGATCCTTATGCATGGTGAGATATAGGGTTTAATTTTATTTTGTTGCATATGGATTTCCAGTTTTCCCAGCACCATTTATTGAAGAGACTATCTTTTCTGCAATATGTTTTTGGCACCTTGGTCTAATATAAGATAACTGCATTTATGGGTGTTTGTCTCTGTGTCCTCTATTCTGTACCATTGGCCTACAAGTCTATTTTGGTGCCAATACCATGGCATTTTTGTTACTGTAACTCTGTAGTATAGTTTAAATTCTCATATAGTGACCACCTGCTTCACTCTTCTTGCTAAGGATTGCTTTAGCTATTCTATACCCTTGGGTAGATGAATGGATAAAGAAAGTGTGGTATATATACACAATGGAATATTGCTCAGCATTAAAAGAGAATAAAATTATGGCATTTGCAGGTAAATGGATACAGTTGGAGATTATAATGCTAAGAATCATAGCATAGAAGTAAGCCAATCTCAAAAAAACCAAATACCAAACATCTTCTCTGATATAAGGATGCTGATTCATAATAGGGATGGGGGGAAGCATGGTAGGAATAGATGAACTTTAGATAAGGCAAAGGTGAAGGAGAGGAAGGGAGGGGCATAGGGGTAGGAAAGATGATGGAATGAAACAGACATCATTACCCTAAGTACATGTATGAAAACATGAAAGTTTTGACTATTTTGTGTTCAACCAGAGACATGGAAAATTGTGCTTTATTTGTATAATACAAATCAAATTGCATTCTGCTGTTATATATAACAAATTAGAATAATTTTTAAAAATATTTACTGTGTGGGGCTGGGGATGTGGCTCAAGTGGTAGCGCGCTCGCCTGGCATGCGTGCGGCCCAGGTTCGATCCTCAGCACCACATACAAAACAAAGATGTTGTATCTGCCGATAACTAAAAAATAAATATTAAAATTCTCTCTCTCTCTCTCTCCTCTCTCACTCTCTCTTTAAAAAAAAAAAAAAATATTTACTGTGTTTCATATAAAGTTAATGTATAGTTTTGAGATCTAAAATCTCCTAGGCTGTTTTACTTTTTAAACAACATAGATCATACGCCCTACAAACAACCCAGTTGTATACAAAATAGTTATTGTATTCCATGCAATGAAAAATCATATTTATTCTAAATATTTGCCCATCCCTAATGTATTTGTGTTTGGTTTCTGTCCAACAGTAGTACTCGTGTCATACTCTTCCAAACAGTAAAGAGGAACAAATCGATGTAGATGCAGAAAAGACAAGATGGAAAGAAGCTGATTTGGGTGTTGAAGAAATGTGTAATTTACATTTGCTTTTTGCTTAGGAACTCTGTGTACCTAGATTGATATAGTGATTTTATATGCCACTAAATTCAGTTTTAAGAAAGATTGTTAGATTCAAGGCAACCTGATGCCTTATAATATTTCTTATCCAACAGCCAAGTCAACTGTTTTCATATCAAATCCATCCCAGCCTCTTTCTCCATCCACAGATCATCCATTCTTTTGACTGCCCAGTACTGAGCTGTCAATCAATTCTTTATTACCTTGTTCCTATTTCACACTGCCCTGTCCTCCAACTTTTTACCCAATCTAATTTGTTGGTATTCTGCAACAATACATATTCCATTCTGTCCATGCACTTCTCTTTATTTTGCCTACATATATCAAGCTCTTTATACTATGTTTATTTTCACTCCAAAGAAAAAAAAAAGACTACTGGTATTTTAAAATTTGTACTAGCCTCTGTTCCTCATAAAAATTTCTCCAACAACCACATTCATTGCTATGTTTACATAATATTTTGAAAGCCAATGACAAAGTTTTTAAATACTTCAGGACATGTTATGAACTAGATAGTAGTTGTATTTAGTTTTGAGTCTTCAAATTGGAGGATGGGTCAATGCCTTTTACTCCTTCAGGTTGTTAATATCAGCACTCCTAAGTAAAATGTAAATATAATTTTCCTTCCTTAGGCTTAATCTTTGTCTGACGTTGACATTCTATACTTCTTATAGAATTAGATTATAGTCATCTTTATTTGTGGAAATTTTCAATAAGACCAGAATGATAACACCAAAATTCAGTGTACAGGGAAAAATGTCATATCCCTGTGTGTGCATGCTTACACATGCAGGCTTGTGTGAAAGCAGAGACAGGGGCAGAAAGGTGTTTATTAGCTACTGATTAAATGTAATACTAGTTATTGAAATTAAAGGTTACTATTTCCTCATGAATTGCTTTTGGAAAGTTATGATTTTTAGGATTTTTGTCCTTTTGTACACATTTTCAAATATGTTAGCATAAATTTATTCATAATATGTGTTTGCTGTCTTTTTCACTGCATATTTGGAGATAATAAGTCTTCCTACTAATTTATAATATGTTTATGATTTAACTTTTTCCCCTTGATATATCTCATTAGAGTCTTGCTACTGTTCCCAAAGAATGAACCTTTAACTTAGTTATTTTCACTTTTAATATCATTTTTTGTCACAGATTTCTCATTCAGAAACTCTTGATACTCTTCCATTCACATTATTTTCATTTTATTATAATGCCATTTTTTCTAAGAATTTTTGTGTTTGCTTCATTATCAGTCTTTCTGCTTTTTTTTTTTTTTTTCCTTTTTTTGCGGTGCTGGGGATTGAACCAAGGACCTGTGTACACGAGGCAAGCACTCTACCAACTGAGCTACATCCCCAGCCCCACTGCTATTCTTTAAAATTGTAATTGACAATTGTATAAATTAAAAGGGTGCACTGTGATGCCTTTTTTCTTAGTGCAATACATTTTATGTCTCATAATTTATACTTCCACCAATTTTTTTATTTATTGCTGGTTTTGTCCAATTTTTTATACAATTTTTGCACCCATTTGACTTTAGGTAGTCTGCTCTAAATTTGCTAGTGCTGATAAAATTGATGTTGTGCATGAGTCTTTTCATACTCTTCAAGAATAGAAGTTCAGTTCAAAGGGAAATGGAAGGAATGGATGGAGGGATAGGAAAAGAAAAGACAGTGAAATGAATCTGACATAACTTTCCTAAGTACATATTTTTATGTACATCTTTAGGAAAGATTTTGTGATACAGGTTTGAAGGTCACATGGTTAAAGCCTATGCAGCTTTACTAGATATTGCCAAATTCCTCTCCATGGATGTGGAAATCATACACAGTCAGATATGAGATCTTTGGAATTTTGCCAGTGATAGATGAGAATTTGTATCTCAATAGTTTTTCTTTCTTTGAACTGTTACTTCATATTTCTAGCAAGTATAATTAGGGTTGCTGGTAGTTTTAATTCCCTGTTTTCAGAGACTTACTTAGATTTGTTGCATATTATTTTTAAAGCTTTGAGAATGTAGAAATGTTTTCTGATTGTCATTTATCCTTCTTACTTTGTTTATTGAACTTCATGTCAAACAAATATTTTTTTCGGTATAAGAATATTCACCCCTATGTTCTCAGAGATACTCTGTGCTACTGACCAGGTGGTTGACAGGAAACCACCATCATCACTTAAGAGTGATGCCCTTGCTTTGTTACACTTTATATTTCTTCAGACAATCCTGAGGTATCCCGCAGATGTCTCAAAAACATTATGACTTACTTTGAGCATTGCAAAATCAACTGAGCTAACCAGATAAGATGATGCAGCCCTGAGCAAGAAGTTGAGAGGTGTCTGAGAAGCCCTAGAGGGCAACAAGGAGCTACAGCACCAACCTCCCCCTCCCTGGGTTAAGTCATCACCCATTTTACCAGAACTCTTACCTGAGCACTGATAGTATGTACTACACAAATAATAATTGTGTTGCCTTTTATCTTTATGTTTTGATTATAAAGTGGTTTATTGATCATTTTTAATGACTATAGACCAGATTGTTTTACTTTTATGATAGGAGAGTTGATAATGTCTCTACATGTGAATGTAAACTAGAAACAGGATACACAGTGTTTTTCTGATAGAGGTGGGACTGCATGTCTATGACATCCCAGTGAGCACAGGGATGTCAGGCTCCAGCGTTGGGCTCCCTCCCCTCATTGTATGAACCCATTCTTTCCTCCTAGTTCCAAAGATGCATCTCACCAACAAGCCACACAGTGCATACTTTCCTAAGGCCCAGTTGGCAACTAAATGAGAACACTCAGAGCTCAGCTCTCAAGTTTCCGAGCTTTCTTAACTGCTTCCATGGGGCATTTCCCAGGGAAGGATTAGCCCCTCACCCTTGCCTCTGGCCCCGGGGCAGGACCTTCTAGAAGGGCTCAGCTGCCCAGAGCCCATTCAACATATACGTTAAGTGTTCCCTTGACTCATTGGGGACACACAGCTCCCCATGCCTCTAGATCAATTGGAAAGCCATACTATAAGTACCCAGTGACTGCAAAAGGGGAGTTTGTCAGAGCATTTATTCCAGATCCTGTAAACCCTGTATTTCTTCCAGGTGGTCTCCACTGCCATATGAAGCCCTTTTCATCAGAGGAAGCTGGTGCTGTCTGCCTGTAATTTCAAGATGTCTCTTACCTCAGCCAGTGTACTGAGCAAATTGACTTAATCTTTGGTACAGAGGCACATAATCACCGCTTTGCAGGCTTATAATACCTAGTGTGCCTAAGATTCCTGCACAGAGAATATTCTGTTTGGAGACCTGGGAGAGAGTAGGAAAAGAATGGCTAAACAGAAGGAAGACCCCACTGGCCATGGAGAAGCAGGTCCATCAAAACAGGGACCCCAAATTGTTCTGGGAATCTTAGTTCATATTTAGGGCTCTGGTGGTCTGTGTAGGTTTCTCTTCTTTTGCACCCAGGCCTGGGGCTCTGCAAACATCCATGCCAGAGCTGTGAAGACAGATCCAATAAGAAACCCAAACCTAATGCAAGAGCTCCTGCCCCCAGCAATCTGCTATCGTGAGCTCACACAGCTCCAATCAAGATTTTCCGCCATCTGCAAAAGAGAGGTCCAGCCTCATGCCACTCTGTGCTGCCCCTTAGATCCTCCAAAAATATGAGCAAACAAGGTCCCAGGACTCCCTCTTAGCTTCAGAATTTTCCCACAGGAAGACTCAGTGTGAGAAGGTGGCAAACCCAACCAAGAAGGCAAGTGATAACTTCAAAAAATTTCACAACCAAGCCTGATAGTTCTGAGAAAACAATGTTCCTCTACTGTCACCCTCTGATGTTGCCACCAAGCCCCAGAGTTTGGTTTACCTGTCACTGCACAAGAACTAGATCAATGTAAGAAGACCGTGCTCCATCACATCAACAATACATTGAGGGCTGAGTCCTGAGCCATTTGAGACTACAGCACCATGCAACCTTCCTGCTGTTTCTCACTGCCTGCCGCAGGACCTTCTCTGCCTCCTGCCTCTCCAGTGCCCAGCACAAATGCACAGCAGAGGAGGTGCAGAAGAAAGTAGCATTCCCTAGGCCCAGGGATCTGCTGCAGTGGCTACCACTGTGCACCCTGTGTCTGGGAGCAAGAACACCTCTGAGCTTACTCTTCCCCCCCCCGTGGAACCCTTTCCAGGCCCATGTTCATACTCCCTGCCCTCAACCCAGCTCACCTTGTTGACCCCGGCCTTCCTCCCCATTTTCAGGAAGAGGCAGATTTGATCTGTTCCTCATGGGCCCAAGCCCCTGCAGCCTGCTCTGTCTCCTACATCAAGTAAGGAGTACATCATAAGACCAACATCTGTCCTGTCTACTAGTTAACCTCTAGGGCCTTTCCCCACTACCTGTCCAAGCCAATGTGTGGACAACTCTGAATGGGGCAAACCCAGGCCCTTTGCATTCCAGGCCCTCAGCCACAGTACAGAATGTGTGTAGACTCTTCTGTCTCCTCCCAGAAATCACCTCCCACCTCAGATCTTAGTGCACTCTTCTCCCTCAGCCTAATTTCTGTATCTGCCATTAGTTCCAGCATCTTGCACATCCCATCTTCTGGACAGGATCCCTAGCCACACCTGACTTTTGAGTCAGCTCCATGGATACCACTCTCCCTACCCATCCTCTAATCTTGAGGCCTCCAGATGGCTTCATTGGGAGCCTCCTGCCCTCCTTGGTCCAGGCACTTCTGATGCCCCCAGTGGCAGTACAGCTGCAGCTATGGACATCTCCAATCTGCCTTCCCAAGATTCTGCTGCCCACCCCCCAAGTTGGAAACTTCCCTTTAGCCCTGGAGACACTATCCAGACCACATTTGGGGCCTCTGATGAGCAGCAACACTGAGCCACCACATTTGTTTAAGAGGCCTGGCAGCACCAACTATATCAGATCCAGCTGTGGCCCCAAAATCTACCCCAGGTCTTCCAGCCTTGGCAGCACAACACATTCAGTGCTTGGGGATTTGTTACCCACAGATAATATCCTCAAGCACCTATAGCAGCACCCAGTCCATCTTTACTGTCACCTCTGTATTCCCTCATGACACATCTACTGCATGTTCTGTCCCTGCTGCACAAATGCCCTGTAGTTTGACCTGGATGTGGCCCAACAGTTGGCAACCCTGCTTGAAATTTCCTGACACAAGCCTAGACCCTGGCAAGGTTTGCAGTTTCAGCACACCAATGGGTTTTGGGAGAAAAGAGTTGTCCCCAGATATGATCACCTTTGCATCATTGAGCAACTGCTTGGATAGTAGAGAGATTCCAAGAACCAAACACTGTTATGGGGAAAACCTGGACCTGAACACCTGTGGCCATTCTAGCTGAAGTTTCTCCATGGTGACCATGGGACTAAACACTTATGATAACCCTGTGCTTTAAGCCACTGGCGGCCCTACTTTTTGTTCTATCCCTGCCTAAGGAAAAAAAAATCCTAATTTTTCAATCAGGGACAAGTGCCGCTGCAAATAAGGCTACCCCTAGTTGAAGTCCTTGAAGGCCTAGAACCCTGGAAATCCTACTTTTGGGATAAACAAAGATAGGAGTATCCCAGTCTTTAGGGTGGGCCACTTTGCCATCTGTACAAGGCTTTGTTGGAGATAAAACTTCTGGGTCATTCACCAGATGACCTTCTCTGAGCCACGATCCTCTCCCTCAGGGTCTAAGAGGTAGATACTGACCTAAGAGTAGAGGATGCAGGACAGTAGCCAGTGTTCACTTCCTCCCAAGGTGGACTCATATGAGCCCTAACTTTTGTGATCCTGTGACATACTGGAGACTTAAGATATCCAGAATTCCATTCCTATCCACTTCTCTGCAGGTTTGCCCTCAAAGATGGATGGTTTGGGGCTGCTATTTTGTTCAATCCAGTGGTTGAGTTCTCATGAATTTAGGCAGAGGCTTTTGACCCACTTCCCTCCAGTCTTAAAGCAGACAGGCATTCCTGGTCCCTATATTTGACTCCTCTCCCCATTTCCCTCCCAGAATTCTTGTGATTCTTTTATGCAACTTGTATATTAAAGCCTTGTTTGGGTCCTTTATATTATTTCTTTATATTATTCTCAAGGATGTGTGAGATAACAATGGTTTGTATCAGTGGTAACCTAGGAGGCCAGACCTATCTGCTTAAGAGTTTTCATGACCCAGTTGATGGGGTGCTGTTAGTAGCCCACTCAATGGCTACAAGGACTGACACTTGTATATTAAAATGTATTTTGAGTTTAAAAGATGATGGTCCACGATCAAGTGTACCCAGGAGAAGGGTTTGAGGGAAGATTTATGCTCACTCTTCAACAGCCACCCACATGACTAATCTAGAATGAATTGCATCATCCCTCAGGTCCACCAGGTGTCCACAGTCTTCTATATTTAGTCTTAATGTAGTGATTTCTGTTTTGACTCTTGTTTTTAATGAGTCTTAGGCCAGTAACAAGCATGAGCAGCTCACCCGAAGAGCATGGGCCCGGCATCAAAGCTCCTGGGCCAGAAAGAACAAAGACTTCTGCTCTGTAACCAAAGAAAATGGTCATTCTAGGATATAATCTCCTTGAGAGATTTCTACCAATTTGCTTATCAAAAAAAAAAAAAACAGAAGCCTCCCCTGAATACACATCTTCCCTTTTCTAAAATTAGGGATAGAAGGGAATAAAAAGCTAAATGACTTCCAGTCCAATACATCTGGATCTTTAAGATCATCACTCTTATCCTCACAATAAGAAGAAAGATTGACAATTAATAACTATCCTCCTTAGATGCATAAAAGAATTTGAGATCAAGGTGTAAAAAGATGCTCCAAAAGTTAAAGAGACATCTTAACTGAACAGAGGCCTCTGGTTAACATTTCACAGATGGGAGGGCGGGGAGTGTCCATCGTGGAGTTTTACCTCTAGCAGCCCTACCACATTTTCAAGGGGAGGATCAAAGTAGAATTCCCGCATTCTTACTTTAGAGGGGAAAAGTAACCATCTTAAAATACACCCGGAGCATCTTGTTCTTATGTGTGTAAGTCTACCCTCAGAGGAAACTACTTCACCAGGGCCTATCCATCTTAGGTTCTTTCTACCAGAGCTTCGGAGAAAGGAAAAATATCCAGATCTGTCTGCCTCCTGAGGAGAATAGGAATAGTCAGCTTCAGCCTCCTCTGCTCTTATGTAAGAGATGGGGGGAAATAGCTGAAAAGTTCTTGAGAAGGTTAAAAAACAATTATATAGGATCTTCAGTGATTCTATACTGTCAGAGTTCTTAGCCTCTGACACCTACCGCAAGCAGCCAAAGTAAACATGGACTCTTAGAATCTCACACTAAAGGCCTATTTACCTCAATTGTTTTTACCCACCACTTCATGGCTGGCTCTCAACAAGAAAACTATCAGGAATACTGAAAGTCAAAAACAAGCTTTGAAGAGACAGAGCAAGCATCAGAACCAGACTCACATATGACAGATTTTGAATGATCATACGAGTAATATCAAACAACTATGATCCATATATGCTAAAGGAAGAAGTATTAAACATGCATATTAATGGAAAGAAAATAATTTGAAGAGCAAGCCTAAGATCCAGGTTCAGATATGGGAAAGATTTGGATTTGTAAGTGCAGTAATTTAAAACTGCTATGATAAACATTTTGATAGATCTAATGAAAAGACAGCATCCAAGAACTGATGAATAATGTAAGCAAGGAGAAAGAAACAAAGAAATTATCAAAAAGAAATGCTATCATAAGTGGGAAATGCCTTGTGTGGGCTCCTCAGTGGCTCTGGACAGTTTAGAGAAAAGAATCTGTGAGCCTAAAGATATGTCCATGGAAACTTCTCAAGCTTAACATCAAGAGGAAAAAAGACTGGAGGGAATAAACAAAATCTTTTTTAAAAAAAGATATAACATCTTTGTAAGCTTCGTAAATGCCATACTAGAAGAAAAGGAGCAAAAGTATGCCAAGTGATAATAGCTGATAAGTATTCTTTGAGATACATCAAACTACAGATCCAGGAATCTCAGAAAATACCAAGAAGGATAAATACCAAAACACTGACAGCACAGTATGTCATCTTTAAACTTCAGAAAATCAGAAACAAAAAAGAAAAGTATGAAAGAATCCAGATAGGGAGAAATAATCTTATTTGTAGAAGAACTAGATGCAAATTATATTATACTTCTCTGCAGAACACATTCAACCAAGAAAATGGAAGGAAATATTTTAAGTGTTGAAAGAAAAAAAAGAAGAATAATGCCCTAGAGTTTCATATCTAATGAAACTAGTCTTCAAAGATAAAGAAGAAATAAAGGCCATATAAGATAAGCAAAAATGAAATTGTTACCAATAAAACTGCCTTGCAAGAAGAAGAAAAATGATATAGGCCAGAAACTTGGGTCTATATGAAAAAAGAATTAGAAAAGCAATACATAAATAACTGAAATAAAATATTTACTTTTTTCTAATTCTTAATTGATCTAGAGATATCAAAAGAATATCAAAAATTCATTTTGTGATGATATTTAAAGGTAAGTGAAATGTATGACAACAATTTTGTAAGGGACCCCCTAGGGAGGCATTTACCATACTTTCTCATAGGCAACTCCACTAACTATGGATCAATGTAGTGTTATTTAAATGTGAATTTAGTTTACTTGCAAATTTATATTGTGAACTCTAGGTAAGCCTTGGAAAATTAAAAATAAGTATAATTTATATATTAAAGGGAGAGAGAAAATGGAAACACATAAAATGCTCAATTAAAACTAGAGAAGGCAGAAACTAAAGGGGGAAGGATGTGAAAAACAAAAAAACAAGGACAAATTAATCCAACTATATCAATAATCATTTAATTTTTAATAATTTGTTCATATAAAACTATCACAAAAATATGATTTCTAATTTCTAAGTTTATATTGTTACACTTTACATATTATAAGTCATAAAAGTCACCTTTCTCCTTGATGTAAAGTGGAGTTTTTAGAAAGTGTCTAAGATCATCTCTGGTTCTTAGATTCTGTGGTTCCCCATCAATAAGTATTCACAATAGCCTTCAAACCTCAGATTAAAAACTAGCTTCCTCATGATATATCTGCATGGATTTGTTGTTCTAAGGCTGCAACCAACTTTTGTCAATACTATGTACACAAATTGTAGCTAATGATTTGGCTATTTATTCTGCTAAATGGACCACAAAGGACAGAGCTGGGTTTTTTTTTAAATAGTCCCTTTAAACATGAATGGACTAAATGTAACAATTAAAAGATAGTCTGTATGAATGGATTCAGCAACAACAACAACAAGGCCCAATTATATGTTACACACAAAAATTCCACCTTAAATATAAAAACATACTTTAAAAGTAAAGGGATGGAAAAGACATGCCTGCTATGCTAACCAAAATCAAAAGAAACCTGGAATCACTATGATAATTTCAGAGATAGCAGACTTCAGTATAAAGGATAAAGGGACTATTACATAATGATAAAAGGCCAATTCCCTAGGAATTGATAAGTCTTAAATATACATACGCTCAACATTTTATCAAAATAGGTGAGGCAAAAACTGATAGAATTTCAAAGAGAGGGAGACAAATTCACTATTAGAATTGGAGGCTTAAGCACCACCCTCTTCATTGCTGATAAATGCTACATGCAACAAAAAAAAAGAGAGAGAGAGAGAATATAGTTTCACTGAACAGCATCACCATCACCTGGATCTAATCAACACATATACAGTACTACATTCATCGAAAGCAGAATATTCATTCTTCTCAAGCCCACATAGAACATTAACCAAAATAACAATATACAAAATACATTCTTAGATCAAAATGGACTTTTAAAAAAAAACTGGTGATTGAACTCAGGGGTGCTTTCCCACAGAATCATATCTCCAGCCCTTTATTTTAAATATTTTATCTAGAAACAGGTTATCACTAAGTTGTTCAGGGACTTGCTAAGTTGCTGAGACTGGGGTTGAACTCATGATCCTCCTGCCTCAGGCCCCCAAGCCATTGAGATTACAGGTGTTCACCACCACACCCCAGCTTGATTCAATTTTTTAATGCAATGCTGGGGGAACAAATCCAAGGCTTGCACATACTAAGCAAGCACTCTACCACTGAACTACATGCCCAGGCTCAAAATGCGCTTCAAGCAAAAAAACACAAAGATAAATGGAAAATACCAAATATTTTTGAGATTAAGCAATACTTTTTTAAATGAATAAAAAAAACCTTAAGAATAATTTTAAATATTTTCCACTAAGTGAAAATGAATATAAAACTGTGTGAATGTGATCAAAGTAGTGCTTACAAGGAAAATTTTTAGCATTGAGTGCATATATTAGAAAAGAAGAAGACCTGAAATCTTTAATCAAAGCTTCCACCTTAGGAAACTAGTTCAAAAGACCAAGGGAGAACCTGGAATGCCTTTTATTACTAGACTTGAAAGGCACAGTCACCCTCACCATGTTCTATTCACCATACAGGCCAGCCATGTGGCCATTGGCATCTCTCACTGGATCCTTGGGATCCACCCTCACTGGTTCCTTTCTCTGCAAAACATTTTCCACCCCAAACCTTGGGTTCTCTCTCTAGTTTAGCACTGTCTATAGAACGTCCTGTGGTGATGGAAATGTCTTATGTCTGTGCTATCCAGTAGGGTAGACACATGGGAGATAATGAGACCTTGAAATGAGGCGCATGTGGCTGAGGAAATGAATTTCAATTTGATTAATCTTTTACAGCAGCACTCTATAGAGGGAGATGCTGCTGACCATTCCCCATGGAGTTGAAATCCCTTCATGGCTTCCCAGCACCTTCAGGATCAAGTCCAACCTCCTACAATGACCTACAAGGCTCAGTATCATTCAACTCTGACTCCCTACCTGTTCCACTGCCTGCTTGGAGTTTGTGGAAACCAGAGAGCTCTGCCTAACCCTCAGGTCTTTACAGCAGCTTCTCCCTCCACCCAAAACACTCTTTCTCCAACTCCTCATACAAAACCCACCCATTTCTTCACCTCATTCTTAAGACTTCTAAATCAGGGGTCCCTACTGGACTTCTATGAACAGGTCTCTCTCTCCTCCCTGTGGTTTGGAAACTTTGGGTCCTGATGTTCAACTTCCCACCAGAAATGATCCCCAAGATCTCCCAAGGGTAATGCAGGAAGGAGACCCCAGAAAGTTGAAGGGCTCTGACCAACAAGGAGGACCTACCCAGGGTCTGGGGAGGAGGCAAGACCCATTTCTTCCACTCTCATTGACTTATGGTCTCAGTTTTCATGTTAATAAAATGGTAATAACAAAGAGTAGCATCGCTAGGAAAGTTACTAAGGCAAGTTAGATTCTGCAAAACCACAAGGAGCTCCCCAATTGAAGTTTGAGTGGAAGAAAGGAGACGGGTTGTATGGACTTAATACTTCCATTATAATCCCATAGGTGGAGCCCTCCTCCCATGGAAATGAATTTTTTCTGTTTTAGGAAGGGAAGATCAATCTCTGAGCAGAGCTAAGGGAGGATCAGAGTGGGCCAGGAATTCACAAGGCGGCACAGGGCAATTGTGTGGCAGTACCAAAAATACAACTCAGCAGATGTTCCATAATTAACTGCCTGGAACCTGTGGGTGCATTAGAGAGGAGGGAGGTGGCCCCCAAAGGTGATCACATCTTTTCCAGTGGGGGATTCTTCCTGTCAGAACTTGGAAACTTGCCTGGGACAATTTGACGCTGAGACACCTCCCTGTTCCCCCTGAGGGGTGTGCAGGAGATCTTGCACCTCCAGGCACTCAAGGCCTGCAGCCAAGTCTCTCCTCCCGGAGACAGGAGGGTGCCAGGAGCTGCAGGCAGAGAGTTTTCATTCATGCAGGGAAGAGCCAGTGTGCAGAGTATACAAGATGGGACTGGCTGTGGAGATTCCAGGTCAACGCCTGGGGTCTGGTGTGGTCCCAGGGAGTCTCCAGGGAGAATACTTGTGGGTTCTACATGGGTCAGGCTGCCCAGTGTGGACCACAGTTCAGCAGGGTGCACTTTTGGTGGGGCTGTGGGAAGAGAGGCCTGCCCCACCCCTTGGGGATCTGGATGCATTCCTGATACTCATTTGTTTGCACAGGGAAAGGTTACTGCCAACAGTAGTCCTGGTGGGGAAGGAGTGGTATTGTGACACCTCTCCCTTTTCTCTGTCGAGGGGAGGGAGAATGAACTCCCCAAACCACAGAAAGGCATTGTGCTTCCTTGGACTGGCCACTGTCTGCTCCTTCCTTTGATAAACAGATCTGGGAATGAGAAAAAGACCCTTTCTCCCACCATTGTGGGTTTCAAAGAGCAAGTGGCTTTACCTCTCTGAGCCTCAGTTTCCTCATGTGTAAAATGGAGATGATAATGATGCTACTGCTTTTGATTTAATGAGTAAACCAGTAAAGCACTTGGCATGCAATAGACCCTCATCAAGTAAAGCACTTGGCATCCAATAGACCCTCAGCAAGTAAAGCGCTTGGAATCCAGTAGACCCTCAGCAAAGGGAGCTGTCACTGGTGAAACCCCCTATCCATCCCACTCCCCAGCCCACAGGAGATTTCTGCCAGGTCTTTCATGAAACCCAGCCCTGCTGGTTGTTTTGGTATTGGGAAGGGAGAATGGCTAAGGCCACAGCTGGAACCAGCAAGATATAGGCTCCATGACCTTAGACAAGTCACTCCCTCTCTCTAGGCCTCAGTATTCCCATCTGTGGAAGACATTTTAGTAGCATTCGATTGTCTTGGAGTTGCCAGTGTTTTCCCCACAAAACTTGATTTAAAACATCATACTTTTTAATACTACTTGATTAAAAAATGTCATTTTTTTTTCTCCCAGACAAGCCTCACATTACAAGATTGCCCTAGAAATCCCTAATGTCTAGAACAAAGTTTCCCAGTGGTGCTTGATAGGGAATCTGCTTATGAGTGATTAAATGTTAAAATGGGAAATACCAAGACCTAGGGCTCTAGAAATCTACAGACAACTGCCCAGTGGATTCCATGGAAGGTGGCAGGGCTGGGGACCATGGGCTGGAGTTTACAAGGCAAAAAATATGAAAGGGCAGAAGGAATTTACAAGAGTAGTGAGGCCACATGAGGATCATCACTGGAGTCCAGCTATGGCCATCTGCACAATGACACAATGATTTTTTTTAACTCTCTTTCCAAGTGGGAATGAGCAGGATGCCAGGGTCATGGCTAGAGTGAGCTCTGCTCTGTATGGACACCTTAAGAGATGTCCAAAGATGTGGAATTACTTCCCATTCTGTTGCTTCTCCAACTACGGTGACATGTCAGGCACTTTCCTTTGTGGAAGTTGGTGAGAGGCAGAGACCAAAACTTGAAGGACCAGCTAAAGGTGTGGCCAGACACAGAAAGGCTCCCAAGACTTGTTCCTCCTGGGACCAGGGCAGGGACCATTTTTAATTTTCACCTGCTCTGGAAAGTTACCTACTATGATTTGGATTTGAGGTGTCCCCCAAAAGCTCATGTGAGAGACAATGCAGGAACGAACATTCATAGATAAAATTATTAGACTGTGAGAGCTATAACCTAATCCGTGGTTTCATCTAATTGATGGGTTAATAATTTGAAAGGACTACTCTTCTGGGTGGGGTAACTGTGGGCAGGAAGGGGATGGCTGGAGGAAGTCGGTCACGGGGAGCATGGTTTTGAGCATTATATTTTGTCTCTGGCTCCTCATTCTCTCTCTGCTTCCTGGCTGCCGTGGACTGAGCAGCTTTCTTCCATCATGTCCTTCCATCATGATGTTCTGCCTCACCTCAGGCCCAGACCTGAGGGATTGGCTGACCATGGACCATGAGCCCCAAATTAACTCTTCCTCCTCTAAGTTGTTCTTGTCAGGCATTTTAGTGATAGCAAGAAAAAGTTGTCTAACACACCTGTCAACCAGCCTTTAGGTAGACACCATTAATGAACAGTTGTTTGACTGAGAAACACATTTAAGATGAAGACTGTGTGGTACCACTCAGCCAGGGCTGATGCAGCATCCTCTAGTTACAGGAAAGTCAAGGGGCATAAACCCCAGTGAAGGGTGAGCCCAACACAGTAAAGGGGGCTAATCCCACACTCCAGTTGGTCCTTATTCCTCCACTATGTGGTCTGGAGGATATTACTTGACAATGTCTCTGACATGTCTTAGAATCATCATCATCCCCAAGCTCTGTGTTCTCCTGCTCCTTGGGGGAGGGATCTTGACCCTGGCCGGTCACTGCCAGGCCAGGAACTTTGTCCTCCTTTATCTCTGAGCTAAGTTCTGGGCATTCTGTCTTGGCAAGCCTGAACATCTAATAAGTACCCTCCTGTGGTGGGGTATCACTCAGGTGTGGAGAGATTTCATCCTCACCTCAGCCAGTTACCTGCCCAGGCTCTGATTCAGAGTCAAGAGCAGGAAGGTGGGCTCCTGAAGACAGCATTGTGTGTGCCCCCCACCTCTCACTCCTCTGAGGGTGTCTAGACAGGGATTTTCAGGCCCTGCTCATTGCCTCTGTTTACATTTGGCCCTGCTGGAACTCTGTCTGGGCCTGGATGTTGACCTCATTGTTTTAGTGTTTCCAGGGATCACAGAGTGTCTGGCCCTTCTGCATGATCCCAGGGCCCACCTATAAATGAGTGATTGGATCAGGACAGCAAACTCCTCTATAAGGGAATATCAGGGGACAGAGATCAAGTCTTTTCTCATTTTTGCACTCCAGGTATGCACTTATACAGTTTGGTAGCCACTACTTAGATGGCTGTTTGTAACTGTTTTGTTAACCAATTGATTAGTTAATTACATTAAGACATTCAATCCTTTGAACACACTAGTCACATTTCAAGTGCCCCATGGAGTTGTAAATGCCAATAGCCACAGTATTTGAAAATGCAAAGACAGCATTCCCATCCTCAGAGAACACTCTCTTGGACCTCTGACATAAACCTGCCCTGGGGTCTGTTCGTTGAATTCATCTAACAACAATGTGAGCCCACCACAGTTGGAATTTCAGGTGGGTAAGACGGAAGTTGAGAACTATAATGACTATGGGGAAGTAATAAGTTCAAAGGTAATTCCTATGACTTCTCTTCCTCATATAAAGGTTTGGAGCTGTTGGCCTTTTGCCTCCACAGATCCAGGGAGGGTGTGAGCACTCAGGGAAATGAGCAGGGTGATGTGTGAGCCATTGTGACCTCCACTAGTGTCGGAAGGAGTGCCACTCTCCCATGACTTATTGTTTCTATTTGTTGTTTAATAGAGGGGCTCCTGCAGTGCCTCTGTGACCCCAACAATGAGGAAGACTCTCCAGGTAGATGAACAACACTCCAAGCAGGGCCCAATGGAAACGGGTGGCTGGAGCAGTCAGGTTGTGCCTGCTGCTTTGGAGACTGAGGAAGGGGGGTATGAAATCAGAAAGAAAAAGGAAATGTGTGGGGTTTTTTTTTTTTTTTTTGTCTTTTCATAATTCAAATGCCTAATAGTCAGAGGCATTGTGCCTTTGAGCTCCGATTATGCTGGCCTGGCATCTTCTTGTGTGGGTAGTTAAAAGATGATATTTTGCAGAAGGCTTGATCTTTCCCAATTTTGTCACAACAAACATCAAACGCCTAGGTTAGTGGTTTGGTAGCACCTTTTGGGAATTGAGCACAAGAGAATTAGGGTTTGGGGTGTTGACCCATAAAGTAAGGAATCTGGCGAGGCAGGACTCTCTCACCTCTAACACATGCAAGTGATGAGGAGTCAACACTCCCTCTTTGACATTTAAGACTTGCACCAGCACCTTTTGTTCCATCTACACTGTCTGCTCCTGGACCTTAGGGAAGTGCCAGGGCTGGGTGTATTAAGGAATAAATCCTCTAGGATTACAGTTATATTCCATCAGCAGAGAGAAATGAAGGAAAAACATACCTTTGTCTATATCCCCCTCCATACTTGACCAAGGCTAATGCTTAGCCTTGAATTATGAGGCCTGCATATCAGTTGCCCCTCAAGCCCTTCCAAAGCCAGGCAGGAATGCTAGAGAATATGTGAAAAGGGCCTGCTGGGCTTGCTATGCACTAGCCCTCACAGTCCTACTGGCTCCACCTCCTGGAAGTGAACATCCCCAGGTTGGAAACTTTGGACAACAGGGCCAGGAAGTCACTGCTTCTTTCAGACACACTGCTCCAGTCAGATAGTGCTGCTGTGTGCCTACACTAAAGCCAGGCTCCTGCCTGTTCCCTGTCCTCCGGCCGATCAGGTACCCTTTTTTTTTTCCCAGTCTATTCATGGCTCAGTGCAAACTCTAGCAGGCTCCATTTTTTTTATATAGCTCTAACTCTCCTTGCCTCACTCACATATGAAAGCACTTTAGACAAAGTCATTTTACCTCTCAACTTGTGTGCACAATCACTAATAAAAATGGATGGGGTTGGGGTGAGGATTCAATTTTTTCCAAGTACCTAAAATCATCTCAGGCATGAAACAGTAAATCAAAACGTGCAATTGTTTGTCATTAACTGCACAAGACCCAGCACAGTCCCGGGTCCATGGCAAATGTTCCTGAAGAGGGAAAAAGATTGATTTCTTGGAGTAGAGGGAGTCTCTCTCCTCAATATTTCCTCTCAGGTTCTTACATCAGAGAGCAGTCATGGCTGGTGGAGATCAACAAGGAGAAAGGAAATGGGCACGACTCAGGAGAAAGAAAACAGGCAGTGAAGGAAGCCGAGAGGGAGGGGAGTCAGTGTCACACACACAACATCATGGAGACAGTGACTGCCTTTTGGATGGTCAGGACGAAACAGTAATCCCTTTGTTGCTCACAGTTATGGCATTGAAAGTCTGGGAAAGTGTGTAGATCAGAGACCCACTCTCTCATTGCAGAGGGAAAGTGATCCAGGCCCGGGAGAGGAATGTAGAGTTGAAGAAACAGTCCTGAGGTCAGGTGACACAGGAGCTGCTGGCAGGGACACAAGTTTTCCCCTCAACGCTCTCACCACTTCTTTTTTCATCACTGTTACTGCTCCTGAGCATTCAGATTACTTTATGCACAGTGAAGTCCAAAAGAGAGAACAACCTGCCTGCAATTTAGATACTCTTTCATACCCTTTTTATTATCCTGATTTATGAGCTCCTGTTTTGAGTTCTTCCCTGTTTCCTATTTCCATCTTTTATGATTCTCATCCTGAAGCACCTGGTCTCAACTCAAGGCAATTGAGATCCTTGGCTATTCACTGGCTATAAATCTCCCTCCAATCCTCCTATTTCTTAGCATTACCCAAACTGTACCATTGAAATGTGCTGAGCAGTGCTGCACGGACACGTAGGAAGCTGAACTGGGTGTCAGAAGAGCTAGACCCCATCCACTTGGATGAGGGCCTAGTAAACTCTATTCTAACTCTGCACACCCCACATTTCAGGGTTCTCCTGCACTGGGTAATTCTGGACCTGCACAATTATTTTCTTCCTTCCATATGTCAAGAAATTCCCTTTATCTGGAGTCCATAGAGAGCAGCAAGGATTTCAGTGGATACCAAGAAAAGGAAGAATAATGTGTGGAAAAGATAGATGCAGGGCAAGGCCAATGAGTGCACATGGTCTCCAGAGATTGCCAAACCTTGTTTTTGGTATATCACAAAACCCAGCAAAACTGGGGAGAACACTGGGTGACTGCTGGTATGTGTAAGCACACAAGAGGATAATAAAAATCCATGCAAGAAAAAAATGCCCTGAGAACATATCCCAAGGACTGTATACCCATCCCAGAAGCTTCTAAGGACGCCACCCCGACCCCAATGACTCCTTGGTTTGGAGAACATGGATGTAGGTGGCCAGAAGGCCATGGCATATGCAGTGCGGCTGAGACTGCATGTCTTTTTTAAAAGTGCTTCCAGATTTCAATGTCTTGCTCTGCAGGACTCAACCTTAAACTACTAGCCTTCTTAAAATTCAGCAGGAAGTTTAGTGCCAATGTCCTTTGCCATTGGGAGTGGTGAACAATGTGGGGTGGCCTTGACCACCTTCTTCCAGGACTCCTGGATAAAATCACAAGATGGAGAGAGGCACAACCCATGCAGTGATTTCTCCAGTACTGGATGGCTCTGGACACGCACAATTATTTTCTTCCAGGTGTCAAGGAATTCTGTTCTTTTGGAGTCCACAGACAGTAACAAGAATTCCAATTGATATGAAATGGAAGAGCATTGAGTGTGGAGAAGGTAGATGGAGGGTAAGGCCAATAAGTGCATTCTTGACCACTGGTTGTGGTGAGACAAATTGTGGGGTAACTTTCACCACATTTTCCTCAGAACTCCTGGGAAGAGGGTGAGGCAACCCAGACTCCTCTCATGCAGTCAGGACAACCCACCTGACCCAGAATGACAGCCCTGCAGGTACTTAATAGATCCTGGCATTCAGTAGGGGACATTACAGAATCAAAGACCAGCTTTTATTTGCCTAAGCCCAGGGGACACTCAGCATCTGTGAAGCAGTGTGGGGACCTGGTGTGATCTCATGGCAATGTATCTCAAGCTGAGGTTCATATAGCCTTTTTGTTTCTCACAAAGCACACATATATGCAAAAAAAAAATCAAAGAAAATTCAATGCAAGGCTAATGTGGGGTAAATTAAGGACTAGGATTACAAATTACTTGTGTTCCTTTTACTTCCCATATTTATAACTACAATATTGGATTTGATACCTTTTAAATGGCAATGTTTTCTGTATCCTTTATATACTGGAATATATTAGACCATAAAATTTATTTTTTATCACCACAATATAATGGTTTTCTTTGAATTGAAAAGCATAAACAGGGTTTGGTGGTGGTAGAAATAACAGTTACTATTTAGAAAAAGAAAAGGCTCCAGAAAGCTGTCCCTATTTAACAAACAGGTCCCGTAATGGATCCTACAGAGATTGTGATGAAAGGGCATGGCCATGACTCCCCTACCCTGTCACCAAGCACTCAGGGCACTCAGATATGTGGGACTGGGCTTTACCATCCTGGGATCCAAAAATATACTTTTCCTCTGCCTTGGTGTCATTGTCCAGAGAAGTAGCCCCTGAAAGCTAACCAAGTGGGTTTGCTCTGGAGGACATTTGTAGACACTCTCTGCCCAAGACAACACCCTAAGCAGAAGGCATTAAACAGACCTCAGTGGCCCCTGACCTGAGCTCCAGGAAAATCAGGGTCCAAGGGCAATTTCCAGGGCCCAAGGAGCCTTCTCATTCTGCACACCACCCCAATGAGCCTCTCCAACCTCATCTGTATCTCCCCATACATAAGTCCACATTGTAGATTCCTGTACTGACACCTGGGAAGACATGGACCTACAGTCCTGGGGCTCAGAGGATCTGGAGCTTCCTGAGTAATAGGAAGCTCAAATTAGACAGGAGACCAAAGGACAGGAGCTGCCTGGGTGCTTGTTCTCTCCATAGTTTAAAGTAGTGACAGTGTATTTTAAATTCTATAGATTCAGGATTAGTTTCAGAAATAGGTTCTATATTTAATGTTGGAAGTTTCTACCTTAAACCAAATTTCTACTAGTAGTTTTATTTTTTTAAAAAAAAATTATACAAAATACAACACATATAGGGAAAAGCAGCCTAAACAAAGGTAGAACTTAGTGAACAATCATTTATGGGCGCAGTATTTGTGTGCTCATTGTGTTTCACTCTACCACATCCATGCACTTTAAGAAGTTTTTCCTGGTGACTTTCCCTGTCCCAGATTTCAGTAGCAGAAAGCCTCCTGAGCCTCTGCTGGAGTCCTCTGCTCTGCTCCTCTACCTGGAAGCTGCCACCCTCATCATACTAGTTGCAAGCCATCTTTCTGCTCAGAATATACATGGAGTCACTGAATTCATTCTCTATCCCAATAAGTTACGAGTAATTATTATCTCCATTCCTAGGAGACTACTGGGGTTCAAGATCCAGCTTTGTACGTTTTGGGGGTGGGCAACAAACATGTTTATAAGGAGACATTTAATGTGGCTTCAAATTCATTTGCTGTGCAATGTATAAACTAAACATTAATTGAAAAACCAAGAATATAAACAATTTTTTTTCTGCAAAGCAAACCCCGGTAGCTTCCTCTAAATTCTACCAAATACTTCAGGTAGAAATAACTGCCAATGCCCTACACACTCCTCCAGAGCGTAGATGTGGAGGGAACACTGCCATAATGTTTTTCTCAGATCAGGAGAACCTTGATGCTTACCCCAGCCACAGACACTACAGGAAAGAAGAATTATAGACCACATGCTCCTGAAGGCATGTGTCCAAGTCTGACACTGATCATTAGTAATGTAGATCAGAAATATTTAGAAATCAACTGGGATTTCAGAGGGGGGTGTGTGTATGAGGTTGATGAGGACAGACTCCTTTGTTGTTTGAGCATTGTTGGGAGAATGGTGAGGAGGGACAATGTCTTTGGGTCAATGGAGCAGACATTTGGTGACAGAGGAAAGCAGACCCTGGGTGATCCTCAGGGAGGGAGAAGCAGGGGGTGTGGTTTACAGGCAGTGGCCATGAAGGGAGCCCAAGTGGCTACCCCCTGAGGGGTCTAGACAGGGTAAAATTTCGTGAGACTGAGTTTTGGTGAGAAAGGACAAGAGCAGGAAGGTGCACACTCAGCAGGTACAGCCACTCCCTGTTCTCAGCCAGTCCTTTGTCTCCTGCTCAGTCAAGTTGCTGAGATCAGTAATCAGCAAGTTTGGATACTTGCCAGTTTCCTCCACTAAACACAAGCCCAGCAAGCCACTTTGCCCCCATTAATCAGCATTAACTGTCCATCTAGGGTTGGTCCGTTTAATCCAAAACTAATTTATGTTAGTGCCATGTGAATAATTGGTTTGGAAATTTCTGGGTTTAAGCCACGTGGGAGCCAAGCAGACCACTGGTTACTCGGGTGGTCCCCCTGACCTCCAGGAGGCTCACCTGGGGCAACCGATATATAAAGATGCTAGAGTAGGACTTCCAGAGTGGACTACCGATCCTTCAAGGAGTTTCCTTTCAGGAAAATGGCACAGCTTTTGTTTATAATTTGAAACATGAGGCTGGTCAGCCACATGCCCTTTTCTTGGCTAGATACTTCCTAAAGAGCATCCATTCTCTCCACACAGCATTCTAGGGGCGAGAAAATTTTAGAAAATGAAGAATGAAGAAGAAAGCCATTGTTTCTGGGGTCCAAAGTATGATCTAGATTGACTCAGGTCCAGGAATCTCTGTCCCCAGGGAACCAACTACATTTCCTGTCTCAGGCCCAGCACCCTTCATTGAGTCTCTGGGGCAGAGAGCCCCTGGCTCCACCACCCCCCTATAGGGCTAATGTGGGGATCACAGAAAATGAGATCAGACAGTTCATGAGCAAGAAAGCAGCATACCCATGTGAAGGCTGGAAAGTAACCTCCTGTCTTCCATGACTTGTAGCCACCCAAGTTTCCCAGCTAGAGGCAACCACTGCCACAGGACTGGATGATTCCTCCAGACATTTAATATTGGAACACTATGTACACGCATGAAGCACAAGTCATTTTTCTTCAGGGTTTATCTGTATTCACTTATGTTAAGCTTTAAGACTAATAAGTAGGCCCTATGTACATTTCCATATCTCAAAGGAGGGGAAACAAAGAAGGGTAAACTACTTTTCTCAGGTTCCTAAAACTTCTAAATGGGCTCTGAACCCCTAGGCCACCAGGCACCAGCCCCGGGTCTTTGTCCTTGTACGGATTCAATTCACTAGAGTTGTACCCCTCGCCATCAGCCTCTAAGTTCCCACCACACTGCAAGATCCCTCTTCCTAATCCCAACTTGGATTTGGCTGGCCCCCCTCAAGGCAGCTGGGAAATCAGAAAACTCAAGTGAGCCCTGGAAAAAGACTGATATTTTCCCCATGTTGATATTTTCCATTCAAATACAAAATACGCTGGAAAAGGCATCTGCCGTCAAGGAAACCTGCTGCCTGTGGGACCAGCATCTAATTGGGCATCTGGCCCAACACCAGGGAAGACACACGAACGCCATCCCTCTAACTTCTCCTCTGAGGATCCACAAAGGAAGCCATTTTAGTAAATGTTTCAGCCACGGCAGCAGTTTGCTCGGACTGAGATTTTTTGAGGAGGTAATGAGCAGGAATGTGCAGGTGTAGTCACTGCCTGTTCTCATCCAGGCCTGCAGCCAGGCAGCTCAGTCAGTTGGTCAGATCTCTAGTTAACAAGACACTGGGAGCCTGTAGACTTTTACTGAACCATGTAAGCCCCAGTCCCCAGCAGGCCTCCTCCCCAGTACATTTTTAGTCTGAACTGCTCCTCTCCCAGGTTTGAGCCGTTAAGGCAAAGCTAATTTATGCAACTGTCATGTGGACAGTTGGTTTGGAATGTTCTGAGTTCTGAGCCGGTTGGGAGTTAAAACAGATCCCTGGTCCTTCTGAGTGGTCAACTGACTTTTTTCCTTCGGGCATACTGGAATTTAGATATGTGCTACCAAAGTGACAAATAACCAGCCCCTCTAAAAAGTGTGGTCACAACTCACTGCTGGAGAAATTTAGTGTGCCTATGTGACTCATGTGGGAAGAATTCTTTGGAAACTTGTGCCTGTTTCCTCTGGACTTTGCCCCATGAATGTTTTTCCTTGGTTTATATTACTTAGTATGCTTAATTAAGCACCATAGGAGATTATAGCCATGTCTATAACTGTAGGCTGAGTCCAGGGGTTCCCCTAGTCACTACACTTGGAGATGTTCTTGGGACCTCCCAAGACATGTTGATGCATAAAGAAAAAAGCAACCCATAAATACTATCCCTGAGGAAGTTCAAATATTTGACTTTCTATACAAAGACTGTATCTGCTGTTATAAATGTATTCAAAGAATTAAAGGTGAAAATATCTAAAAATTTCAATGGTGTATGAGTTGATTTTGAGTCTCTACCCTGTTGTTTGACCAAAGCTCATTTTGATGCTGCTGAATGACTGCTGAATGACAGTACATTTTCTTCCTCAAGGATCAACCCCCATGTACATCATTTGTTTGAATCAATTACAGTTATCCCTCCATATATGAAAATTCAGCATGATGGAGCTGGAAAGATGGAACTGGAATGACAGGAGAGGAATTGTTGCTCTTGTTTAAGTTTGTGACTTTTCCCCTTCTCTCGTCTCTTTCTCCATTTATTTCTTTCCTCCCTCCAGTGCAGTCTTGTTTGATATTGGTTCTTTACAAACTGTCTTAGTGGTAAAATCAGCCTTGGGCAAGTGAGAGGTAAAATCTCTCACTGTGGTGATTCAATTTTGAGTATGTACCATCTGAATTAAAAAGTAGCAATGCCATTCCTAGTTATAGACTGAAATCAAAACATATATTTACAAAAACCTTGTCCATGAATGTTCACAGCAACATATTCATAATAGCCAGAATAATTTAGAACTAATACAAAAATCCATGAAGGCAAACATGCATAAACAAAATGTGGCATATCCATATTGCCATACAATGAAGTATTTAATCTTGTAGTAAAAATGGAATACTGACATGTGCTGCAATATGAATGAAAAAAATATACTCCCCTTATAAAAGTTATAAAAGGCCATTCACCATATGATTCCCTTTATATGAAAATGCAGAATGAGTAAATTCATAGAGACAGTAGGTGGTTTTACCTGGGGCTAAGGAAGTTGGAGTAAGGGATGATACCCAAGTTAATTTAGAGTTTTAAAGGTATTGGTGTTAATTATTCTTTAAATGTTTGATCAAGCCAAACTCAGAAAGTCAGATCAGAAAATCAAGGGTAAAATATTTTCTCTCATACACATAAACTATAATATAAATATATAAGATAAGGAGGAAAAAGGAGGAAGAATGAATTCCATAAAAATAGAAGGGATATCACTTTGGATTTTTCAAATTTAAGTTCTCTTTCTCTTTTTTTCTTTAAGCTACCTAAAGTTTTGCCAATTTTGATGATCTTTCCAAAGAACTAATTTTCGCTTCATTAGTTCCCTGTATTGTTTCTCTATTTTCTGTATCTTCATTATATCTTTCTAAATTTTTCAATTTTTTTCTGATTAGTTATACATGACCGTGCATTTTGACACATTGTACACAAATGGAGCACAATGTCTCCTTCCTCTGGCTGTACATGATGCAGAGTCACAGCCATAGTGTAATCATACATGGATATAGGGTAATAATGACTGTTTCATTTCATCTTCCTTCACACTGTCTCCTCTCCTCTCACTCTTCACTATCCAAAGTTCCTTTATTCTTCCCTACCCCCACCCACCCATTGTGGATCAGCATTCACTTATCAGAGAAAACATTTGGCCTTTTAGGGGTTTGGATTATTTTGCTTAGCATGATGTTCTCCAGCTCTAGTCTTTATCTGAAAATGCCATAATTTCATTCTTCTTTAAGGCTGAGTAATATTCTATTGTGTGTCTGTGCCACATTTTCTTTATCCATTCATCTGTTGAAAGGCATTTAGTTTGGTTCCATAGATGAGCTATTGTGAACTGAGCTGCTATAAACATTGATGTGATTGCATCACTGTAGTATACTGATTTTAAGTCCCTTGGGTATAAATTGAGGAGTGGGATAACTGGGTCAAATGGTGCCTTAGAGCCTGATTTCCTTAATCAGATTCCTAAAGTGGAAGAAGTAAAATCATGAATTAATAAATGGGATGGATTCAAACTAAAATGCTTCTTCTCAACAAAGGAAACAATCAGTAATGTGAAGAGAGAGCCTACAAAGTGGAAGAAAATCTGTACCACATGCACCTCAGAGCACTGATCTCCAGGATATAAAAATAACTCAAAAAACTTAACACAAAAAAAAAAAAAACAAATAACCCTAATCAATTCATGGGCTATGGAACTGAACAGATACTTC
Organism: Marmota monax; assembly: GCF_021218885.2. Taxonomy (NCBI): domain Eukaryota; kingdom Metazoa; phylum Chordata; class Mammalia; order Rodentia; family Sciuridae; genus Marmota; species Marmota monax. Next base: position 2,614,964 of record NW_026694573.1, on the reverse strand, counting down.
ACAGAAGAAGAAATACAATCAATCAACAAATATATGAAAAAAATGTTCCATCTCAAGTAATTAGAAAAATGCAAATCAAAAACTAAGATTTCACCTCACTCCACTCAGAATGGCAATTATCAAGAATACATGCAATAATAAGTGTTGGCGAGGAGGTGGGGAAAAAGCACACTCTTACATTGCTGGTGGGAATGCAAATTGGTGCAACCACTATGGAAAGCAGTTATGGAGATTCCTCTAAACACTTGGAATGAAACCGCCATTTGACCCAGTTATCCCACTCCCATGGATATAATGGTTTATATCCATTACATCTTCCTAAGATCTTTTAGGCCTGTGCTTTTCTTTAATGAAAGGTTTCGTGTTACTTATTTTTATAAGCCTATTCTGATTTTGTTTCTTCTTGAATCAGTTTCATTAGTTTCTGTATTTCTAGAAAATATTTCCATTTATTATTTAATTTCTTGGCATACAATTGTTCATACTCCTTTTATAATCATTTGTATAAGTACAGCAGTAATATACACACATATTTTTATTAGTGCTTTATAGTTATACATAATATTGGAGTTCATTTTGGCATAATCTTACCTGCATGGAGTATAATTGGCTTCACTTCCGTCCCTAGTACTTCCTCTTTTTCTCCCTTCCTCCCCCTCCTCCTGTTCCCCTTACCTCTACTCTATTATTTTCCTATTATTTATAGTCTTTTTTAATTAGTGCTTTTTAGATATGCATGAAGGTGAAATTCATTGTTGTATATTCATGTATGTACATAGCATAATTTGGTCAATTTCATTACACCTTTCCTTCCTTTCCCCATTCCTCTTCCTAAACCTGATTAATTTTACTCAGCCATAAAGAAAAGATAAGATTATGGTATTTTCTGGCAAATGGAAAGAATTGGAGAACATCATGCTATGTAAAATAAGCCTGACCCAGAAAGTCAAGATTCAAATATTCTCTCTCATATGTGGAAGCTAGAAAAAAAAAATAAAAGAAAAGGGATGGGGGCAAATTCCATGATACCAGAAAGGAGACCACTTTGAATTTTAATAATTTAAGTCTTCATTTTCTTTTTTTTTCCCCTTAAGCTACCTAAAGCTTTTCGATTTTGTTGATCTTTCCAAAGAACCATTCTTTTGTTTCATTCATTCCCTGTGGTGCTTTTTTATTTTCTATATTTCATCTTTCTAATGGTCACCTCCTTTTTAACTTTTTAAAATTTATTTGTTCTTTTTAGTTACACCTGACAGTAAAATCCATCTTGACATAATTTTAAAAGCCTGAACTATGTCATATTTTAATTTAGAACTCTCCCATCCCCCCCACACCCTGCTCCCTTCCCTCTATTGATCTTTCTGCTATTTACCCATAGTTTTATCTAATTAATTTCTTGTGGAGATAAGCGATGGTGAGATTCACTGTAGTATATTTATATATGTACATAGAAAAGTTATGTAAGATCCATTCCACTGTCTTTCCTTTTCCTGTCCCCCCTCTTTTCCCTTCATTTTCTTTGTTCCTTTGAACTTCTATTTTTTTTCTGTCCCCCTTTATTGTGGGTTAGCTTTTACCTATCAGAAAAAACATTCAACATTTGGTTTTGGGGGATTGGCTTATTTCATGTGAATGATAATCTCCAGATCCATCTATATGTCATAAAGTCATTCTTTTTTATGACTAATACTCCATTGTTTATATATACCACATTTCTTTATCCAGTCATCTATTGAAGGGCACCTATAGGTTGGCTCTATAGCTTAGATATTGTGAATTGTGCTGCTATAAACATTGATGTGGCTATATCACTGTAGTATGCTGGTTTTAAAATCTTCGGAGAGATACAAAAAAAAAAACTGGATCAAATGATCATTCTTACTAGTGTTACTTTGTTGTTCTAGTCTCTTAAGAAGTTGAGATTTGAGATGTTTTTAATGTAAGCATATGAATTTATAAATTTTTCTATGAGCAATATTTTCACTGCATATTATAAATTTTGATAGATTGTTTGTTTGAATTCATTCATCTCAGTGTATTTTCTAAATCTCATTGTGATTTCTTCTTTTACTCAATGATTAATAGTGGTTTTTATGTCCACATAATGGTGAAATTTCCAGTTTTCATTTAGCTATTAATTTTTATCTTCACTCCATTGTGGACAAAAAACATGATGCAGAGTCACACCAGTAATATAATCATACATGCATATAGGGTAATAATGTACATCTCATTTTCACCATCTTTCCCATCCCCACACCCTCTCCTGTCTCTTCACTCCTCTCTGCACAATCCAAAGTTCCTTCATTCTTCCCTACCCCCCGCCCTTATAGATCAGCATCTACTTAACAGAAAAAAAAAAAACATTCAGCCTTTGGTTTTTTGGGTTTGGCTTATTTCACTCAGCATGATATTCTGCAGCTCCATCCTTTACCTGCAAATGCCATAATTTCATTATTCTTTAAGGCTGAGTAATATTCTATTATATGTCTATACCACATTTTTTATCCCTTCATCCATTGAAGGGGAATCTAGTTTGGTTCCATAGTTTAGCTATTGTGAATTGAGGTGCTATAAACATTGATGTAGTTGTGTCACTGTAGAATGCTGATTCTAAGTACTTTGGGTATAAATCCCAAGGAGTGGGATAGCTGGATCAAATGATAGTTCCATTCCAAGTTTTCTGAGGACATCTCCATACTGCTTTCCAGAGTGGTTGTACCAATTTGCAGTCCCACTCTTCTCTCAAAAACTGCACTTTGTTCTTCAAAATGAAGTCCTCAAGAGAATTGCCATCCATGAAAGCCCTTTTAAAATACATAAAGAGAAGGAAGAAATCATCCAGAAACAAAACTGCAAAGAGGTATATCCAAATGTCAATGCTGAGAGTCTCTTAGATGGGATTATAGATGTTTTTTGTTTTCTCCATTTTGTGCAACAGCTCCTTCTAAATATCTACAATGAATACTGGTTGTTCATGTAATGAGGGAAAATAAGCAATAAAGGCTGCATATGTCTTTGCTCTTAGAAAATAAAAAGCTCAGTTAATCTCAGGCACCAGGGCCCCTCAGACTTGGCCCCAAATGCTCACTCCAAGCAGTCAACTCCTTAGGGGGACATACATGATTCAATTCCCATAGGGAATCCAGCTCATTTTTCCATGCAGCAGGAAATGGGGAAAGAAGACAGGCCACCTCCAGGACACTGGAGATTGGCAAGACTGAGAGCCTAGGAGGCTCTAGGAGAACCTGGCCTCATCTCCATAAAGCAGGATTATGAATAGGGGAGTTAAATCTACAAATGTAGTTTCCATTTCCAAAGATGAAGTCCACCATGCGACCAGCGCACTGGTTTCATTAATGAGGTTCTTGGCATAAAAGTTAGCTAGCGAGATCGAAATAAAACACACAGACTCAGTTACCTTTCTCTATGACCAGGTCAGAGACAGCTCCCCTCTCTGGTTCCCACCTCGAACCACCTGGTAGGGCAGCAAGGATTACTCAGGGCTAGCAGGAGAGAGAGAGAGGGAGCATGCCAGGGAGTAGCCTTTTATTGGGGAACAAGAAATTCAGGGGAGAATTCCATCCAATGAAGGTTGAGGGGGGCCGCACTCCAAGGTCAGGGTCAGTGATTGGCCCCCGGGGTCAGTGGTCAGTCACACCCCCACACGGACAGGCTCTCTCATCAGGAGAGGGCCGGGAAAGCTCCGACACAGTTAGCCAGAGCGCCTCAGACCCAAACCAGGAGTTGCCCAGTCACGTGTGAGAATGGCTTCCCACAATGAAGTGAGTAGTAAGGACCCCTAGGAGGGCCAGCTACCAAGCTGAAGGCAGCCCAGGAGGGAGAAATCAACATGCTGCTGGTAGGTGCCCCTCACTCCATGCTCTGTCCTTCCACCAGTGAAGTTCTTTGACATGCTGAAGGGTATACATTACAGAACTGGGCAGAAGCTTGAGAGGATTTATTCAAAGGGTAATCCTGGTCCTGTAAGATGGAGTTTTCCAAGGACTTGGTGAGACCCCTGGGACATCCTGAACAACTTTCTGGAACACAGAAAGAGTAGGGGAAGGATGCCTGTCAGAGTTATGTGGTGTTTTGGGGATCAGTGCATCTCGGAGTCATTTTATTACCAGAGAAGCTTGTGTTTGTCATAATTATATTCATCAAGTGTCTCATTATTGGCAAAACCTGTTACTGAATTTGTCAGACCTTACCTCTGAGGACCAAGTGTGCCCAGCAATAGAAGTGGTGAACCAAAAATGCCAAAACAACTCCAAATAGAAATACTGTCAAAAACCTGTGGGCCCCAATATAATGGGCCATATCCTCTTGAAGACCAGCAAGTGGACTTCACCCAGATGCCAAAGACTACTAGAAACTTACTAGTTTTTGTTAACATTTTCTCCAGTTTGGACCAGGCAAACCCAACAAGAAAAGGCCTCAGAATTGGCTTGAGCCTTATTAAAAGACATTCCAAGATATGGTATATTTCACTCCATAAAGAGTGATAAAGACCCTTAAAAGTAATACAAAAGGTGAGTAAAACTTTAGGAATTCAGTTGAGACTGCATGCTTCCTGAAGAACTCAACTGACAGGTAAGGCAAAAAAGATGAACCCTACTCTAAAATGACTCTAAGAAATCCATGTCAGGAAACTAGCCCAACATGGGAAAAGGCATATTGTCCTTTTCTGCATAAGAATGCACCTAGAGTGGTCTACAATTGATCCTTTATGAGATTATATATGGGATATACCTTCAGACCTCTATAAGAAGGATGTTTTCTTCCCATTTAGAATATGAATATAGGCTCAAACACTCGTGTACAACAGCTTAACCAAATTCTAAACTCTACACATGAATTTTGCTTTCTCTAGGACAAGAGCCTATGCCCTTTCCAACCAGGATATGGAGTCTTGTTAAAGACATTTAACCAGGGACTGGAATATCTACTAATGGACGGACAGGCCCTTACAAGGTACTCCTAAATACTCATACATCTCTAATGTTAAACCATGGATTCACTCAAAAGAAATGGATTCATCTGATCCTCATGGGGACCCACCCAGCCACCTGGCTGGATGGCAACTCCTCTAGAAGACCTCCAATATCTCTTCAAGAGAAAAAACTCAGGCAAGACATTTTAAACAGCCATGCATTTTTTTTACTCTTATTCATTATCTTCTCTTTCTCTTCCTAACTCCAAACTATTCAATCCAACCTATTTACAGACTAGGTTCTCAGTTTCTGAGGTTCATCATCCAGCTGGGTATTCAGAGAGTGCTCTCTCTTGGACTTAACAGACTACTTGAAAACTTCAGGAAGTTAATGTAATTGTATGATGGTGGTTTTCTAATTGTCTCAAGAACAAAGAGAACGAATTTCCCCTTCCTAATGCAAAATGCCTCTTTCCCTCTTCTAAGAAAAACACTGACCTCTCAGATGTTCACAACCAAAGCTGAGGGAGGGAAAATGTGTTTGATATAGTACAATAACCAGTTAATTTCTCTCTGGGTATAAGCTATGGAGTACATGATGGAGTCAAATGGATAACTGAAAAACAAGTTCAATTGAATGTGAACTTATATACTGAAAACTAAAATGACTCTTGTGGGGCTCCAAATATAATTGGCAGGACTCCCTGAGAGAAGTATAACATAACTCTCATTGCAAATGAGTCTATATGGCTTGTCTCATTATTTGATAATAGGAATATACCCTGTGCCATATGGCTGTGGATTTGTAGAAATCACAAGTGGCTTTCCTTTCCTTATAAAGGTTGGATGATAGACCTGGGTATGCCTAACCCTTGAAGAATGGTTTGTTTCCCATTTGCCAGAAACCTCCATAACTGGGATAATGTTAAAGCCAGATACTGTATTAAAAAAAAAAAAAAAACAGTCATACTGTTCCAGGAGCCAACCTCTGTCAGTGTAGAATTATGCATGGAAGCTCCAGCTCAGCATACAGCAACTTTTATTCAAACCCTATGTATTGTCACCCTCATAAACATTGGAAACCACACAAATTCTGAAGATGGGTGCTCCAAAACCAGGTGATCTTAGATATCTTGACTGTAGTCCAAGGGTTGATGTGCTTTTATCAAAATGTCTATAATGCAACAATTTAAAAAACAAAAAATAAATATAAAGAAGACCAGTACAGGAAAAGGAACAGGGAGGAGAGTGAAGGTAGAAACACTGGAGATTAAATGGAGCAAATTATGTTCTATACATGTATGAATATTTTTAAATAAACTTCACTACTATGAATAACTATAATACACTAATAAAAATTTTAATATTTGTAATAATGCATAATTTCCGGGTGATGGTTCTAGTTATTATTAACAATAATTTTAATGTACCTCACAATCAATACAAACATATCTGTGTCAAAAATTTCATAGTTGAGAACATCTGGGATATAATATATCAGTGGGATATTAAAAAAACAGAATGTTGTGTTTGCATTCCCCTTTATTAAAAAAAAACAAAATCAAAACTATGAAAGATCTAGACAAACATGTCATTACTATTGATACCTTGGCAATACATCCTTTTAATAGTAAGCTAAGGTCATTTGATCCAAAAGGAAATACCTGGTTCTCAGCATTGTTATTTTCCTTTCTCAACTTCTCTTTGGGTGCTGTTTAACTTAGTGCTTTTGTAAGCCTAGTACTTGGGCTGTTCGTAGCAACTTGAAAATGCCTCTGCTAATATATAAAGAACTCAAAAAACTTAACACCAAAAAAAATGCAAATAGCCCAATCAATAACTTGGCAAAGGAACTTAATAGTCATGTCTCAAAAAAAGAAATACAAATGGTCACTAAATATAAGAAAAAAAAATTCAACATCTCTAGTAATTAGAGAAATGTAAATTAAAACTGCACTGAGGGCTGGGGTTGTGGCTCAGCGGTAGAGCGCTCTCCTAGCATGTACAAAGCCCTGGGTTGGATCCTCAGCACCACATAAAAATAAATAAATAAGTAAATAAATAAATAAATGTATTATGTACAACTACAACTAAAAAATAAATATTAAAAAAAAATGCACTGAAATTTCGTATTACTCCAGTCAAAATGACAATTATCAAGAATCACAAATGTTGGTGAGGATGGAGGGGAAGGGACACATATTGCTGGTGGGACTGCAAATTGGTGCAACCACTATGGGAAACAGTATGGAATTTCTCAGAAAACTTAGAATGGAACCACCATTTGACCCAGTTATCCCACTGCTCAGCATATATACAATGGACTTAAAATCAGCATACTATAGTGATGCAGGCACATCAATATTCATAGCAGCTCAATTCACAATATCTTAAGCTATGGAAGCAAACTAGGTACTTTCAACAGATGAATGGATAAAGAAAATACACATGGAATGTTACTCCTCCATAAAGAATGATTTTTTTTTGTTGGTTAAAATGGATTTATTAGTGACATAGTATAGACCACTTGTGAAAGAAAAGTAGAGAACATGTTTTCAAGAAAACCAGTATATTTATTTTTAACCTTCCCAGAAATGTTTGAAAAAGTGAAACACAGAAAAGCAACTCTTTGGGACTCATACGTGAAGCCATGAGTTGGATAAGAAGGTGTAGTGGTAGAAACTAAAATAAATTGCTTCTTTGGGTGAAATCATGAATACTCTGGCAGATGGTTTCTCAGATCATAACCTCCTTTTCAGATTTAAGTGCAATAGAAGATAGTATAAATATTGATTGGAATACACTGTTATATTTTTATAAGCATTATTAAAACTTTCTATTTGAAAGCTTGTAGAAGAAGTCCATTTCCATTTAAATCTCAGTCTAATCACAACTATTTTGTTAGTGGTACATTATAATTATACATAATAGTGGGATTTATTATGCCATATTTATACATGCACATGACATAATTTACTCAGTCTCCTTCCCTAGTACCTTCCCTTACTGCCTTCCCCAGATCTGCTTGTTCTACTCTACTGATCTCCCTTCTATTATTGTTATTGTTTTATTTTTTATTTTTTCATAAAGAATGATTTTATCCACTCCTCTGAACGGAGCCTCCACTGCCATGGGTGAGATGGAAAGAGAGATCGCTGCCGTGGATGAGATGGAAAGAGATCGCTGCCACGGATAAGATCGAAAGAATTCACTTTATGCTGGGCCCATTAGCGTCGAGTGGGACTATTTTGATCCTCAGCATGCAGCAGATGGAGAAGGTGAAGGAGCACTTCAGGAAGGACCCCTTTCCATCCCACAGTACCCTGGTGGCCCTGGCCTCCTGCCTAGGCCTAGAGGAGCAACACGTGCAGAATTGGTTTCTGATGCAGCAGTGGATTAGAAACCACCCCTCCCAGGGCTCAGGCTACTGCTGGGCACACTCAACCTGGCCAGGCCAGTCCTGGGATCTCCCCACCTGGTCTGGCTTGTTTTATACATGTCCATCCTCTGAAGGTGCCCAGGAGAGTGTCCCGGCAGCAGCCCTTCCCAAGAGGCCCTGGATCCTGGTGGTACAAGGCAAGAATCAAGAAGCCACCTTGAAGAGACTTGCACATGACCTTCCAGACATCCTTGAAGAGGAAGACAAATGAGATCCAAGAGATTTCTGAGTGGATGGGGGTTCTGCACCTGCCCCATTCCACAGGTCCTCACTCTGGCCACTCTTCCATCTCTTGTTACCCCCACCTGTCATTTGAGTCACCGGGAGTGTGTCTGGGTCTCTAGGAGTGGAATGGGTGTTCCTGGGTGCACCTCCTTCCCTTCATGCTTCCCCGCACCCTGCAGGTGGTGAGGCTGTGACCACCTGCTGGCTTGTGTCCTAACCACATTGTCCTTCATGAATAAAGTCCCATAATAAATGTTTTTTTTTTAAAGAATGATTTTGTGACATTTACTGGGAAAGGGATGGATCTAAAGACTATCAGGTAAAGTGAAATAAGCCAATCCCAAAAAGCCAAAGGTCAAATATTTTCTCTGATATGTGGAAGCTAACTGCACATAGGTGGGGAAGGAAAGAATAGCAATTCAGTAGATAAACAAAGGCAAATGAAGGCAAGGGAGGGGAACAGGAAAAGGAAAGGCATTGGAATGAGTCTGACATAACTTTCCTATGTACATATATGAATACACCACCGTGAATCCCACCATCATATACATCCACAAGAATGAGGGTCTTAACTGGAATAAGAGCTATTTCATGATTGTATAATTATATCAAATGGATTCTAATGTCATGTATAACTAAAAAGAACCAATAAAAAAGAAAAAATGCTCTACTCCTCAGAAGATATGAGAAAATTTTCTCACCCTGTCAAATTCTTCCATTTCAAAAATTTTCACATTGTTCCTTGTCAGCAGGAAATAGTTAAAGAAATCCTTATGCCACAGAATGGAATGGTTATTTGATGATAGGGATTTGAAGAAGGATCTAATCCCCAGCCTAACTCCATTTTCTCTCTGACCTATTCTTTTATGAGTTCTTTCCCTCAGATTATCTTCAATTCCCAGCTCCCAGATCTGTAGGCAAACATAACACCCTATGACAGAAATCTAAACTGCTTCCCAAGCAGTGGAAATTTCATTTCTGTAAACAAGCCTTTACATGATGAGTCCCCAGGATAATAATGAACAATATTACAAACTGAGCAAAATCACTAGCAATATAAACCTTTTTCTTTACTATGTAACCCCAAAGATATTGTTTACATCCTGAACATAGCACATAGATCTCTCTTCCCAGTGTAGCCACATTGAAAATAAGCCCTTTTTCCTGTTTTCACCATTACTTTTGGCACTTTATGTTGGAGCAAGTGGCCAGGACTGTTCTTTTGAAATTTCCCTAGAGCCAGGCCTTGGCCAGGACTCTGGTAATATCTCCAGTCCTGGTGTAGACAGGATGTCCACTGTTACCTACAGTTGATGCCCTTTTCCCCCATTTCCCTCCCAGAATCCTGTGTCTTCTATGTATCTTTTAATGAGGTCTTCTTCTTATATATTGTCCTCATTAATCTGTGCTTTCTAGATCCAGAGTGAGAAAGCACTGGTATGGATGAGTTGTGACACTGGATGCCAGACTTATCTGGCCTACAGTTTTGGTAGCCCAGCTGATGGAGATGGCCAGTAGCTCAATTTGATACCCAAAGAGACAGATGTGGACATATTAAAAATCCGATTGAGCTTAAGGGACAGCAGTCCAGGATCAAGTGTACCCAATGGAGGGATACAGTAGTCTGCTCCTTACATTAGAGTTGCCACTTGTTAACCACCTACCTGACCTGGAGAGGACTGCATCATCCCTCATATTCACCAGGTGTCCCCACTCTATACATTTTAATCTTTTAGATTGGATCCATTTCTTTTCCCCTTTTTGCTTTTAATGGGTCTTGGGTCAATAACCCATATCAACATCTCACACAGAGAGTATTGGTCTGGCATCAAAGTGACTGTACCAGGAAGAAAAAAGATAGAAAACTTACATTTGTTCTGTATCCTAGAAAAACATTGATTCTAGGATGCAATATATTCTTGAATGATTTATGACATCCTGGTTTTAAAAAGGTAGGGGACTCCCTAAGTACATCTCTTCTCTTTTGCAAGAATAGAGATGGCACGAGACTCTTTCCTGAGTAAACAAGCAAAATTTGTCACTTTTAGACTAAGAAAATGACTACATACTTCCAATTTGTGGGGCAATATATATGGGTCAAAAGATGAAAAAACTGGCTGGCACAGTGGTATGCACCTGTAATCCCAGTTACTCAGGAAGCTGGGGCAGGAGGATTGCAAGTTCAAGGTCAGCCTCAGCAACTAAATGAGACCCTGTCTCAAAGTAAAAAGGGCTGGAATGTGATTTGGTGGCTAAGCACCCCTGGGTTCAATCTCTGGTACCAAAAAAAAAAAAAACTGAAAATAACTTCTCTTTTCTGCTCCATCAAAGAGTTGAGGTAACAGGGTCAAACATTTCTACCAAAATTGGAATGGCCAGAACATAGAGAATCACAGCTTACCTGAGCATAGGCTTCCAGTGGAGCAAGTAGTTGGACAGGAAAACCTAAACTACTACTCCTCTTCCTATCTCACCTAAGGGGGAGGACTGAGAAGTGCTGTGGGAGTCACAGTCCAGTGTTCCAGACTCACTGACAGACTAATCACAGCATTAAAGAAGGCTTCCTCTTTGTCCACATCTCACCGCTGCATCACTATGACCTCCATAAAATAACAAAGGATTGCAACAGAAGCAACTGCAGATCACAGAAGAATTTGTGAAGAAAATATTCCTATGGAAACCCAAAAGATCACAGCTCAAAAACAAATATGGCAGATATTAGACTGTGACACCAACAGTTACAATAAATAGTGAACTCAGCGTACCCCTATCTGAATAAATGCAAACTCACACTAAAGCTCTATTTACCTCAGTTCTTGACCCAGTAGATCATGTCCAGGTTTCAATAAAAAATTGCAAGGCATACTAAAAGCAAAAAAAAAAAAAAGAAAGAAAAGCACAGTTTGAAGAGACAAAGCAAGCATAAAAATGTTACTGAGATATCAGAGATTTGGGACTATTAGACTGAAATTTTTAAATAACTATAATTGATATTCTAAGTGCTATAATGGTAGTAGTTAGAAATAGTCATATTAGCAGAAAACAGTTTAAAGTGGGAGAACAAGCCTAAACAGTGGGTCATATATGATATAGACAAGGGAATTATAGGACTGGGAATTTCAATTATCAATATTTTAAAAAATTTAATGAAAAAGGTATACATCATGAAAGAACTTACATTAGTAAGCACAGAGATAGAAACTCTTAAGAAGGGGTAAATATAAATGTTAGACATAAAAAACACTAACATGAATGGAGAATGCTTTATACAGGCTCCCCAACAAGCTGAGCAGGGTCAAGGAAAGAATCTGGGAGAGTAAGAATTCAAAATACCTGTTTAAAGGAAACACCAAACTTTGAAGAGACACACAGAAATTGGACAGAGATTTTGAACAGAGATTAAAGTAAATTTTACAATTCATATCCTGTTGCAGCTTATTTTTTTCAGACTTAAGATTACTAGACTCTGCCATGATGAAAAGATGGTTCTGAATGCTTCCTTTAAAACTGGTGGCCACCCAGATTCATAATAAAAGCTACTCTATTTTCAAAATAAATAAATAAACTGAAAAAAATATAAAGATGCATAACAGCAGAATTGAACCAGTAGAATAATCAGTGAACTCAGAGACAGTCCATATGAAAAAAAATTAGAGAATAAAAAGGATGAAAAGGAATGAAGACATTGTGATACTTGATCCTATGGAAGATTATTAATACTTGATCCAATAGTATCTAAATGGTATTGAAGTGGGAGGAGACAATGACAAAAAGGTAGAAAGCTTATTTAAATAAATAACAGAAAACTTTCCAAACCTTGAAAATGATAAAAATATCCAGGCATAAAAAGATCAAAGGCATCAATCAGATTTAATACAAATCAAACAATACCAAGGCCAATATAAAAAAAAAACAAAAGATCAAAGATAAACTGAGAATTCTAAAAGTAGCATGAGAAAGAGATCATTTACATGGGGTTTCAATATACCTGGAAATAGGCTTCTCAGCAGAAATCTTACAGGCCAGAAGGGAGTGGATGATAACCTTCTAAGTCCTGAGAGAGAAAAACTGTCAATGTAGAATAGTGCAGTCATTAAAGTCCTTCAGACATGAAGACTAGTCGAAGACTTTCCCAGACAAAAATCAAGTGGATTTATTACCACAAAACCTGTATCATTAAAAAAAAAAAACAAGCTAAAGGGAATACCTCATCCTTCGTGTTCCCTTTTCCCTAAGAAGAAGAAATATAAGTGTTAACCATCTGACCTTTCCTTGAGTTTTATATTTTATATGGCTCCTGTGCATATGTGTGTGTTAATAAATTTGTGCCTTTTCTCCTCTTAAAAAAAAGTGGGGAGGGAATACCTTAAACTTCAAAGAGTGTTGGCATGTAACACAAAAACAGCTAAGTATAGAAAACTCACTGGTAATAGTGAGTATACACTGGCAAATTTAGCATATTCAATTTGCAAATTCAGGATATCCAAACATTGTTACCATGACATGTAATCCACTTATATCTGTGGCATCAAGGTTAAAAGGCAAAACTATTAAAATAAGACCAATTATAATAACTAGTTAAGAGTTCAGCAATATAAAAATATGTGCCATAAAAAAAATTAAAAACCTAGGCAGATGGAGTCAAAGTGTGGAGTGTTTTTTTTAAATTTGTTTTGTAACCAAAGGTAAGATGTTACCTGTTTGAAATAATCTATCATAAGATGTTGGTGTGAACTTTATCATAACCACAAAGGAAAAAGTTTAATACTGCCAAGCGCAGTGGTGCATGCCTATAATCCCAGGGGGCTTGGGAGGCTTGAAACGAGTTCAAAGCCAGCCTAAGCAAGAGTGAGGCACTAAGCAACTTAGTGAGACCTTGTCTCTAAATAAAATACAAAATAGCGGTGGGGATGTGGCTCAGTGATTGAGTGTCCCTGAGTTCAATCCCTGGTATACCCCCCAAAAAAAGTTTAAAAATACACTAAAAATAAAAATTCAAGGAATCAAAACATACTGCTGGGGAAAATTGCCTAAAAGCAAAGAAAGCCATTAAGAGAGAAAGGAAGGTCTCCAAAAGAATGAGAAAACAATTACCAAAATGCCAGTATTGTCATAACCTATCATCAACTACCTTGAATTAAATGGATTAAGTTCTTCAACTAAAAAACACAGAATGGTAGAACAAATTTTAAAAAATAATTTCCAACTACGTGTTTTTGCAGTAAAAGCATTTTATTTTCTCACTAATTTCTTTATACAAAATACTCTCATCCCTTAACACTTAGAATTTAACTTTAAAACCAGTATTTACTTATTTGCAAAGAAGATTCTGCATCACTCCTGTAATCTAGAAGGAATGAGAAAAAGAAAATGTGATATGTCCTTATAGGATTCATGTGCTTGTATTGATCCTCAGCAATAGAACTCTATATCTGTATCTGTAACTATATCTTTATCTATATTGATATCCCAACTATGTGTTCTCTATAGAGATTCACTTCATCTGCAAGGTCACTCATAGACTTAAATTGAAGGGATGGAAAAAGATATTCCAAACAAGTGAAACCAAAAGATATCAAGATTAGGCCTGGGGTTGTGGCTCAGTGGTAGAGCACTTGCCTAGCATGTGTGAGGCCCTGGGTTCAATCCTCAGCACCACATTAAAAATAAATAAATAAAATAAAGGTATTGTTTTGAACTACTATTAGAAACAAAATTTTTTAAAAAAGATATCAGGGGTAGCTATACTTATACAAGATAAGATCAATAAACAATAAAATGAGACAATGGCCATAATATAATCAATCACAAAGGGATCAATACTGCAACGGGATATAACAAGTATAAATATATATGCAAACAACACTGGACCACATAATCATATAAAACATATATTAAGAGATTTAAAGGAATAGATAATAGAAGATTGCAACATCCCCACTTTCTTCAATGGACTGATCATCCAGACAGAAAATCAATATAAAAGCTTTGGGTTGAAACTCTATGCTAAAACAAATGGACCTAATAGATATTTATTGTAAACAGTAAACAGTTCTGCACTGTGCTTTTTTTTCCCATTTAACAATAATTTGAGACTATTATGCTGTGAAATAAGCCAGTCCCCCCCAAAAAAGGGTTAAATGTTTTCTCTGATATACAGAAGCTGATCCAAAATACAGGGGGATAAAAAAATAGAAGAAAAATCAGTGGAGTGGATGAAGGGGAATTAAGAGAAGGGAGGAGGAATAGGATAGGGAAAGACAGTCAAATTAATCTAACTTTCCTGTATACATATATGAACATTTTTTTCATATATTTGTTAGCCATTAGCACTTCTTTGTTTGAGAAATATCTGTTTATATTGATGAGTTGCTTGGGTTTTTTCCAAGTTTTTTTTTTTAGTTCTTTATGTATTCTGAATATTAGTCCCCTATTGAAGAGTAACTGGCAAAGATTTTCTCCCATCCTGTAGGCTCTTTCTTCATGCTTTCATTTTCTTTGCTGTGCAGAAGCTTTTAATTTGATCTCATCCCACTTAGTGATTCTTGGTTTTATATCTGCAGTTTTAGGAGTCACCTTAAGGAAGTCAATGCCTGTGCTCATATGGTATAAACCCTATGTTTTTATCTACCAGTTGTAATGTTTCTTGTCTAATTCTTAGGGTTTTTATCCACTTTGAGTTTATTTTTATGTCTGGTGAGAGATAGGGATCTAGCTTCATTCTTCTACATATGGATAGATTCCCCAACACCATTTCTTATCTTTGCTCCAACATATATTTGTGCAACTTCATCACCAATTAGGTGGCTGCATCTATGTAGATTTGTCTTTGTTTCCTGCCCCATTCCATTGGTCCTCATGTGTGTTTTGATCCCAATAACATGCTGTTTTTATTACTAACTCTAGCATAATTTGAGATCAGGTACTATCTTCTTGCTCAGTATTGCTTTAGCTGTTACGGGTCTTTTATTTTTACATATAAATGTTAGGACTATTTTTCCTAGTTATATGAAGAATGTTATTAGCATTTTGAGAGGTATTACAATAGATCTTTAGATCACTTTATGACCATTTTTACAATATTAATTCTGCCTATTCAAGAGCATGCCTACCCTTTCATCTTTTAAGGTATTCAATTTCTTTCTTCAGTGTTCTATAGTTTTCATTATAGAAAACTTTCACTTCCTTTGTTAGATTTATTTACAAGTAGTTTTTTTGAGTACCTGAATGGAATCATTTTCCTTATTTCTTTCTAAGCAGATTCATTATTGAAATGTAGGAAAGCTATTGATTTTTTGTTGATCTGGTATGCTGCTACTTTATTGAATTTGTTTACCAGCTCTAGAAGTCTTTTGGTGGAGTTCTTTGGATCTTCTACATATATAGAAGCAATGTCATTAACAAAGAGTTACACTTCTTTTCCTATTTGTATCTATTTAATTCCCTTCTCTTGCCTGATTGCTCTGGCTAGAGTTTCAAGACTATGTTGAATGGGATGGTGAGAGCTGACATTTTAGATAAAATGCTTTCAGTTTTTCTCTTTTCAGTATTATGTTGGCTTTAGGTTCGTCATACGTTCCTTCTATCCCTCGTTTTTTTCAATGTTTTTAACAGAAATGCTTGCTGAATTTTGTCAAAGGCTTTTTCTGTACCGATTGAGATGATCATGTGATTTTTGTCCTTAATTCTATTTATGTGGTGAATTCCACTTATTGATTTGCATATGTTGAACTATTCTTGTATTCTTGGGAGAAAACCCACATGATTATGGTGTACCATCTTCTTAGTGTATTTTTTATTCAGTTTGCTAATCTTACTATTAAGTATTTTTGCATCTATATTCATCAGGAATATGTATCTGTGATTTTCTTTCCTTGATGTGTCTTTTTCTGGTTTTGGTATTGGGGTGATACTGGTCTCATGGAATAAGTTTGGAAGTATTCCCTCCCTTTTCATTTCATAGAATAGTTTAAGGAAGGTTGGCATTAGTTCTTAAAATATCTGGTAAATTCAATTTAGGTAGGTCTAGAAAGTTGTCGACATCTTTTTGATTTTCCAGTTTATTGGAGTATAAATTTTCAAAATAGTTCCTAATGATCCTTTTCACTTCAGAAATGTCTTTGGTGGGGCTGGGTTCCTGGCTCAGTTTTAGAGCACTTGCTTCACATGTGTGAGGCACTGGGTTCAATTCTCAGCACCACATATAAATAAATGAATAAAATAAAGGTCCATCAACAACTAAAAAATATTTTTTTAAAAAAGAAATATCTTTGGTGGATATCTCCCTTTTCATCTGTAATTTTGCTGATTTTTCTCTCTCTTCCTTTTGGTAACTTTGGCTAAGATTTATCAATCCTGTATACCTTTCACAGAACTAACTCTTCTTTGCAGTGATCCTTTACGTTGCCTTTTATTCTCAAATTCATTAATTTTGGCTCTGATCTTAATTATTTTCAGTCTTCTATTGATTTTTGGAGTTAGATTGTTCTTGCTTTCCTATGGCCTTTAGATTCAGCATTATATTATTTATTCGGGATCTTTCTGGTTTCTCTCTTTTTATATAGTACTCAAGGCTATAAACTTTCTCTTTGAAACTGCCTTCATACTATCCTAAAAATTTTGATATGTTGTATCTGTGTTCTTGTTTGTTTTAAGAATGATGTTTTTATTTACCCTTAATTTCTTCTATGACCCATTCTTAAGTCAAAAATATATTGTTCAATCTCCACATGTTAATATTTTATTTTTTATCTTGTCATTGATTTTTAATTTTATTATGATCTGATAAAACACAAGGAATTCTATTTTTTCAGATTTCTATTTTAGGAAAGGTTCCACATGCAGCTGAGAAGGAAGTGAATTTAGTTGTTGATGGATGAAATATTCTGTTGATGTCTATTAGGTCTATTTGATCAATAGTATTTTTTATTCCTGAAGAACCTTTACTTAGTTTTTTTTTAAAATTTATTGCTTTGCTTAGTTTTTGTGTGAATGGCCTGTCTATTGGTGAGAGAGGTGTGTTGAAATCACCCAATATTATTAAGTTATAGTCTATTTTATTCTTTATATTGAGACAGGTTTGTTTTATGTATGTAAATGCACCATTGTTTGGGGCATAAATATTTCCAATCATCATATAATATTGTTGGATGATTCCCTTTCTGCTTATCATGGAAGGTTTTACTTGATCTCCAATTCTGAAGGATAGTTTTCCTGGATATAGCAGTTTTCTTTGGCATCCCTTCTACTTCAGGGCTTGGTATGTATTATTGCAAGTCCTCCTGCCTATTAAAATCTAGGCTGAAAGATCAGGGATAACTTGTGTTTGTTTACCTCTAAATGTGACTTGCCACTTTTCTCTTGTGGCTTTTAAAATTCTCTCCTCATTCTCTATATTCGACATTTTAATTATGTTTTGGAGAGGACCATTTTGATCCTTTGTACCTGGAGTTCTAAACATGTCTTTTTTTCTTAATTTATTTAATATAATTAGTATATATCAAAGCAGAATACATTTTGATTCATTGTACACAATTGCAGCTCAACTTTTCATTACTCTGATTGTACACAATGTACATCCCACCATATGTGCAGTCATACATATACCTACAGTAATGATGTCCATCTCATTCTACCATCTTTCCTGCCCCCATGCACTCTTCCCATCCCACCCTCCCCTTTGCCCAATCAAAGTTCTTCCATTTTTCCCATGCCCTCCCCCATTATGAATCAGCATCCACTTATCATTTGGCCTTTGGTTTGGGGATGATTGGCTTACTTCACTTAGCATGATATTCTCCAACCCCATCCATTTACCTACAAATGCCATAAATTTATTCTCTTTCTATGCTAACTAATATTCCAATGTGTATATATACCACAATTTCTTTATCCAGTCATCTATTTAAGAGCATCTAGGTTGCTTCCACAGTTTAGCTATTGTGAATTGAGCTGCCATAAACATTGATGTGGCTGTGTTACTATAGAATGCTGATTTTAAGTCCTTTGGGTGTAGACCAAGGAGTGGGATAGCTGGGTCAAATAGTGGTTCCATCCCAAGTTTTCTAAGGAATCTCAATACTGCTTTCAGAGTGGTTGCACCAATTTCCAGTCCCACCAGATATGTATGAGTGTGCCTTTTCCTCCACATCCTCACTAACATTTATTGTTGTCTGTATTCTTGATAACTGCCATTCTGACTGGAGTGAGGTGAAATCTTAGAGTAGTTTTGATTTGCATTTCTCTAATTACTAAAGTTGTTGAACATTTTTCCATATATTTGTTGACCGATTGTATATATTCTTCTAAGAACTGTCTGTTCAGCTCCTTAGCCCATTGATTGCTTGGGTTGTTTGGGGGGGGTTTTGGTATTAAGTTTTTTGAATTCTTTATATATCCTGGAGATTAGTGCTCTGACTTGTGTGTGGCAAATATTTGCTCCCAAAATGTAGCAGGCTTTCTCTTCACCTCATTTTTTTTTTTTGCTGAGATGAAGCTTTTTAGTTTGAGTCCATCCCATTTATTAATTCTTGATTTTATTTTTTTGAGCTTTAAGAGTCTTGTTAAGGAAGTCAGGGCCTAATCCAACATGATGAAGATTTGGGTCTACTATTTCCTCTACAGTGCAGGGTCTCTGTTCTAGGTCTCCTAGATCCTTGATCCACTTTGAGCTGAGTTTTGTGCATGGTGAGAGATAGGGCTTTATTTTCATTTTGCTGCATATGGATTTCTAGTTTTCCGAGCACCATTTCTTGAAGAGGCTATCTTTTCTCCAGGGTATGTTTCTGATGCCTTTATCTAGTATGAGATAACTATATTTATGTGTTTTTTCTCTGTGTCTTCTATTCTGTACCATTGGTCTACATGTCATTATTTGCTGACAATGTGGTTCTATACTTAGAGGATCCAAAAAAACTCCACCAGAAAACTTCTAGAATTAATGAATTCAGCAAAGTAGCAGGATATAAAATTAATATCCATGAATCAAATGCATTTATATACATCAGTGATGAATCCTCTGAAAGAGAAATTAGGAAAACTACCCCATTCACAATAGCCTCAAAAAAATCTAAAATACTTGGGAATCAACAAAAGAGGTGAAAGACCTCCACAATGAAAACTACAGAACACTAAAGAAAGAAATTGAGGAAGACTTTAGAAGATGGAAAGATATCTCATGCTCTTGGGTAGGCAAAAGTAATATTGTCAAAATGGCCATTCTACCCAAAGTGCTATACAGATTCAATGTGATTCCAATTAAAATTCCATCATCATTCCTTATAGAAATAGAAAAATCAATCATGAAATTCATTTGGAAAAATAAGAGACCCAGAATAGCCAGAGCAATCCTTATCAAGAAGAGTGAAGCAGGAAGCATCACAATACCAGACCTTAAACTATACTGCAAAGCTATAGTAACAAAAATGGCATGGTATTGGCACTAAATGTATCTTGTATTTGGATTTCAATCTTATTCCTAAGTGTTCTGATATTATTTCATTGAAAATGTTGTGTATTAGATAGTATTTAGTGCTTAGTTAGTATTCATTAGTTCATATTTTAGTGCTTCTTCTATACCAGTGATTCTCATATTTGGTCTGTTAATATTATCCCAGGTTTCTTGAATATTCTATTTATTGTCTCTTCACATATATTCTTTATTGTTGTGTTTACTTTTAGGATAATATACTTTATCTTCATGTCTGAAAAATCTGTCTTCTGCATAGCCTAATCTATTGGTTATGCTTTTTATTGATTTGATTTATTAAAATTGAAATTTTTATTTGATTTATTGAGTCCTTTATTTCCAGGATTTGTTTGGTTCTTTTTTACAATCTCTATATCTTTATTAAAATATTCTTTTACTTCCTGTATTTTCTTTCATAGTTCATTTCTTTCATCGTCTTTTGATTCATTGAACATTTTAGCTATGAAGTTTGAAAATCCTTTATCTGACATATCCCCCACAGGTATCAGTGGGATTAGTTGTTGTGGGTTGTTTGGGGTGGCTTGTTCCATTGTGTTTTTATATTGTTTGTATGTGTCTACCCATCAGCTGGGATGGTTATCTCTTGCACTTTTATGCAGGGGCTATTTATTGAGCTTAAGTGCCTTAAGCTGGACAAATATCTAAGTATCAATATTTCTCCTCATGGGGCCCAGTATCCACCACCACTTTGAGAAAATATGCTAATTCCTATTACTTTATTTGCTTCAGAGCAATGCCAAATACTAATAAACCTCAGGAAAAAAACTTATTGAAAATATTCTCCACAATTCCTCTAATCCAAATATGGATTTAAAATAGTGTTCTTGAAAGGGTTGAAAAAATTAGTTATAAAAGATAGCAAAATCACTATTAAACTTTGCAGGATTTAAAAGGAGAAAAGAGAAAAATGATCAAACAAAGATGAAAGAGAAAAATACATAAAGAGATCAAAAGAAGGAAATGGGGGGATTTGAGACAGAAGCAGGTAATGCAAAAGGGAAAAGAGACTAAGACGAGGAAGTGTAAACCTGAATTAGGAAAGCAAAAACAGAATGATTTCAGTAAATGCTTCAAAAACATTAAACTAGATAGAATTGTTTGGGTTCAGTACTGCAATATTAAATAAATGGAGTAGTGGGATAGCTGGGTCAAATGACAGTTTCATTCCAAGTTTTCTGAGGAATCTCCTTAGTGCTTTCCAGGTTGGTTGCACCAATTTATAGTCCCAACAGCAATGTATGATTGTAGTATTTCCCCCACAACCTCGCCAACACTTATTATTGCTTGAATTCTTGATAATTATCATTCTGACTGGAGTGAAATAAAAGAGTAATTTTGATTTGAATTTCTCTAATTACTAGAGATGTTGAACATTTTTTTCATATATTTGTTGATCAATTGTATATCTTCTTCTGAGAAGTGTCTGTTCAACTCCTTAGCCTGTTTATTGATTGAGTTGTTTTTGTTTTGTTTTATTTTGGTGTTAAGTTTTTGAGTTCTTTATATATCCTGGAGAGTAGTGCTCTAATATGCATGTGCTAAAGATTTTTTCCCACCCTGCAGGCTCTCTTTTCACATTACTGTTTCTTTTATGAGAGTTTTTTAGTTTGAATCCATTCTATTTATTGATTTTTTATTTTATTTCTTGTGCTTTAGGAGTCTTGTTAAGGAAGTTGGGGCCTAATCAAACATGATGAAGATTTGGGCCTACTTTTTCCTCTATTAGATGCACGGTCTCTGGTCTAATTTCTGGGTCCTTGATCCACTTTGAGTTGAGTTTTGTGCATAGTGAGACATAGGGGTTTAATTTCATTTTGCTGCGTATGTATTTCCAGTTTTCCCAGCACCATTTGTAGGAAAGGCTATCTTTTCTCCAATGTATGTTTTTGGTGCCTTTGTCTAATATGAGATAACTGTATTTATATGGGTTAGTCTCTGTGTCTTCCATTTTGTACCCTTAGTCTACAAGTCTTTTTGGTACCGATGCCATTTTTGTTACTATAGCTTTATAGTATAATTTAAGGTCTGGTATTGTGATGCCTCCTGATTCTTTCTTTTTGCTAAGGATTGCTTTGGCTATTCTGCATCTCTTATTTTTTCAAATGAATTTCATGATCATTTTTCTATTTATATGAGGAATTCCATTGGGATTTTAATTGTAATTGCATTAAATCTGTATAGCACTTTTGGTAATATGTCCATTTTTACAATATTAGTTCTGCCTATCCAAGAATATGGGATATCTTTCCATCTTTTCTAAGGTCTTCTTCAATTTCTTTCTTTAGTGTTCTGTAGTTTTCACTTTATCTCTTTTGTTAAATTGATTCCCAAGTATTTTATTCTTTTCTGAAACTATTGTGAATGGGGTAATTTTCCTAATTTCTCTTTCAGAGGATTCATCACTGATATATAGAAATGCATTTGATTTATGGGTATTGATTTTATATCCTGCTACTTTGCTTAATTCATTAATTCTAGAGTTTTTTGGAAGAAT
Organism: Marmota monax; assembly: GCF_021218885.2. Classification (NCBI taxonomy): domain Eukaryota; kingdom Metazoa; phylum Chordata; class Mammalia; order Rodentia; family Sciuridae; genus Marmota; species Marmota monax. The sequence goes on along the minus strand of NW_026694573.1, from coordinate 2,592,382 downwards.
TTTTTGGATCCTCTAAATACAGAATCATGTCATTGGCAAATATCCTTTTAATTTCTTTCATCTGTCAAGTTGCTCTGTCTGGAGTTTCAAGAACTATGTTGAATAGAAGTAGTGAAAGAGGGCATCCCTGTCATATTCCAGTTAGAGAGAATGCATCCAATTATCTCTAAAATTTAGAATAATATTGGCCTTAGGTTTAGCATATACAGCTTGTACAATGTTGAGGTATGTTCCTACTATCCCTAGTTTTTCTAGTATTTTGAATATAAAAGGGTGCTATATTTTGCCAAATGCTTTTTTTGCATCTATTAATCTTTTAAGTCTATTGATGTAATTAATTAAATTTGCTGAATTCCATATGTTGAACCAACTTTGCATCCCTGGGATGAACCCCACTTGATCATGGTGTGCTATCTTTCTAATATGTTTTTGTATGCAAATTTTCAGAATGTTATTGATAATTTTTGCATCTATGTTCATCAGGAATATTGATCTAAAGTTTTCTCTCCTTAATGTGCCTTTGTCTGATTTTGGTATCAGGATGATAATAGCCTCATAGAATGAGTTTGGAAGTGGTAGAGCTCTCACCTCACATGTGAGATGCACTAGGTTCAATCCTCATCATCACATAAAAATACAATAAAGGTATTGTGTCCATATACAACTAAAAATATTTTTTAAATGAGTTTGGAAGTCTTTCCTCCTTTTCTATTTCATGGAATAATTTGATGAGTATTGGTATTAATTCTTCTTTGAAGGTCTTATAAAACTCAGCAGAGAATCCATCCAGTCCTGGGCTTTTCTTGGCTGGTAGGCTTTTGCTGGTGTCTTCAATATCATTGCTTGAAATTGGTCTGTTTAAATTGTGTATGTCCTCCTGATTCAGTTTGGGCACATCATATGCCTCTAGAAATTTGTTTTTGAGATTATCTATTTTATTGGAGTATAAATTTTCAAAATAGTTTCTAACTATCTTCTCTATTTCAATAGTGTTTGTCATGGTATTTCCTTTTTCATCATGAATTTTAGTAATTTGAGTTTTGTCTCCTTTTCATTAAGTGGCTAAGTGTTTATCAATTTTATTTATTTTTTCAAAGAATCAGCTTTTTGTCAATTTTTTCAATTGTTTCTTTTGTTTCAATTTCATTGATTTCATCCCTGATTTGAATTATTTAACAGGGAAATAATTTTAAATAATCAAAAAGAACTTCTGGCAGGTAAGGATCTTGGAGATTTTCACAATGTTCTCACAACCTATAAAGTCTGCGAACACCAAAATCGACTCCTCTTAGATCTGTCAGAGAATCAGTGGCCACCCCACAGATGATCCACCTTCCACTTTCAGACTCTGCAGACTGCTCTCCACATAACAGCTATGGAGCTCTTGACAAGGTCAATCTGTTCATGAACAACTTACAGAGCATCCCCTAATTGTTTCTCCCTGTGCTCACCATAGGACCAGACTCCTCCCTCCTTCCCCAACCTTGTAAGATCATCTGCCTCTCCAAATTTTCCCTGAGTCTCATCCTGGGTAACAGAATGCTGAAGGACCTGATTTGAAGGGCTCTTACTCACTCACCCCTTTGGGGACGCACATTAGCCAAAGAAAAGCTACTGCTCCAAAGACAAGCAGCCCCTTGCAAGTTTTCCACACTCTTTACCTCATCTCATCCCCTGCCTGGTATTTGATACATATAAAGCTCCCAATTAAATGAAGAAAGAAAAGAAGGAAAGGAAGGAGAAAGGAAAAGAGAAGGGGGAGGAGAAGGAGGCGATGGGCCAATGCATGTAGTGAGTGGGTGAATTGTGGGTGCATGATTGAGCAGGTATTTGAGTGAGTGAATGGATGGATGGTTTGGTGGGTGGGTAAATCCAAACCAGGAGAAGCACAGAACTTTGGTGTTTATATGTAAAGGGACTGAACTCAGTACCTGGATTCTAATCCCAGCTCTGAACTGGGGTACGACCTTGGGCCATTAATGTTTTTAAGCCTCATCCCCTCAGAACAGGGCAGGGAGAGAATGTAACTCAGGAGATTCTGGCCCAGACAAATCCATCTAGAAAGGAGGCAGGGAGTGGAGGACCCTGTTTTGCTGTGGGGGCAGAAATGGAGGAAAAGAGAACAGAGAGACAGATGACTGTTGCCTGGTGTTGCCTCTAAGAGACCATGAAACTCTCCCCCAGAGCTACTTTCCCAGTGTGTACTAAGATTCTTCCTTACCACCCTAAAACTTCTGGGGAGGATTGCATATGAAATATAAGATAGAGTAGAATTTCTGATTGACAATGGAACCTTTTATTGAGCATTTATTGGTTGCAGGGAAAGGGCTTGGGATGTTAAGGGTAGGAGGGGGGACCCCTCCCCAGAGTTTTTCAGTTCTAGGTCTCTGCATATGGGGTGAGGGTTGGAGACCAAGAACACTTTGCAAGAGACACATTCTTTTCTACAGTGTTCCCTTCATGTGTGACCTGGCAGGTGTAAGTGCCACGAGATATCCACTGGTCAGGTGTCACAGTCAGGTAGCTGCTGGCCGTGTATTTGTTATTTCTCTGTTTGGAGGGCTGGGTGGTCTCCACACCCTGGGTGATGGTGGTGCCATTAGCTTTCCAGGCCACCATCACAGTGCCCGGGTAGAAGTCATTCATCAGACACACCAGTGTGGCTTTGTTGACCTGGAGCTCCTCAGAGGAGGGTGGGAACAGAGTGACCAAGGGAGCAGACTTGGGCTGGTCTGTATGAATAGAAGAGGGAGTATGAGTCACTAGAGGAGATTTTAAGTGTTGGGATCAACACATACACACACACACACACACACTCACACACTCCTAAAATCTCTATGACCATTCACAGTGTGGCCATCTTGTCCAACTGAGGACCCTCCTTCCCTCCGCCTTTCCACTTGACACCTCTGAATATTCCTGGAAGTTCTTCCCAAGTTACCTCTCCCAGGTTACCTCTACCTGACCCAGTCCCTCCTCTTGCAGCCCCCAGGACAGACTGTGCTCCCTCCCACTTGGTTTCTGGAGTCTGAGTTTGGAATCTAACCCTCAGCAACTAAGCCCTCATCCCAGTCCAGGGTCCCACCTCCATTTATTCTTCCAGTGTCCAGAGCCTCTACTGTGAAGTGGGGGTCCCCATTCAGCCTAGAAGGATAGTCCTAATGTATGTGTGGAGGTCCCAAGCCTATGCCCACTACACGGGGATAGGTGGAGGGATGAAGCAGAGCCTATCCTCTGAGAGGACAGGAAGCTCCAGGCCAGTCCACTCAACTCTGCTGGCAAGTGTTGGTTCTAATCAGACAATCCCTGAGGGCTCCTCCAACACTAGTGTCTCCCCTGTCTCCACTGGCCTGATCACAAAGACCCTTCGTCTTGGTTATGTTCTTGGGGCAGACTATGAGATATAGCAGCCCTGCACTCACCCCAGCAGCCTCTGACAACTCCTAATTTTACCTGGAAGTCAGGTATCTCGAACACTCCCCCCATTCATTTCACCATCCCTCATTTAAATGTGCCCCTCAAGGAAGGTGGTAGGCTGACTCACGGACAAGTGAGACATAAGGCCCCAGAGGTAAAGGGTTTCAGGAACAAATGAGTGTTTGCCCTAATGGCCATACTGGGAAGGCCAGACTCTGATTCATCTGCCCCATCTCTAAGTCCATGTCTCCATGGCCCAGCAGAGGTCCAAAGAACTAGAGCCTAGAGTGAGTCAGACGCCTCTCCCTGCCCTCTGATGGTCTCTACTTGGGATGACCTCTTGAGTCCCACAGTCTGGGGTCACAGTCCCAGCCATATTTCTGGGCCTCCTATGTGGTCTCCTGGCCTGGATGAGATGAGCATCTGCCCCCAGCCCAGATGCTGGAGGCCCAAAAACCAGGCTCTTTAAGGCCTGGTTTCCCTCACTAGACTTGGCCCCTAGCCTCCACTTGGCAAATACCCTAGAAGAAGGGAAAGAGCCCCATCCCTGACTAAACCCCCAGCCCAGGACCCTGGGCAGGCTGTATCTCACTGTTAGCATTCTGTTTGGGACCTTCCCGATGGTTACCCAAAGATCACCCACCACCTCCACACTCCATGAAAAAAGATAATGGATAAGACCTTTAGTCTGGGGAGGGCAGAGGGGGGGAAAAATCCAAGAAAAAGATAATGAACAGTCCTAAAACAGCAAAGGGGTGGGAAGGTTGGGAAAGGCTGTGAGAGTCACTTACCTAGGACAGTGAGTTGGGTTCCACCACCAAAGATGAACCACGGTGACTGAGGCTCAGACCAAAACCCATGGAACCAGCATCTGGGGCCTGCCCCCTGGGGGCCAGGCTGGAGTGGGAACCTGCTGGGAATGATGAGAATAGAGTGAGCTATGACCCCAGTGGAAGGCAGGTGGGCTATCAGCCAGCTCCCCAGAGGCCTGTCCCATTGTCCCAAGCAAGTGTCATCCATGGCCTCAGAGTCACCCCACTTTTGCCCCCACCTCCCCCATCTCTGAGATGGTTGATGACGATTACAACATTGGGCACAGTAAGTACTCAGCAAGTCCCTGAGTGATGTGCCTTCTCGGGTGGGTGTGGAATGGCAAGGAGTACTGCACTGGGTCATCTTAGGGCCTCTGAGTCTCCTTTACACATGTTTCCCATGGTCTAGCTGGGCTAGCTTCCTCCCTGGACCCATAAGTACTGAGTCATTCTTGACTTAAGGTGCTCCTATGTGGAGACCCCTCGGCTTTCATTCCTATTCAAAGACACAGCTCAGTCCCGTCTCATTCCTGAGGCCTTCTCTGATCTTTCAGGGCACTTTTTCCCACCCATCTATCTAGTCATCTCTCTGAGCACAGACCCATATATCTTTACATCCATTGGTCCATCCATCTGTTTATCCATTCATCTATCCATCCATTCTTCAGCCCGTTTGCACCAGGCACTGTTTCACATGCTGAAGATGTGGCAGAATCCCCTTGGCTCTCAATCCCATCTCCCTCTGACACCTCTCAGGTTAAGGCCTATAAGGCCCTCATCATTGTTAAATCCAAGGTCCCTTCCCCACTCCTGTTGTACTGGATATCTCTGAAGGATGCAGCACGAGGTCCTCCCTCTTTCCAAAATTGGTGCAATTACTCTGGAAAGAAGTATAGAGATTCTTCAGAAAACGTGGAATGAAGCCACCATTTGAACCAGCTATCCCACTCCTCAGTATATACACAAAGGACTTAAAACCAGCATAATACTCTGACACAGCCACATCAACGTTTATAGCAGCACAATTCACAATAGCAAAACTATGGAAGCAACCTAGATGCCCTTCAACAGATGATTGGATAAAGAAAATATTGTTGTTTTCGACTGACCGCAGCTCATTCAGCCATAGAACAGGTAATTTCAGGCTGCAATTCGCCTGCGGCTTGCAGACAGATTGCTAGGGTTCAGTGCCTGGGTGCTTCTTAGAACCTGATCTTATCGGAGCGAACACCGAGCGCGGGGCGGCCAAGTTCCGGCTCCCGGAACCGTCCCGGAACCGTCCCAGAACCGCCCTGGCCCAGGGCTGCGGAGCCTGCGGAGGCTGCTTCTTGGACCCTGCTCCTATCAGAGCATACACCAAGCACTAAGCGGCCGAATTCCGGCTCCCGGAACTGAGCCCGCGGGGACTGCTTCTTGGAGCCTACACTTATAGGAGCTTACACCAAGCACGGAGCGGCCCAGTTCCGGCTCCCGGAACTTCCCTGGCCCGGGGCTACGAGCCCGCGGAAACTGCTTCTCGGTCCGGGTCCTGCTGAGGGCCGGTCAGGACTCACCCGTTGCTTTGGTTGCCCGGCAAGGGGAACGAAATGCTGCCATTCGCATAGGATACCAACATGGCAGAGATCTGATGTCATCAGAAAGCGGCAGAGGAGAGAACTTCATCAATACCAGCGGCAACATAAACAGTTGGTCTCCTGGTAGAGGGGGTGAGGCACAGACACCCGAGTCTCCTCAATTTGTCGTCGAGCCAGAGGGGAGGAGACGGGCCGCCGCCAGCGCCCGGAGCAGGCCCAGCGGCTCGCCAGCGTGGTGACCGCGTGACCCCAATTGGAGAGGGGGCGGAGCGGAGCCGCCACCAGCACCCGCAAGGTGGGCAGACCCGCGACCCAGTGGTACATGGGCGTGGTAGGAGGGGCAGGGCAGAGCCGCCGTATGCGCTTGCAAGGTAAACAGACCTGTGACAGCCTGGCAGGTCAGGCCCAGTGGCCTGCCAGTGTGGTACACACATCACCCCAACTTGAGTAGGGGCAGAGCAGATCCTTCTCCCACGCCCGGATCAGGCCCTGCCAGTGTGGTGGTCACGTGACCCCAATTGGAGTGGGGGCGGAGCGGAACCGCCACCCGTGCCCGCAGGGAGAGCAGACCTGTGACCAATCTGCAGATCAGGCCCAGGGGTCCGCAGGCGTGGTAGGAGGGGCAGGGCAGATCCGCCGCCGCGCCTCCAAGGTAGGCAGACCTGCAACAGACCGGCGGATCAGGCCCAGGAGCCTGCCGGCGTGGTACACACACCACCCTAATTGGAGTAGGGGCAGAGCAGAGTCGCCGCCCGTGCCAGGAACAGGCCCAGCGTCCTGCAGGCGGGGTAGTCACGACACCCCAATTGGAGTAGGGGCAGAGCAGAGCCTCCACCTGTGCCCGAAAGGTGGGCAGATCTGCGACCGACCAGCGGGACAGGCCCAGTGGCCTGCTGGTACGACAGACACGTCACCCCATTTGGAGTAGGGGCAGAGTAGAGCCGCCGCCCGCGCCTGCAGGGTAGGCAAACCTGCAACCGACCGGCGGATCAGGCCCGGTGGCCTGCCGGCGTGGTACACTCGTCACCCCAATTGGAGTAGGGGCAGAACAGAGCCACCGCCAGCGCACAGAACAGGCCCAGTGACCTGCCGGCGTGGTAGCCACGACACCCCAATTGGAATAAGGAGAGAGCAGAGCCGCCGCCCGCGCCTGCAGGAAAGATACGCAAGCAGTATGAAAAGACAAGGAAAGAAAGGACCACAAGCAATGCAGGTCAACGCAACTTTAGAAGAGGTAACAGCTGCAGCAGATGGAATGTCAGATAAAGAATTCAGGATATACATGCTTCAGATGATCTGGAGTATCAAGGAAGACATTAAACAGCAAAATCAGACAATGAAAGATCACTTCGACAATGAATTACGCAAACAAATCCAGGAAGCAAAGGATCAACTATACAGGGAGATAGAGGTTATAAAAAACAAACAAACAGAAATCCTAGAAATGCAGGAAGCAATAAACCAACTTAAAAACTCAATGGAGAATACTGCCAGCAGAGTAGAACACTTAGAAGATAGAACATCAGACAATGAAGACAAAGTATTTCAACTGGAAAAGAACATAGACAGCTCAGCAAGACTGTTAAGAAACCATGAGCAGAACATCCAAGAAATATGGGATAACATTAAGAGACCAAACTTAAGAGTCATTGGGATACAGGAAGGTACAGAGCTCCAAACCAAAGGAATGAGCAGTCTATTCAATGAAATAATACGAGAAAACTTCCCAGACTTGAAGAATGAGACAGAATCCCAAATCCTAGAAGCCTACAGGACGCCAAATATGCAAAATCATAAGAGATCCACACCTAGACACATTATAATGAAGATGCCCAACATACAGAATAAGGAGAGAATTTTAAAAGCTACAAGAGAAAGGAAGCAGATTACATTTAGGGGTAAGCCAATCAGGATAACAGCTGATCTTTCAACACAGACTCTGAAAGCTAGAAGATCCTGGAATAACATATTTCAAACACTGAAAGAAAATGGGTTCCAACCAAGAATTGTGTATCCAGCGAAATTAAGCTTCAGGATGGAAGATGAAATTAAAACCTTCCACGATAAACAAAAGTTTAAAGAATTCGCAGCTAGAAAACCATCTCTTCAAAACATCCTCGCCAAAGCATTACAGGAAGAGGAAATGGAAAATAACAATGAAAACCAACAGTGGGAGGTAGGACAGTAAAGGGGGGGAAAATAATCAAAGAGGAAAACAAACCATGTTTAGTAACAGAAATAAACAAATATGGCTGGAAGAACAACCCATATCTCAATAATAACCCTAAATGTTAATGGCTTAAACTCACCAATTAAGAGACACAGGCTAGTAGAATGGATCACAAAACAAGACCCAACAATATGCTGCCTACAGGAGACGCATTTGATAGGAAAAGACATACATAGGCTGAAGGTGACAGGTTGGGAAAAATCATATCACTCATATGGACTTCGGAAACAAGCAGGAGTGTCCATACTCATATCAAATAAAATAGATTTCAAGCCAAAGTTAATCAAAAGGGATAAAGAGGGACACTACATACTGCTTAAGGGAACCATACACCAACAAGACATAACAATCATAAATATTTATGCCCCAAACAATGGTGCAGCTATGTTCGTCAAACAAACTCTTCTCAAGTTCAAGAGTCTAATAGACCACCATACCATTATCATGGGAGACTTCAACACACCTCTCTCGCCACTGGACAGATCTTCCAAACAAAAGTTGAATAAGGAAACTATAGAACTCAATAACACTATTAATAACCTAGACCTAATTGACATATATAGAGTATACCACCCAACATCAAGCAGTTACACTTTTTTCTCAGCAGCACATGGATCCTTCTCAAAAATAGATCATATATTATGTCACAGGGCAACTCTTAGACAATATAAAGGAGTAGAGATAATACCATGAATCTTATCTGATCATAATGGAATGAAACTGAAAATCAACGATAAAAGAAGGAAGGAAAAAGCATACATCACTTGGAGAATGAACAATAGGTTACTGAATGATCAATGGCTTATAGAAGACATCAAGGAGGAAATTAAAAAATTCTTAGAGATAAATGAAAACACAGACACAACATATCGGAATCTATGGGACACATTGAAAGCAGTTCTAAGAGGAAAATTCATTGCTTGGAGTTCATTCCTTAAAAAAAGAAAAAACCAACAAATAAATGATCTCATACTTCATCTCAAAATCCTTGAAAAAGAAGAGCAAAACAACAGCAAAAGAAGTAGAAGGCAAGAAATAATGAAAATCAGAGCTGAAATTAATGAAATCAAAACAAAAGAAACAATTGAAAAAATTGACAAAACTAAAAGTTGGTTCTTTGAAAAAATAAACAAAATCGACAGACCCTTAGCCATGCTAGCGAAGAGAAGAAGAGAGAGAACTCAAATTACTAGCATACGGGATGAAAAAGGCAATATCACAACAGACACTTCAGAAATACAGAAGATAATCAAAAACTATTTTGAATCCTTATACTCCAATAAATTAGAAGATAGTGAAGGCATAGATAAATTTCTGAAGTCATATGATCTGCCCAGATTGAGTCAGGAGGATATAGAAAACCTAAACAGACCAATATCAATTGAGGAAATAGAAGAAACCATAAAAAGACTACCAACTAAGAAAAGCCCAGGACCGGATGGGTATACAGCAGAATTTTACAAAACCTTTAAAGAAGAACTAACACCAATACTTTTCAAGCTACTTCAGGAAATAGAAAAGGAGGGAGAACTTCCAAATTCATTCTATGAGGCCAACATCACCCTGATACCTAAACCAGACAAAGACACTTCAAAGAAAGAAAACTACAGACCAATATCTCTAATGAACCTAGATGCAAAAATCCTCAATAAAATTCTGGCGAATCGGATACAAAAACATATCAAAAAAATTGTATGTGGTGAGCCGCTTCTGCCGTTTCTGCAGATTATGGTCGCCATTACAAGATGGCGCTGGCTCCGCTGTGGTCTGTGACAAACAATTTCTTATCTGGGAAAGTTGGCACATGATTTTTCATCACCCTGTGAGAAAGTTCCACGCGGCAGCTTTGCATAGGGGCTTGGGATGCTTTATTAAGGCTGGGAGGGGCACCCGAGAGGAAGAAGAAGAAATATCCAGGGGACCTGAATAAACTGTTGAAAGAAGATTCTCGAGTTGCGTCTTCCTTGCGGGCAAGGGGTCGCGACAAGTGGCGCCGAGACCCGGGAACCAGAACTTTCAACAGTCAGGGGTGGTGCACCGGTTAGTCCCAGGTAAGTGGGATCCGCGATCAAAGCGGGGTTAGTCCCAGGTAAGTGGGATCCGCGATCAAAGCGGGGTTAGTCCCTAGTAAGTGGGATCCGCGACCAAAGCGGGACAGCTCCTCTGTAATGAAAGAGAGAGCCTTACATTTTATTGCAGCTGCACTGTGTACTTTCGCTCCTACTTTCGCTTTCTTTTTTTTGTGCTTTCTTTGTTGTTGTGTCATGGGTGCCGCATCTTCAAGTCCGCTTCTCCTGGCCCTAGATGGCCTGTTACGTTCCAAGGGACTGGAAGTGAAACATAGTACTTTACAGAGATTTTTACAAAAGATAGATATCGCTGCACCGTGGTTCGAATTTTCGGGCAGCCTTACTGTGCCTAGTTGGGATAAATTAGGCAAAGATCTTGACTTTGCTTCTGAGCAGGGCATATTAGAGGGTGGGGTGATACCCCTTTGGAAAATGGTCCGTAGTTGCCTTACAGATGATAGATGTCAGGAAGCACTTACTAAAGGACAGGAGGTTTTAGAGCGATTGCATGAGGAAAAATCGGAGATGGCAGAAAGTGAAGTGACTCCGGAGGATGGGAGTGTGCGGAGCATGAGACGGGGGAGGAAACGGTTGTATCCAGATCTCAGTACGCTGCGTACACCCCCATGCGAAAGTGGGTCAGAGGAGGAGGAGGATGAGGATGAAGCGCTCGAGAGGCTGTCTCGTCAGCTAGGGAGTTTAGCTGTAGGAGAAGGGAACACAGATAAGCAAGGGCTCAAGAAAAGCGATCCCCCGGATCCACCGCCGGATGGCGGGGGCGTTTCGGGAAGAGCTTTCCATGCCCAAACATGGAGGGCTGTTCACGCTGAGATGGGTCTTGCTTATCCAGTTTTTCAGGATGACAACAGGGGAAGAGTCCATGAACCCTTAGATTTTAAAATTGTGAAGACCCTGGCGGAGTCTGTACGCACTTATGGGGTGGATGCCGCCTTCACGCTGACTCAGGTGGAAAATCTGTCTAGATACTGTATGACTCCCTCTGATTGGGCTAGCCTTGTTCGGGCTTGCGTTTCCCCGGGTAAATATTTGGACTGGAGAGCATTCGTGCTAGAGGGCGCAATAGAGCAGGCCGCCCAAAACCATGCAGCGGGACACCCCCATTGGGACAAGGATATGCTCTTGGGACAGGGTAGATTTGCAAATCAACAAACAGGATTTCCTCTTGAGGCATATGATCAAATTAACAATATTTGTATCCGGGCATGGAAGTCGCTTCCAAATAGAGGAGAGGTGTCTGGCAATTTGACCAAGATTCTACAAGGCCCTACAGAACCTTTTTCAGATTTTGTAGCAAGGATGGTGGATGCTGCTGGAAAGATTTTTGGGGATCCTGATAGAGCCATGCCCCTTATCAAGCAATTGGTCTTTGAACAATGCACCAAGGAATGTAAAGCGGCAATCACTCCTTATAAAAATAAGGGCATAGAAGCATGGATGAAAGTGTGTAGAGAGATTGGAGGACCTTTAACTAATGCAGGTCTTGCAGCTGCTGTCCTTCGGGTGGCAAAAAGGGGCAATCCTGGTGCCGGAACATGCTTCCATTGTGGTCAGCCCGGTCATTTCAGACGTGAATGTCCTAAAAAAGATAATTTTACTGGACCCCCTCACGGTGGCCCTTCCAATGGCTTTCGTCAACCAGGGCTGTGTCCAAAATGTAAAAAAGGGAAGCATTGGGCAAAAGAGTGTAGATCAATGAGGGACATCCATGGACAGCCTATTTCAGCTGGGCCAAAAAACGGCCGAAGGGGCCCCCGACCCCAGGGCCCACAAATATATGGGGCAATGGAGAATGTCACACCCAAACCCGAGACATGGCCATCTCTACGCCATCCCATGAGACGCGGAGAGCCACTACAGGTGCCGCGGGATTGGACCTCTGTTCCACCTCCAGACTCGTATTAACACCTAAGATGGGAGTCCAATTGGTGGAAACTGAGTTCAAAGGGCCTTTACCGCCTGGCACTGTAGGTTTGCTAATTGGACGTGCATCTTCTACTTTGCAAGGTCTTCATGTCTTTCCTGGAGTTATTAGCCCTGATACTGTAGGGACAATAAAAGTTATGGTGGAAGCTCCAAGGGGCATTGTATCTATTTCCCCAGGAGATCGGATTGCCCAATTGTTACTTCTACCCAGCCTGCATACCCGCTTTTCTGCTGATTCCTTTTCAAGGACAAGTGATGAGATTGGAGTTACTGGAGGGAATTCTGTTTATTTGTCCTTAGATATGAATGACCGTCCTACTTTAAACTTAACCATAGAAGGCAAATCAATTTTGGGATTGCTCGATACTGGAGCAGATCGTAGTATAATTGCACAAAAGGACTGGTCAAAGGGGTGGCCGGTGCAGCTCTCAGATCAATCACTGAGAGGTTTGGGATATGCCCAAGCCCCTCAAATCAGCTGTAGACATCTATCTTGGAAGGACCCAGAAGGACACAATGGCACTTTTCAGCCTTATGTACTTGATTTACCTATCTCTTTATGGGGTCGTGATCTGATGAAAGACATGGGGTTCACTCTTAGTAATGACTATTCCCCGGCGTCTCAACAGATTATGCAAAATATGGGGTATAGGCCAGGTCTAGGACTAGGAAAACATCTACAGGGGCGTAGGCATCCTGTGCAAGGTCATCAAAAGCTTAACAGATTTGGTCTGGGTTTTTCCTAGGGGCCACTGGGGCTCAAATACCCATAACATGGCTCACCGAGGAGCCTGTTTGGGTGCCTCAGTGGCCTCTTCCCTCGGTTAAATTGGCAGCAGCCCATAATTTAATCAAAGAACAACTGGACTTGGGTCACATCCAACCTTCCACTTCTCCATGGAATACTCCCATATTTGTTATTAGGAAAAAATCAGGAAAGTGGCGCCTACTGCATGATTTACGAGCAGTTAATGCTCAAATGCAACTTATGGGGCCCATTCAAAGAGGGCTGCCTCTGCTCTCCTCTATTCCTCAGGGCTGGCATATTATTGCTATTGACATTAAAGACTGTTTCTTTTCTATTCCTTTGCATCCTAAAGACTCACAACGTTTTGCTTTCACCCTTCCCTCGTGTAACCACGAGGAGCCAGATCTTAGGTTTGAGTGGGTAGTGTTGCCGCAGGGAATGGCTAATAGTCCCACGATGTGCCAGATGTATGTGGGGAAGGCACTCGCACCTCTCAGACATAAGTATTCCTCCATCAAGATCATTCATTATATGGATGATGTGTTATTGGCCGCTAAGTTAGAGCAGATAGTTAATGAGGCCTATAGAGACTTAGTAAAGCTGTTAGCTCAATATGGGCTACATATCGCACCTGAAAAGGTTCAAACGGGGAATTCTATTGAGTATTTGGGAGCAATCATTGGGCATGACAAATTGAAACCACAAAAAATCACCATAAGAACTCAGGATCTCCAAACTCTGAATGATTTTCAAAAACTGCTGGGAGATATTAATTGGATAAGGGGATATTTACATATTCCTAATGGTGTGCTCCAGCCTTTGTATGCTACCCTTAAGGGTGATCCAGATCTTGCTTCTCCTCGTAGCCTCACCAAAGAGGCCAGGGCAGCCCTTATAACAGTAGAAGAAGCTATACAACATGCTACTCTATGCAGGCTCCGCAGTGATAAACCTTTCCAGTTATGTGTGCTTGCCACTATGCGGCAGCCTACTGGAGTACTGTGGCAAGATGGGCCTTTACTATGGATCCACCCACATATATCCCCAGGAAAATCTTTAGAATACTATCCTGATGCTGTTGCAGCGTTAGCACTTAAAGGGATCCACCAAAGCATTCAATTTTTCGGACAATCACCTTCTTCTCTTATTATACCCTATACTAAGGCTCAGCTTAATGTTTTGTGTGCTACTCTAGACAACTGGGCTATTCTATGTTGCTCGTTTCTAGGGGATATTGATAATCATTACCCTTCCCATCCATTACTCCATTTTGTTAAAGAACATCCCATCATTTTCCCTAAGGTAACTTCACCCAACCCAATTCCGGGGGCTGTTAATATTTTCACTGATGGTTCCAAGTCTGGAATGGGAGCTTATGTAATTAATGATTCTCCCCCTGTTCAGCATCAATTTGCTCCTGGTAATCCACAATGGGTTGAACTGCAAATTGTTATTGAGGTTTTTAAACAATGTTCTTTTCCTTTTAATCTTATCTCGGACTCCATTTATGTGGTACAAGCACTCAAAGTCCTGGAGGCCGTGGGAGCTATTAGTAATGCCCATAATGTATCTGCTTACTTTAATCAGCTTCAACAACTTATCTGTAGCCGCACTGCTCCTTTTTATCCAATGCACATACGGGCTCACACCTCTCTTCCTGGTCCGTTATCACAGGGTAATGCCTGTGCAGACTCAGCCACTAGAGGCCAGTTGATATGCTTGGCTTCCTCCTTAGAGGGGGCTAAATTATTTCACCAAAATTTCCATGTTAATGCTTTAACGCTGCGCAGGCGTTTTTCCATTTCAAGAGCGGATGCTCGTCAGATAGTATTACAATGTCCCCATTGTGTCACATTTCTTCATCCCCCTACTTATGGAGTGAACCCACGGGGATTGAAGCCATTGGTTGTCTGGCCAATGGATGTGACGCACATACCTGACTTTGGTAACCTCAAGTATGTACATGTTTCTGTTGATACGTGCTCTGGAGTTATTCATGCCTCTGCTTTGTCGGGAGAGAAGGCACGTAATGTTATTACTCATTGCCTAGAAGCATGGGCAGCATGGGGTGCTCCTGCATCCCTTAAGACTGATAATGGACCTGCCTATACTGGCAGACAATTTACATCCTTTTGTTCTACCATGGGAGTGCAACTTACTCATGGTCTGCCTTACAATCCTCAAGGACAAGGCATTGTTGAGCGTGCTCATCGCACCTTAAAGGAAACTTTACAAAAACAAAAAGGGGGAATAGGAGCTGAACACACTCCTAAAGAACGCCTGTCCTTAGCTCTCTTTACCATTAATTTTTTGAATTTGGATATTCATGGTCACTCTGTGGCCGATAGACATGTGTCCCCTCAGCCCTCTGTGATTGGCTATGTTAAGTGGAAGGATGTTCTTACGGGCCAATGGAACGGCCCCGACCCCGTGCTGACATGGGCACGAGGATCTGTATGTGTTTTTCCCCAGGATCGCACGGAGCCGTTGTGGGTCCCTGAACGTCTGACAAGAAGAGTCTTGACATCAACCGACCAACAACAAGAGATACCACAGCAACCCTGTGATGAGGATCTTCACTCTGCTACGTGCTCTGGTTCTGGTGCTGGTGCCGATGGCACAGACGACACCAATGCAGTGGTGGGCAGTGGCACGGGCTTGGCCAATGCCGATGCCGGTTCATGGTAGTTCTAGTGTCCTCCCCACTCTTTTCTCTACCTCATGTGAGATGTCTGCTCCCTGTGCCTCTCCTAGAGGGGACGTGGAGAGCATTTTTAATCAATCTCAGGTTAATCTCACAGGAGTTTTTTGTTTCAGCCTTGGAAACGCTAATTGCATCAGCCTTAAGATCAAAAATTTGACTAACTGGGAGGACCCATTGCGGTCCAATCAGGTCTCAGGGAGTATTATTAATGCCGTACTGAGCCAAGTAGTTTCAGGGAAGCAATTAGGTTCAGGGACCCCTGTAAATAGCTCTGCTTTTAACATAACTACCTTGGCTATGATCTCCAAGGTACTAATCCCAGTGCCTCCTTCTTCTAATAGTACTTACAATGCCACTCATTTCAAGGCCTCTCCTTACTGTACCCCTAATCTTGGTTTCCCCCCAATATTTACGCCTTGTCAGGATCATTCTTGGGAGAGACTTCAAGTTGCTAAGGGTTTCTCCTTTTCCCCCTCTCTTAAGAGGTATGTTTATAACTTTAACCATAGTGCCAACTCCTCTACAGGAGTAGGTTGGTCCTGGTTTCAATGGCTGATTTCCAATGAGAAGGGGGCTTCAGCTGATATTTCTGCATTGGCTCAATTGCTGGGAGTCAGAAGCTGGCTGGCTAATGTTTCTGGTACTGTTCGCGAGAGTGAACGGGGTAATAGACTTACATCTGTTTCGTTCAACTCTTTGCTATATAATGCCACATTGCCCCCTGCGATGGTCTGCGTCCAATCCCCATTCTTGCTCCTTTTGACTAATGACACCTCGTCAGGGATGCTGGATTGTTCTAGTGTTACCTGTCTCTTATCTGAGTGTTGGAATGGTTCTTGGACTGTAGCAGTGGTTATGAAAATTCCAACCTTTGTCCCAATCCCAGTCACTGCGGACCCAGATAAATTCCCCATTGTTGAGCTACTTAGAGTCCGCAGGGATTTTGGAATTACGGCAGCTATAGTGACAGCTGTGGCAGTGTCTGCTGCTGCAGCGGTTACGGCCGGAGTGGCCATGGCCAGTCAAGTACAAACTGCTGCCACCATTAATCAAGTTGTTCAACAAACTTCTACCATACTTGAGTCCCAAAATTCAATTAATCAACATATTTTGTCAGGGATTTTAGCTGCCAACCAAAGAATAGATTTACTCCAAGCTCAGGTAGAAGAATTGGCCGACTTGGTGCTTTTGGGTTGTGTTGACCAACGTGCACATTTATGCATAACCTCTGTCAGATTTAATGATTCCAGGAATGCCTCCCGCATCATCGGAGAGTATCTATCCGGAACCTGGTCCATGGAAGCAGAAAACTTGATCCAGTCTCAACTAACTCAGATTGCTGTTTTGAATAGTACCCGTGTCGAACCAGTGACTTTGGGTCAATTCACCGATTGGATATCTTCTGCTTTTTCCTTCTTCAAAGAGTGGGTGGGAGTAGGCATTTTTGGTGCAATGTGTTGCTTCAGTGTTGTGCTTTGTTTGTGGCTTCTCTGTCACCTTAAAACTCGCCATGCACAAGAAAAGGCTATGATCATACAAGCTCTTGCAGCTTTAGAAAATGGCAACTCACCTCAAGTCTGGCTTGCGCATCTTAAGCAGTAAACCTTTGTCATGGTCGTTACACCCCAAGTTATTATAACATTGCACTGGGATCGACATGACTTTCCTTGTTATTCTCTTAGTGTTGGAAAGCCCTTGCACTCTGCCGGTCTTACTGCCATTGCACGCAGATGGGTTTCCACACTAGTGCTTTTCTATCGCCTTAAAGTCCGTGCCTTTCTTTCAGGGTGCTGTCAACTTGTTTGTCATTATAAACAGCCACAGTTCAGCCTCAGCTATCCCCCTTCGTCCACCATCGTCACGATACAGGATGCGAGGCAAGGCACTGCACTTGAGTGATCCTTGACGAGGACCTCAAGGAGAGCATGTCCTATTGCATGCGGGTTAGACGCGTCCACGCCCCGCCCCACGAAAAAAGGCGTCGGCTGATATGGCCTCAGATCTGGGGAAGGGCCCTCCTTGGGACTGAGCCATACTATGCAGCCACTTCTGCACAGTGGGATAGGACCTCTACTCTCGCCTGTATTGTTTTAATAAAACAGAAAAGGGGGAACTGTGGTGAGCCGCTTCTGCCGTTTCTGCAGATTATGGTCGCCATTACAAGATGGCGCTGGCTCCGCTGTGGTCTGTGACAAACAATTTCTTATCTGGGAAAGTTGGCACATGATTTTTCATCACCCTGTGAGAAAGTTCCACGCGGCAGCTTTGCATAGGGGCTTGGGATGCTTTATTAAGGCTGGGAGGGGCACCCGAGAGGAAGAAGAAGAAATATCCAGGGGACCTGAATAAACTGTTGAAAGAAGATTCTCGAGTTGCGTCTTCCTTGCGGGCAAGGGGTCGCGACAATTGTACACCATGATCAAGTAGGATTCATCCCTGGGATGCAAGGCTGGTTCAATATACGGAAATCAATAAATGTTATTCACCACATCAATAGACTTAAAAATAAGAACCATATGATCATCTCGATAGATGCGGAAAAAGCATTCGACAAAGTACAGCATCCCTTTATGTTCAAAACTCTAGAAAAACTAGGGATAACGGGAACATACCTCAATATTGTAAAAGCAATCTATGCTAAGCCTCAGGCTAGCATCATTCTGAATGGAGAAAAACTGAAGGCATTCCCTCTAAAATCTGGAACAAGACAGGGATGCCCTCTCTCTCCACTTCTGTTCAACATAGTTCTCGAAACACTGGCCAGAGCAATTAGACAGACGAAAGAAATTAAAGGCATCAAAATAGGAAAAGAAGAACTTAAATTATCACTATTTGCAGATGATATGATTCTATACCTAGCAGACCCAAAAGGCTCCACAAAGAAACTATTAGAGCTAATAAATGAATTCAGCAAAGTGGCAGGATATAAAATCAACACGCATAAATCAAAGGCATTCCTGTATATCAGCGACAAATCCTCTGAAATGGAAGTGAGGACAACCACTCCATTCAAAATATCTTCAAAAAAAATAAAATACTTGGGAATCAACCTAACAAAAGAGGTGAAAGACTTATACAATGAAAACTACAGAACCCTAAAGAGAGAAATAGAAGAAGATCTTAGAAGATGGAAAAATATACCCTGTTCATGGATAGGCAGAACTAACATCATCAAAATGGCGATATTACCAAAAGTTCTCTATAGGTTTAATGCAATGCCAATCAAAATCCCAACGGCATTTCTTGTAGAAATAGAGAAAGCAATCATGAAATTCATATGGAAAAATAAAAGACCCAGAATAGCAAAAACAATGCTAAGCAGGAAGTGTGAATCAGGCGGTATAGCGATACCAGACTTCAAACTATACTACAGAGCAATAGTAACAAAAACAGCATGGTACTGGTACCAAAACAGGCGGGTGGACCAATGGTACAGAATAGAGGACACAGAAACCAATCCACAAAACTACAACTATCTTAGATTTGATAAAGGGGCTAAAAGCATGCAATGGAGGAAGGATAGCATCTTCAACAAATGGTGCTGGGAAAACTGGAAATCCATATGCAACAAAATGAAACTGAATCCCTTTCTCTCGCCATGCACAAAAGTTAATTCAAAATGGATCAAGGAGCTTGATATCAAATCAGAGACGCGCCGTCTGATAGAAGAAAAAGTTGGCTACGATCTACAGTTGGTGGGGTCAGGCTCCAAATTCCTCAATAGGACACCCATAGCACAAAAGTTAATAACTAGTATCAACAAATGGGACTTACTCAAACTAAAAAGTTTTTTCTCAGCAAAAGAAACAATAAGAGAGGTAAATAGGGAGCCTACACCCTGGGAACAAATCTTTACTCCTCACACTTCAGATAGAGCCCTAATATCCAGAGTATACAAAGAACTCAAAAAATTAGACAATAAGAGAACAAACAACCCAATCAACAAATGGGCCAAGGACCTGAACAGACACTTCTCAGAGGAGGACATACAGTCAATCAACAAGTACATGAAAAAATGCTCACCATCTCTAGCTGTCAGAGAAATGCAAATTAAAACCACCCTAAGATACCATCTCACTCCAGTAAGATTGGCAGCCATTATGAAGTCAAACAACAACAAGTGCTGGCGAGGATGTGGGGAAAAGGGTACACTTGTTCACTGCTGGTGGGACTGCAAATTGGTGCAGCCAATTTGGAAAGCAATATGGAGATTTCTTGGAAAGCTGGGAATGGAGCCACCATTTGACCCAGCTATTCCCCTTCTTGGTCTATTCCCTAAAGACCTAAAAAGAGCATGCTACAGGGACACTGCTACATCGATGTTCATAGCAGCACAGTTCACAATAGCAAGACTGTGGAACCAACCTAGATGCCCTTCAATAGACGAATGGATAAAAAAAATGTGGCATTTATACACATGGAGTATTACTCTGCATTAAAAAATGACAAAATCATAGAATTTACAGGGAAATGGATGGCATTAGAGCACATTATGCTAAGTGAAGCTAGCCAATCCCTAAAAAACAAATGCCACATGTCTTCTTTGATATAAGGAGAGTAACTAAGATCAGAGTAGGGACGAAGAGCAGGAGAAGAAGATTAACATTTAACAGGGATGAGAGGTGGGAGGGAAAGGGAGAGAGAAGGGAAATTGCATGGTAATGGAAGGAGACCCTCAGGGTTATACAGTGGAGGGGGTAGAGAGAGAGGAGGGGAGGGGAGGGGAGAGGTGGGGAGGGGGGAGGGGGGAGGATGGGAAAGGCAGCGGAGCACAACAGACACTAGTATGGCAATATGTAAATCAATGGATGTGTAACTGATGTGATTCTGCAATCTGTGTATGGGGTGAAGGTGGGAGTTCATAACCCACTTGAATCAAAGTGTGGAATATGATATGTCAAGAAATTTGTAATATTTTGAACAACCCACAATAAAAAATTAAAAATAAAAAAAAAGAAAATATTGTATATATACACAATGGAATATTACTCAGCCATAAAGAAGAATGAAATTGTGGCATTTGCTGGTAAATGGATGGCCCTGGAGACTATCATGCTAAGTGAAATAAGCCAATCCCAAAACACCAAAGCCAAATGTTCTCTCTGATATGCAGATGCTAACACACAATAAGAAGGAGGAGGAAAGAATAGAAGTTCATTGGATTAGACAAAGGGAATGAAGGGAAGGGAGGGGATATAGAAATAGAAAAGACAGTAGAATGAATCAGACGTAACTTCCCTATGTTCATGTATGAACACATGACTAGTGAAATACCATATCATGTACAAGAATTGGATCCTAATTAGAATAAATTATTCTCCATGTATGTATAATATGTCAAAATATACTGTCATGTATATCTAAAATAATTTTTTAAAAAAACTCTCTTCCTGGGGTATCTCCTCCTTCTCTGGTCTCCCTTTCTCCATGGACCATGCCTGAATTCTAGTCCCCAGACCCACCACTGCCATCCTCCATCATCTCACACTATGCAGTCCAACTACTGTCCATATGGTAAGCCTCAAGACGATCTCAGCTGAAAACCACCTTGGCTCCCCCTGAATTGCCTACTGACCGTCTTCAGCCAGAGGCCCAACAGGAAGCTCAAAATCATGTTTAAATGAGATTTACACCCTTCGTCTACCCAGCTCTCTTGCTGTCTTATCACAATGACCATAAACACTCTTGCTCCCCAGGCTGGAAAACTAGAGTCACTATAGATTCAGACCACAGTAAATCAGTTGTAATTAATGTAATTTTACTGTGGCCTCCCACAGTAAAATGACCTCTCTGTCCTTAGATGCTGCATCTAAACACCCTTTTTGAAGTTAAACTAAAGCTGAAATATTAAGAAAACTAAAATGACTCTCTGAGACTCCAAATCTACAAGAAGATCTAGGTTTTGCCTTTGCTGATTTTAATCAGCAAATCAATTTCTTACAAAGATGCAGCATTGAGTTGGTACTAACTGGATGCATGCATCTCTATCAGGAGGTTGCATTTCCACCTTAGAGCTCATCCAGTAAGCAGTAGGAGGCAAATACACAACTTTTTGCTTAAAAATCCTTTTTTGTTTTAAGATTTTAAAAATATTATACAAGCAATGCAGAAGTGCATTTTAAAAGTTTATATTAGGTTGGCCAGGCATGATGGTACATGCCTGCTAGGGTAGGAGAATTGTGAATTCAATGCCAACCTCAGCAACTTAGCGAAGCCCTAAGCAACTTAGAAAGACCCTGCTTCAAAATAAGAAAATGTGGCTCAGTGGTTAAGTACCCCTGGGTTCAATCCCTGGTACAAAAAAAAATCAGTTAAAAAAAAAGTATTATATTAAGTTGGAGCACAAAGATCACAAGTTTAAGGCCAGCCTGGGCAATTTTGTGAGAGCTGGTCTTAAAACAGAAAACAAAGAAGGGCTGGGGATGTAGCTCAGTGGTAGGGTTCAGTCCCCAGTACCACAAAAAAAATGAAAAATAAAAGCTACAATATTTATCATTCCATCTCTCTCCTGCTTGTTACATTTCCTTTTTTAAAAAATTGTGGTAAAACATATACAGCTTATAAGTTTCCACTTTCGCCATTTTTAACTGTCTAGTTCAGTGCATTGTTGTGGAACCATCACCACCACCCATCTCTAGAACTTTTTCATCTCTCTAAATAGAAATTCTGTACCCATTAAGTAATAACTTATCCCCCACTGCCTGCCACCTGTCCCTTGTGACCTCTACTATACTTTCCATCTGTATGAATTTGCCTACTGTTTAAGTACCTCATATGAGTGAAATTATATAGTCATTGTCCTTTTGAGTCTCCTTATTTCACTTAGCATAACATTAAGTTTCATTGGTGTCACAGAAAATTTTTGAAAATAGTTTTTAATTAAGCGAGACAAAAACATAATAAAATAATTAACAATTAAAACCTGTTAACATTCATCCAAAATCTATTTCCCAAAAACAAAAAGAAACAATTATTAAGCTATGACTAGAAGATATACTTGCTGCTAGGGATGGAACCCAGGGCCTTGCATGTGCTAGCAAGTGGTCAACCACTGAGCTACACCACCATGCAAGCAATAATCACTCTTAACTATGAAATATTACATGCATGCTCATTAAAGTCTGAAAACAAGCCATAACATCCTTTGTCACTTTCATTTATATCATTCTGGAGGTTCTAAACAATGCAATAAGATAAACTGGGAGTATCAATATTAGAAATAAAGATATCAGTTTGAAAGACTACTAAATGAAATAAGAAATCAGTATATTAAAATTGGTGACTTTTCCTGGGCACTATGTCATTCATCTATAATCCCAGCAACTCAGAGTCTGAGGCTGAAGAATCACAAGTTTGAGGCCAGCCTTGGCAAATTATAAGACCCTATCTCAAAATATAAAAATGAAACTGGCATAGGTTCTACATGGTCCAGCTTGGCCATGGGAAAACTTGTGGACATAGCTCAGCAGTAGAGCCTCCTTGAGTTCAATCCCCAGAACTGGGGGAAAAATGGCAACTTTCTTTTCATAATCAATAATGAATTAGGTTGTGTAATGGGGTAAATTGCATTCTCAGTAGCAATAGAATAAAAAAACACCTAAGAATAGCTTAATAAGAAATATCCAAAACCACCGGGCATGGTGGTGTGTGCCTGTAGTCCCAGCTACTCAGGAGACAGGTGGGAGGATTCTGAAGCCCAAGGGTTGAAAAGCAGCCTGGGAAACAGCAAAATTCCATCTCAAAAAAAAGAGAAGAGATCAAGAAGAAAGAGAAAGAGAGAAAGATGAAAGAAGGAAGAGAGAGAGGGAGGAAGGGAGATGGATGCAAAACCCACATGAATAAAACTATTTTTAAAATTTAAAAAAGTACGCAAGAGATACAAGCCCTGTTACTAGACAGAAAGGACAAATACTATAAAGATTCTAATGATTTCTGAAGCCAGCCAATAAAAGTGATTTACTTATAATCACAATTCTTATTTTCAAAAATAATTACTTATAATCACAATTTTTATTTTCAAAAATAATTGGATTGATTTTAAAACCAAAACTGCCATGAGATGCCGTTTCATAGATTGTAGGATGGCTATGAATTTTTTAATGACAAGTATTTAAATGGATTTAGAGAGATTATAACTTTTGCACATTGCTAGTGAGAATGTAAAATGGTACAATCTCTATGAATATTATTTTGGTGGTTCCTCAAAAAGTTAAATACAAAGTCATCATATGACCCAGCAATTCTGCTGTTAGACATATACACAAAAGAATTGAAAACAAGTATTAAAACAAAAACTTGTACACAAATGTTAATAAAAGCACAAATCTCAATAACCAAAAGTGGAAATTACTCCAAGGTCCATTGACTAATGAATGCATAAACAAAGTGTGATATAGCCATTTAATGGAACATTATTTGTTCATTAAAAAATGAAGTGTTGACACATACTACACATGGGTGAACCTTGAAAACATTATGCTAAGTTAAATAAGCCAGACTCAAAAGACCATATATTGTATGCTTCCTTCTATATGAAATATCCAGAATAGGTAAAACCATGGAGGCAGAAAGCAGATTAGTGGCTGTCAGGGGCAGTTTCTAATAAATACACCCAAAGCAAACCCTACTCCTAGGTATCTATGAAAACTTAGGTTTAAAAGCAAACTTGTATGCAAATATTTATGCCAACTTTATTTATCATTTCCCCAAATAGAAAACAATCCGAATATCCTTCAACTGGTGAATGGTTAAACAAATCGTGAAATATTCATACATGAAATATTACCTAGCAAAAAAGTAACAAAATATTGATAAAGGACAAATACTGTAAAGATTCAACATGGATGAATTGCAAAGGTGTTATACTGAGCACAGATCCAAAGGGTTCATAGCTGGAATCCTACTCAGAAAAAAAAGGAAAAAAAAAACCTGTGATACATCCGACCACCTGGATGCATATCCAGAAAATTAGACTAAGGAGGGGAAAACAAGTCAGTTCCAAAAGGATACATATTGCATGATTCCATTTATAGAACATGGATGGGGATATTGCTCTGAGGTAAAGCATGTGCTTAGGATATGTAAAGCATTGGGTTAAATTCCCAGTAAAACACACACAGAGACTATTTACAGAATACACACACACACACACACTTTACAAACTGTATGATTCCACTGATACAATATTCTAGAAAAGGCAAAACCATAGGGTCAAAAAGAGACAACTCGATACCATGGTTATGGTATTTGACTACAAAGGGACAAAGGGAAATTGCAGGGACGGGTGTGATAGAAATATTCTGTATTTGATTGAAGTGGTGGATACATGAGTCTGTTGTTCTTTCTAAATTTATACTAATTTTTGCTATACCAAAAAGAATAAATTTTACTTTGTGTACATTAAAATAAAATAGGTAGTAGGACATATTGCAGTTTGTTTCGAAATCTTTATGTCATTACAGACCTCAAAAAAACATTATATTCAATAACTGTTTAGTATTCCCTACCATGGAAGTACCATAGTTTATTTTTGCCTCCCCTATCCTTTGACAATTTGTTTCCACTTTTTCCCCACGGACACATTTATAATATTTAATGGTAGTTTTAATTATTCCCTCAAGATACATTTATAGAATCTTTTCTTGATTAAAAGGAATACACATTTTACAAATCATAAAATTTTATAAATCATAGACAGTGTTATTGGTTCCAGAAATGCAGCCTCCCTCTGACAGTCCATGAGAAAGACCACTCCTTCCCAGTCAGGGTTCTAGTATTCTAGCTTTAAATTCACTCTCTAAGTCTAAAATTAAAGAAGCCTGTTGTACCTTCAAACTTCTACAATCAGGAAAGTAGCTGATGAAACTACTCAGCTGCAAATATGTGCTACCCTTCATATAAAAGGAAAAATAACTTTGAGGGTAGAACTATGTAAGTCCAGAGGCCAAAGCCTCAAGACCAGAGGTAGAGTTGCAAATCCTAGAAAACTATTACCAGTCTTTAAAATGTAATGAAATTTGCCTGACTGAATTTCTGATATTGTCTGATATTTGTGGCTTCTTTTTTTCCTCCCATTTTCTCTCCAACTTAACCCAGAATATATAAAACTGGTGTTCTGTGCCTGCCTGTCCCACCAATGTAATAAAGGTATAAAATGGAGAAAGTGAGGGAAGGAGGGAAAGAGAGAAAGAAGAAAAACAAGAAAGACATTCACAGATGGAGAGGAATTTTGCCTTAAGATGTATCATATGCAGAGTATCATCCTCATATGATTAAAAAAATGAGATCTGAGACTTTTGAACTGATGACATTTAACTGAGATTTTGGACTGAGTTAATAGTATAATAGCATGAGACTTTTGGAAATTCCAGGATGGAGTTGTAACATGAGTGAAATGTGTTGGGATGGACTGAACACATTGAGCATGTGAAAAAATAAGCAAATCTCAGGGGATCAGGGGACTGACTGCTGTGAATAAAAAAAAATAATGGTCTTCTGAAAAATAAAAATTAGAAAATTCACTAAATTCATAGGAATCTTGGCAACTGGTCACTGCCTGGACCTGCGCCTCATCCCCTTTCCCAGGTGTAGGCTGTGGTCCCAACCCACTTCTCTGAACCCCTGCCATCACCCTGTCTCTGTCTTCTACCTTTGACTGGTTCCTGGAATTGGCTTCTCACCAGCCTCTCATTGTAAGTCAACATTTTCAAAATGCAAGTCCGACCCTGACCGCCCCCTGTTTAAATCCTTCCAACTCCTGCTCCTAGACTGCAAGACAAAGGCTGGGAGCTCAGGAACTTTGCAAGCCACAGCCCCTGCCCATGGGGAGCTCCCTCCTGCAGTTGGAGCCCATGTTCCACACTCTGCCCACTGCTGTTTTCGCATGGTGCTCCTATCACCAGCCAGAGCCCCTCCACCTGTGAGACCTGATTGGGCATCCACAACATAGAAAGAATAACCTCCTCCTTTATTGCCCCTGAACAAGACCATTGGTCTGTCCCCAAGACTAGTCAGGTCCCCTTGGCTCAGGCCCACCCTCTCTGTTTCCCCAGGTCTAACTCCCAGGAAATGTTTACAGATAAATCAGTAAGAGAACATTCTTGGAGAAGACTAAGCCAAGCCCTCACTCCCCTCACAGTATTATTTGCAGAATACTCCTTCTCTTGGACCATTTTGTTTAAAATACAGGACCTGCCAATATGGTCATGCACTTTCTTAACTGCCCATCAAGACATCAGGGGGTGAGGAGCAGTGGCACACAGCTATAATCACAGCTACTTGTGAGGCTGAAGTGAGAGGATCCTGAGTTCCAGGCCAACCTGGGCAACTTAGCAAGACTCCCCTAGAAAGAAAGAGAGAGAGAGAGAGAGAGAGAGAGAGAGAGAGAGAGAGAGAGAGAAATGGGTAGTTCTTGCTTCTCCCTTTACCTTCTGGATCTGACCTTTATCTATTAAATTCTGCCTGGGCACCACAAAATCCTCCCTGGAGTCTCCCGAATTCCAGATCCCCACCTTTCCCACCCATTTAAGTCTAGTCATGTTGCTTCCTTATAAATATTCCCCAGGACTCTCCCAGATGAAGTGTGTGCTCCCAGGATAGGACCTCTGGGTCTGGGCCTGGCTTTCTGCCCAGCCTCCTCTCAGACTACCTTCATCCCAAGACCCACCAGATGCAGCCCTGCCAACCACCAGGAGTTTCCTGAGAGTTCTACACCTGCAATACCCTTTCCCAGGTGGAATCCTCTACCTGTTTTCTATTCTAGGTCAGTCTCTGTCCTGCGGGCAACACATCTGTGACTATCATCTCTCTGGGTCTCCTCTCACTGTGAGTTGGGGTAAATCTTGTTCCTTCAGAAAACTAGCCCTGGCAGAGAACCTGACCCTGATTGGGACTGTTTGCTCAACAGTCCCTGTAGTACGTTGAGTCCCTCACCCTGGCCATACCACAGGTGCTGACCCAACCTCCATGGTAGAACTCCTAATGTAGCAGAGAGCCAGCTCATCCAGTTGGAGCCTCTCACTATGACAACCCTACATCCTCTGGGCAGGTACTAGACTGCAAGGTCCTTGCCCAATTAGAATTCCTCACTTAGGTGAACTCATCAACTCCACCAGCTTATAGGAAGGAAACAGCAAAGAGCTGGATGAATCAAGCTCAGGTCTTGGGGTCTTTGCCCATGATCTGTGTGACCTTAGGTAGCTCACCCCACCTCTCACCTCTCTGACCTCTACCCTCATCTGTAAAAAGGGAATAACAGCAGATCCTTCCTTGAGGGGCCACTGAGGGGGAGGTTCTTCCCCTTCAATGATTAGCACCCACTGGAGTGTACCAGTGGTGTTGTACCAGAGAGTGTCATAAATGGATCAGATACTCAGTATTTTGTCCACGGACTTTCCACCACAAACAGAGGGGAGGGGGCTCAGGTCATATCATAAATTGGGACATGCTGCGCCCCACACATAACCTACCCTGGGATTTTCCCTGGGAGGACTTGAGCTCCTGGAGAAAGGGACAGACATTTGCTGAGGGTCTGATTACCTGGGGACTATGTGGAAGGCATCACCTGCAACACCAGCTAGTGCTCTGGACTGCCACCACCTGCCACCTGCCACACACATTACCAGCACTTCCTTATCTGCCTTACTCAAAGGACTGGGAGGAAGCCAGTGAGCCACTTGCCTTGATGCATAATTTAAGGAGAGCCAGAAGACTGACAAGTCAAGATAAAAAGTATCTTAACACAACATTTAAAAGTAATAAGTATTACAAGCAGCCCTGGCAGAGAACCTGACCAGGATCCTGTCTCAGGCTGCTCCTTCCTTCCCACCCCTCTGGTTATTCATTCCTGTCCAGAACAATAGGGTCCCCCACAACACACGTGGCCCATTACCTGCCCCACAGTTTCTGCAGGCTGGAGGGGCTGCTTCCTGCTCGGGCTCTGAGGCCTGGATCCCTGCTCCATGGTGCTGCTGTTGGGGGCAGAAGATCCTGGGCACCTACAGCCAGGCCCAGAAGCAATAGCTGCAAAAGGGCCCTGCACTGCCTGGGGCCAAGGCATAGCCCCCCAGGGACAGTGCCCATCTGGCCTGTCCTGGGTTTCATCCGTCGTCAGGAACAAAGGCACGTCTGGCCCCAAGAGCTGTGTGGGTTTCCTGGAGAGGATGCCCCTGGTCCTCTTGCTGGCAGTGGCCACTCAAATGCACCCACACAGGTCTATGTAGTCAGTCCTTGCCCTGAAGGCTTTGGTCCCTGCCCCCAGCCTGTCCCCCTGCAGGGCCCATGGCCGTTAACTCTAAGGGTCTTTCCCGGAGAAACATCTGCTAACTGTTTTGCTGTGGTCAGGATTTGAGCTCAACTGCTTCCCATCACAGGGGCTGTCTTGGCCCCACCTCCAGGGCCCCAGGTGGGACAACTCTTGGCCCCTGTTCCCCAGTTCCCCAAGGACATCTTGGGTCTGTGGGGGATGTTCTTGTAGGCTCAAGGGGCTGTAGACAGTGGCTGAGTCCCTGCAGAACAAGATTCCCCAGAGAGCTTGAGTTCAAGGGATGGGGCAGGATTGGGATGCTTCTGACCAGCAGGGAGTAGGGGATATATGGTGAGAGAAGGGTCCCGTGGTTAAGAATACTTGCATTAGACTTGGAACTGCGAGAGAGAGAGAGAAGGGGGCTTTTCAATTCATTTTGCAATCCATTTTTGCATCTAGCACTAGGATTTACACACAGCAGGCGGGGCTTTCTAGGGGGTATGTGAATGAATGGACCAGTATTACTTACCAGCTTCCTAAGCCTCTTCCTCTGTGCCAAGGCTCCTGCATGGGAAGCTCATGCCCACTGGGGCTCCCTGGCTAGGGGAGTCACCAAGGGTCTACAGGTCAGGTCCCTTGTCAGTGGGGCTCCTGCTCTAAGGGAAAAGGTGTTTGAATGAGATTAGCATTTAAATTGGTGAATTTTTACTTTCCCAGCGAATCAACTCTTGGTGAAGTCAATGATTTCCATTGGCCTCCATCACCTCCTGGGCAAATGCAAACACCTTTTAACAAGGCTGTTCTATGTAGTTGCATTTGAACCTTTCAAAGTGTAGTCTGTAGGCTGGTAGCAACAACATCACCTGGAATCCTATAAAGAATACCACATTTCAGCACCTTCCTAGACCTGCTGGATCTGAATCTACTTTTTTTTTTTTTTTTTGGTACCAGAGATTGAACTCAGGGGCACTCGACCATTGATCCACATCCCCAGCCCTTTTTTGTATTTTATTTAGAGATAGGGTCTCACTGAGTTGCTTAGGGCCTCGCCATTACTGAGGCTGGCTTTGAACTCATGATCCTCCTGCTTCAGCCTCCTGAGCCACTGGGATTATGGGATTACAGGATTATCACCATGCCTGGCTTGAGCCTACATTTTGATATCTGGTGTAAAATGTTGGTGGTGGCAAAAGTTCTGGGACCTGGTCATATCAGACCCTGAGGGCCAGAGCCCACCTTGCTTCAGGTAGGAGGGCAGAGGGGAAGCCCTGAGAAATGTCATGAACCCCGGGAGATAAGCCCTGCTCAGAGCCACAAGGAGCCCTTTGACATGACAGGGTCACATTTGCACAAGACCTACACAAATGACAGTGCCTGAGAGCCCTGCCCAGCTGTGGGCAGGGACAGTGCTCTGAGATCTCTCCACTGAGACCTGGACCCCAATCCTGCTCTCCCACTTCACTTTTTGCACAGATGCTGCCACCCTCACCCTGCCCACAGGCTAGCCCTGTAGCACCCTGAGCTGGGCCTGCCTCAACCCCTGAGTCCAGCCCAGCCACAGCCCCAGGGGTGGCACCCTAGGGACTAGGCTCTTCACTCTCAAGTCCCATCTCCTCTCCCTCCTTACAGGCTTTGTGTCAGTGGTCCCAGGACAAATGGACACAATCACCTCTTCTTTTTTTTTAATTTCTGCATATTTTTAGTGGTGCATTATAGTTGTACATAATGGTAGGATTTGTTGTTACATATTTGTACAATATAACTTAGCCAACATCATTCCCCAATACCTCTCCTTTCTCTCCTCTCCTTCTTTTGGTCCCTTTCCTCTATACTGATCTCCCTTCAATTTTCATGAGACCCCCTCCCACCTTTCTTTTCTTTTTCCTCTCTAGCTTCCACATATGAGAGAAAAACACAACCTTGACTTTCACTTTGACTTATATTTCTTTTTTTATTTGTTTTAATTAGTTACACATGACAGTACAGTGATCTTGACATATCATACTTTTGAATCAGATGGGGTATAATTTCTCATGTTTTCTGAGTGTACAGGTTGCAGAATCACATTGGTCATGCAATCATGGTATACATACAGCAATACTAATGTGTATTTTATTCTGCTGACCTTCCTTTCCTCCCTTCCCCTCCCCTCCCCTCCCATCACTTCTCTCTACCCAATCTAATGTGACACACTTCTTTTTTTTTCTTTTTTCCTCATATCATCATACATGTATTCTGTATAACGATGAGGGTCTCCGTCCATCTTCCGTGCAATTCCCCTTCTCCCTACCTTTCCCTCCCATTCTCTTCCCTATTTAGTGATAATCTTCTTCTCAAGCTCTTCTTCCCTACCCCATTTTGAGTCACCCTCCTTATATCAGAGAAGACATTCGGCATTTGTTTTTTAAAATGGACAGAATATAGAGACCATTGTGTTAAGAAATATAAGTCAAACTTCACTTAACATAATCTGCTCTAATGCCATCCATTTCCCTGCAAATGCCATGATCTTGTTATTTTTTAGTGCTGAGTAATATTCCATTGTGTATATATGCCACATTTTTTTAAAGAGAGAGAGAGAGAATTTTTTAATTTTTTTTTTTTAGTTTTTTTGGCGGACACAACATCTTTGTTTGTATGTGGTGCTGAGGATCAAACCCGGACTGCACGCATGCCAGGTTAGCACGCTACCGCTTGAGCCACATCCCCAGCCCCATATATGCCACATTTTTTTATCCATTCATCCATTGAAGGTTATCTAGGTTGGTTCCACAGTCTAGCTATTGTGAATTGTGCTGCTACAATCATTGATGTGGCTGTGTCCCTGTAGTATGCTGTTTTTAGGTCTTTTGGGTACAGTCCAAGAAGAGGAATAGCTGGGTCAAATGGTGGTTCCATTCCCAGATTTCCAAGGAATCTTCATACTGCTTTCCAAATTGGCTGCACCAATTTGCAGTCCCGCCAGCAACGTATGAGTGTACCTTTTTCCCCCCGCATTCTCGCCAGCACTTGTTGTTGTTTGACTTCATGATGTCACAACCTTGACTTTCAGTTTGACTTATATTTCTTAACACAATGGTCTCTACATTCTGTCCATTTTCCTGCAAATGCCATAATTTAATTTTTCTTTATGGCTGAATACAATTCCATTATGTACACATATACCACATTTTCTTTGTCCATTCATCTACTAATGGACGTAGGCTCGTTCCATAGTTTGGCTATTGTGAATTGTGCTGCTATACACATGGGTGTATGTGTGTATCACTGTAGTATGATGACTTTAATTCATTAGGATAAATACCAAGGAGTGGTATAGCTGGGTCATATGGTGGCTCCACTCCTAGATGTTTGAGGAACCTCCATACTGATTTCCATAGTGAGAGTACTAATTTACACTTCCTCTTTCTCCACATCCTCTCCAGCATTCATTATTATTTGTATTCTTGATGATGAAGACCATTCTGATGGGTGTGAGATGAAATCTCAGCGCAGTTCTTATTTGCGTTTGCTAATGCTGTTGAATATTTTTTTCATATATTTGTTGGCAATTTGTATTTATTCTTTTGAGAAATGATTTATTCATTTTCCCATTTATTGGGTTATTTGATTTTTTTAATATAAAGTTTTCTGAGTTCTTTATATATTCTAGATATTAATCCTCTATTAGAATAGTAGCTAGCAAAAAATTTTTTCACCCATTCTGTAGCTTCTCCCTTCATGTTCCTAATTGTTTCCTTTGCCTTGCAGAATTTGATGCTGCCAAGTTTCTTAACTCTTGACATTACTTCCTGAGCTTTAGGAGTCCAATTGAGAAAGTCATTGTCTGTGCCCCAAAGCTG
The DNA here is from genome assembly GCF_021218885.2 of Marmota monax. Lineage (NCBI taxonomy): Eukaryota > Metazoa > Chordata > Mammalia > Rodentia > Sciuridae > Marmota > Marmota monax. The sequence goes on along the minus strand of NW_026694573.1, from coordinate 2,559,799 downwards.
AACTGTTGACCTTACATTTTCTTCTAGGGGTTGCATAGTTTCTGGTCTAATTCCTAGGTCTTTGATTCATTTTGAGTGGATTTTTATGCAGGGTGAGAGATTAGGGTCTAGTTTCCTTCTTCTACATAGAGATGATCGGTTCTCCCAGCACCGTGTTTAAAAGGCTGCCTTCTCCAGTGTGTGTGTTTGGCACCCTTGTCAAGGATCCAATGACAGATGTATAGCAGAGGGCAAGACTGATTATCTCCCACCCAATTACCTTCCCAGCAGAGGCTGGCTGAGGCCATGGAAGCAGCTCCATGCAGGACCCACAGTGACTCCAGTCAGAGGATCAGTGAGACCAGCACCCCCAGATGACCTCCTCCACTCTCTACCTCTTCCTGCCCTGCCAACACCACTGGGAAGAGAGGGACCCCCAACCCATGGCCTACCTGATGGTCCCTGATAGCAAATGACCATGGAAAAGGTGGGAAGAGATAAAATAATACCAGCACCAGGGGAGATTTTGAGTAGTCTGAGTTACATGTGCTAAATAAGACTGCCTCTTCCAATACATGGAGGCGAAGCAGAGCTCTCAGAAATTTCTATGTCAGAAGCCACTAAGCACAAGCACAGATACAGAGGCTCAGATGTGCAGACTCTTTTCCCTGATGCCTGCCTGCTATGGTTGGTATGTGTCTTGAGTGTATTCCGAAAGGTTCATGTGCTGGAAGCTTCCTCCCCAGTGTGAAGATTTTGACTGGTCGTGGAACTTTTTAAGAGATGGGGCCTAGTGTAGTGGAAGGTAATTAGGTCATTGGGGGCATCACCCTCAGAAGGGCTTGATCCTAGTGTTGTGAGCTAGTTCTCTCTAAAAAGGGTTCTTATAAAGTAAGGCCATCCCGTGTACCTTGACCCTTTGCATGTGGTTGGTTCTCTGTTTCTCTACTATGCTGCAAAACAGCCAGGATGCTAATGCCATGCTATTTGGACCCTTCAGCCACTGGAATTGTGAGCCAAATAAACTTTTTTCTTCATAAAGTACCCAGCCTTGGGTGCTTAATTGTAGAAACAGAAAACAAATTAACACATTGCCCATGTTACACCCCAGGAGGTTCTCTCTCAGGTTCATATAGATAGTGACTTCAGAGCACAATCTCAATTTTAAAAATAAATTTTGAGCATTAAAAACAAAAGTAAAAACTTTATTTAAAAAAATAATAAATGACAGCGGAATGCATTACAATTCTTATTACACATATCAGCACAATTTTTCATATCTCTAGTTGTATATAAAGTATGTTGACACCAATTTGTGTCTTCATACATGTACTTTGGATAATGATGTCCATCACATTCCACCATCCTTGCTAATCCCCTGCCCCCTCCCTTTCCCTCCCACTCCTCTGCTCTATCTAAAGTTCGTCTATCCCTCCCATGCTCCCCCTCCTTCCCCACTATGAGTCAGTCTTCTTATATCAGAGAAAACATTTGGCATTTGTTTTGGGGGGACTGGCTAATTTCACTTAGCATTATCTTCTCCAACGCCATCCATTTACCTGCAAATGTCATGATTTTATTCTCTTTTATTGCTGAGTAAAATTCCATTGTGTATATGTGCCACATTTTTTTATCCATTCATCCACTGAAGGGCTGGCTAGGTTGGCTCCACAGTTTAGCTATTGTGAATTGTGCTGCTATAAACATTGATGTGGCTGTGTCCCTGTTGTATGCTGTTTTTAAGTCCTTTGGGTATAGACTGAGGAGAGGGATAGTTGGGTCAAATGGTGGTTCCATTCCCATATTTCCAAGGAATCTCCATACTACTTTCCATATTGGCTGCACCAATTTGCAGTCCCATCAGCAATGTATGAGTGTACCTTTTTCCCCACATCCTTGCCAACACTTATTGTTGTTTGTAATCATAATAGCTGCCATTCTGACTGGAGTGAGGTGAAATCTTAGAGTAGTTTTATTTGCATTTCTCTAATTGCTAGAGATGTTGAACATTTTTTATATATTTGTTGATTGATTATATATCCTCTTCTGAGAAGTGTCTGTTCAGGTTCTTGGCCCATTTGTTGATTGGGTGAGTTATTTGTGGGGGGGTGGGGGGTTGGTGCTTAGGAAAGTCAAAGTCTCTACAGTGCCTTCCAAGCCCTCAACCTGCACCCAACCCTTTTCCTCCCCTGTGTACACTCACTGATCTTACTCTTTTTTAAAAAACTGATCTTATTCTTTATAGCAGCACAATTCACAATAGCTAAATTATGGAACCAACCTAGATGCCCTCCAGTAGAAGAATGAATAGGGGAACTTTGGTATATATACACAATGGAATATTACTCAGCATTAAAAGAGAATAAAATCATGGCATTTGCAAGTAAATGGATGAGGTTGGAGAATATAATGATAAGTGAAGCAAGTCAATCTCAAAAAACCAAACGCTGAATGTTTTCTTTGATATGAGGATGCTGACTCATAAGGGCGATTGGTGTGGGGGGGGGGGTCTGGAAGGAATGGAGGAACTTTAGATAGGGCAAGGGGGAGGGAGGGGAAAGGAGGAGGCAGGGGGGCAGGATTGATGGTGGAATGAGTTAGACATCATTACCCTAAGTACATGTATGAAGACACGAATGGTGTGAAAATACTTTGTGTACAATCAGTAACTTGAGAAATTGTGCTCCATATGTGTAATTTGAAATGAATTGCATTCTGTAATCATTTATAACAATTAGAATACATAAATAATTCAATTTAAAAAATAACTATCCAGGATTGGGTTGTGGCTCAGTGGTAGAGTACTCACCTAGCATGTGTGGGGTTCTAGGTTCGATCCTCAGCACCACATAAAAATAAAATAAAGGTATTGTGTTGAACTATAACTAAAAACAAAATATTAAAAAAATAAGCATCCTTTTCAAACAAAATGAAATGAAACTAGAAGGCAATAACAAAAGGAAAACAAAATTCAAAAATACAGAAATTAAATAACACATTCTAGAACACCATTGGGTCAAAGAAGAAGTTTTAAGTTAAATTAGAAACTACCTTGAAACAAAGGAAAATAAAATCACAAAATACCAAAACTTATGGGATGCAGAAAAATCAGTACTAAGAGGAAATAAGGGCAGTAAATATCTATATTGTTAAAAGAAAGATCTCAAATGAATAGACCAACATTATACATCAAATAACTAAAAAAAAAGACAAACTAAGTCTAAAGTTAGCAGAAAGATGAAAATAATAAAGATAAAAACATAATAATTTTTTTAAAATATTAAAGAAGAAGAATCAAATTATTTTGAGAAATTTCCCTATCCATTCATCTACTGGAGAGCATCTAGCTTGGTTCCATAATTTAGCTATTATGATTTGTGCTGCTATAAAGACTTAAAAACATCATACAGGGACACAGCCACATCGGTGTTTATAGCAGCACAGATGTCTATCACATTCCACCATCCTTATTATAATAACAAACACTTAGGTAGACTACCTACAAAAAGAAGAACCAAATTATTTTGAGAAATTTCCCTATCCTTTCATCTACTGGAGGACATCTAATTTGGTTCCATAATTTAGCTATTGTGAATTGTGCTGCTATAAATAGATCAGTTTTTTAAAAAGAGTAAGATCAGTGAGTGTACAGAGGGGAGAAAGAGGGTCAGGTGCAGGCTGAGGACTTGGAAGGCATTGTAAAGACTTTGACTTTCCTAAGCACCAAAAAAACAAATCACCCAATCAACATAAATTATTAGGAAAATCAACAAAACTAGAGTTGGATCTTTGAAGTGAAAAACAAAATTGACAAACACTTAGGTAGACTACCTTCAGAAAGAAGAATTATTTTGAGAAATTTAGAGAAAAATACTATGATTGATGCCACCAAAACAGAAAATCATAATAGGATATTATGAACAGTTATATGCCAAATGAGTGGACAATATGGAAGAATTGGATAAGTCCTAGAAATATATAACCTACCAAGACTAACTTAAAAAGAGATGAGCAGACTGAACAGATCAATGAAAAAAAATAAGGAGATTGAAAACTTCCCAAAAAGAAAAGCACAAAACCAAATGACTTCACAAGTGAATTCTACCAATTATAGAATAAAAATTCCTATCAATCTTTCTTAAATTTTTCTTAAAAGTATATCAGGTAATGCTTTCAAAATTTTGGTTTTGGTGCTTGGGATTGACCCAGAGCCTCACACATGCAAAATTACCCTGATATCAAAATCCAGAGAGACACCACTAGAAAAAAGAAGAAGAAGATAAATGCCTAAGGAAACTAATGCAAAAATCCTTAACAAAATAATAGCAAATTTGACAGAATGTTAAGAGGATCATAAACCACGACCAAATGGGATTTATTTCCAGGGTACAATATACACAAATCAAGCAATGTAATACACCATATAAACAGTATGAAGAATAAAAATCATCTGATAATCTCAACAGACACAACGCCCTTTTTTGATAAAAAATTCAGGCAAAATTAGGTACAGAAGGAATTTACTTCAACACAATGAAGGCCATATCTGAAAATCTTTAGCTGACATCATATTCAGTGGTGAAAAATTGAAAGCTCTTTCCCCTAAGATCTGGAACAAGACAAGGATGCCTACTCTTGCCATTTCTATTCAACATCATACTGGAAGTCCTATCCAGAGCAATTAGTCATGAAAAACAAATTGAAATTATCCAAATTAGAAAGGAAGAAATAAAGTATATAGGTTTTCAGATGACGGGATCTTCTATGTAGGAAACTCTAAACATTCCACAAAAAAATCCACTGGAACTAATAAATGAACTTAACAATACTGAAGGATACAAAATAAAATACAAAACTCAATTTTGTTTCTATACTAATAATGTATAATCTGAAAATTCAGAAAATAATCCACGTACAAGAAGATTTAAAACATAAAATGCTTAGAAATAAATGTAGCCAAATAAAAGAAAGAAATGTATTCTGAAAATCAAACAACATTGATGAAATAAATTATAGCAGACACATGTGTTTGTGTTGCAAGCCAAGTGTTATGGATATGAGGTGTTCCCTGAGAGCTTATATATGAGACAATGCAGGAATGTTTAGAAATAAAATGATTAAACTATGAGAGCTGTAACCTAATTCATGGATTAACCCATAAAATGGATTAATTGTTTGAATGGATTAATGAGTTGTAACTATAGGGAGATAGGGCATGGCTGGAGGAAGTAGGTCACTGGGAGCATGCCCTTGGGGATTATATTATCCCTGACTCTTTACTCTCAAGCTCTCTCTACCATGTCCTGAGCTGCTTTCCTCTGCCATGCTCTTCCACCATAATGTTCTGCTTCACCTTAGGTCCAAAGCAATGGAGTAAGCCACCATAGGCTGAACCACTCTGAAACCATGAACCAAAATAAATTCTTCCTCCTCTAAGTTGTTATTGTGGGATATAATGGTCACCATGATGCAAAGCTGACTAACAGGCCAATTGTTATTAGAAATGAAGCTACAAATTTTTCTAAAAATTTAGAAAATTTTATAGAAGTTTATAATGTAAAATTTTATAATATGCTAATGTTGATTTCTTATTTTTTAAATTTTTAATAAATTTGGTGTATCCCAACTCTACGATGATTATAAAGTCTACAGTAATTTGTACTGTTGGCCTAGGCCTTTACATTTACTCAGAACTCACTCATTGATTCACCCAGAATCTGCAAGCTCCATTCACAGTGAGTGCCATATACAGGTGTACCTTGTATATCTTATTTTTACTGAAATCTTGCCTATATTTAGATACACAAATACTGTTGTGTTACAATCACTTACAAAGTACATCACAGTAATATTCTGTTCAGGTTTACAGCCTAAGAACAGAGGCTATGTTGTCTAGATTTGTTTATATACACTTTGATATTTGCATGCATGAAGATGGAATTGCCTAATGACAGATTCCTCAGAATGTGCCCATCATTGAGTGACATGTGAATATTTATCTCTCTGCTTAGTTAGACTTTCTACTTATGCTTTCTTTTCTCAGAGCCGTCATTTGCTGCACAGAGCTTTTGAGAATACAATGATATTTAAATCGAAGTATTTAATATTAACATTTCATGGCATTGGGAATAGCACTGTTTTATGAATTTCAATTTCTACTTATTCATTGCTAACTATAGAAATATAACTGGTTTTTCTTAAATATTTGTCTTGTATTCTATGACCTTTCTAAACTCACTTGCTAGTTCTTCCAATTGTGAATTTTTTCCCTTTCAGTTCTGAGTATTTATTTCATGAACTTTGAACTTTTTATTTTTTTATCATGTAATTTTTTTAAATTTTTATTTATTCTAATTTGTTTTATATGACAGCAGAATGCATTACAATTCGTATTATATAGAGAGAACAGAATTTTTCATATCTCTGGTTATACACAAAGTAGAGAACAACCATTTTTGCTACTATTCATTCATACTCTTCATCTTTATCTTAGCTTCAATCACAGCCTGACTGGTGTCCTGAGTGATTGATTCTGTGTCTGTCTCTCTGTAGACTGTGAATTCCTTTGAAGCAGCAGACATATGTCTGTATCTGTATTTGCCAAAGGAACAACATTGAGCCATAAGTAGAGTCAGCATTTGATAAAAGTAAAGCTATGAAAATAAAGAGAATGACATTGATGAAGATGACAATGAAGAGGTAAAAATGCAAAAACACCTCTTGAGGCTATGGCAATACTTCCATAAGGTAGATATTATTTGCACATCAAATACTGAAATGCAACTAGGATCCACTTATGCTTGTACCCTTATTTAGTACATTTTCTTGGGATATTTGGTGAAACAATTTCCCTCTTTATGAAAGTTTCTTCAAAATTTGCTTTCCCAATTTATTTATTTATTTTATTGGTTCTTTTTAATTGTTTTTTTTTAATTTTTATTGTTGGTTGTTCAAAACATTACAAAGCTCTTGACATATCATATTTCACACTTTGATTCAAGAGGGTTATGAACTCTCATTTTTACCCCATATACAGATTGCAGAATCACATCGGTTACACATCCACTAATTTACATATTGCCATACTAGTGTCTGTTGTATTCTGCTGCCCTTCCTATCCTCTACTATCCCGCCCTCCCCTCCCCTCCCCTCCCATCTTCTCTCTCTACCCCATCTACTGTAATTCATTTCTCCCCCTTGTTTTTTTCCCCTTTCCCCTCACTTCCTCTTGTATGTAATTTTGTATAACCATGAGGGTCTCCTTCCATTTCCATGCAATTTCCCTTCTCTCTCCCTTTCCCTCCCACCTCTCATCCCTGTTTAATGTTAATCTTCTTCTCATGCTCTTCCTCCCTACTCTGTTGAACTTTTTATTAGTTCACATTTATAATTGTCTTCTTGGTGTACTGAGCCCTTTATCATTACTTGGTGTCTCTTTACCCTTGATAATAATACTTTTTCTGAAGTCTTTATAATTATCAGATTTTTTTAGTATACCATTCATGTAGAATATCTTTTGGCTTAAGACAATGGTGAAAATAAAATGGCATCATAAAAATACAGGTGTTCCCCTCATGTGCAGGATTCAGTTACCTGTGCAGTATGAATGTGAAAAAGTTAGGCAGATCATTGTCTCTAGCCCTACCCAGTTTAAAAGTTCATGGTAAGATTTGACCCCACCTCCCTCAAATAAATGTATTGGTGGTGGAAAAAAAATACAGGTGTTCCAAAACCCCTTCTAAGGGCATGCCTCCACTGACCTGAAACCTCCCACTAAGCCTTATCTCTTGAAGATTTCACCACCTCCCAATAGCACCATGGGGCTTTGAAGGACATTTCAGGTCCAAACTATAGCACTGTGTTTGAAGTTCAAATCCTATTTGGGAAAGACTTAATGTTCTTGACTTGGTAGACCTTCACTGCTCACATGTTGTTGCAAGAGAGTCTTCACACTTCTAAAGCCCAGATTTTAGAGTCAAATGCTCTCCAGTACTCTAAAGAATTCTTACACAATGTGTATTTGGGGACACATTATTTGACCATGATTATCCACAAATTCTTAACTGGACATTCAGCTCTTGAGCCCACCAGGAAAGAAAGAGAGCTCCATCTGCCCTCCAGGAACAGCCATGAAGTTCTTCTCAATTGCCTCCTTGGGGCTGCTCCTAGTGGTGGCTACTGCCTTCCCCCTCTCAGAACTTCAGAGAGAAGATGGAGAGAATAGTGTCACTCGAAATAAACCAACATGGGCCTCTTCAGGGAAAACTGCAGGACAGATTTCCTACCTCATCAAGGAAGTCTTTGAAATGAGAAAAGAGCTGTGCAAGAATGATGAGACCTGTATCAAGAGCCGTGTGTCAGTGTCCGAAAACAATCTGAACCTTCCAAAGATGACTGAAAAAGATGGATGCTTCCAAACTGGATACACAGGACAACAGCCTTGTGCGAATCACCTCTGGGCTTCTGGAGTTTCAGGTCTACCTGAGGTACATCCGAAACAAATTTCAGGAAGGCAATAACAGGGACAGAGCTGAACATGTGCAGTTCAGTTCCAAAGCCCTGATTGAGATCCTGAAACAAGAGGTGAAGGATCCCAATAAAATAGTCTTCCCTAGCCCAACAGTAAATATCAACCTGTTGGCAAAACTGGAGTCACAGAATGATTGGCAGAAGGTCATGACCATGCAACTCATCTTGAGCAACTTTGAGGATTTCCTGCAGGTTCACCCTGAGAGCTGTTCGGAAAGCATAGTGGGCATCTAAGCTTATTGGTTCATGGGCATTGCTTCCTATGGTCAGAAAACATGTCCTGTCCACTGGGTACCTACCTTATCTTGTTCTCTAAGAAGAACTGACAGTATGAGCATTAGGACACTATTTTAATTATTTTTAATTTATTGATAATTTAAATATGAGATTTGAGTTAATGTATATGTGATTGATATTTATAATTTTATGAAGTGCCACTTGAAATATTATTTTATATAATGGTTTTGAAATGATAATATGAAAGTCTAGGCAGTTTGAATATCCTGCTTCAGAGCCAGATCATTTCTTGGAATGTATAAGTTTACCTCAATAAAATTGCTAATTTATACGTTAAAAAAAATTCTTAACTGGCTATATCCATGTAATCATTGCTTATGCTGCATATAGAAAGTGTGGGGATTAAGGTTTTGAAAGAACTTTGTACTCTGTAGCTGAACTGTTGCTATGTGCTAAGGATGGAAAGATGCACACACCCCAACACACACATACACATTGTTCCCATTAGCCAGTTTCCTAGTGCAGTCCCAGGCTCTGATAAACTATATTAAATGTAAATTAATACAATGTTGTTTAAATGTCAAGTATGGTTAGAATTTGAAAGGCCAAGGCTCGTCGTCGGAGATTAAAATGCACACACACAGATAACAGTGACAAAGATGAAGCACTTTATTGCAAACTGCTGCTAGCTTATATAGAAAGTGAGAGTCAGTTATCTTAAACCAGGAAGCTCCCGGGGCCAATCATAGTAAAGGTCAGGTCATCACCTATGATGCACTTGTGTCCGCCCTGCATAAGATTCATGGGGGGCTCGAACTGTCCAAGAGCGCGGAAGACGGGAGGACCAATTAGAAAATTTTCAAAACAACTTGTTATCTGCCCACTGGCAACTTGCCCTCCGCCATGTTGCATTAGGGGCTCCTTATCTGAAAGGCCCGGGGAGTTCTAGCCGCCCCCTGGCAATTTACCCGCTGCCAAGTCTGAAAGGCCCAGGGAGTTCTCAGGGAGACTCCAACAGAATTGATGTTGGGGGGCGGGGAGGCAAACTAGACCACCTACATGTTTCACCTATAGAATAACAAAAAAAAAAAATAATTGGTCATTGTCTCTGGTTCCTGGCATAGAGTTCCTCAAATGCTTGGAATTTCCTAATGGGAGTTTCTACATCTAAGTTTATGCTAATGAGATATCTTGTGGTAGACCTCCTAGAGGGTGGTATAGCTAGCTGTTCATTAGAAAAACCAAGTGATTAGGGGTGAGAACTTTCAGCCTCCTCCCCCTTCAAGAAGAAGAAGAAGGACTGGATATTGGGTTATAAAAACTCTTGACTAATGTTGTTTTATCCTTGTAGAATGCTTATTTTAGATCTTTTGGATATATACCAAGGAGTGGGATAGCTGGGTCATATGGTAGTTCCATTCCTAGTTTTTTGAGGAATCTCCATATTGCTTTCCAGAGTGGTTATACTAATTTTCAGTCCCACCAACATGAGTGTGCCTTTTTCCCCACATCCTCACTGACTTTTTTATTACTTGTATTCTTGGTAACTGCCATTCTGACTAGAGTGAGATATCTCAGTGCAATTTTTATTTCCATTTTCCTAATTGCTAGAAATGTTGAATATTTTTCCATATATTTATTGGCTGTTTGTACTTCTTCTTTTAAGAAGTATTTCTTTAGTTTTTTGCTCATTTATTCATTAGATATTTTTGGTTTTAAGTTTTTCAATTATTTATTCTATATATTACTTCTCTATCTGAGGAGTAGGTAGCAAAGATCTCCCATTCTAGGCTTTCTCTTCAAACTCTTTAAACCATTATCTTAAGTAAATCCTCCAGAAAGAAAACAGCCCTGCTCATGCCTTGATTTTAATCCCATGGGAGTAATTTCAGACCTCCAGAACTGTACAATAATAAATTTTTGTATTGTAAGTGGGTTGTTTCACACCCAAATTTGTGATACTTTGTTAGAACAGAAATAAGAAATGAATACAAGATGAATGGAATATAAACTCTTTGAGATCTTTTAAAAAGTGGCAGGGAATCCCATGAAAATAGAAGACAGATCAGTGGAGCATGGAAGGGGGGGATTGAGTGGGATGGAGAAAGATGGGAAAAGGGAGAAATGGTGGAATGAATCTGACCAAACTTTCCTATATACCCATATGAATATGCCACAGTGAATTTCACCATTATGTGTGTGCACTAAATTAAAAATTAAAATTTTTAATTTTAAATGCACTAAATTTAAAAAACTATGAATAAATAGAAGAAAAATCAGTAAAGTAGAGGAAAGGGAACCGGGGAATGAGGAGGCAAGGAAAAGGAAGAGGAACTGGGGACTAAAATGGAGCAAATTATATTCCAAATGCTTATATAATTATGTCAAAATGAACCCAAATATCATGTGTAACTATAATAAACTACTATATCTATATCTATATCTATATCTATATATATGCATACGTAAACATACATGCTAACAAAAAAAAACTCCTGATGTGATTTGAAGAGCTTTGAAGTTGCTAAACACATCCAATGGCATTCCCAGAGAGGTCATGGGAATTCTGCACTATTCCCAACACCTTGCCCTACTCACTTGGCAATTCCTAAGTTGCATCCTTCCTAATAAACTTGTAACCATGAGTACAGTATTTTTCTATGAGTTCTGTGAGCCAGTCTAAGACATTATCAAACCTGAGAGAAACATGGAAACCCCTAAATTTGTAGTCCATTCACACAGAAATACAAATGGCTTGGGCATCCTATTAGTGACTGGAATATGAAGTAAAGCATGTCTTATGGGACCAAAACCTTTAAACCTGTGGAATCAGATGTTAAACGTGGAAAGTTATTGTCTAAATTTTTTGTAAGAGAAGACTGGGATTGATCCCAGGGGCACTCTACCACTGAGGTACATCCCCAGTCCTTTTTATTTTGAAACAGGATCCCACTAAGTTGCTTAGGATCTTGCTAAGTTGCTGAAGCTGGTCTTGAACTTGTGATCCTCCTGCTTCAGCCTCCCAAGTTGCTAGGATGGTAAGTGTGCACCACCACACTCAGATTAATGTCTGATAATTTAATTGCTGGAAACCTGTTGGTGTCAAGAGAATTATAAAAGTGGTGTCAGAAGACATCATACACCATATTTATACTTTTTCAACTAGAGCCACTCTGTTCAAAGATTCATGTAAAAGATCATGTGACTTTTAATGGTTACACTCTCATTGCCTGACACCATGGCTGGCATAAATAGAACTTCTCTTCCCATATGTAGCATTAGTCTCTTTAACTATAACTAGACATCAACTAATTCAGAACACCAGTCTTTACTTTGAATGAGTCCATAAGAATGACAAGAAGATAAATCTAGATTTGACCTCTGCTTTGATTTGATTTGATTTGGGGGCATGAGTCAAGAGCTCTCTAACTATACTGGGTTAAATATTGTTTTCACTCTCCCTGTGAGAAAATTCAAATCCAAAAGGAACCTATGAATATGATCTTATTTGGGAATTATATATTTGCATATGTAATCAAGTTGAGGCCATACTGAATAGAGTGAGCCTCAAATCTAATGATTAGTGTACATAAGAGAATACTTGGACAGAGATGCATGCATACAGGTGGAAAGGCCATGTGATGATGGAGGCAGAGATTGGTGTGATGCATTAGCAAGCCCAGGAATGCCAAGAATTGTCAGCAACCACTAGAAGTTAGAAAGCCAAGAAAGGATTCTTCCTTAGAGCTTTTGAAGGAAGCGTGGCCATATCCACACTTTGATTTTGACTACCAGCCTCTGGTGCTGTGGAGAATAAATTTCTGTTGTTTTAAGTCCCTCCATTTGTGACAATTCTAAAGGCAGCCCTGGGAAACTGATAACACCAGCCAATTGAACTTTCATATACACTTATCTGAGCAGCTTGTGTAACTAGCCTGAGAGATAGCCAGACATGAGAACCTTGTGGAGGCCGTCTAGCTTACTGAACCAGGGGGAGAAATCTACAGGAAAATCCCTGAAGATGTACTGTTGTGAGGTGTCCCCCAAAAGTTCATATGTGAGACAAGGCAATGGTCATATGTAAAATGATTAGATTTTGAGAGTTATAACCTTATCGATGGATTATTCCACTGATGCATGAAACTTCAGGCAGGTAGGGTATGACTGGAGGAAGTAGGTCACTGGAGCATGTCTTTGGGGGTTGTATTTTGTCCCTAGTGAGCAGATATTTCTCTCTCCTCCCCCCCTCCTTCTGGGTTGTCATGTCTTCAGCTGCTTTCCTTCACTATGCCCTCTGCCATGATGTCCTACCTCATCTCAGGCCCAGAGCAACGGAGTTGGCCAGCCATGAACTTAACCTCTGGAATTGTGAGCCTAAGTAAACTTTTCCTTCTCTAAATTGTTATTACTGGGTCTTTTGGTCAGGGTGATGAAAAGTTGACTAAGAATGTACTGGTTTGAGATTGCCCAAGTTACACATCTGCCTCAGCTGTGTGATACCAGATCTGGACAGTTGGAACTGCAGTATGTATCTGTGACCATTGGCTCCCTCTGGATGCATGCCATTTCCATCTTCCTCATGATTTTTGCCCCATGGAGGATGGTACTTCATGGATGTGCAGCTTGTAGCATCAGGGGTACAGAGAACCTCACCATGTTTTTTTAAAAATAGGCAGAACAGGAAATAACAACGAAGAACACTTCACTCTGCCCTGTAGGAGGAGACTGAGGTATATTTCCACTGGCTCCAGAACACATGGTGGCTCCTCTATGACACCTATATTGACCTGATGTTGGCTGCAAATGGGACCCACTCTGCCTTGACCAGTATATGAGAAAAGAAGGGATTGTGAATAAGCCACAGAATGGCCCCCCAGTGGACTACGTCAAGTGATAAGTAACACCTAATACCTTCAGCTTTGATCTCTGATTTGTGTAAAATAGAAGATTGACTAGATGATGAATCCTGAGTGCCAGCACAGGGCCAGGAGCAGTGGATATCATGGAGAAACAAGCCTTCAGGGGCTTAATCCTCTCTACAAGCCACTTGCCTGCTCCATCCCATCTACCACTCCTGCAAGGTAGAGTTCTTCTGTAGCAGATTTTCCTTCCAACCTTCTTTGTCTCTAACTCACAAGAGCTTGACCACCTCAAGAAGTCCCAACTTATTCCCAAGACTTTCATCCATAAGGGGTTCCCAAAAATGATGGAAGGCCTCCCAGAGACCCACGTTCGTGCACATCCTTTGATGTTCCACTTCACATTGCTCAAGTTGCTCTTGTGCACTAGCTAGCTGAAGAACCAGATCTGTGTAGCTATTAACATCTGCTCCCCTTGGGTGTACCTCAGCTGTCTTCCACACAGAACCTCCCACCACTTTTCTGAGTCCTTGCCTGCAAACCTTCTCCTCCACCACCTGAGACAAGTAACATCCCAGCCTAATTTTCAAGCTTCCTTTACTTAACAAGCCCATTAGTGGTCCCAGACAGATGCCCAAGACTTCACCATCACCAGCACAGTATTTGTGTGACCTGCATCATAAGGCCACCATGGACAGTATTGGTAAGAGGCCCACAGGGAGCTCTCCCAGGGCACACACGCACACACAGCTGAGTGTTTATTGTTCTGCAGCCTCTGCATTGTGAAAACCAAGAGTCTGAGAAGGTCATCTCCACTGACTGGTGTAAGACAAAGGAGATGCTGAATGAATTTAACCATGCTCAGCCTCCCTCCCTCCCAGGTTAGCTAAAAGTATCCCAGGCTTTCACTCCACTGAAAGCCCAAACATTCTAACTACCCACTCCTACTTATACTTTTTTTTTTGTGTCAAGCAGAAATCTACACATCATTTTCTGCCTCTGGTAACCACAGTATTCTAGATATAGATGCTATGAGGCTAATATGAGGACAGGGATCTCAGTATTTTAGCTGTTCCATCTCAAAAGTTTGAATTGCTTCAAATTTGCCTTCTCAGTTTCTCTCCACCCCCCCCCCCCCGAATTCACATTGGCACATGCACAATTTCATGACCTGGAAAGAAACTGGAATGAGTGGTCAGCTCCAGCACAGACTATGGAGGCTGCAATCTTAGTTTGTAAAGGGATGGAGAAGCCTCCAAGAATCAAACCACAGAAAGTAAGAAAACCAATGGGAATATGAAGGGCCAGAAGTCTTTTAGGGAGCAAACACAGGAGAACTGAGAAGGCATTTAGACTTTCAGGCATTCCTCATTCCCACCAGAGGATCAGACACTTACCTACAGAGAGGAAACCCCTCCCCCCAACCAAGAGATATGGGCAAGTGGTCCAGGTATAATGTGGGAGTGTTGTGCTACTGGGAGCAAGGGTCTCTGAGGAAAACAGACTAATTTTAAAGCAGACGTACTAAAGGATGAGCCTCAGCTTCCATTCCTAGCTGGGCTCCCAGCATGCTGGCAGCTAGGTATCTAAGCATCAGGAAGAAGTCTTGAGGATTGTTCTCAGAAGAGAGGAGGAATCTGCCTGATAAAATAAGAGAAACCTAAAGGTACTTTCATTTGAACATTTCCTACTCCTACAATGCTCTCCATAGTTTACAAGCCCTATCCAGGTACCAGAGAACCAGTCGCCTTCCCAATGCTTCCTTCTTGAATACAAATATACAACCGAAGATTGAACTTTTGTAGCAAGCAATCAGTAATAAGAAATCCAAAATAATGAACTAAGCATGAGGGTCTAATACTTAAGGAAACTAGAATATCACCCCAAAGTATGCTTTTTTGACATAAATATTTTTGAGCCAAAGAAAAGAAGAATTAGATTCAGGAAAAAAGCTTTCTGTGCTCCCCCATTTACCTAAAAGGAGCATACAAATTTATAAAAGTATTCCCCCTCCCCTCTCTTGTATAAAAAACAGACCAATTATAAGAGGACCATAGAAATCTGCAAACAAATGTACTACATTAGTTTACTCCCATGTGTATACCACCTCACAATTCCCTGCCTCTAAAAGTCAAGAGCTGCTTTCCTTTATCTTGTCACTTTCCTAAAATGCACTGTTCTTCTTGAAGATGTTATATAAGCCAGACCTTTAAACTACTGCATTGAGTTACCTCTCATTTATGTTTTTTCCTGCATGATCTGCACTGCAGGTATTAATAAACTTGCTTATTTTTCTCTTGTTAACTCATCTTTCTTTACAAGTTTCTGTTCCAATGATGAACTTATGAGGATGAAGGAGAAATTACATTTACTCTATGACAATGCCTCTTAAAGTCAAACAAACAATATCAATCAATTACTAATCTTTAATAAGAAAGAATATGGAAAAATAAACTTTGTCTCTACACACTCATACCAACACTTCTGGTCTCCATATGTGTGAATTTCCCATACCAAACAATTCTTCAGTTCTCTATGGACACTCAACTAGGTATCCTATAAGTCAACTCAACTTTTATACTATTTGCCTGGAGTTAATGTCAGATCCCACAGGTTAAGAATTTAAGTGTCACAAAACTGCTCCCACTTCCAACGCTGTTATGGTTTGGATCTTGAATGCTCCCCGCAGGCCCATATGCTAAAGCCGCAGCTTGCCAGCCTGTGGTGCTACCTAAAGGTGGCAGAACCTCTAGGAGGTGGGCCATGCAGAAGCAAGTTAGGTCATTGGTGACATGCCCATAAAGTAATATTGGAACCCCAGCCCCTTTCTCTATTTCCCAGCTGCCATGAGGTAAACAGACCTCCTCTGTCACATGCAGCTGTTCATCACGATGTTCTGCCTCACCACAAGCAAAAAAATAAATAAAAGAACAACATAGGCAGAAACTTCTGGAGCTGTGAACCAAAATAAACTTCTTCTTATCACTTGTATTTTGCCACACAACAAAAAGCTAACTGTTATCCTATCCTAATCTTATACTGCCTAGGTGACTTAGCAGCTTTAATCTTGCTTTCCTTTAAGGGCAGGATGCCTGAAAGTTCCCTTTGTCGAGCTGGCTGAAGCTGGTTGGATCTAAAATGGCTGTAAGAATAACCCCCAGACAACGTCTTGGGAATTCCCATGACAAAAGACTGGAAAAAAACAAAACGAGGTAGCACCTGAATTCCCAGGAAATCTCCTTGTGTGTTATGATGATAACATTTGCTACGTTACTTCTCAGGGACCTGAAGACCAGTGTTTTTGCTGAAAACACTGACTCTTTGCTTGGGCCTGCAGATGTCTGTTGGGTAACTGCAATGGGATGAAAAGTTTTTCATCTGTCTTCTTATTATATCTGTTCCCTTTCTGCTTTAACTTTTGTGTCAGATTCTACCTCCTCTGCAGGTTGGTGTGTTGATGGCCCATTAGAGCTGATATGTATTTTCTTCTACCCCACTCTTGAGCTCTTTCAGCAGCTATAGCAACCCAAGAACCTAAAGTTCTTCAGGCCTATAATAAGCCCTATCACAAGTAAAGCCACAAGACCAGGATGTTTGCACAGGATGTTGGTGCCAGCTGCAAGAGTGCTCAACAGTTCCTGGGGTAAGTTGACTATGACCAAACAGTAGGCCAAGTCTCACACAAGAAGAAACATCTTTGGGAACCATATCTCCAACCAAAGGAAAATTACTCCAGAAAAATCAAGAAAAGCTTAAATCTCCCTTTGTACAAGAAACAGCTTGGTCTCTCTCCTGATCAGTTCTGTCTGCCTTCCATTGAAGTTCCATTTAAAAGATTTGCCTGTGTGTATGTTTGCTTTCTCTTGGTTCAGTTACGTTTCTACCATCACCAAATCAGAAGTTCCCATCTCCAGTAACTTTTTGTGTATTACTTTGCAATTTCTTATAAATCTATAATTATTTCTGAATTAAAACTTTTCTAAAATTCAGTTACAGATGTCTTGACATATTTCCTACAAAGTCATAATATCATGACTACATTAAAAAGTTAATATAGTCCTAAATACCTTTGCCCTAAAATATCTAACATCCTCTCCATAGTCAGATCTCCATAATTGTCCTCAAAACGATTTTCCTTTATTAAAGTTATTGCTTTCTTATTTTGTTTTGTTTATAAACAAGATCTAAACCCAATTCATACATTCTAGTAATCTAGTTACTTGTTAAAACTCTTTAGTCTCTTATTTTTAATATTTTTAGTTGTAGATGGACACAACACCTTTAATTTATTTATTTATTTTATGTGGTGTTGAAAATTGAACCCAGTGCCTCACACGTGCTAGGCAAGCACTCTACCGTGATCCACAACCAGCCTTTAACCTGCAAATGCTTGCCTCTTTTCTTTCATGATACTCACTTGTCAGAGTCCAATCCAGTTTTCTTTCTTTTTCCAGCATCCCACAGTCTGAGTTAGTGTGATCATTTTCCTATGGCCCCTGTGTTTCCTAAAAACTGAGGCTGAAAGCTGACTTGTGGTATAAATTGTGGAATGCTCTTGTTACACCCCCTAGGAGACACTATTTACCCACAATTAGAGAATCCAGACTTGACTGCCTCATCAGGGGAAACATCCAACTCTCTCCAATGGAAATGTCCATGCTCCCTTTATGACTAGGGTTTGTGGGGTGACCCTTGTTCACTGATAACCACTCAATGCTTTCATTAAAAACTACTGTGTATCACATTGAGGTTGCAAATAATGATTTTCTAATTCTAGTACTCTTTCTTCATGTGTAAATTTTCATTCTTCTGTAAAATAAACTTTTCTTTGCCTCCTTTCTTTTGTGAATTAGCACTGTGCATGCACCTACCCAAGTGCTAATTCCATTATTCTTTGGTGAATTGGCTGAAATAAACCTTTCCCCAGAAAATTTTAATTTACTGTTTCAACACAACAAAAAGTTCCTGGTTAGGGACTAATTTGAATAGGCTTGCCCTGACCAAAAATCAGAAAATTTATAATCATTGCAATGAATTTAAATACCCATGAGCTTATAACACTAACAAACTAAAATTGAATGATGCTGACATATTGACTCATTATTTTGATAGTTAGTAAATAAAGAGAAAAAATTTAAATATTTAACCTGTTTTTACTTTTCAAATGTCCTTCAAAGTGACTAAATCATTTGGGGGAAAGGATTTTTATGTTACTTTTCTAGCTAACAAGTGCATGAGGAATGCTAGAAGGAAAATGTCCCCATTTTGCATTCCATAATGATCAAATGGATTGAACAGTGAGCATACATCACAAGAATGCAGCTTAAAATGAAGTTTTAAGGAAGGGCCTTCATCATTCTTCCTAATGGCCTCTGTATCCTGATTCCACCCTCTCTCTTCATGGTCCTCTCCCACTTTACCAGACCATGTCACAACCACAGAGGCCTTCTATATCCATGGAGAGTCCCTGCATTTCATTCTAAGTCTGATTGATTCTCCCCATCCCCCAATATCCCTGGGTCTTCCTAAAATTCTCTCCACCAAGAGTTTCAGGGTCTTCCTCAGGTCAGAATATGCAGGTCCCTGTCTTCTGTTCATATCCAAGCTTATTTGGTTTTGTGTTTCTTTGTCAAACTTGGAAGCTGAGAAGAGCATTTCTGTGCACAGTTCATAGTTCTTAGCACCCCACAGTCTTGTAGTGCTTTATCATCAGAAGTTCTGTTAGTTTCTGGTTGAGAGGGATCTTTGCAATATTGAGCAATGGACAGTTTGGGAACTCCACACTTTCTACTACCTTTCCCCTCTATTTCAGGTTCAGAAAGTTCCCCAAACATCCCCTTCCCATAATTCCATCTTTCCCTTCCAAGCCACTCTTATCTGTTGGATATAATCACCTGATACATATGCCAAGCATCAGAAGGGGTTGTATGTGTGTGAAAGAGACAAACAAAGTCAGAGAAATGAAGACATATAAACAGAGAGAGAGGCTGGCTAGCCACAAAGGTAAAAGAGAATGTGGGTTTGGTTCTCCCATCTTAGAGAATCACAATGATCCCAGCCACCTAGTGGGATCCTAGAATGTCGGGGTCTTTGGAATCCAAGGATTCACTCAGTAATGCATTCATTCACTCATTAATTCATTTACTCAACTCTCTTGTCACCTGGTATTTATCAGATGCATAACAGATCCTACCCACTGGGAATTTATAAACTAGTGAAGGAGGAAGCCTTGCTAAATAAAACCAGAGCTGTGTGGTTGGTGCTAAATATAGTTAGGAAAACAAGCTGTTTGCCCATTGGAGGAAGTTAATAACTGCATAAAGAAGTCAGGAAAGTCTTGCCCAAGGAGGGAGAGTTAAAATCATGAGGAACCCTTAGAGCAGCCATCTGGGAGGACACTGCCCAAGGACAAGAAGTCCTCCCAACAGGTAAACAGCTTGAACAAATGTTTGGAGGCAGGTAAGCAAATCGAATCAAGTGCATGATCAATTGCAGTTGGCTTACCATGGGAGAAATTAACCGTGAAGGGGTACACAAGTAATGGAACTTAGGACAGAAATCTGATTCAGTCTTCCAAGACAATGTCATAATAACGTGTATGAATTTTGTACCTTCAACCTGTGCTGTCTTTTCACAACTTGTATGTGGCTGTTGAGATGACCCATAGGGTAACATACATACTGGGTTTCAAAAAAAATAGTTTAAATGATCTCATGACTACTTTTCATATTGGTTGTATGTCAAAATAATACTAAATAAAATATATAATTAGAAATCATTTCACCTGGGGCTGAGGTTGTAGCTGAGTGGTAGAACACTCACCTAGCATGCATGAGGCCCTGGGTTCTATCCTCAGCACCATATAAAAATAAACAAACAAAATAAAGGTATTGTGTCCACCTGTAACTAAAAAATAAAATATTAAAAAAAATAAAAAGATGGGGCTGAGATTATGGCTCAGCAGTAGAGCACTGGCCTAGTGCGTGCAAGGCCCTGGATTTGATCCTCAGCACCACATTAAAAAATAAATAAATAAAACAAAGGTATTGTGTCCAACTACAACTAAGAAATAAATATTTTTAAAAAATTAAAAGAAAAAAAAAGAAAGAATTTCACCTGTTTTTTTTTTTTTTCACTTCTTTTTTTTAAGGGATGGGGATGGGAATAGGAAAGCCAATAGAATGAATCAGACATGACTTTCCTATGTTCTTATATGAATACACAACCAGTGTAACTTCACATCATGTACAACCATAAGAATGGGAAGTTATACTCCATGTATATATATGTCAAAATACAATCTACTATCATGAATAACTAAAAAGAAAAAATTTTTTTAAAAAAGAAAAAATATATATGGTGTCTCACTATGTAGCCCAGATTGGCCCAGAGCTCTTGGACTCAAGCAATCCTCTTGCTCAGCCTTTCAAGTAGCTGGGACTACAGGCACATACTACCAGTCCTGAATACTTTTCTTTTTATGTAGCCACTAGAAAATTGGAAATTACAGATAGGGCTTTCTTATGTCCCTTAGAGCATGTAAGGCAGTCAAGGGTCAGAGGGGAGTACAAGCAAGCCTGGATCTAGGTATAATGAAAGGGAATAAAGTTATAGGTTGCATCAGAGCCATAGACAGGAAGCCAGATGATGGTCAAAGTGAGAAATGACTCAGATGAAAGAATTGGACAAGAGGGAAGAACAGGTCTGGTAACTGATAAGGAAAGGATAGCATTATTTTGTTGAGTACCCATGACAGTCAAGCCCATTTTAAGCACTTCAAATTAATTAATTAGTGCTATCATTATTTCCTTTACATAAAACATTGGAAGTGGTGGCCTTGATTTCAAGTGACCCTCTAAGGCCAACCAGAGCCAAGTTCAGGATTTCATCCTCCATTGAGCTGGTGGGGCAGGAATGACAGAATGATGGATAAGCCCAACCTTACATCCCTGCTTTCTGGATTTCTTGTCAAGGCATGTAACCTCAGATCATGAAGGATGAAAGCAAAAAAAAAAAAAAATGGGGCGGGGGGGGCAGATGATAAGCAAAACATAGAGTTCTTTGGGCATCAATACAGAAAGAGTTAAGAAGGACCTTGATGGCCCCACCAAGTGTGGTTTGATGGAAACATGGAGGCAAGAGTTTGAGTGTTCCCTAGAGTAGAGGATCAGCCAGCCAGAGCCCCAATTATTTCTATAAATTAAGTTTAATAGGAACATAGCCATACCCATTTGTTCACCTGTGGTCTGTAAAGGGTTTCTTACTGTAGGGGAAAACCTGAATATTTCAACAGACAGTAGTCTCACCACCTTTGGCGCCAGCGATGGAATTTGGGTTTCCTCTGCATGATGCAGACTGGCTGCAAATTAAAGCTAAGAAAAGAAAACACCTGAATAAACCACACTACGCAGGAAGTAATTTTGAAAAGCAAGGGCTGGACAGTTCTACAACCTTAGGTGTCCAGCTTCCACACTGGGAAGGGAGTGGGAAGACTGAGCCCCCCACCCATCCACCCCGTTCCATTTATTTATACAAGGGAACTTCAAAGGTTTTCTACAGAATGTTCTTCGCCAAATTAAGGCAGGAGGTGGGCTGTCCAAACCCAATGGGTTACGCCCAATATTCCAGAGCTACAAGAACTGTCCCATTGTAGAGGGAGGGCAGATATCTCATGTCTTGGGTGGTCTACACATGGGAATGCTGGGATGGTTTCCTAGGGGAGATTTAAGTCCCCCATGGCTCAGTACCCAGTAAAAGACCACTCAAGTAGCTTTACAGGTGGCACACCACACAGTGGGACCCACAATGCCAAAAGTTAGTATCTGGCTGTTTACAGAAAATGTTTGCTAGCTCCTGCCACTCCCCTGTGCAGAAGAATAAGTGTGTTTCTCTCACCTAAGTGTCCAATTTTTCCACTGTGGGGACATTTAGCAATGTCTGGAGACATTTTGGGTTGTTACAAATGTGCAGGGAAACATCAGGTATGTACTGGCATCTGGCAAATTTACATTTTACAATACACAGGACAGCCCCTCAGCAAAAATTTGTCCAACCCAAAATGTTAGCAGTACCAAGGTAGATCTGGTACTCCCAGCATGGTGGTCAGCTTCCTGTCACTACAGGCACAGCTGTGTTCAGACCTGTGGTTTGTAAATTGACAACCAAGGCTCCCAAGATGTCCTTGTCCTGATGGCTGTGGCGGCAGCCCTGCCATCTCCCTCCCGCCATGCTGCAGGCAGCAGGGGCTGGAGGGCCCACTGTCTGCTGCAAATTCTACTGACTGGGCTCCTTCTTGGCCAGAGGTATTGCCAGATGCTGTGCAAAAACAACAGTGGTTCCTTTGGAATGAGTAAAGATTTTATTACAAGCTCACAATCACGATTACAGGCATTTAGGGTACTGATATTTTCCAAGCCAAAATCTTCAACTCATGGAAGAGTATTTTCTACATTGTGTGTTGCTCTCCAAAGAGAAGGACACCTGGGATTGTATAAAGGAAATGGTGCAATGATGATTCAAATCTTTCCCTATGGTCGTGTTCACAGATTAATGGATGGATCCATCACAGGTATGACAGCAGTTATCTGTACTTACCCTCTTGACATGGTTAGAATACATTGAGCATTCCAGATGAAAGGGCAACACACCTACACAGGAATCATTCATGCATTCAAAACAATTTATGCAAAGGTGGTTTCCTTGGATTTTTACAAAGACTGATGCTCACTATATTAGGAATGGCTTCTTTTTTATGCATTACAATTCTTGTTACACATATAGAGTACAATTTTCATATCTTTGTATATAAAGTATGTTCCCACCAATTCATGCCTTTATACATGAACTTTTTGGTTTTTTTGCACTACAATTCTTATTATACATATATACCACAATTTTTCATATCTCTGTTTATATATAAAGTATGCTGTCACCCAATTCGAGTCTTCATACATATACTTTGGATGATGATGTCTATCGCATTCCACCATCCTTGCTAACCCCTTGCCTGCTTCGTTTTCCTCCCATCCCTCTGCCCTATCTAGAGTTCATCTATTCCTCCCATGCTCCCCCTCCCTACCCCACTATGAGTCAGCCCCCTTATATCAGAGGAAACATTCGGCATTTGTTTTCTTTTGTGGATTGGCTAATTTCACTTGGCATTATCTTCTCCAGTGCCACCCATTTACCTGCAAATGCCATGATTTTATTCTCTTTTATTGCTGAGTAAAATTCCATCGTGTATATATGCCACATTTTTTATCCATTCATCCACTGAAGGGCATCTAGGTTGGCTCCACAGTTTAGCTATTGTGAATTGTGCTGCTATAAACATTGACATGGCTGCTGCAGGTATTTCATTTTTTACTTTTGATTATCTTAAAGAGTGTTGGGCTTTCCCATGCTCTTACCCTTCTTAGCAGACCTTCATCAGACAATCCTAAAGTCATGGTGCTGAAAACACATTAACTTACATTGTGCTGGTGTTGCTGTTGCAACAACATAGGCAATATCATACCCATTTGATGTAACTCATCAGAAAATATAACTAGGAACTATTCCACCAGATTTTGAAAAGCACCTTACCATGCGGGAGACTATGAACTATGTCTGTTGACACCACAGAATTTGAAAAGGATTATATTGTGGTTTATCCCTTAATTTCATTCTGTGTATTCCCTCTCAAGCAGTGACTTTTACAACATATGAACTTATGAAGCCGTTTTTTCACCTCAACTAAAAAAAAAAAAATGTGGTTTGTGGTTTCTTTAATAAACTCTCAGAAAAATAAAAACAGAGTGCTACTTTAATTGTGGAACAGGCATTACTTGAAAGAGGAAATGTATCTGTCACAGGAACCACTGACATTAGTACATGATTTTTTTATTCACAAATCAAAAGTACTTTCTGATGCCAAATATTATGCTTTTTGAATATTGAAAAAATATTCCTAAAATGGTGATGACTAATTATAATCAGATTGTTGGAGACCATTTTAAAATGTTATTTGGAAGCAGAACTATCTTAAAATGGAGTTTAAGAGATTGCCATTGTAATGTTTTGAGCAACTAATAAAAAAAAATTTTTAAAAAGAGATTTCTATTAGATTTATCATACTGTTCCAAACTTCCTCCTCCTCTTCCTCCTCCTCCTTCTTCTTCTTTTTGCAGTGCTGGGGCAAAATCCAGCACCTCACAGATGCTAGACAAGAGCTCCATCCCTGAGCCAAATTTCAACACTCCTGTTTAAAGCTTTTGATTGTAATCATAATTTGGGGGAGGGAGGGTGCTGAGGATTGAACCTAGGGCCTTGCACACACTGGGCCTGCACTTGACAACTAAATGATACTCCAAGCCTATAGTCATGATTTTGTAAAGACTCTTACTGTTTTGTTTATATTGTTAAAATAAATGGGTTTGATTATATTGCAGAAGAACAATGAGAACTGAATTTTAAGTTCTACAAAATATACCCAGCTTTGAAGTATAATTATTTCTCTTCTCATAATTCTGCTTCATTGGGAAAAAAGAATTTTTTTCTTCATTTTTTAGTAAAATAAATGTATTTAAAAACAGAGATTTGCTGGGCATGGTGGCACACACCTGTAATACCAGCAGCTTGTGAGCTGAGGTGGGAGGATCATAAGTTCAAAGCTAGCACCAGCAATTTAATGAGGCCCTAAGAAACTTAGTGAGACCTTGACTCAAAATAAAAAAAAAAATACAAAGGGCTGGGGATGTGGCTCAGTGGTTAAGTGCCTCCAAGTTCAATCCTTGGTATCAAAAAAAAGTAGACTCAAGCTGGGTATGTTGGCACACACCCGTAATCCCAGTGGCTCCAGAGGGTGAGGCAGGAGGATGGCAAGTTTGGCAACGAAAGGAAAACCTGTCTGGCGAGGCCAGTCTTGGCAACACAAGAAAAATCTATCTCAAAATAGAAAAGAATTTAAAAGGTCTGGGGATGTGGCTCAGTGGTAGAACAACCCTGGGATCAATCCCCAGTACAGAGAGAGAGAGAGAGAGAGAGAGAGAGAGAGAGAGAGACTCAAAAAAAATGAAGAATCATCAACTTTTGCTCAAATGTTATGACAAGTACCATGAGTGATTTGCATGTTTTTTTTTAAATTCAGTGTTTCCCAAGGCAGTAATAATAAAACCTGAATATCTTGAGTTTCAAAAAGAGTAGAACTATACATATGATCTTATTAATATCTACTAGAAAATTATTTAAGTGGACTGTGAACTATCATCAATTTAGATGTGAGTATCAAAGAATGTATGTAAAGTATCATGTCGTCAGGATACTTCTTCCATGTAAAGTAGTACAATATAAAGTTAAATAGAAAAATAAGATATGATCTGATCTATGAGACCAACCTAGGTGCCCTTTAACGATGAATGGATAAAGAAAATGTGGTATGTATTACTCAGTCATAAAGAAGAATGAAATTATGGCATTTGCCAGTAAATAGAACTAGAGACTATAATGCTAAGTGAAATAAGCCAGTCCCTCAAAAAACAAAAGCTAAATGTTTTCTCTGATATGTGAATGTTATCTTTTATATTAAGAAAAGTTTTAAATGTAACAATTTCATTTATTTTATATAGATCACTTTTATGTTTTATTGTAAGCATGACAGAAATGGGCAGGAACAATTAAAATTATATATTTAGAAATAGCAATTTATAGAATTAGTGTGATTTTTAAGACACTAGAAAAGTTAAAAGTGTTATTTCTGCACCAATTTTTTTTTTGCATAAAAGGTTTCTTGTCATAGTTTGGTAAAAATTTGATTAACTGGTTTCATTTTCCAAGTCTTTATTTTAAAAATAAATATGGGGGCTGAAGTTGTGGCTCAGTGGTAGCGTGCTTGCCTTGCATGCATGAGGCAGTGGGTTCGATTCTCAGCACCACATACAAATAAATAAAAAATAAAATAAAGGTCCATCAACACCTTTTAATAAATAAATAAAAATATGTATCTTTGTATGATACAGTAGAAATACATGTGTTTCTAAAAATATTTTGTATATTTTCATTTCTGGGCCATACTATATAGGTAATTATTGTCATGAAATCTCGAAATAATTTAAATGTATAAAATCAGTGTGTTCATTGCTGTTGGGACTGCAAATTGGTGCAACCACTCTGGAAAGCAGTATGGATATTCCTAAAAAAAAAAAAAAAAAACTATAAATGGAACCACCATTTGACCCAGGTATCCCACTCTTCAGTATATATCCAAAGGATTTTAAATCAGCATGCTACAGTGATGCAATCACATCAATGTTTATAGCAGCTCAATTCACAATAGGTAAACTATGGAACCTAAGTGTACTTCAACCTATGAATATAAAGAAAATGTGAGATATATATATATATATATATATATATATATATATATATATATACACACACACACACACACATACACACACACACATAATGGAATATTACTCAGCCTTAAAGGGGAATGAAATTATGGCATTTGCCAGTGAATAGATAAAGCTAGAGAATATCATGCTAAGCAAAATAAGCCAATCCCAAAGAACCAAAGGCCAAATGTTTCCTCTGATATGTGAATGCTAACTCACAAAAAGGAGGGGGGTGTCTATACTTCTAAGGAAGAATAGAAGTACTTTGGATTAAACAGAGGGAAGTGAAGGGAGAGGAGAGGATATGAGGGTAGTGAGGATAGTAGAATGAATCAGACATAATTACCCTATGTGCATATATGATTGTATGACCAGTATGATTCTACATCATGTACAACCAGAAGAATGAGAAGTTATACTCCATTTATGTATGATGTGTCTAAATGCATTCTACTGCCATGTATAAGTAATTAGAACAAATAAAAATAAGTATGTCGGTTTTGTTATTAATAAAAGAAAACTGCAAATATTTTAAAGTTAAAAAAATGCATTCTATGTCAGGGATATTGAATTTATTTTAAAAAAAAAAAAAACAGTACCAAAGTGGGGAGCCTGCTATATCTCTTTCACTTGGCTCCTATTGTCCTCCCCAAGGGCCCAATAAAAAGTGTTTTCTTAACCTTGTTCACCTCATAACTCCTGGGCATAATCAGATGACAATAGAAGGTCCTGTCCTCGGCAAGGATGTTCCTGCTCCAAGGCACTAGTGTCAGTCTCTTGTTCTCCTTCCCCCCCGCCCCCATAACCCTGAGTAGAGGCTCAGGTGAAACTGCCCACAGGGCCTTGACTGAGTAGACTGTGGTTGGTAACTTTCCTGGGACCTGTGCCCTAAGTTAGTCAGTTTCATCCCATGAGATCATGCAATCAGACCAAACTCAGCAAAACAACTTCTGAAAACACAAAAAAGCTTTAATTCTGTAATCTAGCTTCCAATGAGGTTTACAGCCATACTGCTAGACAAGAAGGAGCTAAGTGTCCCTATCTCCTGGGCTCTGTGCAGCCCCATGCTTCTATCCTCCCCCTTCCCACACCAGCCTCTCTGAGTGAAACCTTGTCTTCAATTCAGGTATACATGTCCTGGGGCATCTGGGATCCTGAAGCAGCAGGATCCTTTTCTTCCCTGCTCTCCCTCTCCATCTTTTCCCTCTCCATGCTTTGGGGACCCACAGCACAGAAATACATTGCCTCATCCTCAGACTTCAGTTTGGAGATGATTAAATACCCCCGGTTCCTGGCCACATCTTTGGATCCAGAGAAGCGATGGGGGACATTGGGACCCCAGTGCTGATCTGAGTATGAGAAGTATCTTAGCAAGAACCTTGGAGAGTTGCCCAGCCTCTGTTGGTACCAGTAGATGCTATAAACACCAATGTTATAGTTGCTGCTCAGGGTGCAGGTAAGGCGGACTGTGGTTCCAAGAGGTGAAGACATGGATGGTGGCTGATGCAGCACAGGCTGAGGAACACAACCTGGGAACACAGAAGCATGTGGGTTACCCCACGGAGGCAGGGCAAAGCAAGAGAAGGAGCAGAAGGCTTTGGACACTGGGAGTTCCCTCACCTGTGCAGTAGACTAACAGCATGAGCAGGACGGGAACCCAGGACATGGTGCACACCGGCAGAACTCTACTTCCCGAGGCTACTGCTCCTGGGGCCTTTGTAGGATAAGCCAGCCTCTTCCTCCCTGCTCCAAGGGGAGGAGCCATTGCAACCCTAGTTCCTACTCACTACCATCCCAGACTTTCTTGGGTTGGCATTGTCAGTTAAAAGAACGGTCCCACGGCAGGCTTTGTGGCTCTGGCCTTGCCATGTGGAAGGGTTTGGGGAGGAAGCACCTGCTGAAAGCTTACAGATCAGTGCCTAGGAGGTTGGCTGGTGAACTCAGGTCCCTGAGGGAGAGTGACATCAATTCCCCCTTGAGGAAGCTAAGCCTCACAGAAATAAGTTTCTCATCCAAATGTAGATGCCTAGTAAAATGGAGAGGACACATCCTCAGGGTAGTTAAAACACCTGCAAGTGTTGGGGATCCTGAAGACAGTGGGACGCTCTGTGCCTTTCCAAAACTCAGTAACACCTTTAACCTGGCTCTTTCCCCTCCTAGGACAAGGTGGAATGATTGGACTTCAAGAGAAAAGTACCAGGGGACCCAGAATTATTCCTCTTCCTGCTCTCAGCTCACTAAGGAGACACATTTTTGGCCCTGTTGTAGACTAAACTATGTCCCCCAAATTCACACATTGAAGCCATAACCCCCGCAGTGGGACTAATTTGGAGAGAAGACCTTTAAGGAAGTAATTATGGTTAAATAAGACCATAAGAATAGAGCCCTGATCCAGTACATCTGGTGTCCCTATAAAAATAAGAAATTTGAGCTCAGATACAGGGAAGCTGATAAGTGATGTAGAGAGGAGAAGGTCATCTTCAAGCCAAGAGAAAAATCTGGAACATATCTTCCTTCAAAACCCTCAGAAGAAATCAACTTTGCCAGTAACTTGATTTGGGACTTCTGGCCTTTAGAATTGTGAGACAATTAATTTTTGTTATTTAAGCCTCTTAGTTAATGGAACCTTGTCACTTAGGTCCTAGGAAACCAGTACAGAAGTTTCTTAGTTCATTTGGGCTGCTACAACAAAATACCATAGGTTGGGCAGCTTGTAAATAACAGGAATTTCTCACAGACCTCAAAGTTGTGGGGTAGGGGGACTCTACTATCAAGACATTGGTAGATTTGGTGTGTGGCAAGGACCTGTGTCTTGGTTCAGAGTAGATTGGGTTCTCGCTACAATCTCATGTGGTGGAGAGGCAAGAGACCCCTCTTGGCCTCTTTTGTAAAAGTACCAATCCTGTTCATAAGGATTCTTCCCTATAACATAATCACCTCCAAAAGGCCCTGCTAATGACACGTTGGAGGTGAGGATCAACATGGGAATTTGGGGAGACACAAACATTCAAAACATAGCCAGAAGTAATTCTAAGATGGCCCCGAAGTTCTCTTTTCCCACGGGCTCAATCAAAAGCTGGAGTCAAAGTTTCTCCTTAAATCTGCACAGCTCTATGACTATGGGTGAAGTGACCTTATGTGTTCTATATGGCACTGAGCAGCTGGGAAAGCACCAGTCCTCCCTTTCTCATAAATATTTGGCTAATTAAATTTATTATTCCCTAATATTAGTTCTATAGAGCCTTGAGCTTCCCCTTGTCCTTTATTTCCCTGACAAGGAGCAGACCTCACTCAAATTGGTCAGCTAGGGCAACTGAAGGAGATGTGTCCTTCTTCCTGCTGCCTCTCTGGCCAACCGCAAAATCGGCTCTGGCGAGGGGTGAGGAGAATCACTGCAGATATAGGACATCTTGATCACCCCTTGTCCAGTCACAGCTGCAACCACAAAAATGATCTGTCACTCTTCCCTCCTCAGCACAGGATGGTGGACACTGGGAAACTGACCAGAGAGTAAAGGAGAAAGGAAGCTTTGCTCATTCAAGCATCCATTCCCTCATCCAGTTTTTCATCCATGTGTTGTGCATGTATTCATGAAAAAGAAGTAGCATCTCCCAGAGCACCCAGTCCTTGAGAATCAGGGCTGGAGACCGTGCCACTTGTGAACATCAAAACAACTGAATCCCCACAATCTGGTCCCACCATAGTCACTGTCAGAGCTTTTTGATCCTTATAAATCTCAGAGAAAGTAAGTAGTTCCACTTTCACTTTTAGGTATACACATCTAGTTTTACTGAGACAATGAGTAAGCTGAGAACCTCCCATTAACCTTATAGAAACCCTGACCCCAACTTTGTTCTTATAGACTTAACCCCGGCATCCCAGGGTGTGATGCCTCTTGCTTCACTTTTCTTGGTAAGGATTGCTTTGGCTATTCTGGGTCTCTTATTATTCCAAATGAATTTCATGACTTTTTTCTTTCTATTTCTATGAAGAACGACATTGGACTTTTAATAGGAATTTCATTAAATCTGTTTAGTGCTTTTGGTAGTATGGTTAT
Source organism: Marmota monax (assembly GCF_021218885.2). NCBI lineage: Eukaryota > Metazoa > Chordata > Mammalia > Rodentia > Sciuridae > Marmota > Marmota monax. The sequence goes on along the minus strand of NW_026694573.1, from coordinate 2,528,765 downwards.
TTTGGCAATATTTTAGGTGGTTTGTCATGAAGCAGTAGATAATTAGAGTCTATAAGACATCAATAGATTAGGCAGGAGCATAGAGAAGTCTTTTGAATGTCTGTGGTCCTTGAGGACCTTGAGGTCTGTCACAGAGCTCAACAACTTTCTCTTGATTGATAGTTACTTAAAAGAGCTACATACAGAAGTGAAAATGATGAAATATATCATCTCCACTAAACTGCCAGGTTCTGAAGATGGCCCATGAGGCAGGATGTTGAGGGCAAAGCTGAAGGAACAGAGATGGGGATAGCCGTGCAGGGCGAGGAGTTCAGAATGTGTGATCCCCATCTACAGCCAGATGCTTTGAGGGCCAAAATTATATCCAGCAGGATCTGGAAGGGCCAAGGCATTTCCCAGCACATGTGTTGGCCACTGGGAGCCAATCTTTTCAGAAAAGTGAAGCAAGAGGCATCACAGTACCAGATCTTAAATTATACTACAGCTATAGTAACAAAAACAACATGGTATTGGCACCAAAACAGGCATGAATAACAATGGAACAGAAAAGAAGAAGACACAGAGACAAATTCACATAAATACAGTTATCTCATACTTGAAAAAGGTGCTAAAAACATATATTGGAGAAAAGTTAGCATCTTCAACAAATGGTTCTGGGAAAACTGGAAATATATATGTAGTAGAATGAAATTTAACCTCTGTCTCTTCACCTTGCACAAAACTCAATTCAAAGTGAATCAAATACCTAGGTCTTAGACCAGAAACCCTGCACATGCTAGGAAAAAAAAAGTAGGTCTAATGCTCCAACAGGTCATCTTAGGAAACAACCTCCTCAACAAGACTCCTAAAGCACAAGAAGTAAAATCAAAAATCAATAAACAGGATGGTATCAAACTAAAAAGCTTCTTCACAGTAAAGGAAACAAAGTGTGAAAAGAGAGCCTACAGAATGGAAGAAAATCTTTACCACACACCTCAGATAGAACATTAATCTCCAGGATATACAAAGAACTCAAAAAACTTAACACCAAAAAAACAAATAAACCAATAGCCCATCAATAAATGGGCTAAGGAACTGAACAGACACTTCTCAGAAGAAGAAATACAATCGATCAACAAATACATAAAAAATGTTCAACATCTCTAGCGATTAGAAAAATGCAAATTAAAACTACACTAAGATTCCATCTCACTCCAGTCAGAATGGCAATTATCAAGAATACAAGTAACAATGTTGGCCAGGATGTGGGGAAAAGGGTACACTCATATGTTGCTGGTGGGACTGAAAATTGGTACAACCAATTTGGATAGCATTATAGAGATTCCTTAGAAAACTTAGAATGAAACCACCATTTGACCCAGTCATCCCACTCCTAAGTTTATACACAAAGGACTTAAAGTCAGCATACTACAGTGATGCAGCCACATCAATGTTTATAGCAACTCAATTCACAATAGTTATTCTATGGAACCAACCTAGGTGTCCTTCAACAGATGAATGGATAAAGACAATGTGGTACATAATACACAATGGAATATTACTCAGCCATAAAGAGAAATGACTTGATGACATTTGTCAATATATGGATGCATCTGGAGAATGTTGTTAAGTGAAATAAGCCAATCCCAAAAAAACCAAAGGTTGAATGTTTTCTCTGATATGTGGATGCTAAGCCATAACAAGGGAGGGATAGAAGTTCAGTGAATTAGACAAAGGGAAAAAAAGGGAGGAAAGAGGGACCAGAATAGGAAAGACAGTGGAATAAATCTAACATAACTCTTATGCACATAAATGAATACATCACAGTGAATCTCCACATTATGTACAATCACAAAAATCGGATCATAATTAGAATAAGATATATTCCATATTTGTATAAATATGCCAAAATATACTCTACCGTCATGTATAACTAAAAAAAATAAGTCTAAAAAATTTTTAATAAACGATTGAGGCTGGGGTTGTGGCTCAATGGTAGAGCACTTGCCTAGCATGTGTGAGGCACCAGGTTTGATCATCAGTACCACATATAAATAGAATAATAAAATAAAGGTATAAAAATACAATAACACAAAAAAAATAAATAAACAATTGGTTATTTCTTCAATTCTTTGGTTTGCTTTAGTGGTTCTTCTGGTTCTACCTGGGATAACCTTTGTGGTTTTGGTCAATAATGGCTGACTCAGCATGGTTGGGAGAGCCAATATGGCACCTCATTTTCTGCACATGGCTTTGATCTCAACAAGACCCTCCACATCCCCACCTAATGGTTCCTCTACTCATCATTCCTCCCCATCTCTGCCTCTTCCCTCACTTGGTTCCTAACATTTCCCATTCTACCTCATTTCTCATGTAAAGGCATGTTTATCTCATGCCTTTCCACTCTCATCCTCTCACATGGTGCTAAGCCATACTGTCACCACACTCTTTGTCACCACAGGACATTTGCCCATGATCCAATGCCTTTTCTCATGGTTCTCTCCAAACAAACCTCCTTCCTTGAGGTGCTCATTTCAACATCACCTCCTTGGCAGACTCACCTGACTTTATCACATAAGAAGGCTCAACTGACTCTTGCTCTACTATGTATTATAGTTGTTAAGGTATTTGTCAGAGCTTAGAACTTCATATGTGCTTGTTTCTATTTACCACAATCTTTTGAAATCAAGGACTGTTTCTGTTGAGTTCATCACTGAAGGTGATGATCTAGTGCCCCCTCTATATTCACTACTGCAGAACTACATGAATGAATGTGCTCCTATTTTGGAAGTGATGTGTTTACCCAGTACCCAGGTGGGCACACAGGTGGAATGCAGCTTAATGGTACCTGTGAGTCATAGCAACTGTAGTGCTAGTGTTGCTTCTCTCTTCAGTCTCTTGCTCTGCAGGGACAACTGGAAATTCTTTCATGTACCAGTCGGGCTCCCAAACCTCAACTAATGCATCTCCCCCACATTGAGATCTCAGCCTATTGAGAGGGACCTGAACAGACACTTCTCAGAAGAGGATATACAATCAATCAACAAATATATGAAAAAAATGTTAATCATCTCTAGCATTTAGGGAAATGCAAATCAAAATTATTCAAAGAGATCATCTCACTCCAGTCAGAATAGCAGTTATTGTGAAGACAAAAATCAATAAGTGTTGGCAAGGATGTGGGGGAAAAGCTACACTCATACATTGCTGGTAGGACTGCAAATTGGTGCAGCCAATATGGAAAGCAGTATGGAGATTTCTTGGAAAAATGAAAATGGAACCTTCATTTGACCCAGCTATCCCTCTCCTTGGTCTATACCCAAAGGACTTAAAAACAGCATACTACAGGGACACATCACTGTTTATAGCAGCACAATTCACAATAGCTAAACTGTGGAGCCAACCTAGATGCCCTTCAATAAATGAATGGATAAAAAAATGTGGCACATATACACAATGGAATTTTACTCAACAATAAAAGAATAAAATCGGCATTTGCAGGTAAATGGATGGTGTTGGAGAAGGTAATGCTAAGTGAAGTTAGCCAATCCCCAAAAAACAAATGCCAAATGTTTTCTTTGTTATAATGAGGCTGATTCATATTGGGATAAATAGAGGGAGCATGGGAGGAATAGACAAACTCTAGATAGGGCGGAGATGTTGGAGGGGAAAGGAGAGGGCATGGGATTACAAATGATGGTGGAATGTAATGATCATTATTGTCCAAAGTACATGCATGAAGACACAAATTGGTGTGAATATACTTTGTATACAACCAGAGATATGAAAAATTGTGATCTATATGTGTAATAAGAATTGTAATGCACTATACTGTCATATATAAATTTTAAAAAAGAAAATCAAAGGGGAAACCAACAGGGAAATTTCTACTACCCAAACTGGTGATTAATGTGACTAAAACTACTTCCTCCAGACTGTAAAGTTTGATGTCTGTCAAGTTTTGCAGACTGACTAGAGGGATTATTTGGAAAATAAAAGGGCAAAGTAGCTTCAATAATGGCATCCTTCATAATTGGGGCTGGGGTCCTCACAGCAGTAAAGTGTTTTATTATTTCTTGTGTAGGTAATTAACATAGAGGTTAATTGAAACAGCAGTTAATTAATAAATTCCCATGACTTCTCAACAGAATAACTACTGGTATTGGAGATTAAATTATATGCATTTTCCAGCAGATCTTAGACAGTTTGAGGACCAGAGGATATAGGAACAAAACTAAAAAGAAGACCAAAATGCACGAAAATAAAAAGGGGAGACTTGTCCAGTGGTCCATTTTCAGAATCGTGTTTTAATTTTAAATGTAAAATTACTGAGAATGTAAGAAAAACAATCAGAGGAGAAATAAAGCAGAGTGATTACCTGCAGTTAACTCTCACCATGGCACAATAGCCTGTGGATGTGGTAGATTCAAAATCCATACCCCTGAACAGCCCCTTGACAAACAGGAAGTGGGAGGAGGGGTTGCCTGGACAAACACAGATAGAAATATCTCTGCTAAGAGATAGAACTTCCCAGGCCCATGCCTAGTTCCACCCCCACCACCCATTAGGGAGCCAAGGCCCAGGTTAAACCCAAGTCCGACCTGCTGACTGGCAGACCCACGCTGGAGTCCCAGCCCAGGTCAGGCCCAGCACCATCCCCTGGGCCCACCTGGGAGCTCAAGCCTAGCCCACCTCCATCTTGGGACACTGCAGCCATCACCATAGCCCTCCCGACACAGTAGCCTCCACACTGGGACAACAGACAGGGTCTAGAAGCAGTTGCATCTCAGAACAGGCAGCACGAAGCCATTGTAAGGTCCACCCATTCAGCCCCATCTCCAAAAGTGGTGGCATTCATCTTGGGACACCCCCACTGCTATCTTGAGTTACCTCTACTATTGCCGCCACCACCTTTAGATGCAGTAGCATCCATTATGGGATCACAACAGGGTCTGGAAGCCCAACACCAAGGTGAGGTACAGATAATCTGCATGGATACTATAAAATTATAGGGTAGAAACTGAAATACCTCAGATCCACACGGCAAGAAAAGAAGACACACAGACAACATGAAAAAAAAACAAGGGAAGAAAGGGCCCCAACAAAACCAGCTAAAATAATAGAATCCATGGACAGCGAAATTGATGAAATGTCAGAGAAGGAGTTCAGAATGTACATAATTAAAATAATCTATGAATTCATGAATGATCTAAATGAGCAAATACAAGCAAAAAAATGTTTACTCCAACAAAGAGATAGGAGAGAAAATACAGGCAACCATTGATTACACCAACAAAAAAGATAAGGGAGCAATTACAGGTAGCAAAAGATTACTTCAAGAAAGAAATAGAGATTCTGAAAAAAAATCAGAAATCCTTGAAATAAATAAAACAATAAACCAAATAAAAAACTCAATAGAAAGCATCACCAAAACACTAGATCACTTGGAAGACAGAATGTAAGATAATGAAGACAAAGTATATAATCTTGAAAATATAAAATATAGTTGACCACACAGCAAAGATGGTAAGAAACCATGAGCAGAATGTCCAAGAATTAGAGGACAGCATCAAATGATCAAATCTAAGGATTGTTGGAATAGAGGAAGGCACTGAGATTCAAACCAAAGGAATGCACAATCTCTTCAATGAAATAATATCAGAAAATTTCCCAAACATGAACCATGAGTGGGAAAAATCAAATACAAGAGGCTTAGAGGACACTAAATGTACAAAATTACAATAAATTTACACCAAGGCATATTATAATGAAAAGGTTTTTCTCAGCAAAAGAAATAATCAAGGAGGTGAAGAGAGAGCCTACATTTTGGGGAGAAAATTTTTGCCACACATATCAGATAGAGCACTAATCTCCAGGATATATAAAGAACTCAAAAAACTTATCACCAAAAAAAAACTAACAACCTAAACAACAAATGGGCTAAGGAGATGAACAGACATTTCTCAGAAGAAATTATACATTTGATCAACAAATATATGAAAAAATGTTCGACATCTCTAATAATTAGAGCAATGTGAATCAAAACTAAGATTTCATCTCTCACCAGTCAGAATAGCAGTTATCAAGACTACAGACAAGAATAAATGTTGACAAGGATGTAGGGGGAAAGACACACTCATACATTACTGGTAGGACTACAAATTGGTGCAACCACTCTGGAAAGCAGTTTGAAGATTCCTCAGAATCAATCATGAAATTCACTTGGAAAAATATGTAACCACCATTTGACCCAGTTATCCCACTTCTCAGTATATACCAAAAGGACTTCAAATCAGCATACTATAATAATACAGCCACACCAATGTTTATAGCAGTTTAATTCACAATCGCTAAACTATGAAACCAAACTAGATGCCCTTCAATAGATGAATGGGTAAACAAACTGTGATATATATATATATATATATATATATATATATATATAATGGAATATTACTTAGCATTGAAAGAGAATAAAATTATGGCATTTGCAGGTAAATGGATGGAGTTGTAGAATATTATGTAAGTGAAATAAGCCAATTCCAAAAAACCAAAGACCAAATGTTCTCTCAGATAAGTGGATGCCAATTCATACTGGGGGGAGGTATGGGAAAAATGGAGGAACGTTGATGAGGCAAAAGGGAGGGAGGGGTGGGGTGAGAGAATGGGGGCAGGAAAGATGGTGGAATGAGATGGACATCATTACCCTAGGTACACGTATGACTGCAATATGGTGAGATGCTACATCGTGTACAACCAGAGAAATTAAAAGTGTACTGCAATTGTATACAATGAATCAAAATACATTCTGTTGTCATATATACCTAATTAAAGTAAATTAATTAATTAAAAAATAGAACCCGGGGCTGGGGATGTGGCTCAAGCGGTAGTGCGCTCGCCTGGCATGCGTGCGGCCCAGGTTCGATCCTCAGCACCACATACAAACAAAGATGTTGTGTCCGCCAAATACTAAAAAATAAATATTAAAATTCTCCCTCTCTCTCACTCTCTCTTTAAAAAAAATAGAACCCAAGAACTGCATAATGCCAAAATGTACTCACCCCAAGACAATATTTTTTTTTGATTTTTTTGATCATCACTTTATTTTTTATTCAAATTAAAATTGTGTAAGGTATATAGAAACAAAATTGTGCATACTAACTGGGTAGCATGTGACATTTCAATATATATAGCATTGTGTGATGTGTAAATCAGGTTAAACATATCTACCTCAAACATTTATCATTTCTTTATAGTGATGACATTCAAAATCCTTTCTTCTAGCTTTTTGAAATACAGTACATCATTGTTATCTGTAGTTACCCTACTGAGACTACTGTGCAATAGCATACCAAAATGCCAAGACAATATTTTCACCATAAGAGAAATAAAGAAGGTGGAGACAAATAAAGATGCATTTCTTTAAATAACTGAATAGTAGACATTAAAACTTAGGCAATGTCAAGAAAGACTGTACACCCCATTGTATTCAGCCAGTGAGGAATTGAGGGAGGGAACTTGTGCGCAAGGGTACAAAATACTGATTGTAACTGCTTTGGGTGTATCTGACCACCAGACACCTGATCTTGCAAGACCCTCATTAAAACCTTGCTTACCATAAGGCATCACAATACCAGATCTTAAATTATACTATAGCTATAGTAACAAAAATAGCATGATATTGGCACAAAAACAGACATGAAGACTGATGGAACAGAATAGAAGAGAGAGAGACAAACCCACAGAAATACAGTTATCTCATCCTAGACAAAGGCACAAAAAAACATACATTGGAGAAAAGATAACCTCTTCAATAAATGATTCTGGGAAAACTGGAAATTCGCATGTAGTAGAATGAAATACAACTCCTATCTCTCACCGTGCACAAAACTCAACTCAAAGTGGATCAAAGACCTAGATATTACCCAGAGACCCTGTGCCTATTGGAAGAGAAAGTAGGCCCAACTCTTCATCATATCAATCAGCTTAGGAACCGACTTCCTCAACAAGAATCCTAAAGTGCAAGAAGTAAAATCAAACATCACAAAATGGGATGGTATCAAACTAAAAAGCTTCTTCACAGCAAAGAAACAATCAAGAACATGAACAGAGTGACTACAGAATGGAGAAAATCTTTACCACCTGCTCCTCAGATAAAGCATTAATCTCCAGGATATATAAAGAACTCAAAAAACTTAACACAAAAAAAAAAACAGATAACCTAGTCAATAAATGGGCTAAGAAACTGAACGAACACTCCACAGAAGAAGATACACAATCAACCAACAAATATATGAAAAAAATGTTCAATATCTCTAGCAATTAGAGAAATGCAAATTAAAACTTCACTGAGATTCCATCTCACTCCAGTCAGAATGGCAATTATCAAGAATATAAGCAACAGTAAGAGTTGGCAAGGATGTGGGGGAAATGGTACACTCATACATTGCTGGTGGGACTGCAAATTGATGCAACCACTCTAGAAAACAGTGTGGAGATTCCTCAGAAAACTTGGAATGGAACAACTATTTGACCCAGTTTTCCCATTCCTTGGTATATACCCAAAGGACTTAATATCAGCATACTACAGTGACACAGCCACATGAATGTTTATAGTAGCTCAATGCACAATAGCTAAGCTATGGAACCAACCTAGGTGCCCTTCAACAGATGAATGAATAAAGAAAATGTTGTATATATACACAATGAAATATTACTCAGCCATAAAGAAGAATAAAATTATGGCATTTGCCAGTTAACAGATGAAACTGGAGACTATCATGCTAAGTGAAATAAGCAAGTCCCCAAAAACCCAAAGACTGAATGTTCTTTCTGATATGCAGATGCTAACACACAATAAGGAGGGCGTAGAATAGAAGTTTATTGGATTAGAAAAAGGGGAATGAAGGGAAGGGAGGGAAGATGGGAATAGAAAAGACAATAGAATGAATCAAACATAACTTTCATATGTTCATATAACACAGCAGCTCAATTCACAACACATGACCAGTGAAACTCCACATATGTACAACCACAAAAATGGGATCCAAATTAGAATAAGATATACTCCATGTATATAAAATATGTCAAAATACACTATGATGTATGTATATCAAAAAAGAACAAATAAACTAAAAAACAACAACAATAAACCCTACTTCCACTGCAGCTTGTGTCTTCAAGTCCATTCTTTGAGTTTGAGAGGTGAATATGTTTCTCACACTCCTCAGGTACCAATCCCAAGGAAACTCCCCTAGTAAATGTCTACACACTGAACTCCATCTCATATCCTGCTTCCAGGAGAAGTCAATATTCCAGCAGGCCTGATCCTCTGGGATCAGGCATTCTACTTTGTTCAGTTCTAGGTTTGTTGGTGGATGCCTGCACAGAGAGACAGGGCATTGGGGCATTCAGCAGAAAGCAGCATTTCTTAGTGATAGCACTGGCCCAGTGGATTCGTATCCAAAGGATGAGCACCAAAGGCAGGAGGCATACCCCTTGCTAGTTCATCTTTCATTTGCCAACTCTTTGTTGCCCATATATGATAATGCACATTCTGATTGGGTGTTCTATTTCTATACTCTAGATTTGCTTCAGTGTTGCAGTATAATTGTGGAATGATACTGATGGTGCCATGTTCTTTTTTGTTCTGAGAAAGTCCCTACCACAGATTTTCAACACCTTAAATAATAGCTGAACCATCAGAGAAGTCAAATGATTACTCACTGAATAAGTGAATAAACCCAAACTCTAGGGTGACTGATCCCCGCAAATCTACCTCAAATGCATATTCTCTTGTTCCAAATCTTGCACCCCAGTCCCTGCATTCACTATCTTGGGATTCTAATGATGGGCTTCAAGAACAGAGCAGACCTCTTTTTGTTAGATACTAGGTAGGAACTTTAGCATAGTTTCTATGCTTATGAAGGAAATAACTGCTGCCCTTTAAAATGACTGTAAAAATCCCATTATATTGTTGTTTCTTTCAAATAAGGCCTTCCCCCCCAAAACACACACACACACACACACCAAACCAGCCAAAATTGCTGAGTCACTCTAAGTCACTCTTCCAGATGACCTAACATGAATTTTACTCTTTATAATCTCATAATGCTGGGCTGGGGTTTTGGCTAAGCAGTAGAGTGCAAGACCCAGGTTCAATCCTCAGCACCACATAAAAATAAATAAGTGAAATGAAGGTATTGTGTCCAACTACAACTAAAAAATAAATATTAAAAATAATAATAATAATAATTTCATAATGCTAAATTCTCCTCCCAGGAGACATTCCCAATCATCATTTTTGGACATTTCATGTATGAAGAAGCATGATCTCCAAATGAGACTGCTCGGGAATGTGCCTGCCTCTATATATGATGCTGGGTCTTTCCAGTATGAATACACATATTTTCATTTCCCCAATAAAAGTCCTTTGCTTCCTTTTTTCAGAGAGATATTGCTTTAGGAATTATATCTAGTGTTCTCCTTACTTGCTCCAAGTAATAAAGCTTACATCATTCTTTTATCTCCTGGTTGTGCTTATTGGCTTTTCCGCCACACCAAAGAGACAAGCCCATTTGTTCTACATTTCCAACCTTAGTATTGGCATTAAAGCTCCAGCAGACACAGTCAAACCACAAACCTCCAAAAAGAGATGGTATCAGTTTAGTCTTACTAGATAATCAGGCTGACCTAGGCCAAGAATAGGCAGCAATAAGCAACCCTAATATTTAATGGACAAGAAAAGTAGTAGTAACTGAAACTGTGGCTACTTGAAAGAACCAGAGCCCCATTTCTATCTATATCCTAATAAATAAAGACCTATGGCTTGGGCTGAAAATTCTAGTGAAAAGAAAATCTGTAATAGTTAGTAGAAAACCTGAGAAAAATCAGTATGACATTTAAAATATGGGCTAATTCCAATACCCACCTTAACCGGAGGGATGGGATCAAAGAGGACCTTCAGGGACTGAGCAGAGAGACATTGAGAGGTGCAAATGAAGGTGTCTTTGGTGGGAAGAAGACTGTCCAGGCAAAGAATACAGCTGACACCTCTTCAGCCAGACAGGCTGAGGAGAGGCAGGGAAATTGTCACATGCAGAAATATAATGAGATTTCTCGCCCCGTTCCAAGGAACCTCCACTCTGCCCCAAAAGAGAAATGAATAAAGTTGCACATTGCTCCTGAAGAGTTTGGTAGTTGGACTTGTTTTTGTTAAATTAGAAGGACATGAAACTGTCAGCTTACAAGAGCAGAGCTGGCCCTGAGGCTCCAGGGCATATTCACCATGACTATGAACTGCCCACAGACACTGAATATTACCTCTAAAGAGGTCCAGTGGCTTCCTATGGCTGCTCCTTTAGAAAAATGGGATACTAATAGAAGCACGGAAATGAAGATTCAAATTTATCACAGCCACCTCTGCAGCAAGGACTCCAACTGATGCAGAGGAGCTCTGCCTTCAGAACAACTGGTGGATTATAACAGAGACCTGGGCTTCCCTCTGTGACCCCACCTGATCCCTAGGTTACCCTCCAGGTCTGTGCCCCTTCTCAGTCACATGTCTGTGGAACACTCTCCTGTGGAGAAATTCAGGTCAAATCTAGCATTTTAATTGTTAAAATGATCATCTACAAAACCTGCCCCCAGGGAAACCCTTCTCCCTTCTCCCCCTCCTTTTCCTCACAGAAGAACAAACTTGAAAGGCCAAGGCTTGTCGTTGGAGATCAAAAGGCACACACAGATAGCAGTGACAAAGATGAAGCACTTTATTGCAAGCTGGTGCTAACTTATATAGAAAGTGAAAGTCGGTTATCTTAAACCAGAAAGCTCCTGGGGCCAATCATAGTAAAGGTCACCTACGGTGCTCGCAAGTCCGCCCTGCATAAGATTCATGGGGGGCACGAACTGTTCACGAGCACGGAAGATGGAAGGGCCAATTAGAAGGTTTTCAAAACAATTTGTTATCCACCCACTGGCAATTTGCCCACCGCCATGTTGCATTAGGGGCTCCTTATCTGAAAGGCCAGGGGAGTTCTTAGCCGCCCACTAGCAATTTGCCCGCTGCCATGTCTGAAAGGCCCAGGGAGTTCTCAGGGAGACTCCCAACAAAACTGCTGTGGGCTGAGGGCTCCATGGGGCAGCAAAACAGAGTCAGGGTGGGAATTAAAGGAATGATGGGCCTAGTTGTGCCACTGGCTGTGCCAGTAGTGGAGATAAATCCAGGTAAATCCAAGTGTTCCACCACTGCTCCTTACATCCTCTCTGTTCCCTGCCCAGGGCCTTAACCATCAGATGCATTCCAGGGGGCTTCCCAAGTTCTGTAGCTGGCTTCTTACTGGCTTTACCAGTCCCTATAGGCTTAGGCTTTCAATTTTTTTGTGGTCTTCACAGTAGTTCCTCTACTCTTTTTTCAGATTCTAGATTTTTTTTTCCTGGGAGAGGAACGAAGTCTAATTCATTCCCTTTGAATTCCTTTATTTTGTGTTTTCCAGTAGCCACTCAAAGCATTGATATTCAGTCATCCAGGTATAATCTGGAGATCATTTGTAAGCTCTCTAATGTATCACTCTCCTTTCATTCCTCGAGGAAACACTTTGTGACCAGACTTTTTCTTTTGTTTAGTTTGTGGTACTTTGAATCAAAACCAGAGCCTCACATGCTAGGCAAGTGTCATTCCCATCCTGGGCTTTTTAAAAATATATATATATATGTTTATTAAGACACTGTTATGTTCCCCTTTATAATACTTTACTAAGGATTTCATACATGAAACTTACTATAATTTTCCTTTCTCATCTCTTTCTTTTTGTCAAAAATTAATTAGTTCCATCCTTGCTAATCCATTCCTCCCATGTTCCCCCTCCCTACCCCACAATGAATCAGCCTCTTTATATCAGAGAAAACATTTGGCATTTGTTTTTTTGGGATTGGCTAACTTCACTTAGCATTATCTTCTCCAATGCCATCCATTTACCTGCAAATGCCATGATTTTATTCTCTTTTGTTGCTGAATAATATTCAATTGTGTATTTATGCCACATTTTTTTAATTCATTCATCCACTGAAGGGCATCTAGGTTGGCTCCACAGTTTAGCTATTGTGAATTGTGCTGCTATAAACATTGATGTGGCTATGTCCCTATAGTATGCTGTTAAGTCCTTTGGGTATAGTCCTAGGACAGGGATAGCTGGATCAAATGGTGGTTCCATTCCCAGATTTCCAAGTAATCTCCATACTGCTTTCCATATTGGCTACACCAATTTGCAGTCCCATCAGCAATGTATGAGTGTACCTTTTTCCCCACATCTTTGCCAACACTTATTGTTGTTTTTCTCCATAATAGCTGCCATTCTGACTGTAGTGAGATTATATCTTAGAGTAGTTTTGATTTGCATTTCTCTAATTGCTAGCAATGATGAATATTTTTTCATATATTTGTTGATTGATTGTATATTCTCTTCTGAGAAGTGTCCCAACACTGTTTGCCCAAGGTAATTGTAAAGGGGTGCTGGTAGGGGAATCACTAAGTTAAGGAAGAAGGAGCTGGGATTCAGGGATATGTGTTCAGAAGATATTCCAGAGTCGGCAGGTGGCCCAGCATCAATCATCGGGAGGCCTTGAAATCATAGAGTTCCTCAGAAAAGAAAGAAGCTGGTATGGTTCAGAGCTGACCATGCTGCTAAGGTGACTGAGATTATAGTTGAAGCTCCTGAGTGACATCCCAGGAGTGAAGACTGAGGGGTTTCGAAAGGAGAAATGAGAATGGAGAAGTGCCTTTTTAAAGGCATGGTAGACCGATGAGCAAGGCTGCTAGCTGGCAGGGAAGCTTCCTCCTAAAGTTTGCTACTGTGGATCTTATTCCAACACTGACCTGCAAATCAGTATCCTAGATCTGTTCCCCATTCCCCCACAGGAGATCAAAGCTAAAGGTGCTGGATTTTACCCATGACCTTAAGCACTCCAACTGGGAGGAATGCTCTGAAATCTCACCAGCACCCTTTGTCATCATGCACACACTGGAAGAGCAAGAAGCAGACCAGCTCATGCCCAGTTGCAGAGAACAGCCTCGGCATTACCAGGAACCTGTGGAAATACAACAGACCTTCTCCTAGGTAGTTTATTTGGTTTCTTCCACCTTCGAGGTTCCCTTCTTACACATTGCAGAGAGCTGAGAGGAGCCATAGCTATCTGCGCCTCTGCTGTCGGACACTGTTCATTAACCAAGTGCCATTCCGCAGTCTGGTCAAAATTCTAGGAATGCCAGAACTGGAGGCCATTCAAGAGGTATGGCTGCATCATTGGAGCAGGTTTTGCTTCCTATCAGACCTGATCCAGTTTTTCACCCAGATAGGACAAATGTGCAATCTGGGCAATCTCATCATGAGTGGCATCCCCTGGAACTTCCCTGCTGATTGTTTCTCCCTGATGAATCCCCTGGACCACCTTCAAAAGCTACACCTCATCTTTGGTTGTCTCTCAGGCCAGCTAAATAAGATGCTCAAGTGAGTCTACATTAAATCCCACTGGAGAGATAAGGCCAGGATTCCTGAATACTCCTGCAATGTCACATCAGAGACCAAACAAGCTTGACCTTCCCTTCCCTAAATACCTACAGAGTCACTTATGGGCACAGACTTTAAGGTTGGTGTCCTGGACCAACCAGTGGCTGGTGATTTTATAGAAAAAAAAAAATACTTGTCTGAAATTGGCACTTTGTCCATGCATCCATTCATGCACTCGGTCACATCAAATCACATCTTATCTTATATGGATAAGAATGGGAGATAAAACTCAAAAGAAAGCAATCAAGTGAAATAAGTCAGGCACAAAAACACAAATACTCCCTGTTCTCATCTATATGTGGAAGCTAAAAATTGACCTTAAAGAAATAGAGAATAGGGAGCTGGAACTGTGGCTCAGGGGTAGAGCACTCGCCTAGCATGTGTGAGGCACTAGGTCCAAGCCTCAGCACCACATAAAGATAAACAAAGGTATTTTCCATCTACAACTAAACAATAAATATATTTTTAAAAAAAGAAATGGAGAATAGAATAGTGGGAAGAGGCTGGTAAGGTGTGGAGGAGGGAGGGATGGAGAGTGTATGGTTAATGGGTACAAGGATACAGTATATAAGAGGAATAACTTCTAACATTCTATAACACAGCAGGGATAATTATGGTTGATTACAATTCATTAAATATTTTTAAATAGCTAGTAGAGAAGATTTTGAATGTTTCCAACACAAAGAAGGTGATAGATATGCCACTCACCCTGATCTGATCAGTAAACATGATATACATGTTTTGAAATATCACCATATACCTATAAATGTGTATAATTACTATATGTTAGTTAAAAATTAAAATATATCTTTAAAAGTCAGACAGGAGGCTGGGGTTGTGACTCAGCGATAGAGTGCTCACCTAGCACGTGTGAAGCCCTGGGTTAGAGCCTCAGCACCACATATAAATTTTTAAAAAAGTATTGTGTCCAACTACAACTAAAATAAATAAATAAATAAATAAATAAATAAAGTCGGACAGGTCTCAGCTCCTTGAAGCTTACATAGAGAAGTATGAATAGGGATAGTAAATTGTGAGGGTAGCATTGAAAGGAGTTAATTGCCCCCACAACATCTAAGCACAGCTGATTTTTTTGTTCCTCTCATTTATGTCTCATAGACTTCTCCATGCCCTTTCCTGGAATAGGGTTTTTTTCTCCTGGAGCCCAGTAATTAGGCAAATAGAAACGTGTAAAATAACTTACCAACCCTTCCACCACGTAAAATCCTAATTCTCTCCATGTGTTAAGGGCTATATATAAATTTCAATAATTCCTGCAACAATTTATGGAGCAAGAGTGATGACTGTGCTTATATGGCTTATTAGGAAGCTGAGACTGTGAGAGGTCAGTGCACCTGATACCATTCTCTGAAATATAAGGATGATTCTTTTGGGAACAGGAAACTGTTTCACTCTAAACTCTGATCCTGAGCAGTACAAACAACCTGAAAATCAAAGCTGACATCAAAACTCCCAGCTTTGATGTAGTTGATTTAGGAAAAATGAAAATTTCCTAAGCTAGATTTCTGTCCTTTCTCAAATGTATCTAGGGTCCACCTCAATATCCAAGGAGTAACTTTATCTGTCTTTTCACAGTGGCCTGCAGAAACCATTGGAGACCCTGGTGATTAATGGATGCAGGCTTACTGAGAATGACATCACCTACTTATCCCAGAGCATTCGTGCCACACGCCTCAAGGAGTTGATCCTGTGTAGCAATAACCTGTCCCAAATGGTTCCTGGACCCCTAGAGGTCCTGCTGGGTGAGGTATCAGGCACTCTGCAACACCTGAATTTGAGAAGCTGCAGGTTGAAGGAAGCCCAGCTCAGAGCCCTTCTGCCCACCCATGCTGCTGCACCAAACTCCACTCCCTTGTCTTCTATGATAATGTCATCTCCATGTCGGGCATAATGAATGTGCTTCAGCACTTAGCTTAAGGAGCTAAAGTGTGTACATTACCCTGTCCCTGCTGAATGCATTGTGTACTTGGATCAATTCAGGTGCAAGAACCTCAATAGAGTGGAACTTGACTGCATGCACACCAAGTTGCAGGAGATGTTGCAAACACTACAGCAGGATGACATGGAGTTGACTAATTCTACTTCCATAGTCTGACTTAGAAAAAAATACAGTGGGAAAGGGGAACAGCTGTGGGTCTTGTAGCTGTGCCAATGAAGTTCCTGAACAAGTGGTGTAACTAGAAAAATTATTTTAAAAAGAAACATAAAGATGAACACTCTGGTGGTGACCACTATTCTGGATGGAGCTGGGGCTCTGTTGTTCATAAAATCGACAGGCACTGGAGGGCAATCTACATTGTGCAAGGGGTGACATTATAATGCTGGGGATAAAAAAGACTTGCTCTCCTAGCACTTGTCCTTCTGGTCTATTTACCCAATTTCCCTTTCATTTTGTATCAGTATTTCCACTTTGAGCAGCAAGCAGTTGGGTGAGTTTCTCTTCAAAACACTCCGTTATTAAATGGAATCATTGAAATGTTCAGCCAAGGAAATTGAGAAGTAAACTCAGCACAGAGCTTTTATTCATTCATTTATTCCACGTTATTGACTTCCCACTTTATTCTTTCTCTAGGGAATAGAGAAATAAAACCTTCAAAGTTTCTGCTTTGGTAGAACATAACTTTGAAGGGATTGGTAAACACTAAACAAGCCAGTAAACCAATAAGAAAGCTGATTTCAGAGAATTGCCATAATATACCAATATGGAAGTTTACTGGAAGTTGTGGTGTAGAGGTCAGGAATAAAGGTTTCTCCGTCAATGAAACCAATTACTAATAGGTAAGTGTTGAGAAGCAGCCAGATATCAGGAAAGCAGAGGAGAAAAATGAGAGGTGCCATGAAAAGGATCCAGGGAGATAGAGGATGAGAATGTATCAAATCTTTTGATGATGAAAGTAGAGAATCACAGGACCCTTGGCTTTTCATATGGAGTCAACTCTAAGGATAAATGGGATGAGACAAAGGTGATTAAGGTGGGGAGGCAGGGTAATTAAGAGGAAGTGTTTTACTGATTATTGCTTCATGATAAACTCTGATACCTAAGTGCATCTCTCCTCCCCATTTTGCCCCTTACATCCTACACTACTACTTCTTAAGAATTACCCTTGCTATTCTTTCTTCCTTTCTTTCTAATAATTTGTTTTGTGGATCATTGGCAATAGCAGAAGTTCTATTCATTCATTTCTGATTCTATGTCTATAATACAATTTTCATGTAGTGACCTGGTTAGGAACTCTGTACACTGGCTAGAAGGAGTGAGGGTAGACGTCCTTGTCTCCTCCAGATTTTGCAAGATACACCTGCTTATTTAGAATGATGCTTCCTATTCAGGACGGTGTTTCAATTTATCCCTCTTTTGCCTTGCTTTTTACCTCTAGATAGTCCCTGAAAGTTTATGTGCATTTCCGTATGAAATTATCTGGGTTTGGTACTTCCTGCAGGATAGTTTTTGATCTCTTTCTCTATTCTTTGGAAATTAATCCATTTTTTAAAATTTTTTAGTTGTAGATGGACACAATATCTTTATTTGGTTTATTTGTTTTCATGTGGTGCTGAGGATCAAACCCCAGTGCCTCACATGTACAAGGCAAGTGCTCTGCCACTGAGCCACAACCCCAGCCCAAAACTAACCCATTTTTAAATTGTGATAAAAACATAAATCATTTAAATCACCTTAATTGTACAATTTCATGTCATTAATTTATTCACAATGTTCTGCAACTGTTACTTCATCTATTTCAAAAACTTTTCATTACACCAAACAAAAACTCTAAACTTTTTTATTTATTCTTTTTAGATATACATGACGATATAGTGTATTTTGGCATATTATTTATACATAGACTATAACTTATTCTAATTAGGATCCCATTCTTGTGGTTGTACATGATGGATTTTCAATGGTTGTGCATTCATACATGAGTATATGAAAGTTATATTCGATTCTTTCTACTGTCTCCTATTCCCTTCCTTTCCTTCATTCCCCTTTTTCTAATCCAGTGTACTTCTATACTTCCCCTTCCTACAACTCCCCCTTGTTATGGGTTAGCATTCACATATCAGAGAACACATTCAACCTCTGGATTTGGGGGCTGGCTTATATCACTTAGTATGATAGTCTCCAGCTCCATCCATGTACTAGAAAATGCCATAATTTCATTCTTCTTTATGGCTTCTTTGTGTATATATACATCATTTTCTTTATCCATTCATCTGCTGAAGGGCACATAGGTTGGTTCCATAGTTTAGCTATTGTGAATTGAGCTGCTATAAACCTCCATGTGGCTACATCACTGTAGTATGCTGATTTTAAGTCCTTTGGGTATATACCAAGGAGTGGGATAACTGGGTCAAATGGTGGTTCCATTCCCAGTTTTCCAAAGAATCTCCATAATGCTTTTCATATTGGCTGCACCAATTTGCAGTCCCACCAGCAATGTATGAGTATGCCTTTTTCCCCACATCCTCAATGTGGGGGAAAAAGGCATACTTATTGTTGTTCGTCTTCACAATAGCTGCCATTCTGCCTCGAATGAGATGAAATCTTAGAGTAGTTTTGATTTGCATTTCTCTAACTGCTAGAGATGTTGAATACTTTTTCATATATTTATTGATCGAATGTATATTGTCTTCTGAGAAGTGTCTGTTCAGTTCCTTGGCCAATTTATTGATTGGGTTATTTGTTTTCTTGGCATTAAGTTTTTTGAGTTCTTTGTATATCCTAGAGATTAATGCTTTATTTGAGGTACAGGTGGCAAAGTTTTTCTCCCATTCTGTAGGCTCTTTGCTCACATTTTTTATTTTTTCCTTTATTGTGACAAAGCTTTCTAGTTTGATACCATCCCATTTATTAATGTTGATTTGATACCTTGCACTTTAGGTATCTTGTTGAGGAAATCAGTTCCTAAGGTAACATGATGGAGAGTTTGGCCTAGAAACTGAACTCTTAAGCAAAAACTCCCCATTAGCTGGGTGCAGTGGCACATATCTATAATCCCAGCAGCTGGAGGCTGAGGCAGGAGGATTGCAAGTTCAAAGCCAGCCTCAGGAACTTAGTGAGGTCCTTAGAAAGTTAGTGAGGTCCTAAGCAACTTAGTGAAACCCTGCCTCAAAATTAAAAAGGTTTGGATTAAGTGCCTTTCATCAGAGGAATGTGTAAAGAATATATGGTATATACTTATAAATACACAATGGAGAATTACTCAGCCATTAAGAAGAATGACTTTCTGGGCTGGGGATGTGGCTCAAGCGGTAGCTCGCTCGCCTGGCATGCATGCGGTCCGGGTTCGATCCTCAGCACCACATACAAACAAAGATGTTGTGTCCACCGAAAACTACAAAATAAATATTTAAAAAAAAAAAAAGAAGAATGACTTTCTGACATTTGCCAGTAAATGGATACATATGCTTAGTAAAATAAGCCAATCCCCAAAAACCAAAAGTCAAATGTTTTCTCTGATATGTGGAAGCTAACCCTCAATATGAGGGGAGGGGAAGAATAGAAGGTCAGTGGATTAGACAAAGGGGAATAAAGGGAAGGGAGCAGGTATAGGAAAGGAACAACAGTGGAATGCATCTGACATAAATTTCCTATGTATATATATATGAATACACCACAGTGAATCTCACCATCGTGTACATCCACAAGTCTGGAGTCCTAATTAGAATAAGATATATTTCATGCTTGTATGATTATATCAAAATGGATTCTACTATCATGCATAACTAAAAAGAAACAATAAAATAAATAAACAAAAGGATTAGGGATGCAGTTTAGTGGTTAAATTCCCCTGGGTTCAGTCCCCAATACAAAAAAAAAAAAAACCCTCCCCATTAACCTCTCTCTCTCTCTCTCTCTCTCTCTCTCTCTCTCTCTCTCTCTCATCTACTTTTTGTCTCTGTAAATCTGCATGTTCTAGATATTTCATGTACGGGAAATATGAAAAGGATATGTGATGAAAATCCTAATCCCCGATATCTCAGAATGTGACCTTAGGTGGAAACAGGAACTTTACTGAAATAATCAAGTTTAAATGAGGTCATTATAGGGTGGGTCCTAATCCATTATGACTGCTGTCTTATAAAAAGAGAAAATTTGGACACAGAGACAGATATTCACAGAGGGAAGATGGTGTGAAAAGACTTAGAGAAGATAAACATCTATAAGCCAAGGAACACCTGAGGCTACCAGAAGCTAGAGACAGACCTGAAATAGATCCTTCCCTAGTGCCTTCAGAGAAAACATAGCCCTGTTGACATCTTGATTTGAGACGCTGGACACCGAAACTGTGAGATAATAAATTTGAGTTGTTCTAAGACAACGAGCTTAATGATAATTTTTAAGGAAGCCCTGGGAAAACTTCTATGACTCTTCTTTCATTTAACATGTTTTCAGAATTCATCCATGTTGTACAATGTACCCACTTCATTCCTTTTTATGTATCTTTATCTGTTCATCTGTTGATGGGCACTTGGATTGTTTCCTCCTTTTGGCTATTGTGAATAATGCTGTGTTGAATATTTGGATCCATGTTCTCAATTCTTCTGCATATATCTACAAGTGAAATTGCTAGGTCATACATTAATTCTATGTTTAACTTTTTGAGAAATCATCAAACTGTTTTACTCCACACCTTCACCAACACTTCTTATTTCTATTGTTTCTATGAGCCATTTTAAGAGGTGTGAAAGGGTGTATCATGTGATTTTATGCTTTCCTCATGTCTCAAAATGTTAAGCATCTTTTCATGTGCTTACTGGCCATTTGAATATCTCATTTTGAGAAAAGTCTGTTCAAGTCTTTTGCCCATATCTTAACTGGATGTTTGTCTTTTTGTTGTTGAATTGTAGAAATTCTTTATATATTCTGTATATTAAACCCTTGTAAGATTTATGATTTGAAATTTTTCCTTTCTAAGGGTTGCCTTTTCAATCTTTTGATGTTGTTTGCTGATGCATTAAAAATTACATTTTGATAAAATCCATCTTACCTATTTTTTTCTGTGTTATTGTGTTTCTAGTGTCACATTTTTAAAAAACAATACCAAATTCAAGGTCATGAGGTTTCCCTTATGTTTTATTTTTAAGCTTTTATAATTCTATCTCTACATTTAGATCTTCAACTTATTTTGAGTTCTTTTTTGTATGTGGTAAAAAGCATGAATACAACTTTTTTTTTGTATGTTGATATTCCATTTTTCCTAATTTGCTGAAGAGTCTGTTCTTTCCCCCACTGAATGGTCTTGGTACCCTTATTGAAAATCATACAACCATAGATGTGAAGGTTTATTCAGGGCCCTCTCTTCTATTTCAGTGTCTGTCTACCTTAGACCAATACCATGCCATTTTGATTATTGTGGCTTTGACATAAGTACTGAAACTAGGAAATTTGAATTCTCCAACTTTGCTGTTCTAATTCAAGATTAGAACTCCATTGGAATTTTATTAGAGATTGCATCAAATATAAAAGTGACTCTGAGTCATGCACAAAGTACCACCAGTAGCCAAAAGGAGGAAACAATCCAAGTGCCCATCAACAGATGGCTTTTCAAACAATGGAAATATATTTTCATAGTTCTAGAGGTTAAAAGCATAAAATCAAGCAGTGTAAGATCCCTCCTTGTCTACTACATTTTTTTATAACTCCAGACATTCCTTGCCTTATGGCAGCATAATGTCTGTCTTTCCTCTGTATTTAGGTACAAATTTTCCTCCTCTTATAAGGGCAATAATCATAGGGAGCAAAGAGCAAATGGAACACTTGGAAGCCCTTAATGCTATTCTTTTTTTTTTTTTTTTGGTGGGGGTTACCAGGGATTGAATTCAAGGGCCACTCAACCACATCCCCAGCCGTATTTTGTATTTTATTTAGAGACAGGGTCTCACTGAGTTGCTTAGTGCCCCGCTTTTGCTGAGGCTAGCTTTGAAGGATTACAGGCATGTGTCACCATGCCTGGCTCCTTGAGGCCAATTCTTGGGAGCAAGAAGCAGAGTGGAAAGAAAACATCAGTAAAGGAGCTAGAAGAGTGGTATGCAAGACAGGAGGAGCACCTACAGAAAATAAAAGCAAACAATGGCGCAGCAGAAGAAGTCTTTGTAAAGGACATTAATGAGTTGTCTCCAGGTATTGAGCAGGTGGCCCAAGTTCAGCAAGCAGGCCAAAGATGTCTCCCCCATGCATTCTGTCCTTGTCTCAATTAAGCAGGCCCCCTGATCACTAAAGAGCCACCTGTGAAAAAAATACATCTGCAATATCTTAATCCTACTCAGTGGAGTGTTCACAGTGATTGGATTAATTATGTTGAGTTCTTCTAAACCAAACCTTTTGTTTTTAGAGTTGACCATTGTTTGTGATTGCACATTTCCTTCAACTTGCATTCAGAGGGGAGGTGGGAGGATGAAGAGTAAGGGAAGGAAGCTCCCAAAAGTAGCCTCAACCTGTGCTTTGTGCATTATTCTGTGAATAAATTTCTGTTTCAAACAAACAAAAAGCTGGGAATATGGCAGTTAATAAGCATCTAAGAATCTGTCTGTTTAGTGGAAGGCATACAGGCCATCAAGAAGGAAATGAGAGGGGCTGGGGTTGTGGCTCAGTGTTACAGCGCTTGCCTAGCACATGTGGGTTTGATCCTCAGCACCACATAAAAATAAAATAAAGGTATTGTGTCTCCAAAAAAAACACTTTAAAAATACTTTAAACAAAACTAAAACAAAATATTTTTAAAAATAAAAGGAAATAAGATAATTTTAGATAATGATAAATTTTATACAAAATAGAGCAGGTACTAGGTGAGGGTGAGGATTCAGAAGTATTCTGATTAGATAAGTGATTTCCAGTGCACAACCTGGGAGCAAGAATGAATTTTCTGGTACAGTAACATGTACCTATAGTCCCAGCTACTCAAGAAGCATAGGCAGAAGAATTTCCTGAGTTCAGGAATTAGACACCAGCCTGGGCAGCATAGTGAGACCCCATCTCAAAAAGCAAAACAAAATAAGCAAAAAATTATGAGTTCTCATTGCCAGAGCAATGAGGTGATGAAATATACTGTAGTGTGGATCTTGAAAGCTCCCCTAAGCCGAAGTAGTTAAAGGCTGGATCCCCAGGGTATCAGGAGATGGTAGAGCCTTTAAAAGATGGAGCCTGGTGGGAGGTCTTTAGGTCATCACAGGTGTGCCCTTGAAAGGGACTATAGGACTCTAGTTTCCTTCTCACTTTCTTTTGTTCTCTGGCTTATGACCAGATGAGCAGTTTTGCTTAGCCATGCACTTTTGCCATGGTATGCTGCCTCCCCACTGGCCCAAAAGTAATGGGGTCAATCGTTTGAGTTGTAATCCCAAAACTATAAGCCAAAATAATCTTTTATCTTTACAGATTAATTATCTCAGATATTTTGTTATAATGACAGAGAACTGACTAACACAAAATATCCCACCCTAGAAGAGGTATATTGCTGTATACACATAATTGACACTATGATTTAAAGATTAATTCTTTGATTAGTTTTATTTACTTTAATAATTTCCAAGAGCCAAAATAATTCTGTGTATCCTGACTAAACCAAAGTTTTGAACAATAGGTGTTGAAAGCCAGACTCCAGAGTGTGGTACTCATTCCAAAGTGTTGCCACATGTCGGCTCACAACTGAAGATTGTCCAGGAACTAGGATGACCCTATTTCCTCATTACTTTCTTCTCTCACCAACCTGACCTACAATCTTACTAACGGCTGAGTTACAAATTTTCAACCGTGAATGCTCCCATCTTCCTAGTTTTAACATTTGATTGACTCATGCAACCACAGAGTTGAAGGTTTCCCATATTCATCTACACACCAGATAACATTGAAGTATGTAGATTGGACAAAACAGTTGGGAAACTTCTAAATGGAACCCCAACCTATGCAAAGGTAAACACTAAACCTAGTAATTTAAAAATAAAAGCTATGATTTAATTACTACTATATGGCAGACACTGGGATAAGGAAGTGAACATAACTCGGCACATTTAATCTTCAGTACTTTCCACAGGGAGAAACCAGTGTGCAGTGTAAATATTTAATAACTCCAATTCATACCTGCATGGCTACAGCAAAGTATTTTTTATCAGTAAAATAGAAACAAGGTACTATAGATCTTGCAAATTTGTGTGTGTGAAGATTAAATGATTTAGTGGTTATAAACTATTAAACACTTTCTTAATGTTAGCTGTTGGACTCATTATTGTAAACTTAATATGTATAGTCCTGGGTAAAGATTTTGTGATCATTCAATTCCATTTGCTTTCTGTTTTCCTATGTGGTTATGTGGCCCTTTTATCTTCCTGGAAGGTTTCTGACTTGATGTGTGCTTATTTACAATTCACCAGAAAAGGAGCCTCATATCACTTCCCACAGTCTGCCCAGCCCCCTTAAGACCAAAGGAAAATATAAACAAGTTTGTTGAAAGAATCTATGAGCACTAATAAAAATATTCACTGCACTGTGTGAAGAATGAAAAACAGCATCAATAATATCTTACTGCTTTCACTTTAAGTTTTATTTTGTAGGTGTGCATATTAATATAGTCAAACTGACCACAGAGTAAGTCTTGTTATGCTTTTAAAAATTAACATCATGTCCAAATTATCTTATTTTATTTGAAATACAATTACCATCATTTAAAATACTGACAAATATTCCATTATATGAATGTGTTGTGGGTTCTCTTAATAATTTTTAGTCATTTTCAATTTCACTAAGCTATAAATAAACCAGAATTTCAGATTATTAAGGATATGACTCCTTTACATTTTTTCATCCCTTTAGAGAACTGTGTGTGTGACTATTCTTTCCCCCCTTTTTTGTCTTATTAATGTGGTTGGGATTTTATGAATGTTGTTATATATAATGAGATGGTCTGCTCATATTAGAGAATCCTTACATTCCTAGTATTTCTCATTTGTTATACCATCACCAGAAAAGTGATGTCTCTGGGATAGTATCTTGAGGAATTCCCAGAGAAGGGGGGAACTCAACTCAGGACAAGTGGGATTCTTGACAAATACCAATGGAAAAGAATTTCAACACATGTAAATTGAGTCACTGACAAATAAATAAAGGGATTCAAAGCAAAATGTGGGCCATCTCAAGGGTAAGAGATGCATTTGGGGAATCCCCAGCTCTTCTTCTAAAGGAAACTTAGTGAAGAGTAGTCATAGGAAGGTATGTAGGGACGACATCTGTCTGGTAATTGGTTTGTGGTCATGTGGTTTTTCTCAAGATCCTTAGGCTGATGTGATCTCTATTATCTGATAGGTAGATAACACTGCAAAGTCGTCTCCTAAGTTAATTTTAGAGGACTTTGTCAAAATATTGTATCTCTCTTTGTGTGATCTATTTATTGGTAGACTAATTAACACTGCACAAGATAATTAACATATATGAGTAAATTTATGGTTAAATTTAAGATTTAAAGATTTCCCAGAAATATAGGAGTGGTGCTGAGAATTAAACTCAGTGCCTTACACATGAAAAAATATGGGGGAGAGCTCTACCATTGAGCTATAACCCCAGCTCTCCCCGATATTTCTTTTTTTTTTTTTAGTTGTCAATGGGCCTTTATTTTATTTATTTATATGCGGTGCTGAGAATCAAACCCAGTGCCTCACACATGCTAGGCAAGTGCTGTACCACTGAGCAACCCCACCCCACATTTCTTATTAGTGCACTATAATTGTACAAAGTGGTGGAATTGTTACATATTCATACATGCACACAATATGACAATTTGGCCAATATTATTCCTCAGTATTTCCTATTTCCCTTCCCTCCTCCCTCCCTCTGGTTCTTTTCAGAGAAAAGTTTTATAACGTGTTCAACAAAACAAAATATATTTGATTGACCAAAGTGGAAAGTCCCAAATTAGAGGTTAGTTAACAGCTTCTGGTTAGTTAAGCATATTGATCTGGGTTTAGTTTGCTTCAGTAGGAGTCCAAGATATCGGAGCCAACTAAGTCTAATGGACTTCCAATTAATTATTTTAATAGTGCCATTTCATTATATGGTCAGACTATAGCTTTCTTTCTACACCACCATTGTCAATTTATGTTTTAGAATTTCTAATTAAGGTTTCATTTAATTTTTAAATTAGCTCTGTCAGTTTTAGTTTGTCTCATGGAACATACTCTTGAATCTAATATGGCCTGGGATGAATGAGCTAGAAGGAAAAAAAAATTGTACTTCAGTGGAAAACTTTGCATTGTTCTGATCATACGGTTCACGTTAGCCCCAGTCTTCCTTTGTTGTTGGTTACTTTGGAAGACTGCTGATAGCAATGCACAATGATTCATTTTTCCTCATTCAAATTGAAGGCCAGTTTTACTTCCATTTACACATTCATTTCAATATTTATTGAAAATGCATTCATTTTTATATCTGTATGGCAGTCAGGATTTAATCATTTTTGGAAAATTATCTTTTTAAAAAATTGTATAATTTATCAAAATGAATTCTACTGTCATGTGTAACTAAGATGATCCAACTTTAAAAATTGTCATTAAATTGCACAAAACACGAAATAAACCATCTTAGCCATTTTTAGGTGTACAGTTCAGAGGCATTAAGTACAGTCACATTGTTATGCCACCATCACCACCACTCATCTCCAGAACTCTTCTCATCTTACAAAAATGAAATCCTATGCACATTAAAAAATAACCCTCCACTACTCCAAGCTCCTAAAAATCACCTTTCTACTTTCTATTTGTGAATCTGATTCTAGATATCTCTTCATATCTTATATGAGTGTGCCCAAAGGAAACACTTTTCCTCTACCAAGCTAGATGCAGTGGAGGAGGGAGTTGCTAATTAGCAGATTAACAGGAAAAAAAAGTTAACATACATATGAAAGAATAGACATGTTCAGATTCCCTGAACTACTAGAGTAGAGGTAGGGATTTATACACCAACTTAAAGGATTTCTATGGAAAAGACAAGTAAGCTTTTAGGAGAACAAATGGAAGGTATAACAGTTGATGATACGTTTACTGATATGATTTCCCATTTAATTGCAAGTGGTACTACCTGGGAGTGAAGCTCCCCCAAGGAGGGAGTTTATGGCAGCTTCATTCTTTTTTTAATTTTTTATTCTAATTTGTTATATATGACAACATAATGCATTAGGATTCATATTACACATATAGAGCACAATTTTTCATATCTCTGATTGTATACAAAGTATATGCACACCATTCATGTATTCATTCGTGTACTTAAGATAATGATGTCCATCTCATTCCATCATCTTTTTTACACCCCTTGTCCCCTCCCTTCCCCTCCCTCCCCTTTGCCCTATCTGGAGTTTGTCTAATCTTCCCATGCTACCCCTCCCAACACCACTAGGAATCAGGCTCCTTTATTAGAGAAAACATTCAGCATTTCGTTTTGGGGGATTGGCTAACTTCGCTTAGCATTATCTTCTCTAATTCCATCCGCTTACCTGCAAATGCCATGATTTTATTCTCTTTTATTGCTGAGTAATATTCCATTGTGTATATATTCCACATTTTGTATCCATTCATCTATTGAAGGGCATCTAAGTTGGTTCCACAGTTTAGCTATTGTGAATTGTGCTGCTATAAACATTGGTGTGATTGTGTCCCTATAGTATATTCTTCTTAAGTCTTTTGGGTATACACCGAGGAAAGGGATAGCTGGGTCAAATGATGGTTCCATTCCCAGTTTTCCAAGAAATCTCCATACTGTTTTCCATATTGGCTGCACCAATTTGCAGTCCCACCAGCAATGTATGAGTGTGCCTTTCTCCCCACATCCTCACCAACACTTATTGTTGTTTGTATTCATAATAGCTGCCATTCTGACGGGAGTGAGATGAAATCTTAGAGTAGTTTTGATTTGCATTTCCCTAATTGCTAGCAATGATGAACACTTTTTTATATATTTGTTGATTGATTGTATATCATCTTCTGAGAAGTGTCTGTTCAGTTCCTTGGCCCATTTATTGATTGGGTTATTAGGATTTTTTGTGTTTTGTTTTTGTTTTGTTGTGGTTTTTTTGATGTTTAGCTTTTTGAGTTCTTTATATACCTAGAGATTAGTGCTCCATCTGATGTGCAAGTGGTAAAAACTTGCTCCCAAGCTGCTCCCAAACTTGCTCACCTCACTGGTTGTTTCTTTTGCTGAGAAAAAAAAAATTTTTAGTTTGAATCATTCCGTTTATTGATTCTTGATTTTAATTCTTGCTCTATAGGAGTCTTATTAAGGAAGTAGGGGCCTAATTCTATATGATGGAGATTTGGGCCTACTTTTTCTTCTGTTAGACACAGGGTTTCTAGTTTACTTTCTAGGTACTAGATCCTTGAGTGTTGTACATGGTTTAGAGATAGGGCTTTAATTTCATTTTGTTGCATATGGATTTCCAGTTTTCCCAGCACTATTTTTTGAAGACACTATCTTTTCTCCAATAAGATAAGATATAGATATAAGATAATTGTAATTTTGTGAATTCGTCTCTGTGTCCTCTATTCTGTACCATTGGTCTACCAGTCTGTTTTTGGTGCCAATGCCAAGCTGTTTTTATTACTATTGCTCTGTGGTATAGTTTAAGGTCTGGTATAGTGATACCACCTGCTTCACTGTTCCTGCTAAGAATTTCTTTTGCTATTCTGGGTCTCTTATTTTACCAGATGAATTTTATGACTGCTTTTTCTATTTCTATGAGGAATGTCATTGGGATTTTGATCAGAATTGCATTAAATCTGTATATTGCTTTTGGTAGTATGGTCATTTTGATAACATCAATTTTGCCTATCCAAGAGCAAGGTAGATCTTTCCATCTTCTAAGGTCTTCTTTGATTTCTTTCTTTAGGGTTCTGTAATTTTCATTACATAGGTCTTTCAATTCTTTCATTTATTCCCAAGTATCTTTTTTTTTTGAGGTTATTGTAAATGGGGTAGTTTTCCTCATTTCCCTCTCAGAGGATTTGTCACTGATATACAGAAATGCCTTTGATTTATGGGTTTTGATTTTATATACTGCTACTTTGATAAATTCATTTACTAATTCTAGAAGTTTTCTGGTGGAACTTTTAGGGTTTTCTAGGTATAAAATCGTATCATCAGCAAATAGTGCCAATTTGAGTTCTTCTTTTCCTATGTGTATCCCTTTAGTTTCTTTCATCTATCTAATTGCTCTGGCCAGTGTTTCAAGAACTTTATATGTTAAATAAAAGTGGTGAAAAGAGGGCATCTCTGTCTTGTTCCAGTTTTTAGAGGAATGCCTTCAATTTTTCTCCATTTAGAATAATGTTGGCCTGGGGCTTAGCATAGATAGTCTTTATGATGTTGAGATATGTTCCTGTTATCTCTAGTTTTTCTAGTGTTTTGAACATGAAAGAGTGCTGTATTTTGTCAAATGCTTTTTTGCGTCTATTGAGATGATCATATGATTCTTATCTTTAAGTCTAATGATGTGATGAATTAATTACGTTTATTGACCTCCCTATATTGAACCAACCTTGCATCCCCGGGATTAATCCCACTTGATCATGGTGCATGATTTTTTTGATTTGCTTTTGTATTTAATTTGCCAGAATTTTATTGAGAATTTCTGCATCTATGTTCACTAGACATATTGGTCTGAAGTTTTCTTTCTTTGATGTGTCTTTGCCTGGTTTTGAATCAGGGTGTTATTGGCCTCATAGAATGAGTTTGGAAGTGCTGCTTCTTTTTTCAATTTCCTGAAATAAATGGAAGATTATTGGTATTAGTTCTTCTTTAAAGATCTTGTAGAACTCTGCTGTGTATCCATATGGTCCTGGGCTTTTTTTGGTTGGTAGGCTTCTGATGGTGTCTTCTATTTCATTACTTGAAATTGATCTGTTTAAATTGTGTATATCATCCTAATTCAATTTCGGCAAATCATATGACTCTAGAAATTTGTCAATGCCTTCAATAATTTTTATTTTATTGGAATTCAAGTTTTCAAAATAATTTATAATTATCTTCTGTATTTCTGTAGTGTCTGTTGTGACACTATTACACTACTGTGTTCCTTTTTCATCAAGTATGTTAGTAATTTGAGTTTTCTTTCTCCTACTCTTTGTTAGCATGCTAAAGGTTTGTCAATTTTATTTATTTTTTCAAAGAACTAACTTTTTGTTTTGTCAATTTTTTCAATTGTTTCTTTTGTTTCAATTTCATTGATTTCAGCCCTGATTTTAATTATTTTTTGTCTTCCACTGCTTTTGGTGTTGATTTGTTCTTTTTCTAGGTCTTTGAGATGTAATATTAAGTCATTTATTTGTCTACTTTTTCTTCTTTTAATAAATGAACTCCATGCAGTGAACTTTCCTCTTAGAACTATTTCATAGTGTCCCAAAGATTTCAATATGTTGTATCTGTGTTCTCATTCACCTCTAAGAATTTTTTAATCTCCTCCTTGATGTCTTCTGCAACCCATTGTTCTTTCAGTAGCATATTATGTAGTCTCCAGGTGTTGGAGTAGCTTTTATTTTTTTTAATCATTAATTTCTAATTTCATTCCATTAAGATCTGATAGAATGCAGGATAGTATCTCTACTTTTTTATATTTTCTAAGGGTTGCTTTGTGGCATAATGTATGCTCTATTTTAGAGAAGGATCCATGTGCTGCTGAGAAGAAAATGTATTTATTCATTGAAGGATGAAATATTCTATATATGTCAATGAAGTCTAAGTTATTGATTATATTATTGAGATCTGTAGTTTCTTTGTTCAGCTTTTGTTTAGACAAATTATCAGTGGTGAAAGAGGTGTGTTAAAGTCACCCAGAATTATTGTTTTGTTGTCTATTTGACTCTTGAACCTGAAAAGAATTTTTTGATAAATATAAATGCTCCATTGTTTAGGGAATATAAATTTATTATTGTTATGTCTTGTTGATGAATGGTTTCCTTAAGCAGTATGAAATATCTTCTTTATCCCTTGTGATTAACTTTGGCTTGAAGTCTACTTTATTTGATACGAAGTCTACTTTGGCTTGAAGTCTACTTTATTTGGTATGGAAATCCCTGCTTCTTCTGAAGTTCATGTGAATGGTATAATTTTTCCCAACCTTTCACCTTCAGTCTGTGGATATATATTCCTATGAGATGAGTCTCTTGGAGGCAGCATATTGTTGGGTCTTTTTTAATCCAATCATGGCAGCTTCATTCTTAGAAGGGTCTGCCTTTAGTCAAAAAAAAAAAAAGGGAGCCCCTAAGAAAATTACTTTCTGCATCTGCTGTATCTCAAATATTTTAAGCTTATATAATAATCTTTATACCATGTCTTGGGGGTATTAGTGGAATCACACAATATTTTCCTTTTGTGAGTGGTTTATTACACTTGTCAAAATGTCCTCAAGGTTCATCTGTGTTGTAACCTGTGTCAGAACATTTTTCTTTTTTAAGGGTGATATTTTTAAGGCTGAGTAATATTCCACCAAATGCATATGTGACATTTTGTATATCCATTCATCCATCACTGGATGCTTATGCTGCTTTTGACTTCTGACTTTTATGAATAATGCAGTAGAAACATGGGTGTATAAATGTCTCTTTAAGACCCTACTTTTAATTCTTTGGGGTACAAACCCAAAAGTGGAATTGATGGATATATTTATAATCCTTTTTTAAAAATGGCCATTCAGTCTTTGTTTTGTTTTGTTTTGTTGGTACTGGGAATTGACCCCAGTGGTGCTCTACCACTAAGCCACATTCACAGTCCTTTCATTTTTAATTTTGAGACGAGTCCTACTAAATTGTTCAGGGCCTCACTGAACTGCTGAAGCTGGCCTTGAACTTGCAAACCTCCTTCAGAATCTCTGGGATTATAGATATGTGCCATTGTGCCTGATTATTTTTTTTCTTTTGATAGTAGTAATCCTAATGATTGTGAGGTGGTATCTTGTTGAAGCTTTGATTTGTTTCTCTCTAATAATTATCAATGATGAGCATCTTCCCATCTGTTTATTGGCCAGAAAATTATTTTTTAACACTGAAATCCACCTTTTATCACTATACATCCACCAACCAGAATCCCACACATTGTATATGATGGAAGTATTAGAGATAAACAATTCAGAAATAAGTATGAGCCATACTTCATGGATATCAGATTTAATTAACAGCATTTTCTTTTTCTTTCCTTGGTGGTCCATTTTACAAATCCGCCTCTCTTGTAGTCATTCGACATTTGGCAAGAGGAGAGAGAGGGTCTATTGTTGCCAATTTA
Organism: Marmota monax; assembly: GCF_021218885.2. Taxonomy (NCBI): domain Eukaryota; kingdom Metazoa; phylum Chordata; class Mammalia; order Rodentia; family Sciuridae; genus Marmota; species Marmota monax. Next base: position 2,495,951 of record NW_026694573.1, on the reverse strand, counting down.
TGGCACAGGTTTCAGGGTGGGCAATGGAATATTACATTGCTTTATATAAGATTTATGGTAATACCAGGTGAAATGGCACATACCTGCAATCCCAGTGAGTTGGGAGGCTGAGGCAGGGGAATCTCAAGTTCAAGCCCTGCCTTGGCAATTTAGCAAGACTTTCTCTCAGAGTAAAAGGGCTGCAGATATAGATCAATGGTAGAGCACCTTTGAATTCAATCCCCAGTATTGAAAATATAAAACATATAGTAATGTTGGTATCTCTTCAATATTCTCCTGTTAGTTTTCTGCTATTTCTTCTAGATTAAAGTTATGATTATTTGAACAGATTACCCAAAATATTCCAATTACATTTCAGTAATATTTATATCTTTTCAGTATTTGCTCTTTCAATGCATTTATGTGTATTTCCTTTTATTAATTTTATTCTATCACATCAATGTTTTGTTATGCTTAAACCATTATGTCCCATCATCCTATATACAAGACACTAAAAAAACTATAAACTCCTATTAGTCATAGTAGTCTTTTCCTCTTTTGTACCTTTTTTAAAAATATTTTCTTTTAGTTGTAAATGAATACAATATTTTTATTTGTTTTTATTCTTATGTGTTGCCAGGGATCAAACCCAGTGCCTCACACATGCTAGGCAAGTGCTCTACCACTGAGCCACAACCCCACCCCCATCTTTTTTACCTTTCTAATGTTAAAATATAATTTTCAGAAAAAGAATCTTGATTCTCTTACAGATATAAAAATGAACATGTAGGGCTGGGTTTGTGGCTCAGTGGTAGAGCACTTGCCTGGAATATGTGAGGCACTGAGTTCAATTCTCAGCACCACATATAAATAAAAAATAAAGGTCCATCCAACAACTAAAATGAATAAAATAAATAAAATTTTTTTAAAAAAATAAATATGTTAAAGAATTGATTTTGCTTGTATACCAGGAAGTACCATGCAGATGTTAAAGCCAATCCATAAGAAGAGTCAAAGTAGCACAGATTTATATGACATAAAGGAATGTTGAAATGAATTGCAAATGGAGATGGAATGGATTTTACCACAGTTGGACATTATGGGAAAATCCTACCAGACCAGATGAAATTTATATATCTATTAATTATCAATTATATATCTGTAATAGGATCAATTAAATAATTTTCACCTCAGAGGTATTCAAGTGAAGAAGTTGTCCCTGAGTATTTGTACTGAAACCAAAATTTAAAACACCATATTACTTAACAGAAAATTGTTCTGATGTGTGTAATAAAAGGAAATATCATATTCATTATCAGAAAATTGTTCTCATACATTGCAGTAAAAGGAACTTGAAAGCAATATTTCCAAATCAATCACACAACATTCTTCAACCAAACATGAGTCTACCATATCATGATGAATTCCTCTGGTAGTCTTGAACTTTGTTTTACATTTGTTCCAACAGGATTCAGTGTTTTGTGTATGCACACCAAGAGGTGACACAAAATTTTAAGTGCATTTGTTAGTTAATTATAATATGTTGGAAATCAAGGTGAGAGGTAATATCTATAATATTAAAAATTTGCATTTCACCCTCTGGTAATATTTTATTTTATGGCTAAAGCAGGACTTATTGATTTGCAAGTAATGACCCACACCACCAAGCTGTATCAGATACAGATCAAAGTAATGCTTGTATACTTTACAACAGATATTGTAGCTTTTGGCCATAGCATGGGCTGTGATTTCCATAGACCATCAGAGTAGAGGATAAAGTTATATTTTCAGTTAGTGACATGAGGAGCATTTGGAACATCAACAATAAATAGGCTGCAGCATATCTTGAAATAAATGGCTATACATTGGGAGAAGTAAAATGAAAACTTTCCCAAAGATAAAACCACTAAAAAAGTTTAAAATTTCAGTTTAATATGCAGGAACTAATCTAAATTTAGAAATTTGACCCACAGGGAAATATGTTCAATCAATCCTTATAAAGTTACAAAAGAACTCAAAAAAATGAACAGGATTAGAATCCAGTAACCCAAAGAATCCAGTTTGCCGCAGTCTGGCTGGGCACAATCAGGAGCCACTTGTCAAAAGAAACTAACTTTATTTTTAGAACCACACACGACAAACAAAATAGTCTCTCAGGAAAAACCCTCAGAGCCTCAACTGCCACCACCGGCTTTCCCCAAGCCTCTCTCTCCCACACAAGCTTCTCTCCACCTCCCACAATCCTCCTGCTCTTGAGGCCGATTGGCTGGGTCACGTGGGCGGAGCCAAAAAAGTCCCCCAATGAGCAGCTCCGTGGTCTGAAAGGGCAGGGAAACAGTCCAATGAGCATCACCGCAGAGGAGCCAATCAGCTAGATGTTGCTGGGGCCGAGGAGCCAATCAGCTAGATGTTGCTGGGGCCGCTGTGAGCCAATCATCAGCCAGCAGCTGGAAGTTTGCTGGCAGCTGGAAGTTTGCTGGGGCCCCTTTGGCTGTGGCTCTCAACATCTCCCCCTCTCTGTTTAAACAACAAGCATGTGGCTTAGGGACCGTGCCTGTTAGGCAGTCCAATTCAACATATGGTCCTTACCCGTCATCGGATGAACTGACCTCTAGGCGTCAGCCTCCTGTCTTAGGTTGGTACCACTGCAATTGGATCATACCCGTCACTGACTACCGGTCCAGCATACAGCCATACTTGTGGATAGGCCTTTGCACCTGTGGGGGGGTGAGGTTCTTTGCCTCACCTCTGTTGGCCCCCAAATTTTAGACCATCACTAGTAGAGGAGGATGCAAAATGCCATGACATTAAGCCAATTGAGGGCTCCTAAATTGTACCACCGGTGACACCATCAGAAAAAATGCTCCAGCACTACCACAATTCGCTGTACCAACAGATAGTTCACAATGCATACAGGTGAGCTCACAATGTGTCCAGGTAAGTTCTGCAAGCAGTTCAGTGATGGCTATTGTAGAAGCTGTAGATTGGTTTTATCTTTCACTTCACCAGCACTGGGATGAAGATAGGAATTCTGGCAATAATGGCTAAAGAAAAAATTATGTAACATTCCAGAAGGCACTAAAAGAAAACAATTTTCTTAACAATTTACATTATCTTTAAGAGAATTATTAAATATAATGAAAAGGAAAGGTAAAAGTAAACAAACAGATCTGTTAACCTTCTTTTTTGTTTACATATTAAAACAATCCTCAACAATTGTTTACCCAATTTAAATTAAACCATATAAATCACGTGAAAAAAAATATTTGGATCCATTTTATCATGAGCGCTCATCATATATGATATATGGACATACGTACATTCAAACATATAACACAAAACACAAGTGTGCACACATAATATAATACATACAACACATAACATTATAGTAAAGGCCTTATAACTTTTTACAGGTGAAATCTCCATTGCAATGTTTAAAAACTCTATAGTCAAAAAATAGAACTGATCAGCAAAACATTAACCTAGGTCTGTATGAGCTCAAAAAACAAAATAGAACTTCATGATATGGCAAAGGGCAATAATAAAATAGATATTGAAAAAAGCATCCTGGTTCTGTTGCAGATGTAAGAATAGCCAAACTGGAGTTTTGGATATCAGTTGTTATGGATTTGAGCCAAATCATCTTCTTTTTGGTCTGTAGAAATCGCTTTAGTTAATCTTTCTGGAATCCAAATCGGCTGCTGTTCTCCCTGTGGAAACACACAAACAGACCCCCGACTCCAGACAATTACTGGGTCAGGACCTTTCCATTGTCCTGTTAGAATATCCTTCCAAAGTACCTTGGGCTTATGTACATTTTTTGGACACATATGCCTTTCCGCAGCACTAAGTCCTGATGAATCCAAATTTAAAAAGTTTAGAGTAAAAAGGGTTATTTTAAGTTTATCTTTGGGGAATATATACCCCTTCCCAATTCCTTCTTTTTGCTTTAATAAGTACATTTTAATAGTTTGATGAGCTCTTTCAACTATGCCTTGTCCCTGTGGATTGTATGGGATTCCTGTTATATGAGTAATGCCAAATGTTGAGCAAAATTGTTTAAAAGAGGTAGAAGTATAACCAGGGGCATTATCTGTTTTTAACTGTTTTGGAACACCCACAGTGGCAAAATTTTGTAAGCAGTGAGCTATAACATCTTTAGTTTTTTCTCCGGCATGAAGGGAGCCCATCAAAAATCCAGAAGAAGTATCAACTGTAACATGCAAATATTTTAATTTTCCAAATTCTGGCAAGTGTGTGACGTCCATCTGCCAAATATGGTTAGGTATCAATCCTCTAGGATTGACTCCAAGATTAACTTGTGGTAAAAAGGTCACACAATTTTGACATTGTTTTATTATTTGTCTAGCTTGTTCCTTAGTTATTTTAAAACGCTTTTGTAAAGTATTAGCATTGACATGGAACTTTTTATGAAAATTTATAGCTTCTTCTAGTGTAGAGAAAATATGTATGTCATGTGTAGTTTTATCTGCTAAATCATTGCCCAAACTAAGGGCTCCAGGCAATCCTGTATGTGCCCTGATATGTCCTATAAAGAATGGATCTTTTCTGTCCCAGATTAGACTTTGTATAGTGGAAAGCAAAGAGAAAACAGTAGAAGAAGGGGAAATCCTACCAGCATCTTCAAGAGATACTATAGCATTAACTACATACTGACTATCAGAAAATAAATTAAATACAGAATCTTTAAACATCACAAAAGCTTGTAAAACTGCATTAAGCTCTACCTTTTGAGCTGATTGTTTGGGTACTAAAAATGTAAAAGTTTGATCAGGGGTAACTACTGCTGCTGTACCATTATTTGACCCATCAGTGAATATATTTGGAGCATTCATGATAGGTGTTTTTCTTGTCATTTTTGGAAAAATTACAGGATGCAATGACCAAAAAGACAATAAAGGATTAGATGGTAAGTGGTTATCAAATGAAACATTAGATTTGCACATGATTATTGCCCAAGTATTTAACTCATTAGCTAACTCATCAATTTGATTCATAGTATATGGAGTAATAATTTTATTGGGAGAAATTCCAAACACTCCCTTTGCTGCTTTTATTCCTTTGAGTATTAATTGTCCTACAGCCTCAGGATACCTAGTAAGAATAGTGTTAGGAGAATAAGATAAATGTATCCATAATAATGGACCTTCTTGCCAAAATACTCCTGTAGGAATATTTTTTGTTGGTAGTACAATAAATAATAAAGGCAAACTTATATCAATTCTATCCAAATGCATATTTTCCATATATGTTTCAATGATTTTTAATGCCTTTCTTGCTTCAGGCGTTAACATTCGGGGTGAATTTGGATCTGATGGACCTTTTAGGATATCAAATAAAGGTCCCAACTCTCCTGTTGGTATACCTAAATAAGGCCTTATCCAATTTATGTCTCCTAATAACTTTTGAAAGTCATTAAGTGATTTGAGTTGATCTACTCGTATTTGAATTTTTGGTGGACGGACCATGGTTGAGGATAATAGAACTCCTAAATAATTAATTGGAAAATTTAATTGTACTTTATCTATTGCTATCTCTAGATTATAATTTTTTAATAAGTTTGTAAGTGTGGCATAACATTCTAGCAATGTGTTTTTATCTTTGTGTGCTAATAATACATCATCCATATAGTGAAATATTTGTAGTTCAGGATTTTGATTTCTAAGTGGCTGGATTACTTTGTTAACATAAATTTGACACATAGTTGGGCTGTTAGCCATCCCTTGAGGGAGTACTTTCCATTCATATCTCTGATCAGGACCTTCATGATTCAGTGCAGGGATAGTAAATGCAAAACGTGGACTATCCTCAGGATGAATTGGAATTGAAAAAAAACAATCTTTAATATCTATAACTAAAACATACCAGGTTTTTGGCAAAGCAGACAACTGAGGAATCCCTGATTGAGCAGGTCCCATAATAACCATCTCATTATTAAGGCTCTTAAATCTTGCAATAATCTCCATTTACCAGATTTCTTTTTGATGACAAAAATGGGAGTATTATGGGGAGATACAGAAGGTTGTATATGTCCTTCTGCTAATTGTTGTTTGACCAGGTCATGGGCTGCTTGTATCTTTTCTTTAGTCAGGGGCCACTGAGGAACCCATACTGGTCTTTCTGATTTCCAAGTAATTTTTATTGTCTCAGTGGCCCTTTCTGAAAATCCAACCCATGTCTGTCTGTTCCTTGATCTATTTGTATTGGTGCTGCTATACCTTGTTCTTGTTTTTCTAATCTTTTTCCTTTCCTAAAACCTTGTCTAGTCATAATAGTGGGTGCATTTTGGTTGATGTTATTTGTTAATGTCAAACCTAATTGATCTAGGACATCTCGTCCCCATAAATTTACGGGAAGATGATCCAATACATATGGCTGTATAGTTCCTTCACATCCTTCAGGATCCTTCCAATCTAATACCATTGCACTTCTATGGGGATTAGTCGCCACTCCTAGGCCTCGAAGCGTTTGAGTGGCTTGTTGTAATGGCCAATGTTTTGGCCATTCTTGACGAGAGATGATGCTAAGGTCTGCACCTGTATCCAGTAGCCCATTAAATTCATGTCCTTGAATATTTAGTTTTAGCATGGGGCGAGAATCTAAATTTAAAGAAAGCATAGCCCAATCTACACCTGTGGAGCCTAATCCCTTGGAACCTCTTTCTACAGTACGACTGGAAAATTTATCATGTAGGCTGGGTATTATTAGTAACTGTGCTATTCTATCTCCTGGTGAAATTACTGATATACCCTTTGGAGAACTGGCTATAATTTTTATTTCACCTTCATAATCGGGATCAATTACCCCAGGACTTATCATAAGTCCTTTTAGAGTAGAAGAGCTGCGTCCCAATAATAAGCCTACTGTTCCTTTGGAAAGAGGTCCTTTCACCCCTGTGGGAATGATTTGAACTCCCATCTCTGGAGTTAGTACTGCTCTGGCGGAGGCGCAGATGTCCAACCCTGCGCTCCCTCTGGTTTGTCTGATGAGGGATCTGATGGACAATGTGTCCTGGGCACTACCCTGATGGGGTTGCTGGGTTCCTCCAGTGCTCCGTATATTTGTGGTTTTGGGCCCCGGAGCATTGGGCCCCCCTGTCCGTTTTTTGGCAATGGAGCCCAATGCCTTTCTCCACGATATCGTGGATAAACACCTGGTCCTTGTTCGTTTTTTGATAATGGAGTACCCTCTATGGTGGTTTGAGAACGGCATTCATTAGCCCAATGTCTCCCTCTACGGCATCGTGGGCAAATACCTGGTATTCTACTCCTTTGATACCTAGTTTTGTTAAACCCTCCTCCAATGGGGCAATTCCTTTTAAAATGTCCTGTTTGTTCACAATTGTAGCATGTTCTTGGCCTGGCATCTAAAGCCTGTTTTACTGCAGCTGCCACAATTTGCCCTTGTTCATTAATGTCTCTGGCATCTAAAGCCTGTTTTATTGCAGCTGCCATGACTTGCTCTTGTTCATTAATGTCTCTACATAATTTAATATATGTGTTTAAATCTTCATGTTTCCATGGTCTAATGATATCTCTGCACCAACGATTCGCTTGCTCATAAGCCAGGTGTTTTAGTAATGGCATTGCTTGTTCTGTATTCCCCAAAACTCTGGTAGCTGTTTGAATAAGCCTATCTACAAATTCAGCATAAGGTTCATTAGCTTCTTGTATTACCTTAGATAATTGACCTTGTAAACCTCCATGTCCTTGTAAAGTCTTCCATGCCTTAATTGCATCTGCAGCAATTTGTGCGTATACGCCAGGATCATATGCAATTTGTTGCTGCTGATCCTCATAAGGTCCCTTTCCTAACAACATATCTAGATTTCTCTGAGGATAACCAGCTGCTGCATTTCGCCTAGCCGTCTCCTTGCAAAATTCCTCATTGGCAACCTTCCATAACAGGTATTGTCCTCCATTTAGCACAGCTTTACACATATTAGCCCAATCTGCTGGCGTCATGTTCAAGTTGTTAATGGATTCGACCAAGCTTACAGTGAAGGGTGCTTGAGGACCATAGGTTGTTACAGCCTCTTTTAGCTGCTTCACTGTTTTGAAATTTAAAACTTGGTAAAATCGCTGCCCTCCTGCCTCAAATACAGGGCATGTTAATATTTGAGACCTTGTCTCAGGATCCCAACTATCAACTGCGGGGGTTGGGGGCCTCCCAGCATATGGAGGTGGCGCTGTTGGTTGGACACTTACGCCCTCTGGTGATAGAAAGGTGTTAGTAGCAGTCTCCTGTAGAGGTGGTGCTGTTGGTTGGACACTTACACCCTCTGGTGATAGAAAGGTGTTAGTAGCAGTCTCCTGTTGTAACTTTCCCCCTGATGGCTTTTTCTGTTTTACACTTTCTTTCTCTGTCTGACTAGCTTGAGAGGCCTTCTCTTTTACTTGAATCTTTTCCTCTGTCTGACTAACTTGAGAGACCTTCTCTTTTACTTGAATCATTATGTCTTCTCCTTCCTCTACCATTGTCTGAACTGAAGGCTTTGGACTAAGCAAACAAGATACGAATGTCCACAATGGCAATGTGCCAACTGGCAGAGTCCCTGGGCTTTTCTTTTCTATTCTTTTTAAATCTTCACCATGATGGTTCCATTGTGATATATTCAACAACTCCTCCTTAAAAAGCCATGGGCTACATTTTTGTATTGTATCAACGTATGCCCTGACTGCTCTTGATTTTACTGGGATGCCTCCTTCCTCTAACAATTTACTTAACACTCTTTCAGTTTGTTTTTTACTAATTTCTGATCCCATATTTCTACTATAATACAACCCAACAAGATGACGCCAAACAAAACCGAGACAGAATGAAATAAAAAGGGAACAACAAAAAGTCATTATAGCCTTTCTATCCTCCTGACATGTGCATCCGTCCTTTCTCCCTATCTGTTCCTCAGACGTAAATAGTTTTTCCTCAGATGTGAGCGGTTTTTCTTCCGTCTCACTCATCTCCAGGGACAGGCAACTTAAAACAAAAGTGAAGCAAAATAAAAGAGGAATCTTAAAATGGCTGCCCATCCTCTCGCCCTGCCCTCAGGGGCGAGCAGTTTCACTTACCCTCAGTCGCTCCCCGTGCGAGCCACCAAATGCCGCAGTCTGGCTGGGCACAATCAGGAGCCACTTGTCAAAAGAAACTAACTTTATTTTTAGAACCACACACGACAAACAAAATAGTCTCTCAGGAAAAACCCTCAGAGCCTCAACTGCCACCACCGGCTTTCCCCAAGCCTCTCTCTCCCACACAAGCTTCTCTCCACCTCCCACAATCCTCCTGCTCTTGAGGCCGATTGGCTGGGTCACGTGGGCGGAGCCAAAAAAGTCCCCCAATGAGCAGCTCCGTGGTCTGAAAGGGCAGGGAAACAGTCCAATGAGCATCACCGCAGAGGAGCCAATCAGCTAGATGTTGCTGGGGCCGAGGAGCCAATCAGCTAGATGTTGCTGGGGCCGCTGTGAGCCAATCATCAGCCAGCAGCTGGAAGTTTGCTGGCAGCTGGAAGTTTGCTGGGGCCCCTTTGGCTGTGGCTCTCAACAGGGTTCATTGTAAAAGGATGTATAGCTGTCTCCATATAGGGAAAAACATAATAACTTTTCCTCACCTGTCATTAAGATCATGTATGGTGTCTTTATAACAGAAGACAGACTACCAAGACAAAGCACAACAAATTTATTTAGCTGGATGTTTTGTCACAACCTACAATCCCATTTCAAGGACAGCCTGCACAACTTAGGGAGACCTTGTGTCAAATTTTTTTTAATACAATAAGAAGGGATGGGGATGTAACTCAGTGGTAGAGAGCCCCTGAATTCAATTCCCCCAGTACTGAAAAAAAGAACTCACATGACATAGAAATCTTCAGAAATTAAGACCCAAAGAACTGTGTATTTTTATCTTTAGTTTAAATGAAGGACACACAGTTATGAGAAATCTGACTGAATAAAAAGACTAACTTAAGTCAGGAATGACTATGCATTCCTGAAATCCCACTATTCAGGAGGCTAAGGCAGGACACCCAAGGCAACAATAGTTGCCTGTCTCAATATAAAATTGAAAAATAGGCTGGGGATGTAGTTCAATGGTAAAGCACCCCTGGTTCATTCCCTAGTACTCCCCCCATACAGACAAGTGTGTACACACACACACACACACACGAGTATGACCTAATGAGAATAAACTGTTGGGAACTTGAACTTGTCAAAGTCTATTCAGATTCATCTTGGCCTCTGTGTAGTATTCCTGTAAATAGAAGGTCACCTCTCACATGAAAGTCCAATGACCAAGTTTCAGGAGAGATAGGTCAGAGAATTCTTTCATGGCCTGCTCTTGCACAAAAGGGAGAGGTAAAGTCAAAGAGAGATCTCCAAAGGCATTATGTTTTAGGGTCACATTCTAAGCCCAACACACCACTGAAACACATCTTTCCAAAAAAAAAAAAGAAACAACCAACAATAAAAAATTTAAAAAAAAAAAAGAAACACATCTTTCCTACACTATGTACATAATCATTTGCTCTTTTTATTGCTATAGGGACTTTGATTGTTATGTCTATTGTCCTGGCTTCAAGTTTCCTTGATGTTGACAGTTCAATGTTGTCAAAAAGTAGGCATGCTTGTTCCTAATTTCAATGTTGTCAAAAATACCCACAACACAGCTCCTATATCCATGGGTGTGGATTCTGTTGTCATGTATGTGTGTATCCATAATTGTAATTTTTTTTTCTTTTTACTATTTTCTTGTTTTGTTTTGTTGAGGTACTGGGGATGGAAGCCAAACAAGTCTGAGCTACATCCTCAGCCCTTTTTTTATATATATATTTTTTGAGACAGGATCAGTCTTATTTTCCCAGGCTGGACTTGAACTTGCTATCCTCTTGCCTCAGCTTCCAGAGTGGCTGGGATTTTAGGCATGTTTGTCACCACACTCGATTCTTCTAGTTTTTATTAGTTGTGTTTTCCCACTTTTCTTTTCTACTGCTGTGACCAATAGCAGTGCAGAGAGGAAAAGGCTAGAGGACAACATTCGTTGCTCCAGAAATACTCCATTAGGGCTGGGGATATGGCTTGGTGGTAGAGTGTTTGCCTTCCATGAATGAAGCACTGGGTTCAATCTCCAGCACCAAAACACACACACACACACACACACACACACACACACAGAGAGAGAGAGAGAGAGAGAGAGAAATATTTGTTAGGTTTTATTCAAAGTCAGCTATGAAAGAAGATAGAAGACACTTCTATCAAAAGTTTCAAAAGTTCTGTCTTTGAAACCTCTGAAGGTGAGCAGAGGTTTTTAAAGGAGAAGAGGCAGTGAAGTGAGACAAAAGGCAAGAAGCATACGTAAGCAGATTTAGTTCACCCACTTTAGGCTGAGTCTTCACTCTTAGTTTCTCTGGTGCCTGTCAGAGTGGATTGTAACCCTTCAGTCCCATTCTCAGCAGAAGGAATTTGCTCTTAATTGATGGAGGTGGAAGTGGAGAAGCCAAATTCAGTCTGTTTCACTGCCGTATACTTACCTACTTTTCCCCTATAAAATGAGTCTGGAATTCATTTCTATACCTACTGCTTTTCTGATCTCAATTCATTTATTTTGTCCTCACTCAGAATGATGCCTTGTCTTCTACTATATTTGTGATTAATTTTTTTAAACCAGGTGTGCTAAACCATGGAGCCACATCCCCAGCCCTTTTTCATTTCTTATTTTGAAGCAGAGTCTCATTAAGTTGCTTAGGGCCTCACTAAGTTCCTGAGGCTGGTTTTGAACTTGCGTTTCTCCTGCCTTATCCTCCCAAGCAGCTGGGGTTATAGGTGTGCACTATCATGCCTGGCAACTTTGTTCTTCTCATTAACTGCATTGTAGCATTTTTTTTCCAGTATTCTTTAGTAATGGAAAGAATCTGATTTATCTTTGATTAAAACTTTACCAAAATCAGAAAGTCAATGATCAATTATTTTATCTCATGTGTGAAATCCAGAGGGGGAAAAGGAAATTTAAAAAGAGAAAGAGAGAACAATAGAGTAAAGGAAGGGGATCAAGAAGGAAGAAGGGGAGAGCATGGGGAAGAATTGGGGAACAAAATCTACCAAATTATGCTATGTCCATGTTTGAATATACTACAATGAATCCCACATATATATACAATTATAGTTCATTACTTAATAATAATAGAAGGGAGATCAGTAGTGCAAGTAGATCAGGGAAGGAAGGAGGAGAGGAAAAGGAAAATACTGGGGAATGAGATTGATCAAATTATGTTTTGTGCATGTGTCAATATGGCATAATGAGTCCCACTACTATGTATGATTATAATGCACCAATTAAAAAATAAAAATTTTAAATTTAAAAAACTGATTTGTGGGGCTGGGGATGTGGCTCATGCGGTAGCGCGCTTGCCTGGCATGCGCAGAGCGCTGGTTCAATCCTCATCACCACATAAAAATAAAATAAAGACGTTGTGTCCACTGAAAACTAAAAAATAGATATTAAAAAGATTCTCTCTCTCTCTCTTTAAAAAAAACTGCTTTGCTTTGTTTGCTTTCATACATCTTGATATGTGTGTAAAGATAAATATAAATCTAAAAAATTCTATCTTTTAAATTTTCCCTGGTGCCAAAAGGGAATATTTTCTTTCAATATTTTCTTTCAATATTTCCTTCAGAAACTTGCGATCCTAAATCTTTTCTGTCTCTTTTTTTAAGTTAGGTAAGCCTCTTTCCAGTTTTACATTCCAGAAATATCTCTTAAAGCCACCTCTATGAAATGTGAACATAGAGGAAGATGGGATCCTGTCTCTCTACCTCTGTAGTTTAGTCCAAGCGCTTATCTATGAGTTGTAACTACTGGTACTCAAAAGAGAAACTGTTTTATTTTTATTTTTTTTCATTTGGAGAAAGACAATTAATTCATATGTAATAGTTTGTATCTACCTACCTAAAAGAATGAGATTATTTTCTATCTTTGCAATATTCTTAGTGGATTGCCTGTGGTTTAATATTTATTAAATATTAAATCACAACATGGTTTAATATTTATTCAATAACAAAATGGTTTCAATCTTGTTAACATTTTTTGAGAGACTGTACTGGGTTGGCAGGAGATTTTATTTTTAATTTCCCTAATAATGAACTTTTGTTATTTTATCATCTGTTGTAGTTCGGTTATTCTAAACATTTCTGGGCAAATTAAATGTCAGTTTCAGTGGTTGTCAAGTTATATTCTTTTTTTTAAACTTGTTTACATTTATTCTTTAGTTGTAGGTGGACAACAATACCTTTTATTTTTATGGGTGCTGAGGATTGAACCCAGTGCCTCACACATGCTAGGCAAGCGCTAAAGTGGTTAAAGCTCACTGAGCCACAACCCCAGCCCTCAAGTTATATTGTTTATTCTGTTATTAGTTATGGTCCAGATTTTTTAAAATTCTTAAAGACATCTTGATGACCTTTTTTGGTTAGATTTATCTTTAAGAACATTCTAGTTGTAGCTCAGCGGTAGAGTGCTCGCCTAGCACGTGTGAGGACCTGGGTTTGATCCTCAGCACCACATAAAAATAAATAAATAAATAAGGTATTGTGTCCAACCATAAGAAAAAAATTAAATATTTTTAAAAAAACATTCTAGTGTAATTGTGACCAGTAGGCCACTGGTATATAGGAACCACCATTGATGTTTGTATATTGGTCTTATGATTAGCAACCTTGATGAACTCATTATTCCATTGGTTTGTCTATGATAGCTTAGATTTCCTATGTTGTCACATGATCTGTACATATTGGCAGTTGTGGTTTTTTTCTTTTCCAGTGCTTACTTGATCTATTTTCTTGCAAATGTGTATTGAAAGGACCACCATTACAATGTTGAACAAAAGCAGCAATAACACCTGAGTTATTCCATGTTATAAGGGAAGAAAAATATTTTTCCTTCCCCCCATATCTTGGATTCATTGGATGATCCCCCTAAAGCAAAAAGAGAGAGAGATTAACAAAGAAAAGGCATTACAAATTTATTTAATGTAGGTTTTATATGACACAGGGACCTTGATAAGGAAATGAAATGAAGACCCAAGAAAGTGGTTAAAGCTCAGTGTTTTTATGCTAAGTTTGATGAAGAGTAGAGCATCTATAGAAATATGATAGGACAGGGGCTGGGGTTGTGGCTCAGTGTAGCGCACTTGCCTGGCATGTGTGAGGCGCTGGGTTCGATTCTCAGCACCACGTATAAATAAATAAAATAAAGGTCTATCAAAAATAAAAATAAATTTAAAAAAAAAGAAATATGATAGGACAGAGGAAGTATAAGTGTAACAAACTGAAGGAAAGAACAAGGCTTATGTGTTCATATTTCTCTTGGTGGTTCTACACCTTCAGAAATAAGGGTATTCCTTTCTTCCAGATATAGAAAATGTACCTCCCATGCAGGTGGCCACACAATCTTTATCTTATTTCTGATTTTAAAGGCAATGTTTACAAAACGTCATTACTAAATATTTAAGAACTTCCATTCTCTTCCTTCTTTGATTTTCCTGAGTCCATTGACACAATTACATTAATAAATCATAATCCTAATGTTCACCATTCTTGAATTTCTGGCATTAGTTGTACTTGTTGTGTTTGATTGCCTTTTTATTGATATTTATAGATTTCATTTGCTAGTACTTTACTATTTTGGCTTTTTGCATCTAGCTTCAACAAGTGAGATCAGGCAATAGTTGTTCTTTCTTATATTGGCCTTGGTCAGTTGTATTACCAAGGCTATAATAGCCCCATTGGAGTGGGATTTCATAGCTTGGGAAAATGTGAATAAGTGTTTCTTGTCTCTGACTTCCATAGATTCTAGACTTCAACTGTCCAAAACTGAAGCATCTATCTACATGCAGCTATTCAAATTATTTGAAATTTAATAAGATGTAGAAGTCAGTTCCTCAGTCATACTAGTCAAATTTCAAGTGCTCAGTAATCACATGTGGCTTGTGGCTCCCATATTGGACAGCACAAGTCTAGAACATCCTCCATCATTGTACCAATCTCTGCTCTGTAGTGTAGCCTGGGTGGCCCACAGAGGGTGATGGGATGGGGCTATGATTCCTTGTATTTCACTGGGCAGGAATAAGGGGTTTACTTTGGACAGTTGATAGAATCCATAATTAACTGTGAACTGATGCTTTGAGATTGAAAAAGAAAATCTCTGTTCCATATCACCCTAAACTCATTCAGTGAGATATGATGAGTTATACTGTGTGCTTCAACTTGCTTTTAAGTGCATTTAAAATATGCCTTGGGTTGTGTACTATATGTCAGGCATTATTCATAACTAGGCTACAGTAATGATAAAAGCAGACATGGCTCTTTTTTACATGGCACTTGCCATTAAGCAGAGCAGAAACAGACAATAAGTAACTGTGTGTGTTCACATGCACACATGTATGTGTGTGAGAGAAAAGGGCAGAAATACAAGGAAATTATAGTATAAGTGCTAGAGACTAAGATAGGATAAAAACATAATTAAAGGATGGAAGTGCTATTCTGCATGAGTGATCAGGGACAAGGTGAAATTTTTTTTAAATATTTTTTAATTGTAGATGGACACATTATCTTCCTTTATTTTTATGTGGTGCTGAGGATCAAACCCAGTACCTCACACATGCAAGGCAAGCACTCTACCACTGAGCTCCAGCCCCAGCCCCGACAAGGTGAAATTTTAACAGAGACTTGAATAAAGTGAGGAAGCCAGTTATGAATATATCTGGAAGATTTCTCTAAGAAAAAAAAAATCAGAGAGAGGAGTAAATGCAAAGGCCCTGAGTCAGGGCCTCTTCTCCTTTGAGTTGGAGAAGAGGCATGGAAGTCAGTATTGGTTTCTATTGCAGAGTAAATACTGGAGAGGGTGACAGGAGTTGAGCCCTAGAGTGCTAAGAGGCTAGATTCTACAAGTTCAATACAAAAGATAAGTTTTATACAGAGTGAAAGGGAAGCCATTGGAGAGTTTTCAGCTAAGGAAAGACATATCTAACAGACCGTAGTGGGCATCAGGCTAAAAACAGGAAGACAAGTTTTAGAAGGCCATTATACTAGCAGAGACCAGAAATATTGGTGGCTTGGTAAAAGTGGAAGTAATGACTAGTTGTACTTCATTTTGGAAAGTTGATAAGGAATTAGGCCCTATGTCCTTAGTAAATGTCATGGTAATCTTGCTGGTGAAGGCAAAGAAGGAAAGTTAGGACCCATTCAAAGCCTCTGAAGTCTATCAAAGAATTGATCTAAAACCCTGAGTTTCTGGGCTCCATGTTCCCAGAGTCTGAGGGTCTCTGGAGTCTCATATTTGCAAGGTTTGTGTCATGAATGGAAGATGTAAATGGTGTTTGAACCTGTGATGGATGTGAAAGGCTTATGTCTTTTGTGCTGATCTGAAAGTATGTTGAGCTAAAGGTCTTCTGAGGATTTCTACTTTACTCTGCATCAGGTTCACAGAGATGAGCAATCCATCCCTACCCAAGCTCTTGGAACTCGCAGCCTACAGCCTGCTAAGCAATGAGGCCTCTGCTATATCTGCCTTGGAAGAGTTCACTGTCAACCTCTTCCCACCACTGCTCACTGCTGCATTTGCCAAGGGGCATGAGAAGGCTCTAAAGGCCCTGGTGCAGGCCTGGCCCTTCCCCTTTCTCCGACTGGGCTCTCTGATTGTACAGTGGCCCAAACAAGATAGCTTGCAAGCTGTGCTGGATGGGCTGGAGGACTTTCCTGCTCACGGGGCCTATCCCAGGTAAGGGGGATGCTGGGCCCAATGCTTTGGCACAGAGTTAGAAAGGAAGTGATGTGGGACCCAGAACAGAGGAGCATTAAATATGGCTGAGGGTGCAAATGGGCCATCTATGGGTTTCCGGATTAAGTGGTTGATGATATCATTCATTGAAGGGCATTAAGAAGTGGGATTTTCAGTCTTCTAAGGATTATGGTACAGGTTGTATGAAGAATGGAGACTGAGAAGGAATCCAAGGAAAAGCTCATATGAGAGGGGAGGATGGGTGGGCTCATGCTGGCATCTGGGAGTGGCCCAACGTGCTGCTGCTTATCTTACCTGGGCCCAGTTGTGTTCCCCCAGATATGAGCCTCTCATCACACCACTCTCTTCCCTACAGGAGGTCAGAACTGAGGGTGCTGGATTTGACTCTGGACTTTGATCAGGTCCAGAGTAAAAAGGTTTCTGAGGCCTTGGCCATGTTCCCATTTTGGTTACCATCAACAGTCAAGGCACCAATGCCCCAGGCCATGGTTAAGAGCAATCCAGAAGAGGACACAAGAAGAGGACCAAAAAAGCTGTGGGAACCTGTGGAATTACACATTGATCTTTTCCTGAGAGTCCCCTTCAAGTTTGATCCATTCCTTTCAGGCCTCCTGACGAAAGTGGAACAGAGTGGTGGGTCCCTGTGCCTCTGCTGTAGGAAGCTGCACATTGAGGAAATGCCCTTTAACAGCCTGGTAGGGATCTTGAAGACACTTGAGCTGGATTTCATGCAGGAGCTAGAGGTGTTTGACTGGTTCTGGGCACTGTCTGAGCAGAGGCTGTTTGCAACACAGCTGGGGAGGATCTGCAACCTGCGCAGCCTCAAGCTGGCCTACTACCACTGGGCCTTCTCCCCAGTGAGTGAGCAGTCCTCCAGCTACTTTCTTTCACAGCTCAGCAAGCTGGGCCACCTCCAGAAGCTCCACCTCTCCTACTCCTACCTCTCAGGCAACCTACATCAAGTGCTCAGGTGAACAGGTGGGCAGGGGCCTCCAAGTCAAGCCAGGACAGGGATCAAGTCAGAAAATAGGGACCATTGTCATGTGTTCATGAAATACTGGGCACAACCTGGGAACCTGGGTGTTCCTAGGCAGCTGATGACTGGGATCTGCTTTGGAAGACAGAAATAGTGGGGAGAGATGCATGTTGCTAAAAAGAAATACAATAAATCTAGTTTAAAGACATAATTGATTCTTGAATTGAAGAAAATAGAATACCATAAGATAAGGTCTCCGGTGAGCTAAGCAGAGGACTTTGGTTGTATAGGCAAAAAAGGACTGAAGAAAACAAAGGTCCTTTCAAAGTTCCTTTCCTTATAGGGTTAAGAGGAGGATTTCCTCATCATACAGGCTCAGGTAAATTGGATCCTTTCTGATTAGTTGCTGTGAATCTCTTATAATTTATAAAGCTGACCTATTCCAAAATTCAACTTGGATACATAGCACTAAGTGACTTTATTCTCGTTTGAGCTGGTCTATTGGGGCCTACTACAGGAGCTCAGTCCAAATAACAACTACCTGTGAATTTTGTTTAACAATGTTTTTTTTTTAATTTAAGGTAAGATACTTTATTAACCTAAATAGTTGTTACTACATTAATTATATATTTTAAATTTTCATTCAATATGTTTATCTACTCAACAAACTTCTCTAGGCACTACTGAGTGCTATACTGGGCTTGAGGAAAGGACCAGAGACAGCACAGGTCAGGACTCTCCTCTTGGAGCATGTGCTGCCCAGGCAGGTAGATGCAGGGCCCTGCAGGACAATTGTGCAAGGAAATTGTCTTATTCTATGAAAATTTTCTAAAAACTTCCCAATGGGGCATTAAATAGGAGCCTGAGTAGCAGCTTCCCCAGACCCAAACCAGAGTACTAATGGGCCCATCCAATGAATTCCTAATCATCAAAGAAGCTCTTTCCAAACCACTCCTCTCAGCAGTCATGTTGGACACATGTAACATGTAGGTCACGAGTTCACCAAAAAGAAAGAGTTGGAGAGTATGTTAGCTTTCCACTGTTGTGACAAAATATCTGATAATCAACTTAAAGGAAAGATTTATTTTGGTTCACAGTTTTGGATGTTTCAGTCTACATCTTGTTGTTCCTATCACTTTGGGGCCTGTAATGAGGCAGTACATTATGGCAGAGAGTATGTGGTGTAGCAAACCTGCTCACCTCAGCTGTTGGGAAGCAAAGAGAGAGAAGGGAATGAGCCAAGGCCCCAATATCCCCCTTTAAGGTCATGCCCCCAATGACCTAATTTCCTTCCACTTGTTCCCCCATTCCAAAGGTTCTACCACTTCCATATAGGTCCACAGGCTGGTCCCAAGCCTTTAGCATATGGGCTTTAGAGGGGGAAGGCACTTAAGATCCAAACCATAATAAAGGGGTTGGTGGAGGACCTCATAGTTATGTTGAGACACAGCCAGGCCTTGGGACATCAAAGGACATATGATTCTAAACCTCCTGGTAAATGTCTTCCCAGATGAGGAAGTAGCCTTAGGGCTAGCCTCCTCTGTGGGCAAGCAGATACCCAGGGAGGAAGCCCTGGGCCCTCACCTGAGTTATTGCACCTTCTCTCCTCAGCTGCCTGCAGTCCCCACTGCATGCTCTGGAGATTTGCTCCTGCACACTTCTGAACACCGACATCATCTACTTATCCCAGAGCCTTCATGTCACCTGCCTGAAGAAGTTGGATCTGAGTGGCAACGACCTTTCCTATATGGTCCCTGGTTCCTTAGAGACCCTGCTAGAGAAGATCTCAGGGACACTCCAGCATCTGAACCTGAACCACTGCCAGCTAAAGGATGCCCACCTCAGTGCCATCCTGCCAGCCCTGCGCCACTGCTCCTGGCTCCATTACTTGGGCCTGTCTGACAATCCCATATCCCAAGCCAGCCTCCTGAGCCTACTGGAACACACAGCAGGGCTGATGGAGTTGAAGCAGGTGCTGTACCCCATCCCAGTCGAGTGCTGCACATACCTGCATGGCCTCTCCTGGGGTCCTGTCAACAAAGACAAGATGTACCAGGTGCAGGCTGAGATACAGAATCTGTTGCAGGCTGTGCAGAGAGCCGACATGCAATGGAGGCCCCACTGCCCTAGCCCTTGCCCATGAGGCTGGTGCAGCTCAAGTGAGGGACTGGAGACTGTGATCAGAGTAGGCAGCAGGAAAAACATCCAGGGCCAACAACTTCCTGACAGGCACATGTTTTTAGCAAGGAATATAAAGGAAACTTCCACAAGAACTGTCCAGTGCTTTCTTCTCTTCTACATCACTCCCTTCCTCGGTCCAAAGCCTAGACTCCTTCAAATGTTCATTCAATCCACACATGTTATCAAGGTGGCTTTATGGTCAGCTGCCAGGGATGGAAAGATATCAGAAGTTTGGCCTTCCTGAGCAGGAACTCACTTAACTTGGGTCACTCTTCTGACTACTCCTCTGTTTTTCTTTCTTGTCTTTTGCTTCTGGATAAAATGAAACAGGGCCTTAGTTGACTTCTCCATCTTCTGGTCATCATCTCCTTCTGGAGATCTGAGAACCTCAAGGGGACATTGGGAGACTGGAAGGAAATTCACACAGCACTCTTGCATTCACAGAACACACAACTAATTAGCTGGGCTTCCTGGAGCACATGTGTCACTGCTGTTCTCAGTCTGGGCATACAGAAGGCCCAAGACACAACTCACACTAAGATCAAGGCCATGACCATTAAGGAAGTCCCTGTGACAGGGCAAAGTCAGAGAGGAACCAGGAATGACTATCCAAGCAGGTTACAGAAGTTACCTCTGGAAGGAGACATATGGGCCATGACCTGCATCTAATGAAGAGACATGGAGCAAGCCTCCCTGGGGAAAAAGCAGAAAAGCACAATTGCTGAGCTACAGAATCTGAGCTTGATCAAAAGGACTGAGGGTGAGGGTCATGAAATGAGATTGGAGATCCATAGGCCCAGGTTCCTAGCATCACATGCATAGAATGTAGTCAAAGCTGATAAAGATAGAAAAATGAGGAGGCCAGAGAACCTACAAATGGCCAAGATACATGCAAAGGCTGCACTGGGAAAAACCTAGATCAAATGGATATGCAGGGCCAGAGAAAGCCAGAGGGTGATGGCCCATGCAGGACAGATTCTTGCTACCCAGATCCAGATTCTCCATTCAGAAAGATGTTTGATCACAAGTGCAGAAGATTTACAGAACATCCAGAGGACTACATGGCCTGTTCCCAGTAAGCTGGAAAGGAACGGATTATCAGTCTGCTCTGCTAGCCTGCTTGTTACCTTCTACATCCTGTCCTTGATTAAGACCCATCTTAGGTGTTCTGACCCTATCCATGCAACCCCCACTTTCAAACCAAAGATAGATAAGAAAGACACATTTTTACAAAGGTTATCAATAAATGTTCTGCCTGGAGGAGGAAGCACTCCTCCTTTCATGAGCCATCTTGCAGCAGGCTTAGCCCTTCCCTGGCTTCCTGACCCCAGGTTGTTAATAATGCCTGGTAACTTCCTCACAGGAATCCTACACAGGGTAAGAGAGACACTATGCTTGAGACATATTAGTGGCAGTCCTTGTGTACCCGCCCTGTGTTTGTGTGCCAGCATTCATCTCCAAAGGTCTCCAAGTGGAGTATGGTTTTCACATCATTCATTTATTTAACAAGTGCCTGCCAAATGCCTGCACAATGACAAGGTACATCTGTTTTTATTTTTGTTTATTTGCACATGCTAGGCAAGTTATCAACCACTGAGCTACATCTCCAGCCCTGAAGAGTACTTTTGCAAGGGTAGAAGGTAAAGCTAAAAATAATAAGTCCTTGCCCTGGGTGGCAAACAAATGGTATTATTTCAGGATGAGGAGAGGGTCAAGTCTTAGGGAGCAGGGCTTGCTGATGAGAAGAGGAAAAAAAAGAAAGGGAAAAGGAAAGGCTTGTGATCAAACATCTCTCTGAATGGAGAAGCTGAATCTGGGTGGCAAGAACCTGACCTGCATGGGCATTTGGGCAGAGGCCTGAATGGGCAAACCTCCAGGCAAAGGAGGAACAGAAAAAAAACAGATGGGGGACGTGACACTGTTGGAATTCCTTCCAGTGCTGAGAATTCAAATGCTTCCTCAAACCTCAATTACACAGACAGTCCCCAATTTATGATGGTTTAATTTTTTAACTTCACAATAGTTTTAAAATGAAAGAAATACACTTTCAGTAGAAACCATATTTTGAATTTTGAAGTTTGATTTTTTTCCATAGCACAATATGCAAGATGATACCTCCCTGTAGAGACGGGGCAGCAGCAGTGAGTTGCAGCTCCCAGTTGGGCACACAGTCACCAAGGATGGGAAAAAAAACTGATAATTTATAGTGTAAGGGAAAGAGCCTCTGATCCCTCACAACTTCTCTGATGTAGACACGCAGGCTCATAATTGTAGCTGTTCTACGTGTTATTATCAAAAGTATAAGAGATAAATTTTCTCCATCTGCTGAAGGTTCCTTCTGGTGTCATGGCTTTCCAACAGTGTGTCGGGGCATTGGTGCTGCCCACATACAAAAAGAAGCCAGTAGTGGGACTGCAAATTGGTGCAACCACTCCAGAAAGCAGTATGGAGATTCCTCAGAAAACTTGGAATGGAACCACCATTTGACCCACTTATCCCACTCCTCAGTTTATGCCCAAAGGACTTAAAATCATCATACTACTGTGATGCAGCCACATCAATGTTTATATCAGCTTAATTCGCAATAGCTAGGCTATGGATTCAACCTAGGTGTCCTTAAACAGATGAATGGATAAATAAATGTGGTATATATACACCATGGCATATTCCTCAGCCATAAAGAAGAAGGCAATTACGAGATTTGCCAGTAAATGGATGGAACTGGAGACTATCATGCTAATGAAATAAGCCAATCCCAAAAAAAGAACGTTCCTTCTGATATGTGGATGCTATCACACAATAATGGCAGGGGGGAAGAGTAGACGTTCATTGGATTAGACAAAGGGAAATGACAGAAGGGAGGGGGATGGGAATAGAAAAGATAGTAGAATGAATCAGGGAGGGGAAGAGAGGAGGCAAGGGGGTGAAAAAGATGGTGGAATGAGATGGACATCATTACCCTAAAGTACATATAGAAAGACACAAATGGTGTGACTATACTTTGTATACAACAAGGAGAAAAAAAACAGGCCAATGGTCAGAATGTAACTGAAGGGGCGGGGGGGGGGCAGTGGATATGATCCACACTGGGAGTATTCCTCTAAATTAGGGTGATCTGTCAACCTAAGGGCCTGACCCAGGAGGTCTTGGGAGAAGGCTCAGATGCTGGGCTCTCCCAGGTCAGCCGCACAGTTTCTCCGGTGAAACAAAGAACATCCTTAGACATTCAGCCTCCAGAGCTGATCACTCAGCGCCCCCTGGTGGATCCAGGCTTCAAGAAGCTCAGGTTTTGCCTGCCTTTCTACCAACTAGTCACATCCCTGAGATCCAACCTTGTAGCTCTGATGCTGCAACAGAGAACTGAGTGGAAAAAAGACTAAAGGGCTCCAAGATGGAAGCCAGTAGACCTTGGAGGGAGATGGCAGGGCTTAAATCAGGCATCACAGGCAGGGAGGATTGAGTAGATCTCTAGAATATTTTGAATACAGGATCTGTGAATAAATAATGAAAGAGAAGCGTCAAGGATGCTTCTGAGGCATTGGGCTTGATGATCCAGGAAGATGGAGTTGCCATTCTAAAGACAGAGAACGAACCTGTTGTTTTATTCAGCTTTTTTCACTGCTGTGACTAAAAGAACCAACCAGAACAACTATAGAAGAGAAAAAGTTTATTTGGGGGCTTACAGTTTTGGAGGTCTCAGTTTGTAGACAGACAGCTCTATTCCTTGGGGCTTGAAGTAAGGCAAACATCATGGCAGAAGAATGTAGCAGAGGGAGGCAGCTCACATGATGATCATGCAGCAGAGAGAAAGACTTCACTTGCCCGATACAAAATATATACCCCCCAAGGCCATTGGTCCCCAAAGCCACTGGTCCCAAAGCCCACCTTTTCCTGCCACATTCCACCCCCTTCAGTTACCATTCAGTTAATTCCTATCAGGAGGTTGGGTTAAGACTCTCACAACCCAATCATTTCTCCTCCATTCTCACACATGAGCTTTTGGGGAGACACCTCACATCCAAACCATAACACCTGCCAAGGAGTAGATTTGTAATCAGGAGTCCTGTTTTGAAAGTGAAATCTAACTGGGACTCTTAATTTGTGGCCTTTCTCAACCTTAATTTGCTAATAGAAATCTTCTTTTTCCATTTTTCGAGAATGGTATTCCAGTAAAGACAGCTTAGGAAAAGTGTCTACAGGAGACCAAGGAAATGTGTATGTGGTATTATTTAAAAGGTTATCCAGCTACTTGGAAGACTAAGGCTAAGCTACTTGGGAAGGATCACTTGAGCCGGTGAGTTTGAGGTCACCCTGAGTAACACAGTGAGAGCAGTCTAAAAAAATTAAAAATGTGTATTATATATTCAAATAAAGTCATGAAATTATTTTAAACCTTCCATAATCCTAATGCTCTAACACAAAAAATTTTTTGATTCATATTCCAGATATAACAACACATTCTGCAATGTTTATAGCATTGAAAGAAGCCTGTTGTACACAGATCTGTAGTTTTTATTTTAATTAAAAGCATATATGTTTTCGTGCGTGTTTTCATAATCGTTGTAATGCTAATTGTAATTATTTTCTCTCTGGCCAGGGAATAATCTAGAAGGAAGGCTTGGGGATTGCTTACGGACTGTAGAGGGGAGGGGTCATGCCTAAGGCTTAGGGACCCCCCAACGGTAAGAAACACAGGGCTCAGTAGGGAAAGTCTGGGATTCCCAGCCTATTGCAAATTAAAAGAGCAACTCCGGGACCCGCTTCCGGAACTCACAAGTTGCGGTACTCGCGAACACGGACGTGCGGGCATCGGAGGATATACGGTGATACGCCAGACGCGGCGACTCCCGAAGCGGCCGGACCGGAAGTAGGGGTGGCCGGTGGCGCCCCGGGAGCTGCGGCCAGAGCAAGAGCCGCGTTAGGGCTACCGGTGAGCGGTGGGCGGCGATCGCCGTGGCGGGCTGCGCAGGGAAGCGGAAAGCTTGGGAATTTTTTTGTTTCCTGAGTGCTAGCTGAACGCATACCTCGGGCTGGGGCGCGGACTTGGGAGAGGGTCCCGGGTGGGCTCTACCTTCTCTCCTCTTTTTTTCGCTGTCGGTGATCCTTTTCCCGAGCTTGCTGTGGGAGTTCAGGGAAGTGGTGTGGGTCAGCGCGTATAGCCCCTTGTCTGAAGGGAGGACGCGCTGCGATTAGTACTCTTCTTCACCAAACCCTCTCACAACTCTTTGAGGTGAGGTCTGTTTCCCAGGTCTCAGAGGTAGGGAAACAGGCTCCGGGAGGCAGTGCGACCGTCAGAGGTCCAGGTCCGTGCAGTCTGCACACTTAGCCTTTTGGGCCCTGGCTCGGTCTTGAGGGTACCCTGGCTCTCAGACGCGATCTCGGTAGTAGAGGGAGCAAACTTTTGTGAATAAATTACTTAGAATCCAGGGACAGTAATTTCTTACAGAGGTGAAAGGGAAAATGATGGCCTTGTCTTGCCTCTGTCCCTCTCGCCTTTGGGAACAGGGTTGTGAGAAACCAGCTCATCTTGGACTTGATGGCCAGAGAGCACTGGGATTCCTTTATCGAGGTCAACTGATGATAGTCTGATTTGTTCTGAACTTAAGTTTACTCGTGGTTTTAAAAGTTACAATGCCTGTCTTTTAGATTGTTGGTAGACTAAATAGTGTTTATAGTTATGGAATATTTAGTGCAGTGGAAGAGCTTAAGAAATGTAGGTTTCTTTTCCCGATTCAGTAGGTATTTGCTAAAGTTGCTGAAGTGGGAAATCCTAGACTCTCAATTCTGTTAGACCTCCACTCTCACTCCCGAGCTAAAATCCACTGGTTCATAGACACATGGAAAGAAATTTCTGTGTTTAGTATCTTCTAAAGGACACATACCAGTGATGGTATTGCTGGTGAGAGTTGACAGGATACTAACAAACTAACCTGCTTACTCATATTAATTCACCTCAGTCCTACTATACAATCCTAGTTCGGGTGTTTGCTGTCAACCACCCGGTTAAGCACTTGCTTGTCTCTTTTTGGAATAATACAAATTGCAGGCTTAGAGCTTTGATGGTCAATAAGATTGAATTGATATACCATGTAGGTATATCATAAAGAACCTATTTCTGGCCATTTTTATATACTTAAGCCTTTTAAAAAGCAAAAACTAGAATGAGTAATGATGTTTGTAAGGCAAAAGTGTGAAGATGATGTTTAAGTTTGCAAACCATTGCTCTCAGGTTTTCTCTTTGGTTTCCATGAGAGATGTCCCATAATGGGAAACTAGAGAGGCCCCAAGATTAATCACAGAAAATTAATCACCATTAAGACTGCAGAAATATAATTAAAGAAAAGTGTACTGGACTGAAAGTAAAGAGGCAGGCCCAACTTGACACTATTCCCAGGTGAACTTTGGTAAATCACTCTGAGACTTAGTTGGTTCTTCTTTGCCATAGTTGTACCATATGACCACCAAGGACCCTTACCCCAGAAGTCCATGATCCCATCCCCTTAAAGGAAGCAGTGTTTTGGTTTTTTTTTTCAACAAAATAGTGACACTAAGAATGTTACAAAGTCCTCATATAGTACTTAAGTTTAAAATGTTGAACTAGAACTTGTATTTCTTTAATGTCAAAGCTACGGAAGACAGATGAATATCAAACATAAATAGCAATTACACTTTCTGCCAGGTGGACAAGCAGTCTGAAATCACATGCCTTTGTGCATACTGCCCAATTTTATCCCTTTTGCTAGGTAAATGAGGTAATCCCCTTTAAGATGCTGAGGAAAAATGTTTCTCTCTGAAGGGACTTCTCAAACTGTTAATTATGTATTGAAAACCTAGGATCTTATGTGGAAAGAGAAGTAGTAGAAAGGCGAAATTTCTGGAACTTTGACACCATAGGAATAAAAGAACATTAAGAAGCAGAAGTGTTTACAATGCTCTTAAAATCAGTTTTTTAATTTTAGAGATGCAGCATTTTTATTATTCATCTTACAGGTAAAATCACTGCTTTATATATTCAGTCATATATATTTGCTTACCATCTAATACTTATCATTAAAATGAATAAGACAAAACCCCTACTCTCTTGGCACATACTTTTGTTCTAGGGGCTGCAAAACAAGAACCAAATAAATAGATGGAGACCATATCAGGTTTAGTTAACACTATAGGGAAGTAAAACAGGGCTGCTGTTGTATTTCAGGATCCTCATAGAAGCAGGACAAGATAAAGGTTTAGAGTGCAGGTTCTAGAGACAAACTAATCCAGGTTCAAATCCAAGTCCTGCAAGTGGGTTTCTGGTCTCTGTCCCTACATTCCCACTGTAGGACAACAGTACAATGGCAAGACTGCCTAGTACCTGGCATATTGTCACTACACCATAACTGCTGGCTACTCTAACAGAAATGAAAAAGTCTGAAGGAATGTTTTAGGACCAAACGTTTTTCTGTTTTGGAATAGATTGGGAACAGTCTCCCTCTGCTGCCAGTTTTCCCTTCTGGCTTCTGACTTCTCTAGGTGGGAAAAAGGGAGTCTTTGGGTCTCCTTAAACCTCACTCTGAGCTTCTGTCTTTGCTAGAACCAAAACTCCCCCAGAGCAGAGAGCAGAGCTACAGTTGTTCATTCATTTATTCATCCACCAAACATTCGGTGTGCACGGGATGCCAGAAATATAGCAGCAAATGACTCAGTCTATGGGAAAAATATCTGCAACACCAGGTGCAGTTTTCAGGAGGGGAGAGGCAGGGGATCAGAGCATTAGTCCCAGGGACTAATGGGGAAAAGTGATCTAGGTGGAGGCCTGAAGGCAAAAACAGCCATAATTACAGGGTGGGGGTTACAGCAGGGCAGTGAGAGATTGGTAGGATATGAGCTGGTGAGCTCACCTGCAAACTGCCAAGGTCATCACTCTCAGAGATCTTGAATTCTACCCCTCACAGACGATTGTATATTTAGGAGGAACATCCAAGTACTTAATTGAAGGGACCAAATTAAATTGGTTTTTTATTTGGGGAAACTTTCTCATAAATACTCTTAGCTTCATTTTTGTCCTACAGTAAGGGCCAGAATTGACAGCCCAGGTCAATCCTTGGACCACTTCTCCTGGGCATTATTAGGAAACAGAGACCCCGTTAGTGAAGGGGGTTTTGTCAACATCTTTTTGTCTTTCAGTTTTCTGATTTTATTTTATTTCTTCTTTACTTTTAAATTTATTATCTTTGTTATTTTTGACCAGTCACATATATCCATGGCATCAAATGCAAAAGGTACAGAAGGGACGGTAGCCAGAAAACAGGACCCCCGCACTAACATCCCACTCAGAGCAACTGCTTCTGAGTTCTACCCAGACACATCTGCTCTTTGTAAACGAGTAAAGCACATGCATGCTCACGTGTGTTTGATCACAGATGGCAGCACTCTCTACATACCAGTTAAATGCCTAGCTTTCTTTTTTAAAAAAATATTTATTTTTTGGTTGTAGTTGGACACAATACATTGATTTTATTTACTTATTTTTATGTGGTGCTGAGAATCGAATCCAGGGCCTCGAAAGTGTTAGGTGACCGCTCTACCACTGAGCCACAACCCAGCCCAAATGCCTACCTTTCTTGATGAAATTTGTCTGCAATCTGATTCACTTTTATGTTTAGCAAGCGGATTGATTCCTGTTTTAACTTCTGTGGGTATTCCATTGTATAGATATGTCATACTTACTTAACCGATTCCCTGTTAACATACTCTAGGTCATTTCTAAACTCTCATGAATGATAATGCTGCAGAGAATTCCTCAAGTGGTGTGTTTTGTCATAGGTGGTGCCATGTCCACCTTTATTAGTCACTCCACCCCAGTCCTATCCTGCCTCTCAGGAACTCCCATGAGCAGTCTTCAGTAGTGTCCACCACTTACTTCTGTCACTTCTCTCCTGGCAGCTTCACCCTTCACCCACTTCAGGCCCCTTTCCCTCCCCAAGTCAACTTTTCACTGCCGAGCTCCTGAGTAATTCCCACTCAAGCATTTCTGCCCCCTGAGAATTGCTTCCTCTGACTCCCTCTCTACCCTAATGCCTCATTTCCTACAGTTCTTGGAGGCCACAGTGTATAGGCTGTGTGGAACCTTCCCATCCCCTTATCTCTCTCATCATCCTTCTTGGAGTCAAGTCTGTCATCATGATCACATCCCTCAAACCCTGGCATGTCTTTGCCTCATACTCATTTGGAAGATCCTGTCTAAATCCCAGGCTCCCCTTCTAGGAGCCTACTCCAGCACTACCTCCTATCCTTTTTTGGCTTCCTCCTCCACTAACAGATGACTGACTGGACTCCTCCTCTTCTCCATGGTCTTAGCTGCCTGAGCCCTTCACCCATCCCAGCATCACTCCAGCAATTCCCTACTCTCGATTGCATCTCCTCTCTTTCCTTCTCTCCTGGAGTACATCAGTGTACAAACATGCTGATATGTTGTTCATCTTAAAATGGAAAAAGTACAACATCCCCTCCCCTTTTCCCAGCTTTCTTGAGCTTACACTGCTCAGCTTTTGCCTCTGTCATTCAAAAATCAGGGAGCCCTGATAGCTCCCATCAGGGTTACTGGCGTCATTCAAATTGCCGTACCCCATGGTCAGGTCTCTGCTGCCACATTGCACAGCCTGCCTTTGACATGTCAGTGACTCCCCCTGAAATGCTTTTTCCCTTGGCTTTTGGGGCCCCACCTCTCCTACCACAGTCTGCTAGCTCCTCCTCATCTCCCTGACCCCCATCCTGGGCTCCTTCCATGCACCACAATATCTCACAACTGCTGCCTTCTCCGTAATCACTTTGGCTATCTAGCTAATGGAACACATTTAACACACCTGAAATGCTGCTCCTGAGTTCCAGCCCTGACCTGCTCCCTCCTGGGTATTTCCCCCACTCTTCCTTTAGTTGTATGAGCCAAAAACCTGGGAGTCATCCTTGCTCTTCCCCATATCATGTCCTGCCCATCTCAGTCTTGAACAGACTGACTCCTCTCCCCCACCACCACCAGGGCCCACTCCCTTCTGCATGGCAAACAGAGTCCCTTTAACACTTGAGGTCAGATCATCCCATTCCTGTGCAAACCCTCCTCTTCCTTTCAGCTCCCCCAGAGCAAACCCAACTCCTCAGCCCACTGACCTCCTCATTGACCCCCTAATTCTCCACCAAGCCATCTCTCATAAGGGCCTTGTCCTTCTGTCTGAACTGTTCTCCAGATGCCACCCAGTCCCCTCCCAACTATGAACTCCTCAGCCCTGCTATGTGAGTTCCAGGACAGGACCTGCACTAAAACTAAGCTAAGCTTATAGTAGGTGCTCAGTAAAAAACTGAAATAATTGAATTCTCTCCTAGAAGTGGAATTGCTGAGGCTGTGCACTTGTAATTTTCAAAAGTATTGTCAAATCACTTCATATAGATGTCAATTCAATTTTACTTCCCCCATACCCCTCTGGATTGCATGCTTGGACTTTGGGTCTTTGCTAATGAGATAAGTACAAACTCATTTTAGCTGTAATTTTCTTTGTTGAATGTTTGGACATCATTTCATATTACTAAGTTCATTTTTCTGTTCTGGTATTTTTCTGGTTTTAATTTTTTATTAAATCTTGCTGGCTCTGTTATCTGTTTTGGTGGAGGTTAAGAAGTAGAAGTGTGATTTTATATTTTTTTCCCCAGATGGTTATCCAATTGTCTCAATACAGGTCTTTGTGTTGTTTTTTTTTAAATACAATGCTATACATACAATAAAAATACAGAAAGGGAGCTGGGAATCCCCAGCACTGCAAAAAAAAAAAAAAAAAGACAGTAAGGGTTTGTATGAGGTTTTTTTCTTCTCAGCAGCAGTTGTTAAGTGATGTAGGAGGCCCAGAAAGCTGTAGCAAATGCCAACAGTGTTTCCTCTTGGGGAGATGAGGCAGTAACTGACAGTGGCACTATGTGCAGTGGGCTGAGATGGAGACTTTGCCCAAGAGACATTGGACACAGGAGGAAGTGATTCATCCTGCCAGTGGGTGCTAGGAGAACTCTGTAAAGAAAAGTTCAGTGAGATGGAGATGTGGGTAATAGAGCACTGCTTATCATGGGTTAAATCTCTAGTACTAAAATATAAAGAAGAGTTCACTTTGGGCTGGGCCTGCAGTTAGCCAAGCTGCATTCTCCAGGTTTGATGGATGTTGCCAGGCAAGAAAGTAGGCTTTAAATGGATTTTTTTTTTTTACTTTAAATGATGGTATTCAGACGAGATCGGGCGCGTTCAGGGTGGTATGGCCGTAGACTAAATGATGGTATTCAATTTAATTTGGCTGGAGGATGGCCTGCAAAGCTACAGGTAGAGTAAGGTAGGTAGATATGAAGGGCTTTCTGAGCTCCTCTGAGTACTGGACCAATGGGCTTCAGACCCAACTGTAGGACCTAGGGAGCACTGGCCGACCGTATGCATTCTGTAAAGCATCCCATGGTAACCCAGTGCTGAGCCAAGATGGCTATGCCACTCAGCCTGGGAGCAAACAGAATTGATGTGCAGGAAAGGCTGCGATTGTTCCTCTCCCCTCCAAGAGATGAATCCACTGACAAGTGAAAGAGCTAGCCCAGGGGGAAGGACCAGGCACCACACTGCCCCAACCTCTGAATCCAGGTCTGTATACCCCAGCTTCTTCCTAGGCACAGATTTAGTGACAAAATTGATCTGATATCATTCAGGTCACCTCATCTTCCCCCAAATGAAGCCAAATTCCCACTTCAGTTGACCTGAGCATTATCTATATGCCAAATGCCATCCAGTTTCCCTAATTTTTCTTTCTCTTGTCTTGGGTTTTTTGTTTGTTTTGTTTTGTTTTTAAGTGAATTTCCTTGTTAGTTACATAGTTCCCTTGAAAGAATTGCTATTTCCTGAGTTTCTTTTCTTCTCCTTAGGCATTAGCATTGACAATTGTGTTGAGCCACAGAAGAGCAATTTCTGAACTTTTGCATTACTGTTGTTCTGAAACTGGGGTGTTTAGGGCTGAGGACCCTGACAGCCCTGAGCCAAAATGAAGACTGTTCTCATGGTTGCAGAGAAGCCATCCCTGGCACAGTCCATCGCCAAAATCCTTTCTCGAGGTAGGAAAGACCAACATTAATTTTTCTGTATTGCTTTGGTCTGTAAGCATTGTTATTTTTACTATTCAGAATGTTTCTCTTTTTTTCCAAAGTGTGATTCTACCTCTGTCAGGGTAGATTTGGTTCAGATCAGAAGGCATTAATGAAGCATCTGGACAGTAGTCACCCTGGATGTGTTTACTTCCACACCTGGTGTGTACCAGGGCTGGGACTTTTAAGAAAGAAAAAGACATAGTTCACAGTCAGGTGGAAGGTGCATTCGTTGTTAGAGTTCTGAGCCAGTCAGGGGCATTGGACACAAGTAGTAAACTGGAAGGAGGTACACAAGACAGCCAGGACCCTCTCCCATATCTATGCCATGGCCATTGTCATCTCTGGAAATTCACCAATGCCTCACATACTTTGCACTTCACATCATTCAAGAGGAGCCTATGGGGGAGCCTTGACCATGGGCCAAGTTCCAGTTTTCCTGAGACCAGGGAACTGGAAAGATAACGTCTGCCTCTCATGCCTACCTCTGAACACACTAGGGTGGCTGCCTGGTGGAGTGCCATTTCCCTTCCTTCTTTTAATTCCCTCTAAATATGAAGGATATTTGGATGCTGGGTACCCAGCAGTGGCAGGAATCTACCCTTGATCCAGCAGTTTAGGAAAGAAGAGGTCATAGTACACCTGAGCATTTATAGTCTAAAGGGGTTCAAGAAATGGCATCTCACCCTCAGAGGCTGAGAAAGTTGGCCTGCGGAACCATCAGTAGACAGGATGAAAAAGACACCATAGAATTTGATAATTTGACCTAATCCCTGGTGAACTTAAAGTTCAAATATAGTAAGGCAAAAATCAAATTGAAAAGTGGAAACAGAATTGCAGATAAAAAGCCCAAGAGGGTCTGCCTCTTGCTCCCAGTCAATAGGTTCTGTGTTGTGAGTGCATTGTACTAGGTCATTTACAGATGCTATTGTCTCTCATTATTATTAAATCTCCCAGTACCAAATTATCCACAGTGGCCTAAAGAATATTAAAACTGACCTCTCTGGGGAAGGAGGACTCTGGCCTTCCAAGAGATGACATCTGGGCCCAGGGTCTTCATAGTATCCACAGCTCCATCTCTCTATGCTTCTTCTTTTCAGGGAACATGGCCTCACACAAAGGGCTGAACGGGGCCTGCTCAGTCCATGAATACACAGGAACCTTTGCTGGCCAACCAGTCCGCTTCAAGATGACATCTGTCTGTGGTCATGTGATGACCCTGGATTTCCTGGGTGAGCACCCCGACCCACCTTCATCCTATTGAGGGGAGCCCTGCACAACACTGCTAAAGGTCCAGTTACAGCCTACATCCAGAGGTCATGGACTAGTGACTAGGGGCCACTGAGTGAGATGCCCAGAACTCAGGCTGTAGAGCTCAGCATCTCAGAGTTCCTGTCCCAGTAGTTCCCTTTAGGCACCTTATGCCCTGTACACCTTCCTGTGCAGATGAGGTGGTGATATCTATCTCATGAAGTGCCTGGCCCTTGCACATGTTTGAGAGAGGGCTGTTGCTCCTGCTGAGTTAACTATTGTCTGTTGGTCATTGGGTGACTGCCATTGTCTTGTATCATTACTGTTATCCATTTCCTTGATAAGGCCAGAATTAGTGACTACCTGGGTCTATGTGCAGAACCATGTGGTTAACATAAGTCCAACCCAAGCTCTGACCTGCCATATTAGTTTATTTTATACTACAACAGAATGCATGAGGTAAAATAACTTTCTAAAGAAAATAAGTTTATTTAATTCAATAGTTTTGGAGGCTGAAAATCCAGACAGCATAGTGCCAGTTCTAGCAAAGACATCATGGCATATCACAGTGTCATCTGGACCTAGTAGCATATGCAAGAGGGAGAGATCACATGGTAAAGCAGGAAACCAGAGAAAGATTTAGGGTCAGGCTTGCTCTTAAAACAACTTGCTACCTTAATCCTTTCTGACAGCAGTGCCCTAAGTGACCTAAAGACCTCTCATTAGGCCCAGCCTCTTAAAAGTTTTATACCTCCAATACTACCACACTAGGAATCAAGCTTCTAGCACATGAACCCTTGGGGGACTCTCAGACCATAGCTTCTGTACTATGCCACCAGCTGGAGTAGGGCAATGATTAGACATCTCTGAGTTGCCATTTCTCTCTCTCTCTCTTTCTCCCTCTCACCCTGCCTTTTTTTTTTGGCTGGGGATCGAACCCAGGTTTGCTAAGCAAGCGCTGTACCACTGAGCTACTTCCTCAGACTAAGTTGCCATTTCTCATTTGTGAAATGTACAACAATGTCCTCCTCCCATTCCCAAGAGGAACTCATTGTTATGTGATAGTGAAGGTATCAAAAGCACTAAAGCCTCAGTAGTTTTTCTTGCTCCATAACCATACCAATAACAACAAAGGCGATGAAGTGGTGTAGCCAAGCTTTGGGGCCCCAGGCTTTATTCTCCAAAGGCACATAGAGAGCAAGGATTAGAACTCCATCTGACCATGTACTCCCAGGCAGCAAGAATGGGGCCTAAAATAAAGCCAGAAGTCCAAGCTTGCAAGAGCCAGACCATAAGTAGAGAAGTAGGTGGAGGTACCAGACATGAGGCCAAGAGAGGTTGACCTTCCACAGGGAACATCTGGGCCCCTGTCGTATACCCTATGAAATGCTGTGTGGTGGGAAAGGTTTACAAAATCCTTTGATTTTGAAGAGAAGATGACACATGAGTTCAGGGCCCTGGCAAAGTGAACCAACCCAGAAATGGTGCTTTCCACTATAGGGAAAATACCAGAAGAAAGGCTAGAATAGCAACCCTGCTGAGAGTTTGCTTGTTTGGTTCCCAGGAGTGGCCAGGTCAGGGTATCATCAGCTTAACAGCCCAGGGAAAGGAAGGCCTGGTGGGTGGGGTTACCCAAAGACCTGAATCCACATATCAGCCCTGCTGCCTCTGACTGTCAAGTGACCTCGGGCCAGTCTTCATCCAAGCCTCCTCCTCTTCATTAATGAGAAGAGACTGTCTCCCTGGGGTTATGAAAGTTGTGGAGGCCAAGCCTTTGTGAGCTGTGCAGTGTGACTCAGTTTCACCGAGACTGTGGTTTATAGGAAAGTACAACAAGTGGGACAAGGTGGACCCTGCGGAGCTGTTCAGCCAAGCTCCAACAGAGAAGAAGGAAGCTAATCCCAAGCTGAACATGGTGAAGTTCCTGCAGGTACGTACAGGGACAGGAACTCACCAGGTGACTCCAGCCGTCTTTGCCTGCCATTAGTTGAGTCCTCATCCTCATCTTCATCTTAGACACAGAAACCTTTGATGGCTGCCCTGGGCCTCCTTTCTGCCCTTTCTGTGGGCATCTCCTGCTGGCCCACAAGGCACCTTCAGGCCTGGTTCCCCCATCCTAGTCATTCCTATCACTCAATCCTGAAGAGTAGACATTCTGCTTTTGGTTTAGTTGAGTTTTTTTCCTCCAATTTTAAAATAAATACATATTTATTTTGGAAATTATAGATGAGCAGAAAGAAAAAAATTATTTCTAACCACATGACCCAAGACAACCACCATTACTAATAAGGGTTATTTCATTTCAGGACTTTTAATATTTCAATTTTGGGGATAAAGACCATATTATAATTATCATTTTTTGATCCAAAAAACAACCCTTCTGAGATAAATTATTTTCTGAGAAGCTGAGCCAGCCTCACTGTAGCCAGCTCCTTGCTCAGCTTAGGCATTAGTCCTCATAACCAAGACTTAGTCCCCAGGGCCCAGTCTCTACCTGTTGTCCCCAGAGGGGAGTATCACAGGGCCTGGGCCTGTGACAGATGCATGTTAATGTGTGCTTTTGGACAGGTGGAGGGCAGAGGCTGCGATTACATTGTGCTATGGCTAGACTGTGACAAGGAAGGGGAGAACATTTGCTTTGAGGTAAGTATAGTGCCCACTTTGGTTCACTTTTAACTTTTCCAATAATCTAACACCCTCAATCCCATTATTCCTGAAGCTGAAGTAAGGGGTTATCTACAGCAGCTTTAAAATGCCTTCCCCACCCTTTATTTGGGAAATTCTATAAACACTTTAAAATGAATAGACCCTAGTGTTACTTTGCTTTCTAATGACACATGGTAGGAGCTGGCTTAAAAGGGGGCAGAATTATCTAGGGAGATGCAGATTTCAAAATGTAGTAAGTTAGTTTTCAGGGTCCCAGACCCAGCTCAGTGCCTTGGGACCTTCAGTTGATGTGATTGATCACCTCAGCACCAGAACACCTTTCTGAGACCTCATTCTTCTCATCTCCCACCTTTACACATCCTCTGCTTCATTCAGAATGCCCTCCCACCTCCCAGTCACCCCCAGTCACACAGCCCACCCTGTAGAGAGGGAGGGCTTCCCTCTCTTCCCATGTATCCCTTTCTTGTGCTTACTTAAGTCATAGTACCCTCATGCTTATTATAACTGCCAGTCTCACTCATGCCTCTCAGGCTGTAGCTCCATACAAGTCACCCTGTGTCCCTGTACCCTCAGCTTTCACCTATGGTCTGATATGCCTTTGGGTTCAGGAGATGATTCCAGTGAGATGGGGTTCTCAGGGCACCTGGCATTCTAGTGCAAATACCCTCAACCAACCCAATTGCATACTCCCTTCTTAGATATCCTTCTACCCCCTCCCCACCCACTTCCAGGGACCTTTGCATCTGGGGGTGGAGAATGATAGCAGCTCATTAGCTTTCTTCCTTCAGAAATAAAACCACTTCTCCCCAATAAGGACACTCCCGTCACTCTGCACAGCCTTCATAGTGCATCTCAACTCTAGGACCTGCTGTGCCGAACCCCCACCCACAAGCTGAACCCACCTGTGGTCTTGCCACTTTTGCCCATTTCCTCTTCCTTCCTTTTTCTTTCCCCGACTTTCCTCCAGTCATCTGAAAGTTTCACTTACCCTTCTAAGCACACTCTCCTCCAGGAAAAGGGGAAACAGATCAAGTGGGGTAGATTTGGTGTCCCTTGTATGCTTGGCAGTAGCATTTACTAACTGGGAGCAGAAGACAAGAAAGGTGGCAGTTGCAGAGTAATAGTAAGTAGGGGAGTGCCCAGGCATATTTATAGTTGGAAGGAAAGGGAGCCATGTGACGAAGGTTTTGTGGAGAGACCAAAGCTTCTGAAAAGGCAGAGAGATGGAGAAGGGTCTGGCAGGGGTGAAAGAAGGTGTCCCACACAAAAGGTTCAGCACTGGAAAGAGCCAGGCCCAACTGCAGAGGTGTGGAGGTAGATAGCCTGGGGACAATCACAGCCAGGCCTCCTTCCCCCCAGGTCCTTGATGCTGTTCTGCCTGTCATGAATAAAGCCCACAGCAATGAGAAGACCGTGTTCCGGGCTAGGTTCAGCTCCATTACTGACACAGACATCTGTAACGCCATGGCCCGCCTGGGTGAGCCAGACCACAATGAGGCACTCTCAGTGGATGCCCGCCAGGAACTGGACCTGCGTATTGGCTGTGCTTTCACCAGGTGCTGTCCCCCACCCAGACATACACATGTACTTTGGGCCCAAGCATACCCCTTCCCTCCCTTTACCCTAGGTACCTGCCTTTTCTGGTCCCCATCTGCAACCGCAGAGCCTCTTGGAGCCCAGATCAGCAACAGGCAATTTTCACATTTTAAAAATCTTAAAGAAAGGTCTGGGGTTGTGGCTCAGTGGAGAGCACTTGCCTGGCACATGTGAGGCACTGGGTTTGATCCCCAGCACCACATAAAAATGAATAAATAAAATAAAGGTATTGTGTCCATCTACATCAAAAAAAAAAAAAAACATGAAGAAAATTACATATATGGTTGGCATACACATCACACAAACTGCCACTTGATAAACAGAGGGTATCCTTACTCAAGAGTCCTAAGAAGAATGCAATGGATGGATAGAGTATAATAGAAGGACCCCTCACTCACAATAATAGGAGACTCCCTGGGTCTCACTCACTTGTCCATCATATGTACACATGATTCCTGCATGACACACTCTGTTACACTGACTTCAAACTAATAGCAGCTTACTTGTACCACTTCCCAACATACACCCCAAGCCCCAGGCTAGACTCACACAGGGGTTTAATGATAATGTCTTAAGTGAATTCTTAATCAACTGTCTTTCTCTTTACCCCACCACTCCCCCTAGGTTCCAGACAAAATATTTCCAAGGGAAATACGGTGATTTAGATAGCTCTCTCATCTCCTTTGGGCCATGTCAGACTCCTACCCTGGGATTTTGTGTGGAGAGACATGATAAAATCCAATCCTTCAAACCAGAGACCTACTGGGTGCTGCAGGCCAAGGTATTTTTTCCCCCCTTCTGTATTCCTTCTCTTTTGTTCCAGGTTTGGTGAGTGGATTCTCAGAGTTTTCCTCCACCACCATCATTTTTATTATCCTGCAGTCCCCTGGCTAAGGACACAAATGTGAATAGCTGTAAATGAGAATGGTTTTCTGTGCCCCAGAAAAGAGGTTCCCTGCCTTCATGGGGGGTAGTGGGGCTGGGTTGGACTTGAATATATTGAATTTGGATAAGTAAGAATGAATTTCACTCTAGTGGTACAGGGTGAAGTCAACCCCCTAAGGGACCAGCAACTGTGGTGGTCAGATCCAAGAACTGGATTGAGGCCATGGGCTTTCAAACTTTTTGAAAGTGCTTAGAACTTTTCTTTGAATAAAAGCCTCTTTAAGCTTGATTTAAAGCATAACAAAGCTGGGCGCAGTGGCACACACCTGTAATCCAAGTGGCTCGGAACGCTGAGGCTGGAAGATTACAAGTTCATAGCCAGCTTCAGCAAAAGCGAGGCACTAAGCAACTCAGTGAGACCCTGTCTCTAAACACAATACAAAATAGGGCTTGGGGTGTGGCTCAGTGGTCGAGTGCCTTTGAGTTCAATCTCCAGTACCCAAAAAAAAAGCATAGCAGAGTTGTTCTGATTGACACAGGGCTGGTGATCTTTGGTACGGGCATACCTAGGCACCTAGACTAGCCAGGCATTGAGGCTAGGCAGGGATGGAGTGAGAGATAAAGGCTCAGACACTTTCTTAATGACACATCAGCCTCAACTCCAGGCCACCCTCTTGAGACCACCCACCCAATTGCTGGCAGGGGAGTAGGGAGGATTAGATGCCAGCCTGCATATCTGTAAGCTAAACAACTACAGTTAGGAGAAATCAGAGTGGAGACCATTTTGCTCCCGTACAAAGATCAACTTCCCCTGATTCCCTTCCCTGAGAAAGCTCACCTGGATACTTCTTGCGTGTTCACTTTTTGTCCTTTCTACAGGTTAATACAGATAAAGACAAATCTCTCCTTTTGGACTGGGACCGAGTGAGAGTATTTGACAGGGAGATTGCACAAATGTTTTTAAACATGACAAAACTGGAGAAGGAAGCTCAGGTATGCCTCCTACTCCCATATCTATCATATTTGCCTTTTGTGGATGTAGAACTCCAGAAAACTCTGGCCAGGGGCTGCGGTTATAGCTCAGTGGTAGAGCGCTTGCCTGGCATGTGTGGGGCACTGGGTTCAATATTCAGCACCACATAGAAGTAAATAAATAAGATAGAGGTATTGTGTCCATCTACAGCTAAAAAAATTTTTAAAAAGAAAGAGAAAAAAGAAACCTCTGGCCAGAGGTACAGTCTATAACCATGGGTCACATCTTTCTTCCCCTTTCTGAAACAGATATCTTTTTGGAAAGAGGAATAGTTACTCACACATACACTCCTAAGATACTTCTGCCAGTGTGGTAGCTCCAAAGTTCTGAGTATCTACTCCCTACCAGACACTACACACACCTGTGGCCCTGCCAGATCTCTTAATTCTCCCCTTTCCACCATACATAACTGATCTCCTTTGTCAGGCCTTCATTTCACACAGATGTCCCTTTTTTATGATACTGAAAGCTAACAACTATAGAGGGACCTATGTGCACATGGACACACTTGCCCAAGATCATTCAGCTAGCAGGGTATAGACCTGGGATCCTCAGTCAACTTTCACAACTCTGTAGAGTTGTATTTCTTACTTATAGTTAGATAGATAGATAGATAGATAGAAGGACATACTGCTTGGCTGTTAGGAAGAGCAGCCTGGCAAGGGGCTGGCTACAGGAAGTGGGGGAAAGTCACTGCCATCACAGCGGATCAATGCCCTGCAGCTCCGATAACTCCCAAAGTCAGTGAAATACAACTTGGCTTTCTTCAGTTGCCTTCTTCTTGTCTTTCTTAAGGTTTCCTTGCATGCCATTTTGCCCAGGCTTCCGTTGTCTCAGATTTCTTAGACTTCTTTTAGAGCGGTTCCATGCCTATAGCAACAATGACATTCCTACGGAGACGCCATCTCCACCTCCAGGTCTCACCCTGAGTGACCCTAGTCTTCTTTGCTACACATAAACAATTGGCGTCAGCATTAGCACCCACATTTGTCAGTTTGGAATTCAGAATGTGCCACCCTAGCCAGTCTACAAGGGATTGGCAAGGGCAAAGGGCAGAGTTTGAGTTATTCTGGTTGTATTTGCAGAAGACAAAACAAAGAATCATCTCTTCCAACAAGTGTGTGGTCCAGAGGTAGGAAGTTATAGCTCACCAACCAAGCACAACCCACTGATGTTTCCATTTAACCTGCATGGCCTTTTACAAAAAATCACATAGCAATACGGACTTGCAGCTTCCCTTGAAAAATTAGAAAATTTTGTAGCAATGCTTGTGGCCCAGTCAGCAATTCCCATGCACAGCAAACAACAGCCACCGTCCCTAGAACAGACCCATGTACCATCCCGTAACATTGGCCTCTATGGGATTTGTATTTGCTGTCCCTTACCCTGACTCCTCCCCATACCTCCATGTTTTCTCTTTTTCTAGAAAAGAATTTTCATTATTTTTCCTTTCCTGGTCCTGAATATTCAATCCAGTCTTCATACTACTGGAAAGAGTGAAATCAGAAACAGGAAGACCAAATGAATGAAACCAAATCCATTGCCCACACATCTGGATTCCCTCTGTTATGGGCTCTTCTCCCTTCCAAAAATTACTCAAAATATCCCTTCTTCTAGGTGGAGACCACAAGTAAGAAAGAAAAGGCCAAGCAGAGGCCACTGGCCCTGAACACTGTGGAGATGCTGCGTGTGGCTAGCTCTGCTCTGGGTATGTGGGGGCCAATTTCATTTCTCTTTAAGTTCCAGAGTAGGAATAAGTCAATGTAAACGAGAGAATAGTGTCTCATAGTATTCAGTGATTCAGTAGTTGCTATCAGGATAAAACACATGGAGGCTACCTTCAATGCAGGGCCCTGGGTCAGCAGAATCCCTCAGAGGCCTTTTACTCTGGAGATCCATCACCAGAGCCAAACTCTGGTCCAAACTCAACTTAACCACTTCCTTTCTTAGCCCAAGCCTCAGTTTCTTATCCCCTGAGAAAATGGGGCAACAATATTACCTGTGTCTTTGGTTTGCTATAAAGACTAAATTATGGGAAATAGCATCTTTTAAAATAGCAATGATAATATTGGCCACTACTTGAGAGGGACAACCTAACATTAGAATTCTCAAGCAGCTTCACTAGCACAAGGGAGAGGCCTCAGCCAACTAGAAATAGATGTAAACTTCATCTCTGAGCTTCCTACTCAATCATAAAGGGGTTGGGCTGGAAACCTGGCAGTTTCTAACAGCTAGCAGTCTCTAGGCTTTGGTGGCCCAGCCATGGGGAGCCATGGGCTATGTCCTTGCGGATCAGTGCCTCCAGAGTCCCAGGAGGACAGTGGTATCATTAAGTGATCATTAGCTGAGTGCTGGCCTCTGTTGGTCAGGGAGCAGCAGGATGAACCCTACCTCAGTATATTGAGAAGGATAAAACACCACAATGGCTCAGAACTGTGATTGTGCTCTTTGTTATCATAGTAGGCTCAATAGCCACTATGGTTATAGCCCTATAGCTATATGTGTATAAGAGAGGTGCTCCATCATCACCATAGCCATGAGTAACATGCATGTGATATTGTTACAGAGCTAGGCTTTCTGGGAAACTGAGGCCTCATAAAGATACCCCCCCTTTAAGCCCCATTCTTGTGATCAAATTAGAAATATTAAAGACATTACTGAGAATAACAGGGATGAGTTTATTGAAGGGATAGGAAAAGGGAAAGGAGGCACTCTCAGGGGAGAGAGTGGGTCCTCTCAAAGAGGAGAAGGACAGTGTGCCTCTCCTGCACTCCAGTTTTATTTTGTTTTTAAATTTTTTTTTTGTAGTTATAGTTGGACAGAATGCCTTTATTATATTTATTTTTATGTGGTGCTAAGGATCAAACCCAGTGCCTCATATGTGCTAAGCAAGCACTCTTCCACTGAGCTACAGTCCCAGCCCCTGCACTCCAGTTTTATTGGGATCCCAGAGAAGTTTCTAGAAAGTCTCACTCAGGTCTACCTCTTGACTTTTGACTGATAGCAGGATGACATCAAACTTTCAAGTCCCCACTGCCATGACAACTCTAGGTTACCTTGGCCCATGCTGACCAGTTCTAATTGTATTCTTAACCATAAATTCTTACAGATTTTATGGTTAATAGGAATTATCCTTATCTTTCTGAGTTTTGGGATGTAGTCTGTGAAAAGGGTCACAAAAGTCTCCCTTCCTCCTTCAGCATAACTGGAGTTCCTCTTATCAACATTACTTCAGGCCTGTATTTCTCCTGCAGATAACAGGTAGTTTGCTGAGGAATGTAAGATATCCTGTCCACTTAAACCAGGCAGGGCTGCAGGTAAATTTCTTCTTGGACAATAAAGCATGTGAGGGTCAGCACACCGGCTATCCCCACATTCCAGGCTCCTGAGTCTCCTGTCTCTCACAGGCATGGGACCACAGCATGCCATGCAAACAGCTGAGCGGCTGTATACACAGGGTTACATCAGCTACCCACGGACAGAGACCACCCACTATCCTGAAAACTTTGACCTGAAGGGTTCTCTGCGGCAGCAGGCCAACCACCCCTACTGGGCAGACACGGTAAGTGGAGTGGACCTTGCTCTTGCTCACTCAGGCCTCAGAACAGGCTCAGGCACTTTGGTCAAACCCAGGACTAGTAGGAGGCAGCCATGCCCAGACTCATTTCCACTCTGTGCTCTCTTCCTCAGGTGAAGCGGTTGTTATCAGAAGGTATCAACCGCCCACGGAAAGGCCACGATGCTGGAGATCATCCTCCTATTACACCCATGAGATCTGCCACAGAAGCAGAATTAGGTATCAGATGCCCTGCCCGCTTCCCCACACACTTCTCAAGCTTCTGGCGGGGCAGGGAAAAGGGCAAGACACCATAGCTACACAGCACCATTAGACAGAGTCAGGCCCTATTGGCAATATGCTCCTCTTTCCCTGGCTTGGTGAGGGGTTCACCTGAAAGCTTTGCTTCATTACCATGGACTGAGGTTAGTAGTGAAGTTGTGGCAACTGATCAGGGAGAAGTCAGTGAGCAGACAACATCAGAGGAAATGGAATGGGATCCAGGCAGAGAGTGACAGGGCTCAATGATAGGCTGCACCTCCTACATGGATCTCATGCCAGGAAAAGGCAGATGGGGAAGAGAGAACAGTCCAAGTGGAAACAGGAGCTACTACACACACTGGAGTTTGAAGTGAGGTGGCATGTCACTAGACAGTAGGACAGGCTGGAGCCTAAAGAGCAGCCCCAGAGAAACAGGTAGAGGCTGTGTAGAGAGGTGGGAGCCATGGCTATGAAGATACCACTAAACATAGGAGACTGGCTTTCCCTTGCTGTGTGTTTTCCTTCCTTCTTTTTTGGACTTTGGAGCAGGCCATCCCTGGCAACCATGCCAAGGATGGAGGGAAAGTGCTAGGGGTCCTTAAAACCTGGCCAGGCCACCAGAGTGACTGACTGTGGGCCTTTTGCAGGGGGTGATGCATGGCGGCTCTATGAGTATATCACCAGGCACTTCATTGCCACTGTTAGCCATGACTGCAAGTACCTCCAGAGCACCATCTCCTTCAGGATTGGTCCTGAGCTCTTTACCTGCTCAGGGAAGACTGTCATCTCACCAGGTAAAACTGTGAGTCCTAGGAATCCTCCTTCACAGATT
Organism: Marmota monax; assembly: GCF_021218885.2. NCBI lineage: Eukaryota > Metazoa > Chordata > Mammalia > Rodentia > Sciuridae > Marmota > Marmota monax. The sequence goes on along the minus strand of NW_026694573.1, from coordinate 2,451,793 downwards.
TTGGATCCAGAGATGGTAGGCCTAGGGTCTGAGGCCTGGGTTGCCCAGGATGGGGACCCTAAATGGTGGTGCTGTCTCTATTTAGGCTTCACAGAGATTATGCCCTGGCAGAGCGTGCCCCTGGAAGAGAGCCTACCCACCTGCCAGAGGGGTGATACCTTTGCTGTGGGTGAGGTGAAGATGCTGGAGAAACAGACAAGCCCACCTGATTACCTTACTGAGGCTGAGCTCATCACACTCATGGAGAAGCATGGCATCGGTGGGTGCATCTACCCAGTTACTAGACCCAGGGTTCCCTTCCCCAGGACTGGGGCCAAAAGGATATACCAGCAAAGCTGCCCAGTAACCCCTACACACCCAGCCCAGCACCAATCTGTGGACCAGTATCTGATAACTGGTGGCACCCTGTAGAATAGTTGATCCTGGCAGATCCACAGTGGGAAGCAACTCACAACACTGTCACATCAGGACCTAGCCTTCTTTGTGAAGGCCAGGATACATTCTCATGCACTGTGGGGTCATGTACTAACTAGCACACACAGCGCTGAGAGTTGACCCACAATGCCAAAAGATTCATAAGTCAGATCAGCAGCCTCCCAAGTCTACATAACTGATCATGCCTTTCCTGGAATCAGGTTCTGGTCTTGCTTCTCTTAGGGGCCTGGGGCACCTGTGGTAAGTCCCAATGGAGCAGCCCTCAGCCTGCTATGGAGTATGGGTGCTGCTCCCCAAGTACTCTTAGCTCCTTCCCATTAACAGAACAGCCCCTCTCTGGCTTAGGAACCCTTTTCAAGTCATGACTTCTAGCAGCCATACATGAAAAAGGGATCTGGACCCAGTGACTAAAACAAGACAAGCTACATTTGTTACAGCGAAGAGGGCTTTTAGGTGACCTTCAAAACAGGAAAGTGGGCAAGGGTAGCCTTGTTGGTGGAGGCCCACAGGGCTGTGTAAAAAGGGTCTGGTCAAGCCCACTGTATGCCCAGCAGCATACACCTGTAATCGCAGCTACTCTGGAGGCTGAGGTAGGAGGATCCCAAGTTTGAGGCCAGCCTAGGCAGTTTAGCAAGACCTTGTCTCAAAACAAAATTTTTTAAAGGGCTGGGGGTATAACTCAGTGGTAAAGCATTTGCCTAGCATACATGAGGACCTGAATTCAGTCCCCAGTACTGCCAAAAGGAAAATGGGCCGGGGAGCCTGAGCAGAGCTGCCATTCAAGGCTATGGCAAGAACATACTGGGGATTCAGAGCCCTACATGGGCACAGAACCACTCCTATCCTAATCCACAGGGTCTGTGAGCTCTGGAACTTCAGCATGCTTCTTAGACTCCAGGTACCCATTTCTTCATATGGAAAATTCTCCTTCATTGAGTTGCCTGTCACCCACTAGCACTGGCAGGTGTGCCGTCAGCATGAATTTCCTTTTTCCTTCTCTTGACCAACGCACACCACACTCAGAATGCCTTACTTTCAGCTGCCTTCTCTACCAAGTAGGCTCCTCAAGGCTGAGGGAGTTACATCCCTGGAACTGGGAACCTGCCTTGGGGATCATGAAGAACTCTAGAAAGATGGAGAAAGAGGGAGATAGGAAATGGGTAAAAACAGCTGGGTTCAACAGTGAACTTGTAAGCTCCCCTTGGAAGGTACTGGGGCTCTTCCTCCAGGAAGGGTTGCTTGCTATAGTTTCCAGGTAATAGAAGCCAAGGAGGTTACATTTAATGGTTGCAGAGTAAATTCTGTGACCTTGACAGAGTCACTTAACCTCTCTGAGCCTCTGGCCTCAATTATAAAGCTAAAATAAGTACCCTATGAGTGGTTGTCCTTGGATTCACAAGACAAAATAGGAAAGGCACTTAGTGTGGTGCCCAGCCCCGTGTAGAGGGAACCACAGGCATGCAGTCCTCCCTCCTGTTGGTGGTTGGGAGGCACTGAGATGGAGGGTCCCAACAACAGGTGGGGATAAAGCTCAAGTGCACAGTCCAGTGGGTACTGTTGGCTGCAGGCTAAGGAAAACCCAGGGCCTTGCTATGTGTTTTAGGGACTGATGCCAGCATCCCTGTGCACATCAACAATATCTGTCAGCGCAACTATGTCACTGTGGAGAGTGGCCGCCGACTCAAGCCCACCAACCTTGGCATTGTCCTGGTGCATGGCTACTATAAGATTGGTGAGTCCCCTGGTCCTGTATCCTAGAGCCTGTGGACTCCCCAGCTTCTCCCTGAGTGGTGACTCTGCTGTCTCCTCAAGATGGGTCCTGGCCCTGCATTGAGCCCCTACCCCCTCATGTACTCCCCCAACTCCCACTGCAGGAGTGCTGCCCAGGACCTACAGGCATGCTTGAAAGATCTAAAATGGAAAGTAAGGGGCTCTTTTCCACAGACAAGCCCTAGGATAGGTAAGGATAGCTCGCTAAGGAGCCCATCAACTCTCTCCTGTAGAGATGTCCTAGGCCTCTGGGAATGCAGAACCACAGCACAGATGTGGCCTGAGGACAGCCATATCTGTAATATGATCCTAGACAAGTTGTTCTCACCCACTCTGTGCAAGATTTCCCTGTGGGAAATTGGGAAAGGCCTATGGGTATAGTAGTCAGCCTGGTGCCATCAAATTCTGGCTGAACAGCCCAGGGAGAGACCAGGAGGCAAGCTGGATTTGGAGGGACAAGCAGGCAGTGGGGATGGCAGGGCCTTGGGTACAAGTGCTTGTAGCAGTTTCCACCCATCTGCTCACAGATGCAGAGCTTGTGCTTCCCACCATCCGAAGTGCTGTGGAGAAGCAGTTGAACCTGATTGCCCAAGGCAAGGCTGACTACCGCCAGGTCCTAGGCCACACCTTGGATGTCTTCAAGAGGAAGTTCCACTACTTTGTTGACTCCATCGCTGGTAAGCTCCACCTTTTCCCTTCCCCCGCCACCAAAGGATACCCACCATCACCACTACCAATCAGGGCTGGCAGTACTAAGGGCACCCATATGAGGCCCATTACCAGATCTGAACTCCAGGCCTCTGCAGGCTAAGGAAATGATGCCTCCTCACTGGTTATTATTGAGATTAAATAGCAGATGGATTAACAACACACACATTGCCAGGAACACACAGACCTGACAAATGGGGCTACTGCTCTGCCATTCCATCACCAACAGTAGAAACCCCACCACCTGCAAGGATGTGTTCACACTAAGGACATCAACCATGTGTGGTAACCCCCACTCCAGCCCACCCATTTACACCAAGCCACATACTGGAGGGTAGGCTGCCAGAGACTAGAAAGGATGTGACTCTGTCCTATACTATGCTTGCTTTCAGGTATGGATGAGTTGATGGAGGTGTCTTTTTCACCCCTGGCAGCCACAGGCAAACCCCTCTCACGCTGTGGGAAGTGTCACCGGTTCATGAAGTATATCCAGGTAAGAAGGGTTGAAGGGCTGTAACTGCCCTTCCTGCCCATAGCACCCTTCTGCACTAATTCAGGCAAATCATGTCACTTCTTAGGCCTCTGCTTTATCATTAGTCATACAGAAATAATGTATTTTGCTTTGGGTTTCACACAGAATAATTGAAAGACCTAAGTCAGTACCAACAAATACCTCCAATGTCCCCCAGACCCCATAAACACATCAGCCATTAAGCCATGTGAACACACATTGTCCATTATTTCCTAACACATGTTTCTTGCTATCATGGGTGGGTATTAACCTACATGCCAGGACTTTTTTTTTTTTTTTTAGTTGTAGATGGACAATACCTTTATTTTTTTAAATTTATTTTTATATGGTGCTGAGAATCAAACCCAGTGCCTCATGCATGCTAGGCAAGCGCTCTTCCACTGAGCTACAACTGTAGCCCTATGCCAGGACTTTAGAACTACCTTCATTCATGTGTAGAATGTACTAAGGCTTATAGTTTTTGGTTGAAGGTCCTTGATGGCAATGTATTATATTCTATATTAACATGTTATGTATTCTATATTACATACTTGTTGTGTATTCTATATTTTGAGGGAAAGGAGGGCAGGCAGGAAAGTCAATGGCCCTGGAAGCCCTTGTATTCCCTCTTGGCATTGCTGTAGGCCAAGCCAAGCCGCTTGCACTGCTCCCACTGTGATGAGACCTACACCCTCCCTCAAAATGGCACCATCAAACTCTACAAGGAACTGCGGTGCCCACTGGATGACTTCGAGCTGGTTCTGTGGTCATCAGGTTCCCGGGGCAAGAGCTACCCACTATGTCCCTACTGTTACAACCACCCACCCTTCCGAGACATGAAGAAAGGTGAGTTAAGCACCCCAAGTCCTGGCTGCCCTTTGTCCCCACTGGGTAGCTATAGTCTCTTTTTAGCACCAGTCCCAGCCTCATCACACCAGGCTCCAAGGAGATCCCTCACCCCAGCCCTTCCCACACTGACTAGTGCTAAGATGGAAGATCTGAAGTATATCTGGGGCACTGCTCAGCCACCAGTCAGCCTATCTGCCACTCTGCCTGAGTGGGCAGGCTACTCCATGCTGCTGGGTCACTGGGGATCTGGGCAAGGGGTGAGCTATGATTCCTCCTGGGCTGGGGGAATGAGAATCTGCAGCATGTGGAGGCCACTCAGCAAGCAGTACCCACTGCTATACTCTGTTCTCATATACTTGTTACTAGAAAAAGGAGAGCATGTATCCAGGCAGGGTAGAGAGAACTGAGCCAAGAGTCAGAGGGGACCCAGAAACCATCACACTCACCCATGCTGTGTTCTTTACATCCTGCACAGCCTCTCAGGTGTCACCATCCCCTACTATAGACTAGGAACCAGTGGGAGTGAGACATCTACCCATGTTAACCTGGGGATCTGGAAGGAGCCCTCACAGACTCATCCAGATTCATCCCCACCTGCATCCAGACTGCTAGAGTAATGAGGCCCCATCTTAGCCCTCCGGCTGTCCAAAAGACAGTCCTATGTGGCCCAGTGATACAAGGACCACATGGAGTTGCCAGTGATGAGCTGTGAAAGCAAAGAGAAGGTTAGGGATGGATTTGGCTAGGATCTGCCAAAAAGACACTAGGCTGGAGGGCCTTCAAGATTGAGGAGTTTTTAAATAAGCAGAAAACAGGGAGTGATGGCAGCTGGGAAAATTCAGGAATCCAGGATCTATAAAAGCAAGATTGTCCCCATGAGCAAGATCAAAAGGAGCACTTTGTGCCAGGACAAGGGGTCCAGGAATTTGAGACACTGAGAGCAGGCCCAGGGGGCTGTAGGGATAGGTGAGCATAGCAAAGGTGCATCACAAGTTTCCCCTCTACCCACAGGCATGGGCTGCAATGAGTGCACACACCCCACCTGCCAGCACTCACTGAGCATGCTGGGCATCGGCCAGTGTGTAGAGTGTGAGAGTGGGGTCCTGGTGCTGGACCCCACCTCAGGCCCTAAGTGGAAAGTGGCCTGCAACAAGTGCAACGTGGTAGCTCACTGCTTTGAGAACGCCCACCGTGTTCGAGTGTCTGCCGACACCTGCAATACCTGCGAGGCTGCCCTGCTCGACGTGGACTTCAACAAAGCCAAGTCCCCACTCCCAGGAGATGAGACACAGCACATAGGCTGTGTCTTCTGCGACCCCATATTCCAGGAGCTGGTGGAGCTGAAGCATGCAGCCTCTTGCCACCCCATGCACCGTGGTGGGCCTGGGAGGAGGCAGGGCCGAGGGCGGGGCCGGGGCCGGCGACCCCCAGGGAAGCCCAATCCCAAGCGGCCAAAGGACAAGATGTCAGCCCTGGCTGCCTACTTTGTATGACATCCCTGTCCTCCCTTACCCAGACTCCAGTCACTGAAACCATTAAAATGCATTTTGCCTTCTCCAGAGCAAGAGGCCTGGAGCCTTTTGCTGTTGCAGCGACATCAGAGGATTACTGTGCCCTAGGAACCAGTGGGGCTTCCTTCCTCCTCCCACACCTACCTCTTCCTCCTATGTATGCCAAAGTGTTCCCCACTTTGCCCCCACCCTGGCTGTGCCTCCAAGACCGGAGCTGCAGAGAATAGACCCAGTCGGAATTCACACCCCATCTCAGTACATGTATAATAATGCTAGCTATGTGCACAAGCAGGAGATAGCCTGATGCCATGAAGAAGATGGGGATCAACAACCCATCAGTCCTGCAGGTGTCCTAGGCAAAAGGCTTAATGGAGCAGTCAGGCCTGATAGACATCCTCTCTGGGCCTGGCTCACAAATCCCCTTGGCCTTGGCTCCAGCCCCCACACACTTGTATGCTTGTGACTCCCAAGTTCAGCACGTTTTTTGTGTGACTCCACCAGCTTCTTGGGGCCTGTTCTGATTCCTGTTCATTCTGATAATGAGCCTTTGTTGTCTCAGAAGCAACTGGGCACTCCATTGAAACTAATTGCATACCAGGCTTAAAAAATACCCTGTAAGTCAGTACCTCGTGGCAGACAGGTGTGGGCTTCAGGCCAGACAGCTCTCTTGACTGGCTCCTTCCTGTGCTCTCCTGTCCAGCCACAAGGAGGGGCTCCTATATTAGTTTTGTTGTGTGGGGAAACCTTCCACCCTCTTGATTATGCCTCACCATGTAGTAGCAAAAACTTAGCCCAAATGGCTTTCCAGACTAATCTGGAATATTTGTTCAAGGGACAGGCCAGAAATGCTTCCCATGTGAACCACCGTCCTCTGTAGTAGATTCATAGTCATACTAGAATAGATAAGACTGAAAAAACTCTTTAAGAACCCATAGTTCAACCAGGCACAGGTGGCACATGCCTGTAACCCAGCTACTCAGGAGGTTGAGACAGGATGATCACTAGTTTCAGGTCTGCTTCCACAATCTAATTAGAACCTATCTCAAAATTCAAAAGAGGTGGGGGTACTAGAGATATACCTTGTGGTAGCATGCCCCTGGGTTCAATCCCCTGTACTAAAAGAAAAAAAAAAAAAATCCATAGTTCGCTCAACAGTCCACATAGTCACAACCCCTACTGGGACACCTCCACCCCAGGCCCCAATGAGCCAACATTTTGGTTCCCTGGAAGACAGTTTGAGAAAACACTTGAAAAGATGAAAGAAAATATGCAATGAGAGGGAGAGGTGTCACTTTGGGAAGGCTGCCCCATAGGGCAGCTCCCTGGGAAGCTGTGCAGCAATGGTGGGGATAATGCATCTACATTCAAAGCCTCTGCTTTTGTCCCCATCCACTGTAGTCAGATTCCAGAGCCCTGAAAAGGCCACATCTCTTGGTGGGCAGGGTCCCTGACTTGCAGTTTTGATTGCGTTTCCACCTACATGTCCCTGTCACATAATCCAGGGCCTTTTCTCTATAGGAGAGCAACCTAGGACCCTTCCAGGGAGACCCCTCCAGGAGCTCTGTCTAGGATTAGCTTGGACTTTGAGAGGGAACTGTTCTGTAGTCCTTAAACCCAAACCTCCCTTGCCATCCTTACCACAGTTGTGCAACTAACATTTCAGTCACAAACAGGGCTGATGAAGTGTCTATTTTTTTTTTATCTCTGAAATTGTCCCTGTGCATGAATCTCCATCAAGGGGATCTCTTGGCTTTTGAAGCTGGATTCTGCATTCCTGGTTCCTTCACCTTATACAGTGACATCCAACCCTACTATCACTGCAAACCTGGCCTCTAGGAACAATGGACACAAGGAAGGAATGAGGCCTGTTTAAGGTCAGAACTGTCTTCTAAGTAGCCCTGTTCTGTGAGACCACCACAGAAGTCAGTAGCTGCAGGGCAGCCTTTCTGAAAGAGGCAGGATCTTGCAGACCAGGCTTCTCTGTCTTTGTACCTGGCTTACAATGGCTGGGCCTGGTTGTCCAGCTGATTTGTCTTGTCAAAGACTATTGCCCTTTGTAGACCCCATCTTTGTCCCCTTGAGATCACGGTTCACATTGGCACTAAGTGCCCTATGCATGTGTGTTTCATTGAGTGTGTAGCATCCTTCCAAGGCTATGGGGCAGAAGACACCACTGACCTGCAACTAAAAAGCCTCTCTTGTTTCATTCCCCATGAAGAAACCAGCAGCTAAGGGAGATCCAAAGGCCCCCTTTCAAAGGCAGCACCACCCGGGCACAGGTTGGCACACACCTGTAATGCCAGCAGCTCAGGAGGCTGAGACAGTAGGATCATGAGCTCAAAGCCAGCCTCAGCAATGGTGAGGCACTAAGCAATGGTGAGACCCTGTCTCTAAATAAAATACAAAATAGGGGTGGGGGATGTGACTCAGTGGTCGAGTGCCTCTGAGTTCAATTCCTGGTACCAAAAAAAAAGCACCAGGTGAGCATCCCATTGCAAAGAGCCTGCAAAGTCAGAAATGAGGACTCTCCTGAGGTTATGTGTATCATCCATAATTTGAAAGTCTACAAGTGACCTAATCCTGTCTCATTAAAATGAGTCTTGCCTTATGTGTGGTGTGAAGAGATGAAGGAAGGTACTTGTGGATGGCTGAAGTCCTCATGTGGCAGGAGCAAAGTATTCAGAGCAGGCATTCAACACAGGGGAAACTTGGAAACAAGGAAAGAGTTCAGGCAGAAGTGGGAGGAAGACCCAGGGCTCAGCATTCCAGGAGCCCCTATCTAACCCACCTAGCCAGGGGCATAGCCTTGCTGAAAAAGCAGAAAATTATGACCTTGGTATCCAGTTGGGGTGGGTGATATTGAGAGATTCCTTTCACAAGGGTGAAAGCCAAGAGCCAGAAGCTGAGGCGTGATGGAATGCAGACAGTGAGGCGTTGACAGAAGCCACAGGGCACAAGTAATCTCACAAGCATGTTCCTGGCCTAGAGCCCAATGGAGCAAGTTTCTGAGGTGTAGCTTTGCCATCCTCTCTTATCTGCCAACCTCAAGTGGAATCAGTGCCTAAGAGGCCAATACGGCACCCACTAAGGAAGCCTGCAGGTATATCAGCTTTCACAGGCACCACACTTTACAGTGTGGGAAGGCCTGTCTCACACACTGCCTTGCCTGAGATTTTCAAACTTCACACTACAGCTATTCTGACATCGGTAATTTGGGCATAATGATCAATACTGGCCCAGGGTCTCAGAACAACCCTAAGACAATAGGTTGGTTGCTGTTGTCCCCACTTTTATGGTAAGGAAACGGGATCAGGTGAGCTAAGAAATATGCCTGAAGTCACAGGTTAAAAGAGGTAGCTCAGGCCAAGCGCAGTGGTGCATACCTGTAATCCCAGCATCTCATGAGGCTGAAGCAGGAAGGATCACAAGTTCAAGCCAACTGGGCACTGAGCAAGGACTTGTACCAAAATTTAAAATTTTTTTAAAGGAGTTGGGATGGGCTTAGTCATAAAGCACCCCTGGATTCTGTCCCCAGTACTGAAATGAAATAGGGAAATTATCCTGAATTATCTGGATGGGCACAATGTTATCACAAGGGTCTTTAGAAGTAGCAGAGGAAATCATCAGAGAGATGGCAGCAAGATAAGGGCTTGAGTGGCCCTTACTAGCTTTGAAGATGGGGGAAAGGACCCCAAGCCAAGGAATGTGGGTAGTCTAAAAGCTAGAAAAGGCAATGGAAGTGACTCTCCCTAGAGCCCCCAGAAAGGAACATACACTGTTAACACCTGCTCTCAGCTCATTTGAGACCATGGGGACTTCTGACTGCCAGAACTGTAAGATAATAAATCTGTGCTGTTTTAAGCCTTTTGTTTTGTGGAAACTAACATGGCCTCTAAAAGTACAGTGGCTCCCAGGCATTGTGCTCCTGCCTCTCATGGTTGGGTCAGTCCTGGGCAGTCTGGGTTTGCATCCCTGCTCTGCCACATACCACTAATTGATCATATAAATGTATTAACTTCTGGACACTAAAAAGTAAGGATTACTTTCCCGTGTCGTCCACACAAGGCTAGAAAAGTGTTGCAACTCCGCTGTGAGTGACGCGCAGGTGCTCGCCTAGGGTGAAAAAGCCGCAGTCACTGGGCGCAATACCGCCAGGGGGCGGCAGAGGCCTGACCCCGCCCGCCCATAGGCCCGATTGCGCCTGCGCGGAGCCGGAGGCGGCCCGGGACGGGAAGTGGGCGGGGCCGGCCCAAAGCAGCTCGCGGGACGCTGGGCCCTGGGCGCCGATCCGCGGGATGGCAGGTGAGGCTGGCGGGGACCTGAGGGTGAGAAAGCCCAAGGGTGCGATTTTGGGCCCGACAGAGCTGGAATGAGGGTCAGGTGGGCGCCCAAGGTGCACAAGGGTGAATTGGGGCTGAGGAATATGAGGGGAGGATACAGGGTCTGGGAAGACAAGGAGGCCAAGATGAGGATCGAATGGAGGGACCCAAGAGGTATATAGGAGTCAAATGGGATACAGAGTAAAGGGAGAAGCTGGGGACCTGAAGAACCCGAGGCGAGGAATCAGGGGGCTGGGGAGCCAAAGGCTTGGAACTGGGGGCCCTTTGGGCCGGCGGAGGTGTGGCCAAGTCAAGGGCCAGGTGAGGATCCAGGGCTGTGAGGCAGAATGAGGTGCAAAAAGAAGGCACGCCCCCATTTTTAAGGATCCAGCCCTTCCCCCAGCCCATCCCACCCACCAAAAACATGAAGGCCAGGCCCACTGCCCTGCCCCTACCCCACCAGCTCAGACACCTTCGTTGGACCACATTTCTGCCTGAAGGCCCCTACCTCCGGCTCCCCAAGTGTATTTAAGGTGAGTGTTTCAGTTGATGTATTGCTTGGGCTGCAGCCGCTCTAACCTGATTGTGTAAGATACAACTTCAGGCATGGAGGCTTTGAGCTCCACCGCTGCAGCTTGATGATCTCAGGCAAGCCCCTTAACCTCTCTATGCAATAGAGAGAAATGGCACCTGACTGTAGGGATTTTTGCACAGGATCTAATACATAATGAGGCCCAGTGGATGAGAATGGACTCCACCAAAGCCTTTTGCCCTACAGTCCTCTGAGTGAGATAGACAGTTAGATAGATAGGTAGATAGGTAGATATATATATGGTGTGTGTGTCCCCTCATGGCATTCCCTGAGGCAAGTTCTGTGGGCTAAGCTGTGCTCCCACTATGGGGAATAAAATGTGAGGCTGTCTGACCCTCAGGCCATCTTTAGCTCATATCTGGCTTTTATGTCCATATCCATCCTATTATCAAATTTTACTCTTTTCCTCTTGTAACTCATTGAGGTGGAAATGGCAAAGTCACCAGGCATGAGAAGGCCCAAATTGAGTCCTGCATTGCAACTTCCCACCTGTGTGACCTTAGATGGGTGCTTACTCTCCGAGAGCCTATTTTGTTGTATGCAGCATGACCTGACAGTGTGTACTTGCCAGCATAGTTATAAGAGGGTAAACAAAATGAGTCCCACTTTATTTTTTTTTTAATATTTTATTTATTTATTTTTAAGTTTTCGGTGGACACAACATCTTTGTTTGTATGTGGTGCTGAGGAGGATCGAACCTGGGCCGCACGCATGCCAGGCGAGCGCGCTACCGCTTGAGCCACATCCCCAGCCCCCACTTTAAATACTACTTTGAAAGCTCCACACAGGTTCATTTGTAGAATTCCTTTGTGATATAACCCGATACCAACCCTGTCTTTAAGACTTGTCTGCTGCCCACTGTGCTGGGAGTATTTTAGTTTCCTCTTTAAAGGTACCAGGCCTAAGGCTGCATGCATATCTCAGGCCAGGATGGCTGTTCACTCTTCTCTCTACCATCACATCACCTGCTGAGCAGAAAGGACCAGGGTGGGCTCCCTGACCATAGGGAGTTTATCTATCAAGAAAGTCAAGTTTAAAAGAAAAGTGATGGTTGCACAATAGCATGAATGTGCTTAATGCCACAAAAGTGTAATCAAAAATGGTTAAAATAGGAACTAGGAGTGTAGCTCAGCAGGAGAGCTGTACTTAAGCCCTGGATTCAATCCCCAGCACCAAAAAAAAAAAAAAAAAAAGTTATAATGATAAATGATAAATTTTACATTATGTTTATTTTATCATAATAAAATATATATGTAGGAAAAGATGTGGAAGGATTTACGTCAAACTATTCTCAGTGGTTATTTATGAATAAAGAAATAAGATTCTTCATTGTCAGAGAATAATACTAACAACACTGTCATAACAATAGTGGTGCAATTTCCTTTTCTAAGTGTCACTATTTTTTCCCTTACCTAGGTTCAGAAATTAAGCAAGACTCAACAAGTACTTTGTCTGTACCACCTAGAAAAAAAATGCATTTGTACAAATATACATTAGTTGAGCCTATGAGTCAAAACTGGCAAGAGAAAAACTTCAAATTTAAAATAAAAAAATACTTTTTATAAGTCAGAGCCATGGAAGACAACATGCTAGACCCCTGGGTGGGGAAGATGTCAGCAGAGCTTTGTAAAGTCAGAGAGATCTTGGCAGAGTGGGGGCAAACCAACACAAAGAGCAAAGAGACTGTTATTGATTTAGGGCAAGGAGGTAGGGGGCTACCTTAGGGATGTAGACACGGAAATGAAAGGAGGAGCCACAGAGAACTTAATTCCAGAGTTGGTGACCAATGAGGAGTGCACCAGGATCAGGAAGGAGTCAGAACAATTTCCTAGCATTTTAATCACAGTGACTGGGGACCAGGTTACCCAGCATGAATCTCAACCAGAGAGTTTGGGCACGTCACAGACCTTTTTGCCCACACCTGTAAAGTAGAGATAATCACAGCAAGGTTGTTAGGAGTGTATAAGGGATAACACAACACTCAGAGACACAGTGCCCCAGAGTGCTGGTGGATGTCAGTTGGGAACACCCTTCAGGCTCATCAGTGTGGCTGCCACCTGATGAGAAATGCAGAAGATTCTGATCTGGAGCCAGAGAGTTATGTCTGGCCAGACTGATTGAGGCAGATGGCACTGGGGGGGTGGGGGTTGGGAGCTCAGTGTCCCTCTCATGCCCACCAAAGGCCCTTGGTGACTTGCACAGACTCTTAACATATCCCTCTCACTGTGAGCCCTTTATTATTTGCCATTTGTGAATTGTGAGGATACCAGTGAAGTCAGGACAATCACACTCGGCCCCAAATCTCTTGGGCCTATCCCCAGTCCCACCTTCTCCCCACACTCTGTTATCCTGCTGCTGCCTGCCAGCTGGCCACCACCCTTCTCCTGAGACTGTCTCCTCCAGTGATCCTGAAGGAGCTCGGAGCCCTGGCACTGTCTCCTGCCTGTCTGGTGACTTTCAGGGCTGCCCCTAGTTCCCCTTTGAGTTAACAATTTCTCCCTCCCATCACTGTCTGTGCCTTCTATCTAGGTTGTGGGCTTCGAGGGCAGGGATATATTTATTGCACCTAACCATATGGCATCCATCAGATTTGAGATTTATTGGGAAAAGGAAGGACAAGGAAGGAAATTTCTTCTTGTCCTTTATTCCAGCTGGGCCCAGGGAAGGCAAACTGTGGCCTGGTTGTTATCCTTACCTCCAAAATCCAACAATACAGAAACAAATCTGGGTGGTCCCAGCAAGCAGGATGACTTTGGGCACTCTGTCTTTCTAGCAAAAGTAGATCATTAGTGCGGGGCCTGAGAGTAAGCCAGCCCATCCTGTGCACATACTGGCAGAGCTTTATACATGAGCATCATCTTGTCACACTCCGCTGTCCCCTTCCCCAAGCCCCACTCAGCATGCATGGTTGTTGAGGTTCATGCTAGGCCCTGTGCTCAGGACAGTGGGCACATGGGCACAAAGAGCAGGCAGGTGGCCAGGCATATGATGAACTTGGTGGAGTTGGAATCTGTAGTGCTGCAGTGCAGAGAGGAGGGGGCCTGGAGGCTAGAAAGGCACCTGCATTCCAGAATGTCTGGCAGACATCATCTGCATATGAGGTGGAACGTGGAGGGGTCTTGAATTCTGTTCTTGTCCACAGGATTTTTCCATCTGGGGCCTCCTGAATTTATGGGGTATGATCATGCTGTCTTTTCATTTTGATGCTAATCATAAATTTACATAAGCACATTTAACTTAGCTGGAGATTTCAGGGCCCCTAGATCACTAAGCATTTCAAGGGAGCCAGGCCTATAACAACACTGGCAGTTGCTTGGGGCAGCTCTGCATTATGCACATTCTCTCCCAGGAGGCCAGAGCAATTCACAGGCAGAGGAGGGGGACTTGGCCTCTTCTGCTCAAGGATGCTAAGCTTGCTGGGAAATTCCTATCATCTTGTCTTCTGGGCTTTCCTGCAGCTCCACTGAACCCAGCTGGCAGACCCCCATGGACCCTCTTAATTCCACCCTCTTCTTCACCCCTACCAGAGCTCCCAGCCTGCACTCAGTTCTCCATTTCACAAAACCTTACCTTTGTGGTTAGAATGAAAATGTCCTATTCCCATCCTGATTTTTCTTTCTTTGCTTTACATTCTTTTTCTTTTTACCTGCTTGCCTTTTGTAACCTGGACTACATTTTATTGGGAGTAACTGTGAAGATTGACAGTGAATTTAAGTCTATCCTCATAACCTTCAATAAGTACCCCTATTTCTGCATTCTTTCTATATATTCAAAACAAATTAACTTTCAATTCCTATCTCTAAAAGAAGCGAGAAGATTTATGGGGGTTTTGTTTTGTTGTGGTAGTGGGTATTTGGTTTTTGTTTGTTTGGGGGTTTATTTTATTTTTTTTCTGGTTGTGTTTTTTGTTTGTTTTCTGCAGTACTGCAGTGAAGCCAGAGCCTCAAGCATGATGGGTAAACACTGTACTACTGAGCTACATCCCCAGCCTGTTTTGTTTTTTAAAAGCAGTCTCTCACTAAGTTGCATAGGGTATCTTCCAACTAGCAATCCTCCTACCTCAGCCTCCCTATTACATATGTGTACCACTGCCTGGCTTGGTTTTATGTTATTTTAATTTACCTCGATTCACCCTTTTTCTTTTTTTTTTAATTATTTTTTAACATTTATTTTTTAGTTGTAGGTAGACACATAGACACAATACCCCCATTTTATTTCCATGTGGTACTGAGGATCAAACCTAGTGCCTCACACATGCTAGGCAAGTGCTCTACAACTAAGCCACAACCCCAGCCCCTCACTTCATCCTTTGCATCCCAGATCCTGAATTGATCAGATATTTAACCTGGTTTTAGGGCCCTCACCCACAATCCACCCATATTTTTGTGTGCCTCTCCTAGCTAGGGATTCGGAGGCCTGAGCCTATTAGATATCATTGAATAGATTTAATCACCTCCCAAAGTACCCTCATCTGTCCTGAGTTATTAACCCTCTGCTTCTCTCTTGCCCATACCTTGGACAAGCCCAGTAGCCTCTGAAGAGCAGCTCCTTCCTGCTCCTACCATGGTCCATTTCCCAAATAGCACTGGACTGACTTATCCTACTTGTTGGCTCTTCCCTTCCCCAGTTCATCTCTGTAGCCCTAGCAGTTCACCACTTCAAGCACATGGACCTGATGATATCACTTTCCTTACCTCAGATCCCTCCAGCTGCTGGGGTCCCAGGATCAGGTTAACCCCATTTACCTGCCTAGATAGCCTAAGCTTGGCATCCCTCTTTTGCCTACTCTGGCCATTGCTAGGCACACTCTGCTGGGAACATGCCTTCTTTCTCTGTCACTTCTTCAAGGTGTCCATACAGCATCAGCTGGCATCATCTCCTGAGTCCCCTTCTCTGGGCACCCATGTGTCCCCACCCACATCAGAATGCCAGTTGGGTTTGTTTGCTCCACTTGTGTTTCTGAACTGTGAGGCACAGGGCTTGATGAAATCCCTGCCACACATTGGTCACAAGTAGAGGAGACACAGCAGGACACTTGCACTCTGCATTGTAAGGCACCTGTTGTCCTGTAATTTTGCTGACTCTGACATCTCTCCCCAGAGTGAAGACTGACTGGAGACCATCTCACTCCACACCTAGCTCTAAGCACCTACCCGGGATGCTCTGGGCATGGCCTCTGGAGCCCCACAGAACAACAGCCAGATGGCCTGTGGTGCAGAGATCCTGGGCTTCCTGGACGCACTCCTCCAAGATTTCCCAGCCCCACTGAGCCCAGAGAGCCCTTTGCCATGGAAGGCCCCAGGGACAACACTCAGCCAGGAGGAGGTGGAGGCCGAGCTGGCTGAGCTGGCCATGGGCTTCCTGGGCAGCAGGTAGGCCTATGTGACCTCAGGAGACTGGTCAGGACAAGGAAGAGGGGCACAGCATGTCTGCTATATGCTGACCTTAACCCTACCTAAACCCTATGACAGCAGTGCAGGGTTTTCCCGCCTTATCCACAGGGGATACATTCCAAGACCCTCAGTAAATGCCTGAAACCACAGATAATACTGAATTCTATGATTTAATGCTGTCTTCTTTTAACTAAGCACTTATCACATACTGTGACTATAACTTACAATTTGAGATGCAACAACAAAACTAGCATAAATTTCTTTTTCCTCTTTCACAGTTCCATAGATAGAAGATTCTTTTATATATATATATATATATATATATATATATATATATATATATATATATATATATATATATACACACACACACACACATACACACACATATATATTTTAGCGATCTCAGCAGGTGATTTTTTTTTTCTTTTAAGTTAGGAACTTCTACCTTTTCACATATGGCACTTTATGGATTATCTTTGGTGTTTTAAAATTGCCAGCATCACTACTCTTTGCTTTGGGGCTATTGTTAAGTAAAATAAGGATTATTTGAACAATTGCACTGCAATACCAAGAAAGTCGATCTCATAACCAATATAGCCACCAAGTGACTAGCAGGTAGTGGGTACACTGAAAAAAAGGGATAATTTGCATTCCAGGGAGCAACAGAGCAGGATGGGAAGATTTCATCATGCTACTCAAAGTAGTACATAGTTTGAAAGTTATGAGTTCATTTATTTCTGCAATTTTTTATTTAATATTTTCAGACCTTTGCTTCCTTGCTACACATTCATCCCTGCCCACCTATGATAGCCTGTTTGCTAGGATTCCAGCACAGTAGATGACATGCTTACCCTGTGCAGTATGGTAGTGGGTGTTGCTGAGCATATGTACACCAGGGCCACACCTACCCTGCAAATCCACAGCCCCATAGCTTAGGAGGCAATTCTTCATGACCATGTTCCACAAGGAGTGAAGCATGTGCAGTCTGTTGTTGGCTGGTTTGGGGGAAGTATTTTAGAGACAGGTGGCATAAAGTGAATGAGCCCCCAGGGGTGGAGCTGAATGTAGGAGGTGAGGGAAGGGCCCCTAAGTTCTGCCTCCTCAAGAGGAGAGGTAGGAGCACAACAGCAGCACTCGGGAGCAGGGAAGTAGAGAGAGTTCTGAGGGACAACAGCCACTGGGCCTTCTATGGAGATAACAAGGAAACTTTGCTTTCTTGGGAGGCTCAGGGATGGCAGGGAGGAAGCCAGCCCAGGGGGATTGAATTCAGCATGGTGCCTGCTGCCACATGGCCTGAGCTGGTGATAAGGTAGGACCCCGGGGCTCACAGGGTCTTCAAGCTGGGGCACAGGTGCAGGAGAGGGCCAAACCACAGCAGCAGGGCCTAGAAGGGACTCTGGTGTGAGCCTATGATTCCCAAGTGAGAGTTAATAGAGTACAGAGGAGGGACTAGTGGAGCAGGGGGAATCTAGATAGAGGGGACTGGTTTTGCTTACCACAGTGAGGTGGACAGTGGCAGCAAGCGGCCTGGCCAGGGAATGGCTGAGTTGGGGTGCAGAATCTTGGGTCAGAGGGTTTCAGATATGAGGAGAAAGGATCAGGACTTGTTTGAGGTGGATGTTAATGGCTAGTGATGGGGTAAGGAACCAAAGGCCCCTCAGGTCTGGTGGCACACAGTTCCCTGGGGGCCTCTTAGAAACCACCCCCCCAACCATATATTCACCTTAATATACCTTAAAGCATATCATAAAATGTAGTATTGTAAAATCATATATTTTCCAACCACCTTCATGAGTTTAAGTTATTCTTTGTTCTTCTCTAGTATTTTCTCATATACAGACATGAATGTTCTTAGGTGTAGTCATTACACACAAACATGCTTACATATGGTTACTCATACCTCATAGACCTCCTTTGTGCTCTGTTTCCCATCTCCACAGCCAAAGTTTAGTCCCTTGGGCATGAAGGGCTTCCAATATATTAGTCAACAGACTGTTTTTCAGATTGTAAATGACATCCTTTCTGAGACCATCCAGAAGTCAGATCCCTGAGCACTTGGGTGTGCTAATTTTATGTCCTGTCTTCCCTTATTAGTAGCAATTTCATTGTCACATATTTGGGGCCCCAAGCAATACATACCTTATACTTTAGTTATTTAGAAACACATCTCTACTGCTGGACTGGAAACTACTTGTAACCACCCAAAGTGGTGGGACTAGGGTTTCTTGGTATCTGGGTCCATTCTCTGAAGCATCTTCCAACCTAGATTAGGAATCCCACCCCGCAGGGACCAGAATTAGGGTTGACTTTCATGTTGTAACAGACTCAGGACTGAGGGCCTCCAGGGCATATGGGTGGGACCGTTGGATGAGGTGGGAGGGGTGTCCGGGAAGGGGATGCTGGTGGCCAGTGGCCAGGCATTGTCTGGGTCCCCATAGCCGGAAGCTGCCTTCCTGCCCCCAGCAGCGACAGCAATGGGCAGGCAGGAAGCTGAAGCATGACCTCACCAGGACCAAGGAGAACCCGCGCCCTCCTGCCTGCCTTGAAAAGGGAAAATCCAGAAGTTGGCAGGAAATCCCCAAATGGTGGAGGAATTCATTTCTCTATCT
Organism: Marmota monax; assembly: GCF_021218885.2. NCBI lineage: Eukaryota > Metazoa > Chordata > Mammalia > Rodentia > Sciuridae > Marmota > Marmota monax. The sequence continues at coordinate 2,433,093 of NW_026694573.1, read as the reverse complement.
TAACTGGTTTGTTTGTTTGTTTTCCTTGTCTTTTTTTTAAAAAAAACATGTTAGGGATCAAAACCAGGCTTCATACATGCTAGGCAAGTGCTCTATCACTGAACTATCCCCCTAACCAAGCTGAATGTTTATCAAAGGTAGTTCCAGAGGCTTTGCCCTGATTCATGCTCTCATTTTTTTTTTCTTAAATCAAGAATTCATCCCACTAGATTACAGAGACCAGCAGTAAATGCACCCAGCCCCCACAGGATGTGATCAGTCAGGGTATTAGAAGGTCCTTGTTCTCTGGCTAAAGCTGGAGTGGCAGCCAGGCACGGTAGTGTGTGTCTGTAATCCCAGCTACTTTGGAGATAAATAATTGCAAGCTTGAGGCTAGCCTCAGCTACTTAAAAATTTAAAAATTTCTAAAAGGCTGAGAAAGTAGTTCAATGGAAGAGTGCCCCTGAATTTACTCCCTAGTACCACTAAAAAATAAAATTAAAAGAGCTAAATATGTAACCCAGTGGTAAAGCACTTGCCTAGCATGTCTAAGGCCCTGGGTTCATTCCCTGGTTAACCCCCACTCCCACCAAATAAAAGGAAAGAGAGCTGGAGTGTTAGCCCAGCAAGCAATCACCCACTGTCCCAGTCATGCCCCCCCAGGAGGAGTGACTTCTGCCTAGAAAGCCAGGGCTTCAATAGACATGGAGTTTGAACAGGGTCCCCAAGATGCAGAGCCCACATAGAGAAGTGTGGCAGGTATGGAAAGGTGCACTAATGCAGAATTTCAGGCTGTCTTCCCCACTGCCCTCTTCCTTGACCATAGCTGGCTTCAGTCTCCCTCCCCAAAACTCCTCCCTTGGTTTGCCATTCGTCCCCCTTATGTACTGCCTCCTATTAAAGCCCCTGGCTTGAGGTTGACATTTCCTCCCCTCCACTTGCCTTCATCCTGCCGTGACTTCCCTTTCCATCCCACCTACACCTACTTGACTCCGGCTCTGTTCTGTGACCTTCAAAGCAGTCAACCCAAGACTTGCTTCTCAGAATTATTCCTCCATGGTCCCAGGAGGAGACACCTCTGTGATCATCCCCATTTGTCTGTGTCCTACCCCATCCGTCCAGGGACCCTGTGAGCTATGCATAGCCACTGCTTCCACCAGACTCATCTTTCAAATGCAGCACCCAGGTCCCACACTCCCTCAATCAGCTTCCTGAGCTGCTTGGTAAAAAAAAAGCACCACAGAATGCAGCCTAAACAATGGAGATTTATTGTCTTAACAATTCTGGAGGCTAGGAGTCTGAGATGAAGGTAACAGCAGGGCTGGTTCCTTCTGGTAATTTGTGAAGAATCCCTAGAATTCCTTAACTTATAGTTTTATTATCCATATCTCTGGTTCATGTTCACACAGCTTTATTCATGTGTGCATATCTATGCCCAAAGTTTCTCTTTTTTATAGACATCAACTATATTGAAGTAAGAGCCCCTTCTAATCCTATATGACCTCATGTTAACTAATTCCATTTGCAAATAAGGTCCTATTTTCAAATAAAGTCCCATTCTGAGTTACTGGGGGTTAGGATTTCAACAAATGAATGGAGAAGGGGACCAAATTCAACTCATAACATGCCCTAACCCCTGGTGTCCTCAGCTGGTTTCGGTTACTCCCTCTCCCCTCCTGTGGTATGTAGACCAGGAGCCATCATCTGCTCGAATGTCAGGAAGTTTTCCCCACCATCAAGGCCACACATCTCAGCGACACCTTTTCCTCACCAGCCTCAGCACTGCATTCGGTTCACACAGGTTCCAGTAGATGATCTGCTTGTTGTGTGAACATCCCTTCCCAACTCCCCAAGGACACAGGTCCCTATGCTTATTGTGACCCCACAGCAGGGTGCAAACTGTCATCTCTACCTCTGGAAGCTCTGGGTTGGGGAATGCAAGTTCATGGGCTTCTGTTGGTGAGCTGCCCTAGCTTTACCTTTTATTTCTTGTCCCAAGGAATGCTCCACCATCACTTGCTGCAGCTCTGACCCATGAGGCAATTTCCCATCTGCTAAAGACAGACCTTTCCGAATTTAAGAAAGTGCCCAGCCAGGAGGAAGAAGATGAGGAGGAGGAAGAAGAGAAGGTTCCGATGACCTGTGAGTTCTCTTTCCTCTCAGGTGACCCCAGAGCTGCTTAGCAGGTGACAGAATTTAGGTTGATATTGTGAGAAACATATTGATCAGAGCTGCAAAAGAGTTGGCACTGGGTCACTCATCCATGATAAGGTGGCAGGATCCAGGTGCAGACAAAATGTAACACTGCAGCACAAACCCAGCAAGGGGAGTATGGCCATCAGGGTCCTGCTCAAAGTCAGCCAAGACAAAGTATTCAGTGGACACCAGGCCCCCTTCTGTGTCCCATCTCCCTTAAGTTTCAGGAAAGCCCTTGGAAATAAATGATGCTTGTCACATTTTACACTTGAGAAATTCAAAGTGCCAAAGTCAGGTGGCCAACTTCAAATGCATTTGTCCCTCCCTCTCTCAGCAACATGAAGTCAGGGTCAGCAGGGTGTTGCATGAGCAAACCAAGCAACATTGCTCTGTTGGAGGCATCATGGTCCAGATGGTAGCAAGGCGGAGCATGGGCCCCTTGCCTCAAGATGGAAATACCTTTTCCTGCCTGTCCCTGAGCTTTCTGAGGAGGTGGTGATGGAGGCTTCTCTATCAGCCTGCCCTTAAGACAGCCATCAGTGGATCCAGGCTACAGACAGCATGGTACAGCCAGAGGAATCCAGAAATTGGGACTTTTGAGAGCCGTTTGATAAATAATCTACTAAAAATAGAGAGCTCTTATTCTGACTTTCTTCTTCCTAGTAATTACTTTTTATTGTATTTCATCAGTGTTGGTTCATGTTGGACCAGAGAAGTAGAGAGAGGAAGGATGGCAGGCTGCTGGGGAGGTGCCACCTGGGGCCTCTGTGGTCCATTTACGAGGTAGAATTTCCTCTCTGTACAGGCAATGGAAAGCAGATTTTCCCTTCCTTTGCCATTTCCTTTCTGTGTTATTTTAAACTCAACATTAGTGCGTACATGGTAGGAAAAGGAAGGAACAATGTGGAGGGAAAGAGAAAAAAAAATACATGAAGTCTCTAGCATCAGTGATTGCCAGGCTATTTCTCTCCTCCTCTTTCTAGTCCTCTTTTCCTTGGCTCTTTGCCCACCTTCCATCAGAGCACAGAGCACAGCCTTGTGTTCCTGCCTGGGAGACAGCTGTCCTCAGTGACAGGCAGCCATTGTTCTCTGCAAAGCCAGCAGGCTTCCTGCTGGTAGCAGCTGCCACTGCACAGCTCCACAGAGGGAGCACCCCCACCCCCCACCCCCTGCTGGTTTCTCTGCCCTTTCAGGCAGAATACAGTGTCACCTGCTGGTGGCTAGGAGAACTGCTATAGCTAGCAAGGCGGAGCCTTATACCTGGCATCTGGAAATGAGGGACCCTAACCAGAAGGAAATAGCAACCTGCCTCTGCCTTCCCTGTCTGTCCCAGAGCAACTTCATGGGGCCTGGGCTAGAGGCTTTTATCACTCATGGCAGCAGAACATCAAAAAGTCTGTCATCTCTCAGCCATTCTTGCAAAATTACATCAGGGCAGGCATTGTGAGAATCACCACTGAAGGGCAAAGATGTGACTAAAGCAACCAACTCTCCCCAGTGATTGTTCTTAAAACAAAACTGGAGCAATTTCTGAAGGCACTCACCCTTGACCAGAGGAGTAGGCCAAGGCATCAGGAGCCTGCAGGCTGGGCATCACTGTTGTGGCTTTTTGCCCTCTTCTGTTAGTGCCTTTTTCTTGAGCAAGATTCAAACAACACATGTGGGTGGAAATAGCTGCATTATGCCTAATGCAAGAAAGAAACAGGCAGCTTAGGCCTGGGTTCCTCCTGTGTGCTTTAGGCCTGATGAGCGCCAGCAGTTTCCAAGAGTGAGAAGGAACCTGTAGCAGTTTAAGTGGTTTTCTGACTACAATCTTCTACAGAGGAGAAAGAGGAAGGAAGGCAAGGGAGGTGGCACCATGAGGACTGGCTGAAGGAGGAAGTCTCCCTTGGTCAGCAGGAGAGCTGCTAGGCCAAATGCACTTAGAGCTACTGTCCTTATAGGCCTTCCCATGATGGTTCTCTGGCTCATGACCCTCAACCTGGCCCTGCTAGTCCCACAGTTCTTGTCAAATGTTTGATTGGAATTCTGTCCTGGGTGTGGTGGTAGCAGCCCACTAGAGCCCACTACACATATACACATCCCTGCCTTGTTATATGATTCCCCTCAAACTTATCCTTCTGTGGCTCTCTGTGCTTGCAGGTCTGCCAGCTCATGGTTCCTTCTCTGGCTGGGAGAGTTTTGTTTTGTTTTTGTTTTTGTTTCTTCCCCAATTCCTCAAGTCGTTTGAGTGTGGCCTGTTTTCAGTTACTTGACCTTGAACTCTCCTCTTAGGTAACCAGCTCTGACTCATCTTTATTTACCATATTCACCTGGACTGGCAGGAGTCCTAGGAGGGGTTTGTACACTAAAACTGAAGTGAGTCCCTGAAGGCATTGACCCCAAAGTCTCCTTTGGACCTGGGCCTTATTGATCTTTTCTTTAGAAGCTAGACTTAAGTATGTTTTTTTTTCCTTTTTTCCTTTTAAAATGAGTATTATAAGTTGTATTATTTATTGCTACTTAATAGATTACCCCCAAATTTAGTGGCTCAAAACAACAGGTACTTATCTTCCCATAGTTTCCATGGGCCTGGAATTTGGGAGAAGCTTAGGAAGGTGATTTTGCCCAGGTTCTCATGAGGTTGTGGTCATACAGTGCCACTGCACAGGGGAATCCACTTCCAAAACGATTCAGTCACAGAGAAGAAAACATGCATGCAAGCTGGAAGCCATAGTACCTCTTAGAAACCACACATGATCTCTTCCATATTAATCCATTTATCAGAAACAAATCACCAACTTCAAAGAGTTGATGAATGTATTTTAAAGTCATCACATGAAGCAAACACTTTAACAGAAAATTGAGAAAATATTAAAACAAGTGTAAAATAAGGAGGGGAAAAAAATCACCCATAGAACCTGCCCCAGTAGGCACCTACTCTGTGACATCTTGGTTGTGTGCCATTTCCGCCCTTTTTTTCTGGGTCCAGGTGTTTTTTCATGTATTCATGATTAAATGATACAAATTGTGATTTTTAAGAATCTACACAATGGGATCATACAATGTATAGCTTTGGGGGATTGGCTTATTTCACTGGAGATCAACCCAGATTGTTCCATATGTTGGTAGTTCATTCTGATATATTGGTAGTTCTTTTACTGAGTAGTATCCCAAGGTATGGATGAACCACAGTTTGCTTAACCATTTACATGTTTTTTGGTTTGGGTTTTTTATTTTGGTTTTTTGGGGTTTTGGTTTGGTTTTGGTACTGGGTAGGATATTAAACCAAGGGTTGCCTAACCACTAAGACATATCCCCAGCCTTTTATTTTTTATTTTGAGACAGAGTCTTGCTAAGTTGCTAAGGGCCTCATTAGTTGCTAAGGCCAGGCTCAAACTTGCAATCCTCCTGCCTCAGCCTCCCAAGTCACTGGGATTACAGGCTTGTGCCACCACACTCAGCAACATTTACATGTTGAACAACTAGGCTAATTCCAGATTTGGGCTATTATAATTAAAGTCACTGTGAACATTTGTGTATAAGTTTTTGTGTGAACAATCTTTATTTTTCTGGAGTAAGTGCTCAGGAATACAATTGCTGGGTCATATGATAGTATATGCTTTAGTCATGAAAATCATTTTTAATAAATAGCAACTTAATTCTTCATCAAAAGAATAAGCCAATGCCTGGTTGTGGTGGAATGTGCCTGTAATCCCAGCTATTCAGGAGGGTAAAGCAGAAGGATTATGAGTTCAGAACCAGCTTGAGCAACTTAATGAGATCCTGTCTCAAAAACAAAACAAAAAGAGAAAATAGACCAGAATTTACTTGATCATTCATCTGTCAGTAGATATATATTGTTTCTAATTAATGGACAATTATAAAATGATTTTGTACTTTGTCCTTAAATTATTTTTGCATGTCCCATATTTACTTATGGCAGGTTCCAATGAGTGGAGTTACCCCATCATGGGATCAGAGACTTTTTGTTACTTATTGGACATTTCTGATTGCTGACAACACACTGTCATGCATAGGTTATTAGATTGGTGTTCTCAGCATGTCCTGGTAGGTGATTGGCTTGTGGGGTCCATGAAGACTAGTGGTGGGTACTATCTGGAATACCAAGGGAAATGACAAGAAAGGGGAATAGAGAGCCAGTAAAGCCTCAGTAGGCATGGTTTGGCTTCCCTAACAATTCCTTCATCGTGCCCATCAGTGCTAGATGCCAAAGGCCTGGCACGGAGTTTCTTTAACCAGCTCTGGGAAGTATGTGGCCAGTGGCAGAAGCAAGTGCCGTTGACTGCCTGGACCCCACAGCGGCAGTGGCTGGTCTCCATCCATGCCATCCGGAACACTCGCCGCAAGATGGAGGACCGGCATGTGTTCCTTCCCACATTCAACCAGCTCTTCGGTTTCTCTGTAAGTGTTCCACCTGCAGGGTCCAGGGGCAGGTGGTCCTACACCAGCATAGAAAAACTAGAGCAGAGGTGGGGACCTTGGGTACTAAGAAGAGATGCCAGTTAAGCCAGGAAGAACATCTCTTGGCTGTAATCTCAAGACTGAAGTGCTGGGCAGCTCTAAAGGCACTTCCTAGGGAGAATCTAGAAGCCCTAATTAATAGTTCCAGCAACTTTGGGCCAAGTTGCCAGGTACCCTGCTTTCCCAGGGAAGAACCAAAAAAGGCAACAGTTGGCCTATATCTATTGTAAGAGTAGGCCCCGGTGCCACATTTACCCCAGCACTAAGAACACCCTGGTACATCTTAGCAGCCCAGTACAGATGGTGAAACTAAGGCTTCAAAGGCTTCCCTCTTCCAAATCTCCCAATTCATAAGTGCATGAGACAGGTTTATCCTTCTGATGGTAAAGATCATGTTGATTCTTCCAGATACTGCCTGTCTCAGTCTGTTCTATTTCAACAATACAATACTCAAGACTGGGTAATTTATAAATAAAGGAAATTTATTTCTTATAGTTCTGCAGACTGGGAGGTACAAGGTCAAGGGCTGCATTTGATGAAGGCCTTCTGCAGAGTCCTGGGGCAGCACAGGGAAACACATGGTGAGATAGAACAAGTTTGCCAAAAAGGACTTGCTTTATAACAAAGCCACTCCCTTGAAAACCATTTATCCATTAATCCCTGAATGGATTAATTCCAATTACCTACCAAAGGTCCTATCTCCAAATACCATAAGACTTTGGGAGTGGGGATGTAGCTCAATGGTAGAGTGCTTAACATGTGCAAGGCCCTGAGTTCAATCCCTAGTACCATAAAATAAACAAGATTTGGGGGATTATATTTCCAACACATGAATTCTGGGGGTGGGGGGAGTAGCAAACATTGAAACCTTAGCGCTACTAGTCACTGCCTGGGCTGCATTCTCCCCAGATGAGAGCAGCTGGCCAGGGGCCCCAGCCAGGCGCAAAGCCAGCAAGTCTGTGACTCCTACTGCATTCACCACCAGGACCCCGTAGACCGCGCCTACTTCGCTGTGTTTGATGGTCATGGAGGTGTGGATGCCGCAAGGTATGCTGCTGTTCATGTGCATGCTAATGCTGCCCACCAGCCAGAGCTGCCCACAGACCCTGCAGGAGCCCTCAAAGAAGCTTTCCGGCGCACAGATGAAATGTTTCTCTGGAAAGCCAAGCGAGAGGTAGGAACCAGCAACTGGATCTCAATTGTGGTTTGGGGGATAGTAACATCAAAGAGTCCTGCCTCTTCAGAGGGAAAGAAACCAAAGTGATTGATGGTGCAGGAAGATCCTCACTGAATGCTGCTGGCAGTCATGTCATTTCATTCTTATAGGACAGGGCATCATTGCTCATTTGAGTGGAAGCAGCACAAAGCTTGCCCCTTGTATTAGGCTATTTTTCATTATTCTAACAAAATAACCTGGGGCTATATAACTTTATGAAGATAAGAGATATATTTTGACTTATGATTCTGGAAGTACAAGGTCAAGAAGCTTCATTTGTTAATAGTCTTGCTGGCAAATTCCCTCAGAGCATCAGATGTCAAGAGACAGGATGTCAAGGCTGTATCTTCCAGCCTTCCTCCCTTTCCTTGTCACCAGGATTCAACCATTGTGACCCCACCACCGATGACCTTATCTAATCCATTGCCTCCCAAAGGCCCCACCTATAAACACTATAGTTAAGTTTCTGCCCCCTTAATACCTGAGAAGGGAATTAAATTTTGAACACCTGAAGCTTTGGGAAACACTAGAGCAATCTCCAAGCCATACTACCCCTGACTCAGCTTGCTCAGCCCTCAACAATGTAAGCCTGCAGTGGTCTATAGACCATGGGAGGAAAGGCAGACTATTTTCAAATGTACTCAGGGTTTTGTTTTAATCAAACATGGTAAGGCAACAAGTGACTTGGCAGAAGAGTTTATTACTTCCAGCTTCCAAAAGGAGGAGGCATACCATGTCATAAGGACCACCCAGGGAAGCACCAGGGTGGGTCAGGAAGCATAGGGAGTGAGGCCAATGTGGCCTCCAAGGAAGACACCAATGAGGCCAGGCAGGCAAGTTCCAGCAAGCTCAGAATTGGATGGTTTGAATAACCTCAGTCAGTTTTATACATAGGTTGGCCCCCAGCCTTCCAGTATCAGGCTTTGAAGCCATCCAGGGCAGGGTGAACTTTGCTTGGTAGGTAAGGAAGGAGGTTTAGGGGAACATGAACTCAATATCAGCTGGCTTAGCCATGAAAGGTGCACTTACAGGCCAGGTGTATGCTGTCTCTAGGAGTTAGCTAGCTGTGAGGACAGTCTCTCTAGGATCAAAAAGGCTCTAAGATATCAGCCCATCATAAAATACAGAAAATGTAAAACAATAAACATCCCACCTCCCCTTGCTCTTCTGGGCAAGGTCTCAATAGGCTGCTGATGTCTACCTAGAGCACACTTTGCTCTCAAGAGTTTTATCCATGTGTGTGAATGAGGCCGTTGGTTCTGAAAGAAGAAACAGTGCAGTATCCCCACTGGCCCTAACTTCACTGTGCTCTCCCAACCCTGTGAGGGCCATTCTACTATTGGGCCTATTTTAGACAATGGGAAACTAAGATTCAGATTGCTTAAAAGTCCTGCCTCAGTGAGGAGCCACCCTGTCATCACACTCTGACCACATACCTTAGTGGAATTCAGTGGAGCTGAGCTGGATTTTGCATCTTAACAAATAACTGTAGAGCACCTAAAATCATAAGGGGGAGCCTAATGGGAAACTGATAAGTCTTTTCTCCTGGCCACTCTACCTTCAGTAGGTAAAACAGGCCTCTGAGCTTAGTACTGTTTCTCAGCGTACAGAACAGAGTCTCTGAAACAGGTGTTTATTTTATTTTTCTTTTTTGCTTTTTGGCAGTGCTCAGAGGGAACCCAGGGCCTCACACGTACTATACCTCCAGCCTCCATTATTTTCTTTAAACGGCTTTATTGAAATATAACTGACAATAATAAATCACATATATTTAAAATATGCAATTGGATAAACTTTGGCATATATGTATACCCATAAAATCCCCACCTCAGTAATGGACATATTCATCACATCCCAAAATTTTTCTTGCCCTATGTCATCCCTGTCCTCTTTCTGCCCTCTGTGCCCACTCATCAGACTTGCTCTTCTGTATCCTGCCGCTACAGACAAGCTTGGTGTTCCAGAGTTTGTTATCAGTGGGGTTCCATAAGGTGTGTTCTCCTTCCATGTGGTGTAATCATTACACAATTCAATTCATCTTTGCTACTGTGGGTTCTGTAGTCCTCTTTTTCACCGGGTGCTGTTCCAGCAGCGGTTCTGTCTCATTCAGCATGTGCTTGCCATGCAGGCTCCAGGTCATACCTCACCCAATTGGGTCCCCTCTCTTGCAGCGGCTACAGAGTGGCACCACAGGCGTGTGTGCACTTATCACAGGAACGACTTTGCACGTCGCATGGCTCGGGGACTCCCAGGTCATCCTGGTGCAACAGGGACAAGTAGTGAAGCTGATGGAACCACACAAACCTGAGCGACAGGTAAAGGGTTCCCTCTGTCTAAGCCCAGGACATTTCCAAACACCCATCATGCTTGTGTCTGTGTAGGGGACTCAAGTTCCCTGTGTAGGGAACCTCAAAGGGAAACAGAATTCCAGAAGAACAGCAAGGTATTGTTGGGGCAGATAATAAAGTATAAAGGGCCCTAGAAACTACTGGTTCTCCTGCAGAGGGAGGACTCTCCTGCCTCACTTGAGTGGCCAGGAAGCCCCAAGTTCTGTAGGTCACAGTGACATGGAGCCCAGAGGTCCTGGCAAGAGCTGGGCCCTCTCCCTCAACAACAAGTGGGATCAACTTATCCTATTATAGAGTCCTATAAAGCACATGAACAAGGAATGGATGACCATGGGCTAGGGGCAAAGAGGTGACACTGTACTGGGACTGGGAGGAACAGGCATAGGACTGTATTAGTTACAGGCTACACTGGGATCCTGGGATTCTGAGATCACTCACCTATTTGAACCTCAAGGTCATTACCTGGACATTAGGATCATGCTCCTGCTCAGACCATATTTTTTTTTAAATATATTTTTTTAGTTTGTCAGTGGACTTTCATTTTATTTATTTATATGTGGTGGTGAGAATCGAACTCAGTGCCTCACACATATGAGGCCAGCACTCTACCACTGAGCCACCACCCCGGCCCCAGACCATATTTCACAAATGTCTGTCTGTTCCCAAAAGTCAAAGTGGAAATGTTGGATATCAAGGAATGCCTGTATGTCCCACTCCAAACCCTGTTTTTTCCACACACTGCTCTGCACTGGCTTTTTTCACTTAGCATATACTTGGTGAGCCATCTTACATCAGCATGTAAAGCACTCCGTCCTTTCATAGAGACCTATGGCATTTCATTCATCATTTAGTCCCTTTAGGATAGGTATTAAGATCTTGAATCTTCCAGTGCTAAAAACATTGCAGCAATGAGTAGCTTTGTACTTCATATTGTTGAGTGTGTATATAGTTTTTTTAATATGTTTTTAATTGTTGATGAATCTTTATTTTATTTCTTTATATGTGGTGCTGAGAATCGAACCCAGTGCCTCACGCATGCTAGGCAAGTGCTCTACCACTGAGCCACAACCCCAGCCCCTGTAAATTTTTAAAACAGATTTCTTCAAGTAGAATTGCTCTGTCAGAATAGAAGAATCTACAGTCTTAATAGATTTTGCCCAACTGCCCTCCTTGGGCTAAGCCAGCGGGTGGGTGCTTAAGCAAATCATTTGAGAAGCTCCATTACCCACTAGTCCCTCCAACCTGTGGGATTCCACCCATCTGAGAGGTCAGAAAGATATCTAAGGGCAGTTGTTTAGTTTGCTTTTTCATCTTACAGAGCAAGTTTAAACTTTTTTCAAAAGTTCAAGGTCATTTTCATTGCCTTTCCTTTGTGTGCTCTGTTCCCGTCCTTTGCCTATTTGTTACAGTTTGTAGGCACCTTAGACATGTTGCAGAGTTTGGCTCTTGACTGGTGATTTGCAAAGTTTTCCTGCATTTGTCGTTTCTCCCTTGTCTCTGTTTACAGGCTTTTTCCATGTAAGAGTTTTGGGTTTCCTGCAGTGGGATTGAACAGTCTTTTCTTTTTATGGCTTCTAGATTAGGAAAATAGGAAAGACTATCAGGTATTGATAACCACCAAGGCTCTGACATGGGCCACACATGTACTCTCCCCATTGTACAGAGAGAACTGAGGCTTAGATAGGCTTAGTCATTTTTCTAGAGCGTATAGCCAAAGTGGTAGATAATCTCTGCCACTCTGCTGCCACCACAACCATGGGAGTTGTTACCTGCTCCCTGATGGGCCCTTCTCCCCGATGGGCCCTTCTCCCCAAGACAGGTGAAATGTAACCAGGTTTGGATTAGGTGCAAACCTCTGCTTAGAGCACTTGGGCACATCTCTGCAGGCCCAATGTCCAGCACTTCCTCTGAAGCCCAGTGGGGACCTTTTCCAAATAGTGCCCTACTCCCATTCCTCTCTACCATGCACCTGGTGAGCCATCTTACATCAGCATGTGAAGCATCATTTAGTCCCTACATTGTGGTGCCATGACAGAGCACAGAAAGATGTCCTTGCTTGGTCCTGAGGATTGCGTGGGGACCCATTTTGCTGCCTTAACCGTAACTGTCTAAACAGAGCCTCTTCTGCCACTGGAGTCAGTTCATGCCAGCAGACATTTGTCACCTACTCTGTTCAAGGTACCTTGCTGAGGCGGCAAGATGAAAACACAGAACCCATGACCTGTCTCCCAGTAACTCCCTGTCTAATGAAAAATCAAGGAATTACTGGTGAGGGTACAGGACATGGACAGAGTGCTGGAGAAGACAAGGCAGAGAGGAACGGGAGTGGACCGTGGGGCCACATCTTGAAGGCAGGCCACCTCAGCAGGCCAATGACAATGTCCAGGAAATGAGAGAGAAATTAAGCAAGAACCAGGCTCAAAGAACACTGACCTGGAGGGCTGCCCTGGGCCAAGAAGAATTCTGTAATAAATCACTAGAAGCTTCTAAAATGTTCAGACCACCAAAGGGCTAGGTCATAAAAAACTAAAGCCAGGAGAGTTATAAGAATCATCTGCAGTCACAGGTCATGGCAGACAAGCTGCAGCAAGGATCTACTTTAGGAGAGACAGAAGGAAAAGCTCAGGTTTAAGGATGGAGACATGAGAGGGCATAAGCATCCAAGAAAATAATGATGCTGTGGGCAGCTATCACTAGGGCCTTGTAAACCCTGGAGAACATGGCTATTAATGGAACTGCTGGGCCAACAGCATGGGGTTTGAGCTGGGAGATCAGAAAGATGAGGAAGATGAGGCAGAAGGAACAAAGGAGAGCTGAGAGGGTAGGTATCCAAGGAGATAGGAGACACTGTGGTCCTGGACCAAGCCAAGCTGGTCCAGCCTGTGGCTGTGGTGAGGCTGCTGTGGCTAGTACAAATGGAAGTGGAAGACATGGAAGGGGAAGGGGATCTGGACACAAGACCAGGGTTACAGGACCAAGTGGGATGAGGCAGGTCTGCTTCAGTTACAGTGCTCTAGGTCCCAAAGCCTAGGAAGCCTGCATGGACAGAGTGTGTCTGTTGGCCCAGGGAACCCTGTTAGTTTCCAAACTGCATGGCTGTCAGGATGGGGAGTCACAGGCCCAGAAGAGCAGCATGGCCCAAGGGCCCTCCCAGACTCCAACTCAGCCCTGTCCCCACAGCCACCTCAGGGGTCTGAGGCTTCAGGAAGGAGGGTCCTACTATTTGGAAGGCCTAGGCTCCCTGCTTTTCAGACTCCTTGGGAAAATCCTGCTCCCAAGAGGGACTATAGTAGGTAAGCCCAGGTCCTTTGGCACCACCCAACCCAAGGTTGAAGGTGGATGAATGTGGGCTGTGTACCTCCACATATGGGGAACCCCTGGGAGAATCTCATAGTTCTCCTTTGGTAACCCCCACTTACTGTCCCCACCTCCTGGCATTAAGGATTTGGGGAGAGCTGAACCATGTAGGAGCTAAAAGCAGAGAAAGGCTAACAATTCTCAACATATCTTCCCATGGGCATAGGCTAAGGGTGGGCTCACCACCCCTGTTAGGGGAAAGCCTGAGGGGATAAGAGGTCTGCTCCCATCTGCAGCTCCTAGCTGGTCTTCAGGTTCCTTGTGGGTGCATGTGTGAACATGTATGCGTGAACACCTGTGAATTTGCATGTATAGTATGTCTGTCCATATGCTTCTTTTACCCCTTCTCCCCAACCCTCAGCTCCATTCTTCTTTTCCTCCTTCTGGCCTTCATGACTTTCTCTGGCCCTGCTTAGACCCAAGGGCAACTTTGGGAGCCTTTGAGGTCCCTTAGTCCTGCCTCCTTCACAATTTTAAGAATTCCACGCTAGGCTGGACTAGGTGACTGCTTCTAGTGACCAAGAGTCTCAGCCCACCAGGCACCCATCCATTCACTGTACAAGGCCATAGCAGCTCACTCTGTTGGGTCAGAGTGCCTACAAAGTGAGTTCCTATCATTCCTACTGTGATATCCTTTATGGGGGAACTGTACACAAAAGCCCAGTCTTCAGTGCTCTCAACCACATGAAAGACACTGTCCTCCAGCCTCCTGTAATGTGTCTGCATCAGGACAGTGTCCCAGCCTGTCCAGCTAGTGCTGTGCCCCAGAGACTATGTGGGCATGTTGCAAAGTCGGGCAGCTTACCCAACAATTAAATTAGGGATAAAGGACATCCTCCCTCCTACAGTAGACATGTGAGATACCTTGCTCCCAGTAAGGCACATGGGATGCACTCAACTATTGTCACCAGCCTTCAGGCAACAGATCCACATCTGGAAAACCTCTCTTCTTTGGGGGAACTAATAGGACCAAAGAAAGTTTTTGAGAGACTTGTGGAAAGAAGTTGGACTGGAGCATCATGGTCCTCTGGTGAGCAGAGAGAGTACCTAGAAATGAGCTTAGGTGGAGGGAAAAGGACAAGAACAAAGCAGGCGCAGGACTGCCAGCCAGGGCCTGGCTTAGGTTTCATGGGCCCTCCCTGTGGCTGCACATATGTATCACATGCTTCATCTTGTCCCAGCAACTTTCAAAGTAAGGACAGTAGGCCTAAGTTGAAAGATCTATCATTTAAATCTGGGACTCGTGTCTTTCTGATGCTTTAAGCACTTCCCTGGTCCCAAAACACTGCTCAGGGACAGAGTAATGGCTTATTGGCCTCAGGTGATCCAGTTATGTTTACACCATTCCTTATACTTAGTCATTCCTGCAATTGAAGGACTTGCATGTTATTTATAGTTCTCACTTTTTAATGATGTCAAATTTGCATGCATATATGAACCTCCTGACTTGGTTTAAGTGATAGGTCTTTGAACACGTCTTAGAAACCAGCTCAGTCTCTCTGCTTAGGCATTGGCATTGGAGGGGCCCTGTCCCAAGGACTCACTGAGGCCTTGAAACTCTTGATTGTCTCCCTATAGGATGAGAAGGCACGCATTGAAGCACTGGGCGGCTTCGTGTCTTTCATGGACTGCTGGAGAGTCAATGGGACCCTGGCCGTCTCTAGAGCCATAGGTAAGGGTGATACAGAAGTGGGCACAGGCAGAGGGAGGTTGCTGGATGCCCAGACCTGAAACTATGGCCAAGGGCTTACCCAGTGGTTTAGGATAGAGTGGCATTAAGGATTTGGGGAGGGCTGAACCATGTAGGAGCTAAAAGCAGAGAAAGGCTAACAATTCTCAACTAATCTTTCCATGGGCATAAGCTAATGGTGGGCTGGCTCACCACCCCTCTTAGGGGAAAGCCTGAGGATGCCAAAAAGGGTTTGCAAGGATTCTCCTTGACTTATGGTAGAATTAACTGCCAATAAATCCCTAGTAAGTTGACAATATTTTAAGTCAAAAATGTGTTTAATGCAGCTAACTTAGCAAGCATCCTAGCTTAGCAATACAATCTACTGTTGGATTTCAGTTGTTTTCTGTCGATTATGGGGCTGACTGGAAGCTGCAGTTCTCTGCTGCCAGCAGTACCAAAAGAATCAGACTACAGATCACTAACCCACAAAAGGAGCAAAATTCAAACTGCGAGGGCTGGGGTTGTGATTCAGCGGTAGAGTGCTTGCTCATCTAGCATGTGCGAGGTGCTGGGTTCAATCCTCTGTACCACATAAAAATAAATAAATGAGATAAAGGTATTGTGTTCAACTACAACTAAAAAATATATATTTAAAAAATTCAAACTGCAGGGTTTTTTTAATTTGTTTTGCTTTCACATCATTATAAAGCTAAAAAAATCATAAGTTTAACCATCATACATCAGGGATCATCCATACTGTGTTTATGTTATCAGATTGTGACAGGTATAGGAAAGGTTTAAAAACTACAACTAAACACCTAAGAAATTTTCATCTCCCACCATAATTGCATTTTAAGTTATGCATTGTTAATTCTTTTATGTGTGTGTGTATATATATATAAATATTTATGTTTTAGCTATAGATGGATACAATACCTTTATTTTATTTATTTATTTTTATGTGGTGCTGAGGATCAAACCAAGTGCCTCACATGATCTAGGCAAGCACTCTACCACTGAGCCACAACCCCAGCCCTATATTGTTAAATCTTAATTAAAACAGGTCCCCCCAAAGTCTAGTAGGAAACCTTTAAATATTTCTTTTTTTTTTTTTTTTTGGAACTGGTGATTGAACTCAGGGGCACTCGACAACTGAGCCACATCCCTAGTCCTATTTTGTATTTTATTTAGAGACAGGGTCTCTAAATAATTCTTAAGTGAGGTTACACACACACATTCATGCTAATGATTCCTGTTTATCTTTTTGAAAAACACAGCAGTTTCTCATCCCATATTCTCAGTATCCCATCACTGCTAGGTCTCAGTCTAGAGACCACACCTGGCCCTTCCAGGTACTTAAAAATCATTCCCTTCCCAGCTTATTCCCTGGAATTTGCCACTGGCCCCTCTCACCCTCCTGAAATGTCCTGTCCTTGGCAGATGAGGTAATAGCCCATCTTCATACTGCTGACACCATTGTATCTCTGGACATACCAGGAGAGGGCCAGCAGGGGTAAAGGAAGCAACAAAAGCCCTATCTGAGTGGAAATTGGGAAGATTGGGCTAGGTCATGGTCAGGGGATTTCAAGGAGGGCTAAAAACATTGGGATAGTTTGCATGTGGGGGCTACAGATTTTGTGAGAGCAGGTGGGCTCTGTACTCTCAGGGCTTGGGGGCAGTAACCAATAATAAGGTTGGGGCCTAGGCAGAAGGAAAGAAGTAAGGTCCTCTGACAAAAAGCTCTTCCTCCCTTGCCCAGGAGATATCTTCCAGAAGCCCTATGTGTCTGGAGAGGCAGATGCAGCCTCCTGGGAGCTGACAGGCTCTGAGGACTACCTGCTGCTTGCCTGTGATGGCTTCTTTGATGTCGTCTCCCACCAGGAAGTCACCAGCCTTGTCCACAACCACCTGGTGAGGCAGCAGGGATGCGGGCTCCATGTCGCCGAGGATCTGGTGGCTGCAGCCCGGGAGCGAGGCTCCCATGACAACATCACAGTCATGGTGGTCTTCCTCAGGGACCCCCAAGAGCTGCTGAAGAGCAAGATCCAGGGTGCAGGGGACTCCGTGGCAGATGTGAGAAGCCAGAACTTGCTCTCTGGCTTCTCAGAGCCTGAGACCAACACTCCACAGAGAAGTTAGGTGGTCTAGGGCCCCCATCATCCCATCCTGACCCCTCCCCCTCCATCCTTGTGCTTCTCCCCCTTAGAGGCCTTAGGACCCAACAGGCGGTAGTGGGCAGAGGGTGCCCACCCATACAGCGCTTCCCCCAGTACCCCGAGCCGCTCATGGTGCGTGTTGCAGCCTGTCCTGGTGGCACCCATAGAACTGCATCAGGCAGCTGGTATGTCTCAGAAGGAAACATAGGGGAAAGACCTCACCAAAGAGAAGATGGCCCTGGAAGTGAGCCAGCTCTTTATCCCACCTCCCATCAGAGCAGGGGTAAGACCAGAGGCCATAAGCACCTGGTGGCAGCCCAATCAAAGACACAGGGTGTGTATGTGGAACAGCAGGCTGCACCTGTGCATGTGGGACCCTCAGACAGATCCAGGAGCCTCAGACATCTTCAAGCATCCTGGGTCAGGCCCAGTAGGCAGGGTGTCCAGCCCAGGTTTCTCATGGCTTCTCGCTATGGCTATGGCCTTGGCTGTGGCTGGGTATGACAGGCCCACAGGTCATGCCAGCTTCCAAAAGAAGAGAAAGTGGCCTTGCTGGAAAGAAAGGGGACACCAGGGCTCTGGTTCACAGCAGCCGTTAGGCAGCCTGTGATGTGCTAAGGCCTTCCAGGTCCTCTCTCTTCCCTTGAGCACCCTGAGGAGGTGGAGTTCAAAACCTTCGACATGACACACTTGTCTTTTGTGTAAGTTCAGATTTTATTCCAGGGAAAAGTCTGATCCAGAAGCAGTATTTCAGGTTTATCTTTGTTTTTTCAGTGCCAAGATGACCCACAGTGTCATATAATTTAAGCAGAGATTGGTGTTTATTTTACTTCTTAGAAAACTTAAGTATTTACTCTTTTTTTTTTAACCATTTTCTTGTGGAAACTTTTTTGTTGCAGTATTACTGAATTTTTTTCTAAATCAGGAGTGAAATAGAAACTTTTCCAGGTGGTGTTAATAAGCCATTCAAGTGCCTTAAACAGCTTTGGGGGTAGATGAGAACTGCTCATCCCGCCATGGATCTTGATAGGTGTTTTGAAGTTCTCACAAAAGCAGCATTTGTTTTGTTAGGGAGTCATGATTTTCAGCTAGACATCCTTCTGGAAGAGTTCTTTTGCCTCTTTGTAATGCCAAGCACCCTTAGGAGCCTCCCTGAGGTGACTGGCAGGAGCCACGGCTACTGTGGGACCACTCCCAGACCACAGGGCTCTGGGGATCCCGGGTGACATCTGTCTCTTACCCCCTGGCCCCAACCACAGGCAGAGGAACCTTACTGCTATTTGGAATGTTCCAGAATATCTTTGTGTATTTGTAATCACATAGGTTTCTTTGGTATAAACAATTAAGAGGGTCTAGCAAGCCTGGAGACAGCCCAGGGTCTCCAGCTTTGGCTGAAGGCAGTGGGAATGCTGCTGGCACTCTGACAGCACCAGCCACAGCTCCTCATCTGGCTTCTGTGACTGGTACCCTCCCCTGCTGGGCTCTGCCCTATAGCCTGAACAGCCATGAGAGATTCCCACATTCCTTAGAACATCTGGAAAGTGAGGCTCATAAGCGATGATTCTTAGGTGCCTAAAAGAGCTCACATAGTATGTGTAGGGGCAAAAGTGGCAGGACTGGTAAGGAAGCCAGGGTACAGGGACGCTAGGGGGACAGAGAGGGTTGAACAACTTAGGCCCTTCAGAAGTAGCCTCAGTGGGAAGGAATAAGTGATGAGCAGGGCTGCTCCAGCAGAGGCTAGCAGGTCCAAGGAGCAATGGATGGTTCAGCCAATGCTTATAGAAGTGGCAATAGGAGGTTTAGCTGTGAGGTCCCTTCAGTGATACTCAGTGTCCACCTGAAGACATCAGGGACCCAGAAATGTCTGCACAGCTGTGCTCAGATTGCCTTGGCCCTTCTCTCAGTTCACAGAATGGGTTCAAGAGTCACCCAACCCAAGACAGGTCTACTGTCCACAGGAAGGAAGAGAGCCAACCTTGGTAGAGCATGCGGCTGCAAGCTCAGTGTTCACCCCTAGTCCCAGAGCAGGGATAAAGGTCTTAAATCATGCGGTCAGTGCCTTGCTCAAGGTCCCCTGATAGAAAGCATCTTAAACATTGTTATTCAGAGAATGGTTGGTCACCAACAATGATCAGGTATTGCTTAACATGAAGGCCCTGTTGCCTTCTGAGGGCCAGAAACCAGAATCCCTTGTGCCCTCTCAGCTCAAGGCTGAACAAGATGCTGGGATGTAGCATCCCACATCCATGCTAGCATCCTGCCCTGGCAGTGACCTTGACAGAAAGAGGGAGCTATTGCTTCTGTTTTTCCCTATTCTTTTGATAATCTTATTCTGTTCATTTTGCCAAGAGTGGAGTTTCTCCCTTGAGGGGTTTAGACCACAACCATTTGGTGGTATGATTCATACTGTGGTCTGAGTCTCTACCAGATATCCTCTTAGCTCAACAGAGAGGAAACCCCTTCCCCAGGATTGTCTGAGCACCTCCCGCTACCCTGAGCCAGGCTGTCCTGCCATGGGAATGTCCAAGCCCCTACCTGGCAGAAGTCTGGAGTAAGCATTGAGAGCTGCTCCATCCTTACCTTGGGACCAAGGGAGGCTTTGTTCTCCTGTCAGGGACTGGCCTTACACCAACTCCTAGGCGATGGAAGACCCTTCCATCTTGACTGGGGCTGGACCAGGAGTCACCAGGTATCTTTAGCTTCCTAGATTCCTGGGCCACCTCCTTTTGGGCCTTAGTCCCAAGAGGGATGCTGGTCTGAAAAATCCAGATCCTTCTCAAGTTTCAGCTTTACCACCAGCTCACTCTATGAGCTGAACAAGTTGTTGCATCTCTCTGGGCCTCAGTTTCCCTTTTGTAAGATACAAGGGTTGCACAGTGTCTGGAATGACTCCAACCTTTTGGAATCCTGGAAGCTCAGGGGCTACTCAAGGTGAGCCTAGTTGGCCTGGGGAAGATGCACTGATACCAGTGCAGAGGACCCCTCCCCCACAGCCAGCAGGAACCAGTGATTAAGTATTATTAGTGTCTATTCTTAAAATTAAGTGGGTTGGAAAAGAATCAAGTTACAGATGCCAGCGCCTTATATGGAATACAAAAGCTGGAGAAACCAAACCCTGCTTTTACAGGTAAGGCTGACTCCCAGCTGAGGCCTGCAGGGGTTGTAGGTGTAGGAATGGCAGGAGGCCACAGCTACACTCTCAAGGGTGTTCTGGTCAAAATCCAAGATAGGAAGTGGGAATATTTTAGGGAGCATAGGGACACAGTGTGGGCAGGGCAGCCAATGGAGTCTCAGGCCCCCTGAGAGAGTAACAGGCTTCCTGAGATTTGAGGTCAGCCTTGGATGAGCCCCTGCCATTGACCATGGTCTGGCTCCTCCTGCCCTCCCTGGGGTCAGCATGCAGCCCCAGTCCTCACCCTCTCCCCTGCTGTGGCAAGTTTTGGCATCCCTGCTACCTCAGCAGTATTCCCAGGGCTGGAAGGACAGCTCTGGCCTTTCCTAGGCCTGGTCCTGACCCAAACTATATGGAAGCCAGGTAGGCCTGTGTAAAATAAGCTGTTTCTGATTTGATTCTGCCTCCGTAGTCCAAAGGGGGCAGCCCCTGGAGTCCTGTGCTTTTGCCGACTCCACAGCTTTGCCAAATGCGCCGAGCTTTGCCATTCACGTGCCATGTGGGCCTTGCCAAGGGTTTATCTGTGCACGCCTCAGGGGGCTTCCTGGGAGTTGTGTTCTTGTGTGACAGGGAGTCTTGTTCCAAGACATAATGACTGTTTCCCCTGGTCTTAGGGACAAGTCCCAAGGTGAAAAGGCCAGAAGGGTGGTCTCTTCCCAGGGACCCACCATGCTGAAGTGTCAATAAACTATGAATTCTGAGACTCTTTGTCTCCTGAGTTGTGCTTTCTTTTCTCATCTCTTAATACCATTAATAGTGGATATCCAGGGTATGTTTAAAAGCTCCTGAGGTGTTGGGGAATCATCTACAAATCTTGGGACGTATCCCTTTTAGCCAACCCAGCCTGCTTTTCATCCCCGAGACTTCAAGACCACTCCCACCAGCAGCAGAAGGGTTGTGGGAAAAGGTTGAGGCCCAGGACATTGGGGAGTCCCAGGAGCACCTGGTGACTCCAGGAACCTGAAGTGCCATAGGCACTTCACTACCAAGGATGAGACCATCCCAGCATGTCAGACTTGGACCCACAGGTGGCTATATGCCTTCATAATACCTCCTAAAATATTCAGGGGAAAAATCAAAGCACTAAGCATTTCTTCTGCCTCCATTACTGTTGCCTGCCTGCCACTCTACCCTTTGTATTGCAGGGCTGCCCTCGCCACTCCCACCAGGACTAGCTGCATGCCTGCAGCAGGACCTCCCACGCAGGGCAAGGACAGAAGCACAGTCAACAGAC
The DNA here is from genome assembly GCF_021218885.2 of Marmota monax. Classification (NCBI taxonomy): domain Eukaryota; kingdom Metazoa; phylum Chordata; class Mammalia; order Rodentia; family Sciuridae; genus Marmota; species Marmota monax. The sequence continues at coordinate 2,411,299 of NW_026694573.1, read as the reverse complement.
TTGGGTTACTTAGTAGGGAGCCAGGTTTGCAGCTGGGGCTAAAGAGGAAAAGCCCAGAAGGAAGTCCCATGAAGACTTCACTACTAATGGTTCCTGAGGGGCAAGATTCTCTCTCTCTCTCTCAATTCAGTGAATATACTTCAAGAATGTTTTTATAGCTGCGTGCAGTGGCACACACCTGTAATCCCAGTGTTTTTGGAGGCTGAGGCAGGAGGATCCAAGAGTTCAAAGCCAGCCTCAGTGAGACCCTGTCTCTAAATAAAATACAAAAAAGGGCTGGGTATGTGACTCAATAGTCAAGTGCCCTTGAGTTCAATCCCCCAAAAAAAAAAAATGCTTTTACGAAAAGATCCAGGAAGAACAACCAGCAGCAAAAAGGAGGGTGATGCTAAGACTCAGGGTTTTGGTAAGGAACTGGGAATGGCCAGGCAGCTCCAGTGCTTTGGGAGAGCTGGGCTGATCTGGAGATATAGCCTGGGCAGCCCCCTCCCTACAAGAGGCTTTAAGTGGTAGGCTGTTAGACTTTAAGGGAATCGCAGGGCCCACCAGCTCGCCACAGTTTGCTCCAGATATGTGGTCCCCAACCATCCAGCCCAGACTTCAATAACCTCCCTCACCTCCCAGTCAGCAAACAGCCAAATGCACCACAGCTAGATTTAGTACCCTAGACACCCTGAAGGGCTGACTCCCACAAAGGCCCCAGTGCAGTGCACATGTGCAGAGTCCAAGGCTGTGGCCCTCAGAGTGCATGAAACTGCTCTTTGAGACCAACTTCAGTTGCTTCTCAGTGCCTTCAGGGGATCAATACTGTCATTTCAAATCCAAATGACTCTGAGATGTAACCACTCATAGGACTTTGTCATCCAGCCCTTTGGCAGACTTCGGTCTGGTATCTGCTACACTGTTCCCAGCCTTGGAATGAGGAATGACAGGGCAGACCACTGAGTAGTCCACCAAGTAGTCCACCAAGTACTCCCCGGCTGCAGGGCCACTAATGGAATCTGAGCCTGGAGTCTTCAAAAGTTGAACTTTTCAGAGTCCCTGACTCTGTAGCTCCTGCCATTTAGTCTTTCTTTCCTTTCTCCAGCAAGAACCACAGAAAGCAGATGAGCAGTCAGCAAGGAGATCTCTTCCTGTGCTCCTGGCCAAGCTTGGCCCTCAAAAGGACACGGAAAACATCAAAAATGCCTCCATGGCATCACAGCCCCTAAATTGCTCTGAACTGCTCCCCAAAATGGAGCACGTGTGCCTTCCAGTTCATTGGAGAAAGCTCTCCTAGGCCGGCTGTGTTCCTTCCTCTCCTCAGCCCTGTCCTGGACTCTGTCTTTACCTATGGGCCTCCCAGCCTTGTCTGTTTGATTTCTCCTATCCCTTCCCAAATTACTCTGGAGTGTCCTCTTCTGCTCCAAGTAGCACCTTCTTCCCACAGCTGAGGCCTCTGATGCTTCAGACCACACTGCAAGGAAGGCAGTTTTACCTACCTCCATTGTGTCACAGAGAGGGATGGGGGCAATCCTTGGAAACGCGGGGAAACTAGCCCAGAAGGAATTCTGCCAGGATACAGGCCTGGGGTTTCCAACCAGGCTCTGCTCCCACCCAGCACCACCCACTCATCCATCTGTCCTCCCACTCCTCCACCCACTCAGCTCCTGCAAAGTCTCCTTCTTAAGTACATGCTGTCTTATTATTCCTTAATGAATTGTCTCATGTTTCTGAATCTCCAGATGGTGGCTCCATTCTCCTCCCACCCCTCACTTTCATGGAGCTTGAAGCCCTTTCTCAGGGCCACTGGGGTAAACGAAGCCTGAGGAACCACCAAGGGTACATTGAGCAGACAGGGCCTGAAGCTGCCTGGTAGCTGAATGTGATTCACCCATAAATCCAGGCCGTTGTGATGGCAGATGGGGTTGGGGAGGCATGAATTAGGTTTTCTATCAGGAGGGGGATAGCTAAGTCCACAGAGAGATTAAGCCACAGAGTCAGTTAGGGTGGTCAGGACTGGGATTCACATCCACCAAATTGGAGCTTCAGCCTGGGGAAAGGAACCTGAAATCCAAGTCCACAGGACTATGGCAAGGTTGGGGCAAAGCAAGGGAAAGAGGCAGGAATCCCTACTGGAAGGGCTGATGCCTAACCTGCCCCAGAGTTTCCCCAAGAGACCCAGCTGGCTTGCCTGGAGCAGAGCCCAGCTCTGAACCAATCAAAGACAGGTCAAAGAGAGATCCTCAACTAGAGCTCTCTGCACATGAAAACTTAGGTCTTTCTTCTAGAACTTCAATCATTGGAGTCCTAGATTTATGGATGGCTCCAGGGAAAGGACTAGGTACAGCCCCCTCGGAGCCAGTTCTGAGGATTTGCTCAACCCCAGTAGAGTATCCAGGACAGGTGCCAGGCCTAGAAGCATCACAGGGGGCACTGGTGGCCCTGATGCCCATCCAGGCAAGCCCCTGTTCAAACCACTGTCCTGGTTAGTCATTCCCACCACAGTGGAAGAGATCTACTCCTCACTCATCCTACAATCCCAGCAGGCTCAAAATGCCCACCTCAGGGCCCACTCCCTCCCCTTACCCAGATCTTATCTAGGTCACTTCTCATCCCAAGGATTTGATGATTTATGTCCACACCCTTATGAAAACCACATGCAGCTGTGTGGGCACAGTGGTGCACACCTGTAATCCCAGCTGCTCAGGAGGCTGAGGCAGGAGGATTGAGAGTTCAGAGCCAGCCTCACCAATGGCGAGGAGCTAAGCAACTCAGTGAGACCCTATCTCTAAATAAAATACAAAATAAGGTTAGGGATGTGGCTCAGTGGTCGAGTGCCCCTGATCAATGCCCAGTACCCGAAAAAAAAAAAGAAAACTACATGCACTCCAGCATCATGCAGTATTGCTTCAAAGCATTATCTAGACAGTTGCCATTACATGAATTTTTTTTTGTACCAGGGATTAAACCCTGGGGCACTTAACCACTGAGCCACATCTCCAGGTCCTTTTGTTTTTTGAGACAGGGACTCACTAAGTTGATGAGGCTAACTTTGAACTTTAGATCCTCCTGCCTCAGCCTCCTGAGTTACTGGAATTACAGGCGTGCACTGTCGTGCCTGGCAAGTATTTCAAATGATTAAAGTATGTTCTGCATTTCTTCTCAGCAATGCCAGAGATCGAAACCAGGGCCATATATGGAGTTGTATGTGTGTGTGTGTTATTTATTTTTTACTACAATTATTAGTACATATTAGTTATACAAAACTGTGTTTCATTGTGTCAGTTTCGTACGAGCACATGATGTACTTTGATCACATCCACCCACTCTATTTCACTTTCACTCTTTTCTTCTTCCCTAGTCCTGTTCCCCTTCCCTGATCATCCCCTTTCTGCTTTCATGTTGTCCTTTTTGTTTTTTTAGATTCCACTATATTTCTGCATTTATGAAATTATAAAAATAATATTACAAAAGGACAAACCTTGGAAAAGAGGAAAGACAAGATTTAGTTTTGAACATAGGACAAAATAATCGAGGTCAGGGCTGGGGGTGTAGCTCAGTGGTAGATGTATGGTAATACTGTGGTCAATCCCCAGCCTCAAAAACAAAACAAAAAAGGTCATGGTGTTTAAAAATGCAATTTAAAGCTGGATGCCATGGCACATGCCTATAATCCCAGCAACTCGAGAGGCTGAGGCAGAAGGATCACAAATTCAAGGCCAGCCTTAGCAACTTAGCAAGGCCCTAAGCAACTTAGCAAAACCCTGTCTCTAAATAAATAAAAAATAAAGTGTTGGGGATGGAACTCAGTGGTAAAGCACCCCTGGGTTCAATCTCCAATACCAGATAAAATAAAATGTACAATTTAGTGCTGAGTATGGTGGCACATGTTTATAACCCCAGCAGAAGGATCTCTTGAGCCCAGGAGTTCAAGGACAGCCTGGGCTATGGTAGTGAAACCCTATCTCATCAGAGGTGTTGGGGAGGGGAAGGGAGAACTGCTTTGGGTCTGGATGGTAGATGCTTGCATGAGGCCACAGATTCAGTCACCAGCCAAACACAAAAAAAAAAGAAAGAAAGAATCAATGTCCTATAAAATATAATAATGAAACAGATCCACCAGTCAACAACAAAACAATGTTACCAATAATATTGAAGTTTCTCAAGCGCTCACCCACTTGCTTGTCCATCCTCTTCACCCCAGTGACCAATATCCTAAATGTTTAGATTCATCTTTTTTAAAAAAAATCTTTATTTTCTTTATTTATTTGTATGTGGTGCTGAGGATCGAACCCAGGGCCTCTCACGTACTAGGCGAGTGCTCTACCGCTGAGCCACAACCCCAGCCCTAAATTCATTTAAGGAGGATTTCTTTATATATTTACCTTGTATGCATATATCCTTACATCCTGACATTTAGTTTTGCTTGTCTTTTAACTTTTTGAAAATTAGATATTATATATATTGTCCCCTTTCTGCTTTCATGTTATTCTTTTTGTTTTGTTGTCCATTTTGTTTGGGTTTGGTTTGTTTTTTTGGTACCAGGGATTGAACCCAAGGGCATTCAGTCACTGAGCCACATCCCCAGCCCTTTTTTGTATTTTATTTAGAAACAGGGTCTCACTGCGTTGCTCAGGGCCTCACTAAGTTGCTCAGACTGGCTTTGAACTTGCGATCTTCCTGCCTCGGGCTTCCCGAGTTGCTGGGATTACAGGCATGCACCACCACACCTGGCCTGTATGTATTCTTATATTTCATATTTTTGTCATTCAGCATATGCTTGTGGATCTATTCATGCTGTGTGGGTTTCTGACAGAGCTGTTATAAACATTCTTGACAGGTCTTCTGGTACCCATAAACATGAGTTTCTCTAAGGTATATACCAAGAAGTGAACCTACTGGGCAGGGATTGCTTCATGTGTAATTTGCAGACTCCAGTGCAAATGAAAACATGTACTCTTGATAAATTATTAGGGATTTCAAGATGACAGCAGCAGCAGAGAATCAGACCAGGTGTGAGCCCCACGTGATTGCCCAGGTGCACAGCTATGAGGCCACCCTCCCTCAGTCTTCATCCCTACTCAACAAGGTCATACAATGGTTTGTGCCTAATACAAGAGGCAGCCTGATGTCAGTATGTAGCACACCTGCTGTTTCCCAACCTCACCATCACTTGATACCATCAGACTTTTTAACATTTTTGTCCTTGTAATAAGGGTAAAATGGCATTTTGTTGTGGTTTCAATTTGCATTACCTTAGTTACCTAAGAGGGTATCTGCATCCATTTTGTGTTGCTATAACAAAATTCCTGAGGCTTATAAGGAAAAGAGGTTTATTTGGTTCACAGGGCCCCCTGTCTACATCATAATGTGGCAGAGAAGCAGAAAGACAAGCAAGCTTATGCAAAAGAGACTGAGCATATGGAGGGGACTTGCTTTATAATAACAATCTTTTCTTGTGGTAACCAATCCAGGACTGAGAAACACACTCCCTTGAGGTGCATATTATCCCTTCTAAGGGCAGTTTCTCCATGACCTAATTATCTCCCGTAAAGGCCCCATCACCTCAATACCACTACCTTGGGAAAGTAAGCCTCAGCATGAGTTTTTATGAAGACAAACCACATTCAAACCACAGAAGAGGGTGAGCAACTTGGGTGTGCATTGACTGTTGGGTGAGGTTTTTTTTTTAATGTTTTTTAGTTGTTGATGGGCCTTTATTTTATTTACTTGTTTATATGGGGTGCTGAGAATCTAACCCAGTGCCTCATAATATGTGTGAGACAAGCGCTCTATTGCTAAGCTACAATTCCAACCCCGGGTTTTGTTTTTTAAGACCATGGGCAGAGTTGTTTCTTTCTAGTTCTGTTCTTTTTTTAATATTATTTTTATTCTGTATTTTTAGTTATACATGTTTAGTTCTGTTCTTACACCTTGAAAACCTTGTGGACTTGGATAGATCACTCCCATCCTGAGGTCTCATTTTTCTCATTTGAACAATAGAAATATGTTGTTTTGGGTCTGAGGTTATGGCTCAGTGGTGGAGTGCTTGCCTAGCCTGTGTGAGGCACATCCTCAGCCCCACATACAAATAAAGGTATTGTGTCCATGTACAACTAAAAAAAAAAATTAAGAAATATGTTTTGTAGTTATTTTATTTTATTTGGTACTGGGGATTGAACCCAGTGGATGCTTTAACACTGAGCTACACCCCCAAGCTCTTTTTTTCACTTTTTGAAACAGGGTCTCACTAAGTTACCAAGACTGGCTTTGAACTTGGGATCGTCCTGCCTCAGTCTCCTGAGACTCTAGAATTATAGGCATGAACTACTGCACCCAGCTATGTCATAGTTCATGTAGCATTGGTAGTATAGTCCCTTCAGGCCAGGGGATATGTTCTTTTCATCTTTGGGTAATTAGCCAAGGGCTTAAGAAATGGTGTTCACATGAGTCCGTTGCTTCTACTGAATGAAGCATATAATACACCAGGTCGGTCAATAGATATCAACCAAGGTAGGACAGGGATGGGAGCCTCCACCTAGAAGCTAGAAGTATGGCAGAGAGATGTGCAGAAACGTGGCTCAAGTTGAGCTCAGCCCATTTCCACCACTGTGAGCAATGTACCTTCACCTCTCTATGCTCCTGTTTTCTCCTCTGCAAATGGGAATGATGACATCCCCTTCCAAGGGTTAGAGCAAGGATTAAATTAGAGGTAGAAGCAGTGACTGTTCTTTTCACTCTGCCTCTGAAGTTGTAAGAGACATTCCACAGACCAAACCTTGGGGATCACGCCTCTCTCTCTCTGGGCTCAAGTCTTTTTGTTGTCAGTGAGAGGGGTGAACCTACCACTGACTGTCCACCCTGGGCCACAGAGTTTCCAAGATGGATTTGCAGGAGGAAAAGATTAAATTCCATTAAGCTAGAAATCTGCCTGAGATGGTCAACACACACACCCAAGTTTTTTTGTTTTTGCTTTTGTTTTTGACTCAGTTGCAATTTACACAATACTATATTTTGATATTAACCATCTGAGACCTGTGTATGTATAATAGACTTAGGGGAGAAATTGCAATGTTCCTCCCCTTTTCCCCAGTCCACCGATGCCCTAACAGAAGAATTGTTGAAACACTTGGGATGGCTTCATCCTTTCAGCTGCTGAGTGACCCACATGAAGCAGGAGTCAGGGTTGCTAATTCTATCCCCCACACCAATGACCTCTAGTGGGTGAAGACCACATCTCCATCTGCCTCCTGGATAATGTCTCTTGCAAGCTATGTAGACACCTCTGACTACACAGGTCCAAAATTCACTGCCCTCACACCAGGTTCCATATCATCCCAGCGATTAGCATCACCTTCCTCTACCTATACACCCATGGCAGGAGCCTGGGAGCCACCTCCTCCTATCTCCCCAGACCCTGACCATCCCTCATCTTCTCTGTATCCCTCTGAGAACTTTTAAAGATCTGAATAATTTTCATCCAAGCCATGACACCTTTGAGCCTGAGCAAGGGCACTATTCATAAATGAGCTAGAACAACAGGAAAATACCAGTACATCTGGCATGGTGCACAAGAGACAAAGACAATGAATAATGATAACTACCAGGCACTGCTATAATAGCCAAAAATACAACACTACTTTACATGTCCACAAATTGGAGCCAGAGGATGGAATCTCATTCCACATTTGAAAATGCTCTCTCTAAATAATTTTAGGAAATTTAAGTAGAAAACAATAAAACAAGTAGGAAATTTAAATAATTTGAAGAATTTGAAGATAAGGAAAAATAAGTAGGAAAACTGAAAATAAATTATTTTAAATTTCAAAAGCAAATGCAAAGTATATGAAAGTATGTCTAATTATATATATATATATAATTTTTTGTATATTTATATATATAAATATATATATATAATTTTTTGTATATTTATATATATAAATATATATATATAAATATATTTGTATATATATATATATATATATATATATATAAATATACAAATTTTGGTAGAAATGTACCAATTGTATACTCACAGAAAAGTGTAGAAGGAATTAAAGTATGTTCTTCCTTAACCACAATTTCATTTTCCACAGTTTCAGTTACCCGCTGTCAACAGCAATCCAAAAATGTTAAATGGAAAATTGCAGAAATAAACAATTCATAACTTTTAAATTGCATGCTCTGTGTAATGATGAAATCTTGTGCTGTCCCTGCCCATCTGAGACACGAATCATCCTTTTGTCCAGTGTTTCCACACTGTACATGCTAGCCGTTCCTTACCTGTCTCATTTAGCTGTCTCATTTATCAGATTGACTATCTCAGTATTGCAGTGCTTGTAGCCCTTATTTTTTACTAATAATAGTCCAAAGTGAAAAAGTAATGATGCAAAGGAGGCATCCAGGCATAAAACTTGGAAGATAGCCAGGCAAGGTGGTGCATGCCTGTCATCCCAGCAATTTAGGATGATCGAAACATTCTGTCTTGATTTGGAACTTGGAAACACAGATAAGTACATTCGTCTAAACTCCTTAGATAATGGCTTAAAATTGGCACAGTATGTGAATTACACCTCAATAAAGAATAAAAAGACTCAGGCCTGACTCTGGTAATCTCAAGCAATAGGATCTGTAGACCTCCTCACTGTAGAGAGAGCAAGACCCCAGGAGGAGCTATGAGACAGCCACACTTGTGAGTGGTCATAGGCCAATGGCCAAGAGAGGTGATGTTAGAGGTTGTATCCACTGATCAATCAAATGCCTGCACTGATGATCACTTATCTGAGACAGTCACCAGTGGCCCTGGGTAAATCCTCATGGAGTGGGGTCAGGAGTTAGCACTGAGGCTTACTGTGAGCCAGACCTGGGCTAGACAGCCTGCAATTTATTCAGTTATCTCTGCAGACCTAACAAACATTATGAGAGCTCTGGGCAGAGGAAACTTAAGGTCATGGTCAGCATACAGTAGACCCCAGGATGCCTCCTTCCTGAGAGTCAGAACTGAATGTTCTCACCTCTGGTCATCACCTGCTGTCGTGTAGAAAGGACAGGATAGCAGGTGAGTGAGTGAGTGTGTGTGTGTGTGTGTGTGTGTGTGTGTGGGAGAGGGGGGGCGGTTGGGGTTGCCCATGTGGCCAAGTAGATTTAAATAGAACAAATCTCTTAGAAATCAGACTTGTGTCAGCAGTTAGTCCTCAGCATGCTTTACTGAAATCTTACATCTCCAGAGATGATCAGTTGCTCAGTTTAGAAAGCAAATATTCAATCAGCACAGAGAGTGTGCGGAGGTTCTCCTGCTGTGGCTGCAGCAGAGCATATGGTGTGTGGAAGACCAGGGACCTTGAATGCAGCAATTGAGGGTTTGTTCTCTGCTAGGCAAGAATAATAAGCTCCCCTTGGCTCTGCAAGAGGAGCAGGGGAAGTAAAAGTGGATTCATAAGTTAGAAAAACCCTCTGTGGTATGTGAAACTGCCTGAGATGGTGCTTGTGAGAGTGCTTTAAACATCATCTGTACTGCACTTGCACTGTATACAAACACAAGGCACATGCAAATAAGATTATCTGAGTTTAATAGGGACTATTTACTGTAATCCCCTCTTATCTGCAATGGATGCATACCAAGACCCTCAGTAGATGTCTGAAACTGAGTATAGTACCCAAACCACAAAGTTAATGCTTTTTCCATTTTGACTAAGCACTTACCACATACTGTGGCCAAAACTTTTGCAGTTTGAGATATGACAGGAAACTAGCATGAGTTTGTCTTTCCTTCACAATTTCATGGATAGATTTGTTCTTACTGTAGATCATAACAAATTTGGCATATGATTTTTTTTCTTTCCTTATTATGTCAAAAATTTTCACCTTTTTATTCTTGTGCTTTGGGGCCATTACTAAGTAAAATGTGAGTTGCTTGAACAAGAGCCCTGCAATACTAAGACAGTTAATTTGACGCCCAAAATGGCTACTGTGACTAATAGGTGGGTAGTATATACAGTGTGGATATGCTGGACAAAGAAATGATTCAAATCCTGAGTGGGATGGAGCAGGATAGCGCAAGTCTTCATCACCCTACTCAGAACAGCACACAATTTAACACTAGTTGTTTATTTCTAGAATTTCCCACTTAATATTTTTGAACCATGATTGACTGAAGATAACTGAAACTGCAGAAATCAAACCATGGCAAGGTACAGGTATACATGCACAGGTATTGATGTACTAAGGGGTTGAAAGTGTCAGGAACCCAAAGGTATAATGCAGTACCATTGGGGCCAACAAGAGAGAGCTGGAGACTGTTGCCCTACCTAGGCACGGAGGTACAAGAGGAGGGTTGTGTGAACAGGGCCATCTACAGGAGCTGCAGCCTTCAATCTTCAATCTTCTGGAGAATACTAAGCAGCCAACCACAACCCTGCAAGGAGACAGTGAAGGAATAAATGCCCTGAACTCATTTTCCTTCCACTCATCAGTCTCCTCCCCACCTCTCATTGCTAAGTCAAGTGAGAGCCAGCCAGAGGGTGCAGAGCAGGGTTCAGGGGGTATTGGCTATGAAGGGCATTGGCATAGATAAAAGTGACCTTTAACAATATGATCTCTATGTAAAAGGATAAATTAAGGTGCATTCTCTTAGTGGATTCTATGTGTCTGTTTAAAATATCATGGTAGATTTATTATACTCAGTCTGCGTGAGAAAGCAATGAAAATATATAAAACCATCCTATTTTTTAACATTTTTTTAGAGAGAGAGAGAGAGAGAGAGAGAGAGAGAGAGAATTTTTTAGTATTTATTTTTTTTTTTTTAGTTATCGGCGGACACAGCATCTTTGTTTGTATGTGGTGCTGAGGATCGAACCTGGGCCGCACGCATGCCAGGCAAGCGCGCTACCGCTTGAGCCACATCCCCAGCCCCCAAAACCATCCTATTTTAACATTAATAATTATATAAATAACACATGTATGTGTTCTGTAAAGCATAAGATGTCTGGTTGCCTCTTGGAGGTGATGTGGATGAGGTAGCTGTGGATATTCACGTCATGCTTTATATGTGTGGCATTATTTGAATTTGTAAAAATGAGCATGACATATTTTTCCAATTAAAAAAAAAGTAGAATATAAAAGTAAAGAAATTTTAGAAGCCAGAAGGAGTGAATAGGCTGAGGAAGAGAACGAGGCAGGAAGAGAACGATGCAGGGAGAGCTACAAGAGCTGCTTGACAGAGAGAGGCCAGGCAGTTAGGGGTCAGGACTAAGCATGGCAGGGACAGTAGGATGCAGTGGAGGACCGGACTGTGAAACATTGCAGATCCTTCTCCTCT